>NC_080766.1:20517085-21767085 GCF_020826845.1 Diceros bicornis minor
TATTATTTATTCAACATATATTTATCCAATCCTTACTGTGTATTAACACTAGAGTAGATGTTTTGGATAAATTCACGAACAAGATAGACAAAGGAATCTACTCTCTTGGTGGATATGTTATAATGGGAGGGAGGAGACAAATAATATACGATAAATAAGTAGAGTTAAAATATTTTAATCTAGTAAGTTAGAAAAAAAGGAAGAGTAGATCAATGTAAAGGAGATCAGGAGTATTCATGGAGAAATTAACAGTTTACAGTACTAAATAGAGTATTATGATTGGCTATAATTTTTTCTCGGTCCCCAGGTAAGGTATTTCAGTTTCTTTATTAATAAAATGATATAGTTGTTTAATAAACAGATTTTCTTCAGGCTTTAAAATTTTGTGAGTCCATATAATTCATAAGTAATTATCGTAATAAAAATATACAAGAGCATTATTATTACTATTATCATCTTTTTGCTGAGGAAGATTTGCCCTGAACTAACATCCACTGCCAATCTTCCTCTTTTTATATGTGAGCCGCTGACACAGCATGGCCACTGAGAGATGAGGGGTGCAGGTCCATGCCTGGGAACCAAACCCAGGCCACTGAAGCAGAGCATGCCAAACTTAACCACTAGGCCACCAGGGCTGGCCCAGAAAAGCACTGTTTTTTATTTCTAGGACCATTATTCAATTCTTAACACCACCATAATGTTTATCAGTCATGGCATTTCTTATTTCACAAATAATTTCCAGTACAGAAATAAATATTTAACAGGAGATTTCTAAAAGTAAAACAAGCTTCTAAGATTAAAACTCAGGGGAGACACAATTAAGGACCTGATAATTAGTCTAGCTCTCCAGAGTTGTACGCCTTTCGTTCTTACTGTTTACTCTCATGCTGAAAGTTTAATCATTATTATACTCTGTGTCTAGAAACGTCTTAAATATCAAATAATTCATCTTATAAAGTAGAAATGCCTTTTATTTTTCTCCTCTTCCCATATCTCAGCATCTTAACTGCCGTGACTCATGAGCTGAGTCCATTTTATTTTACTTTATTTACATATTTTTTGATCTGCTTGCAGTAGTGCTGATGTGTCACAGAACTGTGACTACAACTTCAACTGTAGTTGATGGGAACAAATTCTTCTGGGATGTGTTAATATAGCTTTAGGTGGGGAGGCACAGTGAATGGAAAGTAAGTGGGTTCAGGAGCTCTAGAGACATTGATGTAGCTGGAGGCAGGAGGTAGGCAGCCACTAATAACTACAGCTAAACAGGGGAAAGAAAGCATCACTAGGTTTGTCTCACTAATCATTACATATCATATGCACTTGGCAGTATGATCAAATGTTGCTTTCCCAAACCAATTAGCCTTCACTGTGGGGCTAACTAGTGCATACGTAGCTGCTAGTTACAATGATCACTAGGCCTTTGATTTTAAGCACCCACGTTAAAGATATAGATTTTCTCTGGAGTTCTGAAGACGAAATATTTTTTTTCTGTCTTGAATATTTTTTCCAAAGACCAAAGTTCTATGTAATTTGAAGTTGCAAGACTACTCCTTTACATTTTTTATTTAGCCCTCTAAACTTGGAGCCATAGAGTTTTAGTTCTGGTTAAAATATTTAAGTTTGCTGATTAGGAGCTTGCTCTAGAGAGAATGAGTTACTTACTCAACATCCAAAAACTGCTTATGGGCAGCATTTGGATAAAAACAAATTATAAAGTTCATCATGGTCAGATTTACCAGCAATTCAGTAAAATGTATTGAGTGTTAACCATCACGTTAGGGAGTGAAAATACAAAGACACATTTAATTAACATTTAGAAATACAGAGACACAAATTATTTCAAGGTATATATTGTTTACCAGTGACATAAAGAAAGTGGGAGCGAAAAGGAGGAAATTGTTAATTTTGATGAGAGAGCTGGAGGACAATGAGGTATCTACAATCAGTAGCAGGCATTGTGGGAAGAAAAGCAGGAGGCCTGCTGCAAAGTCTTTGCAGGATGTGGGAATGATGTAGAAGTCACTGACCCACATATGCCTATTCTCTTATAACTTTTGTGATATGTGTTGATACCTCGAATTTCACAAATATGTAAAGGGGCAATTTTCCTACCTGGAATTTGCATTGGCCTCATAGCATAGTGAGGAGAAGCCAGATAAACTTAGCTTCTATGTGGAATCTTTAGATATTAGGTACATCTTATTTTCATACCTCCAGAAATAAATATGTTCTATACTCTTGCCATTGCAAAGTTCACTTTACTAAATAACAAGAACGAAGGGCATACTGTTTGACTCATGGCTTTCCACTCTTGGCTTTTCAATGAATCGATGACTCCCATGACCCATATAGTCTTGGTTTTGATACTAAGGTGGCACCTATCACTGCTACTACATAGATGATTATATAGAAAGGCCCTTGTATTTTCAAATCTTTAGTAATAATTTCTTAAAAAGACATGTTTCTTTGTAAATAGAGAATCAGGCATGAAGTCAATTCACATGTCCAGTTGGGAAGAATTTAATGACCCCACCACCATATGGCATCTTCCTGGTGAGCCACAAGTCACATGAAGCATAAAAATCACTGCACCACCGTGCCTGCTGTGGATTGCAGCCTCCTGGGGAAATACTCGGGGAGCATTCAGTATTTATTCAATAATGTCGATTTTCAGCAGGCGTTGTGATGAATATGAATGTACTAGAAATGTCTGGATCTGTGTATAAATCAAATATAAACCAAACATTAACTGCCTCCCAAGAGGAAACGCTTTGATTTCTTTTTTACTTGTTTTTTCTTTCTGCCTGGTCATTTGTTGAGGCATCAAACTGGTTTATGCTGGAGTGCCATTCTCCTGGGATGAAGGGAAAGTTCAGGAAACATGTATAGATAAAATAAAAATAAAAGTATCTTAAACCTGTTAGTTTTTATAAGGGCTACATAAAGTTTACTATCTTCAAAAGAATCTTTAAAACTGAGGAAAGATGGTTTTATCTGAAGGACTTATAATTATGCATAGCCAGGCAGTCATGAAGCCACACTAAGCATTTCTCACATCCTGTCAAATCTGTTCTTTTCAGAATAATTGTAACGTAAAACATTATGTCTAATAGAAATGTCACAGCATCATCAAATCTTAGGTAAAATAAACATCTCAGAGCTTAGAGAATAACATTCTCTTTACTCCCTGTTTCGAAAAAAAATATGGAAGTAAGTTGGGCATAAGAATAGAGAGAAAGAGGAAATAGAAACAGCTAAGAATGCTGTAGAGTTATTCTTCTGTCGTGAACATAGTAGAACCAGAATTTCTATGAGCTGCTTATTGGTGCACAATGGGTTCATTAAGTGCTATGATCAGGTTTTAAAACAATCTGTCTGTACCACATGATATTTGAAAATATGATAAAACTCCTTTAGACCATAAGTCCTCAGGGAGAAATGATTTCTTTCAAAAGAATAATAATACGAAAACTACCTAGGGATACATTTCTCTGGCCACAACTGACAAACTATAGTTTTAAGAGATCAATTTTTGGCTTGTGCTTATATCTGTCCCTTTAGACATGTCAAGTTTTATAGGAAGAGAATAGTTATAAATGTTCTCTTTTTCTCAACTGATCAAAAAAAAAGACAGTTAATGTAAAAGAGTTAATGTGTGGTGTGAAATTTGAGTAAGAAACCCATGCCTAGATTTAAAAGTTTTATGAATACAGACTTGGTTTTCTCATGTGTAAAATAAATGATTGCGTTAAATAACCTTTTAATTTAATTTAATAACAAGAATTTAATTCTTGTTAATTTATGATTAATAATATTGACTTAAGAATTGTCACCTTTTTTTCTTTGGCAAGGCAACGCCTTGTATATAGTAGGTATAAAAAACACTCCATGAATGAGACAACAGGATGCTCTTCTTAAATATCTATGGTTTCTTATATACTTGTTAAGAAGTATCAATACATATTCTATTTATTTCCTTTAGTTATTCCTTTAGTTAACATTTTTATATGCCCCAAGTGCTCACATGCCTTATGTTGAGTTAAGAAAGGCAAATCATGTATGGACATAGTACATATCTCTACTTCTCTATTAATTAGATGGGATCCTATGCTTTCTAATAATGGTAATTTTCCTTTATTATTCTTCTCAAGAGAGATGCTACATTCAATAGAAGACATCAGGCAAGAAGAAGTTAAATTCCTTTTGAGATTTATTTTTCTATCTGTTGTAGGTTGAGTGGTGGTCCTCCAAATATTTCTACCTGGAGCTTGTAAATGTGACCTTCTTGAGGAAAAAGGTCTTTGCAAATGTAATTCAGTTAAGGATCTTGAGATGAGAATATCTTGGATTAATCAGGGTGGACCCTCAATCCAAAGAGAAGAGAAGGGAAGGAAACAAGACACAGAGTACAAGGTCATGTAAAAATGGAGGCAGAGATTGGAGTGATGCACCCAAGGAATGTCTGCAGCCATCAGAAGCTGGAAGAGGCAAGGAAGGTTCTCCCCAGAGCCCCCGAGGGAGTAAGGCCCTGTTGACATCTTGATTTCAGACTTCTGGTCACCAGAACTGCCCTAGGAAACTAATACACTATCACTGCCATTAACTTTAAAAAACCCAGGACTAATACGTGGAGGGGTGAATCATTTAGGAACTATATGGCACACTCTAGTTGGGTATTCAAGACAATGTAACAAAGTGACTACTTACAAAGGTAAAATCAGGGTGTAGGGAAGCTACAGGTGGTAGTTTGATGAGGGTGCTTGTATTAGTCTGCTAGGGCTACCATAACAAAATACCACAGACTGGGTAGTTTAAACAACAGAAACTTATTTTCTCATAGTTCTGGGGGCTGGAAGTCCAAGACCAAGGTGCTGATAGGATTGGTTTCTAGATGCCTCTCTCCTTGGCTTGCAGATGGCTGCTTTCTCACTGCATCTTTCACACTGTGTCTCACAGGCCTTTCCTCTGTGCCCATGCATGCGTGGTGTCTGTCCTAATCTCCTTTTCTTATAGATCCAGCAGTCACATTGGATTAGGGCTGACTCTAACAGCCTTGCTTTTAACTTAATCACCTCTTTAAAGGCCTTATCTGAAAATACAGTCACATTCTAAGGTACTGGGGGTTAGAGTTTCAACATGTGAATTTTGGGGGACCACAATACAGTCCATCACAGTGCCCATAACAGGGCTAGACCTGAAGAGATTAGGAGAAGAAGCAGAGTTATAGTAACCCAGAGACAGAGAAGGCTGTGTGGAGAGGGTTAACCTCAGGAGCTGTGAGTGTTAGTGGAGAAATACAGCGGAGGCCCAGGGGAAGGGAGGCTGGGCAGTGAGTTCTTCCTGCCCTTTCTTCAGCTTCTGCAAGCCACAGGAAGGCAAGAAAGACCACTTCTGTAGTCCACATATGTCAGCCTTCCACGTACAGAGCAAGGCTGAGAAGGGTGGAGAGAGGATCTGAAGAGGCAAATGGAAGATACCCAGCACAACGGAAACAAAAATTATTTCATGGAAGTCACTTGTAGCCAATGCTGCAGTTGAACGCATTAGCACAATAGGCCCAGAATAATTAAATATTTCTTAACAACTCTTTTATTATAATTAAGGAGTTAATGAATGTATTTATAATATATTCTCGAATTTATAGGCATACTCTGGAAGTTTTATAAATCTTACGTCTTATGGAATTACTTTTCATATTTTAGATTAAAGTGTATGTGTACATGTGTTTATAAACACCGTGTATTTTAAAACACGACACAAGTTGATGGATATGCTAAGATTTAAATGCTGAATGCTTAGCAGGGTTCTACTCCTGGTATTCAAAATGCCCTTGAACATATTTTAAACTTTCTATATTCTAGTTGTCTTATTTGTTACGTGGAAAGATTATTGATATCTTGGAACATGATGAAATTATTATAGGATATTATTTTAATAAAACAAGTGCTGGAGAAATGCTTTTTGCGACTGTAGCACATTTATTAGTCTATCTTCACCATCCAGCACTAAATAATATTTGACAAATATTTATTTAACTGAATTAAACTACAAATAGACATAGGCTCATTTTCCTAGGTATGTAAATAAGCCACGAGAAAAGAATTACTGCTTGAACATCTTTATGTATTCCGGGCAATTTAGGAATAAGGGGTGGTAAGTATTTGGACGTATTACCAGATTGTTCCTTTTCCTTATGGGCCCTTTAGCCATTTTATATTAAAATTTTTCATAGATAAAATAAGTGAAATTTTCTTTTTTACAAACTGCCTCAAAGTTTCATAAGTATGTTGAATTTATAGTCATATTTCTCAAAAAAGAGTGAAGCTGGTTTGGCTGGAAATTTGTCAGAAATATTCTAGAGATTTAATTTCTACCTTAGAAAAACTGTTAAATCCTTGAAAATAATTAAATTGATGGTTGTATATGTTTTGATATATTTTTTCAGAAAGATTGACAATTGTGAAAAAAATTACACCCAATTATAATTTGTGGCAAACTTCACTAGAAATCATTTATGAAAAATTAGTCAACAAAGCAGTTGAAATTACTTCAGGAAATAAAAATGTAGGCAGTTTTGGAAAAGAAACTCGCCATTAGAGGGCACTGCTGCTCCGTATCAAACCAACCTGTAGCCATAATCAATACCGAAGATTTAAAACTAGGGGTTCAACGTGGTAAATCTGGATTGTGATATGAGATGCTCTAAAAGAAGAAAAATAAATTTGTTACAGTTAATATTATTTATCAGACAATTTGAACGCTCCAAACACTTAAATTGGCACTTCCATCAAACTCATTTTACTAGTCTTTGATGTACATTTAGGAAGAAAAATACACACAAAGAAAAAGATATTTATGGAACTTCACAGTAGCTTTGCTTAGATAAATCCTGTTATATGCTCATTGTAAAGATTTCTGCTCCTCATAATGTAAGATAATAACGGTAATAACTTAGCTGCATAGACTTGGTTTCCTCTGAGGGGCTATGGTGTCTTTATACATACAGAGTATATATTCATAACAGTATATATTTATGTTTACACCCCAAATTAGAAAGGAAAGACAGGCAATGTAATCACCAATTTAGAAGGAAAGAAATTGAGGTTCAGAATGTCATTGCTTGGCAGTCACAGAGGAGTGAGAGAGTGAACATGCATGTGTATGTGCATACACAGGGGCAAAAATGGGGATAAAGAAACATTTTTTCCATAAAATCGAAAGAAAGAAATATCCATAATTAAATAATGAGTTATGTACACACAGATAACATACAAATTTTGGAAAGAGAAATGAAAGTTAATTATTATATTTCATTAATAAGTATTATGATCATCAATAAAAAACTTACTGTGCTTACTATGAACTAAAAAATGACTGGCTAATATAGAAATATAAGACATATTCTCTGAAGTTTAATTGAAATAGAGTTGAGGAGACACAATGGACATGTCAAAATAGCACACATTGTAAAGTTTTATGTGAAAAATATGCAGTATTGTATATACAGAATTTAGGAGATCGTTGTGGTTTGGAGTAAACTAAAGTACTCAAAGAGGGGTGAAATTTGAACTTGTTCTTGAAATTGAGAACAATATTGGATAGGTGATGAGGATGTCACAGCGTGGAAAAAGACTCAGAGATCTGGATGTTCCCGACATATACCGATGCCAGTCAATAAAAATTCTGTCTGTTTTGGTGAGTTGGGGTAGGAGGGGTAGTTGGAGGAGTTTAGAAAGATAGATTAGGGACATACTGTTGGTGATTTTGAATTCCAGGCTGAGATGCTTTGCTTTGATCCAAAGTATTTAAATCAGATGCGTGGCATGATCAAAGCAGTATTTAGAAAAATTCGTTTGCACGATAGGTTCGTGTGAGGAGAAACTTTAGTGAGAGAAAATCTTTGAGGAATCTGTTTTAGAGAACAAACTTGAGATGGTAGGAGCCTTAATTAGGATAGTGGTGATGGACATAGAAAAGAAAGAACTAAAATAGAAGTCATTTTGAAATAGGAAACTGTATTGACTTCGGTTGATTAAATGTGGAGGTCTCAGAAGAGAGAGAAGATGAGAAGCAGTCATGAGAATTTAAGCTCAGAGGACGTGAACAAAAGGAAGAGGAAGAGGATTTGTACTGAGGAGAAAAGATAGAAAAATCTGTTTGGTTTTAGATATGTTAAAGTGTGTTTCTTTGACAGTATAATGATCCTCCTCAGAGTTGCAGGGCAGAGCTGCAGAAAGGAGGTAGATTGTCAGTTTAGATTCAACAGTTACATTTAAAAATGCTAACTTAATCAGAAGGAGGGGATAATTTTCTGAGTGAAAGGGAAAAAGGGAAAGAGGGATTAAAGGTTAAAATGTGGGTTAATCCCAATTTAATAGTTAGAGAAAGAATAGTCACCATTGAAATATCCAAAACGACTATCCTAGATGTGCACAGGAGAGGAGAGATAAATTACTCAGAGCCAGAGAATGAAAGATTCTCTGAAGTAAAACTCTAAAAATAGGTCAAGAGGGATGGGGATAATATCATGGAGTTAAGTAACTAAGCCCAGGTCAATTCCATATGGAAAAGTGTCATTTCATCAAAGTGTTGGAGACAGAAGAAAGATGTTGATGGATTTTGAATGAAGAGGAGGGAAAAGAGAAGCTGGAGTAAATTATTGTTTGAGAATACAGGCAGTGAAATGAAATCAAATAAAAATCAGGATTAAGGATTAGGTTTAAAATTGTGTTATAATATTAGGAAGTATTATGTTACTTAGGAAAAATTGTGTTGCAATGTTTAGGAAAGCATACTGCATGCTTTTGGCCAAAAGAAAAAGAAAGAAGAAAGAGAAATGAAAGATCCAAAATCAAGAGAGAGTAATTGAAGGACAAAGTGTGAGAGGAGATAGAAAGAAGGGATTGAGGATCCAGGCTGAAGCAATAGCCTTGGAAAGCTGTGACAATACAACTCTTGATATGCCCGAAGAGAGATGTTAGACTACGGGTTTAGATGGGGGATATTCTTAACTATCTCAAATCTATTTTGAAATTATAGCTGGGACAAGTCAATCAATAAAAACCAAATCACTGCAGTCATCTTTGTGTTGTAGGAGATGAGATAATGCTAAAAAAAAAAAAAAAAAAAAAAAAAGAAAAAAGAAACAAAAGAAACACAGGGGGTCACAGAAGGTAACTTTGCATGCCTCTCAATTTTCTTGATATTCAGTACTGAATAAAAATCCTAACTCTAATATGTGACTCACAGTTTGCGTTAAACTGTTCTGTTGATGTGCCTATTTAAATCAAATAAATGAAAAGCACACAGATCCTTCTTGTAATCCTTGCAATTACTAGAGTTTGGTGACCACTGTTGTAAACCTACTTGCTTTTGTCACTTTAGCCTTATGGGCTTCTGATTTTAAAAAGACATTTCCATCTTTGAAAGCCAGATATTAAAAGTCTGAAATATTCTGTAATTCACAAACCACAAAGCAGCAAGTCTGCTGGTTGTATCTTATCATGTCTGGGTAAAGAACAGTTGGTGAGACTTCCTGCCTGTCAAATTTTCTCCTTCTTGTGCTGATCTGGACGTAGACCCTCTGACCTTGCTTTGCTCTTTGCTTCCTTTGAATTTTCTGATTTCTGACTACCTGCTCAACTTTTCACTCCTCCAGCATCTTTTCTAGAAACTCCTTAGCTGTGTACTTTGATCCCTCAACTGCCTGTCTAGCTGATTGACTACCATGCTCTGACCTCCCGTCCCTGAGTTGTTGATCAAATATTGCTTAGTTGAGCGCTAAATTGCCTCGTCCAGCCTGGTGTAGGGTATGTTGACGTGTATAGACTGCCTACCTGAACTCCTGTACCCTGTTTTCATCTCCAAGCCCTGTTTGGCCTTTCCTAATCTTGACTCATCATCCTCCTTCAGAAAAATGCTTTCTCCAAGTCCTAGCAGAACAGCAATTAAAGATGGTGCCAAGGTTTTTAATCCTGGGTGATGGGAACAATTATGATGGTGTTAAACGGGTAAGAAACAGTGAAAGAGATGATGAGCTTGGCTGTGGGCCTATTTTATTTAAGGTTATAGTAGATGTATTATATTATCCAATTTATATTGGATGTTCACAAGATTTAAAGTATATTTGCTACTACTTCACCATCAGGGAGAAAAATCACCACCTAATCTTATTATAATGTATTAACTATTATCCAGGTCTAGATACACTGGAGTTCTATTTTATATTTTTTTAGGTTCTTGTTGTGGACTGCTATAATGAATTTTTTTCTAGGAGTTAAAGCTATGTAACCTTCTTAAGACAGAACCATTTTAGACTGAATTATGGTTGAAAAAAATCCTAATTGCATCTACCACACACTTGTAATATCTTACCAATATGAATTCAATAACAGAAAAAGTACCACCAATGTTTGTTTTCTGAAAGATTTATTGTGACGTGATATTTAAAAGAGTGGTAGTTATTATTTGTGTCTAAATTCTCCATGAATTTTGTTCCTAAACTTTTCCCATGACTCATCATTTATAGGAAATGAAAATATGTAAGGTGCATCAGAAGAGATGTAGCAGGTTTCTCAAGGTTTGTGGTGCTCTGCTGAGGAAGTTCATCCATCCCAAGTCCTATTAGTCATCCTGAGAGCTTAGGGTGTCATACTGTCTGCTAAATTTTAACCGATTACCATACTGGATGGGAAGGTCTGTTTGGGAATCCATCCAGTCAATCACCCTGGAAATGTGGGAATTATCCTTTAACTCTCCTCCTCTCTGACTCTCACCTATAACCAAAACACCTCGAAACATTTTGAGTCTCCTCCTTTCTTTCGATACCTCTATTTCTTGTCCTAGCTCAGGTAACATCATATTTTTCTAGAACTCTTGCCATATTTTTCTAAATTGGTCTTCCCGACTCTAGGATTTCTCCCCTTCTTTGACGTTGGTTGCATTGCCCCTCTGCATGGAATGTCCTTTCAACAACCATAGCAGGACTAAAGATTCCAGTTTATGAAACTCAGCTCAGGGGTCACCTCAAGGTGATTTTCTCGATACTCCAGATTTCCGCATTAACTTGGTGCTGCAAACAGGCTGGGTGCTTCTTCCCTGTTTCTATAAAATCCTGTACAAATTTCTCCTTCTGCATGTAAAACATAGTGTCATAACTGTGCTTCTGAACCTATTTCTCCCATTAAACTCAGAGATCATTGAAGACAAAGAACATACATTATTGTTTCTCCAGAACTCACTTTAATGTTTAATAGATAGTAGGCACTCAATAAATGCTTGTTAAATAAACAAATAAATATATAGATCTATCTTTGTACTTTGTTTACTTTCCACAGGCAAGAGCTCTTACTTTTGTGTTACCTTTGACACAGCAACATGTGGCAAATACCAATGACTATATCGACACACTATATATTTTTTCATCTTTCAAGGAAAGATGTGAGAAAGGCTTATAAAGTATATTTCTTCCCAATAGTTGGATTTTACCTTCTGACAAAATTTTAGAAACTCAATAAGATTTTACTGTAAAAAAAGGGGTGGTGGGAAGCTTAGCAAAATTTTAGTGTAGATACTTTGGGGAATTTTACACATTTCCAAAGTCTAGACAAGAAGAGCTCATTTTAGGTTAAATAGTGTTACAATGAACACTGTGCAGGACATTAATTGTCTCCCTGAATATTGATGATTAATATAATATATTATAATGTAATATAATTAATATGATATGATTAACATAATACATTGAGAACCCCTCTTCGGGGGGTTTCTTTCGGTGAGGAGATATCTATGAAGAGCTAGGTGTAGGGTGGGGAAGAGGTTGATTGACCGCCTCTGGATCTCATACTACCATTTGCTATTCTGGGAATTCAAGAGTAAAAATAATTGAGGAGGTGGGCAGACAGGATTATTTCAACTCAGTTTAACATTTGAGACATATTATTTGCTTGTTGCTATAATTGCACTTTTTAATTGCTTCATAATGTTTCATGCACCTGTCAGCTCATTGGAGCTGTGAATTCCTGCTCTCTAATTCTGTATCTTATTCACATTTATATATCAAGCACATAGCACGGTTTATGTCAGAGTAGGAGCTCAACATCTATTTTTTAAGTGGTTGAATGAATACATTTTTTGATCAACAATGTGTTAAGTCACTATTAAAATAAATATTGCAAGGCATGCAGGTATGAGAAAGACACATTTCCTTTATCAGTCCAATAGGGGAGGGGATGAAGAGGGGACGAGTGGGATGGGTATTACATGAAGAAAAACTTGATAAATGTTATGGGAAAAATACATAAATTGTACAATAGCTATGTTTGTGCAAATGGTCATATTTGCAGCTTAGACTCCCTATTCATCCTGACAGGGAAAGCCAAAATTAATACAGAATGGGCTCTGTCAGGAAACCACAGCACTCTGGACCCTAGATTCTGGCTTCATCATTAGGTTCCAAAAATATTTTGACATGTTGGATCTATAAGGTGAATCTAATGAGGCAAAATTTAATAGTGATAAATGGAAAACCCTATGTAACTAAGAGCAAAATCAAAGAATAGGTAAAAAAGTCTCAGATTTTTTTAAAAACTCTAAGTCCAATACAAATCAACAGTGGATTTCTTCCAAAAATGTCATAGATATCAAATCTCATTGACGGCATAGTGTCTATAATAAGACAAATAATTCCCTCTCTACTCTATGTACGTTGAAATTCACCAAATGCATTAACATTTTATTGATTCATTATTTGCTTAACTTATATCCTGCCTAATTTCCAAAATGATTTGAGACAACCACCTTAGTTGTTTTTTTATATAAAGATTCCAGACAAAGTGGAGTACAGAAAAACTAGAGAACATCCGAAATGATGAGTGGAGTCCAAGCTGTGCAACATTAGCAATAAGTAAAGAACTGGTAATATATTTATTTATTCGCTGAAAAGAATTCACTAAGCAAGTACTTGTTGAATACCTACTATGTCCTAGGTACTCTATTAGGTCCTGGGGATTCAATGATGAAAGGGGAAACAAACAAGGAAAAATCTTCCTGCATGTTTATGAAGCTTATGATCTAAATGAGGAGACTCAATCAAACGATCTCAGAAATAAATGTGTGTTTGTAACCATGGTAAGTCCTGAGAAAGACAAGCTCGTTGTGCTCTGAAGGCATAACTAATGGAAGTGTTAGATTTGGTTAAGGTGGTCAGTGTAGGCTCCCCTAAGAAAGTGAAAATTGAGTTGAGATCTTATTGATAAATAACATATTAATACACGTGTATTCCTTATTCCATTGTTGGTGGATGTGGAAATCAGCGTAATCCTTTAAGATTTAAGATACTTGAACTAATTCTGGAGTAACGATCCAAATGTAAAATGTGAAAACTCTTTGACCCAGTGTTTTGGACTACCTGCTTAGGTCTCCCCAAAATTTATTAGTTGAAAACTTAATACCAAATACCACTGTCAGATGGTATTCGGAGAGGGGCCTCTGGGAGGTAATTAGGTCATGAGAGTGGAGCCCTCATGATGGGATTAGAGCCCTTATAAGAAGAGATTCAAGAGAGTTTGCTTCCTTTCTTTCTCTCTGAGCCACGTGAGGCCAGCAAGAAAGCAGAGAGCCAGGACAGAGACAGCAGAGAGCTGTCCCCACAGTGCACTCATGTTCTCATGCTATTTTGACTTTCTACAAGTCTTTCAGTATGCAAGGACTAAACATTATAGAAACATGAGCATTTATGGAAACATCTGATCTTTTCTCTTTAGCATTTAAAGATATCTATCTTAAGTAATTTAGAGTAATGATTTTATTGCATCATTCTCTGAGAAATGTAATTTTTTGAAGGAAGTCCCTTGTAACACAGAAAAAAAGCAAAAAAAAATTTTTCAGTTTTTAATGATTGGTTTATTTATTTTCTCCAGCCCCAATTTTACTACTTTCCTTTAATCCCCATGTTTTCATCTCAGCTACTTTATATTTAGTAACAGGTTTACTCAAAGGACAAACGCAAGTCAACTTGTATCATATTACTAATATAATATGGCTGTTTACCCAGTAACGATTTTATATGCTTTTCCAAATACATGTCAGTTTAACTTAGATTTTTGGAAAACTAAAGCAAATTTTAAGTGATAAAATAATGTGTGCTATAGCCCAGATACACAAAATTTTTAAAAAGTGAAAATTAAGTTTATTTATCTACAAGCTTGAGAAAGAAGAGGATCAAGAAATTCGAGAGCCCAAAATTGAAAAGCCTTAAGAAGCCATTCGGATGACTCAAATTGCTGAACTGGGATGGGTATCGGACAACAGCGGGTGATGGAGATTTTGTTGACTTAGAGAGTAAAGTTTCAGTCTAGACAGGTAGCTGGTCCTCATCTCCAGACAAATTCACTACTGCTATTCCTTCTTGAGTTATTTCAAAAGTAGCTGGGAACCAGGCCTTTATATGAAGTTTCTCAATTTTTAAGACTGTTTGGTTTGCTGAATCATATAGCACACAAATGGATCTGCAGACTAGATAGAGAGAAAGAAAGCAGGCCACCGGGGATCCTAGTAAACTCCAGGGGGAAGGGAAGCCATCCAGTCACGAGCCTGACCATGCTAAACAGCTTGAAAGACTGCAGATATCATTTTCACAACTATTGGCAATTTTTGATCATTGGGGATTTTTTCACTACCATGTAGTGAATTATGTTGCTGACTCCTCAGAAAGATGAGAGGATATCAAAAATCCAGTACTATCCTTAGTTCTTGGAAACTTAGCTGCCTTTGAATATAGCCACTTCCAGGAAAAAATAAATTAATAAATAAACTGAAAGAGTTTTCTATAGATAGAGCTGTTTACTGTATGTTATTATTCCTAATGCAGTATCACTCTTGATTTTCTTTCTTTTTTGATCTCATTTAGATCTCACTTATCAAGCTTTCCTTTGGCTCTTATTTCTCCAGACACTAACAGTGGATCAAGCGTTATTATTGACATGTTTATCTTTACTTCAATTTCAGTGTAGAAACTAACAAATATATATATTATCATATAGTATATATGTTTTATATATATCCTATTATATGTGTATAACAGCAGAAGTATACTCTTAAAAAAATTCCATAGGCATTTCTTCCTTGGAGTATGGTATAATTAACCAATTCAACTCTCTCCTACATTTCTGAGAATAACAGATACATGGAGCAGATAGTCTTATGGAGAAATTTACCTAATGGCAAACATCTAGTCAGTGTTAGTATGGAAGTTAAAATTTCCTGTGGAACCATACATCTGTGCATTTCCTGTGACCTCCTCCTCTTGGCAGAGCAATCCGAGAAGACTCTTGAGTGGTCTTCTCCAGAAAGACTTGACTGAAGAACATAATTTCTGATTCATTTATAATACACATTAGAAACACATTATTTGGGGCTGGCCCGGTGGTGCAAGTGGTTAAGTGCACAGGTTCCGCTGTGGTGGCCTGGGGTTCGCCGGTTCGGATCCCGGGCGTGTAGCGACGTACCGCTTGGCAAGCCATGCTGTGGCGGCGTCCCATATAAAGTGGAGGAAGATGAGCATGGATGTTAGCCCAGGGCCAGTCTTCCTCATCAAAAAGAGGAGGATTGGCAAATGTTAGCTCAGGGCTGATCTTCCTCACAAAAAAAAAAAAAAAAGAAAGAAACACATTATTTGTTTGTTTACTTACTTTGCTTTTGAGAAGTTGGGCCAATAGGCTCGTGGTCAATTCCCTCCAAGATTATACACTGTTGGATGGGAATATAACTATATAGAAGAAAAGGATTCAGATAAGAAGGAGGGAAAAAGTACCCCAAAGGGGGCAGAATTAAATTTCTGTCTGGAAAAGTAAGCATCTTTGACAAAGAAATGGAGAAATGACTGATGTGCAGAGAAAATATGATATATGTTGATTACTGTCTATTGAATAATGTATGACAAATATCTATACAATAGTTCTCATGGAGGTCAAAATTCCCCCCTTTCTCTAAAATTCCTTTTATGTGTATCCTTTATCTTATCCACTAAGAAGAAGGATCAAGGAGTTCTTACATGGTCTTCCTCAGGGTGATGGTTAATTTTATGTTTCAAATTAACTGTGCCACAGGGTGCCCAGATTATATATTATTTCTGGGTGTATCTGTGAAAGCATTTCCAGATGAGATTAGCATTTGAACTGGTGAACTCAGTAAAGTAGATTGCCCTCCCCATTGTGGGTGGGCATCATCCAATCCACTGAGGACGTGAATAGAACAAAAGGCAGAGGAGGGAGGAATTTGTCCCTTTGCTTTCTGCCTGCCTGCACGAACTGGGATGTTGATCTTCCAGTGCCCTTGGACTGGGATTTACACCATTTCCCCACCTCATTATCAGGATTTAGGATTTGGACTGGAACCACACCACTGGCTACATCGTGGGACTCGTCAGCCTACATAATCTCCTAAGCCAATTCTTCATAATAAATCTTTCTATATATGTATACTAATGGTTCTGTTTCTCTTGAGAAACCCGACTAATACACTCAGAAGGAACCTTACTTCCGGACATTAGCTTTAATTCTTTTTGAAGCCATCGGTGATTCTGCCATCTTGTGTGCCTCACTGGACATCTTTACATCTTCTTTTAAGGAGAACATGTAATTTCTTCTTTCAGTGCTACACCGGCATTTAGAAAAAACATGAAGTTTGGAAGGGGGAAAAGTAAGGATGGCACTTGTTGGAACATTTTCTTTTTTCTCTCCACAGATGACTTTTTTTCTTTTCTATCCATGCAATCACTTTTGTTATTTTTTAGGGATTCTCATTCCATTCACCTTTCAACCTGTCTTTCAGATACATTCCCATGTCTGCTTCTACCTCCTTTAGCTACAGTCTCTAGCTGTGCTGTCATAAGGATTACTGTCAGCTGTATTAGGAATAAATATACTTTTCTTATTTTAATTTTCCTATAACAGCTTTCTGAACTGAAAAATTCTGTATGCAAGTGTGCATGTGCACACACACACACACACACACACACACACAGACACGCACATAACCCCCACATTTTCTCTCACACTCCTTTTATGATCTTATGCCATAAAATATGGTCTGCTGCCTCCTTCAAGGTTTCCTTAAGAAGTGAAATGCTTCTGGAAGACTAAATGATCTAAATCTCACCATCATTTTCTCCTAACTAAATAGGATAAGCCCCAGGTAACTAGATTACTTATTATTCTGTAAGAGACAGTAAGTCCAGTCAGATGCACCGTACCAGATGTGTAAATGAGGGTACAATTCAAGTGATACCCATTGTCTCACCTTCTGTAAATTTAGTCAACAGCTTTACTTTTTTTCTTGTACAATGCTGTCTCTATTTCATCTTTAATAAGAACTCAATTGCCCTTTACTTAGTTATTTTGAAATATACCTCAAAATGGAATAGAACAATCCCCAAAATACGAAGCCAGAAGCATACTATTACTCATCAATTTACCCCAGTCTCAGCAGAATGTATCTAATTGTTCCTCAGAATCAGGCCTTCTTAGCCTAACGTACAGTGTCTCTGCCTCACAGTAATGACCTTGGCATGCAACTCTGTGAATTGAGGACACCTGCCATTAACACTCTCATGGCAGTGGCCAATTAATGAGTATTACCAGAACAAAAATTTCTTTAACCAGTGATGTCAAACATATGTTTTTATGTTTCTAGTAGCTTCTGTTAAAATTCTTCATTGTCAATTGCAGATCAGGAGCAAGGAAACACAGGCCTCTGGAAAGGGTACTCTGCGTGAAATCTGCAATTAGGAACCAGCACAGCTGACAAAACGAGGAGTCCCGGGGCACATGCAGAGAGCGTGGCAGGGAGAAGCTGCCACTGGAAAAGTTAGAAAGCAAACACTTAGCTGACACTGCAGTACCAGCGAATATACGTGGATTTTTTTCCCTTAACTATCCATCCTTTATTGTAACTATCAAATTAGCAAGTGTATTAGAGAGAGCGCCATTTTTGTTCCTGGGAAGGGCCAATAATTTCTTCCCCTCTCACTCATATTCCTGGCTGACAGTTCCCTAGGGGGGCAGCAGAAGTAAATTTAGGCCTGCCCCGATGGAGGCGAGTCGGTTCATTAGCAGCTGCCATCACAGCGCTTTACCTTCAGCTCACAGATGGAGACAAGGGCTCTTTGAAGGCAATTCTAAGGCAGCTCTTCATAGAGCAGGATGAGTGGGGATCCTGTAAAGTGTTGTTTCCCTGGAAACCAAGTGCAACAAATACCCTGTTGTCATCAGTTCAGGATATGTATAGTTCACCCATAAATGCCGGGTTTGTGGAGAAATTTG
The DNA here is from genome assembly GCF_020826845.1 of Diceros bicornis minor. Taxonomy (NCBI): domain Eukaryota; kingdom Metazoa; phylum Chordata; class Mammalia; order Perissodactyla; family Rhinocerotidae; genus Diceros; species Diceros bicornis. The sequence continues at coordinate 20,535,409 of NC_080766.1, forward strand.
CACAGTGGATGCTGTGTTATAGACACACGGAAGCGAGAGGTCTTTAGGACTGTCAGTCAGATCCTTTCTGGAGTCATGGACCCCCTTTGAAACCATAACATGTTAAAAGGTCTCAAATAAATTACTTCTATATGACATATGTGTGATACAGAGTTCCTGTGTGAAATGCAGTATTCCCTCATGTAATTTAGAAAGGGGTATCAATTTTAATTGAATTAGATCTTGCTTTAACATACAGGCTTATCTTGTTCATTTAAATCCCCTATTTCTTATTTGTGGGAACACCAGTAGTGGAGTTTTATCCTATTTCTCAAGTAACAATATCATCTCAATTTCATTCATACTCATTAGATTCAAAATACATCTGAAAAATGAGGTATTATTTTCCACAATGCTTTTCATTTAAGCCTATGAACCAAAAAAAAAAAAAAAAAATGTACCAAGTGTTAAGAGGTGTTTGACTTGTAATTATGTGTGATTCAACCTTCTGGATATCTTAACCTTAGATTATGATGTAAAAAATAGGTTTAAAGAGTTAATAGTCTGTAATTCTGGATTCTGGCTATCTAATCAGAAAGTACATTCAATCAAATTAAGATACCAGGAAACAAATTCCTCAGAAGGAATTCAAAGGATGATTGTTCTAGTAGAAAAGTTCATTAAAAAAAAGTTGCCTAGCGCCAGCCCCATGGCTTAGCGGTTAAGTGTGTGTGCTCCGCTACTGGCAGCCCAGGTTCGGATCCCGGGCGCGCACCGATGCACCGCTTCTCCGGCCATGCTGAGGCCGCGTCCCACATACAGCAACTAGAAGGATGTGCAACTATGACATACAACTATCTACTGAGGCTTTGGGGGGGGGGAATAAAGGAGGAAGATTGGCAATAGATGTTAGCTCAGAGCCGGTCTTCCTCAGCAAAAAGAGGAGGATTAGCATGGATGTTAGCTCAGGGCTGATCTTCCTCACAAAAAAAAAAAAAAAAAGTTGCCTGCACATAATATAGATTAGAGACTTTTTTAACAATAGCCATTGAAATGGATCTCTAAGTGTCATTACAGCATAAACACTGAGCCAGAAACTGGCTTAACGTGGCAGCTTAGCTCTTAATTGCATGACATGTTTTTAACTAATAATTCAGTGTTGCTAAGTTTACAGTTTGATATTTATGGAAAATGGCACTGACACCATAGGCAAGCAGTCTTTACACTGTTCGTACAGTTGTTACTGATCTTTTCCATAATTCCTACTTGAATTTTCACTCATTTTGAATGAGATTCTTCATTAAAATGTCCTAAAACTATCAGGTGGAGGTAGGTGTTACCCTGATGGTACACGTAGAGAAATGGAGGTATTAAGAACCTCAGTTATTTGTCTGAGTTCACATGATGAGTTATTAATAGGGCCATGTCTTCAGATTTTCCCTCTTACTGTTTAATCACCAGTTTATGATGGGCTACAATTGAACTCTACCTAATTAGTTGGTATAATCATAATGGTTGATTAGTTAATACAGACACATGTACTTACTTAACTGCAATTTGATCTACTTAGGCTTGAAATACGGTTTTGCACTGTCTAGACTGTCAGAAGAATGACACTCTTCCTTTTTTATCTCTTGCATATTAGATCTCCCCTTGACTCTGGCATCACTGGATCATGGCAGTGTCTGGCCTATGGCTTCTATACGCAAGTAAACTCAAGTCTTCATTTTTCGGCCGTTAGTCACATAGTTCTAAACATATTACAAATAATGCTGAAGTTGAATGTTTTTTACTCCACTGTGTGTTACTAATGGGATTTTACCAAAGAGCATGACCTCTAATCATATTAATATTTAATCAAGCAATAAACATGCCTTGCTGTGAAGCTCAAAGCTCTCTGGTGATGATTTTTCTATTAAATTGACAAAGATTTCTTTTGCTTTATCTCATTATTGTAAAATTGGGATAAATGTCTGAGTGTTCAATTCCCAGTAAGTACCTTAAAGGGTTTAACTTTTCTCCCTAAATAAGTGAAGTATCCTAAATTGGACTTTAATCTATTTTCCCAAAGCTTGGTTTCTTTAGAAATAACTTCAAAAAACATGGACCTATTTGATAAAGGGTTTTGAAATAAGCAGATGAAGAGAAGGTAGTCATTTGTTAAATTTAAGTGCTTGCCTTATAAAATATTGAGAAATTAAAAAAAAATGAGCATGCCAAGAAAAGTAATGATGATTTACATAATATTAGGAAAATCGGCCCAAAGTGAAAACAGTGTACTTAGATTATACCTATTTATCCTATCGAGGAAGATGAGACAGGGACAAAGTTACACAGCCACTGTACTGTTTCCTCCTCCTAGGGACACAGGAAAACATTTACCAGATCACCACCACCATCCTCTAGCCCTTGCCTGCAGTCATAATGGAGTGCTACTGGCTGAGTTTTGGTCAATGGTTTGTGAGCAGAGATGATGTAAGCCGCCTCCAGCCCTTGTTCTTAAAAATCATCCTGCGATATCCTCCAGGCTTCTCATCCACATCTTCAGTAACCTTGAAAGCCACTTGTTCTGGATCGTGTAGCTGCAAGACCAAAGAAGCCTGGCCCCCTATAGCTTATAAATGTGCTGTCTCCTATTAAAAATACTTAGGGGACACAGGTAACCTCCTCAAATTTCTTAAAATTAATTTATAGATTGATTCTGGCAGTCATTGTGAAATCAACTAAAACACTGAATTCTAAAGTTGTCTTTTTGAAGATGTTCTAAATGGTATACGAGTCATGGCAGAGCTCAGTTCATTGACCAGCCTTATTTTTGTCTTTGACTTTGTCCTTCTCATAATTAGAAAATTGAATTTATGGCAAACTAAATATTCTTCAATATTAAATAAACTTGTGTGTGTGTGTGTGTGTGTGTGTGTTTTACCAAAGTGGGGATTTATTGCCCATCTCACTCCAGGCCTCTGAGTGGCATTTGTGGCTTTAGTTGTGAAAGGATCAGCCTTGGGCAAAGACTCAGGGAGCAACCTGGGCCTGCAGGAGCCTCAGCACTGCTGGTCCTCAGGCTTGATCAGACGAAGGACTATGCAGGAGTAGAGCTCCACTGAGCTGTCTCATGTTCAACATGGCATGGCAACCCAGCACTTGTGTTGCTAGGCTTCCGTTCCTTTAAATTTAAAGGACTATGGTTGTTACTGTTCAGCCTCTGTTCTTAAAACAACAATATATTCTAAGTGGTAATTTTGAAATAGCCATTTTGATCAAAATGTTAGGCTCTCTTTGTTTGGGGTTGCCAAATATTTCTCTCAGCTCACTTTCTCCAGTACTGACTCTAAGGAACTAACAGAGCAATAACCATTTGTTCAAAAGGAATTCCCATCTGATGTGGACGTTGTTTATTCCTTCTATTTATTCCAGCGGTGTCCAATGATTGTTTTTCTATCCATGGCAAATTATTAGTTTACAAAATGAGTGGATATGTGTATAGTTGGATATTTGCTCTCTCTTGGTTCAGTTTTATCCCACAATATTCCCTTGTAAGAGTCAAGAGGAAGTCTCTCTATTTTATGAGGAATCTAGGCCGGGGCCTTGGAATGACTGGTCTGGAAAAGTATAAATGTTGCAGTAGATTTATTAAGTACTAGTCCCAGATAAATGCTGTGGAGTACAAGAATAATTGCCAACATTTGCACTCTTAACTCAATTTCCTACAGAAAGAGCAGCTGAAAAAAAACTATTAAAAATCCATTACCTGTTGTTTAAGAAGCAAAATAACATTTTTCAGGAGCTCCTTGTCAAGGAATTGGATGCAGCAGGATGATGCACAGTGAGAGTGAGGGTTAGGCTGGCATTGACATTTTCTTTCCTAACTTAAATGATTAAACCTTCACTAAATTAGATCAAGGAATTTAATTTCTTTTCAAGCCTTTATGAATTTTCTCTAATACAGAAATGATTCGAGACAGAACACTCAAGAAAATTAAACAGAGACAACAATAAAAAAAGTCTGCATTGCACCCTGTGGAGGGCACTCACGGACCATCAAACACACAGATTTTCTTAGACAAATCTCTCAACACAATTTTCAAGGCAAATTCAGATTTGTTTGCTATATATTCACAGTGTATCCATGAGACAAGACTTGAATATTAGAGCTAAGCCTAAAATGGAAGCAACAACTTTTTATTAAGTTCACTTTTACGTACTTAGAATCTAGTCACGGTATTAGTTACTAGGTAAGTTCAGTACATATACTAATTTCTATCTATATCTAACATGGGCTGAACTAAACCTACAAGGGGGAAAATCAATAATGAAACTGCCCCATTTTAACAGGCATCATATTGCACATGACAGAGACCAGAGGGGCTTAAAGAAATGTAGTATCTTTCAGAGCAGCCAAAGATGGGCTGTGCCTGGAATGAACAAGGTCGGAAAGCTGCCACGTCTTTCCGTCTAAGGCAAGGGCAGAAAGATCATCTGTCCGTGAAATGGGAGGGAGTGGGGCTCACAGGTCAGCATGATCATTGTGAGCCAGATCTAGACCCTTTTATGACCTAAATAGCAGAGATGCCAAGAGTAGCTTCTGGGGAGGTTTTAGATCTTCCCTCCACAGAAAAATAAGACTCTCTTAGCCTTAAGGTCAAACACTCGGTTGCTGTCTGAATGTTGTTTCCAGCTATTTAAATAAATGCACAATCTAAATTTAAAAATTCAAGTGAGTGCTAGTAACAACAATCTGACACTCAACAAATTGAGTGCTTTCAAGCTCTACCCCATTTCCAAAAAAACTGCCCACATTTAAATTCCTGCTTGAAGCAACCTCCACACCTTAGGTATAATATAATGAGCAAAGGGAAGATATCTACTTTCTTCAGAAAAGAAACAAAAATAGAGCAGACAAAGGGTCTTGTCCCTTTAGGTCATGACTCTAAAGACACAGAAAAATACATCACTGAGATACAGTGTATAAGCACATACACACATACACATACATGTACAAAATTAGGAAGGATTTTATCTGTGAGGTTTGAGAGGGAGATGGTGTATCTGGGAGGAGAGAGAATCATGAGGGAGGAAAGTAACATTTGTAGAAGTATTTTTAGCATTATCTGGAAAATTAGTGAAAATGACATATTTACTCACTGAAATGCCACCAATTTGATAAAATAAGGAAAAAGAAAACTGAGAAGTATCCAATGCCTAGAATATTCTGTACAAAAGCTTGAAAATTTCAGTAACAATAAGGTTCTCTTCAGTTAGACTCATAGATGTTATTGTAATTTGCTGGGTGCTGTAACTTAAAAAAATATTAAGCAGGTTGTTTCCATAATTTCATTTTCCACATTCTCCTAGTTCTAAAAATTAACCAATTTGTTTTTTCTTAAAAAAATTGTAAACAAAAACGTTTTTAGGGCTTCTATCAAACTAGCAGAGTCAAACTAGCAGAGTCTAAAGCTGACTGTTGTGACAACTGGAACTGTTCAAAGTGAAATAAATGGCTATTCCCTTGTAGCTATTTGTTATATCTGAGTGATTTATTTTATTATTTTTTTCTTTTTGTGAGGAAGATTAGCCCTGAGATAACGTGTTGCCAATCCTCCTCTTTTTGCTGAGGAAGATTGGCCCTGAGCTAACATCCATGCCCATCTTCTTCTACTTTATATATGGGATGCCGCCACAGCAAGGCTTGATAAGCAGTGTGTAGGTCCGAGCCTGGGATCTGAACCTGTGAACCCCAGGCCCCCAAAACAGAGGGTGTGAACTTAAACCACTACATCACTGGACCAGCCCCTGAGTGATATATCTTAGTATCGCAAACATAGATAGTATATAATCTATATATGTAAGAAGAACATGCAAATCAATAAAATAATGTACAGCCTAAATTGTTATTTAATAAAAAATAATTGGTAATAGTAATTTAAAAATGAATGGTAAAGCCTCATCACTCTCAGAAGTGATGCTAAAAAATTTGAAAATCAAGACTTCAAAGACAAGCGGTAAATAATTGATCAAGTATTACTTTTCATAAAATTTTTGGTGAGAGGATTAAACTGATGTGCACTAAATTTCTTGGCTGCATAAACTGAGTCATTATAAAAATAGCCAAAATAAGGTTTTGTTGTGAGTTTTTTTTTACCTATATGAGACTGTAAAGTGGGATAACGTGTTAGCTTATGTTTTCTGTCATGAATGTCTTAGTCCAGTCCAAAGGTAAAAAAGCGATACCCAGAGCCAACGTTATCCTTAGGAGACACACTGCTGCACCTTTGTCCACCTTACGAAATGCCTGAGACACTTGTCAGAGTCGTCAGACTACTTATTGGGATGCTGGAATCTGAATTGAAGCAAGAAAATGAAATGGAAAATGAACAGCTATGTAATTTTGCTTCTTCATAGTTCCAAACACGAGCTCAATATGGAGAGACAAAGAATTCTCTAGAGCACCAGAACCCTGTAAGTCATGACACATATCTCCGTGCCAGCCCTGATAAACTGTCCCTGGCTCTCCTGTTGAAAGTCACAGATACACCTCCCAAAGCGCTGAGCCTGAAGAAATCAGAGTCACTCGCCCTGATTCCAAACCATACACTGGACAGGGAGGTGCATCGGGCATTGTGGCTACTTCTGCTTCCCTCCGAGTGAGGGTGTGTGCAAAGAACACATTTTCAACTAATCCTAGGCACTCATCATCATTTTGAATTTTTGAACGTTTTTCAGAGGAAGATATTTGGCAGTATCCTGCATTAACTTGAGTGTGTATTTCAGGAACTTTTAGTACTTGGTTTCAGTTAGCCCAGCTTGCTCTTTAGTTGGGGGACATTTTTACCTGAAGCTTAATTAAATCCACTGCCTTCAGGGACTGATTTACATCAGTGCTCCTTTCCCCAAGGTCCCCAAGTCGTATTAGGCTCCTTGAAACATCCCCAGTTAATGATACCTGACAAAAGCATATTTTCTCACAACAGAAAAATTCAAATTATTCAATATATCATCTCAGGCACACTGCTGAATCTTCTGCTGTGATGTTGCCTTTGCCATTTTTTAAATGATAAGCCTTCTCACAGCTTCTGGATCCGGACGCTAATTGGAAAATCTTCTGTTTCTAAATACGGTTTGGCTATCTTTGCAAATTGACTTAGTCAATGATTTGGTCACTATTTTATAAATTATGTAAAGAATTTTAAGAATATTATCACAACATTTAAAATGCTTTTGAATTTTCTCAGAATAATGTAGAGTTAAATGGTTAACAGGTCAATGCAAAGGTTTGAAATTTTGTGCCTAAAAATTAAGGAGAAAAAGGAAGATGTAGTATAATACATGCTTGTTTGTAGTAGAGCAAATAAAATCTCATAATAGTCATGAAATTGTCATAACAAGCTTATTTTCATATTTTAGTATAGCTGAAATTTTATATGTATTTTACCTAGATTAGTTAGACGCTATATCACTTATTGTTCTTTAAAAATACATTGCAAATGTATATATATTAGAATATGTTAAGATGATGAATGTTTATTGTGGAATATATTTTAAAAGTTTTTTATCAGTTATAATGTTTCCCATCACAAGTAATACAAATTCTAACTCAAATTTACTTAAACTATAAGGTGGATTTATCAGCCTAGGTAATTGCTTGTCTGGAGATAGAGCAGCTTTTGGGTTTGTTTCGTTTAAGCAATCCAATAATATTATCAATAGCCAATTATTATTATTATTATTATTTTCCCCATTGCTCACCCTTTGTTCCTTGCTTCCTTCTCTCCTTCCATCCTTTCTTCCTTTCTTTCTTCCTTCCTTCCTTTTCTCAGTACTTTCAGCTTTATCCAAAGGCTGGACTCCCTTATGTTGAGAATTTTGCAACAGTCATTCCAGATTTTACATCTGGGTACCATATTATTTGGTAGGATTTTCTTCCCCAGAAGCCTTCAGTACAATTCTTGTTCAGACTGACTGATTGAATTAAATCCTATGCTTGTCAGTATCTGTGGCTCCAATGATGCAATTCAGCTAATTATCTTAGACTCTAAGTCAACATCAGTTACATGCCCCACTCCTTGAACCAAGAAGCTGTCAGTTTCTTAAAAAATTATGGATTCAGTAGGGAAGGTTTGAATACCTAAGTGAAAATTAGGTAGTTCTCAGGTGAAAAGGGAATAGATTTGGGAAACAGCCAAAACCCACTAAAATAGTCCAATGAGACTCACTCCAACTTTTTTTTTCTCTCTCTCTCTATCTTTCTGTATGTGTGTGTGTGCCTAGAAACTCTTTTAATGAGAACCAAAAGGGCTATAGAAGATGACATGTAGCCTGTTTCTCCCAGTCTCCCAATTGTTTAACCATTTACATCCTCACTGCTCTTTTTCATAATCAAACTTTTATTTGATAATAGCTTTAGATTTACTGAAAAGTTATAAAGATAGTACAGAGTTTCCATATAACTCACTTCCAGTTTCCGTATTGTTTATACATTAACATTACTGTGGTACATTTGTTATAATTAATTATCCATTATGGATACATTGATATTAAATAAATCATATTTTACCCAAATTTCCTTAGTTTTTACCTAATTTCCTTCTTGTGCTCTAAAATCTTATTCAAGACACCACATTTACATTTAGCCTCCATTTCTCCTTAAGTTCTTTTGGCTATGATAGTTTCTTAGACTTTCCTTGTTTTGGATGACAGCTTGACCTTGACAGCTTTGAAGATTCAGTTATTTTTAGAAGGTCCCTCAATTGGAATTTGTCTTATTTTTTCTCATGATTAGAGTAGGGGTTTTGGGAGGAAGTATGGTGAGTATTTTTTCTCACGATTAAGAGTATGGGTTTTTGGGAGGAAGATCACAGAGGTAAAGTACCATTTTCATCATATCATATCAAGGATTCATACTGTCAACATGACATTGTGTTGACATGAAGTTAACGTTGATCACTTGGCTGAGATAGTGTTTGTCAGCTTTCTCTACTGTAAAGTTACTCTTTTTTCCTTCCTTTACATGCTGTCCTTTTTAGAAGGAAGTCACCACGTGCAGCCCACACCTAAGGATGGGGAGTTATGCCCTACCTCCTTGACAGCAGAGTATCTACATAAATTATGTGGAGTTATGCACAGATTTGTGTCTTTTCCTCCAATTATTTACTTATTCAATTATTGATATCAGGCTCATCAATATTTATTTTATACTTTGGATTATAATCTAATACCATTTTATTTATTTTGTTGCTCAATTGTTCTACCTTTGGCCAGTGGGAACTGTTTCAGTTGGCTCCTGTTTTGCTTTGACATACTCCCTCCCCAACTGTTTTCTTCTTTAATTTCTCTCTTACCTGGAGTTTTAATCACTACTCTAAAGTGGTAGCTCTCAAACGGGGTCTGCTAACCAAGAGCATCACTGACATCTGAGAACTTGTTAGAAAGATGGTCCCACCCCAGACCTGCTGAATCAGAATCTCTGGATGTGGCAGCCCTATAGGTGATTCTGATGCCTGGGAAAATTCAAGAACTAGTGCACTGAGGCATCACGGGAAGAAAGGAGGAAGAACGTATTTGCTCCATTCCACAGCAGATAATTGAAGAATACAACAAGTAAATGATCCACTCATAGGCACTCAGTGAATATGTTACCTTCTGTATGAAATGAGCTGATTTCTAGTCTGAAGCCATTTTTGATTAATAATCTGGATTCTTCTCTTTATTTATTATATTTTTTTGTGTGTGAGGAAGATCAGCCCTGAACTAACATCCATGCTAATCCTCCTCTTTTTGCTGAGGAAGACCGGCTCTGAGTTAACATCTATTGCCAATCCTCCTCCTTTTTTTCCCCAAAGCCCTGGTAGATAGTTGTATGTCATAGTTGCACATCCTTCTAGTTGCTGTATGTGGGACGCGGCCTCAGCGTGGCCAGAGAAGTGGTGCTTTGGTGCGCACCCGGGATCTGAATCCGGGCCGCCAGCAGCGGAGCGCGTGCACTTAACCGCTAAGCCACGGGCCGGCCCTGGATTCTTCTCTCTAAATGACTGTCTTTTTCCATTTTAATTTAATTATCTAGTAACTTTTGTAGAAGGAGTGTTTCAAACCCACTTCTGTTTACTTTAAATTCTCTCAACTTCATACCACTCAAATATTTTTTTCATGGGGTTTCATTTCTGTTTCACGTAATTATTTGTGAGGACAAAGTCAGTAAAATGCATCTAAAACTCTATACGAAGAAATTAAGCACATAGATTCTCTAAAAGTGAAGATTAAACTATTATTCTTGCTAACCAAAATTTCTTATTGGCTGTGTGTATGTGTGTGTGTGTTGTGTGTGTGTATGTGTGTGTACTTGGTCTCTCTCCAAAGCCAATTAATGTCACAAAAAAAAAAATTTGACTTGTATTTGGTTTTGGAATAAATGTTGAAGAAGAATGCCAACTTTTTTTTTTTTTTTTTTTTTTTTTTTTTTTTTTTTTTTTTTTTTGTGAGGAGATCAGCCCTGAGCTAACATCCGCCAATCCTCCTCTTTTTTTTTTTTTTTTTTTTTTTTTTTTTTTTTTTTTTTTGCTGAGGAAGACGACCCTGGGCTAGCATCGGTGCCTATCTTCCTCCACTTTATATGGGACGCCGCCACAGCATGGCTTACCAAGCAGTGCGTCGGTGCGCGCCCGGGATCCGAACCAGCGAAGCCCGGGCCGCCGCAGCGGAGCGCGCGCACTTAACCGCTTGCGCCACCGGGCCGGCCCCAGAATGCCAACTTTTAATAAAAACTTTCCTTCCTGACTCAGATGAAACTCACAGTTTTATATATTCTTAAGTTAGTTTTTCTGATATTTGTTTCAATTGCTTATAATATTTTATTTGGAATCAGCAATTATTTTGAGTTTAATAGATTTAGTTGCTATTGTCTTCATAAGCTCCTTTCAGATTTTAAAATATTAATTTGTACATATGACAGAAATAATTTGTAACAATATTTGCTTTAAACTGAAAAAACTTAGTATTATTCCCCACTGCTGAGAAGAACTTCAAATATATATCACCTGCCACATTGTTAACTTGCCACAGAACCTAAAAGAAGATTAAAATATATGTGACAAATTGCTGTTTTCTAAAACGTTGAACTTCTCCTTTATATGTCATTTTATGTTATTTTTCCTCATATTTAGCATGCTAAGTTGTAAAGTAAAACAGAACGGCTTTATAAGGGCTTTGTATTCCTACAAAGGAAACAATTGGTGGCATTAGGTTAAGTCTTTTCTGTTACCAATATATACTTTGCGTAGCTTTTATTTACATATTTTTAAGCAAGTGGAATGATAATACGTACTTCGAAAAATGTATCCTTGAGTTGAGTTTCATTTTACAAAATCTGAAAGCCTATGTCATAAAGAAAAGGCTCCTAACTTTGATTAGGTCTGTTTCTTATTGTCTGACTCACACTTCTCAACTTCTCAGTATTCTATACAGAAACACAGCTGTCACTGTCAAGGACTACAGTCCTTCCACTTTCAGGCTGGATGATGTCCTACTGCCAAAGCAATGCATCAGTCATTACACAAGATGACTCACACCAGCCGAATCTTGGCAAGAATGTACATACTGCTAACAACAGCATTTCTCTAGAAAACTTTAAGCATTAATGCATTCCTATTTCTATTCTAACTGAAACATTTCAATCATAGGAAAATTGTCAACTTTTCCTGCAACTGTCCAATAAATCTGGCCATTTTTAACTATAACCAGAGGGTAAGTTTTATTGTTTAATAATGTTCTCATGATTTGTTCCTAAACACCTATAATTATTGCCAAATTATAACTCTCTTGTTAGGGTGTGTTTGTGTTTGGATCTTCCTTGGTGTCTATTTGTGATTCAAAATATGTTGATTCCATTATTAGGTTTGTAATTTTAATTAAAAAAAAAAAAGTAAACAAAAAGAAAGCTTTCATGTGAATGGAGGTAAATCTGACACTCAGATATCAGAAGATTTAAAAAATTAAAATTTTTATCCATCAGACATCTTCTTTCTTCTCTATTTAGCAAAATTTTATGATCAAGGTAAAACCATAAGCAAAGCCTGGTATATAATATTTTTCTACATTGCAAAGAAAGATGCATTTGATCTGCTCTTTACCTTTTGTTTCTTTACGGCATGACTCATTTTTAAGTGCACAATCGTAGTTATTATTTTCAAATTAATTGCAAATCATACAATGCACAACCTTATATTGAATATAATAGATATGTTATATGCCATGTTTCAGATACTGTATCATTTTGAATATATATAATGTTTAAAAGATCTCTGTAGTAGCTTGAAATAAATTTTTTGTATAAAAATGAGAATGAAAGATTTTAGAGTATCAATTATTCATCAAAGGACATATAATGGCTCAATTCAGCTGGTATAAAATTGACATGATAGCCAATAATGAGCTCAAATTATTAAGGAAATGATATTGCCTATTAAAGTTAATATGAACCAAATAATAGCATTTCTTTCTTAGGATTTACTGTCTAATCTATTGAATAATATTTTAAGAAGTGAACTATGTCCTGTCCTTTTGAATACACACACACACACACACACACACACACACACATATAACTATTGAAATTGTTAGAAAAATATGGGCTCAATTTTGTGTTAAATTGTTTAAAGCTGTATATATTAAATTATTTAGAACAATCATTATTAGAAGACACATGTTGAAATCCAAGCCCAATAAAATCTACCAAAAAAATTCATACGAAGGATATTAAGGTTGCAGAATATCTATATTTTCTACATATCTGTTGTGACACAAACTTTCTTATAGATTTAATTTTGGTTTCAAGTAGCAAACAGTCCCAGGAATATCCTCAGTTGCGATCAACTTGATTTAGTAATGATTGCCTGATTTGGAGGTGGTGTGTAAATCTTGGGGGAAATTGTGTCTGGACCTAGAATATTCTGTTTCAAAAATTTTAATTATCTAACACATTTGAGATGACCTTTCTCACAGGACATTTCCTCTACTATCAGTTTATAAAATATTTTTCTTAATTTTTATTGTATTCAGTATTTAAAGAATGTTTATGTTCTTCTCTAGGAGAAAGAGTCAATAGTTGTTGGATCATATATTCATATTTAGAATTCTATGTGATTAGCATAATCACCTGGCTTTTTTGAGTGAATAACTAAGATGCAATATTTATTAAAAATATTGCTAGGTCAAAATTCTGTGTAGAGAAGTACAATGAGATACTCTGCAAAAGATGTTCAGAAATCATAACAGTTTGCAAATTTGTGTTTTTTGAAAAGCTTCCAGAAGCCTTCCTCACATCTGCATGATTCTTCATTATTATCACTCTTGCATTTTTCTTTTTTTCTAGGTCCGTGTCTGAAGTGACTTAACTGTAAAATCAGTGTCCTATTCTGACACAGTAGGATTAGGATTCGAATTACCGTGTTTCTAGAGTTACAGATGTTGTATTCTGAATGGTAGATATGTGAGGCATTTTTGAAGAAATAACAAGTCATAGGAGAAAAAGCAGGTCCAACGTATTAGTACATACTTACACCATGTATATAATAGGAAGCACCCTAGATTGTTATATGCCAATGTATGAAATCCTCTCTTCCAAAGTTCTCTCTGGACGCCTAAGACAGCCTGAGTCAAGTTATTCTGATGGGAGATGAGTGTCATATTCTGATGCCTTGAGTATCATATAGCTTAGCTGAGAAATATTCTTAGAACTTGGGTCTATACTTTCTTATGTCTACTGCACTTATTAAATAATCTCTAGTTTAATAAGCTATCAAAAATCCAAGAAAAGATGTTCTAGGAGCCCACTGATCTGTTCTCCTGCTGCCATCAAATGATATTTATGTATTATGTAAAGGTGATGCCTTCAAGTTATCACCATACATTGTATTTACATATTTATTCCGTTTTAATAGGTAGCAGGTAAATTCACATGTCTGCGGGGCAAGATATAAAAATGATGTGGTTGTCCCTCCTGGGCGAAAGTGATCTTTTAGTGTGTTTTTTAGAATTAATGCATTATGGACTGAATGCAAAGAATAAGTTGGTAGATCAATTATTTTATAACTGAAGAAATAAGTGGGATCTCTTTTAGAAAAGAAACTCAGGTGCTGTTTAAGCAAGGACAGGAAGAACCTAATTCAAATGGCACATTCTGCCTCTGAAAATATACCAAAACATTCACAACTGTCTACATTCTTTGTTATCATTCTAGTATAAGTCTTTATCATCTCTTGATAGACCACTATAATCTAGCTAGGTCCTTCACTTCTACTTGTCCCTTTATAATTCTTCTTCAGATAGTAACCTTTTAAAAACATAAATCTGACCATGTTATTCCCTTGCTTAAAGTCTTCCATCTCCTTAGAATAAAACCCGAACTTCGAGCATGGCCTCAAAGCTCTGCATGAATGTTTTTAGTCTAGTTTGCTCTAATCTTCCTGGACTTTTTCCCTTTCCTCAAGGAAACTGCAATCATTTTTGCCAGAAGGATATTTTGTGTGTTTTTTATTTGTTTCTTTGTTTTCCTCCAGAGCTTTGTAAAGCCGACCCCTTTTACTTATTCAGATTTCAGTTTAAATGTCACCTCCTCAGTGAGGCATTTGGAGCCAACTATCTAAATTATACCCACCTCCCCACCACCATTCTGTACTGTAACACCATATTTTAATTTTACGATAACATTTCCCTTCTACATCATATTTCTTGTTTATTAATTTACTTTAATTCTCGCTAGAAATATTCATCATGAGAACAGAAACCTTGCCTATATTTTTATTTCCTGTCTCCAATACTTTGAGTGATACCTAACAGTCACAATATTTCTACCTATTAAATACTTGAAAAAATAAAATCCTCAATTTGTCATCAGAAGTGATCAGTTTTTCTGAGTAACTTAAAAGCTGTTAAAGGGCAACTGATTTATCCATTTAAGCCTTATGTTTTGAACTCCGATGAAATAATCAAGCTCTTAATTGCTCTTGGAACTCTATACTAATGCAAATTAAAGCCTTGGTGGGAGGTGAGCATGCCACTGGCTCATATTTAACCTATCACCAATACATCTTAATTTGCTTGGTTCTTTGATAGTTTATCCTTTCAAAGCAGCTAGTACTTCTCAAGATGGACACAAGTCAATACCAATAATGCATTTAAAAGAAGGACTCCCATCTCCTATATTTCTGAATTCAAATGTGTATATACATGTGTGTGTATATGTATGTATATATATAAAACATGTTACATTCATGTATAATGGAATAATGATATTTCTTTTAAGTTTTTTTTTATATTGTTACTTGTCTTTTTAAATATGCTTTCTTTTCTAACTCACCTTTCACCTAGACTCCTTTTATAGTCTAATATCCATTCAGACTTTTTTTATAGCGATAAAACAAAGTCCTCAGAATGTCTTAATATGTGGTGGCAGTTACTATGATTTTTATTGAAATCATTCTCCTCCCTATTTCTCAATGTGTTCTACATCACAATCTTTGTACCAGTTTACCATTCTGGCTTAGTCTATTTGGGCTGCTATAACAAAATACCACAGACTGGGTATCTTATAAACAACAGAAATTTATTTCTCACAGTTCTGGAGGCTGGAAGTCTGAGATCAAGTTGCCAGCATGGTCTGGTAAAGGCCCTCTTCTGGGTCACAGACTTCTCATTATATCTTATATGGTGTCTCCTTTTTATGTTTTAAGGATTGCAAACAAACAAACAAAAATGATCAGATAAACTTACTTGGAAATAGTAATTACTGACATAATTTACATAGATTAAAAAAATTTGAAATCACCAACATTTCTCTAAAAAGAATGGAAAATTTATCTTTGGGTATATACACACAATCCTTACCATCCTTAGCATTTTAAGTACTGCAGTATTACCTTTAAAATATTTAAATATTCTCTACTACGTGGTAATCTCAAAGAGAGAAATATTCAATTTTGGTATAATAGAATAATTTTCTAAAATGTCTCTACAAATGCTGAAATTTGATTAAAGTTTGCTCTTTCCACCTATCTTAATATAGAAAATATAGATATTATTTAAACAGAAAAGACTGGACTCCTATCTCACACTCTTACTAAAAATAACCAACTTCCCTTCTGCCCTATTCCTTGCCTTCTGATGCCAAATTTATATAATGAAGGCTAGCTAAATGGCTCTAGTATTAAAGGTTTGCTTTTTCAAATTTGTTTCTTACTACATGTACTTTGCCATCAGTGCTTCAGCCAAATTGTATTCTTTGATCTTTTCTTGTTTCCAGTAACTGTACTCTTTGCTTTTTTCTTCTTTCCAGTCATTTGCTCAGAAAGTTCACCTTACCTAGTACACCCTCTACAATTTCTATTTCAAATCTCCTATTCGTTTGAAATCCAACTAAAATACAAACACTCCTGAAAAAGCTTTTTCCTTTATATCTAAAGAAATCTTATTCTTTCCAGTGCTCCCAATGTCATTTGGGCTTCTGTAGCGGCCTTTAATTCACACAGCCTTATGCAACACATTTGTGCACACGCATTTCTTACTAGAGAATAACAATCATGGAATGCTCACCCTTATGTTTTATTGCATATGACAGTCTATTAATAATTGTTGTATTAGTTTTTTGAATGACTCCTTAACCAAAGGTTAGGTTTGTTTTTTTTGTTGTTTTTTTTTTGCTGCACAACTTTCTGAAGAAAGAGTTATGATTTCCAAATGAATCCAACTTTTTGATTTCACTTAACCAGAGCTAAAAGTGTATTCATTAAACTTTTTCTTAGAGATGAAATATTTCTCATGTTGCTTCTTGAGATCTCAGTTTAATAAATTTTGGTAATGTATGTGGCTATATATTTTTAAAAACACCATTCTTGTGGGCCAGCCCCAGTGGCCTAGTGGTTAAGTTTGGCGTGCTCCATTTCAGTGGCCTGGGTTCAGTTCCCGGGCGTGGACATACACCACTCATTTGTCAGTGGCCATGCTGCGACAGGGACTCACATACAAAATAGAGGAAGATTTGCAGCAAATATTAGCTCAGGGCAAAGCTTCCTCAGCAAAATAAAGAAATAAATAAATAAACAAACAAAAAACCACCCACTATTCTTGTAATCTAACTAATGGCGTCAAAATTCTATAATCTGTGGTTAGTCTTCGTAGACTATCAACACCACATAAAATTTATCTGATTCCTACTCAATTTGATAGTTGGAAAAAGAAAAACTAGCCTCATTATATAGGTCAAAGTATTATATTACTTTTGGAAGACATAGATGACTAATGAAGGATACTTTAAGGCTATTATATATTAGTTAGAAAGAAATGAACACATTTTATTTTAATAACAACCCATATTTAGGGCTTCTTCTATAAAAGCTATAATTGTTTCATTAAATCTTTTCCCTAAAGAAGAAAACACATACCGAAAGGCTAAAAAATAAAAAATATACATCTTGATAAATTTTCAAAAAGTGAACACAGCCTTGTAATTACTACTCAGGCCACAAAATTTCTTACCAACACCCTGCAACCAGCTGCTCCCCTCCGTCCTCCAAAAGGCAACCACTCTCCTGTATTTTGTCAGCACAGATTAGTTTTACTTCTTTTGAACTTTATATAAACAGAATCAAATTATATGTATTATTAGTCTCTGGTTTATTTAGTGCTACATTTTCTTTGTGCAATTTGCCTATTTTTTTGCCCACAGCAATAGTTGATTCATTGTGATTGCTACATTACCTGTGGATGAACATTTAGCTTGTTTCCAGTTTGAAGCCATGATGAATAAAATGTATTGAACATGTTTTACATGTGTTTTTGTAAAGATATGTAAGTATTTGTTTTGAGTACAGCTTTTAGGTCTCAAATTATGTTAAGCTTTATTAGATACTGCCACAATATTTTGTAACAAATGTTACTTTTATTAGCAGTGTTTAAGAGTTAATATTTGTTCCACATCATTGCCAATGCAATATCTATCTATCTATCTATATCTATATCTATCTGCTTTTATATATATAAATCTATGAAAAATTATTATATACAAATATATGCATTCTGTATATATTTATGCTTTCATACATATATATAATGCATGTGTGTGTGTGTGTGTGTGTGTGTGTATATATACATATATATACCTCCAATTTCAGCTCTTCTTTTGTGTGTCTGATGGTATCTAACTGTGTTTTAAATTCACATGCATCCAATCACTAATGTGGTTGCCCAGCTCCTCATGTGTTCACACAAAGACCTTAGGCCATGCGCAGATGACCACACTGTGCTTTGCTCTGGGATATTCTTCCTCCTGCCTGAAGAATTCTCTTTAGTATTTCCTTTGGTGTGGGTCTGCTCCTGACCACTTATCTCAGATTTTACTTGTCAAATGTAACTGTATTTGACCTTTACCTTGAAAGTTTTATTTCATTAGACATATAATTCTAGAGTGTCAATTACTTTCGTTTAGCACTTTGGAGATATTTTTCAATAATTATCTGGTTCTTTTCCTTTTCTTTTCTTTTCTTCCTTGCTTGCTTCCTTCCTTCCTTCCGTGCTTCCTTCTTTGCTTCCTTTCTTCCTCCGTTTTTGAGATCTTAGCTGTCAATCTCATCGTAGCTTATCTCTTTAATTTTTAGGTAATATGAATTTTTGCTCTGGATGCTTGTAGTGCATCTTCTCTGTCTTTCATTTTCAGCAGTAATACATATGTTACGCCCAGTTGAGGGTTTATTCATATTACTCACTTTGAAATTTAATTGCTTGTTAAAACAGTAGTGTGATATCTTTTCTTAGTTCTGCCATTTTCTCTTCAATATTGCTTCTGCCCCATTCTCTCTTTTCTTTCTTTTTGGGAGTTCAATTACTTATATGTTACACCCCTTCACTATTTTCCATGTATCTCATGTGCTTTTTTTCTTGATTTCTATCCTTTATCTGGAGATTTTTCTTCACTCTCTTTTCAACTTTATAATTCCTTTTAACTCTGTCAAATCTGTTAAGTCATCCATGAGGTTTTAAAGTTCACTTATTTTATTTTTCAGTAGAGGACTTCCATTAGATTCTTTTTAACGTTTCCATTTCTCTGTCAAAAGTCACCATGTTCATGTTACTTTCTTGCACATACACATAAGTTATTTTGATGTGTATGAAAATGACTTCAATGTATGGATCTCTTGTAGATCTATATATATTCCTGGTTTTCATTTTTCTACTGTTTTTGAACAATTCTTATGTTTACTTTGTTATTTTTTAATTCAATAACATATTTTGTGTGAAAAACTATAGATATATTTTAATACCCCATATGATAATATTTTCCTTCATAATGGATTGTTTTGTTTTAGTCTGCCAGTTAGACTGAGGGTAAAATCACCAGATATTTATCTGCACTTTACTTCTTGTGTTTATTAATCTATATCCTGTTTAACCTACTCCTAGGGTTTATGCACAATTGAAAGTCTGTGTTGTTTAACTGGGACCTTCATTCTTGGTAGATCCTCAGCTGCAATTTTTATCTGACTAGTACTGTAAGTTTTCCAGTACCTCTGTTCAGCTTCTCATCCTCTCATCCGTAGCTTTGGGATCGGCAAATACCTAATGTGGAGAACGAAGAACATTGGTCCAACGTGCATGGGATTCTCCTGTGTCTTCTCCTCCTCCACCCCAGGGAGCCTTAGTAACTCTCCAATGTTTTCAAATGAATTTTTAAAATATATCTGTTTTTCTTTTTCTTCTTTGTCCAGCTTTTGTAGTTTCCCCAGTGGTGGTTTTTGAAGCAGAACATCTACATATTCTTTATATCATTTTTCGTACAATCTTCTATAAATATGAAACTGCTTTAAGTAAAATGCAAAATAGCACGTCTTACAAATAAAAATGACAAATGAAAAGAGCAATATAATATTGTATTAGATTGATTATGATTAGGAAGTACTTTATTTATACTACCCATTAACAATTTTAAATTAGACATTCAAAACAATTACCAGAATTATGTATGGCATTAGGTAAGACTTGACTTAATATGTCTATCTGTTTCTTGGTCACCGATCTTAGCACAATAACTTATTATTGGTTTTTATTACTACTCATAAATTTTATTTCATTAATGTGTTAATCATTGATTTTGCATAAATAGTTTTCAAAGTAGAGCATTCAATAAGCAATCTGCTGATATAAAATAATATTAAATGTTTTTATACCTTACTTATGTTTTCACTTTAATTATGTATTTTTGAGCATTAAAATCCTACATATAAATAATTTAAAATTTTTTCTTTCTCTGATTAATTTGTCTATTTTGCCATAGCAGTTGCTAGATGATTATACAATTGTCTCCTACATGTCTTTTGACACTTTTAGAATGTAGTTCTAAATGTAGGTATGTTCCTTCTCACCTTAAGAAATATCCAAAGTATGAAAGGAGGCCTATTTTTTTTTAATTTTCAGATTTCTGTTCCCTGGTCCTTTTTCATATATTCCCTTTAACAGAGCACCCAAATTATTATACATTTAGAAAATTGTTTTGGGAACAAGATCTGTTTAACAGCATATAAGAAATCTCTGTCCATAAATTACTGAGGCAGGAAAGAAAAAGGGAAGAAAACCTCAACAGACGTTAGTTGATTATAGTCTTTGTGCCAGGCATTGTATTAAGATTTTGAAATTACGTGGGTGGAAATACGTGATTCTTGTACTCAAGGAGCTCACTGCCTAGCAGATATAAACACATGTAAACAAATATGTAATATAGTGTTGTAAAGTGCCGTAAGAGAGGATTTTGGAAGACATTTCATGATAAAAAATGTATCATTTGTCATATGAAGTGTTTACACCAAATGGTGAATTTTGATTCTGCTTCTCAGAGAGAACTCCTGGCATTTACAGAAAGCAAGGAGGCTGGAGGGGTAAGTCTGCTGAGATCGCATAATAAAGAGTCTCATATGACACATAAGGCAATATTTTCTTCTATATTTATACCCTTTCCCTAATTAATGGCTTTAAATATCATTTATATGTTTATAACAACCAAACGTATACCTCAAACCTTGATTTCTATTGATTTCTAATAAGCAGTATGTTAAGAGAGAGAGTTAATGCTATTTCATGAGAGATTTGCTGTGGTGGGATATTGGAAAAGTCCATGAGAACACAATAGTCCTGCTAATATATCTGGGTGGATATGGGGGCTTGTTCACAATAAATAACAGTATTACTACTAATAATAATAGTAATAACTACCATTTATTGAATATCAATTTTGATTCATTCAAAATATGATCTCATATTCAAACAATGCTATGATATAGGCGTTATTTTCCTTGTACTATAGATAAAGATTTGAAAACACAGAGAAATCCTTAAGTAGCACAGTCAGAATTCAAACTTAGATTTATCCCTCTGAAGTGGAAGAAAATATTGTCAAATAGGGAGAAAAGAAAATGGGTTGACTTTTGGACATTTTAAATTGAAAAGGGTTTGGAACACCCATGTGAAGTAAAGAGGTTATCAAATATTCTTGCCTGAAGCTCTTGAAAATAATCCTACATAGAGATTTGTTTTTAAATATCATATAAGGGGCAGGTAGAAGATTGTGAGTTTGAGACTGCTGTGATTATTTGTAGAGAATAAAGAAGAAAGTATAAAGAATAATGAAGAGGGCAAGTACAGAAGCTTGAATAACATGAACATTTCATAAACAGTTGAAGGAAAATGAACAAAGGAAGGAGAATGAAAGAGTTTAGAAGGTAGGAAAAAAATTAAAATCTGCTTTAACATGGAAACCAAGGGAGAGTGCTTCAAGTAATTGGAAATAGTCAACAATGTCAGTGCCACAGAAAGTTTAAGCAAGATGGAAAAGTTGGCTGTAAAGTTCAATTTTATTTGGATTCTGTCCCCTCTACTCCCTAAGCCAAAAGGAACCTCTGTCTCAGGGCCAAGGAACTTCCAGTGTTTTTATTCAGCCCCATATCTCTCCAATTAGAAAAAATATTATACAAAATTGTCATAAATTTTCAATAATATTTTGCCTGAGTATTACCATCCAGAATTGAATTGGTGAAGTTACAATTAGCGCAAGAAATAAAGTGTATTTCCAGGGATAATTCTACCTATTTAGAGAAATTTTTAAGAGTTTGGTAATAGACTAACGTTACTCTTCTCAGTCAAGACTTATTAATGGTACAAAAATAATGAAAGAATCAATATAAACACATAGAGTTTTATTCTTTATCTTCTTAAAGATTCTCCTTGTGCTCTTGGCAGCCATAGTCCTCATTAATTATTAAGGAATATTTGACATCAGGTAAACACTTATTTTGTCAATGTCCCCCTTTTTGAAAGGGATCTGAGAACTTCATAGGTAGGAATTTGAACTTTGTTTGTATTAAAGTTCAGACATCCACACATGTGTCTGATAGGCTAGAGAAGTTCTAACAGAATCAACTCTTCTGGAAGGAGACAGAGAGATTGACATGTAAATTGTTCAGAAAGAGACAAGACACTGATGTGGTGATCCATAGAGACCAAGGGGAAGTGGTTCCAGCAGCAGTGAGAGTCCATGTGAACATTGTTTTGTTTCCATGCCTCTACCCCATCAAAACCGACAGACTGATAAGGTCTAGGAGACTCTATACTTCCATTCAGAGTAGAGCTTTTTTCCCATGCATTTTCTAATGTTTTCAAGCCACATGGAGATACTTAGGCTCTTTTTCCCTAGAAAGAATTGGTTATCTGAAGAGGAGGACAGTTTCACAATGTATTGAACACTGTTGATTAATGTAAACATACATTCTAATTACTAGAGACTATACCAATATACTAGAAAACAATACGATTTAACGGATTACCATACTCTTTTGAATGCAGTGAACGACATGCTTCATATATAGAAGTCAATAGCAGATAGATTGTCCATTATAAATGAAAAATAAAATATCTTATCTAATGTTTGGTGTTTAATCTGACCTTATTTAGGGTGTCTAGAATTTTACTTAGAGGTTTTTCTAGAGCTCCTAACGTCCAGGTCAATTAGCTGGACCATTTATCACCCTCAATGAAATATAGGTTTTAGAATGTCTTGAGTTTTCCTGAATTAAGTGGACAGCAACCTTTCTTTTTCTGTTTTTGGATGTTAATTATTAACTTCCCTCTACTATGAGTATTTTTGCCTGGGTGGCCATTTATAATTTCCACTGCACTTCTTCTTTTTGTCTTCAACACATTTCTTTTTTAATTCTTCCACCTCCTGGCATTTTGGCTCAAAAACAAAAATAGTAAAAGAAAAAAAAAGCTATCTCTTTTATTGTCTACAAATTTGGATAGCCAAATTTTTAGTGCCTATATACTTAAAAGAATCTTCCCATTTACATGTAGCACAATGAGGATTTCTACATTATGCTAAAACATTACATGCTGCCTATAGCTCAATTATATATACTTTTATATAGTTCATTACCCAAACCACCTCTCTCCCTGAGAAATCCAGAAACTTAGCTATGCCTCATTGATTCACAGTAGATATGCCAGTCCGAATGGAGTTTTTTAAAACGAAAAAAAAAAAAAATCACAGAATTAAAAACAACTGTACTTTTTTACATACGTACTTTACTGGTGTTCTTGTCTGTTACTTTATTGCCCCAAGGGTTCTGTTAGCCCACTGAATGCTGTTGCATTTGTTTAAAGAAGATTGTAAAGCCAAGTTCAGAATCTGATCTCTGCATCGACCAATTCGCCTTCCTCTAAGCCAGCCTTACTCAAGTCTGCAGTTAGCTCAGCAGACTGTACCAGTAAACGTATAGAAGAATTTGTACTTGAGGATCAACAATATTTTGAACTGTGTGCCCTTGCTCCTGAGAGGAGTATGTGGATGTATCAGAATATAGAGTTTATCTTTAGAGGATACTATCACATTATCTCAACAATTAAGGTTTCTTTAGAGTCTTTGATGCATGTAAGGACAAGCATTATTATTAATATTACTATGGCGATTATGATAAAAATTTTACTTAACTGCAACCTGAAAAAGTGATTCATCATTTCTCACCTTCTTTAATATTTTACATAGCTGTGTCTGTCGTGACTCCACTTAAAAGACATAAGTACATTTCAAAAAAATTTAAATCACGCATAATCCATGTTGTTTGATTTATGACCCACCAATGGACAAGTGAGGCATAAAATATCCACCTATAAAGTTGTTGTAGGAACCATTAATGATCTTCTACATAATGACAGGTTCCAATTGATTTGATAAAAATTTTATTACTGATTGTCAGACAGAACTTGTCACTGAAGTTATCTTTGTTATAATCTCAGCAGGATAGACGAACACATCTTAATGGAGGTATCAGGTATACTATAGGAAGCATACACAAAAACTATTAACAAAAACTATTTTGAGAAAAAAAATTTTGTAAAAATCCCAGTTATCTTTGATATAACTTTCTAATAGACTATTTTGTTTGTTTTTCCTTATTAAAAATAATACCAAGCAAGTGGTCCAAACAATTTTAATTTTTCTTTTCAAATCAAGCAAGACACTTATGTGGAATTCTGACAATCATGTCTAAATTATGTTAAAATCTTCAGTTCAATGAATCAGTCATGGTATTAAAATTGATTCAATATTTGCTGACAAAATTATAATAAAGAAATGGGATTTTTCTCCATTTTATTTAAGGAAATTAAACAATTCAGCAGAATAACTCATTACAAAAGTGAATGACATTCAAATTCCTGCTCTTCACTCTGTGGATCTAAATACTAGGTTATGTTCTCCACTTTACCATGTTGAAAATGTGTTCTTTTCCAATATTTAAATTGGTATTTTTCAATAATGGCATTTTAATATCCAATTATCAGAAAGATATTGCGTATACCATACGATATTTTTCTTTCTTCTCATCTGAAACTCTTGAATGTTTACATGTTTAAATTGCTATTCATTGCTTTCAAAGTTGTCTTGAGTAATTATAAATAATTTTCAGTGAGTACTATTACATTTTGCTTATTTTATTTACAAACCTATTAAAATCAAACCTATAGGGTAGAATATCATGGGAATATAAAATATCAGTATGCAAAAAAAAAACCTAACAAAAAATAAATAAGCAAACAAAAAACTGGTTTCCCTTGAAGGAGGTGAGTACTTTAAGCAATCTGAGGTCTCGATAATCAAAAAAGCTCACGAATGAGTTAGGAAATTAGAAGAGCATGCTAAAATAGGAATTCTTTTAGAATTGTCAGTGCTAAATTAGCTCTATCAGGATCACAATAAAAGATACAGAGAGTACTCAGTAGTACGCTAATTACCCTTCTCAATATGAGATGGCTCAGGTCTTGCTGGAAACAACCAGGATTAAAAATGTTCATTTATAAGCCCCTGGTTCTACTCACATATATTCGATGTATTTACATGTACAATACTCGGAACTATAGGAAAACTACTACACTTAGAAAAAAACTTAATATATATTTATTTATTTTATGGGAAACTGAAGCAAAATAGAAAATATTATTGTAAAGTGTTATAAATTCATAAGACCTTTAATCTTTACTGAGGGAGAGCCTTCGGGGAGAAAATTCATCTGCTTTTCCCCTACCTTCCACTTTATAAAGTTCACCTTAGCAAAGCTTGTTAATCCTAGGAAACATTTTCATTATTTTAGGCTTAAGCTTAAAAGTACAATTGAGAATCATTCACAATAGTCACATAATTTCCTGCTGACAGATTGCTGTCTCCTTTCAAAGAACAATCATTTGTAATCTTATGATATGACCGTGAGTAAGTGCCACCTTAAAGCAGTTTGTTTCGTATTAACCTTTCTGTTAACTCCATAATTTGTTTACAAGAAAGACAGATCAATCAACACTGCTGTAATTTTTATTAGTGGCACAGCTTTTCTCTTTGATTCAAAAATAAAATCCTTGGTTGATGTTTTTATTAAATTCTGACTTTTTTTTTTGTCCCCCTGCAGTATTAAAAAACAGCACGTGTGGTTCTTTTTCAAGAGAATTGGAGTCTGAGACAAATCAAAACTAGGGTTCTATCATCCCTAATATGCTCCTGAGAACTGATTAGATTCCTCAGCTGGCTGCGTCCCTTACAGGACCCCAAGTTTATGTGAGTGTGGCTGCTCTGCAAGCCAGGTGGATATTTTGCGAGTTCTTTACTACTTAAGAAAAAAGAGTGATACACAATGGCTCCAGCAACTAATAGATCCTGAACCCATCTTGTTTCAGATAACAATTGAGTAAATGTAGACAAATATTGATTACCCTTCCAGAAATGATTCCTTTCTTATTTTCTTTTTGGCTCCTTATACTTGGCTCAAGAAGTTGATACATTAATATTGCTTTACCACAGAGATGTGCTGGCTTATTGCCTGGAAATTATGTATGCAGTTTCAATTCATTTTATAAAACATCTGTGTACGTGTGATATACAAAGAATTTACAGTTAGCCTTAATCCATCCAATGTAAACCACATAAAATCATTCTTTTCCCTGGCTGTGTAAGCTACTATTAATTCTATTAATGAGCTCAATCTTGCAATAACACAAAGACCTTGGATAATGACAAAGGTCTAAACCTTTGTGAGATGGGAATTTAAAAATATTTTTGAAAGGTCAAACTAGTTTAAAACACTAGGTTATTCCCCTTTATTCCCCTTTGATCCACAACTATTTGTACCACTGTTTGTCTGAGAGCAGAGTACACTCTCTAATAAAAAGAGGGGAAATAAAACAGTGACTATCACTGCCAGATGTCAATACTGAAAAGACTTTTAAAAGTTCTATTAATAAAGTTAACAATATATGATTTGAGTAAATGCTGACTAGCAGTACTTTATCCACTGCTCTTAGAACACCTACTACTTTTGTGTGACAATTTTTATTGCTATGATAATTTGAATTGCCACCATCAAATAATATAGTTGGGAGTCCAGCACTGTATAGTGTCATGTGTAGTGTTGGATCTCCAACAGGATGACATGGTTTCTGCCTTCTAAATACATCAGGGCTGGATGAGGAATATCTGGTGAAAACAAACACGACAATATCCTAATATCATTTCAAGGTCATTGACAAATTTTATCATGCTAATTAAAATTATTAGGTCAACTGAAATATATAAAACAAATAAGTTATGCATGATAACTCCCTTTGCCAAAGGTTTATCACAAAATTCTCTTAAAACATAAGATTTATTATAGCACCTCAAATGTAAGTGAATTTATAAAAGTACAATCAAAACATACATTTTTAGTAACAATTTTACTACTAAAAGTTTCAAACCATATGCACATACATACAGAGCCATATCCATATGAAATTTCACCTTTTGAAGTTCTGGATGGAACTGGTCATGGAAGAATATAGAAAGGAGAGCAATACTTTTTTAAATCTTTATTTTTTTAGAGATACTTTATTGAGAGTTTATTTTCTACCCGAACTTTTCTTTTAATCAGCTTTTCACATCCAGCCCTTACTTTCTTTTTAAAGCACTGTAGTATAATCACATAATTTGATGTAAAAGGGGAAAAAAATCCTCTTAAAATTGCTCTCTTTTGCTTCCAATTCCAACCAACTGGGTTACATTTTCAGTGCTTAAAAATGTGATGAATAGAAAATTGAGTCATTTAAACCTATACATCACCTAGGATATGTATAGAAAGGAATCTGAAAGCTAAGAGACTTTCTTGTGTGTGATAAGCTCAAGATTTCATCAGACTTTTACAACAGCTAATAGGGTGACGGAAGGCATAGCTTCACAATACCAGAGATAATGCTCCATTCCCGTAAGTAGTTACATAATATCAATCACAGTAGCACTTAGTCTTTAACGAAAGACCAAATGAGTTCTTTCTGGGAGTTACTTAAAATATAGACCAGGACAATAAAGAGACTGAATGTTACTGTGTATTGTTCAGAGGAAAGGTCAGAGGGCAGTGGGAGTTGGACGAAGCAATAGGTATATCTGAGACAGCCTGGCTACTAGGTTACCTTGACACCACTTTTGTACTTACAGGTTCTAGCATGGCCTCAGTTGCTGCTCAATCAATTCCTATAAGATTTAAAGATTTCTGAGGCCACAGAGACTTTGAGGGATTTATTCCAGTAGTCATTTGCCACAATTCACATTTACAGTCAGAGTAATTCAATGCATTTGCAACATTAACTAGGGCTGTTCACAAAGAAGTATCTGAGACTTCTATAGTTCTATAAACTGTTGCATTTTGGTACGTTCATATGATTCAATTAAACCCTTTAACTTATAGTGGGATGGCCATTGAATTCATATCAATATCTCAGCATATTGAACTTAATTGACAATGTCTTATTAAGTCCTCACTAGAAGTAAAGAAGAGAAGTTTACAAACATCAATGAACACACTGGAATGATTTCAAGAAAAACATTAACTGTGAGCCTCCTTTGTTTTAGTCTGAGTTCTCCAGAGAAACAGACCAAATAGTAGATTAGTATATATATACTTATATATATATATATATATATAGAGAGAGAGAGAGAGAGAGAGAGAGAGAGAGATTATATGGATTATATGGAATTTTCTCATGTGATTATGGAGGCCAAGTCCCAAGATCTGCAGTCAGCAAGACAGAGACCCAGGAGAGCTGATAGTGTAGTTTTAGTCCAAAGGCTAGTAGGCTCAAGATCCAGGAAGAGCCAATATTTCAGTTTTAATCTGAAGGCAGAAAAAAAGTGATGTTTCAGCCTGAAGGCAGTCAGGCAAGAGGAATTCTCATCACTCTCTGGAAAGTCAGTCTTTTTGTTCTATTCTATCCTTAAACTGATTGGATGAGACTCACTCACATTGGGGAGGGCAACCTGCTTTACTCAGTTTACCAATTTTAATGTTAACCTCATTCAAAAACACCTTCACAGGCACACCTAATGTTTGACCAACTGTCTGAGTGCCCCATGGCTAGTCAAGTTGATGTCTACCCCTTGTTAACATGGCACCCATACACATCTCCTTAAACTGTAGTTAATCTCCAAATAAAGACAATAAGAAGGTCATAATTCCACCTAACATGAGACAAATATCCTGTGTCCAAAATGCACTGTGTCCAAAATGCACAACCAAAAATGTACTAACTCCTTCCCCAGAAGAGGAGGTAAAGTCCTTGAGTGATGTTTGTTATTCTTGCTATACCATAACTTGAATACTATGATGTAAAATTGACAATACTTAAATATTATGATAGAAAGTCAATACATCTTATGATGTTACATAATAAGAGAGGGAAGAAAACAAAGATATTTTAAACACACAAACACCCAAACGTATTCATAACAAAATAAGGAGAAAATACCCATGACAATTACAGTCCTTATTTCTGTAACTGGTTGCATGCTCATAACTGGTTTTTATAACTACTTTCTTCCATTACCCATTCTGTACTCCCTTGGGTCTCAGCAAGCACCTCAGCTGGTGGTGGTTCTTTACCCAGCAGCTTCACCAACTAGTGCCCCGAGGAACTTAATGACGGGTGTGGAAGCATTTAACTGTTTTTCCAAGTTTTTTTTTATGTTAAGGAGACACAACCAGAAACTACCCTGAAGCTAACCAAGCCTTTCTACAAGAGCTGTGCCCATGACCTTGTCTTATTTTAATGCAAAGATCTCTTCTAGAGGAGATTAAGCCTCATTACCGTAATCTGCAGTGTACCCACCTCTCCTTTTTGAATATTCATTCCCTAACCAAATACAAGTTCCTCCTTCCCTTTGTTCGGGCACGCCATGACTTTGGAAATGATTCCTCATGGCCTCCTATTTACTACAAATACACTTTACTTTGTGAAACCAGTGTAGAGTCTTATTTAACTCACCAGGAGGTGAGCCCACTTGGTTCAGTAACAGTGGGGTGACCCAAATCTTCATTCATGAATTCCTGATGAGTCAGAGTTGTTAGTAGTACTGCCTAGATTAGGTTGTTGTAGTTTTCCATTGACCATAATTACAAGACATGGTAATACTAAGAGACATTCTAAGAGATCTATATTTCAAATATACTCTCTTTTACCTCTATTGTGTAGCAGTTGTCCAATTTTCCCTTGGTCAAGATCAATCGCCCCAGCCAGCACCTTAACTCTCTTCTTTGCCTGTTGATTTGGAAGCATGAGGAACCCAAAATGGCTGAGTGACAGTCTTAACTTTCATCGTAATGGAAACATCGATGTGTCTCCTGGTGAAAACATTTCTCCCTTTGGATCTAAAACTTCTAGTACAGTAGAGTATAAAGTCATGGGAACAGGAAGCAAAAACTTTGCTAATGGGTCAATAGGGTAATAGTGAGTGGTGCCACTCTCATTCATACTGCTTGATGCCTGGACTCATTAATCCTGGCTTTGGGAGAAACAACACCTTATATTGGATGCTGATTCAGAGCATATATAGCTTTCTGGAAAATATTACCTCTGGCAAGATATTGCCACCCAGCTGACACTGTAACTGAGTCTTCAAAAGGCCATTCCATCAAACCAGCCACTTCAAGATAGTGGAGAACATGGTGAGACCAGTGAATTTCATGAGCATGGGCCCATTGACATACCTGTTTTGCTGTGAAGGGACTTCTTGATCAGAAGCAGCACTATGTGGAACATTATGATCGTGACTAAGGCATTCTGAAAGTCCACAGATGGTAGTTTCAGCAGAAGTATTACATGCATGGAAGGCAAATCCATATCTAGAGCAAGTGTCTATTCCAGTAAGAGCAAACATTTCCCCTTCTGTGATAGAAGTGGTCAAATGTAAGTGACCAGCCACCAGGTAGAATCTGCAGTTGACCACCCGGGGGAATCTGCAGCTGGCAGATTGGGCATTCAATGATGATTGAAGCCAGGTAGGCCTTGGTGAGTAGAAGACGACATCGCTGAGCACATGCATAACCTCCATCCCTGCCACAATGGTCACTTTGTTCATGAACCCATTAGACAATGACAGGGATGCCTGGGGAAAGAGGCAGACTGGTTTCCACGGAATGGGTCATCCTATCCACTTGATTATTAAAATGCTCCCTTTGGTGACCATTCACATGGGACACAAATATCTTCACGTTTTTTGCCCATTTGGAGAGGTATATCCACATGCTTTTTCCCGACATTTGCTTGTCACCAATTTTCCAATCATGTTCCTTCTGAGTCCCTAATCATCCAGCCAAACTATTGACCACAGCCTATGAGTCAATATATAATCACACATCTAGCTATTTCTCCTTCCAAACAAAATGAACAACTAGGTGTACTGCTTGAAGTTCTCCCCACTGGGAACATTTTCCTTCACCACTGTCCCTCGCGGATATCTCAGAAAGGGACTGTAGTGCTCTAGTTATCCACTTGAAGGTGATGCCTGCATATCATGCAGAACCATCTGTAAACCAGACCGAAGTCTTCTCTTCCTCTGCCAACTAACCTTAGGGAACTCTCCATGAGGTCAAAGGTACAGGCTGGGAGAGAGAAGGCAGTGTAGCAGGAGAGGGGACCATGGGCATTTGAGCCACTTCTTCATGTAGCTTAGTTGTGCCTTCAGGGCCAGCTCAAACCTGATCATGTATATACCATTTACATTTGATGACACAGTGCTATTGTGCCTGGCTAACTTTCCGGCGTGGTGGGTCAGATTACACCCAATTCACAATGGGCAGCTCAGGTTGCATGGTAACTTGGCGTCCCATTGTTAAGTATTCAGTCTCTACTAATGCCCACTAGTAGGCCAACAGCTGTTTCTCAAAAGGGCAGTAGTTATCCACAGAAGATAACAGGCCCTTGCTCCAAATATCCTAAGAGCCTGTGCCGTGATTCACCTATAGAGGCCTGTCAAAGGCTCCAGACAGCATCTTTATCTGCCATTGACACTTCAAGGGCCATTGGATCTGCTGGATCCCACGGCCCAAGGGGTAGAGCAGTTTGCATAGCAGCCTAGTTCTTCTGCAGAGCCTTCTCTTGTTCTGGACCTCACTCAAAACTAGCAGTTTTTTTGATCACTCAGTAAATAGGCCAGAATAACACACTAGAATGAGGAATATATTGCCTCCAAAATCAAGAGGCCTACTGTGTGTTGTGCCTTTTTTTTTATTGTAAAATGGTCCAAATACAACACCTTGTCCTTCACCTTAGAAGGCATATCTCGATGTGCCTCACACCACTGGACTCCTAGAAATTTCGCTGAGGTAGAAGCCCCCTGAGTTTTAGTCATATTTTTTCCCCACCCTCTGTAAGGCAAATGTCTTACCAAGAAATCTAAAGTAGTTGCCACTTCTTGCTCACAGGGTCCTATCAGCATAATGTCATCAATGTAATGGACTGGTATGATATCTTGTGGAAGGAAAAATGATCAAAATCTCTGGGAACTAAATTATGACATAGAGCTGGAGAGGTGATATACCCTTGAGATAAAACAGTGAAAATGTATTTCTGGCTTTGCCAGCTGAAAACAAACTGCTTCTGATGGTCTTTATTGACAAGTATTGAGAAAAAATAATTTTGCCAGGTCAATAGCTACATACCAGGAACCAGGGTGCGTGTTAATTTGTTCGAGCAATGAAAGCGCATCTGGTACAGTAGCTGCAAATAGAGTCACAGTTTAGTCAACATTATGATAATCCACGGTTATTCTCCAAGATCCATCAGTCTTCTGCACAGGCCAAATAGTTAAATTGAATGGGAATGTTGTGGGAATCACCACTCTTGTATGTTCCAAGACATTGATGGTAGCACTAATCTCTGCAATCCCTCCAGGATTGCTTTTGGTTTGCTATTTTCCTAAGTACAGGCAGTTCCAGTGGCTTCCACTTGGTTTTTTCCACCATAATAGCCCTCAGTCCACAGGTCAGGGAATAAAACTAGCAGCTGAGTCTATCTAATCCAATTATGCATTCTGGAACTGGGGAAATAATCACAGGATGAGTTGAGATACCTGCTGGGCCCACTGTGAGACAGACCTGCACTAAAAGTCCTTTGGTCACTGGACCACCATAAGACCCTACTCTGATTAGTAGACTACACTGATTACTGTCTCCTGGAATTAGTGTCAGTTCAGAGCCAGTGTCCCCCAAAGTCTGATTATTTCCTTTCCTTTAATGCACAATTACCCTGATAAAAGGCCATAGATCCACTTAGAGAAGGCTAGGAGAAAGATGAATATATGCTTTTGGCAGTATTCTGGGGTCCTTCCTCAAGGGTATCTGGGTTTCCCTTCACTCAAGGGTTTCTGGGTCTGTAAGCTGGCTCAAACAGCTGTTTTTATGATTTTGTTAGCCTTTTGTTCATTTGTACTATAAATTTTCTGCTTATACAGATCAAGTAAAAATGTAATAGTCTTCTTATCTATTTCACTTCTAGAAACACCATGATCAACTAACCAACAGCATTGGTCTCTACGAGTCACACTCTTTTGATTACTGCTTTGACTCTGTGGTCCATTATGGTAACAATGCCCACCTTGCCTTTGGTGGTTGACAGTTGCCACTCGGTCCTGGACACTTCAGGATCCAATTACTCCCCTTGCAATTAGGTTTCCCAATTCAGTAACCACAGTTCCCACTGTAAGGTCCATCCTACAGCAAAGAGTGATCACAGAGCTTACAAATTTATTTCTTATAGTCATGATGAAAGACGTGTCTTCTGGACCTTCCCTGTGTGGGTGAGTAGGTCTTAACTGACAAATTTAACATTCCAATCCCTCTATGCCTTTGAATCCTTACTACATTAAATCAAGGCAGATCTGACATTTCTAACCCATTCATGGTGGGCCATCTGTCGGTCCCTGTTTCAAGCAAACAAACTGTTAGAACCATTTCTAACTCTTCAAACTGCAATATTTAATGCAGAATTTGCTTAGTGAACCCATATAAATAAATTCAGCCTGATCCAACTTTATATTTTTTCCACCATTATCCCATACCTTTCCATTTCTGCACATATTCGTCACATTTCTGCCCATATAAATTAGAAAACTTGAGTAGTTCTTTTGGAGTGCAGTGCATCTCCTCATGGGTTACACTTTGCTCCTCATCTTTAGGGATCTGCTGAGTCTAATTATGGTTCTAGAAGCAAAGAGGGGTAATGGTGGTGGATCCTGAGGACAATCAGCATTGTCTTGCAGGGCAACTGCCTCAGTGGAGGCCGTTACAGTTTCCTCAGGGAACATAGTTAATCCCCTCAGATAAGGGTGGAGAGGCACTTCCATTGGGAGTGGGGAGGCCTCTTCCACTGTCAAAGAAGATTCATCGAATTTAGGGGCTCAATATCCTCAGCTTCATCAGGGTCTTCCGACAACTCCCATTTCCAACTCACAGGGTGCCATTCTTTACCAACTAATGTCCTCACTTGTACAGTAGACACACTATAGGATGGGAATTCAATTTGCATTGTAATTTATCCACTGGCATGATGAGAGTCTGGGTTAGATTTTCAACAATCTCAGCCCTGTAGCTATAGGAGATGAGACTCCTTCAGGGCACACATAGAAGCTTCCAGGTCTTTATGTGGCCCTTGATCCAGGAATTAAAATCCCTGACCTCATCCTTTTCTTTCCCCACTTTGTCCAGTGACATTAGGAGCAACCAACCAATTTCAGAAGCACCAATGGTTATAGTCAGCCCTCTGTATCTTCAGATTTTGCATGTGCAAATTCAACCAACCATCCATTGAAGATCCACGATTGGTTGAATCCATGGATGTCAAACCCACAGATATGGAGAGCTGACTGTATTCATTGTACTACACCATTTCATATGAGGGACTTGAACTTCAGCAGATTTCAGTATCCTCGGGCGTTCCTGGAACCAATCCCCCGTGGATACCAAGGGATGACTGTAGTTCCAGTGCAAAGGTCAGTAGGCTCAAGACTCAGGAAAAGCCACTGTTACAGTTTGAGTCTGAAAGCACGAAAAAAAAAAGTCTCAGCTCTATGGCAATTAGGCAGGAAGAGTTCTCTTTACTCCCAAGAGGGTCAGTCTTTTTGTTCTATTCAGGCCTTAAACTGATCCCATCCATATTGGGGAAGGCAACCTCTTTTACTCAGTCTACCAACTGAGATGTTAATCTCATCTAGAAACACCCTCTCAGACACACTCAGAATAAATTTGACCAAATATTTGGGGACACTGTGGCATAAAATTGACCATTACACTCCAAATTTTTTTCACCATAATTTAAACATTTTACTCCCCCAAATTGTAGTTGCTTTTGGGATAAGAGATAAGGAGGGGCATGAAAAAAGGACATTTAATGAGATATCTGTATTTTAAATAGTTGAAAGAAATCCGAAGAATTATTTCCAATTTTTTTTCCCTAAAGATCCACCAATAATTCTGTTATTTTTATAGAGGACTTAACTATGATTAACTCCATTATCTTCCCAAATGAACAAAAACTCCATCAATTAGATGATTAGTAGCATCATCTAAATGGTTCAGCCATATATATATTTTAACGAGATATTAGTGGGACATCTTACAACTGGTGCTGTTTTATCAGCTAAGTTGCTATTTTAATGTGACTTCATTTGGTCTTTCAAAAAATGTTTTCTAAAATAATTAAGTGAAAAATGCACAATTCAACAAATGTTCCTTGTCCATATGTTTGGTGATGTAATTTATTGGTGACTAGATAGGTAGTGATAACTTCAACATGGACAATGAATATTTCTAGGTGAACAGTACACTACCAGGATGGGAAATATTATCATGCTACTCTCAGTCACCAACAAAAGGTTGATATTACTCTGCCAGTCTGGTTTACGATAAACCAACATAGAGTATTTTCTGGTACAGTTATAAATACTATATTACTTAGCATATTTTTAAAAAAATCTATAAAACAACACTATTGCCTAAAGGAGGTATTAAAGGATTGTCATATCAATTGTATAAAAACAATAATGTCTGGGGCTGGCCCCAGGGTTAAGTTTGATGCGCTCTGCTTCAGTGGTCTGGGTTTGCAGGTTCGGATCCCAGGCGTGGACTTACACCACTTATCAGCCATGCTGTGGCAGCAACCCACATACAAAATAGAGGAAGATTGGCAAAGATGTTAGCTCAGAGCCAATCTTCCTCAAGTGAAAAAAGAGGAAGATTGGCAATGGATGTTAGTTCAGGGTTGAATCTTCCTCAGCAAAAAAAACAAAAAAAAACAAAACAATAATGTCTGTCCTATTTAAGACAAACATTTATATAATGTTATATAATCTATATAATATAATCTAAAATAAGTATTTTGTACAAAATTTGTGAATTATTTACTCTGCCCTTTATTCTAGCTATCAGCTTTATTGTGGTGTAATTGACTTTCAATAAACTGCATGAATTTAAAAAGTACAAATTGACAAGTTTTGACCTATGTACACCTGTGAAACCATCACTGCAGACAAAGTAATCAATATATCCATCACCTCAAAAACATTTCCCTAGGCTCCTTCCTAATCATTCCTTATTGCTATTCCATACACACCCTCCCACCTTTTCCAGGAAACCACTAATCTAATTTTGTTCACTATACAATAGTTTGCATTTTGCAAAATTTCACAGAAGCAGAGTCATATATAGCACATATTCTTTTGCCCTGTTTCTTTCATTCAGTTTAATTATTTTGAGAATGATCTATCTTGTGTGTTATCAATAGTTCATTCCATCTGATTGCTGACTAGTATTCCACTGTATGTATATACCACAATGTGTTGATGGACATTAGAGTTGTTTACAGTTTTGATTATTACTAATAAAGCTGCTAATTATCTCTGTGTATAAGTCATTTTATGGACATATGCTTTTATTTCTCTTGAGTAAATACCTACCAATAGAAGGGAGGACTCATAAGTATAGATGTATATTTAACTTCTTAAGAAACTGCCGCATTGTTTTCAAAGTGGTTTTATCATTTTACATTGTCAACAGCAGTATAGGAGAGTTCCAGTTCCTCCACATTCTCACCAACAGTTGGTATAATTGGCCTTTTTTTTTTTTAAAACCATTCTAATAGGTGCATGATA
The DNA here is from genome assembly GCF_020826845.1 of Diceros bicornis minor. Classification (NCBI taxonomy): domain Eukaryota; kingdom Metazoa; phylum Chordata; class Mammalia; order Perissodactyla; family Rhinocerotidae; genus Diceros; species Diceros bicornis. The sequence goes on from NC_080766.1 coordinate 20,572,406, forward strand.
GTATTTCATAGAGGTTTTAATTTGCATTTTCTTAATGGTCAATGATGTTGAGCATTTTTTATGTGCTTATTTACCATCTCTATGTATTCTCTGGTAAAGTGTCTGTTCAAATCCTTTGCCCTTTTTTTAATTGGCAAAATCCAACATCTAAAAACTTTCAGCCAACCAGGAATGGAAGGTAACCTCCTCAACATGATAAAGCATCTAAGAAAAATCTATAGCTAACATCAGACAGGTGAAAGTCTGAATGCTTTTCCACCAATATCAGGAATAAGACAAAGATGTTCACTCTCACTACTTCTCTTCAGCATTCTAATTGAGATTTTGGCCAGTGAAATCAGGCAAGAAAAATAAATTTGCAAAAAAGAGATAAAACTGTCTTTATTCAGTGATGATATGATTATCTACATAGAAATTCTAATGAAATCTATTTTTAAAAGTTACTAGAACTAATAAATGAGCTTAGTAATTAAAATTCTATATACTAGCATAAAATTTTGGAAATTTAAAAAATATAATTTCTAATAGCATAAAAGTATGAAATATTTAGGAATGAATCTGATAAAAGATGTGAAATTTCTGTTCCCTGAGAACAGATGAGAAGTGCATAATATTGCTGAGAGAAATAAAAGAAGACCTAAATAAATGGAGAGCTATACCATGTTCATGGGTCTGGAGACTTAATATTTGTAAGATGTAAATTCATTTTAATTTGCTCTATAGATACAACAAAATCCCAATTGAAATTCCAGCAAGTTTTGATAGAAATTAACATTTGATTCTAAAATTTATATGGAAATGCAAACTACCTGCAGGAACCTGACAACATTAAAAAGGAATAAGAAAGTTGGAGGACTAATAGTACCTGACTTCAAGACAACTATAAATCCACAATAATCAAGACAGCGTATTTTTGGTGTTAAGATAGACAAATAGATCAACGGGAACAGAATAGAAAACCCAGAAATAGATCCACACATATATGGACAACTGATTTTCAAACAATTGTAAAAGTAATTTAGTGGAGTTAGAGTAGTCATTTCAAGAATGACGATGGAGCGTTTGGATACTCATATTCGAAAAAATAAACTTTGGTCTATACTTGACACTACATATAAAAATGAATTAAAATGGATTATAAACATTAATGTCAAAATTTAAACAATAAAAATCATCTTAAAAGAAAGTTTTAAGATATAAAGAGAAGGTTTTTCACATGGAATGGAATAACGAGGTGTTTGCCTCCTCAACAACAATAAGTCCGACAGGAATTGCAAAGAATGATTTTTTTTTTTTAACTGAGGCCTGCAAATATCCTCAATCATTGTGGGAGGATGTAGGGGTGAGCAGGAATGCCGATGGGACAAACAGGTTGAGTCCTAGTCGATGATGGATATTGCCCTACTTGGTCTTAAAAGGGATGAATGTCTAACCAAACCTGTATATTTCTTCTGCTTTTATTTTCACGTGAATATTTAGAATTGCCTTTAAGAGTTATAGAGTCGGTGATTGGGTCCAGTCCTGGTATTCATCAAAACAAAATCTATCGATTCAGTGATCACACTTTCATTTTTAATAAAATAATATTTATTAAAGAGATAGAGAATAGTAATAAAAATGATGAAATATTTTTGTAGAAGATGTCAAAGTTTCAGGTGGTATAATGTTCTGACTATCAAGTTGATTATTTAAAAAATTCTAGTATTTGATATTCATTCTTCACTTTAAGTTTTGAATTTTGCCCGAAGGATATAGATCGGGAGTATGCGACATAGTGAAATGTTATAAATAATGAATATGCCCCATATGAATGAATGAATATTTCAAATTCTTCCTGATTGACAGTACTAGCAGGAAGAATGCAGATGAAGCATAGCATTAGCAGATTCAGAAGTGCTACAGAAGGTACAGATAGGCAAGCTGGGCATTTCATGGCTCTAACTTCCAACACTAGGAAAGAACTTTTGTATGTGCTCTTTGGAGTTAAAATATGAATCAAACATTGTTTTGCATCTTTATACTTATTTTCAGGAAAAATTTCACCTGCCTTACCATTTTTTAGGTATAGCCTCTATGACTACTCAAAAAATATTAAAACTCTCAAAATAAGAGTGATCGAAACACAGATAAAACAAAGATCCCAGAGGTAGAAGCTGTAGGGCTTTATACCTCTGAAAGAATCCAAGATTCTTCTATTTTTCTACCCTGTCATCATCACTGCCCACATCCACCATCAAGTCAAGTCATGCTCCAAGATGGCAACTGGAATATCAGGTCTGAGCCTTAATTCAACAGGATGGGGAAAAAGGCAAAAAGAGGACATGTTCAACTGAGTAGGCCTTCCTGAAGGAGCCTTCCTGAAAGTCAAATACAACCCTTCTGTTTACATTGCATTAATCAGAACCTACGTTATATGGCCACGCCATGGTGCAAGTGTGGCTGGGTGAGACCATCTTTGCTTGGCTTTCCTGACACATTTAGTATGCTTTTATGTGGGAAGGAGAGGAGAATGGATATTGAGTAGGCAACTAGCAGGCTCTGCAGAAGTCTCTATGATTATTTTACCACACTTAATTTTCATATTATTTCTCTAAATGTACTGAAATGCCAAATTATCAGTTAGGAACAATCATTCTTAAATTTATAAATATATACACATGACAAAGTATGCAATCACAATGCCGACAAGAATCTGTGTTTGCTTTTCCACATATGTGCTCAGACAGTACTTTTTGAATACTTGCCTTAGTACCATAATCAAATAGTATTATATGTGTTTATACAATTGTAACCACTCCAACATGAATCACTGGAGATCACAAACTATATTTTATGCATCTGTATCAGACAGCTGTTGCTATACTGCACACAGGTACGAACTCTCAGTAGCATATAAAAATAAGTACTTTTTTTCATCAAGCCTCTGTGAACTGGCTAGGGCGGCTCTTCTGACCACAGCTGGGCTGCTCAAGCAGCTACCTGTTGGCTGATCTAGCCCGAGCTCAGCAAGGTGTCTCTGCTTCAAGTGCTTGGCAGTGAACAAAGACAGCAAGTCTTACGCTGTGAGCCCTAGCTTATGCATTATCTACTGACATCCCATTGGACAAGCCAAATCATGAGTCCAAAGTAAAGAGTCAGGGAAGCTTACTCCTTTGTGAGAGGAATTGTTAAATTACATGAAAATGAGCAAGGATATAGGGAATGATGAAGAACTGGGGCCAGTAAGTGCTTCAATCTACCACAGGACAAATCTTCGGACTAAATTTAGGGCCTGACACACACAGCCTCACTTATTGAATAGACATAAAATGAATAAAGAAAGTGCATTAATCAGGGTTCTCCAGAGAAATAGAACCAATAGGATATATATGTATATATATGTAAAAGGAGATTTATTATGAGGAATTGGCTCCCACGATGATGAAGGCTAAGAAATCCCACGATCCACCATTTGCAAGCTGGAGACCCAGAAAAGCTGGTGGCATAGGTAACTCAGTTTGAGTCCAAAGACTTGAGAACCAGGGAAGCAGACGGTGTAAATCCCAGGCCAGGGGCAGGAGGAGATGACATGAGATCTCCCAGCTCAACAATGAGACGGCAAAAAGGGGTGAATTCCTTCTTCCTCTGCTTTTTGTTCTATTCAGGCTCTCAGTGGATTGGATGATCCTCACCCACACTGGGGAGGGCAATCTACTGAGTCCACAGATTCAAATGCTAGTCTTATCAGGAAACATCCTCATAGAAAAGCCAAGAAATAATGTTTAATCTGTCACCCTATGGCCAGTCAAGTGGACACATATAATTAATCATCACAGAAAGGAATATATTTTTTTTCATTGCAACATTGTTTGTAATGAAAAACAGACAAACAAACAAACTGGAAACAAACCTAACTGAAATGGAGAAATAAATCGTGGTATTTTTCATGCAGTGAAATATTATACAGGAGTGAAAAATGAATTGACTAGAATTACATGCACCAACGTAAGTAAATCCCCCAAACATAATGTTGAATGGGAAAGGCAAGTTCCAGGAGGATATATACAGTCTGATTCCATTTATACAAACCTTTAAAACACTACATTGTTTGTGGTTATAAACACATCCTGTAAATATTTAAAAACATCTATGGGATTTATTTATTTATTTATTTTACCCTCAAATTTTCATATTTTAAACCATCACAGTTTTCAGGCTTCTTGGCCCCACTGCTTTCAAAGTGTCTCCTAAACATAACTTCACATTCTTTCTTAAAAATAATCAGTGAAGTTTAATACATACCAGTTTTCCATTACTTAATTTTTTTTCCCCCAAAGCCCCAGTAGATAGTTGTTTATCATAGTTGCACATCCTTCTAGTTGCTGTATGTGGGACGCAGCCTCAGCATGGCCAGAGAAGCGGTGTGTTGGTGCACGCCCGAGATCTGAACCCGGGCCTCCAGTAGCAAAGCGCGTGCACTTAACCGCTAAGCCACGGGGGGCCAGCTCCTCCATTTAATATTAAGAAATTATTCATATTTTCTCATCTGAATTCCTCCTATTATAGGCCACACATTGGATCACCATTTTGTTAGTCTTCTCTGACGCTAGAATTAACTGAAATACAAATGAAAACTAAAGAATGTGGCATGAATCAAGATTCACTAAAGTCCCAACCTCATAGGAATATTGTGAGGAGTAAATGAATTTATATATGCAAAGCATTAAAAACAAATGCTCAGCAATGACAATCACTCAGCTTATATTATGTTATTATCAAGTGTTTATTGAGTGTGTATTGCTTGCAAGACAGTGTTCACAGAAGTTATAACAATATAGACAATGTTGATAGAAGTTCCAACAATAAATTAATATTGAATGAAAAAAATTGACGTTTATTTAAAAAACAGTCCATGGTGGGAATCTGTGCTTTTCCACTTACAAGCTATGTGACTTGGGCAAGTTACTCAGCTGCTATGATTGCCAGATGTACGATTTTTTACATAATACATACGTGATTTAAAATGAGATATACCTCTGAATTACTTAGCAATGTGTTTGGCATATATTAGGCCCAAAATAAATATGATCTTCTTTCTTCTCTTTTTCCCTCTCTGCATCAGGCAGAGTCAAGTCAGGAGACAAAAATCTCATCAGTTACTTTACCAGATAGAATTTAATATAAACATATGTTGATCACATACAAAGTTGTCAACAAGGTAACAAAAAAGTCCAGACAAGAACTATAAGGTAATACAGAGGCAGCAAGTGCAGGAAGCAGCTTCTATCCTACGCTAGGAGAACAAAAAAGAAGACGTTGGAATTATTGTAATGAAACACAGACCTCTGGGTGTGGGTCTGGTGTGGCTGTGCGGCTGGTGCCTGATGAGGCATGATGAACTGGGTTCTTCAAATGTTGGAAAAACTGCAAACTGGATTGAGATGATGCCACGGGACAAACTGCTGCTGAGGTGAAGAAGTTTTGCTAGAGTGAAACTCACAGGAACCACAGGGTGAAAGGAAACCCATAGGATGCAAACAAGAAGGAGCACGCCCTCTCTTCCTCCTCCAGCTTTGTTGTCTCCCAGTACTACAGCCTCTTGGCAGAAACGGAGTTTGTCAGGTCCCAGTCCTAGCATCACAAAACAGAAGGTAGAAGGGAGAGGGGGTTGAGTTGAGAGAAAATAGCTTAATAGAGGGCCCACTTCTGGTCTCCTTCTCCAGATTCTCTCCTTTTCCTTGCTCCATTCTTTCCTTCATTTCTGTCTTCTTTTTTTCCTTTCTTTAATCATTTTTCCAACTATCTATCCTTCCTTTCTCCCTCTCTCCCTCCCTTCCTTCCTCCTTCCCTTTCTTCTTGGATATCAATCTTGTAGGTTTGAAAAGAGATTTTAACAAATAAGTAGGTATTATCTTTTATGTAATGAAAAGATATAGAAAATTGTATATGAGTTCAGGTAATGTATGTGATCATTAAAAAACAAAAGGGTGGTTCCGGGCACTTTACATTATCGTATTCATTTTATCAAAGCCTCACAATGACAAGACTCAAAAATGGCAGACCTAAGATCTGAACCCAGTTTTTTAGAATCCAATTGTTATTATTTTTCCTCTATCTTACAGATCACAGTTCATTTGGATAATTAGTAATGAATTCAGTCACTGCCATTTGGATTAGGCAGGCCTCAAAGGAATGTGAAAATTTGGATAGATTGAGAATGAGTAGAATATTATAAACACTAGAAATTTTGGAAGCAAATTTGAGATAAGGCAAGAAGTGCTCCATAAACATTATATAATAAAGTTAATAAGCTAAAAAATTATAAAATGATTCCAATATTAGTGAAAATAATCATTCAGGAGAAAGAAATTTCTTTCAATTTTCTTGTCACATAAACTCTCAGAATTTTTAACAGGAAGTATGAAAATATATCATCTGTTATGTCCCAGAATGTAGTTTAGAAGTTAATTAACTGTACTTGGCAATAAAAAACATCAAGGTAGCTTTCTGAGATTGTAGAGTTGTTCATTAACTGTTATGTTGATGCCAATTTCAAAAGCCCATCTGATTATCTAGTATGGGAGGCTTAATATAAACTGGTGTATTCCCTGCTGAAGAGATAATATGCGTTCAGAATTATAATGATAAACATTCAATGGCATATTGCAATTACCACAGATGAAAAAACAGTTACTTTACTTTTTTATAATTAAGTTTGAAAGATTCATAAAATATATGTATTAGAACAAGTTTACTCCTCACATCACTAAATCACCTAAAATATAGCACGAATATAAAAAAAATGGTTAAAATAGTGCTTTATGATGATAGACAATTCACAGCCATATTTATACCTATATAAACGTCCTCAAATAAGAGTTAAAATACAGGGGCCGGCTCTATGGCCTAGTGGTTAAGCTTGGCATGCTCCACTTTGGCAGCCTTGGTTTGATTCCTGGGTGTAGACCTACACCACTTGTTGGCGGCCATGCTGTGGTAGCGACCCACATACAAAATAGAGAAAGGTTGGTACAGGTGTTAGTTCAGGGTGAATCTTCCTCCAGCAAAAAAAAAAAAAAAAAGAGTTAAAATATAAAAAAATATTTGTTTAGCTCTATATTTATCTGCCATCATGGAACCACGAACTTTTTAGCTAGACTACTTTTTGGCATTAGGGATTAGAAGAGGTCCAGGAAATTATAGGTCCAAAACTGAAGACACAAGTAAACCTACCAAAGTGGAGAGATAGAGAGAGAGATATGAGAGAGAAAGAGAGAAGAGAATCACTTTGATCATGGTGGATATAGGTGGAAAGGAATAGAATGAAAAATGATAATCATGCAAGTTTCATCCCTTAGTCTAATTTCTACATGTTAAATATAAATTCCATTTCTACCTTTTCTTGGTAAGAGTTTCTAATAAGTAGTGGTTGTGAACAATTAGAATTTAGTTTTCTTTATTTATTCAGCTCAATATCTAATGGCGATTATGGTCAGGTTACTAATAAAGAAAAATAGTCTTCCATAGACCCAAAGTGCATGAGGTTCCTGCAGGTAACTACCACTGTGAAAAGAGGTATTAATGGGCTACTCAAGGATCAATTTTGACATTGCTGTTTCTCTCTGGGTGCGCAATATATCTGTATATACATAAGAACTTCAAATGTTTTCAGTTTTTTAAATATTATATTGTTTTTTGATGATCCTAGAGCACTGCATTACACAATTAAAACTGATTTTAGCCTGTCTATGAGACAAGGGAGGAGGGGAGTAATGAAGAGTCAAGTGGAATGCATTGAAAACTGTTTTACCTCCTGGCACCAAATCATTGACTGAGAATCAAATTCTGAAGAAAGACTTCTCCCTAATCTTCTCCTCTAGGAGTAAAGAAAAATTACTTTCACTAAATTCCCAACATGAGAATCTTTGTCTCACAAGGGAACCTGTAACCGGTTGTAGCATATCTGGGCTCACTGATAGAGTGGGGAGTCTGGCTAGCACCCATGCTGAGTCATAGGGCTACAGAGATCTCTCCATCCTCACTTACCTCCAGTCCCTCCCCTAGTGCTCCTTCTCTCTGCCCTCAGATCCATAAAGTTGTGGTCACTGGATATCCCACCTTGCTTTACTATTCTCCTCAATATACCTTATTACCATCCTATTGTAAATTCTGTAGTCATCCTTTACAACAATATCAGATACTTTATCTCCCAGGAGAAACATAAAGTGTGTGCACCAGGTATGTTCTTAAGATTTCAGCTATCAGTCTACAGCAGTCGGTACCTGTCTCCATTCCCTTGGCCACACCAGAGGATGTCTTCAGCTTTGGGGGACATTTACTATACATGCCAATGGCTTCCCATGTCATGAAAATGTGTCTCTACCTGAGTGCTTTCTCTGGCTGCAGGAGCATGATCAGCTTGTGCCTAGGACCAAGCAGAAGTCCCAAGAAGCTAATGCCTCAAAGTAGGAATTGAGTGGATTATACACTAGCTTTTGGACCTTTAGAATGACAGTTCTGAGATGTGTTCTACACAGTCTTTCAAAGGGTCTCTAGTGGGATTGAGCCCAATTTGCCTCTAGTATTAATGCCCCCTTTACTGGCTTTCCTGCTATGGGTATGTAATGTCCCCACTCCTTTGATGTACTTTCTGAGATCTCTTCCCAAATAAACTATCTCAAAGACTTAAAGGAGGCAAGACACTTGTCCTTATCAGAGCTCTGTTTAATTACTAGTATTCTTCTCACCACAGATTTTGGGGAGATATCATGTTAAGAGGTTTGGTACTGCAAGTGTCTCTAGAAAGTAGGCTCTCACAATAAGTTTCTGAAAATGTCTGCAACCTGTTGATTGATTGACTACAACTCATTTATTGGTTGGCTTGGAAAGCTGCTCATTGGGGGCTGGGAGCAGGAGGGGCCACTCCAGAGGGTACAGGAAAACTACCTTGCCTTTCATTCCATGTGATCTGATATCTACTATGGATACAAATTCTTTATTTGTGGAATCTCAGGAAAACAACCATAGGAAAATTTGCTCCAGGGTTCTCGAGCAGAGTCTTGACTTGAGCAGCAGAGAATTATTCACTGTTCAAAAGCAGTTTCTGGCATGCTGCTGGGCACTGCTACAGACTAAGCACCTGATCATTAGCAATGACTCATGAGCTAGATATTATCAGATCCACCAAGTCTTAGACTGAGGAAGCAGAAATGCATTGTATGATGCAAGTGGTACATTTGGTATCAGGTCTGAGAAGGACAAGAGAGCATAATCAAGTCACAGAAAGAGGTTACTCAAATACTCACACCATCTACGTCTCTTCTATCATGACCTCTACTTCAATTTACCCTCCCTGTGTACAGCTGACACAGAAGGAAAAACTCAGGGGTCATTTATTTTTATGTCACGTCAATAGGTGGTATGAGCTAAAGATTTACTGCTGGTTAAGGCTATCTCTGAAATAATAAGTGAGGAGAAATCCTCCAAGGAGGTAGAGATTTGAATAGTTCACTTGTTGAGATAAAGATACACGTGGACTTATGGGCAATCACAAATGGCTTGGCTGGAAGTTCAGGGGCCTGGAAGGAGAAAGAAGGAGGTCTGGAGAGGAGACATACAATTGTTCACTGAGATTGGTCACAAAGTGTGCAGATATTTATGATTCATGTCAATTCCCAGTGGTGGAAAAACTGAAAACCAGATGGATATAATGGCTCATCTCAGTGTTTTCACAAGGGGACCATTAATGGAATACTCATATGGAAGGGATGGAGACTATGCTTGGGGCCCACAGCATGTTCTCCATCTTACCAAGGCTGACTTATCTACTGATCTTTCAGCAGCTGAGGATATCCCTGATACTTCAATATCCAACCATCCCTTAAAGAGAACAAATAGCTGTATTGTGTATAGATGATTATATCGCACCTGTTCTACCATGGAGGGGATAGTAATTCATCCTTCCTAGAATTGATAATAGTGTATGTTTGCCTTTCTAACCTCCCACTCCGACCCCATTCTGCAGATGCACAGAGTGTCTGGTTTTCCCACATAAGACTCTTCATTACATAGTCTCAGATTAAGGGACTCACTTGAGGGCAAAGTATGCAACAACAAGCACATGACCAGAGAGTTCACAGGTCACATTACATTATCACCCAGAAGCTATCAGACTAAGAGAAAGTTGGAATGGCCTCTTAAAGGCAGAACTTAGAGAAGACACTCTGTGGAGTTTATATGTTATCCCTTAGAATGCAGTGTGTGGATAAAACACTCATCGTATTGTCCTATATCTCCAATATCTAGAATACCAGTCCCTGGGAACCAAAGAATAAAAGAAGGAACAGCCCATCTCACCACCACTCCCAGTGAATCACTTGGGTAATCTGTGTGTTCCATTCCACAACTGGAAGCATATTTGGGTTTGAGGTCCTTGTTCCTGGGATAAAATGGTGCTTCTATCAGAGAACATAGTAAGATTTCCATTTAACGTACAACAGTGGCTGGCTGTCCCTTGCTCATCTGTCATTTTCGTGTTGACAAACTGGAGATTTAGATAAGAAGTTTAGATAAGAATTATTATCATGCTTGTAATTTTTGATATTGATTATTATGTGGAACTAGCAGTGATATTACATTATGGGAATACAGAGTATGTCTGTAACACAAGACATTTACTTGAGTATCTCATGATGTCTTGATGCCCAGGGATAACTGTGAACAGGAAATTACAGCAACCAGGGCCTGACAAGGACATGGTAACCTAGAATTCAGTCCTTTCTATTGCATCCTATGTTGAAGATCTATGTCACCCCACTAATCAAGCCGTGCAGAACAGCAGAAGTGCTGGGAAAATACGAAGGGAATCTAAAAGGAGTAGTAGAAGAAAGAGATAATGAATATCAATTATGCTCTTAAGATTAACTGTATCACTCAAACTGTGGTTTGGCTAATCCTTATGTGGCAGATTTTATTTTCTTAGGGATCATGACCAATTAGTGAAGAATCAGTGAAGGGTGGAGTTGATTTAATGCTGGTCCTGAGGTCTAAATGGTGCAAGGTGTAGATGTAGGTGATGCGCTCAGTGTTTCACTCAAATTCCCTTGGTCCACTCTAGAGGATAACTGCAACTTTAGTGGAGTCTCCCTATATGTCAATGCCTTCCTACATTAGGCACCTATGTCTCTCTGTTTGGTGGCTTTCTCTGGCAACATGAACAAGATCAACCTGCCTGTAGGACAGTTTGGAAGTGCCAAGGGGCTAATGATTGCAGTAGAACCCTCAACCAATGAGAATGAATGTTAGCGAAAAGTCAACCCACCTTACCCACTCCTTAGGGACACAGTTCTGAGGTGTTTTCAATACAGTTTCTCATTGGCATTGAACCCTAATTACCTACAGTGGTTAGTGGCTCACTAATGAATCCTTTATTGATTATCCACGCTTCCCCATCACCCTTTCCTACCTTCTCACCATGCTTCTGGATTACCACCCAAGTAAACTCTTAGCACAAAATCACCTGTTTTAAGAATTATTTTTGAGGAGCAAAAATGAAGACATCATTATCTCCAACTTACTATTGGACTATTTGGCTACCAAAATGTCTAACTTATAGAAATATATTTGGTTGAATATACATTATATCCACAATCTCTACAATGAAAATAATATATCCATGATTTACAGACACATGTACTTAAAAAAAAAGAAAAATACTTATTATATGACTGGAGAGTGATTATCAGAGCCAGATTCATGAAAGAGATCAAGTCGTTAAGGTCATGAACAGACAAGAACAAAAATTTTGACAGAGAAAATGAGCATTTCAAATGAACCAGAAATGGCAATTTGCCAGAAAATGACTCCCTTTAAGGGCATTGACAGGACTTTGAGATCACATAGCCAACTCGGCATCAAGAGGACATGTTCTTTGAGTCTTATTTTCAATGGATTTGTTACATTTACATTGTGTATCAAGATAGCTGTCAAAAGTGAAGGCTAATTGTCAGTTTGCAACAAATAGAAAGTAAAACTGTTCCCAGGGAGACCAGGGCCACAAATTAAATTCTTTGGCTTTAGCTCCTGCTATGTCAGCTTTTATTATTTGACCCTTGCCCATAGGCTCAGCTCTGCCCACAGTACAGGATCAAACATGCTTCTAGTCTGGACAAATTTAGGAAACTTTAATTCAGTTGCACAGAGTGGTCAGTACAAACACACACAAGTACAAATGTCTTTTGTCCCAGAATAGCTTCATTCTGCTTCATTGCTCTGACTCATCCCCAACCAGTGCACTAAGGCTTCTCTCCCTAGTCGATAACGACTCCTAAGAGAACACCCAGTGCTCTCCTCTCACTTCTCAGACAGATGTCCCAGTGGTTTCCACTTTCTGAAACTTGTTTCTTCCTGTCTTGATCCAATTCTGGTCCTTCTATTGAATCGCTCAATGACTCTTCTTCTTTTCTGAACTTTTATTTCATTTATTATCCTGCCTTATCACAGACACATGGGAAATCATGAACAGTAATAAATGCATATGCATATACATATAATAGTAACCTTTAAAATATGAATGAAAGAAAAAGAACCATATATAAAGAGGCAAGGACCTAGTGCAAGAAAATCAAAGATAGGAATACTTCCTGCAATCAAGTGCATGATACAGATCTGAGTATACCGCTGGTCCTAGACTCTCTTTTCCACTTCTGTAGCTTCACCCACCCCTGCTGTCTCACAGAGCCACTATGCAGATGTCTTGCAAATGTGAATCTCTGTTAGGAACCTCTTACCAAGCTACAGAGCTGCATTTCCAGACTGCTAAACAACTCCAAATTGATAATTTGCCTCATCTCAAAGTTAGCTCATTCCATAATGAACTTATAATTTTCTTTTTGTTTCTAATTAGCCTCAAATTTCATCATTCAGTTACCGCCTATTTAACATTGTTCTAGGTCCAGGAGATACAATGGAAAACAGAATTTTACTGCCCTTGAGGAATTTAATATTTAGTGTGGCAAGCTGCCTCCTGAGTCCACTCACCAGAGTCACCCAGGAAACCACAGACCTAACCTTGTCACCCTCAAAGACCTCCGCATCTTTAGCATGTCTTCCAGTTACATAAAGAAGAGGGTCATTCAGTTGCCCAAAAGTTGAACACCAGAAAATCCTATCCAGACCAAAAAGGGTATGTCCAAGCCAAAATTAGTAAATAGAGACAGAGATGAACATCTCATGAACTCCTGTTTGTGGATGTCTTGAGAACTTAGCTTGTGGAAAAGAATATGTAGAACGTGGGCAAAGATATCATGTGTAAGGAACTTAACCAAGAATGAAAGTCACACTTGCTATGCAGAAAAAATTAAAAGGTGTCAGTCTAGTGCATGCAAACCAACAGCGAGTTCATCTCCATGCACATTAATGTCGTTGTTTCCACGCAGCAGAACAGAGGAATGCTGCTGCAGGATGTTGCAAGGACCTAAAGCAACAAATGACACAGATATTGGGGCCACACACATATCTGGATGAAGACACTACCTATGATCTGCAGTCAGCAGGTCATTGGAAGTCCCCAAGTGATGCAGAGGTAACTGACCACCTATGAATACTGGTGGGATCGTGGCGGTGAAATGCTTTCTAGCAAGGGTTACATCAACGGGAAATGCTCCCCAGCCCAGCCTACTGGGTGGTAAGGTCCTGATGAAACACAGACTGTACCACAGAATGCTTTCCCCCCACAGGGATCTCTCAGAAGACAGAGAATGAGTCACAGGAGGTACTGAGTAACAAATTTGGCCTTATGCTTAGAGTCATTGTCAGGGATTTGTATTAGAAGAAGCACGCACACTGGAAGATAGCACGCTGTGCCTATTTTAGGAGATGTGAGTTTCCACAGAAAATTTCTAAGTAGATGGTGCTTTATGGTAGGTGGGAACCAACTTTGGCCTGGAGTGAGGACATGTACTGGCTCTAGAGTTCTCATGCCCCACACTCTACCCTCCCCCTCCACTCCATGCCCCCAGCTCCTGGACACACAGGCTACTGGCTGCATTTCTGGGGAGTGCTCCTCCCCTACCCCATCACTTCCCTCTGCAAGTCCCTACCTTAGCCTCTTCCTGTTGTGACCATAAATGATCACATGCAAGTGGATTCCTGGTACTGGGAGGTAGACATCCCTGTAAAGACAGCCCTGATAACTCCCTGCTCCTCGCAAATGGAGACACAGAATTACAGGAAAGCACTGCCTCTCTAGAGGGAATCTCCCTCCTCATCTTCGCCCACAGCCTGGGCTCTCAGTACCTCTGTTTCTCCTTTTCCAGTTTGTGCCTACATTTGAGTGTCCTATGGATCTTAGGGCTCTGTGCCATCTCCCCTGACATCTGGTAGCCCTTGGCCTGGAAAGACTATATCTTATCTAGGGCCAGCTTCATGAGTGTGTGCCTGGTGCAGTTGCACAGGGCCCCACACGTGAAAAGGCTAAGCACTTGGAGTTTTAATGCTCTGGCATGGCTGTCTTGAAATTCTTAACAAATTTATCATTGAATTTGTATTCTGTAAGTCAAGTCTAATGGGACAATGGAGCATGCATGGGGGCTTGGAGCCTCAGCTCACATGTAGTCCTTCATCCCTCCCCTCTTCCCTAGGACAGGTTCTCGGACATCCACTCTCCACTTCCTAATACTCAGGTCCACCTGGCCTCAGCCACCTCATCCACGCCTTGGGAATACTGTGGCTCTCCACCTGGGGCAGTGATAAGGTTGCATGTGTGAAGAAGATCCATGTTCCACCATTGGCAAGGGGTCCTAGGCACGGGAAGCTTCAGTGTTAGGCGACAGCTGTTTCTGTCCCAGGCTGGCAGCACCATGGTGGATAAATTGGTGGGGGCTCCCACCCACCCCCAATTTGTGGGTTGGGGCAGTAAACTTGTGGAAAGGGTAGACTGATTTCCCCACCCCTGGCCAGAGCCGTGTATTTTCATTTGGCACTGGACCCCACAATTTATGTACCATTTCCCGGCCTCACCTCCTATGCTATAACCAGCCCCTCTTAGTTGTGGCCTTGACAAAACCCCCTTCTGAGCCATCTTCTGACAGAGAGAGGGTTATTGACCAATATATATTGAGCACTTGCAATATGTTAGGTCTTTTGCTAAACACTTGCAGTTTACACTCTTATTTCATGCTCACAACCACCCCATCATGAAACCCTTCCTGTTAGTTTCATTGTATGGATGGTAAAACTGAAGCATAGACAGTGCAGAAAACTTCACCAAGGTCTCATAGCCAGGAGGTTTTGCATGTAGGGTTCAAACTCAGAATGTTTGATTTGGGAAACCATAAAGTTCTGCCTCATGTCAGAAGTGGGCTGGACCAATACCAAGACAGAAAAGGTATCTCAGATTACAGTTTGAAATGAGGCTGTGGACTTTACTCTAAAGAGACTTGTAAGATTATGACTATTGGATTTAACTGTGGGCTCTGAATAAGTCCTAGGCAAATTTAGGAAAGAACAAAAGGAATATTTAGTTGGCCTCAAAGCTGTTTCAGAAGATAATTCAGGCTTATCAGTGCATCTGGCTCAGGGAAGCAGGCTATGATTCAGGAACCAGGAAGCCACGCAATCTCACCAAACCCTTTGGTGGTCCTGGCAAGGTCGGAGGCCGTGGGCTCCCTCCTCCTGCCTGCACAGACCTCTGGTGTGGAGAACAGCCGTTTCCTGACTCTTATCCCGCCTGTGATGCATGCAGCGGGAGAGACAGCTGGTCCCAACACAGGCAGAAGTGGCTGCTCATCACATGCGGGTGGGCTAAACCCTGATTCTTTTAGGTTCTGCTCTTTACATTAACCCCTTGATGGTCCTTGTTCGGAGTAAATGAAAGGGCCCTTTAAAAGCCTTTCTGAAGGTCTGACTGTCAAATGAATAATAGTAATCTAGGTAGCAAGATAGGCTCCTTAATGGTGATCATGGTGACTGAGAACACCCAAGGGGAGGCTGATTGTGCCAGCCATGCTCTAGCAGGGCAAATCTTGGTCCAACAGGAACTGAGACATCCTCCATGCATCAGGGAATTGAAAGCTGTACTCACTTGAATCTTCAGGTTTTGTTGGATGACCTCTCCACCCCTCTAACCATACACACGCTGATGTATACTCTTTCTCAGACTGGGTCCCTACCACTAGTATCTACCCATCCCAGCACCCTAAGGTCACAGGCTCTTTATATGGGAGGCTTGGATCCCAAAGAGAACACTGGAGACTTGGTCTCAGATGACCAAATGTCTAATTTGACCAGGGCAGTCACACTACGAGGCTTCATCTGGTGAGCAAACAGCCTGCATCCCAGACTCTCAGCTTAAGGCAGGCCCCTTCACCTCATTGCATCTCACTTCTAACTGAACAGCTCCCCAGCATTTTCTTCTGGGGACATCTTTTTCCTCCTTTGCCACTATGCTCCAGAGCATCAGATCGGTAGAGAGTATCTCACCTGTTGGTGGCGAATCCCCCAAATCTGTACTTTGCAACCACCTTATCACATGCGAATGTCCTTGGCAATCTATACTGTGATACACCCATCAGTTATTTTCGTGGGAGATACTTGGTGTGAACACAGAAGTCAAATTCGCCATAAAATTCTAGAGCTTAAGTAGGAGGCAAAGTCCTGTGTGGTCTCTCCACAGTGTGGCCTGTGACCATGGAAGCCTCCAGTTCTCTCCAGCAGAGGGCTCTGGAGTTGGGTGTGCAAGTGGCTGAGTTTCTGTAGCTCAGACAATAATTAAAGTATGAATTCAGTTCAGAACATATTTTTAATTCACAGATTTGTATACTACCCTCAGGGAATCAAGATATTATTGTTGATATTGCTGTATAAAAGTGTTTATATGAAGTTATCTTTCTTCATATTCTTTTAAAGACAATAAGTGAAACCTCACAAAAAAAAAAAAAGAAAAAATCAATTAATTTCTGGGTAGTATTCTCAACCTCGGAGAAAGGAAACCTAACCCTAAGATATAAGGTAAAACTCTCAAAGAAAGTTCCGTCAAAGTTAAAGGTTGAATGGAATGAAAAGTTAGGCAAATAAAGGGTGAGAAGAAGCCAGCGTTTGAAAAGGAGAAAAGCTTTTGGCAGAGGAAATAGCTCATGAGAAGGCAGAGAGGAGAGGAAGAATGGTGCATTTGAAAAAGGTGAAGAAGTCACATTCATACAAGTATGGGGAATCTCTTAAAATGGTCCTCCTCAGCTGAACAATAAGTGAGGCATTTTAATCTCCCCCACCTACCTGCTTCTTTTAGCTACGAAGCTATTTTGGATATTGATGTCAGGTTCCATTTCAGCTGAGAAGATATTACCAAGTTCTATGGATCCCAGAAAATACATAGTAATGGTTTAAGGAATCAGGAAGCTGTGGAAAATCTGTAAGAGGTAAAGAAGTTCAGAACAGGAATGGAGATTTAGGAAAAGATTTACATCATGGGCGGGAACCCAACATAACAAGCAGGAGAGGCATGTTGAGAATTAGCAATTTTTAAAGGAGTTAGGTCTAGGAACCAAACTCTTAGCAGAGTGGGCTTGGCCTGGACTTACTGTGTTACCAATGAAGTCCTGGTCAGTTCTGGTTACCAATGAAGTCCTGGTTCAGTTCTGGTCCCAATGGATCCAACGGCTCCCAGACTATGATCAGAATTGGAAGCAGTTGCAGCCTCAGGTGAAAGTGTGACCTCTGGAAATTGGACCTGGAACCTGGGTTCTGATGTTACTGTTCTACTAATGGCATCCATGTTCTCTAACATCAATGTTCTCTTGAACTAGAAACTTTGTTCAAATGTACTTTTGCTTTTCACATGTATAGTACAACTACCAAGGCATGTTTCACCTCTGCAATGTCTCTTGGCTTCCTTCTATTACTTTGTATTCTGATTACCACCATTGTCATTACAGGGAATTTATTTAATTATTATTTATGGTCTTTTGACCTCAAAATATTGTCAAGAAACAAGTACAATACAACTGCTATTTCATTAAAATAATGGAAAAAAATAAAACAAAAGAGAGATGAGTAGATCTGAAATTCAGTTATCCCCATGGTATAACCCCTATTTATATTTATTGATTTTCCCCCTAAAATATCCTTTAAGACATCAACTAAAGTAAACTTTTTTTTCTCTTCTTGATTTTCCTGTTCATTTCCACTTCTGTGCCTTTACTCATGATATTTACTTAGAACATTCTCTCTGTGATATGTACCCATTGTATTCATGCTGGGTTTTTTTTGTCAGGAAGATCAGCCCTGAGCTAACATCCATGCTAATCTTCCTCTTTTTTATTTGCTGAGGAAGACCGGCTCTGAGCTAACATCTATTGCCAATCCTCCACTTTTTTTTTTCCCCTTTTTCTCCCCAAAGCCCCAGTAGATAGTTGTATGTCATAGGTGCACATCCTTCTAGTTGCTGCATGTGGGACGCTGCCTCAGCATGGCCAGGCAAGTGGTGCATCGGTGCACACCCGGGATCCAGACTTGGGCCACCAGTATAGCGGAGCATGCACACTCAACCACTAAGCCATGGGGCCGGCCCCTCATGCCTGTTTTTTAACAGGCATTTCAAGCATAAGACATAGATACATATACAATACACAATACAAGTAAAAAATGGCTTCATCAAGCATTTCTTAATATTTCCCTCCATATGTCATCTTTCTTTCCTTTGACTCTCTACCACACTTTGTTACTGAACCAAGTGGGCTTGCCTCCTGGTGAGTTAAAAAAGATTCTACACCAGTGGAAGTCATCTCACAAAGTAAAGAGTATTTGCAGCAAATACGAGGCCATGAGGAATCATTTCCAAAGTCATGGCATCCCCGAACAAAGGGAAACAGGAACTTTTATTTGGTTGGGGAATGAATATTCAAAAGGGATGGGTGGGTATTTGCTTGCAAAGGCTCAGTTGGAGAACATGCTTCCACATAATCAGGCATAAGTTCCTCCTGGAGAGATCTTTGCATTAAAAATAAGGCAAAGGTCACGGGCATAGCTCTTGTGGTGGGGCTTGGTCAGTGTCAGGATGGCTGGTGGTTACATCTCCTTAACATACAAAAGGAAAAGAAACAACTTGGAAAAACAGTTAATTGCTTCCAAACTCAGCTTTGTGTTTCTGGAGGCGCCTAGTTGGTGACAACTTTGTATATCGGATAGCATACTAAACACATGATGAACCTACGATATATTTTATTTATTTGTGGTGGTTGCTGTGATGCACCACCTAGAGCCCCTTCAGGGATAAATCACATCCTCTCAGCTGCTGGGAGTGGGACTGCAGATAGCCCTCAGCTGTTATTCAACTTTGAGGATTGCTTCACCTGAAGAGCAAAACCTTGCCCAAGGGCATAACCCCTTCCCTGAGCCTGCATCAATGACTGATTAACATGTTGCTATGAACACTCAGCCCCATTTTTCCAAATGCAGACAACTTTGAGATAGTTCCTTGTAGATCAGGGGCTAAGCCCTTTATTGAGATTGTATCATCACAAATCAGCTCCTCCTCCTGCTTAATCCTGCTTCCTTCCCTTTCCTTCCATAGGTATTAATCCTAAAAATTTCCCCAATAAATCCTTTGTGTGTTATCTTTATCTCATAATGTGCTTCTTGGGGAATCCCAGATGTATTATCATTCATTCATTGAAACGTATATCGAACTATTCATAAGGTAAATATTCATCACTTTATGTGCAAGACATATTCTTAAGTGTGATTGAAGAAACAAAGAAAAAACAAAAATTGCCCCTACTTTCAAAATTCTAGGATGAGAGTTGATTGAAACATATTTATAAAAGGTTCCAAGTGATTGAAACATATACAGGTAAATAACATGGGGATTCTGATGCAGGCGTCACACTTAAGCATTTCTTATCTTTTGGGAGGGATTTTCAGCTCCTTTATGGCATGAGATGTTTTCATGAAAATAGGTTTCATGTTTTCATACATTTTACTACCCTGCTGTATCTAGTGACTTGAACAAAACTGATACTCGGTATGCAATTGTTGAATTAATCTCATACTGTTCTGAAAAAAAATTAAAAATCCAGAAGAAAAATTCAACAGAGGCTCCCTTGCACAATGACTTAGAGTAACTATGAATTAATTTGAGTGCCCAGGGAGTCACGGGTTTATTTATTACTGAAAACAAGAATTATAGCTAAATAACTCCGAGTCAGAAATGTCAGTGCTAAAACCTGAAAAAAGTGCTGAAGTTCACATTGAAGGGAACAACATGCATAATTTCAGAGACTCTCGGATTGATTGGTTCAGCTTCCTAGACAGGTAGGTACTGCCCTCTGTTTACAATCACACAGCAGCTATTATATTCTGTATTTTTCCAATTCTAATTTGGTTCATCTCTAACATAACCTCTCTGCAAGGCTAATGCACAAGACTATTATTTATCTATTTTTTACAGCAAGTTGTTTAAGAAATTTTGAGATGGTTATATAGGTCACTAAGTGCTTTGTCTAAAGGAAAGAGAGTTGTGTGTTAATGTTCTGCAGAATTATTTAATCTAAAAAAGTTTTGTTTAGAAGCAGCAAATAATAGTGTGGTTCAATAATCTGTATAGGAAAATAAAGAGTTAAACTTAATTGTTGAATGTATTGCTAAATAGCTAATTTTTTTAGTTTTGTTAGACAAATATGATAGCCAAAGTTATTCTATGAATATTAATTTGTAAAGACCTCTATTTCACTAAAAATTGATATTTACTAAATACATTATTTTCACATTCAATACCATTTGTCAATGTGACAAAGGATATAGAGATGTTTATTTCAAGAAAGTTAGTGTACATATTTAAACTAGACAAAAAAAGAAAGTAATAGTGATTAGTCTAGGTTTTCAGGAAACTGTATTCAGTGGTGAAATCAAAAGGGAGGAAATATGTAATTAAGTTGAGTTTTGAGTCCCCCAATATGAAAGCATGATGATCATAAGTTCACATCCAGATGCAAAATTTCGTAAACATTTTAATTTATCCCCACCCTTACCACTGCAAAAGACTGAGGATGGGTTTATATAAGGTTTCATTTCTATTCCCTGCTGTCTGTTCAATTACTTTTTGAATTCCTTAATTAAAGGAGAACAGTTGATTAATGACTCATGAGCAATTTGTTTTTCAAAAATGTCAAAACACATCATTACAAAAAAAATGTTTTTATAGGTTTAGATACTAATGCCTACATTTCTCCTTCGTTCTGCCAGACTTGACATCTACCCTTTAAAAATAGGGATTTTTCCTCTTTTAAAATGCACCAAAATCATCTGAAATGAAGAGATCATTCCAAACATTTAGTGTTTCAAAAACATATATGATAATTACAAGCATGTTATGTACCTACTTAACTTTTTGCTTGAAGAGAATCTTGGCTCTGCTGAGAGCCAAGCCATTCTCCCCTTCATGCCCTTTCAAATGGTGATGTTTTTCTCCCATGTTCTTAATACCATAGCTTTCTTGAAGATTTTTGTAGCTGGGTCACTCCATCTCCTTGATACTACTCCTTTTACAATTCCTATCTTATACGTGCGTGTCAGTGATCCTTCAAATCGCTTGGACTCTCAGTGTCTTGACTTCTTTTCCTCCAATGATCTTCATCTCCAATCTACATCAGTTTGTCCCTAGGTCTGACACTGGCCTAGGAATTGTTATCAGCAATAACTACAACTCTTTCCAAACCCCAGGATCAATTTTGGCATTCACTCTCTGAACACCGCCTGCTATGTTTCCAAAACATTGTCTATAATACCTGTTAATTCAGATCTCACCAGTACGTACAATTCAATGAATCTGCTACATTTTCATTGAGACTCCTTCTTTCATGTTCTTCTCACGTAGGTTAAACCACATGGTTCATCTTTAAACACCGTAGCTGAATTATTTCACTCTCTGTCTATTCCTTTTTTTATTTTATGTTGGACAAAAATCCAACACTTTACTTATTTCTATATAGATAAACAAAGCTGTCTGGTCTCACTTTATCTTCATGACCACTTACATCGAGTGGACCATAATGGCTTCTGTCTATGGTACTGCATTTCCCTGGTCTAGTCATTCTCCCGGTCTCCTAGACAACGACTTCATTGCCTTGCCCATTTTCAAATCTCCAACCCTACCCCAAATTCTCACATCTCATGATTTTCTTTCTTTTTACACTGAGAAAAGAAAAATACATAGAAGATTGCTTCCAAAGGCTTCCACCATCTACCCAACGAATTGAATCTCTGCAATGTGTTGCTCCTGTTCTGTTTCTTTAGATAAAATATCTTAACTCCTGTATAAGATCAACACTTACCGCCATTTGGGACTGATTGCATTCTTTGTCATCTTCTCAAGACAGCATCTTGGAAACATTCTCTCTCTGTGTATCTCTCTCTCCACGCTCAAGAAAGTATACACCACTGCTTCACTGACATTGCTGACATTACTAACTGCCTGACATTACTCCACTTCCAAAGGAGAAAGTAACCAACTGATGCCTGTTATTTTCACTGGTCAAATTGGTTCTCCTACCACACTAGTTGAGCAGGATAATCTTAAGCTTGGCCTGGTGAGCAATTTATGGTACTTTGCTCTTTCCCTTGTAGGTGCTTAGGGCATGTTTAAATTGATCAGATAGTGCACAGCATGAAGCATTAAAGCCAAATTAGATGATGTTTGAATATTAACCAAAGACTGGAGCAGAGGCCCAGATATCAGCACCAGATGCATCCAAAGGATACAACTGTCCATTGTCTCTTCCACAGGAGAATGTCAGCTTTTGTGTCTTTAAGTGGCTGCATCTGCCCTTTTCCTCATCCACCGTCGTTTGTTTGGTACAGAATGCAACTATTCCTTTTGGTGACTCCCCCAAAAGTCCTTTACAGTCAGTCCAGGTATTTTGGGTGGTGCTGACCACAAAGGTGATCGCAGGAAGACATGTGATTCAGACTGGATCAAACAAAATCAGTCTTATGATTTTAGCTGGTGAAATCAGAAAAGAGGGACGCTCTTCCCCTAGAGATGGCAAGCTTGTGGAAGACGGTCTGGAGCTTCTGGAGACTATTTTTACTACTGTGTGGGAAGAGATACCTGCTAATGAAATCAATAAATCTAAAGGGTCATGAAAGACATATTGCTGAGGATATTATTTGAGCGTCTGGCTGTCACTCTTTCTAAGCCATTCTTCTCTGAGTGTCCGTTTGTTTGTGCCAAAAGATTTCAAGTTTGAGTTAGGTTTCTGTCACTTACAGAAGAAAATTCCTGATGTCCCAATTAATACAGATAAAGATATTTTATTTATAAATAAATTATTTATTTATTTATATAAATTCTTATTTATAAATATTTTTATTTATAAAGATATTTCATAAAGATAAAATAGAAGAGGGACGGACAGTACCTAAACAGACTAAAGTGATAGAAGAGTGACTTCATGGCACTGTTTCTACGTGTTAGAGCTGGGCAAGAATTGGTGAGCTTCTACTTGGTTTGTGGCTGTACATCAGATAGTTGAATTTTGATATTTGGCAGTATTTGGGTATTTTAATACTTGGAAGAATAAGGTATATACATGGACACCAAAAAGTAGATTATACTAAACCATATATCCATCTGTATTCTCAACCTCTTTTCCTAATATTTTTAGAGAATCTCCTTCCTCCCTAATTTTCAGAGGATTCACCATTCCCTCACTTAAATTGTTGCTACAAGAGCTAATAATTGTACAGATTACTGGTTACTGGTTTAGGGGAAAGAGACTAAATAAGTCTGAGCTAATCATTATTTTTTCCGGAAAGTCCATCTCTCTAGTTAAAGCTGATAGTTCAACCATTGGCTCTCATAATTAGTTGAAGACTCTTTCCTGGGAATTTAAAGCTTGGAATTCGTGAAAGAAAATTATTTTATTGTTTGCTAACTGCACTGAAATACGTATACCTTATGTGCTTTGTGCTGCCCTGTTGCAGCATATAGATAAGGAGCCGATTGAGAAGAATGGAGAAAACGTGCAGAAGTAAGCCAAAGAAAAAGGAAGAGGACCTCCTTGCTTCTCCACAAGACCTAGGTCTCCAGTTTCATTCTTGAGGTCCTGAATAGGAGTCCATAAAACATTCCAATATTCTTTAAATAAATTTATTTATTTTTGCTTAAATTTTAGTTAGATTTCTGTTCTTTGAACCAAAAATAGACCTAACTGTAGGACAATTATTGTGTGTTAATAAAGTATATAACATATTAAGCTGGTAGGTACAGAGAGTGGCACAAAAACTGTGTATCAACATTTTAAGAAGACATTTGATCCAATTTTTCACAATGCCTTTAGATTCAAGAGGAAAACTTTGGGCTAATTTAAATCAGAGAAGCATGTTTTTACTACCTCTGTGGCAGTGAGAAAATAATGCCTATTAATGATGCTTTTTGACAGTTTTCAGCCTTATCTTACAAGGTTCCACTCTCAACTTTGTTCTTGTCAACAGTTTTTAAGCTAATAATGGAATAAGGATATTGATGGCATGCTTATCAAAATCAAACATAACATTAGCGTGGGAGGGATAGAAAAGTATAGGTTGGCAAGATTAGAGTTTTTGAAAAAATAGTGTACTAAAAACTACGTTAAAATTTAACAGGGATAACTGTAAACCCTACAGTTATGCCTCAAAAAACAATCCAAGAGACAAGTAAAAGGTAGGAACAGGTACATCTAAACAGCAGAATATGTAAAAAAAAAGTATTATTATTATTATTTCTTATTATTTTATTGAGGTTACATTGGTTTATAATATTGTGTAAATTTCAAGTTTACATTTCAGCTTCTGTATAGACTGCATTGTGTTCACCACCAATAGTCTAGTTTTTATCTGTCATATATAAGTGCCCCTTTACTCCTTTCATCCTTCTCCCACCCCCTTCCCCTCTGGTAACCATCAATCTGTTCTCCTTATATACGTGTTTGTTTCTCTTCTACATATGAGTGAAATCATACGGTATTTGTCTTTCTCTGTCTGACTTATTTCGCTCAGCATGATACCCTCAAGTTCCATCCATGTTGCCGTAAATAGCACAATTTTGTCTTTTTTTATGGCTGAGTGGTATTTCATTGTGTATATGTATACCATATCTTCTTTATCCATTCATCCATTGATGGGCACTTAGGTTGCTTCCAAGTCTTGGCTATTGTGAATAATGCTACGATGAACATAGGGGTGCATATATCTTTTCGAATTAGTGTTTTTGTGTTCTTTGGATAAATACCCAGAAGTGGAATAGCTGGATCGTATGGTATTTCTATTTTTAATTTTTTGAGAGATCTTCATACTCTTTTCTATGGTGGCTGCACCAGTTTGCCTTCCCACCAGCAGGGTATGAGGGTTCTCTTTTCTCCGTATCCTCTCCAACACTTGTTATTTCTTGTCTAAAAAAGTATTAATTATTTTGGCTAAAACTAAGCTCACTTAGTTAAACAATACGATGAGGTTATTGAAAACGCTAAAGCAGCATTCAGCGGTATTAATAAAAGTGTTGTGCATAGAACTATGCCATAGTTAGAATATAAACAGGAAATTTTAAACAGCGGATTAACAAAGTACAGCACATCCAGCGAAGAATAATCTGATTTGTGAATGTGTAGGAAATAGTGCATGTTTACAACCACAGTTGAAATAGTGACTGGTGATTATGAAGAATTAAGGTGGGAAGTGGGTAGAAAGTATGAATTTTATGGTTATATTCTAATACAAAAAAGACTACTGTATAAAAAAATGTATTTGTTAGATTATAATTGTATTTAAATACAAATAATAACTTTTGACTAGTAGTTAGAAAGAGATGAAAGGAGAAATATTCAACCCATATAACAAAGATATATCTGAGAGTTAGAGGTGTCTGAAAACAAAATATATGTGGCAACAAGTTGTGAATTCTCTATTTTGCTGTTGAAGCAGAGATAGTAAAAATACTAAAAGAAAGTTATACAGAGGGATCCTGAATTGTGTGTAATGTTTATTAGGTGATTTCTAAGTTTCCTTTCAATTCCAAATACTATGACACCTATCAATTTCACTACACTGAATATATATAATTTTTAAGACATAGCTTCATTTGTAGAAGAAGTATCGTTTTATGTTAATTTGATTTTTGAGAAGTTAATATTGGAAGATAGGAGATGATTTTCAGAGCTAAGTTGGAGTCAAACCACAAATATGATCACAATAAATCTTTGCCAAGGGAGACAATTTCATTTTAAAAATGTACAAGTATATATTTAACCTGTTTATCTACTTATCCCCTTGAGGCTTACTATAAATAATTGTAAAAATATTTTTTAAATTACCTAATCTGAAAAGACAAAGACAAGGGAGAGAACAAATCAGTAAAATAACATAATACAGGTTTGAAAGATGGGAACATTCAACAGAGGCAGTAGTTAAAATGTATGAATGGAAAGAGGAAGATATACATGGGAGCAACCCAATTTGCCCCCAAAGCCCTGAGAGGCTCCATGACTTGAACCACCAGGCGAGCCAGTGTATTAGTCAGAGTTCTCTAGAGAAACAGAATCCGTATGATGTGTCTATATATAGAAAGAGATTTATTACAAAGAAGGGTGATTGTGGAGGCTGACAGGTCCCATGTCTGCAGTGATGGCCAGCAGGTGGAGACTCAGGACAGCAGATGTGCAGTTCCACTCCAAAGGCCTGCAGCCTGGAGACCCAGGAGAGCCTATCGTGTAGACGGAGTCCCAAGGCAATCTGCTGGAGAGTACCCTCTTGCTGGGGGAGACTGGTCCTTTTCTTCCATTCAGGCATTCAACTGACTGGATGAGGTCACCTACAGTATGGAAGGCAATCTGCTTTACTCAAAGTTCACTGACTTAAATATTAATCTCACCCGACACACCCTCCAAGTTGCCACAGAAAATGAACCATCACAGCCAGTAAGGTGGGATGGCATCTGGACAGAAGACAGGGAAAAGAAATCACTGAAAATTTACATAAAAAAGAGTGGCATGCCCATGCCCTGCCACCTTTTCCTCGTAGCTGGATGATGATCTTCTCACCTAACCTGAAGATTTTTGTTGTTGTTAATTAAATAGCTAATTAATTAGTTAATTTAAAAAATGAATCTGCCAGACTCGGGAGAAGGGAGAGGAAAGCAAGATGAGTCTTGCTGCTGTGTGACTGGACACAAGGGGATTAATTTCAAGTTGACATACTGAACTTTGGAAGCTTTTGCCATGTTCAGTAAGAAGGAGGATGATATATACTGTCTTGGTCACAGGAACTTGAAAGTCTCTGAGATGAGAGAAACAGAACAGTCATGGAAGGAGAATAAAGTGATAATGTGGAATCGATTCAATGGCACTAGCAACAAAACTGACACAGAGCACTGTATAAGTTTAAGGTGTACAGCATAATGACTTACATATGGTGTGAAATGATTACGACATATGTGTAGTTAATATCCATCATCCTAATGAGGTCTGTCTTGGTCTCTGTGGTGCAGGGACATCACCCTTGTGTCCTAGAATTTTCTGGTGGTGTCTTGTTTATGAATAGTAGTTAGTTGCTCTTCTTGTGAGGAGGAGCAAACTCAGGAAAGACCTAGGTCATCATCTCGGTGATGTCACTCTCCTCAAAATTAGCTTTTGTATTTTTCCCAAATATTAAAATATGACATAAAAAATGCATGATTGATTTTACTTTTAAAAGCTCGGTTAGTACGAGATGCCCCAGAGATCACTAAGCAGACCCAATCGTATCTGAAGACATTCATATATACTGGAGGCCACGAGAGGCTTCACCTGCTCATGAGATGGCATGTTTCCAAAGATGCATGTTTGATCAGCAAACTAATCAATCAGGCAACTAACCAACTGACCAAATAAGGAACCAACCAGACAGTCAGCAAATACGTATGTGTTCTTTTCATAATGTTGTTTGAAAATAATTTCACTCCTAACCTAGGAAAATATGTTCTCAAAGTGGCCCAGATTTTGTCTTTCAGTGCAATGCATAATGTGATGGTCACTGTAGCCTGGACATTAACCAGGTCTGCCTCTCTTCTCTATACTCGTCTTCCCATTCCATTCTTCCTCTTTCTTTGCTACTTTCTCTTCCTTCTGAACTTTCCATTCTTCCTCATCTCTAATATTTAGTAGGCATAGCAGAAACAGGAAGATTTGTATTTTCTGCTCAGTGAAGAGAGAAAGCCAATGCCTAATTGAAAACGTGGTCAGATAGAGGCCTAAATAATTGGAAAGAAGTCTTCAGAAATTTAGAGATCTTAACAACTATTGTGGCCTTTGTCTTTGTCGGCAGGTTGTGCAACTTGGAGAAAGAATGTACATTCATTCACACAGAAAGAATATAGCACATATATAAGGTGGCGATTATTTTAACCTGAGTAGCAAACTGATATCATGACTTCCAATACAGGCACTGCATCTAATTTCACATCAGTGAAATATAGGTCAGACTATTTCTGCTGAATGAGAAATGAATATATTTTTATATTTGAAAGAGTGTGGAGGAGGGAATTTCTGGGATTTTTATAGGATGGTTTATTTTTAAAAAGGTTAATTTATGGTAATTTTCAAAATTATTAACAGGTTCTGGAAAAATGTAGTTTCAGACTATAAAGGAATATTCTCATTAAAATTTTGAGAAGCATATCACACCACTTTGAAATTTAAAATGAATTATTTAAAATATTTGTACAGCCTTACAGACCCTATCCTTATACCTAATCTTATTTTAGACTCTCCTGACTTAAATTAATTAGAACAAAACTGTATTTTTAACTCAACTAAGTGTTTTTCAAAGCTTAGGTTTTGAAAACCTGTTAGTTTTCAGATTGAATGTGATTTTATATGTAATACCTATAATCATTAAACAGCACATTGTGTTTTAGAATTTGCTTCATTTTTTTAAATCTACACTGTACGTGGATAGATTTACTTTTTATATTGATTGTATCTTAAATAAAGAACATAACTACATGTGCTCTTTCTCTCAAGTCTAAGGTTGCTATATTTGTTTTATTTGAAAATTCATTTCTTAAGATTTAATGTGTTCATGAGTATACTGAAAACTATCTTGCTTGAAAATAGTGTGTCTCGAGATATAAATGCACTTCTGATTATTATGTTGGGCTTCCATTTTGAAGAAGGTACTGCATCGTAATTACTAAAGAAACACTCTAAATGGTCAGATTTTGGAGGAGATAACTTTAGTTATTCAGGCAATGAAGACAAAGATATTTGTAAAAATGCTTCTTAAAAAATTCTAAAGCAGATTGTGACTTTAACATTTAGTTTTAAAAGTTCTAATTATCTAAAAATATATATGAATTGAAATTCTGATTATTTTTTAAATAAATATTTGTTTTAACTACTCAGAGTCAACAGAGAATGTTAACGAACAGTTTCAAAACTTGGAATAATATATTAAGCGTGATTGAGTTTTCTGTTTGCTGATTTGGTAGCTATAATTTTAAGGTGCAGATGGTGAAATAGACTATAACAGTGGTTTATTGCTCACACCATCTCAAGAGCTTTAGGTTCCAACTGCACCTATAAAAAGGGGTAATTAGTCCTTTCTATTTTACTGCTGTTAAGGAAAAGAAAGCTGTTTCAGTTAACTGTCAACTAGGTACTACTCTAGATTAAAATCCTGGTATAAGTAACCTATTCTTTTCAAATTCCAAGTTGAGAGTTCTACAAAAGTAAGAAATGTCACCTTCTTAAATATTATGGTCTATTAATTTTGTCACTGCAGTGAAGTTTATTGGTGCAATTAGTTGACAGATAGGAATATCATTCTTTATAAAATTGTGTCTAGTGGAGACAAGGTTAATACTAATTTAATGTGCATTAATGATATGATTGAGTGCATTCAGAGATGAGAAAGCTGTGATCTTAGGAAAATGGCATATTCTGATTTGTTTAAAAATTTGAAAATAAGAACATGCTCAAAGCATGTATTTCTTCACAAATCCAGTACTGTTGGCAAGTCGAAAACGTGTAATTGTAATTATTTTTCATTTAGATGTGAGTTATTTTGACAGCGACTTCTCAGTCATATCCAGTACAATGACCTAACTCGAGAAAATAATTTCATTCCTCCCTAACTACAAACGTGGCTAAACATAAAAAGAATGATACAGATTTAATTTTAATCCAAAGTACAAAATAGATATTCTAAATTCCAAAATAATTTTCAAACATGTGAAGAAAATAAATGTCAAATATTAGCTTAATTATTTTACATTTTCTCTTTCATGTATTATAGGCAAGGTGGTTAATTCACAGAGGCTTTGGGATATTTCTGCATAACTTTTCCTATTTCAGAGATGTGAAAACGGAAAATCCTAAGGAAGATATACAAACTGAAATGATCGCCATGTCACATAAACTGACAACGGCGTTAGCATTTGTTTGTAGATTAATTATATTAATAGTTATAATTAGGATAATTTGAATTTTTGCATTAGTATAATGGGAGTTTATTTGTAACGTTTTAGTCTACGTTTTAATTCTGCCAACTGTGAAATGGAGGAAAATGTCAACACCAAGAACAAAGCAGAATTTGCATCGGAATGGAAGCAGCTACATCATGACAAATAGATCTTGAATTAGCTCATGAGTTGAATAATGTTATGAGTTTTTGTACTTAGAAATTTATTTTTTAAATCCATATATACCATGAAAGATTGATGCAGACAGCTGCACTTTTAATTCAAATAAGATCAGCTGTCTGGCAGAGGAGGCAGAGCAAAGAAAAATTGCTACAACTATTTAAGTGAAGTGAGAAAATCCAAGACAAAGTGAAGCATAATGAAATCATCATGCAAAATACACATTAAATGTAACTTCATGCATTTCAGAAAGTTCATCTAATTCGCTTTTCAGTGTGCCTAGTAGAGTTTATACAAAAAAAAAAAGAGTTTCCTTAAATAAATATCCCTCAATGAGGACATAAGAAAATTAAAGATGAAAGAATTCTTTTTCAATGACTTTTTAAGGAAACACAGTTCTTTAATTGTGTTGGTCAGCCTTATGCTATCATCACAGTATATTTTAGACTACGAGTTTTTATTTCACGTTTTATGACAAAATCTCCACCTGGTATGCTAATTCCTACCTGGTTTCCCTAAGTGTCATTTCCTGTTGTGAGTACTTTACCCGACCCAGAAACAAATAGCTCAAATGATCAGATATCTACACTAATTATTAACAGATGCCCTGTGATTACAGATGGCCTTGATTTTGCCTACTGTCTACTGACAGATGCCTCCCACACCACCTCTACTCACCCACCAGGGCTCCAGTTGGATCCTTTCATCAAATCTGCTGGTTGCTAACTATCTTGTCTGAAAGTGCAAGTATTGCTGAGGGCTGTCTCCCAGGTTGTCTTCTTTAGCCACTTCTGTTAGGTTTGTGGATTGCCTTTCCTGTCCTATTGGGAGGTTCTCACTCTAGTCTCAGAAGCTTGCCCCACTCAGTTGCTTAAAGAAATTCAATTCTGTCAGTGGCATTCAATCCATTCAAAAATACTTACTGGCCTCCTTTTCAGCTGTTATAGGTGCTAGTTATACAGTGATAAACAAAACAGACATTGTACTTACTTGCCTGGACCTTAGAGTTTAGTGTGCTGTGTGGATTATATACACATCAATGATAAATACATTTGCAATTAAGATTTTAAAAATCAGAGTTTGTGATAGAGACTAACAGAAAGAATCTAATTAGATGGGACAGTCCCTAAAACTTAGTGAAAGTTATTGAAGAGTTAGCTATACTTATATTATTGTTATTTATAAGAACTACTAATGGCATCATCAAGGACATTTTATTGAGATAAAATTCTAATAATTAACCTTTATTAAGTGCTTTAAATACACTATACACTTTTCTAAGTGCTTGGTAGATGTATATTAGCTTACTCATTCCTTATGACAAATCTTTGAGGTGGGTGATATGATTAGCCCCATTTTGTAGATGAAGAGAATGCAATACAGAGATGGAGTGAAGTGCCCAGGGCCACACTGGTAATGAAAAGTTGAACTGGCATTAGGCTATAGGTGTCCAGCTCCAGTGCCCATACCATAACCACAATGTTCTACCATGATCAAG
Organism: Diceros bicornis minor; assembly: GCF_020826845.1. Taxonomy (NCBI): domain Eukaryota; kingdom Metazoa; phylum Chordata; class Mammalia; order Perissodactyla; family Rhinocerotidae; genus Diceros; species Diceros bicornis. The sequence goes on from NC_080766.1 coordinate 20,604,526, forward strand.
GTTCTGAGACCCGAAATCTCACCTAAGTTGAGACGTGAAAAATAATAAAAATCAGGCTAGTGTACTACAAATACAGGAAAAATCACATGCAATGACTGTCGTTTGGCACACAGCTGGAGTGTGGTGAGTATGGGTGTGGGTAGAGTAGCTAAGACATGTTCAGGGGTAGATAACGTTGGGCTGTAAAGGCAACGGGAAGTCATGAAAACGCTCCTGGTAGGCCATTGACTGATGCAATTCATGCCTTTCCTGATTGTTTTGGTTTGTTTTGCTTTGTTTAATCATTCTGAATTTTATGCAGGAAATTAATTGGAATAGAGCAGCAAGAAAGGATACCAATTCAGGGACTATTGCTGTAGTTAAAGAGAAAGGTGGTGATGATCTGCACTAGGATTGTAGCGGCAGAGATATAGACAGTTGAACAGAGTCAAAACACATTTTAAAGGAATAATATATACAGGGAATATGTCAGAGACTAAGAAATGAAGGCTCACATCAAATTTTCTGGCATGGTAAAGGTCTTATTCTAATAGGTATGGAAATACTAAAATTGAATTTTAAATCATTTAGGAACATTAAATATTCTGGATTTTAAGCAAATGGGCTAATACTTTTGTGAAGTAGGTAAGTGTGATAGCTCGCTAACACAATTATTAATAGATGAATCTTCTGAATCCTTTTCTGAAAAGTGAAGAATCAACAAAATAATAAAAGAGTAAAGATTTATAAATGGAAAGATTAAGGAAAATAATACTTTAAAAATATTTTTGTAAATTTTCCCTCTTTTGTTAATAAGATACACTTACATTAAAATAAATTTTACAAATGTTAAGAACATAAAGGCATCATTAATTGCGTGAAGTTTACATAATCAGTCATTCCAGATTCACCTGACAGATTTAAATACAATCCCAAAATTAGTGGAGGAAAGAAATTAGAGCAGCTATCACATATTTGGGCTTTGCGAAAGCATTTTGTACGGCCTCTAAAAGTTTTGCTTGCACAATTAACTCTAAAAGGAGATAAAAATGTAGTCTGAATAACTGTAGATAAAGACAAATGGCCAAGTAACTATCTAACAAAGATTGTTTTTGGTGGTCTTAGATCTGATATTATTTGACATCTAGACTAAACTAATGACTGAGAAAAAGGAGAAATAAACCAACCCAACTTGGAATATTCCAGGCCGAGTTTAAACACTTGAAGAGTGCAAGCTCCAAAATATTTGAGAGGTCAGAAGGTTTGACTTATGAGTAGGCTCGGTCTCTCTGAGGGAAGGTGAAGTTTGAAATTAATTTAAGATAATTGCTACCTTCCAGAAAACAATAACAACAAACACTTGCAACATAGGTATTAATGAGTAACAAAACCCCTCTGTGTATGGAAATGGATTGAAATCTTTCCAAACATTAAAAAATCAGAAGCAGTCAGATTGCTGAGAACAATATACATACACAGGTCTGGTTACCATGGTATTAGACAGATATTAGCAAAGAGTGCATTCTAAAGAATAGCTCACTCTTTTGACAGATGCTCATTTGAGGAATCTCATGCCCGTATTTTCAAGATAACCCCTTTTTTGGGGGGGCGACAATGCTTCACATTCTTGGTGAAAATTCAGATTATGTAATCATCAGCATTGGAAATTAAAGGCAGATCTATGTGCTTTGATAATCAATCTAGGAGAAGGTAGGACTGGCAACTCCTAATGAAATCTAAAATCTCTAACCAGTACAGAGTTAAATAAGATGCCACAAAACAGAGATGTGTCTAAAAATCATGTCCGGGGGGTCAAAATTTTTCTCAGAAAACACTGCTCCAACACAGAAATGTGGCATGAAAATTTCAAAATATTATGTTATTTCTTTGAGCATAACTTCACATATATTTGTCAAATTGGTCTTAAGGCAGATGCAATGAACTACAAACCATAGTGATTTCCTTTTGAGGCCGGTCCCATCTTGCTAAGAGTAAAACTTTTTGTTACCCACAAAGAGATGTACACTTATATTTGTTCTCTCCGTAGGGAGCTGGGGTCAGGAGTAGTGAATCTCACTTATCTATAAACATAGTATATATATTATAAACATAGTATATATTATAAACATAGTATATACATAAAATGCTTAGATTAAATTCCTAATTTATAGGATTTAAGATTCTTATAGAACCTTTACAGAATCTGTCAAATAGTACTCATTCCTTCCTTATTTCTTTTGTTTTATTGAAATATAATTGACATATGACACTGCATAAGTTTAAGAAGCCGAAAGTGTCTATTTGATACATTTGTATGTTGCCATGTGATTTACTACCTATAGCCATCAATCTTTTATTTAGAAAAACAAGGCATCCATGTAAACTCTAACTCTGCCTATAGCAGATGCTATCCACCCCATTATCCCAAATCTTATGTATCAAGAGTCTTACATTATTTATAGCTCTTCTACAACTATTATGATTTTTTATAATAATTAAAAGTTAATTTTTTAGGAAAGAGCCCTTAAGCTAGCTTGGAAATTATTTTATGTACTGCATGTAAATGGCACTGAAAGATCAATTTCCTGAAGGGAAGGAGATAAAGAACTTCAATAGAACCTACGTGACATTCAACATTTTCCCTAATTGTCACTCAGTCACAAACAGGCCAACCGTCTCCTTGGCTGCACTGTGAATAACTCACTCTCCACTTTCTCAGGCTTTTGGAATGTGAAAGTAACATAGTATTTGTTTCTTCCAGGGTAGACAAACATGTATATTTAAGGACTTGTCTTATTTGCTTTAGAACACTAAGTTTAAAGATTTGTACAACTGGTATTAAAGTGAGTAATTTCTGTAACTGTCAGTGTACTGAAAGTTTCTTTCTCATTCTAACGTTTCACTTATGTATACAATACATTAAAATATGGTTTAAAATGTCGTTATGAAGTCTAGGTATAATACTATACATATATGCATAAATACCTTTCTAAACTCAATGGATAATTTTTCAGCTGCAAAAGACATCATGAAATAAACTTTGCTTTACTAACAAAGTATAGCAAAAATATAATCTATTTATGTTAATTATTGATGATCTTTGGCTTACTGAAGTAAGCAAGGGTATCAAATACAATGTCAATATACTTAGGCTTTGGTGACAGTGGTAGGTTCAAAACCTTTGGGAACAACTCTTCCTGCAGATGTATTATTGGCCATGATGATTCTGCTAGTATGGTGTAGCCATATATCTGAGATATAGTAAGGACTGACAGAGTAGCCAGGGAACAGATTTGCAATGAATAAAGAATTGGAGAAAGTAAACTGAAAAAATGCTAATGGAATAAGCATCAATTAGGGTAGAGAAGTAAAACCTTGGAGGCTAACTATGTTTCATTGACCACTGATAATGGATTCTGAGTAAATAGGTTTACATTGCATTGGGGAAAGTTGTAAATTGAAAGGACTCATCAGAAATGCAGTTATACAAGAAACAGAGGAAAAAATAATTTAATCTGAAGGGTGTTTTAATAATGAGAAACTTTGTTTCATAAAACAATTGTCTGGTACAAGTGGTAAAATATGATAAAAGATATTTGAAATAAGATTGGAAAATTAGTAGCAAGTATATAAGGATAAAATTGAATACTGTGATATGTATCTTTTTCCATGTAAAATTTCAGTAGTAATTGATTCAGTTTAGCTTTTCAGTGTATTTGGAAACAAAATTATTTCCTAAGGTTTACCAATATGTACATAAAGTCTTTCTGCTCGTTGATATTAGCAAATACATATGCATAATTTGACAAATTAAATTTTATTTCTGTTTTGTGATGAACATTATAAAATGAATTGTTGCTAATTGATTAGCAATTCCCTTTCTTAAAGGCGGTCAGCAAATACAGGCCTGAAACTGCAGTTGACCGTCTCACTAAGTCCCATATTTTCTCTGCCCTTAGAAGAGCAACAGCCAGAGCAGGTGCTACATTATGATCGTCAGAAAGCCATTCTGTTTCACATGAATAATGTCATTCAGAGGGTTAGCCATCTGTCTGCTGAGTGTTTGTCAGACCTACACCCACAGCAGCAGAAAAGCAATGCATGTGGGTGCCATAATCACGGATCTTCCAAAAAGCTTTGGCCTCATGGAAAAATGAAGCAAAATTATTTTAAGAACTAAGTTATATTAGAAATACAGACACTCTAATACTGTGTCTTTTTGTTGCTTTATGGATACCAGATATGTAAATCAAATATCGAGTTTGGGTTTCTGCATGTAATTTATGAGCTTAAAAAGGAGATACTGAGCAAATTAATTATGGTTCGAAATGTGCTGTCACTGAAATAGATGCAGTCTGTTGTGTGTATATTTCTTAGACTTTAGAGCCCATCTTCAAGTGTAGTTTTTTCCGGAACATTTACATTATTTTTCACTTTGTATTGCTTATCAGAAAATAAAGTTAAAGACTTCTTTTCCAAAGATTAAGCAATAATTAATCATTGAATATTTTCCCAAAAAATAATGCATAAGAGAATTTTAACACAGAGCTGAGTAAAATCAACATTTTCTTTGATGTTTTTAAATATTATACTATTCAGATTATAACCATAGAATTATGTCCAGTTTTGTAAGATTCCACAATTTTATCACTAGAACACCATGATGATCCTTCCAGGATTAATAAAGTCAAATTCTGAGAAATAATAAACACATAGTAACATTTGGAAAAATAAATACTTGTGAAACTTGAGTAAGCACATCATTAAAAGTTGTAAACATATATTAAAAAATAGAGCATAACTCTTAGGTTACTCACTCTAGCTACAACCATTATATATTCTTAAAAAAAACACTTCTTCCCCAGCATAAGATTGCCATTATGTTTAGAAAGTGAGTGATAATAAGGCTCAATCTATTTTGAAGGAATTCAAACTTATTATCTAGCAAAGAATTGTTCGGCAATTTAGTTTTGAATATGTTTGAAAGTGTAGAAAATGTTTTGAGCAATTTGATTCCATTAGATGCATGTATTTTTTCTAATATGTGAAATAATATGACACAATTTCGAAGAAACTTACTTGTATATGTTATTAATTATGTACACATTATCAACATTTATTGATATAGAGAATCTGATCAAATTCAGTAACTGTTGGACTGATAATCATAAAAGTATACAGAATTTCACAATACTAAGATCTACTAGACTGTAATTTCAATATATAAAAACAAAACTCTTTAAAATCACTTTATATTTACCAATCTGGATTCAGTAAGAGTATGACTTCAGGAAGGTCAAGTACTTCCTGAAGACATTTGGAAATCTGCCATCACGGTCATCACTGAACATGGGTTAGTGTTTATGGGTATTAGCAACCCTCAGATATGGGGAATGTAGAAAAATATCAAGGAAAATGAACATAGAAAAGACATGGTCCTGATTTTGAGACTCTTCAACCACTGTAGAACAGGGAAAGAGATTCGTTCCATAGACACTTCAAAGTATGCTCACACATAGTGTGACCATGAATTTGTACATGAGTCCAATCAACTATCCCTAGTCTGGAAAGCTAATGTGACTTTGGTTAGTGAGAATGAAGGCTTACAGATGAAGATAGAAAGTCAGCATCTCCTACAAATTCAACAAATCTCAGCTCAAGTTTGCTTTTTGAGTGATGGCTTCCCTGATTGCTCCATAAAAAATTATTCCTTCAATGTGCTTGCACAGATCTTTATTACAATCTTAATCACACTGACTCACATTTATTTATTTTTTACATTTTTAATTTGTTTTGCTTACTAGGTCATCTACTCTCTAACACTAGAAACACATTTAATTCTTCTTCATATCCCCAGCACCTAGCATAAAATGTAGTACTTAATATGCACAGTAATATTTATTGAGTGGATGAGGAATAAGTAAAACTATTCTAAAATACATATATTGATACCATGGATATTGACTTGTTTAATTTAAAAATCATTTAAAAGTCATATGTTTTCCTTACTGTGGGTAACACAACTTTATTCCAAATAAAAATAATATTGAATCAATCTTCAGAAGAAAGTTTGGGATTAAATAAATAGATGTGGCTATTGTCTTCTTAAAACATGTGTCTGAAACTGTCAAAAGAGTTATCAAGTCAAGAGAGTGAAAAGAGCATGAGGTTTACTGTAAAAGTGAGACTTCTGAATAAATAGAATAACTCAATAAATGAAATCACCCATTAGGGAATTTCTTCATTTGCCCTGGTGGCACAAAGCCGTTTTTCTCCTAATGATTCTTTGCAGTTTAAGTTAGAAAAACTATATTTCCTTAATTAATTATTTATGTTCTTCTTTCTCTCACATTTTAATTTTATCATTACTAATTAAAGCAAACATTCTCTTCAATTTTAGCCAGAATAATTTCAGCCTGAATACACTAGGCCCTACTGGATTTCTGATTCTAAAGATGGACAATCAGCTAGGTTATATGACAGGGTCAAAAGGAAAGAATTTCATACTATAAGAATCACAGAAAAGAGAAAATGTAGATGTCAAGTGGGAATTATTGGTCATAAGTATGAGAAATTATAGGGAGTATCTAGTTTATAAAATTTTAATATGCATTAACATTTATATAATGTTAACTCTGAGCCTCAGTGCTTTTCTAAGTACTTTATATGTGTTAAGTCATCAGTTCTCACACCAACGCTGAGAGTCAAGTTTATAATTTTATCTTTATTTTATGAATCAGGAAACAGAGGAAAGGTTACACAGCTGGTAATTGGTAAAAATGAGATTAGATCTACATTTTCTGGCTCTAAAATCTCTCTTTTAATCACTCCTCTATATTGCCTCTCAACAGTGAGGGAGGGCGTCAAGGTTAGCTTGTAGAAATCAAAGGAGTTGTTACATTCAGAAGAAAATGTACAGGTCAGCCAGACCTTGTAGGGAGAAAAACAAGGAGAAAAGCTTCCAGAGATGTGCGCTAGTTTGACGTCTTGTGAACAGTGGGAGCTCTGAAACAAGAATAGGCAGACGCCGGCACGCTTAGTTCTCGATGCATAGGCTTCTCAGCTATGAGGTGCCCCCTGAGAGGTGGGCCTTAGACTGGACCACTAAGAGGGAATACATGTCCGTGTTCCCATCCTTAGAGATGGGCACTAGAGAGGGCCACGTACAGGAAGCCCACTCTACCTCCTCTGTTCTGGTCCTTTCTCTGGGAGGTGGTCCTTGGAGGAGTCCTTACGGGCCCAGGGGATCCACAATAAAAATCAGTAGATACTGCTAGCCTTATTTTAGAAGCGATCCCCAGGGTAGAAGTGTGAGATAAGATGTGCTTACACTTTGCAAGTTGTTGCTGTGATAAGTCTCACTCTTAAAGAATGCATCATAAAAAGTAAAAAGTCCCAGAGTGAGTTTGGCAGGTGATGAAGAACTGGTAAGACTGGAAGACACAGGCTCTCACTTTAATTGGGAAATCATTTTCCTAGTTTGCCTTCACTAGAGAGAATTATACAGGGAAAGTTGGCCAGATAATATTCAAAGTTTACTTCTAGCTGTAAGAGTCTAAGGTTTTGACAGTGTGAAGAAAGGAATTCTGCAGTTACACAATGCTGGGCATGTCATAGATTCAATCAACATATAGAAAGTCACTTTGCTTTGTGTGTAAAAGCAGCTTGAAGCATGAACTGGACGTTTCACACAAGTAGAATAATTAACTGATAATGATAAATAACAATGTGAGATACTTTATATACAAAGAACAAGCAAATATTTCTTTGATTGTCAAGCTCGTAATGAAAAATTAGCAAATCAGTCTCTATTTTTAGAAAATCATATATTATTCAGACAGATACCCTAAAATGTAAGTTTTATACATATTTAAACTTTCATTTTAAAAGTATAAGTGACTATTCTGTCCTTTTTGTATATTTTAAATAGTTATAAATATAATACAATTAACCAGTGCATATTCCTTTCCTTGAACTGAATGAAAATAACTAGTGCTTATTTCTCCATTTTAAAAGAATGCACTTGGGCCGGCCCTGTGGCCGTAGCGGTTAAATGCATGCGCTCCGCTGCTGGCGGCCCGGGTTCGGAACCCCCGGCGCTCACCGATGCACCACTTGTCAGGCCATGCTGAGGCAGCGTTCCACATAAAGTGGAGGAAGATGGGCATGGATGTTAGCTCAGGGCCAATCTTCCTCGGCAAAAAGAGGAGGATTGGATGGATGTTAGCTCAGGGCTGATCTTCCTCACACACACACAAAAAAAAGGCACTTGAAGAGGTAAAGTAATTTTGCTGTGTAAAATACATAATTTATTACAATTTAGTTGTTTATGAAATGAACGAAATTCTTTATGATGGTAAAATATATATCTGCGTATATATGTGTATATACATGTACACACATAGGCAGTCATGGGTCACTTCATGGTGGGAATACCTTCTGAGAAATGCGTCATTAGGCGATTTTATCGTTGTGTGAACATCATAGAGTGTACTTACACAAACCTAGATGGTATAGCCTGCTATCCACCACTGTCATATATGTGGTCCATTCTTCACCCAAACGTTGTTATGGGGTGCTTGACTATATATGATAATGTAAAAAGATTTATTATGAATCTCTTATTTCTATATTTCTCAGTGGTATAGTAACCTCTTTGTAGTGCGGGGAAACTCTCTCCCCAGGTCAGGTTCAGATGCCAAAACTCATGACCCCAGTTCAATTGTCCTTTGGTATGATCAAAGGATTTATTGCACAGATGGGGAAGTCTTGAAGCAAGGAGCACAGGAGGGCTCTCCTGGAGAAGGTTTAGAACTGAGAGAGCCGATACCAACTGTGCAGGTTTTCATAATAGCAAAGTCTGCCAGGCTCAAGATTCGAAAGTGCAAAATTTAAAAGAGGCAGCAAGAGGGCACATGCATTTGTGGTGTAGGCGGGGTAATATTTATCATGACAGACAGACTTAGGAAAGGAGATGAGCCTTAGAGAAAGAAAAGAGAGAAGGTTTAATAGAACTAAAGAATCAAGACAAAACTTCATAAAAAATGTAGGTGTTCATCATCTGTCCCTTATTTGAACCCCACTAAAACGACATTTAAAATAGGATATAAGCACAATAATAAAGAGAATGAGATAATTTAAAATTTTTAAGACTCTCTAGAAGATGCAAAATGGACGGTAGAGAAGAAAATAACTCAGTGTATCAGGGAAACCGGTAGCCCTGAGATGGATTTCTGATGTAACAGTAATGAAAATGAAGTGTGACATTGGTTTAGGGGCCAGATAGTGTGGTGAGAAACTAATTAGATGATAGAAAGTGCATAATCCATTGTAAATCATTGAATAAAAAATTTGTGACAACTTAGATGGCAGTAATGTACTGGACAAACTTCAGGCCAAGAAATTGAAAAACAGAATATTAGTAGAGTGCTTTGTTTTCATTGGCTACATCTGGCAAGAGAGTGCATAAAACAGATGAGCTCACTAAAACAATGGCCAGCTTGCAAGTAGAAATAACAGGAAAATATTAAGAACTCTTGGGGTCTGAGATTATATACTACATGCAGGCTAATTAGTTAGCCTGTCAAAATTTCATGGGTGGATGTTGATAAGAAGACATGAGACTTCCGGGTCAGAGACAAAGTTATAGAAACAGTAGCAGCCAATGTGTCAGCATTTTGTGCCAGTTTCTTGAGTCCCGATTCTCAAAGGGTGCTGAGAAAGGGCCAGATGGCATCTGCACATGCAATGGGTTGAATTACAGAAGAGGAACTCTGAGCTTAGGAAACACAAACATGTTATGATAGATGGTAAATATACTCGAACTTTGCTCTCGAGGAGGCTTTTATCTTCATTGTCCCAGACAGTGAGCATGTCTACACTTTGCTCTGGAGGGAGGGCACTATATCTTCCAAGGCTGTTAGCTATATAAACATCTTTGAGAAAATAAAGAGGAATAAAGGGCAATCAGTGTCTCACTCATGAGATGTGCAAAAAGGGATAGACCCATGGAAAACTGTCTTCCAATAACAGAAATTCAGAGACTTATAGAGCAACTTCCTATCAATTTTAAACATTAAAATATAAAATTGAGAAAATATTTGATTGACAAAGGCAACTAAAACTCAGCCTTGTGTCAAAAACCAAATTTATAGTCTGATTGGGAGGCACTTTGATAAATCCTTTTATTTGAATGAAATGACTCAGTAAAAAAGAAAATAAACACATGGCTCCCAGAAGCAAATGAGTAGGCTCAAAACAACCACAAAAACGTCTAAAGAGCCAAAACACTTTCTGGATGTGTCTCCTGGCACGTGGGCCTGACTAGTACCAAATGGATAAAAAGCTAAATTTTCGAAGAATTGTCCTGCAAGAGCGACCAGCCTGGACTAAAGGACTTTGATTGTTCAACCCATGAAATGATCCTTGGACTGCCGGGGGTCAGAATCAAGCTGTGAAAATTGCTTGACCACCAAGGAGGACATATTCTCCAATGTTCTCTTCAAGTGTAGCCAAGTAGGATGATGGACAGACAACAGTCTCCCTAAGGGACAGCCACGAAAAAACTATGAACTGGTGAACTTCTCCCGGGGAGAGAGACTGGAGTCTAATCATGGAAATGACAATCTTTCCCATGGTGACCTCAGAACTCCCATGGGGTAGTGAATGTGCTATTCCTTCTATTCTTGCTTGTGTTTATCATTATTATTCTTATCTCATTGCCTTTATTCTCTCCATCTTCCACCATTCGTGGGGGGGAGCAAATAATTTGTGCGACTTTTTTATGTTGTTGTTTTATGCTAGGTCTCCGGAGCAAGAAAACCCATGGAGACCTGGATTTGGTCTGATGTCATAACTAAATTACACTTTGTGCTGTCCTCCCTGGAGAGCATGTGAGTATACTTGCATACAGAAGAAAGAGTGCACCGAATTTTTTTTTTTTTTTTTTTTTTTGCTGAGGGAGATTGGCTCTGAGCTAACATCTGTGCCCATCTTCCTCTATGTTATATGTGGGATGCCTCCACAGCATGGTTTGATGAGCAGTGCATAGGTCCACTCCTGGGATCTGAACCTGTGAACCCTGGGCCGCCAAAGCAGAGAGCGCGAACTTAACTACTATGCCACTGGGCCAGCCCCTGCACCAAATATTTTTGACAAGAAGAGTTGATTGTGGAACACTCTGTTATCATTTGTACATACCTGCTCGCCCGTCCAGGAGAAGGATATACTCTGGCCCCAGTGACATCAGACTTGGCCTTGTGACTTATTTTGGCCAATGAATAGGAAGCAGGAGAAACGTATGTCACCTCTGCACAAAAACTTTATGAGCCAGTACATTGTTTGACATTATTTCTTTTCTTCTCCCGTGATGAGTGACAAGTTCCGATTAGAGGCTGCTCTGTCAGACCAGGTCCAGGAAGAAGTAGGATGTGAGACAGAGCTACTCCAGAGTCACTTTGAATATATAACTTTCATAAGAAGATAAAGCCATGTTGATTTAAGCCTCTGAGACTTGGGAGCGATTACAGCAGCATGCAATAGCCTATCCTATTGCAGCAGCTTGGTCCTGTGTCAGTTTAGCTATGCTGGAACTCTATTTATTAATGTTCTCTTCTCTGCATGGTTCTGGATTAGAACAGGACACCAGAGAAACGTGCATGAGATTCGGGAGACGGCAGTAAAGCAGCAGCCAGCGTGCACTGATGGTCAGACTAGGACACGGGCACTGTTGCAGCTTGCACGCATTGCGGCTGATCTGCTGGCTTAGCTTGTTGGAGGCCCTTAGCAGCTGGGCTGAGAGCTCTTCCAGCTCCCACCAGGTCTATTGTCCTCTCAAAGTCCTATGTCATGTGTGTGCAGCTTCATGGCAAAGGATTCCGTCTTCCCCTGCGGGTTGCCTGCATCGAGAGCTTTCAGATGGTGACAGATGAGTTAAAACTCGTTTGCCCTTGTGAATTACAAATGTGGGCTCATGGGTTCCAGTTTTCCCTTTCTCTCCCCGACTAGACACTTAGTGTTCTCAACCTTAGGGTCATCACTAGAATTTCATAGACTTCTTCATCAGTTCTCGCAGTTGTTAAGGTCTAATCCCTGTAAAGAATCCATTATCCTATACAACTCATGTTGGTTCTGTCTGTCTGATTGGACCCTAACTGATAAACCTGACCCTCTCTATTCACAGCTACCCATATGGTATTATAAAAGGCTTTACATTCATTATTTCTATACTTCCCAAAAATTCTTCAGGGGAGGCATTACTCTTTGCAATTTAGAGATGATAAACCTGGGGCAAGAAATATTACTTTCCAAAGGTAAAATATCTAGTGAACAATAGGGTTTGCGTTTGAATCCGTTTTTGACTTTCTTCTTTAAACTATACTGTGCTTCTCATTGCAAAAACTTTATTCGTTAATATTGGCAATACTTTGCTGATCTACAGCGTTTCCATCTAGAAGTCATTTTGCACATTTTTACTGCCAATCTACAAGCATTTTTTGAAATATGAAATACAGAAGTGAACTTGTATAGCAAAACTGTGCACCCATTTTAGAGGCCAAATAATGACAGAGGAAAATATGACCCACAGAATATTACTTTGCATGCTGCAGTGCGTTTACACACAGTAATGAAGGCTCTAATATCAGCAGGAGGGAGGAAAGTGACAATGAACATTAACGCGGAACTTCTGTATTCTCTCTCAATGGAGCATGAAATAAGGCATGTCATCTTTTCAGCATGTGCTGGGAAGGATTTGCTAGGTCCTCGTGCTTTCAGTACAGTGAATACACTTCATGGTGAGTCAGATTCTCCTACACTGTGACTCTTACATCTCCTCATTTCTTTCCCTAGTCAATCCTCTGCCTTTACAGATCTACCGTGATACTAAATTACTACCTTGTCAGGAATATGTACAAGCCTTTTAAGTTTCTCATATGACCGTGAAGTTTTATGAAAGGTTGATTATTATAGTACCACAAAAATATCATTTCATAAGAAGGAAAAGACATTAAACCACGGTAAAAATGCATCTTCATCAGCACTGTCCTTCTCATCTACCCACGCCATATAAATAATGGTGTTATTACGCTAATATTAATCCTAAATTCAACCTCAGATTATAATAACACCAGTGATTAAACATTGCTAATAATGATCATTTCAAAAATACCTGACACATTTTTTTTCTGTAGTAACATAAAACTGTTACCACATCAGGTTAAGATACTTAACCTTTCCAGACTTCACAAATAGAACTCATTGGTAAAAGAAGGGAGTGAGTTTGGGTAATCTCAGAGCTACATTCCAGGACTTACGTTTTATGACAATTTACTTTTCTAGGCTTTTCCTCATTCTTCGCATAATTATTTAGCCCCTAAAAGAACTAGTACTATGTTTAATAATAGAGAAAATATCTTTTTATTCTGATTCTATTTTAAGATTTCACAAATACTATACTGTGTTAGCACAAATTCTAAAAAAACTCATTGTAGAAAAGTTCTATTAAGAAACAATTATTATCATAGGGTCACCTTGTTTGAAGTTAAAATAATAAAGAATTACAACTTATTCTTTATCCATTAAGCTAACTAAATTTTTATTTCTATTTTACGTGTCTTTAAGGAACATTTTTAATACATAGTTTAAAATTAAGACTGTATGCAAATTCCAGCCAAGTTGGAATATAGTTCAAATATGTGTAGATCAAGGAAAGAGAGAAGAAGAGTCTAAACAGAGTCTTAGAGTCTGGAATGTATGTAGTACGTTCAAAAGAAAATGAAGAGATGTTTTCTCACATACATTATGCTTCAGTAAATAAAACTGCTTAATTAAACATCAAAACCACATGATTTTAATAGATGTCCTGACAAGGAGAAAAGTGTTCTATGATCATATAAACTTAGAAAACTTCCTCATTGCATATCTATCTCATGGGTTTATAATGCACTTTAATAAAAGTCTTGAGAGAGTCTGCTCTAAAGAAACTTGTATGATTTCCTTAACTAATATTGTTTGCATTTGGAATCAGATTATACTATTGACTTAACGGTATAATGACTCAATGAAATTCCATTCCTTAACAAAACAATTAAAGGTGCTTGGTGTCAATAGATTCATCTCTAGGTGAAAACCTTATCCATATAATAAGCCAAATAAGTAAAACAATGAATTGTTTGAATTGTATTTCCGTAACATTCTCATATTAGAAAGTGTATTTTGGAATAGCTGGATAGTATGGTAGTTCTATTCTTAGTTTTTTGAGGAATCTCCATGCTGTTTTCCATGAGTGCACCAATTTACATTCCTACCAGCAGTGTAGTGAGGGTTCCCTTTTCTCAACCTCCTCTCCAACACTTGTTATTTCTTGTCTTGTTGATAGTAGCTATTCTGATGGTTGTGAGTTGGTTTTGATTTACATTTCCCTAATAATTAATGATGTTGAACATCTTTTCATGTGTCTATTAGTTATCTGTATAACTTTAGCAAAATGTCTGTTCATATCCTCTGTCCGTTTTCTAATTGGCTTATTTGTTTTTTTGTTGCTGAGTTGTATGAGCTCTTTATAGATTTTGGATTTTAACCCCTTATCAGTGAATGATTAAAGAAGATGTGGTAATATATACAGTAGAATACCACTCAGTAATAAAAGATGAAATCCTATTTGGAACAACATGGATGGACCTTGAGGGTGTTATGCTAAGTGAAATAAGTCAGATGGAGAAAGACAAATACCATATGATTTCACTCATATGTAGAAGAAAAAAACCAACCAAACACACAGATACAGAGAACAGAGGGGAAGGGCGGTTGGGGGGAAGGTGAAAGAGGTAAAGGGGGTCATTTGTATGGTGACAGATGGAAACTAGACTTTTGGTGGTGAACACAATGTAATGTATACAGAAATTGAATTATAATGATGTACAGCTGAAATATATATAATGTTATAAACAAACGTTACCTCATTTAAAAACAGCTGAAATTAAAAAAACTTAAAAAGAAATGTATTTTGATTTCTTTGAAAGTTCCACCCTTGAACCACACTTTGTTTTCTTATCTCAAGCCATAAATAATTAAGTCAAATGCCCTAAATCCTTCTCCCATTTAAGCAAGGCTATTTGCCAGATTTTCTCAAAGAACAGAAAACATATATCACTTTTAAGGCATATAATTCCACAGGTGGCGGAAATACCAAATATCCCCTAAAATTGAAGAGCAATGATAATATTTTTTAAACTTCTCTAGGGGCTAAAAAAGCCAATCTACAAATGTTTAATTTTAAGCCTGATTTCCAGATATAAAATGGGAACAGATGAGACGGACATTGATTTGGGATATGTTTTAGAGATGGCATTTAGTATTTTAATGCATTAACCAAGTATGGTAAATCCATTCTTTCCTTTTTCTGATTTCTGAAAAAGCACATTGCTAGATGTTGATTACCCATTTTCTTGCCTTTCAATCATATCCCAAAATGAAGCATAAAAGAATCAGACAAGCCTGTTTTTCTTGATCCTGCTTTTTAACTTTTATTTTATTTTGAGAAGTCAGTGAGTACTCCTAAATAAACAAAACACATTGGAAATTTAATAAACATTTCTTTGTTGAGATTATATTTATAGTAGCCTCAAATACCCTGAAATAGAGCTGTTTAAACCATCATGAATCCATGATTATTTAGCACAAAAATTATTGAAGCATGATATGTATTTCCTAGAGGAAATATGACCTTTTGTCATACTTTTTTCCACAGTTGAATATTCAGTGCTTAAGAGATATATTTTGTATTGGTGTATTACAGAATATGTTTCAGAATAAATTTAATTTCAGTCTATAAAATAAATACACCTAATTGTCATATAGAGCAGCCCCACTGATTAGATATATGATTTTTGCTTTTTTAAAAATGTCTATTTTGATAGCACAGAATCTTTAAAATTAATAAAATACATTTCTTCATTAAGTTAGAACATTGAGCAGTCGTTGAACTCATTCTCTAATAAAAAGTGAAAACAAAAACCTTTTATCTGATAAAGGTCTGCCAAATTTTATGTATATGAATATTTGCAACATTTAGTAATTACTAGAAAATGATCTGAATGTTTGTGTATATTCTTGATCTTTCTTGGTTTTCCTCTGACTAGTTGATTGCAGTTCAAAACGCACTATTCTAGATTTGCTTTAAGTTGATCTTTCTTTTCGAATGAAATAGAAAATAATTTCCATTCATATTATGCTTCATATTCAGAATTGGTCAAAATCTTTGACACTTCTGAAAAAGTTTGACACTTTAGATAAAAAAGAGAGAGACTTTAAAAACTGTGCATCTCAAAGTATCCAAATCTCAATTATTAGCTTACTAAGTTTTGCTTCACCATAAGAGTTATGGTTCAATAGCTGCTGTGAATTTCCTAACCAGATTGTGGCTATACAGTATTGGAATGATAAGGGCCAGATACTGTCTCAACAGCAGGTCTTGAATAAGAAAAATTAGCTCAGCTTCTGCAGTCTTTGTTTTTCAATCATCACATATTCACATCACAGCTGGGAATCAAAGAGGGCCACCCATTTCAGGTAGCCCTTCTGCTCCTTATATTTTCAAGAGAAAACCATATTGACCGGAAACCAAGGTTCTCACAGGAATTTGACCTTTAAAAGAGAAGGAATCCTCGTAAGAATCGGATAAAAAAAGTCATATGATCTGTTTTCTTTCTTTCAAATGAGCAGCTGGGTTCAGAGAAATGTGTTTCTATATGTCAAGCAGTATTTGGGGACCATTTTGGATGTCAGAAGTCAATCACAATATTTTATGTTGAAAGATTTTGGACAATAAAGTAAAACATAACATACATTAGTTCCTTTTTCTTTTTTAAGAAAAAAACTTACAAGATTTTGATTAGCTGTAGATTTGTGAGACAGTCTTTTTCCTCTGATTATCAATTTAAGAATAGAAAGACATCTGATTTCAATTGCAAAATTAGGAAAATGTGATTACACATTATACCTCCAAATACGTAAAAACTCAAAGAATGAAAGTTGTTTGCTCCGTGCTCCTATTTATTTTCTAATTTTTAAAACTTGATGAAACATTAATAAAAAATTTAAATATGTTTATTTTCAAGAGTCCAAGTAGTATTCATGATAACTTCTTTAACTGAAAAATTGTTCACTTTTTATATAAAAATTACCAATCACTGAACATGGCATATAAAAATGTATTCTTAACTAAAAATCAATGTCTATCATTACAGTGCAATTTGAGGAATATATAACCAGGGCTGTCTACTGTTAAGTATATGGGAGCATTATATTTAGGAATACCTATTAAAGTGTGGCTAGATAAATCAGAGTAGTGCAAGTCCAAAGCTACATAATACTTCTGTGTGTGTCTATGTGTGTGTGGACATGCAGAAAAAAACTAATATATTAAAGAAGGAAATTTAGTTATTAAAAGTTGCAAACATTCATATAGATAAAATTTGGGAGAGGTTTATCAGAGGTTTTTATTTTCATTTTTTATTACAGAATAATGAGTTCAGTGACTGCTCAATGTTCTAACTTAATGAAGAAATGTATTTTATTAATTTTAAAGATTTTGTAGTACCAAAATAGGCATTTTTTTAAACAGCAAAAATCACATATCTAGTCAGTGGGGCTGCTGTATATGATGATTAGGTGTATTTGTTTTATAGACTCAAATTAAATTTATTCTGAAATATTTAAATATATTCTTCTCATATCAGTACATAAAGCTATTTCTTTCTAATAGCTATGTATATTATGTAAAGAGATTATTATATATCTTCCCTTCACTTATAATGAATGTGTAGAAATTTCTGTCCCTTTTTCTGTTTCACTGATTATTATTATGTCCAAATACCAGTAAATTGCACTGAACTAACAGTTTTCCCTTAATCATTTTTGGCTAATTCCAATAATTTATTCTTGGCAATTCCTTTGCAATGAAAAGAAGAGTATCACTACAATATGGCACTATTTTCCTCTCCCCCCACTACTTGCACAAAATTGACTATCAAAGATATGGGATTAAGAAAAATATGAATATCTAAAGATAGGCTTTACCACAATTTTTTTTTTTCAGTTTTCCCAAAATAAATGCATGATGCCATTTCTTCATGCTATTCATGACAGTCTACCACTTACTCCCTCTCCTGCAGTGTTTTCCATTTTGCTATGAGCATTTACTTGCCCACTCAAATACTTACAGAAGAGATTTGGGAGTGTCGGGAGAAGAGGGAGAATCTCCCTCTGCCCTTTTCCTTAAGGTTCTTATGGCTGTCCAAATAATTAACAAGACAGGTTAGCAGGAGAAAATAATACCAAGTTTAATAACATGTATACATGGGAGAAAGCAGGGACACGGTGTTTCTCAACACAATAGCAGAAATTCTCCTTTTAAATACCATGTTTAGCCAAGGACAAAGGAGGTTGTTGGGGGTGGGGGGAGTCAGTTACAGGAGATTACCACTAAAGCACAGTAAACAAGAGTAAGGTTATTATGCAGATTTAAGGCCTCACCTTTCACATTGATAAGCCTCTAGAAATGAGGCCATCCCCCCCTCTTCCCAAAACAGAGAGGGAGATACCTTTACAAATGGAGATTTCCCTTATAAATGTAAATGATTGTCTGGCAACTCCTTGCAGGGCCATCCAGAGAATGTGGCCAGAGAGACAGAACTTCCCATAAGATGGGCTTGTTGGTGCCTTTCCTATTGTAACATTTATCCTACATTATCTTTATAGCCATCATGATAGATTTGTTCCAGGAAGGAGCCACCATGTCAAATTCTTTAGGCAGTTAGTGGGGGAGGTCAAATGTCCTCAGAGAAAACAACCAAGGTAAAGAGAGAGATTTCAGGGTGGCCAAATCTTGATCTCCCACAGGAGACATCCTTGAATCTATGTCTCTCCCGTCAACCACACTTAGTAAATGATGGGGTCCGGTATATTCTTACTCCAAAATAGGTTTTGTTTTCTCTCTTTCTCCTCTACCCACCCTAGTGCATCATCAGGTCTTACCTAAAATACAATTATAATTGGTTTTCCTCTTTCCAGGCTAGTTTCTACATCTCCATTGATTTCAACTTAGCGTAGTGAAATAAACAGTTCCAAAGAGTGAACTTTGATCTTTTTACCTGTTTTCTCCAACTTAGTAAATAACAGCAACTTCATTCATTGCAGAAATTTGGAAATCAAATCTTGAACACTAAGTCTCACTCACAACCAAATATAATACATCTAGAAATTCCTATGATTTTACCACAAAACTAGTTTAAACCTATATTAAATGTGTAGTTACCATTTTATTGGAAGCTACTCCGTCCTGTTCTGCTATAATGGCCTCTTTTGTTCCCTCCAAGTCCACAAGAGCAAGAATGATATTTTTACGAATGTGATCTTGATCCTGGCACATTTTTGTTAATATCTTTTGATACTTGTCCATTGATTTTTGAATATATCCAAATCACTAAGTGGATCCACCACATCCTGAATAGTAGGATCCTCGTATACCATTCTCCTTTACTCCTAGTATCACAGCCATATCAGCTTGTCTCTTTTTTCCCAAAAATGCTTCTTTATTCTTTTTAACCTTCTAGCTTTTTCACATGATTTTTTTTTCCTTGAACTTCTCTTAAAACAATATTCTATCTGGCCAAGAGCGATTTGATTTTCCTCAGTTTAAATGGTGCTTCTGGAAAATCTTCTTTGATCTACCCTTCAGTGAATGTACAGGAGCAGGAATATTTCTTCAAAACCATTTTAGTTCTCTTTCATTTGGGGACATGGTGAGATCACAGTATCTCTCCCTTTTTTGAGTATACGCATTGTCATGACACTTGCTGAGATTTCAGACTTTTATTCCTTACTTGAAATTATTATTTAATTTTATTTAGTTTCATGAGCAAGAAAAGTTGATTACCACTAGATTCACTTAAAAATTATAGATGGGCTTTGGCACAATGATTTGTACTGCTTGGGTAACTACTTTTGATATTTGTGGAGTGCTGATGTTCCATTGTCATGACATTCCGTTTCAGTAGAGTTCAGTAAAACATGATAGACTGAAGATAAGAAGAAACAAAATTCTACGGATCCTTAGAGTTAATCTCTCTCCACTAAAACTACTAAGTCACCATTAGAAAGAATGTAGCTTCCCAGTATACCAGCCTCTCTACCAACAGCCATTTAAAAGCACAAAGATCTTTAGAGGCTTACTTTTGAAAAGCATTAGAAAGTGAATGATTATCACTCAAAAAGTAACTTATAAAAGCATCTCTCACAAAAACATAGTCAATGAAGGCAGTAGAAGAAAGTTAAAAAAACAAAACCAAACCAGAAAACTGTGTCTATTGAGATAATTAAATATTGCACTTGGGGGAGGAAGAAGTTAAAGTAGCTGAACTATAACCCACTTCTTTCCTTACCACTGAGGGTTGGGGATCACTCTGAGAAGGCAAGTGACCCAGTCCAATCTCCTTGCAATTACTTTATTTATTTGGGAGATAATCCTAAGAAACACTAGTAGAGAGGGGTAACTGAGACAGAAAAGGAAAGGATGACAATAAATGGTGTATTATCAAGCTACCACCAAGGGCAAATGGGGATTAACCCCACTGGGGAAACCTGGGGGATAGTATAGAACATAGGAGTCAGGGTTTTCTGACCTGAAGGACCTAGAAGCTTGATATTTATTCATGTAACACCCGTTGGTCTTGTCTGAGGACTGCCCCAGGGGGTGTTAATTGCCTGACATTATCAGCTTGTCCTACATGCAAGCATAGATGGCAGGCTCTTGTGGCCAGAGGAATACCTCAGGCAAAGTGTTTATAGTAAGGCTGGATATATTAAATGGTAGGAAATGGTAAGTGTTGAGGGATATGAGCACGGCACAACAGCATCTTCTACCCAATCTCTTCTTGGGAAGCCAGGATTTAAAGCATGTAGAACGGTCTAGTGTAAGATTTATGATGTTGATATGTGTTTGTTTCCTTTTGGCCAAACTAGCACACGAGAGCAGAGAATGCTTTTACATTTGAGTAAAACACTGACCAAAAAAAAAAGAGGATATTACAGGCCAAAAACATTCTGTGTGTGAGACAAACTGGGAGATACCCAAGTTGATTTGTTGATAGAAATTTTAAATCCCTTGATTATATTTAACTGAATTACACTATGCTAGCTTCGGTCACCATATTTCTACTTTCCTGAATCCATTTCCTATGCTGTAAAAACTCCCTCAGCAGCCTTAACCAAGAGGAATTACTGAGACTGTAATCAGCCCTAATTTCCAAATATAATGCTCAGCCACTTGTTGGCCAAGAATAAATTTGTCCAAAATAAATATTGCTGTAAACATTTTAAGTCCAGTTTTTAGTAGTATTGCCAACCAGTTTACAACTGTGGAGGTACCAGTATATGCTACTCCTAACACCATATATGAATTTCTGAGGCTCTACTTCATCAAAATATAGTATTTTAATTCTTACATTTTAGGTACTCTGTAGATAAGTTGTGGCATCTTACTTTGGTTTTAATTTATATTTCTCTGGTTATTAATGAATTTGAACATCTTTTCATATGTTTTGGGTGTTTGTATCTACTTTTTCATAAAAGTGCCTAAGTTTCTTGTTCAAATTTTTGTATTGGATTGTCTGCCAAATTTCATCTTGATTGACAATACGTTCTCTACATACATTTAAATGTGTTGCAAGTGATCACTTCCATTGACTAGATTGCATTTTCAATCACTTCATTGTCACTTTATGATTAAAAGTTCTTATTTCTTTATTTTAATGTAATTTGGTTGTTTTTACTATTTACTATATGGTCAGTACATTTGTATCCTATTTAATTCATCTTTCCCCATGCCAATGGCATAAAGTTATTATCTTACAAGATAGTCTAGAAACTTATTTGTCTGGGGCTGAGCTTTTGGATGGTGTAAGGTAGGGAGGAGTTTCCAGGGCACTTTTCTCCCCGACCCTGCTGCACCACTGTCACCCTACGACTTCCCTTGATGGCCTCCATCCATTTCTTTCATCAATCTCAGGTTTTCTTCTTTCTGGGTTTAAACACTGGTGTGTAGTCTGAAGCATCATCACGAATAATTCATGGAAAGTAAATTGAGTGAACGATTGTCTGGTTGAAATATGTGGATTTATAAACCACCTACACGTGTTGTTCAAGATTGAAAGAATTTTTCCTTCAGAACACTAATGATATTGTTGTGTTTTCTAGAAAGTAATCTAGATATTGAAAAGTACAAATCCGTTGTAAATTTTGCTCCTGTCTGGTTGACATTTTATTTCCTGTTTCTGGAAGTATACAAGATTTTTTTTCATTACTCATATTCTGAAATTTTATTATCGTGGGCCTTTATCTTTTCTGAAATTTTATAATGTTTACTATTTATTATCAGCTTGGTAAACTATGATGTAATATAAGATTATTTCAGAGATAATAACATTGATAAAAAGGAAATTGATGGGGCTGGCCCGGTGGCATAGTGGTTAAGTTCGCTTGCTCCCCTTCAGCAGCCAGGGGTTTGCGGGTTCGGATCCCGGGCGTGGACCAACACACCACTTGTCAAGGCATGCTGTGGCGGCATCCCATATAAGGTAGAGGAAGATGGGCAAGGATGTTAGCCTAGCAACAGATGTTAGCTCAGGGCTAATCTCCCTCACGCACACACACAAGAAAAAGAAATTGACAAAAGTAGCAAGGTTATTTAAAACAATGATTAATGAATTCAAAATAACACAAAGATCTTATAATAATATTAGTAACCATTTTGAGAAATGTGTAGAAATTCGTACTTGCAGGGTTTGACTAATATATAGCCAATATATTTCTAATATATTGCAAGGTTTTCACAAAGAGCTCTATAATGACATATAGAACTTGTCTATATGACTCATCATTTTACCAACAGATTAAGACAGGCAAATTTTTAGATTCAGGAGAAAACATTGTGGATTTCTTAATAACACCTTATCCCTAAACTGCTGTGAGATATATTATTCATTGATACAAAAATCCAGAAATATTCATTGAGGGCCTGTTGTGGTAGGTACTGAATTAAATTAGAGAATCCATGCAAAGTGCTCCTTATAGAGCCTGTGATGTGGTGGTATTTAAACATAAGATGCCCTCATCTTCCTTCTTTGAAATATCTTAAAACAGTTCATCAACATTCTCATTCATGTCATCACCACTCTCTGAAATCAAGACAAATATTGCACCATCTCTCTTCCTTTATAGCTCTAATTGATATATTACATAATTTAAATGATCTATGTAACATCAGGTTATTAGAAAGGGTTCATATCACCAAACAGTTAAGCCTATCCTTTTCTTCGACAGACACATATAATTTATCACTGTCATTGTAGGATACCTTGAGAGACACTGAAATATCTCATCAGCAAATATCTATTATAACACCCATTTCATTGGGTTAAATGATTTATCAAATATTTTGTTTATTCAAAAATGTTTATTAACATTTACTATATGCTAGGCACTGTGCCAAAAATTTAGGACACAAGTAAAACAAAACAAAATAATCTCTGCTCTCCTTCCCTCGTGAAGCAGATTCAAATTAGACAACAGACATTAATCAAACAATTACCCAAAAGTAGCAATTGAGATTACAGTAAATGATATAAAGAGGAGTGTTGTGAAGATACAAAATAGATGGAGCTGACTGTTGTACGCAGAGTCATGGACGCACAACCCTGGCGCCGCAAGTTGCAGATGTAATATGGAATATATTAGGGGAAACTTGCAAGCAGAGAAACAGTAGTGTGAAGCTAGTCACTTGAACTCTCATTATTCTACAGCCTAGGCCAAGAGTAGATGCTCTGTATGCATCTTGGCCAAGGCTTTAGTACAGAAGAACCATCCCTGGTTCATAGCTGATATCACTCTAAGAATGAGAACAAACCTCGTCCCCACAACTGTGTTACCAAGGGTAGCCCAAGAGGAACTGGGAACACCTATACATAAGACACAGGTCAAGAGATCCCCAGGCCAAGGAATAGCATCCCAAGGCCCAAGATCTGCATCTCAACAACAGGTTCTTCATACCAGGACCAAGGGTAGCCCAAGAGGAACTGGGAACACCTATACATAAGACACAGGTCAAGAGATCCCCAGGCCAAGGAATAGCATCCCAAGGCCCAAGATCTGCATCTCAACAACAGGTTCTTCATACCAGGACACGTCCTTGATGGAAGGCACATTGACATCAGCCGATGGCATTGATTTCTCCCTAGGGACTGTTTAGGTCAACTGAGCCAGATCTTGGAAAAGCTACCAAAAAGAGGTCCCCAGGACCATCCAATATTGTCTCATCACTGACCTTGTCAGGAAATTCTTCTCTTAGAAATTGAGCTCAATCTGGATAAAAGGAATTACATAAGCAATAGATTAGAGGTGATAAAATAGGTGTTGGAACACGCATTTAGGCAAAGAGAAATGCATATACAAAGAGAAGGCAGAAGATGGCCTAACACCTCAAGGACCTGCAAGAAGGCTAGAGGGTTGGAATGCAGACAGCAGTGTGGTACACAAAACTGGAGAGTTGGTAAGCATGGAATCACGTGGGATTTGGAAACTCTTCTAAGAATCAATTGGTCGTTATGAAGAGTAATGAGATGTGAGTAGCGTGCAGGGTCGGAGGAGTAGAACATCATCAGATTTCATAAAGAACAGATTTGAAGATGCCCACAGCAGATGTCCAGAGACTAGTAACATCTCCTGTAGTCCAGAGGAAATTATAGTGGCTCAGACTGAGGAGGTAGCAGGGCATGGATTTGGGAGATATTTAGAAGGAACATTTAAAAAATACACATTATTTATAATGTCATTTTTCTGTTCAAGTTATCAATAGGCAATAGTTATATAAGTAATTAAAAGAGCTATACATAGCTATTGAATTGGATTGAAGTCTCAGTTGGAGAAAAGGCATTGCTCTTCTGTTTTACCCACATAACTAGTTTGGAATCTGTGCATGTGCTACTGAATGGAAATGGATGAATATGTAGCTTACCATGAACCAATACTGGACGATTCTTGCTGGTAAATAGGATTCATTATGAGTTCATCTCTCCAGATGTGAAAGGAATAGTCCTTGGCACGTAATTAAATCTTCATACTCATAGATAAAGAAAAGCCTGCAGTATCAGTAGGTGGATACATAATCTATTGTCCAAACCAGGACATTTTTTAGAATGAAGATGGGAGCATGATTAATGATTACCCAGGAATATCAGTTACATACCAGCACTGACCCAAACAAATAGGGACATACGGCCACCTTGGGTAGCAAATGTTGCTGTCATTCCTAATAGCTAAACAATTGTGCATGACAACTACTGGAATATTGTATTTGAACACGAAAAGGTCTTTGCTCAGCTAATCAATGTTCCTCTTTCTCAAATATGCTAGAAATATTATAATAATTTTCTATTCATTCAGAATGGTAAATGAATAGGCTAACTTTCTACTTACATGGGTCTAGAATTAAGTGATAATTAGCTCTGTGGAAATGCTTAGAGTACTCTAAATGACTTTACAGGAGACTTTTCAGATTTATTGTATAAATAGCACTTTGAAAATAGGAATTATTTTAAATAATTAAAACTCCTAAGAGATTGTAGTTTTAGAGTTAAAGCTCTGATAATATGACATATATAAATGAGGAAAATGTGATAAAATAATTAAATTACTGCGGATATTAGAAAAAATATACGAGTCAATTTATTGCAATGCTTCATTAATTTGCTGATGTCCAGAAATCAACTGAAGATTAACCTAAAACAAAGATACTTTCCTCAGCAATCATCTTAGAGTTACCCTGTTTAAATGAGTGTTTAAGAAAATGACATTATCTTTCCCTATGAATGATACTCTAGAAGAGTTAAAGGTTATAAAAGTAGATGAGACATAAGAATCCAAAAAAATTAAAACTACTTCTTAAACTTGGGACCTCATTCAAAGTAAATAAGCATATCTGGAAAAATAAAACAAATTATACTTATCTACCCCTAAGTTTTTTTTATCTTGGTTAATTCTCAGCTTCAAATCTGGATTATAAAAAAAGAATAGAGTAGCTGTTCACCAAAAACCAATATATACATCACATAACATCTTGCTAGATGATAAAAAAAGTAGGCATATTCTGAATTGACTGGTAGACATACTAGATTTTGAATACCAAAAATTCCAACAATAAACTGCACATGATTAGATCCACTGAATGATTTTTATAAACAAGATATATAATAAACATTTTCTTAGATGTATAAAATGTCACTTTATAAACTACACAGACGGGCAGTGAAGAACAATGTCACTTCACAAATTTCCTATCTTAGATGTATAATAAACCGTGTAATATCTTTTTCGATACTTACTTTTACTTACATTGTGTAGTGGTTTGAATAGCGTATCCCAAATTTCATGTCCCCCTGGAATCTCAGAATGTGATCCTCTTTGGAAATAAGGTCTTTGCAGATGTAATTAATTAAGATGAGTTCATACTGTATTAGAACGGGCCTTAAATCTAATGACTGGTGTCTTTACATGAAGGTCATGTGAGGCTACACACATAGAGAACATCATGCAAAGATGGAAATAGGGGTTAGAGTGATGCAACTACAAGCCAAGGAATGCTGAGGATTGCCTATGTGGGGAAAGAGGAAGAATCTCCCTCTGCCCTTTTCCTTAAGGTTCTTATGGCTGGCCAAATAATTAACAAGACAGGTTAGCAGGAGAAAATAATACCAAGTTTAATAACATGTATACGTGGGAGAAACTCAGAAATGAGCAACTCGTCCCTCTGTCTAAGCTGCTCGCTTAAGTGTTGCAGCTAAAGGCGAGGAGCGTGTTGGGGGTGGGTAGTGGCCTGGGACTTCAGAGGGCAGGAAGACAATTCTTTTCAGGGTCATCTATAGATAATGTGGTCAGGGAGAGACAGAGTTTTTGATAAAAGAGGCTTGTTGGTGCCTTTTCTATTGTAACCTCTATCCTACATTATCTTTACAGCCATCATGATAATAACTCCTTCCTGAAACAGATCTTTTGTTTTAAATTCTTTAGGCAGTTTGGGAGGGGAAACTCAAATATTCTTTCTGAGTTCTCTGAGTCCTTATTGTCTTCATCTCGAAATAATCCGCATACCAGAGTGGTGCCTCCTGGGGTAGCCTGCCCTGAGCACCATCACCTACAACCACCAAAAGCTGGAGAGGTGTTAAATTAACTAAACAAAGAGGCCATTAGACTGAGGTGATTCTGATGCCTTAGTAGCCTTGGCAAACAAACTAAAACCTATGCCTGTAAATGCCTCAAGGTCAGGAAATCAAAACCTAAAGACACTCAGTCACAAACAGTCAACTATGCTTTCCCCAATAAGGCAACCACTTAAGCTATAGGCAATCAAATCATTTCCTTGCTTTGTTTCTGCATCTTCTCTCTAAAAGTCTTGCCCCTAGCTCCTGTCCATGGAGAGCTCCTAACCACTTCCAATTTGGCACTGCCCAATTCAAATCGATTTTTGCTTAAATAAACTCTTAAAAATTTAATACACTTCAGTTTATCTTTTAACAGAGGCCTGGGACAGTTTCTGTCTCAGAAACTCTAGAAGGAACCAACCCTACCAGTATCATGGTTTCTAACTTCTGTGCTCCTCAATTATGAGAGAATAAATTTTTGTTGTTTTAAGCCACCAAATTTGCGGTAATTTGTTAAGATGGCCTCAGGAAACTAATGCATATTATTTCCTCACAGTCAGGAAGCGTTTATTTGTTCCAGCCACTAAATTTAGAGCATAGGATGTTAGTAAATTTCAGTTGATTTGGGCAAGATTTAATGAATCCCAAGCAAAGAGAAGAGGCATAAGACAAGATTCTTGTCCACAAGATAATTATAGGTTCTTTCAATCCTAATAAGCTGTTTAGAAGAAAAAAAAAATACATAAAATCATAGAACTCCAAATGCAGTTCCTACAAAAGCCTTTTTTTCTTAGAATAAAAGCATAAAGTAAATGACTACATGGAACAGGATGAATATATTTTAGATCTTAGATGCATATCCCTGAGTTCCTCACCTGAAAAATTACCCAAGTACTACCAATAACGCTACACACTTCCCATCAATGCTATTATTTCAACTGTCTCACCTTTGCCAATATTAACACTAACTTCATACCTGTTTAGAAACAAAATGACATTTTATTTAATTTGGCATACTAAGTACTGAGCTATTCAACAGACTGATTAGGCTTTTGTGTTTCTTCTATAATTAGTGGCATAGCATATTTATATTATTTTTTCTGTTGTAATTTTGGTGTTTCATTTATAAGTATGAGCTCATTTTAAATAAGGATATATTATTGCAATTTATGTTTATAATTATAGCAGTATTTTATCAAATTTTAATTTAGTTTATGGTTCTTGACGTAACCACTCAGCATCTCCTTTTGGAAAACTATTTTTGACATTTCAAATTTAATATGTTCAAAACTAAACTATTGCTTCTCTTCAAAACTAAACTGCCTGAAGTTTTCCCATTTTCAATTAAAAGCAATTTCATCCTTTTAGGTGTTCAGGCCCAAAATCTTGTGTGGTATAATACAAAATATATTTGATCTTTATCCCCAGTTCCTGGCACAGCGCTCTTAAAACCCTTGAAATTTCCTGAGTGATAAGAGTGTCCTTTATTATCCTTAAGGAATGACTTTCAATCAGATCTGAGTTATGCTAACGAGGTGACTCTCAGCTGGTGTCTAGATAGCTTCAGGGCAGTAAAAACAATCAGGTGATTAGAGGGTTAGAATTTTTACAATCTCCCCTACCTCACAGGAGGGGAAAGGGACTAGAGATCGAATTCAATCACCAATGGCTAATGGTTTAATCAACCATGTCTACTTAACGAAATCTCCATAGAAAACTCTAAGCTAAGCATTGAGAGCTTCCAGGTTGGTGAACACAATCAAGTTCTGGGAAAGTAGCACACCAGGAAAGGGCACAGAAGCTCCATACAACCTCCCCCCATACCTTGCCCTATCATCTCTTCCATTTGGCTATTCTTGAGTTGTTTCCTTTATGATAAACCAACAGCAGTTATTAAGTGTTTTCTTGAGTTTTGTAAACATTCTACTGAATTATCAAACCTGAGAAGGGTTGTAGGAACCCCTGACTTATAGCCAGTTGATCAGATAAGTGATTGATCCTGGGACTTGTGACTGGCATCTGAAGTAGGGGCAGTCTTATGGAACTGGGCCCATAACTTGTGGGGTTTGCACTAACTCTGATTAGTTTGTGTCAGAGTTGAATTGCTGAATATACAGTAGATGTCAGAGAATTGATGTTAAAAAGACACCGTATATTTGGTATCAGAAAGATCTTGTGATCTTGATATCATCCTCAACTCCTATTGTCTTAGTGTGTTTGGGCTGCTATAACAAAAATACCATAGACTGGGTGGGTTAACAATGAACATTTATTTCTCACAGTTCTAGAGGCTGGGAAGACCAAGATCAAGCTGCCTGCAGATTGAGTGTCTGGTCAGAGCCCGTTTCCTGGTTCATAGATGGCCCTCTTCTCATCATGTCCTCACACGGCAGATAGGGCAATGGAGCTCTCCAGGGTCTCTTTTATAAGGGCATTAATAAGGGGACTCCACCTTCATGACCTAATCACCTCCTGGAGGCCCATTTCCTAAAACCGTTACACTGGGGGTTAGGATTTCAACACATGAATTTTAGGGGGACACAAACATTCAGTCTACAGCACCTATATTTCCCTTAAAACCCACATCCAATTTGACAGGAAATTCTTTGGCCTTCACGTCTAAAAATTATTCAAAATCTAATCACATCTTGCTATTTTCTTCAACATATTAACCACTACAATTTTAAAGTTATCTTTGATAGCTCCTACATGTAAATCATCTGTGGGGCTGTTTCTAAGGTACACTTTTTATCTTTGTTCTTTTTCTTGACATGCTTAGAAATAATTGTTTATATGGCTAAGATCATGTATGGCAAATTATGGAGGACATGGATAATGTCACCTCCCATCAGAGAAGGTTCGCCTTGCTCTGAGTAAGGAAAGTGTGGCATATCACTTTGTTCTGATCTGAGCCAGTGCTGATCCAAGCCTGGGTTATTGTTTTGGTAGGGCTCTTTTTACCCAGTTTGTACCAGATGCTATGGTATGGTCCTCCAACTTTCCTAACTGAGATCCTGGAAGATATGAGCTCAAATATTGCTTACTCAGCACCAAGAGACTTCTGATATATTCATTTTACCCTTTACCAGATTCCTGCTTTGTTTCCCTTTCTTATACTGTTGCAGTTCAAAAATTGGACCAACGCATTGAGAGAAAAGCCAGTACAGTGATGGGCTCAAATTTTTATATGTTCCATCTCATTGGAATCTGCATTAGTTGCTGGGGTTGCTGTAACAAAATACCACAGACTGGATGCCTCAAACAACAGAATGTATTTCCTCACAGTTCTGGAGGCTAGAAGTTCGAGATCGAGATGTTGGTAGAATTGTTAATTCTGAGGCCTCTTTCCTTGGTCTGTAGGTGGCTGCCTTCTTCTAATGTTTTCACATGGTCCTCCCTGTGTCCTTCTCTCTAATCTCTTCTTTTAAGGACATTAGTCATATTGGATTAGGGCCCACCCATAGACTTTATTTTACTTAAATTCCTCTTTGAGGGCCCTATCTCCAGATAGTCATATTCTGAGGTACTGGGGGTTAGGACTTCAGTATATTAATTTTGGGGGACACAATTCAGCCCATAAGAGTATTTTAACCCTCTCCCTTCAAATCTTGGCTGCTTCCACAGCTCTGATTTTCAATTTTTCTCTCCCAAGTCCCAAGAAATTGCCAATTTTCTGAGAGATTCTCTGTCACTTCGCAGTAGCTCTATGTTCAGGCTCTCCGTTTGGATTTTCAACGTCTCCTCTATCTCTGGAAACAGTAGGCAAATCTCCTGAGGAAAAAGTATGAGCAGAATATATGCTTATTTCACCCTAGTTCCTTTTTTATAGGATCTTGGCTCTTTATGTCTTGTTTGGCTCATCAGCTCCCCAATGTGTGCACATGCACGCACACACACACGCACGCACGCACGCACGCACGCACCCCTACATATGTAAAATCTGTCTTCTCTGGTTTTTCCTGGTAGGAATGTTGATATACATAGAGTTACTCTATAATATCTAGAAACAAAACAAGTCATGCATATGTAATTAAGGACCTATATTAAATAAGTTAGAGTGGATAATTATGGGAGGGAGAGAGGAGGTTGGATATAAGTATGTGACTCACTTGGTTGTTGGACCAAGGAGATGATAAGAACCAATAACTGTAGTGTACTAAGAAATTTTGATGATACAATAAATATAAAAAATGATCATGTACATAATATAAAGATCTAAAACAGTATAGAGATGCATGAGGAAAAAAGTGATATCACACATATTCTTACATCTGTTAATATTTTGGGGTATAAATATATAAAATAAGGTTTCCCCTATATTTGGTTTTATGGTAAACATACTATTTTTAAACTCTATTTTGTACTTTATATCTTGAGCACTTTCGAAAGTCAATATTCATAGAGCCTTTTTATCTTTACTAAAGTTACTTTGTGTGAATATATAGTACTTTTTAAAAACCAATCTCGTCTTCACAAACACAATAGTCAGAGTGGCTAGTTCTAGCACTTACACTAACAGAAAGACACACACGCACACACAAAGCTGGCTTTTGTTCTTCTTTATCCTCATCATGAATATAAACCTAGGCCTTTGCCCTGATATATGGGCTTTTATAACAAAGGAACTGTCTGAATGGCCACCATCAGAAAGAGAAAATGTTTTATTCAACAAAATCAAAATGCTCCAGTGGAAAGAGTTTGGGACTTATTTTTCTTTTCAATCAGTTTGTGCTCAGGCAAAGCCAAAAAGATAAATTATCTGAGTCTCTAGGCCATGGAGGCAAATCCGAATTGCGTGAACTCATTCAAAATAAATAAATGAGAAGACATTGTAAAAAGAGAGAAACAGGAAAATAGAAAATCCTGTATTTGGGAGAAAGCACTAAAATATGAACACCCTTCCCCCTGTCTGTTCTGAGCACAAATGCCTGCCATTCTGTGCATGCTCTGGGAATTGTTAGGTTTACATCTCTTCTTTCACTATTACCCCAGATTTGTGGAGTTTTCCTGCATCTGTGGACCAATAATTACCTACAGGCAGAATGCTGGAATAATACCAGGGTCTGGTTTTCTTTCTCCTAGGGATCTCAGTTCTTTGCTGCTGGTGTATGATGTGAGACCAGTTGTTTCACATATTTTTCAGTTTTCTTGTTTGCAGTGAAAGGTTCTGTCTAATCTTTGTCATTCCATCATGATCATTAATGAAAATCTGTAACTACATTTTTATTCATGTGGAATTTATTTTGCTGCAAGATAAAGATGAACTTATAGATTAATTTTGGATTATTGACAACTGCCATCCATCTAACTCGTGTCTTTGTTTATTTAAAATTTATTTTTGTTCTTTTATTTTAGTTCCTTGTATTGTGCATATCTAGTCTTAAATGTCTGGAGAGTTCATATTTTAAGGATATTTTAATCTTCTTTGATTAATAATGATGCTTACTGAATATCTTATAACGAAAATATCTTTATTTTCCCCAAATAATAATTTATCATATAAGAAATTGATGTTGAATTTTTTAAAATGCCTTATATTTTTCTTCTTGAGGTGTTTCATCTTTTTGACTGTTTTCTTAACCTATTGGTGTGATATACTAAACAGACAGTTTCCTAATATTGAACTATATTTTTGTTTCTGGAATAAATCATCTTTGTTAAGGATAACACTATCTATTACACTTAAAATGACGTTTTCTTATATATTAGGTAGTATTTATTCAATTGTATTCATAAATAATATTGTTCTGTACTCTGAGCTATTTCATTAGGTTTTGGAGTTAAGATTTTGATGACCTCATAAAATGACCTGGCAAGTTTTCCAGAATGTCCTTTACTCTACATTCTTAAGAGTGTTTGGAAATTTCTTTTTATGTGATTGTCTGATAGAAAATGTTAAAAAAATAAAACCCACAACTCTATTGGTTTCATACCTTTTGTGACAATTATCCTTGGACATCCTTTTTAATGTACTCTAATGACACAGTTCTCTCAATATCTCTTTCTTCTTTTCACTACTATTTCTCTATGTTGTCTCAGTATATTGTTTTTCTAATTACTATTTTTCTTCTTATGACGTCTATATTTTCTCTTACTTGAATTTGATAATGGTTTGTCTAACTTGTTGTTCCCAAGGAAATCGTCATTATGCTTTTTCCCCCCTAATTCATATATTTGGGCTTATATCTTTCTCAATTGTTTCTTCCTAGTCTATTTATGTTATTATACCCATATTTTCTGAGTAAAGATTTATATTTATTAATTTAAATCATTTTTGGTTTTAATGTATTTTAATGTTTAATACTGCCACTGAGAACAGCTTTATTTTTCTTTTTCTGACTGAATACACTTTGATCTTGTTTTAAGCAACTTTCAATTTAAAAAAAATGATACTTTATGCTAAAAACTAAAATTAAAAAAAAAAATGCAAGTAATTTTTCTTCTTTTTCCAACGTTAAAAGTTTCCTTTCTCCTAGCAGTAAAATTTAGTAAGGTTTCATTCTATATAAAATGATACTGATTCCTTAAATATGGATGATGTTAATTCCTTGTTTCTATAGAATTCTAAAACAGGTTTACTAATATGGAAAAAAAAACTTCAGAAATTAACATTTTCTTTTAGCTAATGGGTAACATAAAGTCTTCCTAATATCAGTGGTAACAAAAGTTTTCTATGTCAGTGGATAGTATAAAGGTTTTCCACATAGTACAGTGGCATAATTACATGAGAATTAAATCGACCCGTTGCAAATTTTGCATAATATGTGTCTTTATAAACTACTGTGAAAATGCATATCAATCCGTTCATCAGAAATTTTCATGATGCATTAAATTCCTGTAGAGTAATTATCTTAACATAGAAAAGCAAAAAGCAAAAGAGAAACAGCTGCTGCAACTACTGTAGAGTGTCAAGAAGTTATTAAAACCACCAAAGGAGACTAAAGGTCTCCCCAGATGTCATGCAATGTTGCAGAGAGCCAATATCCTACCGCACACACTCTCAATTTAGCAGTCTGGAACACAAACAAACAAACAAAAGCAAAAAAAGTAACACAAAAACTGGAGGTCTTAATTGAAGAGTGATGTGGGCAAAATTAAAATATAGTCATTATTTATAATTGTCGTTATGCGTCAGGAGTGGAAGGAGAGTCATCAAGTGGGACTACATCCGACTAAAACGCTCTGCACAACAAAGGAACCCATCAACAAAATGAAAAGACAATACACTGAGTTGGGACAAAATATTTGCAAATTATATATCTGATAAGGGGTTAATATCCAAAATATATGAAGAACTCATATAATTCAATAGCAGAAAAACAGACAACCCAATTAAAAAGTGGGCAGAGCAACTGAATAGACGTTTTTCCAAATAAGACATACAAATGGCCAACAGGTACATGAAAACGTGCTCAACATCACTAATTACCGGGGAAATGAAAGTCAAAACCACAATGAAATATCAGTTCACTTGTTAGAATAACTATCATCAAAAAGACAAGAAATAACAAGTGTTGGCAAAGACATGGAGAAAAGGGAGCCCTTGTACATTGTTGGTGGGAATGAACATTGGTGCAGCCACTGTAGAAAACAGTATGGAAGTTCCTCAAAAAATTAAAAATATAACCACCATATGATCCAGAAATCCTACTTCTGTGTATATTTCCAAAGGGAAATGAAAACAAAATATAAAAGAAATATCTACATTCTCATGTTTATTACAGCATTATTCACCACAGCCAAGATATGGAAACAATCTAAGTGTCCGTCAACGGATCAATGGATAAAGAAGATGTAATATATATATTACATCCCCACAATGGAATACTTTTCAGCCATGAGAAAGAATGAAATCCTGCTGTTTGCAACAACATGAATGGACCTTGAGGGCATTATGCTAAGTGAAATAAGCCAGACGTAGAAAGACAAATACTACATGGTATCACTTGTATGTGGAATCTGAAAAAAAAAAAAAAAAAAAGTCAAACTCATAGAAATAGTAGAAAAGAGATTGCCAGGAACTGGGAGGTAGAGGAAATAGGAAAAGATTGATAAAAAAGGTATAAACTTTCAGCTATAAGATGAAGATGAATAAGGTCTGAGGATCTGATGTAAGACAGGGTGACTATAGTTGATAACACCATATTGTATAAATGAAACTTGCTAAGAGAGTAGAACTTAAATGTTCTCACCAAATAAACAAGTAAATAAATAGATAGATAAGTAAATAAATAAATAAAATATGTGAGGTGATAGATGTGTTAACTAGGTGGGGGGAATCCTTTCACATATATATTTATATCAAATCACTATGATGTACACTTTAAATACCTTGTAATTTTACATGGCAAATATATCTCAATAGAGCTGCAGTTAAAAAAAAGAAAATAAATATATACCAATTTTTAAAAAATAAAAATAAAGTTATTATTTACAACTGTCATTATGCTTCAGGATTAAGAAGAGAGTCGTCATCCATTCCTAGTATAAATAATTATAACCTTTTTTTTTTGCTCAACTATATATTGGAATCAGTGAGATCAGCTGAAATGCCAAACCCTTCCATTTGTGGCCTAATAACCTGAGAAAAAGTTTTGCAACACTCAGGGAGCAATTTAATTGTTTTTAAGGGATGATTTAGAATTCATTTAGCATTTAAAAAATATTTTTAAGTAGATTTTCATTTATAGAACACTTTAGATTTACAGAAAAATTGAGGATAGTGCAGTGTTCCCATAGTCCACCCTTCCAGTTTCCCTATTAACATGTTACATTAGTGTGGTACATTTGTTACAATTAATGCATCAATATTGATACACTGCTGTTAACTCAAGTCCCCTGTTTATTGAGATTTCTTTAGTTGTTACCTAATGTCTTTTTCTGTTCCAGGATCTAGTCCAGGGCATCACATTTACTTGTCATGCCTCATTCGGCTCCTCTGGTCTGTGATATTTTCTCAGAATTTCCTTGTTTTTGATGTCTTTGGTACTATTGGTCAAACATTTTTTAGGATGTCCCTCTATTGGAATTTTTGTCCGATGTTTTTCTCATGGTTAGAATGGCTTATAGGTTTTTGGGAGGAAGATGACAGGGGTAAAATGCTGTTTTTGTCACATCATATGAAGGGTACTTTCTATCAATATGACTTGTCATTGTTGATATTGACCTTAATCACCTGAACTAGGTGGTGTTTGTCAGATTTCTCTACTATAAAGTTGCTCCTCCTCCCAAGCGCTCTCTGTGCTGTACTGTTTGGAAGGAAGTCACGATGTGCAGCCCATACTTAAGGAGTGGGGTGTTATGTTTCCCCATTTTGAGGGAGGAGTATCTACATATATTATTGAGAATTCTTCTGTATAAGAGATCTGTTCCTTCTTCGTTTAGCTATTTGATCAACCATTAATTTATATTAGTATGAGATCACTGATATTTATTTTATACTTTGGGTTATAATCCAATACTACTTTATTAATTTTGTTGCTCAAAGAACTTCGCCACTGGGAGCTCTTTCAGTTGGCTCCAGCGTTCCCTTAATATACCCCTCCCCCTACCCATCAATGAAAGTGTTTGTGTTTTTTAAGTACTTCCTTACTTTCTGACACTATAAGGCATTCCAGGCTTATCTTATACCAGTTCTAGAATCTACCATTGCTCCAAAGAGCCCTGATTTATTGGAGAATGATAATAGAAACCAAGATCTGGGCGGTAGGTGGGATCATTGTTACTGGCGTATCATTGCTTCTAGGACCTCTGAGTTGACAGAATGAGGAAATGTATGGGTATATACTAATCAATGTTACATATAAATATCTATAATTATTTTTAATGTAACCACCTGTATCTAAATTAACATAAATATCAGTTCATGTTGATGTCTCCAACTCTAATACACTACCACATGGATCATTCTAGTCTCTTTCTCTTGCTTATCTGTTAATTCTCACTTCAATAGTTAGGAATCTAGCTTCCACTACATGCCATCCAGTTACTTAACTGTTCAATTCAAGTATACACATACAGTAGTTTCCCACGGGAAAAACATTATCAATTAAAGGACAATTCTGATGTACACTTTCTTTAGTTTTACTGACTCATCATTTCCAAAGTTACTTAGGTCAGCACCTATTTCCCCCAACCCCTTAACTGAGGTTGTTTCGTATAGGTGTAATACAGTTAGATTCTGATTTCAGAGGTTGCATTCCTTCCTGGGAACCCTCAACTTCCAAAACAATTTTTTTAAAGTTCCATACATTAAAGTTAACTCTTTGTGCTATAAAATTCACAGGGTTTTGACAAATGCAAATTGTCATGCATCTATGATTACACTATCACACAAAATAATTTCACCACTCTAAAAACCCCTGTGCCTCACCTATTCTGACTTCCCCCACTGCCAAACCCCTGGCAACCACTGATGTTACTGTTTCTATTGTTTTCTCTTTTCCAGATTGTCATATAATTGGAGTCATTCAATATGTCATTTTTTCAGACTGGCTCCTTTCACTTGGA
Source organism: Diceros bicornis minor (assembly GCF_020826845.1). Lineage (NCBI taxonomy): Eukaryota > Metazoa > Chordata > Mammalia > Perissodactyla > Rhinocerotidae > Diceros > Diceros bicornis. The sequence continues at coordinate 20,642,265 of NC_080766.1, forward strand.
AATACGCATTGAAGGTTTATTCAAATCTTTTTGTAACTCGATAGTTCTTTTAATTTTGTTGCTGAATAATATCCCATTGTATGGATGTACCACAGTTTGTATATTTACTCAGCAATTGAAGAGCATCTTGGTTGCTTCCAGGTTTTGGTGATTATAAATAAAGCTGCCATGAACATTTGTGTGCAGGTTTTTACGTAGACATAAGTTTTGAAATCAATTGGGTAAATATCTCAGAGCACAACTGTTGAATCATACAGCAAGTCTATGTTTAGCTTGGTAAGAAATTGTCAAACACCCCTCCAAAGTGGCTGTACCATTTCGTATTCCCAACAGCAATAAATGAGAGTCCCTGTTGCTCAGTATTCTGGCCAGCAGTTCTTGGATATTATATTCTTTTTTACTTCACTTTTTTCTATGTGTTTCAGTTTGGGAAGTTTCTATTGACATATCTTTAGGATCACCAATTTTTTTCTCAGTCATTTGCAGTTTATTGATGTGTCCATTAAAAGCATTATTTATTTTTGTTACAATATTTTTGATTTCAAGTATTTCCTTTGATACTTTCTTAGAGTTTCCATCTTTCTGCTTACAGTACTCATCTGATATTACATGTTATTTATCTTTTCCATTAGAGTCCTTAATATATTGACCATAGTTACTTTAAATCCCCTGTGATAATTCTAATATTTCTTGTTGTCTGGTTCCACTTCTTGCTTTGTCTCTTTTCAGACTGTTTTCTTGCCTTTTACCATGACTAGAACGTTTTGTTGAAAGCCAGGGAGGATATATTAAGAAATAAGAACTGAGGTAGACAGGCTTTTAGTGTGAGGTTTTATGTTAATCTTGGTGGATACTGGGCTGTATTTAGTGTTTACTATAGCCGTGGGTGCCAAAGACTTTTTTTCTTGTTTTCCTTTCTCCTGCTGTCTTTGTGGTTCCCTAAGAATTCTTTCTTTGATAGCGTCTGAGCCTTGCAGCTCTCTCATCTGTAATCCACTGTTATTTTACTGGACTCTGTTTTTGCTGTAGTAAGAGATGGAGGAGAGGAAACATTCTATAACACGATATAAACTGAGTCTTTTAGTAGTTTTTGTCTTCCTGCCCTGTGTCCCTCATAAGTATTTTTTAGTTTTTTTTCCTTATCTCCCCAGCCCCTTTAGGCAAGACAGGTAAGCTAGAAGGGGCTGGAATTGGATAATTGCTCTTCTGCCTTCAGTGAGATAAATCTCTGGTGAATTATTTTTCAGCAGAGAGTAGGCCTTTGCTGTGGAGAGTGCATAACTGTGTTTCAAAATGGTTACTTTTCTCCTTGCCCTTGACAAAGACATGAGTTGAGTTTTCACAGCTCTTGACTGTGAGAACCTGATGGCATTCCTAGAGGTTAAACCCTCTAAAATGTGGGGGTCCTTCTAAGACTTCTAAACTACCAGGGGTCCCAGTAGTTTTGCACTCTCAAGCTAGTTCACACTCAGCCTCCAGGAATTCTTCAATTACTGTTTTGTGTAGCTACCAGTTTGTAGCTCCGTCAGTGTCTGCTCCAAGTAAACTAATCTGGAGCTTGTTTCTCTGTATTCACCTGTCTCTTTGTATTCAGAGCACTGCAATACTCAGAGGAGCGCAAGAAAAGTCATTGCTTTTCAGTTCGTTCAGTTTTTTTCTTGTAAAGATGAATGTGGTGACTTCTAAGCTCTTACCATGTTGAAGCTGAAACCGGATGTCCTGATTGTTTTTTACATGTACACTGTACGGATTCTTAGTCTTGGAGCAAAAGGCCATCAGAACTTCATGACAGTTTATATAGAATATACATTGGAACCTCCTAAATACATATCTACAACCTCCTAAATGCAGAGGTCATGAAACCTAATTTTCTTCAGTTTCTATACAGAAGAGCTACATTTTCTTTTAATGCAGTAAGACATTTTCTCATAAATTTTGCGAATTCACTCCAAACACATGTACAGGTAAAAGAAGCATAAAGATTAAATGGCGTTCGATATAGAAGCAATTTTATACAAATATCTAATCTGTATGAAGCATTCCGGACAGTCACTATGCACAAGGATTGCATTTCTGCCCAGGGGTCTTCAGCTTTATTTTGCAGCAGGTAACTTTCAATAGGTAGCTGATGATAGCCTTCTTTCTCATGACCTGGCATTTTCAATTGAAATGGCAACATCAACGGTTCATCTGTGCTCTGCCTCCCTTCCACCATCATTACTGATTTGCAGTAAGTAATTTTTCACGGTTTACCCACATTTGCATTTTGATGTTGATGACTGATAGTCTGCCAGCCTTTTATCTTGAGATGAAATGGGGCAATTTTTCCTTTTTCACTTATGAACAATCACTTTCAATTACTAATATGAGGGTAACCAAGTAGAACTTTTCCCTCGAACTATGCTAATTTTTCTGTCTTTTTGTTATTGTATCATTTGTGTCATTTGGTGATCATATTTAATCTCATACTCAATGAATCAATACAAACCTAGATAACTCTGCTTTAATGAATTGAGCCAAAATTAAGACAAACAAACAGACTGTTTCACACTGAAATGTTGATTAAGGATTCTTTTGAAACTTGCAAGTCCAACAACCTTATGTCTGTATTTTCACATGGCAAAAATTGGCTAGATTGGACTATATGTTATCATCTTTGGATATTCACTACCATGTTTATCATTTCCTTTATTGTGTGTGCAAATATGTATGTGTGTGTGTGTACACGCATATAGTAAACTTATTGAAAATTAAGGCAATGAGATCCTTCATTAAATACAATGTATTTGTTTCCATGCTATTCTTTCTTTCAAATTTGCAAATAAAATTGAGAAAAGATAATAAAAAACCAAAATAAATAATTTTGGTATTCATTAAAGCAAATTTTTAGTGTTCATTGCAAAAATAAGTGATGATTGTGATTTGGCAAGTAAATTATTGTCTAGATAAGATTTCTAGACTCTACCATACAAACTAAATTTATAAATTCTGTTATCCTGAGCTCAGGCATTTTTTTTAAAGAAACATATTATCTTGACATATATTTATCTAGTTTAAAAATCAGGTTATTTTACTTTCATATCTCTGAAATTGGCAAAATCATTCCTTGAATGAAGCTAACCAAGAAAAATGTGTTCCTTCTCAAGCATAATTCCGTCCTCACTCATACTGAACTCTTAAATTTCAGATATTATCTTCATATTGCCATTTTATGGGAATTTAAACACATGAACTCTTCACTGAGAGCTGATATCGTGAACTCATAACAAATAGTCACTGGCAAAGGGTAACTATCATCCTGAAACATTGTTAAACTTGTATTGGCTCACCTGAAATAGTTGAAGTTGGGTCGCAGATTCTCACGATTGATTTTCAAATATAATTAATAAGTTTGTTGTTTGTTTTAGTTACTGTTGCCACATATCAGAATACCCCAAAACTTAGTGGCTTAAAACAATAGCATTTATTTCATAATCTATTCCAAAGTCAAAAACCCAGAGACAGCACAATGGAGATGGCTTGTCTCTGTTCCACAATGGCTGGAGCCTTAGTTGGGAAGACTTCAAGCCTGGGTGAGGTCTACTGCCTGGAGCTAGAATGATCTGAAGGAATATTCATTCACACGTCTAGTGGTCATGGCTGGTTGTTAGCCTAGATGTCAGCTGCGCTGTTGGTGTAAACACCTGCATTTGACCTCTCCCTGTGATCCCGGCTTCCTCTTAGCATGGTAGCCTTAGGGCCAGTAGATTTCCTACATGACAATTCAGGGCTCCAGTGTTGGTGTACCAGTGAACAACGCAGAAGCTGCATCACTTTATGACCCAGGCCCAGAAGTCACTGAGTGCCACTTCTGCCACTCATTCTCCTGGTCACAATCAAGTCACAAACATACACAATTAAAGGGGAGTGGAATTAGCAATATCTATTAATGGGGTTATGGCAATGTTCTAAGTCATCTTATTGAATGGGAAGTATTGTTATGGTGATATTTAGATAATATGATCTGCCTGCCACTCTTTACTTAAAGAAAAACTAAATTACAAATTATACCATTTCCAGATAAATATATATATATATATATATATATATATATATATATATAATCCTCTGTTTTATTACATAGAGGAGATTTTAATGTGTGAAAATACTTTGTAGTTTGGCTATTTCGTATCTTCCATATGCTTGTCTATATAATCCTGTTACTTTTGGTTCTCCTAAAATCCTATGCTGCTTATTTCTCTGAAGGTATTGTGCTGCAGGATTTCTGGATGAGAGGAATTGATCTGCTAATACATTGGCACCTCAAATACAGGAGGACTTTGTATTAAAGCGTTGAGATTTAGAAATATGATGTTTGAAGCGACAGTGATATTGCTTATCAGAAATGATGGACGTATTTACCTTATTACTCTAAGCATTACTTTACAATGTGAACCTGTGCTTTAGAATACATATTCAAAAGTTATGCTAATAATTTCAAAGACTTTATAAATAAGGAGATACAGTATGTTACTAATCATTATGAAATCTATTTCACCATTGCTGGTGTCTGTTATCAAATATGTGTTTAGTATTATATCAAAATCTATTTTGTGTTCAAGTTCCAACAAACAATTCTGATTATAAATGTAATTATAAGTTCATTTGAATGGGAAAATGTAAGCATTCAAAACAAGGTAATAAGCAAGAGTGTATATGTTGATTAAAATTTGACTTCCATGTTTAACATAACCATTAACATAACCCTGGAAGACAATGGAATAAAAACTGGGCATTGTATATGCTATCTGCTCACTATTGTGCTAAGGGATGGTATAGAGCTGTGAAACAAGTAAGCATTATATTTTCCTACTATTTGCTTTGTAAAGTCAGGTCTTTACTTTTTTAACCTTTGCAAGTTTTCAGCTACCATTTAATTAATTATTCCTTCCTAAGCTGTTATGCTTTCTGCCTAGAAATACCTGTTCTTCTTAGACTAAGCATCAGTCTTTTTGTCTTTATAAGCACACTTTCCTCTCTCGATTTTCATGTTTTTATTCTTCTTTGTATTTAGAAAAGGGATCTTATAATGGACCTTAACACAACCAATTGGATTTATTTAATAATAATATATTCAGAACACTGTAAAACTAAGTGCTGTGCAAAAAATTAGGAGAAAGTGAAAATATCCAAGTTAGTCCCAAGTAGGTCAGAAATACAACATTATTAGCATCCCTGAATTTTATTCCTCTTCCTTCCTAATCATCACGTCCACTCTTATCATACATGCAACCACTAACACCAAAGGATAGTTTTACTTCTTTTTGAAATTGATGTAATTGGGCTGATATGGTATGTACCTTTTGTATCTGGCTTCTATGATCAATATTTTATGATGTAAGATTCATCCACATTGTTGGTGTTTATTTTCATTGTTTTGTTCCACTCTTTAATATACCAAATACATGAAAACACACACACACATACACAAATACTCACACATAATCCACTCTACTTTTGAAGGACTGATGCCTTTTATTGTACATAGAGATGGTTAGACAGGGGCAGAGAGGCAGAGAGAGAGAGAGGAGAGAGTTTTGCTGGGTGATGTGGTATGCATAGTTTCAATTTTAATATGTAATAAACACTCAAAAATTTCTAAAGTGGTTCTAAAATATGTATACCCAATAACAGTATATACATTTTCCAGCTGCCCTGCTTCTGTGCCAAAATTTAGCATTGCCAATCATTTCATTTCAGCCATTTTGGTGAGTTTATAGTGATATCTCACTTTGGTTTTAAGCTATATTTCCCTGATTATTAAAGATGTTGAAGAAAATTTTATACATTTGTTTATTGTCCATTTGGGAAGTTTCTTTTCAAGGCTTTTGCCTATTTTTCTATTGGGTAGTACTTTCTTATGATTTTTTTGTTGTTATTTTTGGTGAAGAAGATTCGCCCTGAGTTAACGTCTGTTGCCAATCTTCCTCTTTTTGCTTGAGGAAGATTAGCCCTGAGCTAACATCTGTGCCAAGCTTCCTCTATTTTTTTGTATGTGGGTCCTGGCCACAGCATGGTTGACAATTGGTGTAGGTCTGTGCCAAGGATCTGGACCCGCGAACCCTGGGCTGACCGAAGCAGAGCGTGCCCAAATTAACCACTATACCACAGGGCCGGCCTCATATTTTCTTATGATTTTAAGGAAAAGTTTATGTATTCTGTGTATAGTCTTTTTGTGATTGTGTGTGCAGCAAATATATTCTCTCATTCTTTCTGTTTTGTCTTTTCACTGACTTAATGGATATAATTGTTCAACATTGGTCTCTATTTTAATGTAATCAAATTTATCACTATTTTCTTTTATTATTAGAACTTCCTTTCCTACCAAAAGGCTATGAAAGTATGCTCTTACATTTTGGTCTAGGCATTTTGCTGGCTTATCTTTAACCTTAAGTTCTATCTGAAATAAATTTTTGTCTTTGGTATGAGGAAGAGGTCAAGATACAGCTTTTCCCATTTGAACAACTGATGGATCCAACATAATGTATTGAAAACCCTTTCTTTTCTCTTCTTTTTTGCACCTTCATTTTTGTCATAAGTCAAGTGCCCTACGTGCAAGTCTGTTTTTGGAGACCCTCTTCTGATCCATTATTTTATTTTTCTTCATTGCAGAAATGCCACACCAAAGTAACTGCTTTAGTATGTCTTGATACCCAGTAGTGTAATTCTTTCAACTTTATTAATCTTTTTCAAGATTCCTTTGATCATTCTTGGCAATTTTCATTTCCATATAAATTTAGAACTAGTTTGTCAATTACAGCAACAAAAAACTGCTGGGATTTTGATTGGAATTGAATTGAATTATAGATCTATTTTATAATAGTTGACATCATTACAGGATAGAATCTTTCAGTACGTTAACATAGTACACTAGTCTCAACTAGTGTTTTATAGTTTTTTCTGCAGAGCTAACACAAATTTTGTTAGATTTATTCTTATTCCTAAGTATTAAATGAGTTTTAATGTTTTTGTAAATGATACCTTCCTAAATTTAATTCTCTATCTTTTCATGAATATAGACATGCATTTGATTTTTGTACATTAACCTGATAGCAAGAGATACTGCTAACTCTGCTTATAAAGTCTCATGGTTTATTAGACTATTATAAATTGTCTACATATACAATAATGCCATCTGCAAACATTGACAAAATTAATTCTTGCTTTAAAATTCTTGTTTGTTTCTTTTTTTTCTTATTGGTTCATTTTCATTCTCTTATTTAGTCTGCTGGGATCTCTGGTACAATACTGAATAAAAGTGGTCAGAACAGACATACTTTCCTAAGAATTCAACATTTTACCATTATGATGTTTGTTGAAGTTTATTTGATGATACACTTAACCAACATAAGAAAATGTCTATTTAAGTAAATAAATGTTGATAAATTGGACTGCATCTGTGGTAATGTAATAAGTATACAATGTTATTTCTTTCTGTTTTTATCTTCGCATACATTTTTTTCCATATAGAGATCCTCTTTTGTGAAACGTCTACTAATTTTTTGTCATTTTTAAAGTTAAATGGCCTTAATGTTCCTTACCAGTTTGTTGCACTACATTACATATATAATCTGATAGGAGTCTGTTGTTGAATAAATGAATTGTAGATCCCTTCTCCCTTCTTGACGTTCCTTTTCATCCTTGTAATTATATATGCTGACGAACAGCAATTCTTAATTGAATGTATTCAAGTTCATCCAAGTTCCCTCTAAGGTCAATGGTTTTTTTGTATTTTTTTCTTTCTTTGTCTTGTTTAATAAATCTTTCCTATCCCAAGTCTGAAGATAAACTGCTATATTTTAGTCTAAAATCTTCATTGTTTGTCTCTTTGAATTTAAACAAAATTATTGATCTTGAAATAATTTTTAAACACATTGTGACATAGAGTTCAAGATGCCTTTTTTCCCATATGTATATATTATTGACCTACAACCATTAATTTAAAAGAACAGCCTTTGTTCACAACACTGCTGGGTCGCATATATCAGGTAAATGTTTACTTCTTGTGTATTTATCTTTCCTTCTGCAGCCACAAGTGTGTATTAAATACTATATATTTATCATAAACCTTGATATTTGTAGTATCAGTCCTGTAGCTTTTAATATTTCATTTAACTGATTTAATAGTTAAATATTCATATTTTTTCTTATTTTTCATGTCAATAAAAAAATTTATTTGCATAAAGTTGTTTGTGATATGTTTTTAATGTCTACACTCTCTGAAATTATGTCCTTTTTTATTTCTGGTATTGGTGATTTTGTTTGTGTGCTATTCTTTTTTTTTCTTGATCAGTGTTGCAAGTTGTTCATCAATTTTTCGAGTTGTATTGGATGCCTTTTGTGGCTCATCTCATATCCTTTTGGCCTTATCTCTCCTTCTAGATACAACTACAGGAAACCTTCAGTCTTCCACTCACTTTGTGCTGTGTCTAGACTGAGCACACACATCACACTTTTCCTTATTCTTTCAGTAGATTCTACAATGCTGATGTATGGAATTATGGTAGGAGACTGTTAACAAATACAAATACTGGGAATGTACTACCCCTAAGGAATTCTCACATATAGTGAATGGAAGCCTATGAACAAACATTTGTTCTCAATCTTCTAGTCAACAGTTCTGAAAAGCATTGGTGAGTATACATAGAATTGAGACTTATGTGACCATCGTGGTGATCAACTTGATAATAAACCCTTGATATTGATTTTCCTACTTTCCTTTTTTGGTGTCACTGGTACTTCATTCCTGCTCCCTGGAATTACCTCCCAAATACACTATCTTTCACACAAGTTATTGTTTTAAAATCTCTTTGCAGTGGAACACAGACTAAGATATTAGTTCTTTCACATAATCAACTTTTAGACTTTTAAAATTTATTCTACTGTACTTTAAAAATTTCCTAATTTCTTCTGTTTTCTATACTAGTAGCTTCCTTTTATGTCCTTTCTATTAAATTAGTTGTTTTTTACTTTATTTTTGAGATTGATGCTTAGATCACTAATTGTCAACTTTTCTTCTTCCCTAATACGTAAATTTAGAACTACAAATTTCTAGCAAACACTAAAGTGCATCCTACAGTTGTGTTTTATATTATTTTCTTATCATTTAAATAAAAACATTTTATAGTTTCCATTAAGATATTTTCCTTGACCAAGGAAAATTTAAAAGCAAGCTGTTGAACTTCCAAACAATTGAGGACTTTCTAGTTAGCACTTGGTTGTTTATTTTAGCTTAATTCTACTGTAGTCAGACACTCTACATTGTATTTTTGAGTCATAGGAAATATATTTTACCTGTTTTACAGCCTTCCCCTCCTCAATTTTTTTGGTGTAATATTTCATTTGAAATTAAATAAATGTGCATTCTACCACTGTTGCTTGCATTGCTACATGCATGTGAATTAGTAAAATTTTGCTAGGCATAATGTTTCAAGTCTTCTATTTCCTTACTAATTTTTCTCTGATTTTTCTTTCAATTATAGAGAGAATTTTTTCATAATGCATAACTAAGATTAATCTATTTCTCCTTCTAATTCTGTCAACTATTGATTATCCATTTTGACAACTTTATTGAGATATAATTAATATGTTATTAACTGCTTATATTTAAAGTGTAAATTTGGGTTGTAAAATTGACAAATATATCTGCCTATGAATCCATACCACATTTTGTCAGTTCCCATATCATCACCGGGCAAACACTGATCCGCTTTTTGTCAAAATATATTAGTTTGAATTTCCTATAATTTGATATAAATAGAATCCCACAATATGTACTATTTCTTTCTGACTTCTTTGATTCATCATGATTATTTTGAGATTCACCCATGTTGACATACATATTAACTGATAATTCCTTTTATTGCTGAATAGTATTCCACTGTATGAATACTCCACAATCCATTTATCAATTGACCTGTTGTTAATCATCTGAGCTATTTCCAGTTTCAGATTATTACAAATAAATTTTCTGTAAATATTTGTGTACAAGTCTTTGTCTTGATATATGTTCTCATTTCTTTTGAGTAAATAATGAATCAAATGGCTAGATCATATTAAAGGTATATGTTCAACTTTTTAAGAAATTGTCTACTGTTTTACAAAATGTCTCTACCATTTTACATTCCAGCCAGTCGTGTATGCGAGTCGCATCCTCACCTCGTAGTAAGTGTACAATAAACATTAGGTTATGCTTGCTAAGAAGATAAACTTGCAGGGCTGATCCAGTGGCGTAGTGGTTAAGTGCTCATGCTCCGCTTCGGAGGCCCTGGGTTCGCAGGATCAGATCCCAGGCGCGGACTCATGCACTGCTTGTCAAGCCATGCTGTGGCGGCATCCCATATAAAGTAGAGGAAGACGGACATGGATGTTAGCCCAGGGTCAATCTTCCTCAGCAAAAAGAGGAGGTTGGCAACAGATGTTAGCTCAGGGCTAATCTTCCTCACCAAAAAAAAAAAAAAAAAGAAAGAAAGAAAAACTTGCTGATCTTCAAATTTATCCATTCTATTTCTGATCTGGCTTACGGAATTCTCTCTGCCTTAAATATCTTCCCTTGCTTCATCTGCCCAGTAATTCTACTTATCTTTCATGGTCAATCTGTAACCTACTCCAAAATGTGTTTCATCTCCTTCTTTGTACACTGACTCTTCGTTCTTCATGTTCCTAACTCCAATGCAGTAGAGGGATTCTCAGTTCTTATATTTTAGTCTCTCTTATTAGATTAGGTGTTTCCTGCAGGAGGAATCATGTATTATTTATCCCTTTCACCTGCTTCGGAGCTTGACATATTAAGATCTCAATATATTTTGGATTGTTAAATGGAACAGTAAACAGAATTTTATAATTCTATGTCTTGCCAATTATCTGTAAAAGCTTGCAAACCAACATTTCTTACTAAATGTAGACACACGGAATTGCATTGATTACGTCTAAGACTCGAACCACTCAGAGTGTAATTAACGAATAAAACGAGATATCAAGATACTTCTGAGAACATGATTTGATTTAAAATTTAATCATCGCTCACTCATGACTGCCATTGGAGTTTAACTTATTAGATACCATCTGCTGCCTAAACATCTAGGGAATATTTTTAAGGAATATCTTTCTAGAGAAAATGATAATCTTATGCCAACCTGTTTATCACTTATCTGGTTGCTGGCATTTAAACCTTGTAACAACAAAAATTATAGTTGAGTGCATAAGGCAATAAATGAAAACTAAATATGATAAGCTCACAATGAAAATGTAAATGACTTTTTTTTGCCAGATTCATTACTTCCAGTATCATAACGAACTATGCAAATGTGAGACTAGGTTACATGGCAATAGAAGCATGAGTCAGAAGGCAAGCTTCATTCAGATAAGTGCTAGCTTGAGTGTTGGCTATACCTTTAAAAACCATTGTGACTTTAGACAATTGATGAACCGTTGTAAACTCAAGTTTTCCCAACATAACTAGGGAATAATAATAACAACCTTATAAATTGTGGTAGCAAGTATACGTATATTTATATACTTGTGTTATATATACAACCAAGTATATAAATATACAATTTTGTGTATATATATTTTTATATACACAAAATTTGGGTAAGATGGCCATTTAGGACTGAAGGGGTCCAGAATATGCCATCTTAAAATATGCCACTTTGACCTAAGGGTTATTTTGAGCTGAAAGCAATTGAGAATCAGCAGATGCAGAAACTCTGCTCTCCCTTCTCTGCCTAAAAGGCAGGGCATAAATTTCCCGTTGTGAAGGCTGCACAATTTTCCCTTCCTTCCCTTCCTTACCAGGAAGGGAAGAGTGACTCACCACCAGACACAGACTTGGAACCAAGATGAATCTGCATAAACAAACCTTACTAAAATAATCCTTACTTTTTATTAGTTTCTCCTGTATACTTCCTAGTCACTTCACCAAAGCTTAACATCCCTTGATGCCCAAAACACTTTTTGTTTATTAAAATGATATATAAGCCCCTGAGTCTCAACACTTCTTTGAATTTCATTTTTCTGTGAACTCCCATGCATGTAAATGTTAACAGAAATCATATGCCTTTTCTCCTGTTAATCTATCTTTTGTTAGTTTAATGTGCACACACCCAGTTACAGAGACTGAGAGGGTAGAGGATAAGTTTTTCCTCCCCAACAGGACTCTTTGATGGTAGATATTTTTAATTTAATAATGGGTATCTCTACTAAGAATGAAATGCTTTTTAAAAATTGTCTAGAGAGCAAAAGTTAAAGGTCACAAGTGTTACTAATTACTAAGAGTATCCTCTATGAATCCTGACAATTTTGATGTATAGCAGGCACACTGTGCTCAATAAGTGTATTAATATTTGCAGTGCCCCTGTGTTATCTCTTAACTACTAATTATTTTTTTAAAGCAGTTGCATTAGTTTCCTAAGGCTGCCGTAACAGGTTACCACAAACTTGGTAGCTTAAAACAATAGAAATTTATTCTCTCATGGTTCTGGAGGCTGCAGTCCCACTAGAAGCTCTAAAGAGGATTTCTTTCCTTGTCTTTCCCAGCTTTGAATGGCTCTGGATGTTCCTTGGCTTGTGGCTAGCTCCAATCTCTACTTCCTTCTTCATACGGCCTTCTTCTCTACTCTCATGTCTCTTATAAGGACACTTGGATTTAGTGAATAATCCAGGATGATCTCATCTGGAGATCTTTAACTTAATTGCATCTGCCAAAGCCCTTTTTTCCAAATAAGGTCATTCACAGGTTCTGGGGATTAGAACATGGACATATCTCTTGAGGGTCCACCATTCAATCTGATACACCAGAGATGGATCACTTAACTTGATATTAATTAGTTTTCCTAAAGTTGATGCTATGGGCATCTTAATTTTTCAAATATATTTTTGCTTTTTCTCTTGTTTTCTATATTGATCGTTTCTGACAACAAGCTTTACATCTGTATATGTATTCTAATAAACCTACTACCACCACTGGCTGCTTCTATTAAACACATACAATATGGCAGACAATGGACTCAACACTTCACCCTCATAATTACATTAAAACTTTATAAGAAACCAGGGATATACCCATTTGACAGATGTAGGGACCTATAATGCTGAGATATTTAGAGAGATTTTTTGACTAATTCATGGTATCACAGTCAGTAGGAGGCAGAATTGAAATCTGAAGCCCATCTCTCTAGTTACAAAGTGTTCTCAACCACTATGCTGTATTCTTGTATTCCTGCTTTGCATTTCATTTTGAACTATCTTGAGAGAAGGGCTTCTCAGGATTTTTCTGCATTTACTTTGGATCTGTACACCATGTACTAGTTTTTCTCTTGTGCTGGTTCAGAAGCAGCTGTTTCTTTGCTATATATTCTCTAGACTGTTCTGTGGTTATTTGCAAGTGCATCTTGCTATGAAATGCATTTCTTATCTATTTAGGAAAAATCCGGCTATACCTTTTACCTGTCAGACCTTACTTTTGGCCATAGCCTTATTCTGTGCTGGGTCCTATTTCCTGGGCTCTATCACCGACCTGTGACAGGTTTCTCTACTTTGTTTTAACTCCTTGCAGCTTTTTAGATTTCCCACACCCTGCACTCTAGGGAAAGCTTCACATCTCACTTCTAAAGTAGGGGTATCCAAACACTTTTGATAATTTACCACTATCTGAAAAACAATTTTTAGCTGACACCTTTATATGTGACCGAGTGAGCATGTGCATACATGAATAATGTATTGCTGTGCTATGAACATTATAAATCATGCACAAAAATAAAATTTGCAAAATTAAAATCAACTAAAAATAAATGTGTAGAGATTTTCCAGTATTTTCCCTTTCGCTCTGATGGGAATGCAGTCACTATGATTTTTACATTCAGGCCCAGTATTCAAGTGAACACAGCCATTTACTCCATAGCCACTGGCGACTTTGGTCTCTTTGACTACTGGCTTTCATGGCAGTGCTGAACTTAGCTTGACTGTAGTATCTCCCATCACTTGAATACTAGAATCTCTTTGATTTTTGTCTATACTCTTCCGTAGAAGAGATTTTACATCTGTATCTGCCCTGTAATACTGAGAGCACTGAGCAATTCTCAGCATGCTGCTACTAAGATATCCTCCACTTCCAAAACTCACAAGAAACAAAGTCTTCCTTTAAGTTCTTTTTTTTCCCCAAATTATTTTTTTCAAAAGTTATGGAACAAGAGTTCAAACTAGTGTTTAACATAAAGCTTCAGAAGGTCATTATCACGCAGTTGCTAGCAGAAACTTTTTTAACCGTATTAAAATTATATAACTTTTCTGGTTCCCTCGGCCTGTTCACCACATAGCTGGTGCCTCCCGGTGGGGAACTCACGTGAACATGCACTGAATATTAGCCTGTATTTTAACTGATTCCTATGTGAAGTCTCACTTGAATCTCTACTTTAGATGAAAGCATTTCTAACTTGTTCTTTGACATTGATTTCATGGAAATTATAACCCTCTGTAAATTGTTTAGAGCTAATCCTAATACTGAATCAAGAAAGCACAGGCAATTAAAGGTAGAGAAAAGTCACTTTTCAGTAGCTATTGATCTAACAAAACCCTGTCATCCATATTAAATGTAGAAATCTTTAGATCTGTCTGCATTAACATTTGTAATGATTGGGGTGGAACTGGAATGATTATCTGAAGGATTTTGATGGTAGTATTTTTGGACTCTATGGAAATATTTATCGGGAGATAGAGCGGTGCCACTTCCTCAGCCATTCCTGTATCATCCACTTACTTATCTTTTAATATAGTAAATTAAAAATAGTATAGAGAAAATCTTTAGAAGAAATTCCTTGTTAATTTGTATGTCGTAAATTTTCATGCATTTTAAAATGTTTTACCACAAAAATCTCTTCACTTTCTTACAGTTGGTTCGAGTAGTTATGGGCCCAACTGTGGAAATCATTTCTTCTCCTAACTCCCTCAACTTCTAGTCTCTCTAAATCTCTTAACAATATGATGTGCACATTTTGACGACTTCCACTGAGAGCACATAACTCATTTTTCAGCCCTAAGTAGAATATTTTAAAAAACAAGTTTACGTACTTTGAAGTCACGAGATCTGGGTTTTAGTCTTAGCTCTGACATGCATTAACTGCCTAAGAAAAAAGCTGTTGCTTTTCTCCTCAGTGTCCCTATTTCCTCTCTAGCAAAGTAATGGGTTTTGACTGTTTAATAGCCATCAGGCTCCATTTACTTCTGTCCCTCTGTGTTGAGGTAAGACGGTCCCAGATCTTATATACTTCTTTAGAGATATATACATCTCTTATTACAGATGATTTAAAAAGTGAGTAACTGCACATATCTGCAATAAGAGCATTCTATAAAATAGATACAAACCCATCAAACTGTCTTTTTATATTTTATGCTACATGAATTGATCTGTCCATACAATTATTCATAGAAATATGATTTATTTATACAGAATCAGCTGCAGGCTGGAACATATTTTTTCCTACTTCTTGAATTTAAGATTACTGTATCAGGCACTCCCTGGTTTGTATATTTTGGCATCACGGAATAAACATCATTTATGCTTATGTCTTGAGTAGTTTATATCAAAATTTTTATATGCCAAGTTTCTTGACATTATTTCTAACATTTCATAATTCAGTGGCAGATATACTCAGTGACAAAGCTTTGTATTACATTAAACACAGCATGATGTTTCCTATGACTGCTTTGTTTTTCTCTTTACTTATATCAGATGTAAATATGTTTTATAAAGAGGTTTGTTTTTGCAGACCTAAGTAAGATTCAAGAACTACAGAATACACATTAACATTGCCAGTTACATTGTTAACTACCAAATACTTATATCTGACTTTACAAGTCTGGTGTCTTTGTTAAGACTCTGTCTGTCTGTCTATCTATCTATCTATCTATCTATCTATCTATCTATCTATCTATCTTTCTACCTATCTATTTAGCATCATCTTTCTAACCATCTATTATCTGTCTACTTATCTATTTAATCAATCTGTATCTATCAATCATCATGAAAAGAACTTGAGAAAATTCCTTCACTATAGATAGCTTTAATTAACCAGAATAACTTCAAAGAGGTTTTATAACATTTAATTACTTTGGTCTCTATATTATTATCTAACTTTTAATGGGAAACAAATATTTAATAATACACCTTTTAAAAGTTATGTTTCTGTTGTATTTAATGCTGAGAATTAAAATTCTCATCTTTTCATTTTCTCTAACCAGACCTAGCATATTTCCACCTTTTCCTGCCTGAAATGGATTTACTAAATCTAGGACTTTTCTATACAATGAGCAGCAGCATGTCTCAAGGAAAATAAAGCAAAACAAACAGTATTTTCCTGGAATGTAGTTAAGACAAAGATATTTTATATTTTATGACAACTAAATATTTCATTAAAAGCTAGTCTCAAAAATTCCTTCTCATTGAGAAATGAGGAGAAGTGTTACTATTTAAAGTCAGGAAGCCTATTTTTTGACATTGGTCCTATCAATAAATGAGTGGTGAAAGATCTTTATTTCTTGCAATCCTGTTTTAATCTTCTGGAAAATTATTTTTTGAGTAATACTAAGTGTTTTAAAATCTAATCATTATTAGGTTTTTATTATGTGCCAGGCACTTATCTAAGCAAAATGATGGATTACTAACTTATTGAAAGCTCACAGGAACTCTATTAGATAGCTACCTCTTATGACACAGTTGGGAAAGTTGAGGCTTGGAGGTGTTACATGACCTGCCTTAGGCCTCATGACTGGTAAGATTCATGCTGAGTGCTTCAACACTCGTGCTGGGACACACACACACTACACTGCCTTGTAAACCAAAACTGAAAAATCTTTAAGCTACTTTCTAGCTTTAAAATTTAAAATCAAACGTGGATCTCAAACACATATAAGGATTTATTGCTTAGCAGTTTTCAAATTTTCGTACATTAACAATTTTGATCTATAGCATGAATCACCTGAACTATGACCCATAGGCTAAATCTTACTTGCTGCCTGTTTTTTTATGACCTATACACTAAGAATATTTTTCCAGTGGTTGGAAAAAAATCAAAAGAACAACACTATTTCTTATTTCTTGACATCTGAAAATTATCTGAAATGTAAATTTCTGTATCTGCAAATAAAGTTTTATTGGAACACAGTCATGCCCATTAGTTTACATATTGTCTATGGCTATTTTCACTCTACAATGGCAAGTTGAATAATTGTAAAGGAGATATTTGGCCTACAGAGCTGAAAATATTTACTATCTTGTCCTTTAAGAAAAAGTTTACTAATCCTCAGTCTGTAATGTTCACCAGGAAAGAGTTGTTTACATTGAATCAGTCATGTTAAATTAATATGTTTTTATTTGGTACATCTATAATAATTATTGTCGAAGGACACTGAAGGATATAATATAGAAGGCAAGTAATGGGGCACTGAATTATGCCATGATACCAACACACACACACAAAATGAGAACAGTTGAGACTAAAATATGAGCATGGATTTTATGTGCAATAGCATTTTGAAAAAAAGCTCAAACAATGTTCGAATATTGGAGGAAAAGTTATGCAGAGGAAATGGCTGTGATTTTAAGGCTGGGCATCTTTTGAACAGAAGTAGGAAATAGATGTTACTTCAGGTTATAGCAAGAAACTAATGAAAAGAGAAGACGGTAGTGACTAACATATAAGAAGACATGGATAGAGGGTTGGACTCTGGTGAAGAGAGTACTGTGGATGACATGCCTAAACAAAGTTGTCTGGCCAATGCGGTTGTGTTCACTTTGCATGGCCCCTAACCGAAAAGTCGGTCTTCTTTAATCTCACAACCAAATGCAGTGGTTCCTCTTTGTCTCGGGCATGGTTCCATTCCAAGACCCGCAGTGGATGCCTGAAACCACGGATGGTACCAAAGCCTATATATATTATGTTTTTCCTATACACACATATCTATGATAAAGTTTAATTTATAAATTAAGCACAGCAAGAGATTAACAACAATAACTAATAATAAAGTAGAAAAATTATAACAATATATGTAATAAAAGTTATGTGATTTTGATCTCTCTCTCTAAAAATACCTTATTGTACTGTACTCACACTTCTTGGGATGAAGTGAGATGATACAATACCTAGGTGATGAGATGAGGTGAGATGAATGACCTAGGCATCGTGGCATACCGTTAGGCTATTGTTGACCTTCTGGTGATATGTCAGAAGGAGGATCATCAACCCATGATGAGGTCGATGGTTGGGAAACCGCCAAAGGAATGATTCACACCCTGGGCGTGACTTAGCGAAAATGGTGTGAGATTTCATCACACTACTCAGAATGGCATGCAATTTAAAACTTAAAAGTTTTTTATTTCTAGAATTTTCCATTTAATATTTTCAGACCACAGTTGACTGTGGGTAACTGAAACCGCAGAAAGCAGAACCGCAGATAGGGCGGTGACTACTGTGGCTAAATTCTATTGGAGGCAATTATATCATCATGGATATATTTGTCATTAAATATATGAAGATTATGACCTTCCTTGAGATTCAACACAGCTGGGCAATCCTGTTTGCATGTTTCTAGAAAATTTCCTATCCTGTTAACCTCGCAACTATTTTACAACTTTTATGTTCTTAAAGCTCATAGTTTCAACTGGGTCTCTTCCTATTCACCAGATTATTCTGCTTTTCTTTTCACAGGAAAATGAAATCTATCAGGCAAGAATTCCTTCAAATTTCTCCCCCCTCACTCACACATATTTCTGTACTAGCACCTTGGCATGCCTCCTTCCTGCCAGTCTCGAAGGAAGGCATTCCTCTCTTCCAAAAGCAATCCACTTACTCGACCTGGGATCTCGTCCTCCGCCCTCATCCTGGGGTTTGGCTCAATTTCATGTACTTTCAATCTACCTATTGACATCTTCCCTCAGCATGGAAACACACACCTCAAAACATATCCCATAATCACCGCCACCCCAGAAGTCTCAAACTTAGATCTTTCCTTATTCTGTATACTTCATCTGAGCAATTTTATTAATGCTTGTGTCTTAGACTCTCATTTATTGGAAATGTATCCCAAAATCTCTCTCATTCTCCCACATCCTTATTTGGGCTTCTAACACTTTAAAGTCTATTAGCTTAGAACTTAGTCTAACAATTGTCAACTTCTTCCAACTTGTAACTCTGCCCTTTATCTCTATTTCAGAAAATGGAACCACCATCTCTCCTGTTTAAAAAGCAAGAAACCTCAATTTTCCTCCAAATCCTTGCTTTTACAGTTCCACATTAATATTTCAAAATGTTTTACTGCTAGTATTCCCCCATAGCTATCTGTTCTTCACATTTATTTATTTATTTTTTGGTGAGGATGATTAGCCCTGAGCTAACATCTGTTGTCAATCCTCCTCTTTTTGCTGAGGAAGATTGGCCCTGGGTTAACATCCGTGCCCATCTTCCTCTACTTTATATGTGGGACACTTGCCACAGCCTGGCTTGATAAGCAGTGTGTAGGTCTGTGCCCAGGAACCGAACTTGCAAACCCCAGGCCAAAGTGGAGTGGGCCAATGTAACCACTATGCCACCAGGCCAGCCCCTGTTCTTCACATTTTAATTTCTATTTTCATGCATTAGATCCTCATATTTTCTCAACTGAATTGTTTCATTTTCTTATAGATTTTCCTGCTACTAGGCACCCTTTTGTCCAATCTCACATGTTCTCCTATTCCTGTCACACTCACCCCTCAAACCTTAGAATATGGTTATGACATTGATATGGTTATGGCATTTTCCTACTTATTCCCATAATTTCCCTTAGTATGTGGGATAAGATTCTAAAATCTAATATATGGTTTGCAATCCCCTCATGAACCATCTACCTGGCGATAGATAGCTCTTCTCCTCCCTTTTCTTTCTCATAATTTCTGTTTTACCATTCCTCATCCCTGACAATGCCATGCACTCTCATAGCTCTGTGCAATTCTTGCTATCTTCCCAAGACATCACACATTTGCAGGTTTGCCTGAAAGACTCTTATTCATCTTCTGTTTTGACTTCAAGTCCTGTACCCTCTGTGGAGCCCACCTTGATTTCTCCAGATAAACCTGGGTACAACTGCATCAGCATTCCATGTTTACTGAAGATATGCGTTGCATATAGCTTTCACATTAATTTATAATTTGCTAAATGCATATCTATCTCTCACTAGATATGAGCTCTTGAAATTAGAGTATAAAATGACTTCCTCCCTCTGTTCTGACAATACAAATTTTAGTGCTATAATTTGGCTTTTAATGCAGTAAAAAGAACTTTAAATAACAAGTGTGAGATCCTTGGCTCCACCAAACCTCATCATCACCACCATCTTCATCATTATTTCAGTGCTTACTATGCCAGTTATTATGTGAAAAATTTAATGAGAATTATCTCTTTAATCTTGTGCACAGTTCTTTCAGGGTAGGTAGTAATATTATCTCCATTTTATAGATGATGAGGCTGAATCTAGAGATCCACACAGGTTGCCTCCATTGCCGATGGTCTTAATAATAGATTGTATTCTTTGAGTCCAAGAGATTAATTCGTAAATTAATTTTAAGTGTATAGCACCCCCCAGATTTGTTACTCACTAAATCTTCATAAACAACAAAACTATTTGCTTCTCTACTTGAATTTCTAATGCCCATCACATGGGTTTAAGATGTGAGAGATGTGGAATTTGGGCAGATATGTGAAATACATGAGGATTGTATTGGACAGCATAATTGCTGTCATTATATAGGCTAAATGTAATCTTAGTCTGTGATAACAGAAGAAGCATGGCATTTGTATTATGGGTGGTGATTATTTACTTCTAATTGCTGTTGGTTAGTTTCCACATACAGAATTGCTCCCAGTAGTGGATAAAACAGGTTTAAAGACATCTAGACTAATTGGATTATGTTCAAAGAAAATGAAAGCTTGATGGGAAGAAAATTCAGATAGACCAAATTTGCAATGAGAATGAAAGACCCTGGAATATTTAATTAGACTGGAGAAAGTGCTGCCTTCCAAA
The DNA here is from genome assembly GCF_020826845.1 of Diceros bicornis minor. Lineage (NCBI taxonomy): Eukaryota > Metazoa > Chordata > Mammalia > Perissodactyla > Rhinocerotidae > Diceros > Diceros bicornis. Next base: position 20,663,352 of record NC_080766.1, read on the forward strand.
TATTTGAAGAACTCTCAGATGGAGGAGGATATGCATTTTGATTTGATATTCTTATGGCCCTACAGGTTAGTACTAGACCCACTGGCTGCAGAGAGGGTGTTCTGAGATGAGGTGATTGCCTAAAGAGTCACTGGCTTAACCATAGCTATAAGTGATCAGACATATCCTAGATGGACATTAGCGGGGATGGTACAGAGCTTAGTTGCTAAAAGCATGGTTGGACTAGATGAAATTTAAGATCGCCCTCAGTCCTGTTTTTCTATATTGCTACTGACTCATTAAATTTTTAAATTTCTTGACCATGATGTTTATGCTGCATTTATAATTAAGTTATGTACTTAAACAAGATTTCAGAGAGTTTACTGCTTTAAAAAGTGAAGTGTGTCTTTCTTTCAATGTAGAAACTTTGATAAGTGCAATGAATTGCCATGACATGCAACATCACATCCAAATTTTAATGTCAAAATTTGATCTATTGCAAAGCCAAGTGAATTGTTATTCAGAGAAATGGAAAATATATTTAAAAATGTCTTTATAAATCTATTTCCCAGATTGTAGTTTATATCAGCCTTTAAGCACTTAGAATGATAGAAAGTAAACATCATAAAATGGTCTAAAATTATGCTGAATCTATAAGAAGAATTCTTCATAATGTAATGTAGAATGGATACCCTTTCATAGCACTATCAATTTTGTGCTGAGGTTAAATATTAAAAATATTTTGGCAATATTTTTATATTAGTAAATAATTTTCTCAGGGGGAAAGTGTTTAAAAATGAAAAGAAAATGACAAAATAATTTTCAAAATCAGAAGATAGTTTGAAAAAAAATGTAAGGAAGTCATAAAATAAAATGAAAGTAGCCATGTAACATGAAAGCTGTCTTGAAACTTTATTTTTTTATTTTACTTAATTTTTTGTTTAGGAAGATTAGCCCTGGGCTAACCTCCGTTGCCAATCCTCCTCTTTTTCCTGAAGAAGATTGGCCCTGAGCTAACATCTGTGCCCATTTTCCTCTATTTTATATGTGGGATGCCTGCCACACCATGGCTTGATAAGTAGTGCATATGTCTGCACTTGGGATCTGAACCTGCGAACCCCAGGCAGCCGAAGTGGAGCGTGCGAACTTAACCACTACGCCACCAGGCCAGCTCCCAAAAACTGTTTATTTTTTAAAGTTCTCCCCAGATAGAAATTTTAATTAGAACTAATTTCATTAAAAATTGAAACTGATTAAATTATTTTGAACAACTTGCATAGGGCAATTAACTATTAGTAAAGCTGTACAGAATTCTATACTTCGTCTAGTTCATACTGATAGAATTTCAAATTAAAAAAAATTATACTGTATATAAAAAGGGAGGATTTTTATGCTTTAAAATAGTACTATGTGGGAAGTAGAAAGTATTTTTATATTGATGAACAAAATTTAGTTGATACCTAGGAGAGTAAAGTTCAAAAATATTAATACATATTTGCCTTTTATTCAAATAAAATGAATGACAACTTCAAACTAGCTAACACTGTGTCCTGAGAATTTCATTTGTTTCTTTAAATGTGAATGTGGGTTGGTAAATGTTCTTCTCTGCTATCTTGGTAAGAAATTTGGCTGCCCTTGAGAAATAGTCATCCTTTGCTTTAAGATGAATCCCCATGGCATTCCTGACTTTCTAGGCATGTGCACTCACACAGTTTCGTCCAACGATTCACATTGAATACTGAATTCAGAATAGTTTAGAGGAAACTAAACATTTCTGGATGGTAGAACCACGGTATTCAATTTTTAGACTATAACAATAAACACATTGAAACACCATTAACCAGATACATAATCATCCCTTACGTATGGAGTATAAGCCAAAAGAATAGTTTGAGTGTTGGCAGCTATCGAACAGAACAAAGGATGTTAATATTACACGGACCACCACTTCCTTCCCCACAGGCAGGAAAGCCATATGGCTGCAGAATCCTTCTCGAGACGCCGTACTGAAAATCTCTACTATCTTGTTAGAGTAAATCCAAAGATAAAATTCATTACTGATCTCAGCTCTGAATTGAGAGTTCAGCGCAAGCTAAAAGAATAACTAATAAAACTGGTAATTAAATAGATAGACTCCTTAGGAGATAGCACTGTTGTTATACTTTTATATTTTTTACATTAATTATATAGTTTTCAATTTGAGTAGATTTAAATTAAGACACAAACATTGGAGAGGAGAAATTGGAAAGTTTCTTACTTTTTAGTGATAGTGATTTGCTGTTGATAAAAACTTAGTGATGAACACAAGGGACAGCTCACTTATAGCCCAGTGGGTGGAATAATAGTTATGCAGTCTCCACATAATTCCAATATCACATCATAATAGATGTATGAGAAAAGTATAGACTGGAGGAAAAAATTTGCTAGGCAATATAAAGCCCTTCAAGATAGTGAATATATGATGTAAATAAAATACTCAATTAGAGAAACAATTTTTTACTTTATTTTATTTTATTTTATATCATGAGGTTAGGTCCACTTTAGAAAACAGTTGTAAAATAACCAATATTCTTTTCTCCTCTCAAAAATTCTTTTGAGTCTAATAGAACTTATTAACATTTGGAGTAAACTTTTCACATATACGTACAAAAGTATGAAACTTCAAAGAGACTCAAAGTATGTTATTTTGTGTCTACTTTTATGCCCCTTCCTAACAGCACTGAACATCTAAATACATGTGGTCATTTTTTTACACCAATATTTCTGTTAATTTATAAATGAGACACTGACATTTTTAGTGATAATGTTTGTCAATGCAACTTGGTAAAATTCAAACCCTAGAAATATAGTAATTCAGGAAATTCCCTTAGTCTTAAAACAAGATTATTGAGCTATTCATTATTTTATATTATACACATGTACTTATATTTGGTTATATAAAATAAACTATGCAGCTGTGTGTTTTTTAAAATCTAGAATTAAAAGAGTCTATACAAATTTTGCTATTATTAGAATGTTAGAAAATATATACTTTCTAAAATGATATATTTAGTTAATTCCTTCTGGAACTCAAAATACCATGAATTTTCAGGTTCTTATGTCCGGTGTGTGGAAAGGGCCAATTCCAAATGTCTCCTTGGCATGATAAATTTAATTCATTAGATGGAAACTTTAAACTAAAAAATTCTATAGGGGCCCATAGACCCTATAAAGGTACCCCTCACTCACCACTAAAATATAACTGCCTTTGCAATAAAACACTCTAATATACTTTACTGCTATTGCCATTCACTAGAGATTTCAGCCAAGGAAATGAGAGTCTCTTTTAAGTATTTCTACCTAGAGTCTACCGACAATTTTAAAATTCTGTGTAACATCATAAAGCAGTCAATGGATATTCAAGACATCACACACACAGAGCTTATTTGCCTTCAGCAAAAAATGTGTTTTTATTGTAGATAGCAAATACTTTTACAGTTAATATTTCATGCAAGATCCTATGGAAGCATTCTGCTCACTAAGTGAGACATCTAGGTATCATTCACTACCAGATCTTTTTATTAGCTTGAATCAGATGCAACTGACATACAAATAAATTGCATATATTTAAAATGTCAATTTGAAGAAATTCTACAGATTTTTTACTCTTGTGAAACCACCTGCAATATCAAGATAATGAATATATAATATCGATCACCTTCAAGTTTCATTGTGCCACTAAGTAATCCTTCATTCTTGCCTATCTCCATTCTACCCCACCCTCAACCCAGGAAATCATTGGTTGTGTTCTGTCACTACAGGTTATTTCCATTTTCTAGAATTTTATGTAGTAGAATCAAATACCATGTACTCTTTTTCTGTCTGGCTTCTTTCACTGAGCATAATTGTTTGAGATACATCCATAATAGTTCATTATTTTCATTATTTTTTGTTGATGTGTAGTACTTCATTGTATGAATATATCATAGTTTGCTTATCCGATCACCTGTTGATGGAAACTTCAGTTGTTTCGAATTTGGGTTATTATAAATAAAGATGTATGAACATCCATGTACAAGTCTTTGTACAGCATATGCTTTCACATCTGTTGGGAAAATGCTGAGGAGTGGTATGGCTGCATCATATCATAACTGAATCTTGAACTTTTGAAGGACCTGCCAAAATATTTTGTAAAATGGTTGTGCCATTTTACATTCCCATCCACACTGTAACAAAGTTACAGTCCCTCCACATCCTCATTAACACTTGGAGGAGTCAGCTAATTCTATCCATTCTAGTAGGTGTATATTTGTGTGTCATTGTGGTACAAATCGGCATTTCCCTTAAAAAATGTTTCATCCATTTTGTTCAATTTTTTTGTTGTTTCAGGCAGGAAGGTAAATCTGGTCCAGTGCCCTTCATCTTGGCCAGAAATGTAAGTTCCCACAAGCAGAGAATTTTAAAAGCTAAGGAAAAAAAAAAAAGTAAAGAAAAGAAAAAGAAACAAACAGCCTAAGAGCTAATATAAGAAAATAATATTTTTGAACATTAGGTGATATTATTCTTGAATTAAAAAAAAGAAATTACAGAGGCCGTCCCCATGGCATAGCGGTTAAGTGAGTGTGCTCTGCTGCTGGTGGCCCAGGTTCAGATCCTGGGCGTGCACCGAGGCACCACTTGTCAAGCCATGCTGTGGCAGCATCCTGTATAAAGTGGAGGAAGATTGGCATGGATGTTAGCTCAGGGCCAGTCTTCCTCAGCAAAAAGAGGAGGACTGGTATGGATGTTAGCTCAGGGCTGATCTTCCTCACAAAACAAAAAAAGGAAAGAAATTCAAAAAGAGGAAGAACATAAACTCTATAAACAATCATACCTCCATGAGCTATTGATTTTGTTTTCCATGAGAGGTATTACCTTATGTATTCACTGATTATTGTACTCTCCTGAATTTAGGGATTTTATGAAATAGATGTACTTTACTCAACTTTGACTATATTTTCTTTTCTACCATATTAATGATATCCTTCTTGGGATTACTCCATTTACAATATTATCAGATTTTGTGCTGAGAGGCACTGAACATTAAGCCTTGAGTTCCAAGACAATAGATACTCCGTTCTGTTTACTCTTATATCTCTATTACTTAGCACATTGCCTGTTACAGGGTGTATTAGTCAGAGTTCTCCAGAGGAACAGAACCAGTAGGATATACATTTAGGTATATAGAAAGAGATTTATTAAGAAGAACTGGCTCATATGATTATAGAGGCTAAGTTCCATGATCATCTGCTGTCTGAAAGCTGGAGGCCCAGGAAAGCCAGTGATGTATTTCCAGTATAAATCCAAAGGCCTGAGAACCAGGGAAGTCAGTGGTGTAGGTCTCAGTCTGAGTCCAAAGGCCTGAGAACCAGGAAAACTGATGTCCGAAGGTGGGAGAAGATGGATGTCCTAGCTCAAGCAGAGAGAGCAAATTTACCCTTCCTCTGCCTTTTTTTTTCTATTTGGGCCCTCAACTGATTGCGTGATGCCCACCCACATTAGGGAGGGCAATCCACTTTATTCAGTCTATTGATTCAAATACTAATCTCTTCTGGAAACACCCTCAGAGACACACCCAGAAATAATGTTTTACCAGCTAATTGGGCATCCCTTAGCCCAGTCAAGTTGACACACTAAGTTGACCATCACACAAAGTAACCACAAATAATATGTGAATGATTAAATGATGGTGAAATAATATGTTAACTAGATATTCTAATAGTAGTCTTAAAACAACTTAAATTTCATTTATGTTTATTATAATTAGCAATGCTTTTTAAAATTTCAAGGCATGTCATTATTTTGAACATGTGTTCTAGCCTTATATTCAGTTAGATATGTCCGTGTTATTGAAGATATCTTTTACCACAGGAAAGGATTAGATTGTACATAATAATATAATGATATCACGATAGACAATGCTATGCATAGTCACTGTGACTTCAGTTTTCTGTCTAAATACCTGAGGAGTCCATAGTAACACAGGCATTAGGAGCACAACGAATGTGTTGACTGAGTCATTGTTTAACAGTGATTTTCTTTACTCCTTTCATAACTAAAACCATTAATAAAACTTCTTTTGGAATTAAACAGCCAACATTCCATTTTAAGTATCCCCATAAGTTTTTAATATAGGGAGTATTTTATGTTATCATTTTAATACAGTATTGAAATAAATACAGTCACGTGTTTGTACTTAATGATTGGGATATGTCCTGAGAAATGTGTCATTAGGTGATTTCATTATTATGCAAACATGATAGCGCGTACTTAGGCAAACCTAGGTGGTATAGCCTACTACACACCCAGGCTATATAGTACTAATCTTATGGGATGACGATCATTGACCAAAATGTCGTTATGTGGCACTTGACTGTGCAAGGCAAACCATATTCCATTAGAAGTAGTAGCCACATAAAATTAACCATATCCAATCACACTATAGAGGAATCATACTCTAGGAACTCTAAAAATTACTATTCTAGTCTGCAGTTATTTTCAAATGTTATGAATTGGCGATTTTCAACAGTAAGGATTAAGATAGCTTCTGTTTTTCTTTTTAATGGATTTTTAAACTACTTGTTGCAAAGTATGTTATAGATGGAGCTAGATGTTTTTAGGAAGTCCATCAAGACATTAGATCTTTTTTATTGAAGCATGTTTTATTTTTGTAAAACAATATGTTAAGCAGAATATTTTAACAAAAGAGATACTAACCTCATTGCTGATGGTGAGCATCAGAGTAAATTCTAGAAAATATTCTAAGTAAAACAGTAAACATTACTGAGGTTAATATTAGATCACGGTGGAATCTTATTTCATATACACACATGCTGAAATGGCTTTCTGTTTTCTGTAGAGAGAGGGGAATAAAGAAATCTCTTTCTCGACTTCTTTACTGTGCATATTCAACAATGCCAATCAATGTGTAGAACAGAATGGAGACCAAGAGCAGGGGGGAAATGCTAGCGAGTACTCATGAAGTTTCTTGACTTCACGAAGGGAACAAAGCGCATGCAAAAGTCGTTCCTATATGTGTACCTGTGTAGAGAGGAAGCCAAAACCATGACAAAAAAAACTATCCGTTTCAGTTTCTTACAGCTAAAAACATAAAACATCACGGACCACAAATTCAAGTTTTAATGGGGACTCTGTTTTCCTTAGGGCAACAGAGAAAACTGAGCAGAACACACAGGTCTACAGACCCAAACCAGTGGAAATTTTGGATTCTGAGAGAGACAGGTCTATGAGCCTTTATGAACAGAAATAGAAGCCATTCCTGAAATTATATGTAAAAAGCATTATTTGCATATAAAATAGACAGCATTATTTAGCTGACATTTTTTGAGAGTTGTCAATCTGCAAAACCTCCTGATGATGAGAGTTATCAACAAAGATTGTATATAAAGGGAGTTTTGTTTGAGTAATAAAATGATATGGAAATAAAAAGCCCAAATACAAGAAAACAACATTTTGGAACAGACAGAAATGAAGCAAGGTCAGTGTAGGACTCACAACAAAACTCTGGTGACATAAAGATATGAATCAAAATAGAGACTTTTTTCTTAGCCATAATTTGCAAAAGACTCCCTTGTTCTCCAGGAAAAAAAAATACGGAAATTATTAGCTTCTGTTGAATGCATAATGATTTTTTTTTTTACTCTACTAGGCGGAATATTGAACCATCCCCCCACAAGACGTCCATGTCTTGATTTCTAAAACCTGTGACTATGTTACCTTACATGGCATAAAGGAATTTGCAGATGTAATTAAGGATAAGGACCTTAAGATAGAGAGATTATTCCAGATTATCTGGGTGGATCTAATCTAATTACATGAGTCCTTGAAAAAGGAGGACCTTTCCCAAATATGTTAAGAGAGAGAAGTGACTATGCAATAATGGTCAGACAGATACTATGTTGCTGACTTTGAAGGTACAAGAAGGGGCCCATGAACAAAGAAATGCAAGCAGTCTCTAGAAGCCAGAGAAGTCAAGGAAATGGATTCTCCCTTAGAACCTCCAGAAAGCAACACAGGTCTGCTAACATCTTGATTTTAGCTCAAGGGGACTCATGTTCGATTTCTGACCTATAGAAGTGTAAAAATAAATTTGTGGTTTTATACCATTAAATTTGTGGTATTTTGCTATGGCAGTAATAGTACACTAATGCGGTTACTTGTACACTTATGTAAACTAATGGTATAGTATACTATCTTTAATCCTTAATACGTATACATTCAGACTTTCTCAACTACAATTGATGTTGTCTTTTTTTTTTTTTTTTGCTGAGGAAGATTAGCCCTGAGCTAACATCTGTGCCAATCTACCTCCACTTTATATGTGTATTGCAGCCACAGCATGGCTGACAAGTGGTGTAAGTCCATGCCTAGGATCCGAACCCACAAACCCAGGCCGCCGAAGCAGAGCACACCGAACTTAACGACTACTCCGTGGGTCCAGCCCCTGATGTTGTCTTTTTAAATACAGGAACTTAATAAGTATTAGAGAAAAACCAAAGCTAGATATTCGCACAACTTAGGTCCTAACTGACCACTAACTCTCAAGGGTAAAAGTTGAGAGTCATACACTGTATTAGTTTTCTATTGCTGTTATAACAAATTACCACAAATGTAATGGATTAAAACAAAACCCATTTATTATCTGTAATTTCCCTGGGCAGAGGTCCAGGAACAACATGGCCTCACTGGGTTTCTGCTCACAATCTCACGAGGGTGAAAGCAAGGGGTCTGCAGGGCTGTGCTTCCAGCGCCGGGTGCCTGCTGGCTGCCTGTCTCAGCTTCTAGAGCCCATCCACACCGCACGGCTCGTGGCCACCCTCCCCCATCTTCAGAGTCAGCTCTGAGGGATCAAGTCCTTCCGATGCTTGGAATCACTCCTGCTTCTTCCACAGTCACATTTCTTGCTTTTCTGCCACTTCTTTCCCACTTTTAAAGGCCCAAATGGCTACGCTGGACACAGCCAGATAATCCAGGGTACTGTCACTAAGGTATGTGACCTTCATTCCTTCTGCAGAGTTCCTTTGCCATCTAACATAACATGTTCTCGGTTTCCAAGGATTAGTGTGTGGACATCTTTGCAGAGATGGGAGGGGGCATTATTCTCCCTTCCACACACAGTTTATGGAATGGACTTTAAATCCTCTTATTTTTGTTTGGGCATCTATAATCACAAAAACAGAAGTAAGTAGTCAATTCTGTTTTACTAACAGCTTGCTATACTGATGAGCAAAGAAGAAAACAATGTCACGTGAAGAATCAGATCACCCAGAAGTTGCGATGATAGTACATGTTTTATCAATGCAGCTGTACTGTTTATACAGTGTCTCTTCATACTGTTAGCTTTAGGGAAATCAAAGATCCAAACTTTGCCTTGCTGACTTTTTTATCAGTGCTATCTAAAACCCTCATACACTGCTCACTGACACTGTAGGAGTATGTACAAGGTTGTAGGCTATGATATAACCCTATTTGTTGCTAGTCTGCTTTGTAGAATGTTAGAGTGGAAACAGAAAAATAGATAATCAATAATATGTGATAGATATTTGTGCGACAGCAACATGCAGGTTTTTTTAAAAAGGTCAAGGATTACGTAACACTTGAAAAGGTGAATCCGTGATAACAATAGATTTGAAAAAATAGTTATCATTGTTCATTTAAGGAAATTTTTTAAAAATACATACATTTAAAATACAGTATATTTGTATATGAACTAGCATAAAATTGAAATTATCTTGTTTATAATAAAGACATAAAAATGCGATGATACCTGTTTAGAAAACCAACTCAGTTCAAAAATATTTTTACCTAACAGTCTGACTATTTTCTGTCGTTGGTTCCTGTAATTGTAGAAAATTTCCTTTTGACTCATTGTGATTTTTAAAATTATTTTGATGACACAACAGTGAATAGTGCGTCTTTTCCAAGAGACAGAATTCCCAAAATGCACTGGACACCTGTTTGTACAAATGTGTGATATCTGTTTGTTTCATACAAAATGGGATTCCTGGATCATATTAAATTCCAAATCATCTTCCACTTGCATACATCTTAGAATGATTTTAACATGTTCCCAAAGAAATCTGCACTCAGTGCAATCACTCAGGTGAGCTCTTGGGTCTGTGCCCCTGTTCAGTTCTAGTGTTCAGTGCTGGTCTGACATCCTTGCACTGGTCCAGTTTTGAATGAGGCAAAACATTGTGTTGGCTGGTGGCATATCTAGGGTTACTATGCATTGCACAATAACTGAAATAGATTTTGAATTGCCATTTTTTTGGCTCAAAGATGCAAAGAAATTTGCATTTAGAGAATACAAATTTGGGCAAGACTCAAAATGTAATGTCATTAAGGCAGTGTTCACCAGGTTCCACCCTGAATAGCTGTGGCAGGCGGTGAGGTGCTGCTGCAAAAATGCGTTATTTTGTTTGTGCTTCCAAAAAAAATAGTGAGGTTGAGGCTGTTACCCAGAACATTTTTTTTCAGGATAACAGATACATTTTTTAACTTCTACAGTAGAAGATACGTGGGCATGGGGATTAGGGCATCAACTCGGGTCTGCGACTCTGAGAGATCAGATGTTTCAGAAGTTAAGTGAAATTAAAAAAAAAATTAACTGCTGTACTTCTTACTGATTGATGTGCAGAAATAATTAAAAGTGTGGTCCCTCCAATCATTGAAAGTGTTATTAGACCCTTTTCTAGCATGAATAAGTTAGAAGTTGCTGTGTGAATGCTTTCCTTGTAAAGAACATGTGCCATCATACATGAACAGTTTTGGGGACATTCATTAATTATTTCTTCAGTGAAAGTTAGTTGAGCCAGATACTGTGAGTACTAGCTTCTTGCAGTACAAATTAAATGGGGTGACCATGGAGATTGTAAAAGAACACCGAGAATCATAATGGAGGAGTTTGTACCTAAGGAAAACATGGTTACTTCAGGGTATGAGGAGTTTGCTTGTTCATGAGGTTGATACTAGGGTATACGGCCTCAGAGAAGATTTCCAATGTCCGTGCAACTGGCATGACTGGACATAGCAGAAATGAAATCCTGGAATCCATTTTAAATGGAAAGAGTTTAAGATTAATTGTCAAGCTTTGACCAAGATTCTAGAAGCAGCATCATGAACGGACAATGCTTTTAATAATCCATATTTTCTCCAGAGTAACTGAAAGTACTTTGAGCAATGCAGAAAAAAACGTTCCAGAACAAAACCAAACTGAAAGCATAGAAGATAACCAGGGGGTATAAACACAAGCAGAGAATTGAGCACAGAACAAGTTTTTGTTCTGCTTTAGATTCTGTGGAATCTACAGAAAGTTCTGCTTACTGCTTAGTTCAACTTTTGATGGAGCAGCCTCTTTGCACTTTAGTTTAAGGGCATCTTAAAAGCACAAAGCATCCTCTAATGCCCTCACAACTTTTGTTTCTAACATATATAACTTTGCCTTTTTGGAAAAATGGAGACTTACTTTACTTGATATACGATATTTTTTTGCCATCTTATTTAAAACAATGCAACGGTCTTTCAATTGCAACTGCTAGTTTTATTCAATGTTGTTACTCCGCAGGGTATTGTGTTATAAGTGGGTTTTTCTTCTTGTTGATAAATGTCCTAGCTTTTAGTTTCACCGTTAAAATAGTGGGGAAGGTACTCAATCAAAATATACTTCTGTGCATTCAAATGAACCTTTTGGAAAAATGAATAAGACTGAAATCTTTAAAAGGCCGTAGTATGTTCACTAAGTGCAAAAGTGATTAATCTTTTTACCCTTACGTTGGCAGCAGCCATAAAACGCATGCAATTAAAGTCTATGATGACATATTTCTATGGCATATACTGTGAAGTTGTCCAAGAGAAGATAAGATAAGAAAAATAGGTTATGTGCACAATGCTGTGCAAATAAGGTTTCCTAATAGATGTGTTCAGCACCATACACTTTGGACACATTCAATGCTTTAGTCAAATATTGGTTTGTAATTGGTTTTTCGGCTTGGGACTGTTAACTTCTAGAATAATGGGATACAATGCTTTTTAACAGCCTTACTGATTTCTAGTTTAAGTGAATAAACATCTCAGGCAGAGTTTTAAATTTGGGAAAGAGTGATGATTAGGACATTATCAGTAAGTGACAATATTTTTGCTGTTTTGTGTGAAAGGAAGGGCTATTACATAACATTTTAAGTTATAAATTATTTGAAAGTAATGCATGAAATAAAGGTTCTTACTTGGATAGATTAGAGATATTTTTATCTTTCTATCTATTCAGTAATTTTTAAAAAAACTACTAGTCGTTCTTCAATATCTACTCCACTTTTATAGAGCAATAGAACACCAACATACCTGGCTGCCCTGAATAGACTGCACTTCCCAGTCTCCCTCAGATATGACTGTGACTTTGTAATTAACTTCAGGCCAATTGGACATAAACAAATGTGCAAGAAATTTCTATGAAGGAGTAAGAAGAAATTTCTATAATAATTTATCAATTATTATATAAAAGCTAGGACATTTATTTCTTTTCTCATGTCTTTCTCTTCCTGAGAGCTGGAATGCTATTGCAATGACTAGCATCAGAGCACCTACGTTGGACCACAAGGTGGAAGGTAAGGATTGAGGATAGCTGAGCAGCAACATGGATTAGGTCAATGATGTTTGTGGAGCTGCAGTACCAGCCCTAGCCTGCCAAGTTTACGTGGAGGAGAAATAATATTTCTAACATTTTTAAGCCGTTGTTTTCTGTAAGTCAAAGTTGAATTTAAAGCTAATGCAGCAAGAAAAACCTTTAAAAACTGTATCATAATAAAGAGGCATTTGGCATTTCTTTCTAAGTAGCATTTTGTACTTGGCAAGTACCTTTCTTTACAATGAGCATGCACATTGGAAATGTTAAATTAATGGTATGAAGTGAATTTACCACATTTATACTTAAAAACTGTTTTTTGAATCAGTTTAATTTAACTAACAAAATTATCTATAATTGAGAGAAGGATTAAATACAGAAATACATAAAAGATGCCTCTTTTGCATTGAGAATAAACTGCTTTCATAAGTCAGACAGAACTGCGATAGCTATCAGCCTTGGAAGTATGGTTTTAAAATTCTAGACTGTAATTTCACACAAAAGATAGGAAGTATGAGAGCGTATATGGTACTGACAATGGACTAGAAAGGTAGGCATAATGGAGAATGAGCAGGACGTAGAAGTGCCCCAAAGGCACTAGTATATTATATATATTATATAATATGTATATATATTAGTATGTTGTCAGTAAAACTGGTTCATCCAGGAACACGCCACAAGAATAATTCAATGCCCTGGGATATTTTCTCCTTTTATAGCTTCATTTTATATTGGAATATTTTGCTTTTTACTTCTTTTCTAATTTTTGAGTTTCCATTTTGAAATAATTATAGATGTACACAAAAGAATGTGTACAAAGTAGAAACAGTACAAAGAAGTCCCAAATGTACTTCATACTGCTTTTCAAAATGTTAACAACGTTCCTAACTACAGTACAATGATCACAATTGGGATATTAGCATTTCACAATAATATTCTTGACACTACCAACCTATTCAAAGTTTCACATTTGTCCCAATAATTTCATTTTGTGTAGAGCAGTATTCAACCTAGGCCCACGCATTGCATTCAATCATTTCTTCTTAGTCTCCTTTAATCTAGAACAGTTTCTAGCTCTGTGTTTTTTTTTGTATACTTAAACTTTTGGAGAATATTGGCCAGGTATTTTTATAGAATATCCTTCAGTGTCTACTGTTTGTTCATAATTAAATCCAAGGTATGCATTTTATTTATTTTTTTATTGAGGTAATATTTGTTTAAAAATTATGCATTTTTGGGGGGCCTGCCCACTGGTGCAAGCAGTTAAGTGCACGCGCTCTGCTGCAGCGGCCCGGGGTTCGCCTGTTCGGATTCCGGTTGTGCACCGATGCACTGCTTGTCAAGCCATGCTGTGGCAGCGTCCCATACAAAGTAGAGGATGATGGCCATGGATGTTTGATCAGGGCCAATCTTCCTCAGGAAAAAAAAAAGGGGGGGATGATTTGCATCAGATGTTAGCTCAGAGCTGATCTTACACAGACAAAAAAAGTTATGCATTTTTAACAAGAATGCCACTGAAGTATGCCGTGCCTTTTATGGTATTTTATATTAGCAGGCACATGACATTAATACATTTCATTTCTGATAATGTTAACTTTGATCACTTGATTGAAATGTTGTCTACAGTATTGAAAGTTTATGTTTTAAATTTCATTCTGAAATGCATTTAAACTGGCTCATCTCTATATTTTTTCTCCACAAATTATTTAAAATAAGATGGCTGACTACAGCAAGTTAAGGTAAATTAATAGAGACTGGATTTTCTTGTCAAACTTAACAAGCAGACAACTGGACCAAATATATGAAAGATTACTTTTTCATAAGTGGGACTATAGACAGTGCAGCACTGTGGTTACCAAGAAGCAAATGAGGTAAGCCTTATGATTGCACCAGCTCAACATCTGGAAGCATTTTCAGGTTACTGCAAAGCAGTGGATAAAACACCTTGCTATCTAGAGGCAATTTCCAGGCAACAGCACAAGTTGGGAAAAACTAAACAGGGTCCAGTTGTCTTGCTGAAATATGAGACAGAAACCTGGGTTTGGGAAGGTGAAGGAGGATCAAAACTGTGGGTGCAGTACACAAGAGGAGGGGCTCTCACAAGGAGATGACTGTGGAGACCTGCAGAGGGGGTCTTTCCTAGGCTTTTAATTAATACTGATACACACATGCATGAGAGAAGACTACTTGAGGTTTGGGAAATACCTGCCAGGTGAGAGCAGACAAAAGAAGAAAAACAAAACTGGAGCTTCAGGAGTCTGGGAATAATTTGCTTCCACTAGTCAGAATAGAAAGACTCCATGATTAACAGAAAATTGGATAGACTTCTCAGAATAGTATTACCTTAGAAATGGGGCTAGATTCATCCCAGACTCCTGGCTGCTCTAGACCTGCTCTAAAAACACTTAAAGTGAGCCTAGGAAGGATTCAATTGATTGAAAGTAACTCAATGTATGCCACAACAAATCTAACATTAAAAGATAACAAAAACATAGAAACCAATGACATACACAATGTCCAGCACCCAATAAAAAATTACAAGGCAAGCAAAAGAGTGGGAAAACAAACACAAAACCAGGAGAAAAATAAAATGAGAAATGACAAAGGTGATGGAACTAGCAGACGACAGAAGCTGAAACAGCTATTATGAATATGTTTCAAATAATCCAGAAGGAAAAAAATGTGTATGATGAGGAGAGAAACACAAGATATAAAAATACCTCAAATGTAACTAGGACAGAGAAACAAACAAAAAAGAAAACACTTGACTAACAGTATTAACATATTAGGAAGTTTATAAGAAAAGATCAACAAACTTTAAGACACAATGACAAAAACTTTCAAAATGAAGTTCAGAGAGGAAAAAATCCTGAAAAAATAAGAAGAGCTGAGTTAAGTAATAGCAATAGCAAGTAGTTTAACATATAAGTAACTGGACACAAAGAAAGAGATGAGAAAGGTATTAGAAGAAATATAGTTGAAAAATTTTTAATTTAATAAACAGTATAAATCTACTTGTGAAAGAATCTCAACAAACACCAAGTAAAATAAATCTAAAGAAAACCACACCATGAAAAGTAGCGATAAGGAGAACATCTTAAAGCATTAAGAGAAAAAAAAGATACAATACTTTTAAAAATGAACATTAAAGCAGGATCTTGTCAAAAACAATGCAAACCAGGAGATAGTGGAGGAAATCTTCTTTTAAAACTGTCAACCCAGAATTTTTTACCCAGTGAAAATGTCATTCAAAAATGAAAGTGGAAAAAAATACTTTATTCAGAAAAATAAAAACGAAGGTAAATTATTTCCAGAAGATATACATTAGAAAAACTGTTATAAATTTTTAAGTGGAAGAGGCATGATACCAAATGGAAATTTGACCCCCGCAAATAAATGAAGAGCATCAGAAATGGTAAATACACGGTATAGGTAGTCCAATTTGCTTTATTTTTAATCAATTTAAAAGATAATTGACATAAATGTAACAATCTTATATATGAGTGCAGCTAATAATAAAGCTTCAAAATTCATAAAGAAAAACAGAATGACAATATCTACAGGGGAAATAGAAAAATTCATAATTAGAATTAGAGAATCCAATATGATTTTTTCAGCAACTGATGGATCATATATACAGCAAAATGACTCTACGCATTTATGAGGTATGCCTCTTTAGAGAATGACTTGTAAGCTATACAACTTTTGTGGCAAGAGATAGAGCTAGCTCATCACTTAAACATACCTGACTCCTGTGTGAGAAATAGCATAAAGCTTACTTGGAGATTCCACATATCACTCTGGCCCAGAAAGTGCATGTCCAATATAGAAAGAAAGGCTTGGGTAAGCCACAGTCTACATGTCCTGGAACCCTCTCCTCTTCATCTGAGACACCTGGTTGACTGTAATCTTAAGATCATCAGTAAAGCACGACCCTTAGTAAAATCTCTCAAAATTTTTTTTTTTTGCTTGAGGAAGATTGGCCCTGAGCTAACATCTGTGCCAATCTTCCTCTATTTTGTATGTGGGTGGCCACCATAGCATGGCTTGATGGGTGGTGTATGTCCGTGCCTGGGATTCAAACCCCTGAACCCCAGGCCACCGAAGTGAAGTGTGCAGAACTTAACCACTATGCCACCAGGCTGGCCCCTCAATTTTTTTATGAGTCTGATTTGACAGATTAATCTCTTGTGTTAGCTCCCAGGAGCTGCCCTCAAAGATTTTGTCCCAGGCTGAGAAGACACGTGGCAGAGCACACATTTGACCATGGCCTGAAGGACAGCAACAACTGGCAATTCTCATGCAACGCAGTCAAGACATAAATACCCATCATTACAAACTGAGAGTTGGGGAGTTATTTGTTAGCCCAGTAAAGGTGACTAGCATATCAGGATATGTTTGCAGATAGATATTCCTTTTTTTTTTTTTTTTTTTTTGTGAGGAGATCAGCCCTGAGCTAACATCCGCCAATCCTCCTCTTTTTTTTGCTGAGGAAGACAGCCCTGGGCTAACATCGGTGCCCATCTTCCTCCACTTTATATGGGACGCCGCCACAGCATGGCTTACCAAGCAGTGCGTTGGTGCGCGCCCGGGATCCGAACCAGCGAACCCCGGGCCGCCGCAGCGGAGCGCGCGCACTTAACCGCTTGCGCCACCGGGCCGGCCCCGATAGATATTCCTTTTTAAGCAATCTATAAATAGTTTTGAATTTCTAATTTAAAAGCCCCGAAGCACCATTTTGTCTGGAAAAGTGGACATTGAGAAGCATAATAACAGAATACACAGAATTACAAAAGGTGTGTGACAAGAAATGCATGCTAAGGGATAGAGGGGCTGTCATCCCTCCGAGAAGATTATTCCTGAATGATTTAATGAACAAGTCACAATGTGATTTATTGGAGATCTTGAGAACAACTGATTCTATGGTTCAGAAAACAATTCCATCTAAACTTTTCCACATAGTTTTCCTGCTCTTTCTTTCATCACTTTCAATTGGACATAAGGTTTCCCATGGCAAGGATAATATAGATTTTAAAATGTGGCAGAGGTATAGCAAAGAGTAGCAGAACAAGAGCACCACACATGCACACACACACACTCATTACTGCTTTATCAGCAATTATCACTATTTAGCAGTGAGATTTAGCTTTATTTTCCAACTCTATATTCTGTCAGTCTCTTTCAAAATGCAGATACATTCAACAAGTGAATTTTAAAACCCCACTTTACTTTTAGGCAAAATTTATTTTTCTTCTTATGAACTGGTTTTGATGCACAAATTGCAGTATTAAAGAGAGGAGCTGACAGGTTAAAAAGAAATATTGCACAATTCATTACAGAAGTAAATTTCTAGTCTTCTTTGTGTCAATTCAAATGTAACTGTCAGAAGTCGTGTTCCTAGCCTAGACTGTCAGGAAGTTAAGTTATAAAAACTAGGAAGTTATAAAAACTAAGATCATGGTAAATAACACTCAACTTACTACTAAAATATAATTTCTAAGTAGTGCAATCAATGCCATTTGTAGAGACATGCAAAATCATAGCCCATAGGGTTCAAAAAATGAACCATAAGCAATTTGATATAAAGCAATTTGATTACTGGAAGACAGCAGAAAGCATCTTAAGGAAAATTCTATGATTTGTTTATTTTTTAAATTTTAGATTGTAATAAAACCACTAATATACTACAAAATTTTCTCCCTCTTTTTTTTTAAAGACTTAAGGTAGGTAATTCCCAGAGACTGCAATGAAGTGCATACCTAGAGACCCTAAAACTAGAAGTGTTGGGGCCTACCTGGTGGCACAGCGGTTGGGTTCACACGTTCTGCTTCAGCAGCCTGGAGTTTGCCAGTTCGGATCTTGGGTGCAGACCTACTCACCACTCACCAAGCCTTGCTGAGGCAGCGTCCCACATAGAAGAGCTACAACTCTACAACTATGACACACAACTATGTACTGGGGCTTTGGGGAGAAAAAAGAAAAAAGAGGAAAATTGGCAACATATGTTAGCACAGGGCCACTCTTCCTCCAAAAAAAAAAAAAAAGAGAGAAAAAACACTAAAAGTGTCTATGCTAACCTTTTCCCCAATATTTAGTGAAAATATACGCTTTTATGTATTCTTCATTAAAGGTATAGAATGAAATTTTCTATGCATTTAAATAACACCAAGAAAATTTTCTGAGGCTATGTATATTAGCCTGTATAGAAAGGTATTTGAGTGACAATAATTTAGTGCCACTTGTCAGACATACTTTAATCAGATAAATTCAACATGAAGGGAGAGGCAAGGAATTGAATGGGAATTTTGATGTATACGTCTTCTCTGTCCAAAGTTGAATTTAATCTCCTTTGTATATCAGTACCTCTTTTTTGTTGCCATTTTCTGGACATTTGTCATTGCGACTCTATTAAACCACTTGTAATGCCCCTCATTCAATGAAGTATACGAATCCTATATTCTATCCACTCAACTTATTGCTCTCTTTTTTTTGTCTAGTTTACTTCTAAATACCCTTCAAAATTTAGTTAAAGCATCACAATTTTCAGGAAGCCTTTCCAGAACAATGAATGTGACTTAAAATTGCTCCTTCATCTGATAGTAACCTGTCCTTAACATATCTACCAAGGTGGCAATCAGTATTCTATTTGTGGATCTTCTTTATCAAGCTTTAATTTATTCAGAATAAGGACTCCTAGACTCTTCAATTGTCATTTCAGGGAAAAAGTAAAGTTTTATATTCTAAAATATTTACACAATTGAATATTGTGGTAATAAAGCAAATCTCAATTAAGAGATAATGGTATTCTGTTTCTGGCCAAGATGGAGTAACAGGGAATGGATTGACACTCCTGCCCTGAATCAATTATGAAATATATAATAAAACAGTTTTAAGACATTGGGCATCAATAAACTTAGCACAGTGATCCTGAGAGACAAGAAACACATCAGTGGAACCCCATGGTTATTGTGTTACTGCCTTGATAAAGTTTCCAGGTCATTGTGAAGAAAAGAGAGCTAAGATGGAGTTTAGAAGATATCCTGAGTTCAGGACAGAGAGCTGACACAGAAGGGAAAGTAGAGTGGCTACAGTTCACAGAGCTGAGTACTGGAGAGGAGAATTTAAGGAAAAGGGAGAGAGAGAGAGCGGGGGAAGAGAGAAAACGCTGGAGATCTGTAGGGAGTCACCTATACACCTATATTACATTATTCAGGACAGTACAGATCGTGATGTGTCTGTGAGAAAGCTCCTCAAGGCTGGGAGGGGAAAGGAGAGGAAACAGCTGAAAGTTTACAGAGAATAGTACCCTGGACTCCTGCAGAACAGAGAATAGCACTTGCTTCCACTAGTCACTTCGAAAACTCTGTTAATTCATGGATCATTGGCAGAGTTTTAAGTATTCATTAGTGGAAAAACTAATGACATTTGAATAAAGTCTGAGGTTTAGTTAACATTATAGCATCAATAATAATTTCATAGTTTTAATAAATGTACCATGATTATATAAGATGTTAATATTGAGGAAAGTTGAGGGAAAGGTATAAAGAAACTCTCTCTTCTGTACTCCTTTTGAAATTATTTTGTAAAGTTAAAACTATTTCAAAATAAATTAAAAAAAATAAATAAACAGGCAAGACCAAATGAAAATGGGCTTTTAAAAAAAGACTTAACAGTCACATCAAAAAATATGATATCCAAATATCTAATAAACATGCAAATGTACTCAATTGTATTAGTTACTACAGAAATGCAGTTTAATACCACTGCATCTCCACTGGAATAGCTAAAATAAAAATAAATAATACTAATAGTAATGCAAATAAAGAAAAATTGACAATCCCAAGTGGAGAACAGGATGTGGAAACTGGAACTCTTTTTCACTGCTGTTGGGAGTGAAAATTGGCACAATTGCTTTGGGAAATTGCCTGTAATTATTTACTGAATTTGAAAATAGGTTCACACTATACACTATTAAATAAAGTCCTAGGTATACACACAACATACATTAATATATAGCATATATGTTCTCTGCAAGAATGTTCATATGTGCACCAAAATTGCATTGTATAAGAAAGTACCTGTGTATAAGAATGTTCCTTGTACTCATACCCAAATAATACACTGTGTTATATTCAACTTTGATGAAGTTCAAACAGGCAGACAATTCTATAATATTAAGTCAGGATAGTGGCTATTATGGGCAAGAAAATAGAGGTAATCTGGAAGGGGGCAGGGAGGGGGCTGCTAGGGGCTTCTAAGGGCTGGTTATGCTCCAATTCTTGAACTATATGATCATTACATGAGTGTCTTAACTTCATGATAAATTAACAAGCCATACACATTTTATATCTGTACTTCTCTCTATGTATACCATAATGAAAAAGTTTACATGTACTTAATAAAAAACAAGTTTCTAAGCTATTTAATTTCATCTTTAGTTCTTTCTTTTTTGGCTTGTTTTTCAATACCCAAGAATATCAATGCACTGCTTCAAAAGGAACGAATATCTTTGAATCATTACAGGAGTGAATATCAGTAACTGCTAGGAAATCATTTCTAAAACTTACTGGTCTGGAAGATTCTATTTGGCTTTATATAGATATGTCCTCTCACTCATTCCCTCCTGTAGCTTAAAAAAATCAAACATCTATCTGCTTTAAATACGTTGCCTATCGAACTGTATCCACAAAAACTAATTCTAGTGAGAGTCAAGTAAAAGCGGAAACAGAATGTGTCCATCCCAGATTCATTAGAGTTGTACGTTCATACACCAACCTAATTCCTAATTTCCATGAGCTCATATTTCTGACTTGTTATTGACAAAGAGGTCAGGGCTACCTTTCTATGTCTGCAGCAAGAAGTAACATGTCCCGTGGACCAATGATACCTCTATTTTATTTTTCTGCAAATTCTTCTATGAACACATCATGTCATTAATTTGTCAGATTTATCAAAGACTGTCTCCTGGGAGATTTAAAAAAAGTTGTTAGAAATTTTTGCTCAATCTGCTGATGACTGTGATGAGAATTTCATTTTCACACAGCCAGTGGTGGATTCAGGTTTTTTAACTACTGAAGCTTACACAATTTTCAGGGACCCAGTCAAAAGAAGGGAATGAGAAAATATTTAACTTTTGTAGATTTTACAAAAACAGGAAGTGAATACATTGCTGGAGCCCCTTCCTGGGAATTGGTTCAAGTTAAAAGAAACTTCTGTTTCATGGTAAATATGCTTCTCTACTCAGCATAGAACCTACAGATAATTATCTAGGGCAGGTGTCAATAGGAGGACACCTACAGGATACAAGCAAGCTCTGTAAATAAATGAAATGGTCTATGTGTAAAAAAAAGAATAATGCAAATGTGAATGGCAACTAGCAGCCTCATGGTCATTGAAGTGATAATAGAGATTGATGTGACTTTGACACTCTGCCTAGTGTAAAGAAGAACAGCCAAAGTTCAAATGCACTCAAGTTCTTATGCAGAGTTGACCGTTGCATGTTTCCCATATTGAACAAATCGAAAAAAAATCTAGATTTTTATTATGAAAGTCCCATTTAAAAAAAATATTAGCTACAACTTCAAATTATTTTCAAAAGAAAAATATTTTTTTTGAATGTAGAACATTTGACTTTCGCCAAGTCTAATGCACATGAAACTAAATAGAACTTGCCAAATATGGCCCTGAGAATAGTCCCAGCCAGGGGCTGAGGCTAAAGATAAGTGGTGAGTTGGCCCTGAAGGTTTTACGTTATTTGTAATGATTTAAACAAGAAGATAACAAAAAGGAAAAAAAAAAAAAAAAAAGATAAGGGACATGTTGAGATCTGGAATGACTTTAATTTAAGGAATTCTGATGAGATGGAGAAAATCCATTGGATTGCCATGAAAATTTAGGTCTGTTGATATTGTTTGGTCTAAGCTCTCTTCACTTTTGTAGGTTTTCCTAAAAATGGGATCCAAAGATACTAATTGATTTGAGTCCTACTGCCTCAGTCAGAAGATTACCTTTAATAACCAAGAATATATGGAGAGTGGGGCCGGCCCCGTGGCGCAAGCAGTTAAGTGCGTGCGCTCCGCTGCGGCCGCCCGGGGTTCACCAGTTCCAATCCCGGGAGCGCACCAACACACCTCTTGTCAGGCCATGCTGTGGCGGCGTCCCATATAAAGTGGAGGAAGATGGGCATGGATGTTAGCCCAGGGCCAGTCTTCCTCAGCAAAAAGAGGAGGATTGGCAGATGTTAGCTCAGGGCCGATCTTCCTCACACGCACAAAAAAAAAGAATATATGGAGAAACTAAAGATCCTAACGCCATGTCCCACATTAAGCGGGTCAAGCTGTATCAGGACAGTGACTTTAGATGGATATGTACGAAATTAAGGAAGTGGAAGAACAACGGTGTTTACAACAAACTTCACAGGTGATGTTTATTCAGGGGTAAAAAATAGGGCAAGTGTAGGCAGATGGATTCCAAAGAAATCAAGAGCTTGTTTACATGCAAATGTTTCTAGGAAGAAAAACATTCAGAGAAGAAATGGTATATAAATAAATTTCCTCTCAGCAGAATGTGTTTTCCTTCAGGTTTACAAGAGGCAACTTCAGGTGTCTAATGGAGATATACTGAAGAACTAAAAGTGGATACCTTTGCAAAAGGAGTTTTAGTGCCTCTAAAAGCCTGCCATCGGAGGCACTTTATTTATCTACTGTATCGAACCTGCAACCAAATTACAATCTTACCTCTCTTTGCATTTTGTATACCAATCTTGACTTCAAGATGAGTTGGCACTTCAAGGCATGAAAGTGTAATTTAGTCTCTCTTTTAATTCCCACTTAACTTCTGTGATAACAAGCAACTGCTTAGCGAGGTAATTAATGGGAAATTATGCTTTTTTATGGGCAACTTGGGATGTACTTGGGACCAGGACAGTAAGCGCTGAATCATAGTTGGATACCAATTATTTTCTCTCTCAGCTATTTGGTTGTAACAGTAATATTAATCATGTAATGTGAAAGGTGGGAAAAGAAATACCTCTAAATACCTTTTGGCCTATCAAGAGGTTTTCTGAGGGGGATCAGCAAAATGTACCCAACTTTCGAAGATATAGGTTCAATATAAGTCTCCTGTTATTTTTTACACATGATCTCATTTTGCACGTGATATGCATTTGTTAGATCACTTAATCCCTCAGAGTCCTGTGAAAAATTACTTAAGGACAAAAATGATCACATCTTCATACCTCACTCACACTTTTCTGCAATGGATAAAATGAATATTTAGCAAAGCGAGCTAGCAGTTTGCAAATGTGCAATTAAAATCCTGGCTCTTCTCTAATTATGTAACACTTAAGTTAAATGGTCTTAATAGACATATAATGATAGCTTTATAAACCTACAGTTACTTATAATCAAATGTAATTTCTATTTCAGTTTTAAAGCACCCATTAAATGTCTATCATGATTTTTAAGTAATTTGGCAGACATTTAATGAATACTTTACAAACCTAAATAGTAATTATTTCAAGAGACAACTGTTAACATATAGGAGTAACGGAACCATTCATTTGAACACACAGTTTAAAACTAATTAGTGAAATATATATGCAATACCCAATAGATTTACCACAAGAAGAAAATCACAATTTTAAGGTAATTTTATCTCTTAAAATAGAAACCATTTTTTCTAATTTTGTTCTGAATCCTGTGAGATAACCTGTCACTTTACAAAAATGTAACATTGGAAAGCCATATCTTCTCACGGTTCTGTGTGTACTCTAGAAAAATTATTTCTGTGCCAGGCAGAGTAAAAATGTATATTATGCGTTAATTCACTGTTATATTTTGGTTATGTTGCTAGGAGACTAAAAAAAAAAAAGGTTAAATTTAGACAGTTTTTCATTGCAAGTTGTAGGCGACAAGTCAGTTTCCAATTTTTCGGAATAACGCTGTTAGTTTTAACAGAAAACCACTATTTCTTACTACATATAACAAGCATAGTGGGCCACATCTTTTCACAACTACGATGCATAAATTCTTCAAAATGATAGAAGAAAACTGTGTGTTATAGTAAAGTTACTAAAATTGTCCCATGAAACAGAAATCATTATTTTTGGCCAATGAAGCTTCATTCATGAGCTTTATAGGAAGATTTTAAAGCCTAATGCACTTTAATTTATAAAATTTAAATTGTTTTATTGTGTCTAGAGAGATAGTAATTTCAATAGCCCAGATTTCAAACTTTGGGATGATATAATTACACAAATATAGGTAATTATTTGAAAGCGAGATGCAAGTTTTAATGATGATGTTTATTAATAAATTTGTATTTTAATTATGACTATAGTATTATGAGTTAATTTCATAAGCCAATTGTTTTCATATACTGGCTGTCTCAGCATTGAGGTCATTGTGACTTTTCCTGTCCTAATCTTCCTCGCCTTGTATGACAAGGAAAAATAATGCAAGCATTTCTCCCTCTGTACTGGCACTCATTCCATAAAAGGATACATCCAATTACTAGAAATTAGTGTAATATGAAATAATTGTGTGTATGCATATATGTATATATATGAATATATAATATGTAATAAGCATATATAAGTGTATATATGTATTCACATATATATCAGTATATCATATATAATGACATATAGTATATAAGGGAAAAGTAAAATATTGGAGCTAAGATTTTGCACAGGTAAAAGAGAGGGGATGTAATACACGAATGGAAGTAAAGACTTTAGCTAGGAGTCTCATAGTTTATCCGTATGAACCAGAGGGCAAGAATCTAATCTGGACATAATTGTAGGTAGTTGGACTAATGTACTAGTGAGATTCTGCACAAATTCTCTTGCGATTAATGCAATTTTCTTAGTGAAACTGGAAGTGAGATTATTAGCTGAGAGTGAAGATGACCAAGGTGGTGGCTTTGGATATTTGCGGGAAAAGGAGGAAGTATGAAATACTTTTCCAGCAGAATGGGATGAAAAATGAATTGAGAAGTGTTGTTTTTGACTTCTGAGTAACAATAATGACCAGCTGCTCTGAGGTTAGCAGTCACATATTTAAATTGAGAGCTACCAGCATGATGTATGTTTTTTTCCCAGCAACATTCAGCTGCACAGTCACATGCAAAAAGTAGACAGTGAGTTTAGTATTAAGATGGAATACTTATCAAATTTATACGATAATGCCAAAAACTTTTCTGTGTGTGTGCGTGTGCATGTATGTGTATGTGATGAGTTGTTCTACATGCTCTATAATATTTTATGTTGTCAAAATTTTAATATATTTTATAATAAAATGCTCTGGAAGAAAAATGATAGTAGTTTAATTTTGAATTTTCCTGCTTCTCCTGTAAAACATGTAGGGGGATGTATCAGTTTGCCAGGGCTGCCATAACAAAGTACCACAACCTGGGTGGCTTCAACAACAGAAATTTATTGTCTCACAGTTCTGCAGGCTGGAAATCCAATATCAAGGTATCAGCAGGTTGGTTGATTCCTTCCGAAGACTGTGAGGAAAAGATCTATTCCAGGCCTCTCTCCTTGGCTTGTAGATGGCTATTTTTATCCTGTGTCTCTTCATGTGGCATTATCCCTGTGTGTGTCTGTGTCTGTCTCCAAATTTTCTCTTTTTATAAGGACGTCAGTCATATTGGATTAAGGCCCACCCTAATCACCTCAATTTAACGTGATTACCTCTATAAAGACCTTATCTTCAAATAAGGTCACATTATCAGATATTGTGAGTTAGGACTTCAATACCTAAATTTGGGTTGGAGGGAGACACTTCAACCCATAAGATGGGAGAAAAGCTGCATCATTATGATACAGAGAGACAGGGAGGACAGAGATCTTAGAAATCACCTGGTAAAATGCACTCCCAGAAAAAGATGGCACTACAGAGATTAGGGACTGTATGGTCAAAGCCAAGATAGAATAATGCATCAGTGAAAGGGAGGAGACAAAGAAACAGAAATGAAGAGTGTGGGAGAGGAATGGGGAAGGGGCAAAACACAGAATTCTAGAATACCAGAAAAATTAAGGCATCAAAAGCAAGTGAATAATTTGCCTCAGGCCATGATAGGAAAACTGAGAATGGACTTGTCCTCTTGCCCTAAGCAACCAGGAAACTGGATAAAATATATGAGTAATCTTGGCTCAGACATTGGATAATAAGCAGTATAGAACCACAATCCCTAAGAGAAGGGAGAGAATTGAGGTAAGCTCTACTATTACTCTGGCTTTCTGTCTGAAGGGACTTTCTTGAACTTGATGAAGAGAGTGATATCTAAAGAGAGCATGATGATCTCACTGAGATGAAGAGATAGTAATTCAGGGAGACAGGAGTTCAGGGAGGTGGATGAGGCTAGAAATTTGCAGAGCTGGTAACAGAGGGAAGGATGATGCCCAGACAATGAGCTTGTATCTGCCTCAGTCTGTTGTAAAATTCAAACCTCACATACCTGGGGTGGGATCTATTCAGAATGTACAGAAGATCAAAGATAACGGTGGTCAAAGATTTCTCATTAGAAACAATGAAAGGTGGTAGACAATAGAACATCTTTAAAGTACAGAAGGAAAAAGATTAACAGTCAACATAGAATTTTATATCCAAAAAATTATCTATCACAAATCAAGGTAAGATAAATTTTTTCCAACAAAAAAGTTGGAGGAATTTATCACCAACTAAACTGAATTAGATGAAATATTAACGTTCTTCAAGCAAGAAGTTTATCAGATGAAAGCTAAGATACACAAAAAATAATAATCATTGCCAATATAGAAGTTTCCGTTCATTTTTAACTGTGGTCAGGACATAAATGAACTGTTAATGTTGTACAATATTGTGTGAAAGTGGACTAATAACATAAGGGTGCATATTGTGAGCACTAAAATAACAATAAGAATAGTTATGGTTGATTGATTAACAGTAGAAATAAAATGGAATACAAAAAATACTAAATCAAGGGGCTGGGCTGGTGGCGCAGTGGTTAAATTTGCGCACTCCGCTTTGGCAGCCCAGGATTTGTGGGTTCAGATCCCGGGCTTGGACCTATACACTACTCATCAAGCCACACTGTGGCAGCATCCCACATACAAAATAGAGGAAGATTGGCACAGATGTTAGCTCAGGGACAATCTTCCTCCCACACACACAAAAAATACTAAATCAAAAAGGCTGACAAAGGGACAGTGAACAAAAGTAAGTGGAAGAAGTAGTGAAGAAGGTCTGAATAGAAAAGCAACTATGGGTTGTCCTTTCTTTTCTTTTCCTACTATGTCATTATTTTCAGCATGAGTAGTTAACTAATAGCGAAAAGTAATAGAGGAAAGGAATGATATTATAGGTTTCCTTGGTTGTTTGTGTTTCTTAGAAAGTCATTGTCTTCTCTCTGCATTCAAAGCAAGTTCTGGTTTGAATGGAAAGCATGGTCTTTCAGGGCTGTCAACTCCAGCTCACTCATTTGTAGACTTAAGATGCTTAGCTTGTACTTACTTTGAGTCTTGTTAAACTTTCATGCTTTGTGGGTCTATGGGAGGTCTGTGCTCATGGGGCATTGCAAGCACTATATGTGAATGGAACAGCAAGGAACAACGGGCATGCATATCATACACAATTCTGTTCACTCTCATGCTCCAGTGTCCCAATCAAATCTTACTTACAAAGCACAAATACAAAGATCAAGTTACTAAGAATTTCAAGGCACGCACAGAAGAACATTAAACCAAGAATCAGGCCCTTCTGAGCATGGGACCCTGTGTGACTCCACGGGTCACAAGTCCATAAAGTTGACCCGAGATGAAAACAGAATTATTTACCTCTACGTTCTGGAACAAGGCAGAGATAGCCATTCTAACCACTGCAATTCAATATTGTATGGAAGTTCTAGCCATTACAATATGAAAAGGAAAAAAATTAATACAGGTTACAACACATGCCATTAATAATAACATCAAAAATATGAACACAAGAATAAATTTAGCAAAATATATGCTATACTTGTTCACTGAAATCTTCATACTTTGGTGAGAAATCTAAATAAATTAGGACATAAAGCATGCTCGTAGATTGGGAGACAGGTTATTATGATTTTAACTCTCCCTAAATTGACCTATAGATGCAATGTAAACTCAATCAAAATCGTAGCAAGCTTCCTTGTAGAAATTATCAAGCTAATTCTAAATTTTATACAGAAATTCAAAGAACCTATTGCATCCAAGATAATTAGAAAGAAGAACAAAGCCAGGAAGTGATGGCTTTTCATTTCAAGACTCACTGTGTAGTCTTCTTAGGCACCAGTTAACAAGGCTGTAAGGCATAGGTGAACATACACATTTATGGACAACTGGCCATATAGATAATAGAAAAGAGAAAATCTAGAAATAGGTCCAGTCTTACACGCTTCCATGCTTTGACAGTGGTGTCATGGTAATTCAATAAGGAAATAATAACGTTTTTGATAATTTGTCCTGGAACAAATGTTTGGGGATGGAGGAGGACGAATCCTTACCTTACAGCATGCATACACATGCATACACAGAGACACACAAGAATAAATGGAAGATAAGGGCAATGAAAATATCAACTATGTTCTGGAGACCAACTGCAGCACTGGTCTTGCCGTTAACCCTTTTCTTGTAATTTTTTTTTTCCTGGAAATTGTAACTAGCACATTTTGAAGACTACAGAGACTCAGGGTGAGTCCCCCTTAAGTTGGAATCATAGCACGTTTTTAATGTTCCACTCAGATTCTATCAGATCCATTGACCATTTGTTTGCATGAAGCCTCTATATATGTTTCCATTCCCAAGAGTCAGCACCTGCAACCCTAGCAGATAACTATGCACAGGTGGCCAGAGTCAGATTGGTCTGCACAAGGAGAGAACAACAATAGCCTCAGAAGTTTTGTCCTCCTGTGAACAGCTCTTAAACAACGACAAATGTGTATGGAGGTATAAATGCTCCAAGCTCTTTGCCTTTAATCAGGAAAACTCTGAGGTTCTGCCCACATTTTCTACAAATCATCTTTGAAGAATTGAGCTAAAGCTACTCTCTGTGGGCCTTTTCAAATATCTTACTCTTTTTGGACACATCTCATTTCCTGTCTCATTTCCCCATATATGTATATAAATTTTTCCTGGGACGATGTGATAATAAACAACACTTGTCTCTGGACAAAACCTCATCAATCCTGATTTGTACAGGACAGTCAGATTTTATTCCTGTGATCCTGGTTTAATTATTATACCATTATATTGTACCATTTTACTCTTTAAACTGTTTCAGTTTGTATGGTAACTTATATGTGGTCACTGTTATATAATGAAAAGTTGTCACACCCACAACCACATATCACCCAGAAGAAAGAATATAGAATTATCTATAGGATATTCTAGGAAAGAAAGTGTGAGGCAAGGCAAGTTGACCTTGAAGTTTTAAAACAAAAACACATTTTGAACACGCAAGAAACTTGGTGAATAGTCTTTGCAAAAGCCTTGTTGAGAACATTATGAGAGGATGAACTCCAGGTGCAAAGAGTCATTGCTGATCTAACAAATAAATAAAAGGAAGAACAGAGTTGACAGAATGGACTGTAAATTGTATATGATCTGACAATGTGGAAATCATTCATCTAACACAAATTGGAGCAGATGTGTTTGGTAAGTAGCTAGAAAGTAAAATTAGTTTGTGGATTGCCTCATTGTAATTGCTAAGTGTCAGAGTATTATTTAAGGCTAACAGAACAAGCAGTGAAAAATGAAACACATGTAAGAAAACAAAGATAAATTAATGAAAGCTATTAATATTTACTAAATGTGGGAGATGGTATAATTGTTGGGGAAGGGGAGAAAAAAGATACAATTTCATTTTAATGGGGTTTACAATAGGGAGCCAAATAAAGAAAGAATATATTTCATAAATATAAAATCATTAAAATAACTTCTAGAGAAAAATTACAAACTTCCCTAAATATTAGAAATATAGTAAAAGAGAGAGGAAACAGATATTCGTATTGAATGCTTTATGAATTATGATGGTAAATTTCATGTGTCAATTTGGCTAGGCTATGGTGCCCAGCTGTTTAGTCAAACACTAGAGTAGAGGTTACTGCCTGATGAGATTACCTTTGACAATCAGTAGACTTTAAGTAAAACAAGTTACCCTCCATAATGTGGGTGGGCCTCATTCAATCTGTTGAAGGCCATAAGAGTGAAGATTGAGGTTTCCTAAACAAGGATTTCTGCCTCAAGACTGTAACGTAGAAATTGCCTGAGTTCCAGATTGCTAATCTGCCCCACAGATTTCAGAATTGCCAGCTCCAATGGTCACAATCACAATCACATGAGCCAGTTCCTTAAAATAAAAGAAATCATTCCTTCTCATTCTCTCTCTCTCTCTCTCTGGAGAACGCTGACTACACTAATATAGGTTTTCGTACCAAGAGTGGTTCTAGGGGAACAGAATCTTAAAGATGAGTTTGGAGGATTGTTTCTGAGGTTGCTGGACTTGGTTCTCTAATCTTATTAGACTTAAAGGCACTAATGATTCAATTTCCAGTAGTAAAGAGATCACTAATGGCCATGACATGAAGTAGCAATAGAGATACGCAAAATATCATCATTGAATACTCATAATCAAATACTCGTAAGAGCCAAGGTTCTGAGTAACCATATATTTGATACCTTAGAACATTTTTTTCAAACTTATTAGTATAATGAGATTGACTGGTTAGTCTGAATTGCACTGGACAAAGTGGGGAAAGCAAAAGATCAGCTCAGGGATTCAGATGCCCAGCTCAAGTGCTGCATAGATCATAGACGACCTGAAAGATTTCTAGGTCTGCCCTGAAAGAAATCCTTATATCCTGTAGCTATAGAGCTGTGATTGCTGCAAACCCAACCCAGAATACAAGTGACGGAATTATAGCACAAATTGAATTCCTGATCTCGCATAGTGTCTTCTGTTAAAGTAAGGACATTTGTTGGGAAGGAATGGGGTCCTGAACACTGGAATGAGACTTTTGATTCTGAAAAAGCTGGGGACATTGATTAAACTCCTAAATTCTCCTGAATCTCCTTGCCAGTAGAAGCATTGCTTTCACTTCCATCTGAAGAGATTAATCCTGCTTAGCCTAAGGAAACTGTAGGCCTCCCCTGAAGTAGTTGCCTTTCAAGACAATACTGATTCTCCTCAGGACTCACCTCCACCAGAACCTCTTTGTTCTAGACTTGTAACTAGACTCAGGTCCCAGCAGGCACCAAAAGGTGAAGTAGAAAGTATGATCCATAAGGAAGTATACTACACTACAAAGGAAGTACATAATTTTTCCTACTTATACAGACAGAAATCCTGGGTTTATGTGTGGGAATGGATATTAATGTAGGAGCAGAATAGTGGTGGAAGGAATGTAAAGTTGGATCAAGCCGAATTTACGGATATAGGCCTACTAAGCAGAGATTCTGCATTTAACGTTGCCTCACGAGGGGTTAGAAGGGCTCTAGTAGTTTGGTTGGTTGGCTGTAACATGGACCAAAATTACTTAGGTTGAAATAGAACTGCCTTGGTATACTGTGGAAGAAGGGATGATGCAAAGTCTTAGGTAGATTAAAATGCTAGAATAGATTTATCTTATATGACCTGCTCACTCGCCCTGGGAGGATCCAGAGGACACAACTTTCCCCACAACTGTGAGAAATAAGTTTGTCAGGGGAGCCCCACTATCCCTGAAGAGATCTGTGGTTGCTCTTCTGTGCAGGTCACAAATTACAGTGGGAACTCTTGCCACTGTATTGGGAAACTTAATATAGTGGATATAATTAGATGCCAGGGAGGCAGGGGGCAAGTGTCAGCACTTCATCATCAAAGTCAAGGTGGGCGTGGCTACAACAATGGACAGCAGAGTGAAAGTGGCAATTAGAATAACCTGACTCACAGAGACATACTGAGTTGGCTAGTTGATTATGGTGTCCCCAGAAATGGAACAGATGGGGAATCTACTAAATTCTTACTTGATCTGTATAGTGGGAGAGTTCTCAGTCAAGGGAACAGGGATCTAACTTGAATCATAAAAAGAGAGCCACAGTCCCTCCATCAATTCTCAGAGTTGAGCCAGTTTACTGGTCCTGAACCCCTCGAATGAAGGGGAGGTTGAGTCCCTTAGAGGAAGGACATCTTTACACTGCCAAAATTTTATACTATTAATCTTTCTCCTGGCCTTCCCTGAAGGGACCTACAGCCTCTTACCCAGTGACTGTACATGGGAGAAAAATAAATAATCAGACTTTTTGAGGGGTACTGGACATTGGCTCTGGACTGACACTAACCCCAGAGACCCAAAACATCATGTGGCACTCCAGAATAGGGGCTTATGGAGGTCATGTGAGCAAAGATGTCAGGAGTTTTAGCTCAAGTCTGTCTCACAGTTGGGCTCATGGGTTCCTGGCCCTGTCCTGTGGTTATTTCCCCAGTTGAGGAATGCATACTTAACATTAGACATGCTCAGCAGCTGGCAGAATCCCTGCATTGATTTCCCGGCCTGTGGAGTATGGGCCATTATAGTAGGAAAGGTCAAGTGGAAGCTATTAGATCTGCCTCTATCTAGGAAACTAGTAAACCAAAAGCAAGCCTGCTTTCCTGAAGGAATTAGAGATTACAGACACCACCAAGGACTTGAAGGATGCAGAGGTGGTTATACTTACCATATCCCCATTCAACTCACCTATCTGGCCTCTGCAAAAAACAGATGAATCATGGAGAATGAAAGTGGACTATTGTAAGCCTAACCAGGTGGTGATTGTAACTGAGCTGTTGTACCAGATGTGGTTTTATTGCTTGAACAAATTAACACATCCCTTGGTACCTGGTATGCAACTAGTGATCTAACAAGTGCTTTCTCTCTACCCGTTAGTAAAGGCCACCAGAAGCAGTTTACTTTTGGCTGGCAAGGCCAGCAATACACCTTCATCTTCCTACTTCAGTGGTGTGTCAATTCTCCAGCCTATGTTATAATTTAGTCCTCAGGGTTCTTGATCCCCTTTCCCTTCCACAAGTAATCACACGGCTCCATTACATTGATGATGTTGTGTTGATTGGACCTAGTGAGCAAGAAGTAGTACCTACTCTTACTGGTAAGACATTTGTGTGTTAGAGGGTAGAAAATAAATCTGACGAAATACAGGGCCTCCCACCTTAGTGAAATTTCTAGGCATCCAGTGGTATCGGGCATGTTGCGATATCCATTCTAAGGTGAAGGATAAGTTGTTGCTTTTGGCCCCTCCTACAACCAAGAGAAACATACAATGCCTAGTAGACATATTTTTGGATTTTGGAGGCAACATATTTCTCATTTGGGTGTGCTATTCTTGTCAGTGTATCAAGTGACTCCCAAAACTGCTAGTTTTGAGTGGAACCCAGAACAAGTAAACGCTTTCTAACACATCTAGGCTGCCTGGAGAAAACACAAACCCAGATCCATTTTTCATGACTGTGTCTGCCCATCTTCTCCTAGAACATGGACTAGTGATTCTTTCTTGCCATGGTAGTTCAGATTGTCCCCAATTATAGGAAGTAAAACACCAGTAAACGTAATTTTAAATTGCTATTTCAGTTATATCATTAAGAATGTGTAATTTTTTTACTTGACCCTTTACCTAATATAGAATATTAAGTATTATTTTATTTTAATCATAATGTTATTTAGTGGTTTTCAATAGTAAAAGCATATTCTATATCTCAATATATGTTTTAGACAAAATGTTTGGTAAGATATTCATAAACTTTTAATAAGAATGTTTTCTGGTTTTGCTGTGCTAAATAAGAAAATGAAGCCAATTTAACTATGAAAAGTTGAGTATTACACTATTTATGAAATTAATGTTTTCTTACATAGTTCTAAATGTTTTCTATATTGGTAGAAATTTTTATTATTCATGGAGAGTGCTTATTGTATTACAGATAATATCATTTTTTCCTATTAGTTAGCTTTTTAAAAATATAGCAATAACTTTCATATAACCAATTCCATGGTGAAACAGAATACATGAGTTTCTCAACTTGAGGTTTTTTTCTTTTAACTGAAAGGGAAAATTTACTGGTCTCTGAATATGTCAATAATTTAGCTGTTTAAATAATATATAAACTAGTGGTTTCTCTTTAACTGGAAATAAGACAGTCTCAAGGATTCTTTATCACGCAGATGACCTTTGGATGAAAGCTATTGACAAGACTAAAATGAAAGAAGATATTTTTTAAAAATGCCTAATGGAGTCCGTATTATAGAGTCTGTTTTAGACACAAATTCCTTTATTTGCCCTCTTTCCAGACCCTGACCCAGTGTAGTGAGTGTTTAGTCAGAAACCATTTAATTCACATTTAGCACTGTCTTACCCATAGCACATATCTATAAATTCATATAATGTTGTAGAAAAAAAGCCAACAGGAATTAAAGCCAATAAAACAAATTGTAAACTTTAGACTATTTTTCAAAATGTCTTGGGAGAAGCATCCAGGCCCATGTAAGAAAACAGTCAGGAATCTGGGCCAGGGACAGATTAGTATGATGTGTTGATATTTCTAGAATTTGTGTGCTATTATGAACTGAATGTGTATGTCTCCCTCTCAATGCTGTAGCCCTAACCCTCAATGTGATGATATTTGCAGATGAGGTCTTTGGGAGGTTTAAATGAAGTCATAAGTGTAGGGCCCCCATAATAGGATTAGTGCCTTTATAAGAAGAGGAAGAGAAACCAGAGCTCTCTCTCTCTCTCTCTCTCTCTCTCTCTCTCTCTCTCTCTCTCTCTCTCTCTCTCTCCCCGCCACAAGAGAATACAGCTAGAAGGCTGCTCTCTGAAAATTGAGAAGAAGGCTCTTGCCAGGAACCCAGTCAGCCGGCACCTCGATCTTGGAATTCCCAGCCTCCAAAATTGTAAGAAACAAATGTTTTTCTATTTAAGCCATGCAGTCTATAGTATTTTTGTTATATCAGCCCAAGCTGACTAAGACATGTGCTTTCCTTTTGATTGGTGATATTCATATTATAATTAACACTTTTTATCATTAAATAACAAAGAATTTCGGTGTTTACTTTAAGGTTCACAAGGAAAGAGAAGCATGAGGCTGAATGTGCTTTATTCCACAACCAGTTTTTGCTAGGAAGCTTCCAAATGGAGCAGATGGAAATAAGTACTTTGAAAACTAAAGCAGACTGAAGGCATGGGGTATAGAAAGGAAAAAGAAAGAGCCTGTAGACAGCCAGCCACGAACTGGGAAACAGCTTAATAAGCAGACAACCTAGATTTTCAAACAGTAAGGAACAGACAAATACACCTGTGTGTTGAGGAAACCAGGAAGTTTTTCACTGATCTACCAAGTTATCGAATACAGCATTTATAACAATATTTTCTTCTATAGTTTATGTATGCACATGTCAATGTTTTTCCTCAGCCTCCTGTTTCTCAAAAGAATTGTCTCAGTTCTTCCAACAAATGTTTGTCTTTAATTGACTTTGTTCCTTGGTCTTATAAAGACCACTGAACACAGCCACTGAATAGAAATTCCATGAAAGTTCTTGCGTCTCCACACATATAGTTCACCAATTTCAATGAGTAAAGAAAATGTAAGACTTTTTTACTTTCCACTTTTCTTAGTTGATCTGGATTAATAACTAGAAAGTGAGCATTCTGCTCCCCTTCACACATGACATGCATTTAATGGGGTAATTAGATCAACATCACTCATACTCTGCTGTCATTGTGACTGCATTTGGTAGCAGTAAATGTGCCAGTATTAAACCATATTTTAGTAGATAAATGTAACTTTTTATTTACATTCTGGTTACAGAGCTATGAAACATATCCACTGTCAACTAGGTGCTAATGAATATAACAGTTATTCCTGACACTCACAAGCATTTATTGTCTTTTTTAATATTTTCTTAAAAATGATTGTTCATTATACTCTTTCTATAAAACCTATATTTTATTGGACTTGTTTTGTAATTAGTTTGCCTTACAAATGTATTGTTAACATCATTCGCTCTAAAAATATTTATGTATTAAGCTATGCATACATGTATAAGAATAATAAAGCTTTTGTTATACATCCACCCCCTATTTAAATAAATAAAACATAAATAATGCGGTTGAACCTCCCTAATTACTTATTCTCAATCTAAGAATTTCCATAATATTTTATTCCATGCATTTTATTATACTTTTAATATGTTTGTTGGTAAATGATATAATACGGTTTTGATATTTCATGTTGTGCAAATGTCATCATACTGTGTGAATTCTTTGGAGACTTAATTTCTCTCAAAATTGTGATTGTAATATTCATACTTAGAGACCTAGTTCATTCATTTTACACTGTTTGATATTGTATTATGTAAAAATGCCATAATTTATGTGGACATTTTTCAGATCATGGAATTTTAAGTTATTTCCAGTGATTGGCTATCACAAACAATGCTGATTTAGACATTATTATATATGTATCCTAGTGTATTTAAATTTGTATTTCTCTAAAATTAATCTGGAATTAATGGAATTAATCTGGAATCTTGGGGCTGGAATATCTTTTACTTGATCGAATTTTTGTGAGATTATTTTTCAGAGTGCTTGAATCAATTTTCATTCTACTGGCAATTATACAAAGAATTCTATGAAATCCTTGACATTCCATTAGTTTTAGTAATCATTTTAAAGTGTTCTATTTTTTTTCTCCCCAAAGCCCCAGTGCTTGGTTGTACATCCTAGTTGTAAGTCCTTCTAGTTCTTCTATGTGAGCCACTGCCATAGCATGGCAACTGACAGACTAGTGGTGTGGTTCCATGACCAGGAAAGGAACCACGGCCGCCGAAGCAGTGAGAGTGCTGAAATTTACCCACTAGACCATCAGGGCTGGCTCTAAAGTGTTCTATTTTTAAATAAATTTTATTGATGGTAGTATATTTAGAGTCAAATGCAGAAATCTTTGTAGCTCAGCTGTGTATATAAATGCATATGTGTGTGATTGTGTGTATATGTGTTTAAGTACCACCCAGATAAAGATATTGAACACTTCCAACATCACAGAAAAACTTGCTTATTCTCCCCAACCATGAGCTCTTAATAACCATCCCCAATCTGAAGTAATGACTATTCAGACTTCTATCATTGACTAAGATTGCCGGTTTTTGAATTTCATAAAAATGGAATCATATAACATCTGAGAATAATCTATGCTGTTGTGTGTAGAAGTAGTTAATTTGCAATGCTGTGTAGTTGCGTTATATTCCATCATGTGAGAATACCAAAAATTTTTAATCCACTGTAGTGCTAATGGATATTTGCATTATTTTCAATTCTGGATATTACAAATAATGCTGCTGTGAACATTTTTGTGCATGTTTTGGTGGAAATATACACTCATTTCTGTTCAGTTTATCCCTAGAAACACTGACTCATAGGTTAGATGTACGCTCAGCTTTAGTAGGTAATGCCAAACATTTCCCCAAGTGGTTGTAACTGCAAACATTCTCGCCAGCAGTATATGATAACTTGTGGTTCAACATCCTTTCAACACATGGTATTTTCAGTCCTTTTCATCATTTTTCCCACTCTGGTGACTGTACTTCTGTTTGGTTTTCATTTGCTTTTCTTTGATATTGAGCATTTTCTCGGGTACTTCTTGGCCATTTGGATAACCTCTTTTGAGAAGCGCCTGTTTACGTCTTTTTCAATTTGCTTTAGTTTGCTTGACTGTATTTTTAAAATTTGTTTATAGAAATTCTTTATATATTCTGGATATGAGCCCTTTGTCAGATATGTTTATGAATATTTTCTACTATTTTCTGGTTTTATCTTTTTATACCTTAAATGTATCTTTTAATGAAGTTCTTAATTTTAATGAAGTCTACTTTTTCAGTCTTTTGTTCTATATGATCAGCGCCTTTTTGTGTTCTGTTTAAGAAATCTTCACCTAACTCTTTGGAAATGAAGATATTTCTTTTAAATACTTCAAATTATTTTACCTTTCAAATGTTTTGAATGTTTCAAATGTTTTACCTTTCAAATTTAGGCATATGATCCACCTCAAATTAATTATTTTGTATTATATGTAGTAGGAGTCAAAGATCATTTTTCCACACTGATATTCCATTGCTCCAGAACTATTTATTGAAAAGATTGTCCTTTCTCCTCTGCTCTGCAGTCCACATCTGTCATAAATCAAATATGGCGTATATTTTTCTGATCTTTTTATACTCTGCCAATAGTCTATTTGTCTACTCTTTTCTCAATATCGTATTGCCTTAATTGTAGATTTACTTATAGTATGTCTTGGTATCCAGTAGCAAATCGTCCAAGTAGTGTTTTTTTTTTTTTAATAACATTGCAATACATATGTATTTTTTATTTGCCTTTTATATCAGCCTTCCAAATTTTTTAAAAGTGTGGAATTTTTATTGAGTTTGCATTTAATCTATAGATCAATTTTAAGAAAAAATTAATTTGAAAATGTGGAGATTTCCAATCCATGAACACAAACTATCTTTCCATTTAATTTGGTAGGTCTCCTTTCATTTTATAGATAGGTAGATAGATAGATGGGTGGATAGACAGATACTTTAAAGCAATGTTTTAAAGTGTTTAGTGTAAATTCATTGGCATTTTTGTTAGATTTACTTCTAGGTACTTAATATTTTACGACTTATAAAACTATTTTTGTAATTTCATTTTTCAATTGTTAGCGCCAGTATTTAGAAATAAAATTAAGTTTTGTATATTAGTCTTGGATCCAGAAAGCTTGCTATATTTGCTTAATAGTTTGTTGATTTTTAAAAATTTTCTAATATGTTATCATAGCATCCTTAAATATTGGTAGCTTTACTTCTTCCTAGTCCTTCTTTATATCCTTTATTTTTCCACTTCAATAAGCTAGCTAGTAACTGCAGTACAATGTTGAATAGAAGTGATGATAGTGATCCTTGTCTTATTCCTGAATTAGGGGGGAGAGTACTTAATTATTTAACATTATGTGTGATGTTATCTGTAGTAGTATTGTAGATACACTTTATCAGATTAAGGATATTTTCTTTTATGTTGGTTTGCTAGGAGATTCTTTTCTTATATCAGGAAGAAATCTTGAATTTTGTTATGTTGTTTATTCACTTATTGAGATGATTATATAATATTTTCCCCCTTTCTTTCTATTACAGTGAATTGCAGCAATGGATTTTTTAAAGTTAAACCAACCTTGCTTTCCTGTAAGAACCTTACTTGGTGAATGTATAGCATTAGCTACTATTTTGCTTGGGGTATTTGTAAACATTTTCACGAGATATATTGGCATGTAATTTTCCTTTTGTTGTGTATATGGAGTAGTTATTTGAATTTCTCTGACTACTAATGAGTTTGAGAAACTTTTCTTATGCTTTTGGTTAATCGTGCCTCTT
Source organism: Diceros bicornis minor (assembly GCF_020826845.1). Classification (NCBI taxonomy): domain Eukaryota; kingdom Metazoa; phylum Chordata; class Mammalia; order Perissodactyla; family Rhinocerotidae; genus Diceros; species Diceros bicornis. The sequence goes on from NC_080766.1 coordinate 20,703,424, forward strand.
TTGCTTCTGTTAACTTTACTGATATTTTGTATTTTTTTCTATATTTTTAATGTTCTCTTTGATTATTATTGATACTTTTTACAATTTTATGTTTTTCAAATCTCATGTCTCAAACTAAGTCTTTTAGTTTTTGGTTTTAATATGCTTACAAATACTGATCTTTTACCTTTCTTTCTTTTTCTTAGTTTTTTTTCCTTTTTTTTTTTGCACATTTCTTTGGGAAATTCTTCCCTACCCAGAAATTATAAAAATATTTCCTATATTATATTCTAAAACATTAAAACTTTCACTTCTCACACTTAAGTCCTAAATCCATCTGGAATTTTTTTGTGTGTATTGTATACCAGGAAGATATACCAAATTTACTTTTCCCTTTCAAAGACATCTGTGATGTCAGAAATAGTGCTAAATTCTTTTATTAGGTTCTAATAAGTATTTTATATACTTATTTGTGTTTTCTGTGTTAACATTTATGTCTTCTATGAATAAGCACTATTGTCTTTTTCCTTTACAATCTTTTTTTTTTGTTTTTTGCTTCAATTTTATTTGGTTTTCCTTGTGTTACTGTATTGGCAAAGACATCCCAAACAATACCAATACCAAGTACTGCAGTCTCCTTACTCAGATTAAGGAAATGTTTCCAATGTTCCGTTATTTTGTGTGATCATTATCTTAAGGTTTCAGCAGAAATCCTATTGCAGATTTGAAGACAACTTTTTCTATTTTCAGAGTTTTTAAAAAGACTTTACTTTTTTAGAGCAGTTTTAGGTTCACCACAAAATTGAGAGGAAAGTACCGAGATTTCCCATATAACCTCTGCCCCCACACCTGCATAGCCTCCTTCATTAATATCACTCAACAGAATGGTACATTTTATAGCAAGGATGAACCTACATTGACACATCATAATCACTTGAAGTCCATAGTTTACTTTAGGGTTCATTCTTGGTGTTATACATCCTATGGAGCTGGACAAAAGTATAACAACATATACTTATCATGATAATATCATACAGAGTATTTAAACTGCTCTAAAAATTCTCTATGCTCTGCCTATTCATCTCCCTCCACCAACCTCGGGCAACCAATGATCTTTTTATTCTCTCTATAGTTTTGCCTACTCCAGAATGTCCTATAGTTGGAACTACACAATATGTAGTTTTTTTCTGATTGGCTTCTTTTACTTACTAATATGCACTTATGGTTTCTCTATGTCTTTTCATTGTTTGATAGCTCATTTCTTTTTAGCACTGAATAATATTCCATTGTGTGGCTGTACCTCAGTTTATTTATTTATTTACCTACTGAAGGACATTTTGGTTGCTTCCAAGTTTTGACAATTAGGAATAAAGCTACTATAATCATCCACATGCAAGTTTTTATGTGGACATAAGTTTTCAACTCCTTTGGATAAATACCAAGGAGCATGATTGCTAGTTTGCTTGCAAGAGTCTGTTTAGTTTTATAAGAAACCACCAAACTGTCTTCTAAATTGGCTGTCCATTGTGAGTTCCCACCAGCAATAGATGAGAATTTCCATTGCTCCACACCCTCAGCAGCGTTTGTTGTTGTCAGTGTTTGAATTTTGGCGATTATAATTTTAGTGTAAAATTTTCATATTATTCCATGTTATTTCTTTGTACATATGTAAGAACTTTAACAAAAAATTAAATTTCACTGTACAAACTTTATTAAACTATTTTTTAGAATTAAAATTCACTAACATCTTTTCATTCTATTTATGATTAAATAGCATCAGTATTCCTCTTTTTTAATTTTTAAGGTATTATTTGCATATAATAAATTTCATCAATTAAAAAATGGGCAACATTTTCACAAATTTTGTGAGAAGTATCAACTTGTAAATTCAAGTAACTCAGCTGAACCAAGCAGAAATAACAGAGAGAACCAAAGCAAGTCATGTCATCACAAAATTCTGAAAGCCAAAGAGAAAGAAAAAAATATAAAAGCAGCTGGATAAAATGTTTAAATTTGGGGCAACTATGATGAGTGACATTTTGTCATAAATAGTGAGGACCAGAAGACAATGGTATAATATCATTAATGGAGTATAAGAGAAGATATATAATTCCATATCTATTAAATTATCCTTCAAAAATAAGGATTAATAAGGTCTTTTTCAGATAAATGAAGCTAAGGGAATTTGTCACCATTGGCACTGAACTTTATGAATTGTTTAAGATACATCTACAGTCTCAAGAGAAATGACATGAAATGGAATCTGGGATCCACAAGAAGAAATAAAGAGCATCAAAAATCATAAAAATAAGTATTATATATATTTACATGCTTCTCTTAATTTCTTTAAAGTATTATTGATTATAAAGGCATTAATAATAACATTGCATAGTGGAGATATCAACTTTAGTAGCATCATTTATGAAAAAGATACTACAGAGGAGGAGAGCTGTAAATGGAATTTTATTGCTTTAAGATTTTGGTTTTTTTTTTTTTTTTAACATTTTAGGTGAAGTACTACAATATTATGTCTAGGGCAACTTTGATAAGTTAAACATATGTAAGATACAGGTTGTAATCCCAGGTGGAACCATTAAAAGTAAAAAGAGATATAACCGCAAAACCAACAGAGAAATTAAAATGGCAGAAAAGGAAAATAAATGTACAAAATGAAGATGCGAGAACTAGGAAACAAAGAGCAAGATGGTCGACTTAAACTAAAGCATATTAATAATTATTTTAAATATGTGTGGATTAAGCATGTATATTAAAAGCAATCATTGTCAGAAAAGATAAATATTAGCACCCAAAAACATGTTATCTACAAAGGACACACTTTAAATACAAATACCCTGATAAGGTGAAAAGGAAATCATAGTAAAAGATATAGCTTGAATAAAATGATAAGAAAGCTGGATTGGCTATACAATGACCATAAAAAATGGACTTTGAGATGGTGTAGTATCTGATATACAGAAGTTTATTGTATTATGATGAAATATTAATTCAACAAGAATTAAATATATCATAAGACTAAGATTCATAATAATAGCACTTCATTATGTGGAGCAAAAACTAACAGTAAAAGAAGAAATTTAAAAAATCACAATTTAGAGTTAGAGACTTTAACACAGTTTATCAAAAATAGATAAATGACCTAGATAAAAATATGGATGATTTCAACAATAAATGATATAACTTGATTGAATTTGAAGGAAGACTATATTCCCAAACTGAAGAATACATATTCTTTTCTAGTATGTTTGGAACACTTAGGAATATATACCATATGCTAAACCATAAAATAATTCTCATTAAATTTTGAAAGTATGACTTCATATTGAGTATGTTCTCACATCAGAATTAAATTAGAAATCAATGAGCCAGATATCTCGAACATCATCAAAATTATAAAAGAAAATTCCAAAGAAACTGTGGGTCGAAACAGTGTCATGTGAGTATTCAAATAAATTTCAAATTGATTAATAATGAAAAGATAACATATTAATATTTGTGAATTCCAGCTGAAGTAGTGATTAGAACAGTTTGTAGGAGAGAATTAAGGTGATCTAAGTTTCAAACTTAAGAAGTTAGAAAAATAAGAGAAGTGAAAGACAAAATATGACTAAGGAAAGAAATAATATATATGAGAAAGAATCAGTGAAATAGAAAACAAACAATAGATAAAAGAAACTAAAGTAAAACTGCTTGTCATAAAGAATGATGAAAGTGATCAACTTCTAGATAGAATGATGAAGAAAAAAGAGAGAAAACCCAAATTATCAATAGCAGGGATGTAAAGAGATGACGTCACAATGAATGCTAAGAAATTAAAGGGATAATAAAAGTATTATGACCAACTTAATGCTTGTAAATTTGATAACAGGTAAAATTGAGAATTTCTTCAACAGGAACAAATTAACACCCTCGAAAGAAGAAAGATACAATCTGGAGAGCTGTATACCTGTTAAAAGCACGGTTTTGTAATTAAAAACTTTCTCACAAGGAAATAAACAGGCCCAGATGATTTTACTGAGGAATTTTATCAAACTTATGAAGAAAAAATAATACCAGTTCTATGAACCTCTCTCAGAACAGAAAGGAGGTTTGACTTTCCAGCTATTTTTATGAGACATTGTAAAATCATATAAAGATATTACAAGAATAGAAAACTAAAGATGAGTGGAATACAGCAATATATAAAAATAATAATCCACCATGACTTGGCGTGGATACTTACAGTAGAAAAAGGTTGATATTGTGAGAACAAAAGAAGATAATAAACAGTCATATCAATACAGACAGTAAAAACATTCAACAAACTTCAACAGTCACTCATGATAAAAACTCTGAGAAAGCTAGGAAAATAAGAGCATCTATGAAAAACTTACAGTTAATATCACAGTTAATGGTGAAATACCAACTGTTATCCTCCTAAGATTGGGAACAAGAAAAAGATGTCTGCGTGCACCATTTCTATTCACTATTGAATAGTACAAATCCTATTCAGTGCAATAAGGCAAGAAAAAGAAAGAAAAGACATGACAATTGAAAGGAAAGTAAAACTGTCTTAATTTGCAGACATGATTGTATATGTAAAAACTCTTTTAAAAATGGATATAAACAGAATGAAATTAGAACTAGTAAGTGTATTTAGCAAGATCCAGAGAAACAAAGTAAAGACTTTTTAAAAATCATCTGCATGTCTAGACATTGGCAATGCATAAATGGAAAGTAAAATTAGGAAAGCATCCCAAAAATGGAATACTTAGAATAACTTTAATGAAAAGATTTAACAAATCTCTGTGCTGGAAATTATAAAATTATTACAAAATGTACTGGGAGAAATTATAAATATATGGGTAAAACCATATATCCATGTATATAAACATCATATCTATCTATCTATCTATCTGTCTATCTATCTATCCATCTACATATCGAGAGAGAGGGACAATGTATAAGTGGAAAATCAAATAACGAAAGAGGGTCCAAAAATAGATCTTAACTTACATGGTAAAATTACTCTTTAACAAATTCAATTTAACGAGGAGTGAAAAGTCTTTTTAACAATTGCTACTGAAAAAATTGAATATATATGTAATAATTCCATAAATAGATATGTATGTATCTATATCTATCTATCTATCTAAAAATGATCTAGACTATTACCTCATATCGTTTAAAAAAATCAAGATAAATCATAGAATTAAAAGAAAAAGTTAAATCTATAAAGGCCTCTAAATAAAATTTAGCAAGATATCTTCAATATCTTGATGTTATAAAGTGTTCCTAGAGAGTAAACAGAAAGCAATAATCATAAAAGGACAATTGCTAAATCATACTTTGTCCTACCTTGAATTTCTACTCATTAGGAAAATGAATTGGCAAGATACAAACTAGGAGAAAATATTCATAAAATATATATCTGAAAAAGAACTTATATCTAGAATCCATAAAAAATTTTATAATACTTCAATAATAATAATATAAAGAATGTAATAAAGTGTGGGTAAAATAATTGAGCAAACACCTTACAAAGAAAGATGAATAAATGGCAAACAATAATAAAAAAACAAAACACATGAAAGAATTCACAGTATCCTTAGTTATGAAAAAATGCAAATTAAAACCACAAGGAGATACCACTATACATCTACTAGAATGGCTAAAATTTAAGTCTAACAATATTGACTGTTGGTAATGATGTTGAGCAATTGAGCTCTTATATATTGCTTGTGGAAATGTTAAATGGTGCAGCCTCTTTGGAAAAATGTTTTGCAGTTTCTTTAAAGGTAAAACATACAACTATCTTAGTACCTAGTAATTTCACTCCAAAAAAATTAAATCATATATCCACAAATGATTGTATAAGCACATTAATGACACCTTTATTCATTATAGACTGTAGGAGAGCAGAATTTGCTACCCCAAAATATGTCTCTTTGACTTGATTATTTTTAAGAACAAAAAACTCAAGAAACTGTGAATTTTCCCTTAAATGCCTAGAAGAATTTAAGATAGAAGACCTGTTTCAGGAAGGAGGTATCCCCATAGATAACTATAGTATAATATGAACTAGGTGTGGCAGACAGGGAGGAACCTAGCAAGGCCCATTTGATCACAGTCTTCCCCATGTCCCATTGTCTCTGCAAGGCATGGCAAACATTTGTTTACCAAACATTTGCTTTTCCTTCTCCATGTGAATTGCCTTCCTCCCCTTTGAAGTCCCAAATCACTACCCCCAACATCCGCCTTTCTCTTTAGCTGAAGATGGTATTTAAGGTGATGGTTTTGACCATTTTGGCTGGTTACTCAGGTTTTCTCCTATGTATACATGTTATTAAACTCATTTGATTTTCTCTTGTTATTCTGTCTCCTGTCAATTTAATTCTTAGACCAGCCAGAAGAACCTAGAAACGTGGAAGAATATTTCTTCCTTCCCTACAAGACAAAACTGGAAACAATTCAAATGTCCATCAGCAAGAAAATTGTTAAACAAATTATAGTTTGTTCTATTTATACAATTGAAAACAACTCAGCAATAAAAAAATGAACTATTGCTATATGAAGTGGGATGAATTGATGGCACAAACATTGTGTTGAATGAAATAAACCAGACACAAAAGAGGATATACTGTATCCTATTTTATGAGATTCAAAAACTGATGAAACTAGTCTATGATGACAGAAATCAGAAAACAGATGGCCTAAACCAGGGGCATGTATAGACTAGAAAGAACTATGAGGAAAATTTCTGGGGTGGTGAAATTTATACCTTGATTTGGGTACTGTTTGCAGTAATGTATACATTTGCCAAGAGTCATCACATTTTATAATTGATTTGCACATTTTTTGCTACATAAATTTTACTTCAATAAAAACTAAAATAAACAAACAAAAATGTCTCAGAAAAGGAAATGAGATATTGAGGACATAGAGTTAGAGAGCCGTAGCATTGGTTTTCAGAGCCCTGGCCTCTATTCTATAAATTGAGGTTAATTCTTTCTAATTCACACAACTGAGAACTAGGCTAATAATGTTCTTATTCTAAAGCCTTAGTAAGAGTCAGGAATTCTCCAAAGGATGGGAAATAAGGAATGGTCTTGAAAAAATGTACTCTGAATGATTGTAAACTTTGTATGCTGGGGGACATTATTTGTTGGTATAAAAGTGGGAATGAAGCTCATTATATTTGCATATTAATTTCATTTAAAATTTGAATGCCTGTTCTCCAATTGTATCTCATTTTTGTCTACCTCTATCCCATTTTTGGCTAGCCCTGGTAGTCTAGTGCTTAAGATTTGGTGCTCTCACTGCCACATCCTAGCCTCATTTCCCGGTCTGGGAACCACACCACCCACAGCCTGGGTTCGTTTCCAGGTCAGGGAACCATACCACCCATCTGTCGGTTGTCATACTGTGGCAGCTGTGTGTTACTGTGAGGCTGAAAGCTATGCCACCAGTATGTCAAATACCAGCAGGATCACTCATGGTGGACAGGTTTCAGCAGAGCTTCTAGACTAAGACAGACTAGGAAGAAGGATCTGGCCACCCACTTCCAAGAAATTGGCCATGAAAATCCTATAAACAGCGGCAGAGCATTGTCTGATACAGTGCCAGAGGTGAGAGGATGGCTCAAGAAGACCAGGCAGGGTTCTGCTCTGCTATACACAGGAGTTGGAATTGACTCCACGGCACTAACAACAAATTCCATTTTTAAATGACTTTACTAGTGATTGAAGGAAAGAGATATAGACTTTACTAATTTTCTTTAATTTTGAGACTTCATAGGACTGGAAAAATTCTACTTGAATTCTTTATAACTAATATGGTTATAGAGGAACAGTAACCTTACTAGGTATCTTATTTTCTTTTTATATCACAATATTCTAAATATTTTTCTGAAATATATTTATCATGTCAAGTTTTCCAAGAAAATACATCATGAACTCCTTGTGGAACAAATTTTAAAATAATATCCAACAAATGTCTATATAGCTTGTGATGTATTTTATTCTGAAACTAAATTTCGGGTTTAATTTAATAATAAAATGTCAGTTGGTTTTTTTTTAACCATATGGTGTATGAAATGTGAAAACACAGAGAAATGTATTCAGGACCCTGAAAACAACTCCACATCAGGAGGAAACTAATGTTTATCTTCTTCCAGACATTTATGTGTAGTCAACAAATCATTTAATCTACTTTACATTATTTTGCACAATAATGCTTAACTAATGTGGAGATAAAGTTAAGCCTTCTATTGACATGTAGTAAGTCCTCTCTTTAAACGTAATCCATTGTACTGTAAATGTCACTCCCCCAAGCTCTTCTAATCAATATCCTCTACTATCTTTTCCTGTCAGATGAGATAAAGTCCATCTGTGAATGGATCGACTCCACTCCTACTAGAAGATGACAACATGCACATTTAACATTTTGTGGTCTCTTTTAACCCAAACAGATAACTACATTATACAATTATTTTCTTATTAAAGATTTACAAGTTTTAAAAATATAAGGAATTTTTTTTGGACTTTTTAACATGCTCATGCTTTTCCAGAAGTGTGCTCTTATAAGTGTGTGTGTGTGTGTGTGTGTGTGTAAGTGTGTGATTCCTTTCCAAACATTTTCATTTGATTTAAAAGACATTTATATTGTCAAAAATGCTGCCAATTATGATAGCAAATTATAACCTTCATATATTTAAGAATATAAGTGTGAGTTTGACATTTGGCACATGGAATGGATTGTACTTAATACACAAAATATCAATATTAGCTGTGATGTTCAAAATGTAAAAGGACCTCTAGGTCCTCTGCTTTTCACATCAAGACGTAGCCTGAGAAATTTGCTTGTCTGCCAAGAAGGGTATATCTTCCAATGCCCTCTTTAGAAATGGCCAGAGGGTGAGAGAAATGGAAATACATCAGAGGATAGAACCAAGAGCCAGGAAGAACAACGGACTAAGATGTCACTATCAGGGAAGAGAACACAGGCTCACTAAAGAATCATTTCTTACCCTCAGAATAGAGCAATTTCTTACCCTTAGTACTATTAATATTTTGAGATGGAAAACTTGTTGGTGAGGACAACTGTCCTATTCACTATAGGATGTTTAGCATCCCTATAGTGAATCCTGTACCATCCCTGTCCTCTACACACTAAACAGCTGTAGCACACACTCCTCATTTCTGACAACCAAGAATGTCTCTCGTCATTGTCAAAAGTCCCCTGAGAGCAAATCACCCCCAGCTGAGAACCACTGGAATTGGGGGAATGAATGAGCAATATTTTCGCAAAAAGATTTTAGCGGTACTATGGACTGGTGACTGCTACGTGCTTTCCATTCTTCCTCTTTCTAAATAGGGTTATTTATTGCACTGCTTCTGTCTTTGTTCTTCCGCTGTATATTGGGAATAGAAGGAGCAGATAACTTGTCTTCATTTCATGTATTTCTTGATAAGAGCTGATACAATGATTGAACTAAATTTTGGGGATCTGGGGATGAGTTGATCATATTTTGCACATGGGAAGGAACCACGGCCAAGAGGGCAGACTCTAGCACATTTCATTATTGGGCCAAATATGCTGCTGAGAGTCTTTGCCACATGACTGCAGTTCTTCCCAATATAGAGGTGATATATAGTCTCATTCTCACCTTTGGTCTGTTTGGGCCGATAAAACAAGGCAGAAACGACTGTGTGCCAGTTTTGATTAGTGTATTTAACAGGGATTTCACGTTTCCTCTTTTGCCTTCTTGTGTCTTTGATAGGAGAAGAACATGACCAGGCTCTCCCAGTGATTCCAGAAGGAAGATGAGAGACATTTAGAGCAGTCACTCCAGCTGAGTTACCCCATCAAAGACCTGTGTAGATCAGCCAGTGGAGTGATTGAAGTGTTCTATATCTTGATCAGAATGTTGGTATCTCTTTATCAAACCTCATTATATTACAATCTTAAAATCTATTTTTTTCACTGTTTGTGAGTTTTATCTCAACTATTTTTCTTAATTATAATGATAAAAACTGTATATATGTGTTTTATTTTAAACTCAAAGAACTTTGGGGAAAAAAAATCAAATTGATTATTATAACATGAAGAAGAAAATAGGAGCAAAATAATAATGAAAAATCATAGCAAATTAAAAAACAAACATGATAGAAATAATTCCAGGTATAGCTGTAATTCCAATAGATGTAAATATGCTAAATGTAAAGATTAAAAAAGAAAGACTCTAATATTGCTTAAAAATACAATTCAGCTCTTTTTTCTTTTCCTTTTGCTTTCCTGATCAATTCAGTTCTATAGACTTTAGGTGCAGCAGAGCATGAGAGATGTCTCTAAGGAAGGGCAGCCTGCATGGGGAGTTGCAGCAGGAGCGTGGAGAGGAGAGCATCCGTGGGAAGAATTTGTCTGGCATGGGGTTTCAGAGCCTGAGAGGGATGAAGAGGGCATCAAATGATAGCTGGCATCTCTTATGGGATGTTACAGATGAAATAGGATGAAAAGGGCCCCTAAAGTGTGGGAAAGCCCTTCGTGGACTGTCAAAAACCTACAGGGTGAAGAAGATATTAAACTGAGATGGTAGCCTCTAACGCAGATTGAGAATCTAGTGGAGTGAGAATGGGAGACCCTGGAGGGCCTGTAAAGGGCGTGTGAGCCCAAGCAGAGAGCTGAGGGGTGTACATGGCTGAACGTCCCTAAGTGAGTCTTCAGAATCTGAGCAGAATGAGGGATGCAGCCTAGTGCGGACATTGGAGTCCAACCAGGAAGCAACCTAACAGACGTCACCTTAATCAACTGATTACGTTGAACATCATCAGCAATGGGAAAAAAACTGTATGTAATTTAATAGAAACAAAGAGAAAAATACAGCATCATTATATTTCTACTGAAGATACATAAACTGAATCTAACTAGGAGGAAACATCAGGCAACTCAAATTAAAGTATAATCTATAAAATATCTGGCTGTAAACTTCAAACTCTCAAGGTCATGAAAGTTAAATTATCACTAAGATACTGTTCCAGATTATTCAAGGCATGATTCACAACTGGATCTTTTTGCTATAAAACACACTATTGGCACAATTGTCAAAACTTGAATGGGGTTTGAGGATCAGATGGTAGTAACACATCAATATTAATTTCCTGGTTTTGATAGTTGTAGTACTTTAGGAGAATATAGCGCTGTAGTATTCAGGGGTAATGGCACATAAGAATAGAATAGAATTAAATAAACAAATAAGTAGAAGAGAGTTAAGAACTCAGGGAAAGTTTCCAGTATAAATGAGACAAAAGGAAATTTAATATATTTCAATAAGTGTATTTGCTCTGTTTAGGAAAGATACTTTATTTAATAAATTGTGGTGCATAATTGACTAAATATGCAGCAAAAAAATAAATGTGGACCACTAAGTTGCATCATAATCACAAATAAATTCCCTTTGCATTACAGTTCCTGTATTGCTGAGGTATCATCAATTCAGGCCTCTCAAACATGGGCAATGCATGGAGATATTTCGTAACTCTTGCCGGCATCGTTTTTCCTGATTTCCCTCCTTTGGATGATTTATCACAAATATACTTGCTGCTTTCCTAAACTTATCTGAAGAGGTTTTTTTTCTAGTCCCTAGCGACTCTTTGCTATTTGGGGAAGCTTTGTTCTATTCAGCCAAGCACTAGAGAATAAGTTCTTCCCTATAGTTTTTAATCTGCATGCTCCAGCTTCTAATCGTGAATTTGTACGTGCATCTCCGCCTCTCTTATGAGGCCTTAGACTTCAGCCCTTCTCGATTTTTCTAATTTTGAATTCATTCTTTGTTTCTTGCGTTGAGATGTTCCCTTTGTTAGTTGCAAGTTTAACTTTACATTAAAATGTGTGCACGTGTGTGTGTGTGTGTGTGTGTGTGTGTGCCCGAAGAGGGCAGAGGATTCCTGTACCATCTCAGTCCATATTGGTAAAAAATCAGCTACGTGTTAAACGGCTACCTATACTGTGTCTATAATTTCATTCACTTGAAACAAGGAAGAGGGGTTTCAGTGTGTTCTGTCGATTTCAAAGCATTCTATTAGTTTTGGTCATTTATTTGGGTAGAGGTAGCAACTGTCAACTGTGTAAGAAAAAAAATGACTTAAAAAGCTGAAAATGGAGAACATTGTATTGATTGGTTATTTCTGAGAATGGGAAAATATTACCCTGAGGCTATTTTAGTGAGGTAACAACTCACCTCAGCTCACAGGATACCTGCATTTTCTGGAAGCAGTGGTTGAGAATCTCTGCATAGCAATTTATACTCTATAAACCATTTATATATATATAATCTTTTGTGCTTCACAACAATCTGTTGACACAATTATTATTTCTGCAAATTCCCACTATAATAGAATGTGGCACAAAAGAAAATGAATTATCTCAGATTGTCTTTCCAATGAACAGTAGAGAAATCACTCAGACCTGAGAAGAGATCCCAGGATCTTTCAACTAAACTGCATGGCTTCCAAGCATAAATCATAGTCAGGCTCCCTCCCTTCCTCCCTCCCTCCCTCTCTTCCTTCCTTCCTTCCTTTCTTCCTTCCTTCCTCTTTCCTCTTCTTTTTCTTAACCTTAATTTAGGTAACTTTCCTTTTAAGCAAGTTAAATGACTTTCTAATATAAACAGAATGGCAGTAGTAGTTTACTAAGCTGACTGCAAATTAAAAGCAAGTTTACTGCCCTGAGACTTAACTAGCTATTAATGAATACAAAGTAGTTCCCTTCAATAGAACATTGAAAATGAACCACATTTTCATTCCTCCTCAATCAATATATAACACAAAAATATATTTATGCCAGTAAGAACGGCCTTAGTCTGTTTATTTTCTGTTTACTAAGTATTCTTTAAGCATTGTATAAGGCAAAAGCTACATTTTTCTTTTTGATTTCTATTCTTTATAGTAGGACATGTTTTAATTTTTAAGAGAGAAAATGCCTGTTTAGATGAAAACCAATCACTACACATCATTTTCAAGGGAGAAAAGAACAGCAAATGCTTAAAAGACTAAACAGTGTTCCTTTCTCAATAAATATCTCTGATTATTCTTTTCTGTGGTTGACTAACTGTATAAAACATGATTAGGTCTAATGCTCTATTGATATATCCTGGTCTTAGGCAGAGTTAATGGTATACTTAGCTTGGGCCTGCCTTTCTTTCTTTTCTCATTTTCTAAGCTGCATTGTGGCATAGCCCTTAGTCAATACAGCAGCTCCCTCCTGAGCAAGCATTAAATTGAACAGATAAATGGCAGCATTTTAAAGTAGATCTGATAACCCAAACATGCTTGTGGGTTTTAAAGAGGCCACACCAAATAAAAAGAACTACTGGACACTTGAGAGCTGACACATTCTTCTGAAAAAGAAAAGATCTTGAGAAATCAATTGGACCATAGAGAATATTCTCTAAAAGATCAAATAGGGCATAAGAATGTTTCTATGTCTCTAGAGAATCATACAATATTTAGTGGACATATTCTTTCAAATAGTCAAATGGATTCATTCCTACTATAATCTCATATAAAAAGAGTTGAGCCTAATATTTCTAAAAATGACTTTAAAATCTCTCACATTTTGTCAGCAATCTTAGACTTTGATTCTAAAAAAAAAAAAAAAATCATCTCAAAAATGTTTTCCATCACCGTAGGTGCCCAAAGAAAAAAATACACTCCTCGAAAAGTGAGTTCATAAATCATTTAGTTTTTCAGTGCTCAGAGATGAAGCAGAATTTCCTGAAGGCTGTAGGAGGAGTGTGTGTGTATGTGTATGTGTTTGAGAGTGTGTATGTGAGAGAGAGGAGCAGGGAGATTTTCAGAGGGGAATTGTATATTTGATGTTCAACATAATATTAACAGTCATTAGATTTCAGATGGAAATTTTTAAAAAAAAAATTCTCCTTAATGATACTAATCTTTTAAATCTAACACTTTACATGAAAAACTACTCCAAACTAGAACCATATTTGTCATTATCTAAATAAACTGTCTGCCAATCAATGAACTACATCTGCTTATTAATTTAAACTATTTCTGTGATTCCTTTTATCATTAAAAACCTACACTGATTTTATGAACTAACTAAATGGAATAAGCCTTTACAAAATAAGGAGAAGGAAAGAAGGAAGGAAGGGAGGAAGGACCTATCTTAAAAAATAAGCAGTAGGTGACTTCCCATGTTTATCTCATTGCCAAGCTAAACAAAACTCAACGATTTCCAGGAAATAAACCTGAAGAGAGTTGGTGTTAACTTAGAATCAATATGTTTGGTGTGAACAATCAAGTACCAAGTCTGAGGTGTATATGGACTGTCACATTAGTGTCAGGAGACATGGCCTAATTTGATGCAACTCTGTGTATTTCTTAAATGGCCCCAAACAAGCAAATGCTTCATGACATTAAACCAAACAAAGAGGGAAATGGAAATAAGTAATTACTCAAGGAAATGAGTAATTAAAAACCAAGCCCATATGCTGATATCTTTGAGTGTAAGTTGTAGGGGAGGAAGAATTATTCCTCTACCCTTATAGGTTCTTCTGGCTTGTCTAAGAATTAAATTGATGTGAAACAGAATAACAGGAGAAAATCAAACAAATTTAATAACATGTATACATGGGAGAAACCCAGGAAAACTGAGTAACTTGCCAAAATAGCTGAAGCCATCACCTTAAATACCGTCTTCAGCTAAAGACAAAAGAGGTTGTTGGGGGTAGTGGTTTGGGACTTCAAAGGAGACAAACACGATTCACATGGAGACAGAAAAGCAAATGTTTGGTAAACAAATGTTCGCTATGCCATGCAGAAACAATGAGACAGAGAGAGGACTCTGATCAAATGGGCCTTGCTAGGTTCCTCCCTGTCTACCACACCTCGTTCATATTATACTATAGTTACGTATGGTGATAGCTCCTTTCTGGAACAGGCCTTCTATCCTAAAATCTTTTAGGCAGTTAGAGAGAAGAAGGTCCAAGTTTCTTCCTGAGTCTTTTGTTCTTAAAAATAATCAAGCCAAAGAGACACATTTTGGGGTGGCAAATTCTGATCTCCCACAAAGCCAATAGTGTATATCCTCCTAGAGGGCAAAAACTATCCCAAAATTATTTCTATTCCCCAGAACACTAAGATCAGTGTGGGGTGGGGGGAGTCAATAATAGATGGTCAATAAACATGATTTGAATGAATACATGGATATTTTTTAAAAGAATTATGTGAAAACTACAGTAATAATAGAGAGAATGTTTTCTTACTTCTTTAAGTCCTCCTAATTGCTTCTTCTTCCTTCTCCCAAGCACTTACTAAGATAAGATAATCAGATTGTTAGCTCTACTGTAGTTTCTCTTTTCATCCAGTCATCCTAATGCTCTCTGTTTCTCTTCTTCCACATTTTTTTTTTTTTTGAGACGATCGGCCCTGAGCTAACATGCAATACCAACCCTCCTCTTTGCTGAGGAAGACTGGCCCTGGGCTAACATCTGTGCCCATCTCCCTCTACTTTATATGGGACGCCGCCACAGCATGGCTTGACAAGCAGTGCATCGGTAAGTGCCTGGGATCCAAATCTGCAAACCCGGGGCTACCGAAGCACAGCGTGCACACTTAACCGCCGCGCCACTAGACCAGCCCTCTGCCTCTCTTCTTTCCTGCTTTCTTCTTCCTTGTATCTCTGACATACTGTGATATTGTGATTTATAGTAAGAAATATATATTTGGTCTTAGGTTCAGCTCCTGGCACCAAGCTCCCCAAACCCTTGGAATTTCCTAAATGGTAAGAGACATAAAGGTATATTTTGTTATTCATAACAAGCCCTTTTCAACCACACTTGAGTTTATGTTAATGAATTGACTTTTGGAAAGTCCCTAAGGATGGGGTCTCTTTGCCAGGGGAACCAACCGTGTGATTAGAGGGTTAGAACTTTCAGCCACACCCCCACCCTCTGATCTCCAAGGAGGGGAGAGGGGCTGGAGATTGACATAATCACTAATGGCTGATGATTTAATCAAACATGCCTACATAATGAAGCCTCCTTAAAAATCCCTGGACTATGGGATCAGGGGGCATCCAGGTTGGTGAACACGTAGAGGTGCTGGGAGAGTAGTGCGCCTGAAGAGAGCATAGAAACTCGGAGCCTTTCCTCCCCATACCTTACCTTATACATCTCTTCCATCCAGCTCTTCCTGAGTTATATCCTTTTATAGTAACTGGTAATCTAGTAAGTAAACTGCTTTCTTGACTTCTGTGAGAAGCTCTAGCAAATTAATCAAACCCAGTGAGGAGGTCCTGGGAACCTCTAATTTATACCCAGTTGTCAGAAGCAAAGTTAACAACCTGGGCAATTACAATCACAAGACTGGCATCTGACGTGTGTGTGTGTGTGTGTGTGTGTGTGTGTGTGTGTGTGTAGGCAGTAGTCTTGTGGGATTTCCCCCTTAACCTGTGGGATCTGATGCTAACTCCACATAGATAGTGTTAGAACTGAATTGAATTGTAGGACATCCAGCTGGAATCACAGAATTGCTTGGTATGAGACACACACACACACACACACACACACACACACATTTGGTGAACAGAAGAGTCAGAAGTGAAGTATTTGGTGAGCAGAGTGAACAGTAGAGAAGAAAAACAGGAGTTTTTCCTTTTCACATCTCTTAGTAAAAGCTTGTCTATTCTACTCAAGTTTCTGGAACCATCCAGTGCAATATATCATACCACTCCAACTCCTCCAAATACAACTGCAGGGATTTAATACAAAGAGAATTCTGTACCCCAATTACCAGCTCAAAAATACCTCATGGAATCTTGCCAATCTTCTTTCTCACTGATTCTATGATGGCTAAATTATTCGGAATTGATTTTTCATCTAGCTATATCACTCATATTTGCCATTGTAGCTTCTGGACTAAATTACTGTCTCTAATATGTTGCATGTTGGTTTTAACTACTGGACTGTACTTTCTTAGTTTAAGAGACCTGGTCATGAGTAGGATAGAGCCAGATAGAAACTTGATAACACCTTATTCTACTTGTTATAAATTAATTAATTAGTATCACAACTTTGTTCTATAGTAAAACATCATAATTTATGTTCCATAAAAGATGAACAATGTATATAGGAAATACTGATTGAAAATATTCCCTGATAGGTATGTAAGAAGCAAAAGCTAAGATATATTTGTTATAGTCAAATATTTTATTTGTGATTTCTTATACTTAAAAGACAAAGAATCAAATGGATAAAAAGAAAAGGCTGTAGATAATGATAGTACAATAAATATAATGCTAATGAATGATATTATTACTTTTTCATTCCTTTTTTATGAAGATTATTCCAAAATCTAGCTTAACAATCAACAGATATGGTGAGCTATTTATTTTAATGATTATCATAATAAGAAAACTAATAGAGAAGGAAAGGACCAGAGAAAAATATTGATGAAAACATTAGGGACATCAAAAAATCACTCTGGTTGTATGGATCTAACTCATTCTTCTCTGCTTGGCAAAGAGCATTCAATAATTGGAATTATCCATCTATCATTTTGACATTGCCCTTTGGAAAGTAATTAACAGTACTAATTTATATAATTTATTTAGCACAACAGGAGGTTTCAGAATTCACATATGCTGTTGAACATCTGTGTATTTTAACTTTATATCTATGGAATGCATTTTATTTACATTTCAGGCAATGTGATATGACTGGCATAATATTTTAAGAAATTATTTTTTCAAAAGGGAAATGAGTTTATTTCCAAGTTATATTTTATTGAGGAAACTTAAAAAAGGATTTTAAGATTTTAAGTGAGAGGAGTGTTTTTTCTCCTTTCTAAGATAGCATGTGTAAGGTCATCTCTTGCAAGGAATAGAACCATAGAACTTTGTAGGAGATTGTGTTGAAAAAAATCTTTAGAAGGTCTAGATAGGTGCTGTCCAACAGAAATATGATGTGAGCCATATATATAATTTTAAATTGTCTAGTAGCCACATAAAAAATTTTTAATATGAGGTAAAATTAATTTTTATAATATATTTAACCAATATATCAAAAATATTATGATTTCAACATGTAATCAATATAAAATATGAATGAAATATTTCACACTTTTTTGTACCAAGTATGTTGTGTATTTCACACGTACATTATATCTCAATTTCGAACACCCAGTTTCAAACGTTCAACAATCACATGTGGCTCTTGACCATTCAACTGGACAGTGTGGGTCTGGGGAAGTTGATTCTCCAAGAATGACTCCTGAAAAAACAACTCAGAACTGGTTTGCCAAGAAAACTTTTACCTCCGTCATGATCAGGAAGCTAGGGAATCAGGGATATACTATGCTAACTCTGATTGCAGAATTATACAACCTTAGCCACAATCCAGGGATCAGGGAACCATCAACTAGGCTGTTGGCTTGTGACACACACTGCCTTGATTTTATTCCAGGGACCAGGACATAGCTTAAGATCGTATGACCATAGGAGAAAGGAAGGACAGATAGTGACAACAAGTCAGTCTCTGCTGCAGTTCACCCCTCTGCCCACTCAAATATTCTTATACACTCATGTTTCCACATATATATACTTACCCCATCCCCAAGGTAGGTAACCCAAACACCCATCTGCTGCAGCATCCAATTCATTACCCAGGATTCTGGAATGATACACAACTCTCTCCATTATGTCTGAATGCAGCTATTTACGGTTTGTTGGCTTATAAAATAATAAACACATTTTGTATGCCCCACTCGCCAATACACACACAACACAAAATATTGGAGTAGGAATAGAATGATAGTAATAAAAATGTTAAAAAACTCAACTTCAGAAAAGACAGGAATGTGACATGCATATGAATCATTAATAATTGTGATCTATAAAATATCAAATTTTGATGTCCAGGAAGGGAAATGAGTCCCTTGGTTAGTCCTTCTGGATGCCTTGGGTTCTGCTCTTTGGGATAAAGGGCCTTTGTTTGTGGTCTTCTGTGGTTCCTGGCTTTGCCACTGGGGCCATGTTTATCATCTTCCATGGTCCCGTCTGAAGTGAGTAATTAATGAGGAGTATGTCGTTTGAGGTGCTGAATAGCATTGGGAATCCAGGAGTTTCGTACGGTTTCTTTTGCATCAGGCAACTTGCTTTTGTCAATTCCATTTTTTGTGTGTGTGTGAGGAAAATTAGCCCTGAGCTAACATCCATGCCAACCTGCCTCCTTTTTTCCCCTTTTTTTCCCCAAAGCCCCAGTAGATAGTTGTATGTCATAGTTGCACATCCTTCTAGTTGCCTTATGTGGGACGCCGCCTCAGCATGGCCCGACAAGCGATGCGTCCGCACGTGCCCGGGATCCGAACCCAGGCTGCCAGCAGCAGAGCAGGAGCACTTAACCACTAAGCCACAGGGACGCCCCGTCAATTCCATTTTTTAGTAATCACTGTACATGATCTAGTCTAGGCATACTTTTTAAATTTGAAGACTACTATTTAATAACGAACTTTTGGGCTGTACCCACTAGGGTAACCAACTGTCCTGGTTTTAAAACAAAAAGTTCTGCCTTCCAGGAGGCCCCTCCATCCTGGGCAAGATGGAGAGTTAGTCACCTTACCTCCTATATCCCTCTCTCTGTTGAAGCCATCTAAAACCATGGGCCCTGATTGAAAGGCAACGCCCTTAATCCAATCTCTTTAACTAGGTTCCTGACTTTCATAAAGCTTATGTCTTATCTCCTGCTAAGACCTCAGCTTTGAGGCTTATAATTTCTTTAGTTTTGTTGTGTAGTCTCCAAATACAGGGCATTCAGGCAACTTAATATGCCTTCCTTATCAAAGCTCTTGTGTTCCATTCTGTCTCTCTTGATAGAATCATGTCTCCTGTAGGGCTTTTTTCACAGTAGCCAAAAACAGCCAACACACACCAATATTCTGAGTCTTTCCTGCCATTTCCTCTAACACTGTCACCTTGGTCAGTGAATGGTCTACATTCTAAGATATTAGAAGGAACATTTTAACAATTATTATTTTTTAAGATATAAAGGACATTAGTTTTCTGTCTTTCGGTATGTGCCTAAGCCATGCCTCATGCATAAGTATGCAGCACTCTATATCTAGCAGATTTGGGGGAGCAACTCAAGGTGTCTGCTGCAGAGAAATATGTAACCTGGAAGAGAAGTGAAGTATCTCACCTAATTCCAAAGAAGTGATCTTTTCTCTGAGGTTTGAAGGATGAATAGGTTAAACTAGAGGCAGAGGAAAGGAGGTGAATAGTGTTTGGGGTAAGGAGATAGAGTGTGTTCTGGGAAGAGGAAATGGAATAGATACATGTGGGAGGTGTGATACTATTGTGTATAAAGGTGTATAAAGTTATAAGAGTTTTGTTTTGTTTATTTATTTATTTATTTCCCCCAAAGCCCCAGTAGATAGTTGTATGTCATAGCTGCACATCCTTCTAGTTGCTGTGTGTGGGACGAGGCCTCAGCATGGCTGGAGAAGCGGTGCGTCGGTGCACGCCCGGATCCGAACCCCAGGCCGCCAGCAGCAGAACGCACGCACTTAACCGCTAAGCCACGGGGCCGGCCCAAGAGTTTTGTTTTTTTCTGGTGTGTAATATTAAAGGTGGAGTTCTTATGTGAAGTGAGAGTGAAGAAGTAAAAGAAATCATGTCCTGGAGAGACTTTGCACAGGAATTAATGTTTAAAGCCAGATTTGCTTATTTAACACATTTAAATTTCTGAGGAAAGAAATCGTATCAAAAAAGGTAGCAAAATTATAATTTTTGTATTCTAAGAAACAATGCAGAAAATGAAATAGGAATTCAAATTAAAAAAAAGTCCTTTGAAATTTCAAATGACTTCTAACAACCTAGATTGCAAACTACTAAAAAATTGTTTTTTACTCTAAAAAACTTTTAACCATTTTCATCTTGTATCATTTTATCTTACCGCTCCCTTTAACTCAACCACCTCTGAATTGTGCCCTCTACTTGATGGCGCTTTATAACCTCACATGGCAAAACTGCAAATAGCCGAGGTAGGGGTGGCAGCTCTTTTTCAATCTGTGGGCATAGTTAGTTGTAGATGCTCCCCCCCCCAAAAAAAAAGTTCCTGCAAGTCGCTCCAAGCAAAACCCCAAATCCTAAAAAAGGAGTGAGCTAAATTCATTCCAGACAACACAGATGGTTCACGAAAAAGGGGAACAGACATATGCATATGAGCAGAATTTTTTCCAATGATTTGTTTGCTCATCTGGAAAAGTTTTGTCTTCTGGCTGGCAGTGTAGAAGCTGTTACCCTAAAAGTACCTGAAAGTCAATATGTGGTTAAATCCTTTTCCAACTTTGAGGTTTGAAGTACTCAAAAGTGAAAATAAGTCTGAAGATTTAGGTGATGAAGTTTTTGAATTACTTGATCTGTGATTATTATAGTTCTCATAATAGATGGCTAGTATCCTAAAGAAAGTTGATAACTGTGCAGACTTTTCCTCTGTACTACCTCTCTTATAATTGAAATAAATAAAATTTGTGCTCTCTGTCTTAGTCAATTCGGATACTATAACAAAATACTGTAGACTGGGTGGCTTGAAAGCAACAGAAGGTTATTTTTCATAGTTCCAGAGGTTGGAAGTCTGAGATCAGGATGTCAGCAAGGTTGGGTTCTGGTGAGGTCTCTCTTCAGTTTGCAGACAGCCAACTTCTCATTGTATTCTCAGATGGCAGATAGAGGGAGAGATAGTTCTCTGTCCTCTTCTGATATAGACATGAATCTCATTTATGAGGGCTCTACCCTCATGACCTCATTATCTCTTGAAGGCCTCACCTTCAAATACCTTCACATTGGGGATTAGATTTCAACATACAAACTTGGGGCCAACTAAGCATTCAGTCCATAATACTCCCCAAACAATTTCTATCCACACCAATCACCTTCACCAGTTTTTATGATTCCACTTTTTACCAATCAAGAGGTAACAAGTATTAATCTCTGTCACAAAATCAGATGCGCAACCTGGGTAACTGCTTTTACTTTAGGGAAAGCTTTACTTACCAAGGAAATCTCATCTTGAAAAATATATCTCAAAAGAAAATAAAATTTTTTTTTTAGGAAGATTCGCCCTGAGTTAACACCTGTGCCAATCTTCCTCTATTTTGTATGTGGGTCACTGCCACAGCATGGCTGGCAAGTGGTGTAGGTCCACACCCAGGATCCAAACCTGTGAACCCAGGCCACAGAAGTGGAGTGCACTGAACTTAACCACTATACCACCGGGCAGGCCCAGAAAATAAATTTTTGTAGTGCATATACTACATAAAAAGTGTTGGTGGATAATGTTTTAGATACCCATGTGTACCTTTTTATTTATCTTCTTATTTCTCATTGTGGAAGCTTCACATATATTACTTAGTCAGATGTTGCCCCAGGCTGAGGCAAGGAGGGAAACACCTATAGCTTGTGGTCCTCTATGAATAGTCCTGCTTCCTGGACACTCCCAAGAAAGATGACAAGGCCTCTGAAAAAGAGAGGTATGTGCTCCTCTCGGAAGCAAAATCATAGCTAGATTTAAGAGATTTTTCAGATTCCTGAATATGGACCAGAAGCAGCATAGAGGCGGCAGGATTGAAAATATCATGCAAAGGAGGAAAATCAGTTATTGCTGTGAAATTGGATGACAGAAGACAAGAGGGCCAACTCTTCAAATGCTTTAGAGCTTTGTAAATTACACGATTGCATACAATCCTGATGGCCAGGGGAGAGAGTCCCCCAAATTTTCTGTGAGTCTAGCAGGATAGGGCTGCCAAGTAAAAATTAATTTGATTTTTAGAAGATAAAAGACAGATGATATTTCTGGCACACCTAGCTTTGGGGGCTGGGAGTCATACTTACTAAAAATAAATATTGTACCGAAGTGGGGATTCCACTGCAAGATAGAAATGTAGTGCAACTTCTTTTCCACAGAGTCACATCATTTTTCTTCTGAATGCTGGCTCTTTCCTTTGTAGCTCTGTAGGGATCAGTCCATTCTAGCTCAGCATGAAGGGCCTCTTGAGTCTGTATAAATAAAAGCCCAAGGCAGGATCAGTTACTGAAAAGAGGTTCAAACCTTTGTGAATTATTTAATACTTCCAACACCACTCAACAAGCAGAACACATAAAAAATGTGTTTTCCTCAAATTGAATGTTTAACTGCCAAATTTCTTGATATTTACTCCTGAATTTTTGGAATGTCAGCAGAATTGTGTACATGGTTGGCCAGCCCTCATTTCTTATATGGCTCTGGTTAGTGCATGAGAATTAGTGAACTCAAAGGGGGTGTGGGTGACAAATTGAGAAATACTCAATATCATATACGTACATCCAAGAAGTGCTATTTTAAAATTAACCACAATTGAGAAGACCATTCTGAATTGGCTTTTGTTCACAGATGCATAATTACGTAATTTACTTGTCAAATGCCCATGAAGTTCAGTGAATGGCTTTAAATACAGATATGCTATGGGGCCTGGCAGGTTAGACTTGAGATATCAGTCCTTTCTCAGTCATTTTTACCTCAGGGAATTATTTAATTTTCCCAGTCTACAGGGAATAATAGACTAATACCTCTCTTACATGATTGCTTTCAATTAAACACGCACACACACGCAATGTAAAGTACTTTGAATAATGCATGATATCTGCTTATCGTATAGTTCATGGCAACTGCACATTTCTGATATCAGGAATGCAATGCACTTTATAAGTTCTATTCTTAAACTCAAATCTTTCTTTGTTAAATAAGATTTGAAGAAATAGATACAGGAGAAAATTTGGCTACTGATAAATATACTCACAATTCTTCCAACAGTTCGTGATAATGTAATTTTGAACTCAACTCAACCAATCAAACTTACTCTTCATATTAACTTGAACATTTTTCCCCCTTTAAATACTTACTAAGACATACTTTGTTTTCTATTTGGGATGTTTTCTCTTTCTTTATGTAGCCAAATTTGAGATAAATAGTGAAAAATGAGATAAACTGATCTTTTAATAATTTAAAAGACTATTTGCCTTTATCTCAACATCAATATGTGATAGAAACAAATTTAAATTGTTTTGATAATGCATATGGATAAATATAGTAATATCTAATTTTTATATCATATTTTCAATCCAATTCTCAATTTATTTTTAGCCTAATGATATACTAGTCAGTATGAAAATGGGCATTTTCATGACTTTTCATTTAGGAAGAAGAGTAAAGGTTGAATTATATTGGTAATATACTAATATTCACATAAATTTAATAGTGTGGAGAAAGAGAGCAAGCACATATGTCCTACATAAAATTGCATCTCCTTTTAATTGCAAAAGTTTCTTGGTTTCAATGAATATGTATATAAACCATTGTAAACAGATTTAAAATCTCTTATTTTCAGTTAATTTCTGCTTGTAAATATGTACAAAGAATTGAAGTCTTCATAATTACAACACTAAAACCTTTATGCCGGTGGTTTTCTTTAATTAGTGTAACGTGTAGTCACGTGGGTGGAAAGTAGCAAATTGAGCCAGGTATGTCTGAAGGCACACCCCGAAGCCCCTTTAACTCTTTCATCTAATACACAAGTGAAAGAAGGAACTTTGGACTAATTAAGAGTATAAAGCCACTCTGAGTCTGCCTCTGGCAAGACGCCTAAATCAAGTAGCTTGGTCCTCCAGCTGGAAGGACTGTAGTGTCCCCGGCTCTGTGTAGTAACGCCTCTCTTTAATTATTATACAGAAATGTATATATTTCACTTGTGTCTGTGGCCACCAGACAGTGAAGCACATTGTCATCCTGTTTCGATAACACATACTTAAATTTGGTATTAGAGACACATTTCCTTATGATTCTGGGTTTAGATTATCCAGTTTTCTCAGTGCCTCTGTTTTCTTGTGGGGATCACTATAGTTCTTCATAGGGCTGGTGTGAATATTAAATGAACAAGTAGAGGTGCCGTGTGTGGAATTGTGACAGGCACCATGTAAGGGCTCCATAGTTGTTTTTATTATTATGAATATTATCACTTTTATTATCCCATCCACAAAAATGACCCAGCAAATAATTATTAGAAAGGAAATACTGAAAGACAGTAAAGCTAAATGCAAACTGCATAAAAGACTTTGTAATACTAAGAGTTTCAAACTTGTATTGTTTGAAAAGATTAGCTAAGACAATAGAATTATAAATATATGTTTTCCATTTTTTCTTTCAATTAATAATGACTTATTTGTATGGAAAATTTATAATTAAAAAAAGCCAACAAGTTTTGTGATTGCTGATATGCAAATGTCTTGATTTAAAACAATAACCCATTTTCACGTGATAGCATACATCACCATATTGTTACTTGAGAAAACATAACTCTAAGTCCCTTAAAGATACACTGATATAAAAATGTCATTTTCACTTATCTCCAATAAGCAATTCTGTTTTTTATCCTTAAATTAAGAAAAGTACAACAGTGTTTCTCATCCAGTAGCTCCTATTAGCATGAAAAGCTTTATCAGAATCACTTGAAATTTAATAAAGAACACTCTGTTTTCTGTAACCCATGTTCAAAATCAATTTGATAGACACAGGTGCCAGCCAAATGGAGAGACCAAAATCTTGGCATTTTTTCTGGATAGACGTTTCTGCTTACAAATACGTCACCTCTGAGCTGGGTACATATCTAGCTGGTCACACAGCTGGATAATCACAGGTCTACCCCTAACTCTGTAGATTTTATGGTGTCAGGAAGAATGTCCCTGCTTGCTGGTAGGAAGGTCACCAGAAAATGGAAAGAGAAGAGGCTGATCTGTCCAGGCTCAGTTCCTTCCCACCACTCTGGGAAGTCACATCTTGCCAGGGAAGCGATGACACACAACAGAAAAAGGGCAGAAATAGGGCTCTTTGGAGGGTTCTGGGCAGAAAACATGAAGCAGAGGAAAAGTACATATTCTAATAGAAAATAAATCCAATGGATACAGTCAAATTGTTTTATTATTAAAATAGGTATAACTCTTATTTAGGTTTCTTGACTTATGTTTTGCGAAACTGTAAATAATTTATTCTTTCTTTGAAGAGGTATTTCAAGTACAGTGTTAGAACAATTAATACTGATAATCACTAATTTTTACTCCAAAACACAATCTTGCCTCAAATTTTCAGAAAACTATTTTTTATTATGTGTATCACTTCATAACTAGCTATAGTTCTCAAAGATGTAAACTCAGAAGACCATGATTTAAAAATCAATAATTCCTTTAAACCTTTATCAGATTTTTTTTTAAAGTAATGCCAGGAAATAAGACATACTGGCTTTCACTTTCAGTAAGCTGGAAATAATAGCATAAATTGTGTAAGTAACCTCTGATTTAACTGAATTATGTTATGATTTTCATTCTAAGGTCCTTGTTTGGTATGGCAAAACTCTATCATCTACATTAATGGTTCTCAAAGCGTGTGATTTTTTCCCCAGGGGACATTTAGCAATGTCCCGAGACAGTCTTGGTTGTCATAAGGGACTGGGTGATGTGTTACTGGCATCCAAAAGGCAAAGACCATGTATATTGCAATACATCTTGAAATTCACAGAGCAGTCCCCATAGCAAACAATTGTCTGGCCAAAAATGTTAATAGTGTTGAGATGGAGAGGCCTTGTTCTAGATGAACATTATGTGAATTATCAAGGTTTATATTTTGTGTTTCTATCACAGAGATTTACAGATTCTTTTTTTTTTTAAATCTTAGCTGACCATTGGCTGATTTGCATTTCCAACTTTTTCTTTACCAAGTGAAAAAATATGCAAAGATTTTAACTAGCCAGTGAACCAAAGTGCTACATGTAGTTACTTTGAGTATATTGGAATTAATTATTCTAAATTTATGTATTTATCTTTTTTCTTTTAAGGTAAAAGAAGTACTGCTAAAAGAGGTACTGCTTTTCTTTTATCCAATTGGTTTGCTCGTGTTTTGTATATATTTAAACTTTGTTCTTTATAATTATATGAAATAGTACTTTAAGCCTATGAATCTCTAATAGTTTGTCATGTCCTTTTTGGTGATATTATTTTCATATACTATTCATGAAAATATTACAAGTGAATTAAATAATTGATAATTAAATTGAGCTATTTTGACCATATTGGTATTGCTGAAATTAAGGACCAAAAAGTCAATGAAACCTCTTAAGAACGCTAAACTGGTTATTAGTTAACGGATACTTTAGTACGTATATTGAAACAAATTAGTCAATGTGTGTGGAGATGGATGTACTTAATAATGACAATAAAAATTTGATCTTATATAATATTTATAAAATTATCAATATAATTATTGGCATCTCTTACAAATTATTTTGACTATTCATATAATGTTTAGAAAGCAGCTTATGGGTTGCCTTTTTCCTTTACACTTTCTTCTTCAAACTTTACTCTGACAAAGTGAGTACTTTCCATGTAATTTGAATTAAGGTAACTTTGGAATACATTAATTTTCCTCAGCAACTATTTAAACATGAAATTATATCTGTGAGTCAAAGAAAAATTCAACCTAAGTTAGCTTATTTATTTAGCAACTTTAGCACACTTTTAACGTTGTCACATTTAACTCTTGTCTTAGATTTATTTATCTTACTAGAAAAATATAATATGACAAAATATTTTAGTCAGGGTGACACAGCTAGTAAGGAGGAGAGAAAAATTTGAACCAAGGTAGTCAGGCTCTCAACCTGTGCTTGATAAAACAACTTTCATAAAAAAGTTGAAAGACAAAATGGAAAGGCAAAAACAATTATTTGTAACATATGATAGTATTAAAATCCGTACTATGTAAAGGAAAAAGATGAGCATAGCAATAGAATTTGAACACAGGTCATTGACATGGCATGTCATTCATAAAGAAGGAAAAAAGCTAGAAAATAAAAACAAAAAAGTGTGCAGCTTTAAGTCAATTCAAACTAAAATGATGACGTAGTAGAATGAGTAATGGACCCAAAGATATCCATGTTCTTCCTCCTGGAGCCTGTGACTGTTGCCATATACCTCAATAAGAAAGGGTCTTGGAGGATGTGGTTATGTTAAGATCTTGAGATGGGGAGATTACTGTGGGCTATGCAGGTGGGCTCAAGTACAGTTGCTTGGAAATTTATATGAGAGAAGTAGAGAGAGGTTGTTACACACGCAAGAAGAGGAGGCAATGTGACCACTGAGGCAGAAATTGGAGAGATGTGGCCACGAGTCAAGGAATGCCAGCAGCCATCAGAAGCTGGAAGAGGCAAGGATCGAGTTCTCCCGAGAGTCTCAGGAGGGAGTGATACCTGCCAAAAACTTGATTTCACCCGGTGATACTGATTTCAGACTTCTGCCCTCTAGATCTGTGAGAGAATAAATTTTTGTTGTTTTAAGCTACCAAGTTTTTGGTAATTTGTTACAGCAGTGACAGGAAACTCATTCAGATGACACAATCACTTCTCACCTATCAGATTTTAATGAAACCTGTTAAAGATCATTGTGACTTGATAGTGTCTGTGTGTCTGTGTCCGGAAGCAGAGCCATGCACACTTAGGAATTTATGTGGAATTGCATATTATTTTGAGGAAAATTGATTATTCAATAAATGATGTGAGAATAACTCTAGACTATAAGATTCACAAGAGTAGGAATTGTTTTCTATTTTGTTTAGTGCTGTATCTTCAGGGCCTACAATGCCCAGCATATATAGGCATACAGTAAACAATTATGCATAAATAAATAAATAAATCATAAAACCCCCCACACCTATTCAATTTAGTGATATAAGTTTTGTAGGCTTTTATTAAAACCTCACTTTTATCCCCTTTGCAAAACTAAGACATATTCTACAATGAGTAAATACTTACAAGTTTAAAACTTCCAACATTTAAAAATCATATACATAAAGAATTAAAAATTTTTGTCTAAATAATCCTCGTTTTATTTTTATGAGTCAGGAATTTGTATCCCTAATTACTGTGGAAGATCGTGTGTAAGGCAGACTGTGTCGCCTACATTACAGCCATTCTCCTGTTCTTCCTTAGGACCACAGCCATCACTTGGATGGGACAGCAGAGTGCCACTCGAAGACATGAAATCTCAGCTTCCCATGAGTGTGTAGTGACCCATGACTGGTTCTTGTGTGTCAGATATGGATGGATGTCTCTGGAATTCTTTCCTTCTCAAGGAAGGAGTCTTTACCCTTGCCTTGTTCTTCTTGGTTTGTCAAGCCCTCTTCTTTGTTGGAACCCAGACACAGTACCTGGAGGAGAAAGCCTGGAAACTCCTCTGCACATGGGAAGAAAAATTAATGTGTCTTCTATTTACGCCACTTTTGTGTGTTTGTTGTGATGGTGTTTCTGTAATATGCACCTGAATATATTCGTAACAGAGGCATGGGACCTAGAAAGGCTAAGTAACATATCTAGGGTGGCCAAACTAGTCCCTTGCAGGTCCATATTTAATCCCTAAATTTATCTGACTCTCAAATCCACATGCTTTTCATGATGCTGCACTTTGTTTTGAAAGTTCATAGGTGCCCAAATTTAGTGCTTTTCATGAATGTGTCAGTTATATACCATCAATATTTTATATTTCCTCAAATAAAACTCTAGAGAAAATAATAGATGGACTTAGTTTTCAAGAATGAATAAAAACAACCAGACCTCAGCACTGTTTGCTTAGGAAGAGTTTGTCTTTAAGATATTTTCATTGCGTTAGGAAATACCTGTGGCTATTTTAAAATGGAAAATACATTTTCAGGTTTTTTTTTTTTGTGAAGAAGGTCGGCCCTGAGCTAACATCTGCCAATCCTCCTCTTTTTGATGAAGAAGACTGGCCCTTGGCTACCATCCATGCCCATCTTTCTCCACTTCATATGAGATGCTGCCACAGCATGGCCTGACAAGCAGTGCGTCAGTGCGCGCCCGGGATCTGAACCCACAAACCGCGGGCCGCCGCAGCAGAGCGCGTGCACCTAACCACTTGTGCCTCCGGGCAGGCCCCTCAAAGTTTTTATAATTATTTTCATTAGTTGACGGTAGAACAATATTCTGATCTATGCCATCATTTACACCAAGATACACTGCTTCTTTTTCTAGCAACAATTGCTTTTTTTCCTTTTAAAATGTTTTTAACTTAAAAACAAAAATTATTAAAATGAAAATCTGAAGGTCATGCCTTACCAAAAATTTTTTTGTGTTAATGAAAGATCAATATTTTAAAAAATTCCTGATGAGTTTAATTTTCAAATTTTATAAATTATTTTGTTTCCGAAATAAATCATGACTTTACTGAATATGAATGAAAGTATGAAATACATTTCCTGCTTCTAGGCAATATCTGGTGACAGGAGATATAAAATGTAATTATAAAGATAAACTTGGAAATATAGGATTCCATAGGAAGTTCACTGGATTTATATTCAGAGATGGACTGAAAACCAAGTTCTAACATTCATTAACTCTTCATGAACAAATACTTCAAATTTCTTGAAACTTTGTTCTGTTATCTGGAAAATAAGCAGCTATACTTGCTAAACATTTTGGCTCTTGAAAAGATGAAAAAAATATAACTATGAAATTTCTTTGAAAACTGGTATACACTATAAAATACATTGGTTGTGTTTGAATACTAAAAATGAATTCAGTTTTATATTTATTATTATATTCTTGAGGTTTAGAAGGCTAAAAGGATAATATCAATAGATAAATAAAAGAAAGCCAAAAACAACCCCCCCAAAAAATTATAGTCATCTCTATAAATTCAACATTTCATCAAGTAAAATATATCAATTTGGATTTATATATTCATTCCCCTTGAAAAGTATATTTTTCATATTCCATCTGGAAAATTTAAGTGACGATAGTTTTTAATTATTTGTGTTAATAGAAATTAATTAAATTAAAAATTAAAAAAATAGCTTAATATAAGATAAATATACAAGCATTAATATTTGTCTATATATTATCAAGGATCTAGAAATTCAAATGAGGAAATATGCGGTCTACAATAAGAATAAAACTATAATACATTTAGGAATAAATAAAATAAAAAAGGTACACATTCTAAATATAGAAGCTATAAATTCTCATTAAAGAGCACAATAGAAGATCTGAACAATAGAGAGATATACTATGATGTTGGGGAGGCAGATGTAATGTTTTATAGTACCTATTCTGAATATTGGGATGGAATGACACCAGCAAGATGATGGGACAGGAGATTTCAGCTCTTATCCACTCACAGAAACAGAATCTTGACAATCACTCGTGGATGAAGTACCTTTGTGGGAGCCCCAGAGTCCAGTGGAGAGGTCTCAGCACTCTGTTGAAGTAAATTATTTGAGAATAGACACTTTGAACAGGGTAAAAAGAACAATTTCACTTTACTCCCATCGCCTTTCCCCCAAGGCGGCACAACTCAGTTCCAAGAGAGACCTCCTTGGCCTGCGTTTTCTCCTATGAGGGAAAGTGAGAGTATTCAGATGAATGGGTAAAGATGTGGTATGTATATACAGTGGAATATTATTCAGCCTTAGAAAAGAAGGAAATCTTGCCATTTGTGACAACATGGATGAACCTGGAGGACATTATGCTAAGTGAAATAAGCCAGATACAAACAAATATTGCATGATCTCACTTATATGTGGAACCTAAAAAAGTCAAACTCGTAAAAGCAGGGAATAGAGTGATGGTTGCCAGGGGCTTGAGGTTGGAGGAAATGAGGAGATGTTGGTTAAAGGGTCCAAAGTCTCAGTTATGCAGGATGAATAATGTGAATGGTTTCAAACTTTTGAAAAGCATTTGGAAACATACTAAAATTAGAAATGCATATATACATTTTTACCTGTCGATTATGTTCTATGACTCTATCCCTTGAAACCAAATACACTTTTATTTGATGCTTTATGTGTGAGGATATTCATTTATTGCATTTTCCATAATGACAAAAAAAAGGAAAAATAAAAAATACAAATACAGTGTATATCCAAACATAAAATATCAAAGAATGGCTAAATAATGTTTTATCTAAATCATGTTTTATGCAAATGTCCAAATGATCATCAATGCATTTTACTTCCTCTCTTTTGACCTTAAAAATTTTCTGTTTCCTCTATATTTTTATCTCAGAAAAAATATAGAGTAAACTTTAATTTTCCCAAATCCATTTTTTTTTTTAGTGAGGAAGATTTGCCCTGAGGTAACATCTGTGCCAGTCTTCCTCTACTTTGTATGTGGGTCACCGCCAAAGCATGGCTGATGAATGGTGTAGGTCTGCACCCAGGATCCGAACTTGTGAATGCAGGCCACCAAAGTGGAGCGTACCGAACTTAACCACTAGGCCCCTGGGCCCGCCCCCAGATCCACTTCTTAACAACCATCTCCAGAGTCCTGCTTCATTATTGTTATCATTTGTTGCTTTTTTCCCCCAATGATGCTCTCCCACTGTGGCTACTTATCATAAACCTCCCCAAAATTTATGTTTCTCCTATTCAGAAAAGAAAAAACATCAAAACAGCAAATAAAAAACTAAAACTTCCCTCCGATGTTTTGCCACATCAAGCTAAGCTTCTACCTCTCTCCATCACCTTACAGCCATGTTGGTTTTCTTCAAGTCCTCATCACCCATTTGTTAATATATTTCTAGAGATTGTCCCTGCCTTTGCTGAAACTAGTCTCTCGTAGATTCGCAGAGGCCTCCATAGTACCAAATCCAGTGACGCTGCCAATCCTCATGATCTTTGACCTCTATGCATATGACACAATTAGCCATATAAACCTTCTGGAAACAAGGGCACATGGATCAGGGCCTTGGCAATAGGGACAGAAAAGAAGAAACACATTTTAGAAATATTTAAATGGTAAACCATGATTGATTAATTGCTTGGATGAAGAAACTTGATAACTGCTTGGATATCAGATATTGAAGGGAGCACTTATGTATATCTGCTCTTGTGGCTTGGGTGGAGGTGATATCAACAACAGAATTATGCCTTATAAAAGAAGGATGATGTTTACAGGGAAATGATGAAGCATTTGTAAAGCTAACTTTGGGATAACTATGGCATATTTCAGCAGTAGCATATGAGTCTGAAGATCATAGCAAAATATGATGACACCTGTGAAATGTTTAAGTCATCATAGGAAAGATATAGAGTGAGGTGACTAGTTGGCAAGGGATAGATCTCTGGGAATAACAAAGTTTTAGGAATACGTACAAACCCTTGGGGAGTGGGGAAAGGAATGGAGACGTTGAACTGAATATTTTCTGTTTGTTCCTCCATATCCATTTTCACCCAAGTCCCTGCTGCCTTACGTGCCAGGATCAGTCTGAGGACCTGTATATGCCTGCTGTCCCAGTTTAATTCTTAATAGCACACACTCTCATTCTCAAAAATATCCTTGTCTGGACAATAAATTATACAGCTCTCCTAACCAGGACTCCTTTGCCCTCTTCAGGCAATGGAGGTCAGATGGAGGGAGGAAAATGAGGTCAGGCAATTCATTTCTGTGGCATCCTTCCCGACTTGTCACAGTGGGTTGGTTGTTACCAACCTCACTGCTCCCAGCTGACGCTAGTCACTTGTGATGGGGATGGGGAACAAGTGGGGTTGCTTAGCATTTCCTGCTGTTTTGCCCATCCTTTTTAATGGTGCCTTTGTTAAATTATTCTCAATTATCCCATTGGAAAGTGCCATGTGTTTTTGCCAAGACCCTGATTGGTGCAGGGGTATGGGCAGAACCAAGACCATGGTATCATGAAAGATAAGATTTTTAAGAAACTTTGTGTAATGTATAGGAGTGTGTGTGTGCATGTGGGGGGAAATGGAGGGAACATACCAGAGTGAGCCATCAAGATTAGGAAAACATAGCAAAAATCATGAAAAGTGTGCAAATTATGAAATTTTGTGCTAAGTAGGGACAAAAATAAACATATATTAGACAAAAAGAGAAAAATTGTATCCACTTTTCTATTCAACTTATTTCAACAATTATTAATAAATTCATATTATTATTTTAGGAGACAGGGACATCACCTGAAGTATACTTGGGGAAGAAATTATACAAAGGAGAGAATAGGGAAGTCACAATATATTAGTACCATAGTTTACTTGAGCTTGGCTCTGTCTGTACTTAAACACGTTTAGAATAACAGAAATATTGGACAGAAAATTTTTATTGATATATTATTCTGAATAAACATACTTTTGTTCAGCTTGTGAAGACCACTTTCATCAAAGCTATACAAATTCTTAGGCATAGAAAGACTATCAACAGACATGGGAGGTAATAATTTGTTTGGCTATTTTTAAATCCTGCCCTTAATGTACTCATTGACTCTTGTAAGCTGAGGATGCAAATATCCAAAGTGAAATTGACTTTGTATGATTATTAGGAACAATACTAATAACTCCTAGAAGCAGACATGAACAAACACCTAAAAACATGACAAATTTCTGGTGGATGATGATTATAGAGAAAAATTAAATAATCAGTGTGTAATAAGGTTGGCATTCCTAGGAATTTAGGATCCAGAATAACTGGCAAGTCAGAGAAAGAATCAGTTCCTGCCACCTCCCCCAAAGTTCTCACCATTTTTCAAGGGCTTAGTACGTCTGGGGGATTCTGATAGCTGAACCCTGTATCCAAGTTAGAATGAGCATCCCTAATGTTAGCTGAAGGCAGTGCAGCAGAAATTTATCACTAAGGAATGGAATGCACGCTTTTCAGCTGAAAGCTGCTTAGAGGAATGCAATTTGTGTAGTACAAAAGTGCATGGAAATCTTAGTTGTATTTTTATTTAAATCTGTGAAAAACTTTCTATGCCTTTAGGGACAGAAACCCTAAGCAGTTCTTAGGAAAATGGTAGCCATCGTAAAGAAGAACAAACATTTTATAGTAACATCTACAAAATTGCTCACTGTTTTGTTTCCTATTTCATAGGCCAGACCACTTGGAATTTTGTAACCCAACAAAAATCCAAATTTCCTGTCTGTATTTTTTATCCAAGTTCCCAGAACTCGGCAGCATGTTCTTGCTCAAGTTCAAATCCAGGAATATCTGCTGTGTGGAGGCTATTCTGCTTGGAAAATGAGCAGAATCAAGGACTATAAATTGATATTGTGCCATTCCCAAAATACATTCAACATGATTTTGAAGAGACTTCTACATCACTCGGTCTTCTGGGTTTGAATTACAGTACGTAGCCAATGCATGAAACAAGGAAGAATGGAGAGAGAACAATATCTGGCACTTATAAAACTCGTGCAAGTACCAGAGTGTTTTCTTCCCTAAGTGAAATGAGTTATTCTTCAAATTAGCAAAATAGTTTGAAACATACAATTTCACTGTGCCAAAATGAAAATTTTATCCCTTGATTAACAAACAGTCTTAGTGACTACCTGGTTTAACTCTTCTGTATTCTTGAGAGAAGACAGTAGTAGCATGTGAGCAATGGTTAAATATATAATGGGGTAATGATGAAACTTCTGGTAAACCCCCCTATGATTTAGAGGACCAGAGACCCTTCTAGATGTCCCTGAAGTTACAGATGTGCACAGCAAGCTCTTTTCTTTTGCTTGGGGAAGTTGAACTTTCCATTGTGGTCTACTCTTCAGGAGGGAAAGATACGAGAAGAATATTTCCATCCTCTGTTCACACATCACTCCCTCACCACTCACTCTTTCCTAAAGGACTTTTCCTTTTATTTGGGACAAGGGACTGAACACACATTGCGCAGGCCATTGCAGATTCCCCTTTGCAAACAGATGGATCAGAACTCAAACATGACTATAATGTGGGTTCTTTAAGGGGTCCAGATTCTCCCGTAACTCAGAGAATGAGTAAAATTTGAGGAGAGGGGTAGGGAAGGTGATTTTGAAGTCCAATAGGCCTCAAATTTAAGTCATATTCTATATTATTTCATTAGTATTGAATCTGATATTTAATTTCCGTCCATCTGATTCCAAAATTTTATCTGTCAATTTGTTTGAAAGTTGTAACAGATTTTAGAGTCTGAACAACTATCACTCGTAAATTCAAACACTTCCCACCTAATTCTGATCATGTTTTTTTCTATAATTTCTAAAAAGATTCATGTCATTTGCTTAACTTAATAAATAACTCAAGTACTGAAATGCCAATTTCATAAAATTACATTGTTAGAAATCAGGATGTTTCAAGGAGTTGATCATTTCATTTACTAAGCTTTTCTCATGTTGGATGGCACTTTTTTGACCATGGAGAGTGTTCTGCCACAAGTAAAAGCTCAATAAGTTTTGCTGATTTATTTTAACAAGTGAAGGATTTTTTTCCTCTGCCAGGCAAAGCTATTTTATTATATAAAATACTGACACAGGAGGAAATCAACATTTATGCTTAAGAGAATACAAAATGCAAACAACCAGACTATAAAATGATTTTGTCTTTCACTGATCAGGAAAACTACCAAAAATGTAATATAAACCAATGTGTAAACTGAGTAAGCAATGCCCTATTGCAGTTTATATTTCTGCTTTTCTATGTAAATCAAAATCTGATATCCATGGGAACTGGATAATAATATATTAGGAAAAGAATAATGTATCAATATTTAAAAGAGAAAATCTGATAGTGCCACAAGGAATACCCTTCTCTGTGTGTACATCTTTTTAAACTGAAAGGCTCTGAAAAATGACATTTTCTATTCAATGTAGATTCCATGAAAGAATCTAGGCTTGCCAAAATCATTTCAATGAAAAACAGTAGCAATCATGTTCCCACACTCTCATTTATTTAAAACACACACACCACACACACACATACCATATTATGGAAAGATCAGATCCTTTTGTTCTAATCCCAAACTAACAATATATTTGTATTCTCTTTCAAACAATACCCATATTGCCACACGTTTAAAATCTGTGAGTAACCTTACCTTAATCTGGTCTCTGCACAATGTACAAATACTCTGTTTTTCATATGAATACACATTTTAGTTTGTCACACAAAAGGGCAGCCTATATTCTTTAAATATTATGGACTGTAACTGGACTTCTAGTCACTGGAGTAATGGGAGGCCCATGGGCCTTTGCCCACTGAAAGCATCTATGAGCCAATTTGAGGAGAATTTCATTAATACAAATAATCTAGTAGTGGAAACAAAATTTTTGAGGTAGTTATACTTTATATTTCAATATAAGTCTTACTTATCTTTTACTTATTCCCTAAGGAGATAAAAACTTGCATCAAAATTCTTAGGAGACGTAACACAGAATGGCCCACACATGCTTGTAAGCTATGGGTTTCATGCAACCATTGGGAAACAGAGTCTCTCCCTCTAGGTCTCTCTCCTCTCTCTCTCTCTCTCTCTTTTTATCTCTCTCTCTAGTCTTACCTATCCTTCCACCCTTTCTTTCTTAAAATGCCTTTTCATATGCTAGATCTTGATTCATCTCTAGTCATTTTTCTACTTCACTCCTGCCTCCCAAATGTTACATGTTACAATCTTGCCTCACACATGTTGCAACAAGGAAGAATATATTTCAGTTACAGAAACATGCAATGCTTTCTCCCACTTGAGATCAGCTACCTAGACATTGTTGTCTTTTTACCCGCCCTTCCTTAATTCCTAATTTATTCTTTTGATTTCAATTTAAATGATAATGTCTTTGAGAAGCCATCTCAAACTCCCTCCCCTCTGGGTTAGGTGTGGGGCTGCCAGGTAAAATACAAGATGCACGGTTAAATTTGAATTTCAGAGAAAGAATGAATAAGTTTTCAGTATAAGTATATTCCAAACATTGCATGGGTATGTTCTTTGTGGATAACATCTAGGGGGAGGGTGGGTGGAGGAACAAAGAGCCTGGCAATGAATGTGAACTTGTGAGCAGAATGGTGCTAAGGATTGTTAAATCAGTTTAATGTGAAGTAATTTTTTGTTACAATACAATGGCATCTCCAACTAAAACTTTGGTCTATAGAGTGGCTTTGTTTTCCTTGACCTTGAAAGATCAGGTACTTAAACCATCATTTTGAGAAAAACCCGTCCATTCTGTTCTCTTCTGTGAAATCTGTATTGAATTATATTTGTGAATGATCTGACCAAGTTACTCTATTTTCTAGTACAAAAGACTAGGTTCTTATAGGTTGACTAGTAACTGAAGAATGGAGCATTTTACATGCCATTATTCTTAAGCAGCTAGAGTGAAATTTCACTCCTGCTGTATATATAGAATGAGTCCAGGCTCATTTAATCAAAGAGTAAGGCGACATCCACTCAGAGATTGATAAAATGTCCACATTATTTAGGGAAAATTTTATTTCATTCAAACTGACACGTGTAACTGAAAATCATAAGACATAAAAACACTTTCTTTTTAAAAATTTAACCATGGTGTTTGTCACCCACTAATAAAACAGCATCTAATTCCCTATCAGTATCATTAAGTCCAGACAAAATAAAACCTAATATTAGTTTCAACTTATTTTCTATAATGAATATTTTTAATATTTTCTTAAAAATGCTAAATACAGTGATAAATCAGATTATAAAATTGTACATTCTTTATGATTGTACATTCTTATAAGGCATACACACTTCTTACATCTATGTATATATCACATGTATATACACATAAGAAAGATGTTGAAATAATTGGACATGTATCCGATAAAATATCATCAATTATTTTGGTGATTACCTCTGGTTGGGGACAAAGGACACATATAACTCATTTTTTTCCTTTGTTGAGCAACATTTTCTAAATATTCTTTAATGAACATATTTTCATTATGTAAAAAGAAAAATATTTTTAAAAATATTTATATATATTATAATATATATTAAAAGATTTATATACTTTTAAAAATCTTTTACTTTTTATTACTCAGATAATTTACCAGAGGTCCAAGTAAACATTGGCTCTATTTAGCTCTATATGCTTAGAAAATCCAAAATGTGAAACCAGCTGGATGATGAAATAGCATAGAAGGCAATCATTTGTTTCCTCATAAGCTACATTTAAGTCACTTCCTGAGTGAAGAAGTGGTCAGTTGTACCTTGTTTGCAATTATTATTTATACCTTCAAGTTAATGTGTTTAACATTTTTCCCCCGGGTCTCTCTCTGTAGTTATTGATGATTTCAGCCGTTCATTGGCATATGCACACATGCTGAACTAAAATATACCTGGAGATGAAGCTCTCACTCTTAAAAAGGAGTAGATTTGCTCAAGAAAACAATGCCCTAAAGCCTCTGCGCTGAGAAATTAATCTTTACAAACATAGAGAAATCCCCACTGTGCAAACAAGTATTCAGGGCACAAAACATGGAAAATAACCTGAACTTCCTCATCACCACTCAAATATTTCCTTGTGTTTATCTACTGAAAAGTATATAGAGTGTCTAATAGAGCACTTTCTAAAACTATAAAATATCATGCAGTTTTAAGTGAAGTCACTTTTACCGAGATGAACTACTATGTGGCAAAGCAAGACATCAAAATTCATCCAAAAAGGCTTTATGAAATATATGTATTAAAAAATGTATTACTGAGGGACAAACCATTTTTACCAAAAAAATGTATTACTAAGGGACAAACCAGACATACATAAAGTTCGAAAAGTAACTAAAATTATTATTGTGTAGTCCTATTAAACTGTAAAATACTCAACAAATACAATATTCATGTACACAAGTATTTTTAATAACTATTATATGTACTCACCTTTTAACACTTGCACATGCTTTAGTGTGATAATGAATAGAACTATCTCAAATACATTTGTTTCTCCCAAACCAATCGTTGAGGCTAAAATGAGAAGCAAAATAAAAGATTGGTATAAAAATATCAAAGTCCACTTTATGTCCATTACAAATTGTCTTCCTTGCTCTCACCCAAAGTTTCACAAATATTTCAGGACTGGAAAAATTCTGTTTATTAGAATTCTGGCCTCTGGATTAGAGTCCTTTAACTTCACTTACGTATAATCCAAGGTAGGACAAAATTCCCTTTTCTTTTAAGATAATCACTTTGAATGAAAGGCACCATTTGCTTATCTTCCACTTATTTTCGGCACACTCATCTCCCATCATTCCATTGAGACCCCTTCTTCCGAGATCCTGAATTAATTCCATGTTGGAAAAGTTTATGGAACTGTTGGAGCCATGCTTAATTGCTGGAAACAACTGAAACTTCTTCCCCTTTGATATATTCTAACCTCGAAATTTTTAATTACCATCAGAACTGCTTGGCCTTTCTCATCCCTTGTTTCAGCTTCTCTTACTCTGCCTTCAGTGCTGGTCTGCTCAAGGTTTGCTCTCATCCTCTTTCCTTTCCACTCCTCACACTCGTCTTTCGCGACCATATCTATCTCAATGGCTTCACTATTCATAGTCTGATGAGGTCTATATTTATTTCTCCACTTTGAATCATTCTCTGCTCCATTTCCAGATGTTTAACTATTTTCTGGATTTTTCCACAAAGAGATTTTATTAGACACCTCGTACTCCACATATTAACAATTAGGTATCTCCTCTTCATTCACAATCTGACTCAGTCTCTGACTAGTCAACCTAGTTGGCGTAAACCAGTATTCTAGGAGTAATCTTTGACTCTTCATTTTCTCATACCAGAAGCAATTAACTACCAAGTCCTCTCAAGTTAACTTTCTGAATATTTCTTGAGTTTTACAATTCTCGAGCTCACTGCCGCCATCTTAGTCCAGGCCAACGTAATTTCTTGCCTGGACTGTGGCTGGTGAGTCCCCCTTCAACTTACCCTTCACAGAGCAGTGGAATGCATAGCTGATCATGGTATTCAATGCTCCAAGCTTTTAAAGAAGATTCTCATTGCCTTTAAAAAAATCTACTTGAAATTATTTAAAAGCTATGATCTGATCCATGCTGATCTCTAAGCATCTCCTCACATTATACGACCTGCAACAAATCAATGTAATTTTTTAATCTAAGGTGACAAACTTGTTTCAGTTTTCTTATATATTTTAAACCAATATATTTTAAACCACTCATCTTAGGGAAGTTACTTGACACATATATGTCTAGTTATATTATTATTATTCCTGTGATCAGTAGTAAAAAATATGAACTTCTTTGGGCCCCAAAGGTTAAACCTTTAATTGGCTGTTTCTGTGCTCACTGCTTTTAAAACCTTTTCTATTTCCCTTTCTTGTTATGTCCTCTTTTTGCAAAGTGTGTAGGATTTTCTTTCTCGTTTTTTTTTTTTTTTAATTTTTTTTATTTTTCCCCCAAAGCCCCAGCAGATAGTTGTATGTCATAGTTGCACAGCCTTCTAGTTGCTGTATGTGGGACGCGGCCTCAGCATGTCCGGAGAAGCGGTACGTCAGAGCGCACCCGGGATCCGAACCCCGGGCTGCCAGCAATGGAGTGCGCACACCCAACCGCTAAGCCACGGGGCCAGCCCTCTTTCTCGGTTTTAAGTGGGAACCTTACAAAAGAGTGTCCAATCTAACTACATCCATGAGAGAGAAAATTTCACTGACACTGCCAGTATCTTCCGTGGATGATTCATTTCCACATTTGAAGAAAAGACTGATCTGTGAATCTTGTTTTCTTGATAAGTCAGTTCCTAACTATCCTTTCTATTTTGGGGTCTCAATGTAAAGCAATATGTTCTCATTACTTTTACATTTTACTTAAAATATTTATCTTTCTGAATTGTTTGTAATTTTAAAAGTATAACACAAGTGTAACTGGTTTTCCTTTTACACTACTGTGTTATTACAATCCCTTCCACACATACACAACATGGAGAATGAATGGGAGACTTCAGGAAAAAAAACAAACAAATGTAAATCAACACCTGGTTTTAGATATAAAATATTAACTATACCTTTGAAACCTCTCCATGATCACATCCCATGCCTAATCCCCAGAGCTATCTATATTTCTGAATAGTCCGTTTAGTATTATTTTGATTTCCACTGTAGTTTTGCAAACAGACTTATTTGCTTGTTTTTGCATATTAAATAAATAGCATTACACTCTATGAATCGTTATACACTTTGTTTTTTCTTGTTTAATGTTGTGTTGTAGGACTCACCTATGTCTATGTAAGTGGCCGTAGTCCAATTGCTGTCTGGTATTCAGTTGCATGAATAACCAAATTTATCTACTCCACTCTCGAATGAAAGTTTACTTATTTAAAAATTTTTGCATTTACAAACAATTCTGCTATGATAAATCTTATTGTGACTTATGGCAAGTATTGAATTTCTATAGCTAGGAAACAATTGCTGTGTGAGAGAGGACGCACATATTCCATGTTTCAGAAAATGCCAAATTGTTTGTCAAATTATTTCTATCAATGGACTCTTCCCTCAAGAGAATATAACCTCTAGGAACTCCAGATCATCAACATTTGTTATTATTCAATGCCTACATTGCTAACCTGCTGAAAGCCAAATTGTGTATAATTACGATTTTAATTTTTATTTTCCTGAAAACTAATGAGTTTGAGCATCTTCATTTAAATCTTCATCATTTATATAAGGAACTTATTTGTAATATGCTTGTCAGTATCTTTTACCCATTTTCTATTACTTTGTCTAATTTCTATTAATTGTTAATAATTATATGTTTTGGCTACTAATGAATTGTGAGTTAACAATGTTCAAACTATCCTTCCCAGTTTGTAGTATTTTACTTTCTTTATAGTGTTTTTTGATGAACAGAATTTTTTAATTTGAATGTAATCAAAAACTTCTATTTTTAATAAACTTATTTTTGAATAATTTTAGATACACAGTTGCAAACCTATACATACCACTCAACAGTTTTCCCTTTTGCTAAAATCATAACTATGCTACATTTGTCACAACTAAGGAATAAATGTTGGTACATTACTATTAACTAAACTCCCATACTGTATTAGGATTTCACTAGTTTTGCCACTAATGTCCTTTTTCTATTCCAGAATCTAATCCAGGATACCACATTTTGTTTTCCTATTATGCTCACTTTAACCTCCTCTGATCTGTGACAGTTTCTTAGTCTTTTTTTTTTTTTGATGATTTGACAGTCCTGAGGAGTGAGGAGTACCAGGCAGGTATTTTGTAGGATGTTTTTCAATTTGGATTTTCTGATGTTTTTCTCATGATGAGTCTGGGGTTGTGTACAGTTTTTGGAGAAGAATAACACGGAAGTAAAGTGTTCTTATTACATCATATCAGCAAGGATATGATATCAATATTACTTGTCACTGATGATGTTAACCTTGATCACCTGGTGAAAATAGTGTTTGTCAGGTGTCTCAAGTGTAAAGTTAATTTTAACCTCATTCCACGCTCATTTAGAAGCCAGTTGTTTAGAAGCCACTATGTCTGGCCCACACTCATGGAAAGGGTGGTTATGCTCCACCTACTGGAGGGTGGGAGAATCTACCTAAATTATTTGAAATTCTGTAAGGAAGATTTGTGTCATCCTCTCAGCTATTCATTCATTCATTCATTTATATCACATGGACTTATATATGTTTATTTTATACTTTGGGTTGTAATCCGGTACGATGCTATTTATTTTGCTGCTCAGCTTGTTCCCGCTTTGGCCACTGGAAGCTCTTTAGGTTTGGCTCCTATGTCCATTTCACATGCCTCCATCATCGCACTACCATTCCTTTACTTATGAGTTCCACCCCAGTACACATGTAGAGCAGTTCCAGAACTTTTAACTCATATTCCCCAGTGAAACAAATTCACCAACTTAGCACAGTTATATACAGTTCCTTTTCTTTTTAGATACACAGTTTCCAGTCAAAACACAATTTCCCGAAGTTACTTAGGTCAGTTCCTTTAATTCCAGACGTATCCATATAAGGATAGTCATATATTTGCATTGTCATATATTTATATTTAGATTATTTAGATTCTTTTGTAATAGTCTGCATTCCAACTTGTTTCACATTTTTTTTCATTTGTAAACTAACCTAAAGCTTTCAATGTCTTATTTGATTTCCATGTAATTTGAAGTCATAAAAATCCTTCTTTATTCTCTTCTAAGGGTTTACAATGCTTGTTTTATTTACATTATTTTCTTTTGTTTCTGTATTTACTTATTTGCTTTAATTGCACTATGCTGGGCTAAGACCTGCAATACAACGTTAAAGCAAAGAGGTGATGGGCATCCTGCCAGAAATTATCACAATTTTAATGGGAATGTTACCAACATATCACCATTAACTAATTGATAGTGATTTTTTGAAGATACCTTTGCTTGGAGAACGAAGCTTGAAATTGTTGTCTACTCAAAATTATTTGACTCTTGGGCCACACAGCAAGCGTAGATTTAATTGAGTTCTGTATGGACCAAGGAGGATTATTGTTGTCACAAATTCTAAGGGAACACTTTTTCTTCTTCTTTCCATCTGTAGCAATAGCCAAAACAGACAAGTTTCTTTTCCAACTGCCTTTTCATGGAGGGTTTATTTTACCCTGAAGTTGTAGCACTCACGGGCCTTGGCTTGATGCAAAGTCCTGAGGCTCTGTCTCCTGTCCCCCCAACAAAGCCACTGAAACAAAGAAGCTCGTCACTGAGCAATGCCCACACCCTCAGGGCAGCCTCAAGCTCCAGTGCTCTGCTACCTCCCTGGAGGTCCTTCATTTTTCTTATTTTGGCCTGATGATTT
Organism: Diceros bicornis minor; assembly: GCF_020826845.1. Lineage (NCBI taxonomy): Eukaryota > Metazoa > Chordata > Mammalia > Perissodactyla > Rhinocerotidae > Diceros > Diceros bicornis. The sequence goes on from NC_080766.1 coordinate 20,748,079, forward strand.
TCTTTTCTGTCTTACCAGGTCAGCCATACATTTAACATTTGTTTTTAAAAATATTTTATCCAGTATTTAAAATTTTTCCATGTTGGAATTATTTTACAGGATCAGTAATTTGCTACATTAAGTTTTTAAATATAATTTCCCTGTATGTTTTTTTAAATATAATTTCCCTGTATGTTTTTTTAAATATAATTTCCCTTGATGTTTCTTTACACAGTCCATGATCCTTCTCCTTTAAAGGACAATTTAATAATTTATTTTTAATGTATATCTTGATATATTATTTTGTTCACACTTAAGATTTTCCATTAATTACTCTGAATAAGAGGAAGTAAGGGGAATAACTAAAGAAGAGCAGAGAAAATGGAATATTAGCCATGATAGAAATGCAAGAATAAGAAAGGATTTGAAAATGTAGAAGGTTAATATGCAAAATATTGCTCACTGTGAAGGAGATGGTATTCTTAGTAGTAGCAATCTTACATCCTAGCGTGAATATAGTTTATGATTTTCAGACTGAACAAAATATCACATTTTTCACATTGCTAAATGGATGGAACATCTGGTATCATTATAAAATATATAGCTTTAGCATTTTGGATTTTATTATATCTACGTACAGTTCACAGAATGTGTAAGATATGATTCTTAGAAATGTAAGCCAAGGCAAGTTATTAAAATAATTAAATATGATATGCAAACTTAGATGAAATCATATGCAGATCTCTTTTTATTCTGAGACTGCTAAATTTCAGCTTTCTGTAATTTTATAACTACCAGAAAACCATATCATATTATGTTTAAACTGATGCAAATTTAGCAGCTAAATGGATAGATTTTTAAAAAACTTTAATCAGCCTTATTAACTCAATAATTATCCATGTTTCTATGTAGAAGAAACAAGAAATTACTGAAGGTTTTGCATATCAAAGTTGAAGTTTGTTTTAATAGCAGGAGGGAAATAATGAACCAATACATTCATTGATACTTTCAGATAAACATTCCTAAAGTATCATGTTTTAAAAGATATCAGAACTTTGGGCTGGCCCTGTAGCATAGTGGTTAAGTGCGCGCGCTCCGCTACTGGTGGCCCGGGTTCGGATCCCTGGTGCGCACCGATGCACCGCTTCTCTGGCCATGCTAAGGCCACGTCCCACATACAGCAACTAGAAGGATGTGCAACTATGACATACAACTATCTACTGGGGCTTTGGGGAAAAAAAGGGAGGAGGATTGGCAATAGATATTAGCTCAGAGCCGGTCTTCCTCAGCAAAAAGAGGAGGATTAGCATGGATGTTAGCTCAGGGCTGATCTTCCTCACAAAAAAATAAATAAATAAATAAAAGATATCAGAACTTTGAAAGTGAGGTTCTTTTGTTATGATAACAAAATCGGCTTGTTTATATGAAATGACAATCTACAAATAGCAAACGATAATTCAGTTGAAAACTTCAAACCCACTTTGGCCATTCATGTTCCTGAAGCGTATGTGCGTGTATTGGTTGTGTGTGTGTATTTCCCCTCATACTTTGAAATGTTTTAATTTTCTTTACTTCGATGACAAAATTCATGACTTGTTTCCATCATACCTCTATGTCTTTTAAAAAAATTTAATCCTTGCCTCTGCTTCCCCTTCCTCTTTTCACTGCTTTGGTCCTTTGAGGTAAAATCCTTCTGTGACAAAAGAGGTAAGGATTGGCAAAGCCAAGTCCATCCCTAGTCCAGTGGTAGCAAGGGCCTGAGGGCAGGGACCAATGACCTAAACTGATGACTCTGATGCCTCAGGCTTTGATACTAGACTGAATGATACCAAGTCAAATGGTTATTAGCACTGTTAAAGTGATTAAACAAGGAGGCCGTTAGACTGAGGTGGCCTTGGTAGCCTATGTGTGCAAACTGAAACCTAAGCCAGTGAATTGCTGTAAGTGCCCTCAAATCTGAGAACAATGAAGCTTAAGAAAAACCGATCACAAACAGTCCACTAGACTTTCCCAAATAAGGCAGACACTTAAGCTATAGCCAATCAAATCATGTTCTTGCTTTGATTCCTCATCTGCCGTATAAAAACCTTTCCCCAGCTCCCGTGGACAGAGGTAACTGCTTTTGGTTTAGAGCTGCCCCATTTGAATCTATATTTGCCCAGGTAAACTCTTGAAAATTTTAATGTACCTCAATTTATCTTTAACAGCACTTACCAGCAAGAAAGATTCCAAGGCAGCCGTATAGTTGGGGATGTCTCTGAGAATAGCAGGGGGTAGCGGGAGCTTCCAAAATTCCTGTGATTACTGACCATTTTTTCCAGTGTTCCTTCAGTTCTATTGCCATTTTTTGCCTAAGACAACCAATATGATTTTTCTAGTGTGTACAGTCAGAAACCCTGGCTAATATACCATTCTTCTTAGATTCTTTGTTGGTTCTTTTTCCTTCTTGGCTTTAATTAGCACTGTGAATTCTTTCTACGTCAGTATTTGACTCTTTATCCTTTGCACTCATATATCGAGTTAGCTACTAGGTGTATCTATTTGCATGTTTAAAAACAAACCCCTCAACATAACCTCCCCCCCAAAACCTGCAACTCTTGTATTTCTACTCTTGATTAATAATGATGGCATCCATTCAGTAACCCCAGGCAAAAATGTCTGAGTTATAAACTATTTTCTATTTCAAATCATTTGTTCCAAACCAGTTACAACATTCACCCTAATTAAACTCCTAAACATTTCTAGATTCTTTATCTTTCTCATCTTTCTAAATTTAGATTGCCTTAATTTATATCCCCCTTGTATTTTGTCTAGTATATTAAATTTTACTTCTGCCTATTCTCTTTGCCTTTAGTTTTAAATCTTCTCTCAAATTAAATTTATTCCATACTATATTTGTCCAAATATTTTCTGACTATATTGCTCCATTGTCTAAAATCTTCAAAAGAATCTCTGTGGCTTACAGTACATTAAGCCAGAACCTCTGATTGTGATTTATAATGTTTTTGATGACCCTACTCCATCTGGCCTCAACCATGACCACTCCCAGACATGGACCTAATGATGTAGAAGATCTCTGCACGCACTGCACCTTTACTCATGCTATTGTTTTTATTAGCTCCTGTCAGGGAGGGGGAAATTTGCCCTTATACCTCTCTTGAGTTTTTATGGCTGTGCTAGTAACAAAACTGACACAAGACCAAATTAAAAGGAGGAAAATCAATTTAATACAGGAGATGATATTAATGATCTTCTTTGAAATGGACAAAGCAAGCTTCTTTTATATATTTTTATACAAAGAAACAATAAATTTGAGAAGATTTGACAGGACAAATAAACTTGGGTTTGGGATACATAGTTAGCAGGGAATTTAAGCAGAGTTTAGATTTGAGGTAGTAAATTAGTAAAAATAACCAGATTTGTTTATACGGGCTTCTGAATTCCTGAATTCAGGTCCTGAATTCCCTAGCTCTGGTGATAAGGTTTTCTCTATCTCCTGGAATGGGGAGGATAATTTTCACATGGGAGATTATTTCTTGCTTTAAGGATGAACAGAGAGAGGAGGGTCAAAACTTTTCTTTAAGTCAGAACAAGTAACTTTAATTCAAAATAATCAATATGCCATTGTGGGATGTTTTGGAGAATCCTGCTTTGGGCCCCAACACCCCATATTAACTCTCTTAAATAAGTTCTATTTCTTTTTAAAGAGTTAACTCAGGTGCTATTTCCTCTTCTGTGCATTACCGTTGCATTCGTGCATACCACTTTCTAAAATATTTATCATTCTCTATTTTAATTTTCATTTACTTTCTGTCCACCCAGAGCAGACTGTGAGGTTCTGAAGAGTTGTCATGCAATAGGTTTTTGTTGAATGAGTTAATGAGTACTGGCAGATAGAGGCAGGTATCAAAGTCTGGTGTTGATGTCAGTGGAAGGAAAAAAGAGGAAAGAGTCCTGCTGGGCAGTAGATACAATCCAGTAGGATGATAAAAGGATGGTTTAGGTAAATGAATTTAGAGTCAAAGATGAGCAGTTGTGGATGGTGTTTAAAAAGGAGATTGGAAAAGGGGTTGGGAAACAAAATCATATCTTTTCATTCTTTCAACATGAGTCAGTAATAATACCAGTTTCACATTAAAATGGGAAGCAGATCTGCACTCTCCATTAGAAGGCTTCATGGGGAGAATAACACCAGGGGAAAGTTTCATGCAAGCAGAGAATGTAAAATGATTGCCCTTGATGGTGCTCAGGGCAAGCTGCCCCAGGAAGCACCACTCTGGTATGCGAATTATTTCGAGCTGAAGACAATAAGGACATTTGACCCCCCCCAACTAACTGCCTAAAGAATCTGACATGGTGGCTCCTTCCTAGAACAGATCTATCATGACTGCTATAAAGATAATGTAGGATAGAGGTTACAATAGAAAAGGCACCAACAAGCCCATCTTATCGGGAGTTCTGTCTCTCTGGCCACATTCTTTGGATGGCCCTGCGAGGAGTTGCCAGACAATCATTTACAAGGGAAGTCTCCATTTGTAAGGGTATCTCCCTCTCTGTATTGGGAAGAGAGGGGATGAGCTCATTTCTAGAGACTTATCAATGTGGAAGGTGAGGCTTTGGGGCTGCATGATAAACCTTACTCTTGTTTACTGTGCTTTAGTGGTAATCTCCTGTAACTGACTCCCCCAACCCCCAAAATCCTCCTTTGTCATTGGCTGAACATGGTATTTAAGACGAGAATTTCTGCTATTGTGTTGAGAAATGCAGTGTCCCTGCTTTCTCCCATGTATACATGTTACTAAACTTGGTATTATTTTCTCCTGCTAACCTGTCTTGTTGATTATTTGGCCAGCCAGAAGAACCTTAAGGGAAAGGGCAGAGGGAGATTCTCCCTCTTCCCCCTACACCCTCTTTGGGAAATTCCAAAATATAGATAATACAGTTACTCATGTTTGTCCAATCAATGACTAAAAGTATAGGTCAGGAATACAGATGGAATGTCTTGACTACTAGTGGACATCAGATTGTTTTGCTCTAAAAAAAGATCTATTCAGAACAGTGTTAAGCACAGGAATTTCCTGATTAAAAATAGTGTTAAAAAATTCTTTAAAAAGTAGCATGCGATTTAAAAATAGAGTAACCTATTGCAATTGACTCATATTAAATTAATGTGGTGCTACAAAGAAAACATTTTGAAGAACTATGATATGTTAAAATTGAGAAAATGGAAGAGATAATTAGCAAAATTCCTGAAAATCTTATAGTTTGTGTGGGTATAGTGGAGGAAGGAGTGAAGGCAGGCCTGAATAAGGATGTCATGCTAAAAATGACTATAAACTTAAGCTCTGTCCTATGAATGTATTTTGGAGATTTTTTAAACTACTTTAACTGTATGTGAAATATGCATGTATGCATGTGCCTTTGTGGTGGAGCAGATCTTCGAATAGCTTCATTCAGTTTATTAAGGAGGTCTATGACCCATCAAAAGTTTAAGAACAACTTCTACATTCTAAGAGTGAGAGAAAAATAAGTAGATTTAAAGGCATCTGTGCCATGTGATAGACAGTGTTAACTGGTCTTGTGTGTTTACTAATGCCAAGTGTGGAGCCTGATGGATAAAGTTGTTCAAGAGAGAAATGCTGAATGAGCAGCAGTGAAGTTTAAATGTGCACCAGCTGCTCATTCATTTCACAGATTGTTATTGGGTGGTGACTATACTACGCTCATTTACTTGGCCCAGACCTCATGGTTGAGACAGAGAGTTAAATAAACAACTACAAAACAACTGGATGAGCAATGTGACCGGGAAAGTACAGAGTCCTCTATAAACTCAGAGGAGTGCTCTTTCAGCAGACTGAGTCTCACATCTTGCTTGAGTTTGGACATCACTGTAAAATCTTGACATGAAAAATAACATTAGAATTAGAACCGGAAGAATAAGTAGAAGTGTTACGCTGGTGACGTTGTGGGAGATCAAGATTTGGCCACCCTGAAATTTATCTCTTTACCTTGGTTGTTTTCTCTGAGGACATTTGACCTCCCCCACTAACTGCCTAAAGAATTTGACATGGTAGCTCTTTCTTGGAACAGATCTATCATCATGGCTGTAAAGATAACGTAGGGTAAATGTTACAATAGGAAAGGCACCAACAAACCCCTCTTATCAGAAGTTCTGTCTCTCTGGCCACATTCTCTGGATGACCCTGCGAAGAGTTGCCAGACAATCATTTATATTTATAAGGGAAATCTCCATTTGTAAAGGTATCTCCCTCTCTGTTTGGAGAAGAGAGGGGGATGAGCTCATTTCTAGTGACTTATCAATGTGGAAGTTGAGGCCTTGAGCTACATAATAAACCTTACTCTTGTTTACTATGCTTTAGTGGTAATCTCCTGTAACTGACTCCCCCCACCGCCAAAATCCTCCTTTGTCATTGGCTGAAAAAGATATTTAAGACGAGAATTTCTGCTATTGTGTTGAGAAACGCAGTGTCCCTGCTTTCTCCCATGTATACATGTTATTAAACTTGGTATTATTTTCTCCTGCTAACCTGTCTTGTTGATTATTTGGCCAGCCAGAAGAACCTTAAGGGAAAGGGCAGAGGGAGATTCTCCCTCTTCCCCCGACAGTTTTGGCGAGCCAGCCAGGAGCCACACTGGCTGGCAAGTTGCCTTCTCTGGCTGGAAGACCTTCCTTCTCCCTGGACTACTGCAGATGATGAGATACGGGAACGCCTGACGAAAGCCGGCAAAAAGGTAAGACTTCTTACCACGTCAGCCTCCCGGAATCTCTATCTGCGGAGTCCGGTGGAAGGAAGTGGTGAGAATTTTTTCTCTTTCTAAATTTAGATTGGCAGGAGAAAATATTTGGGAAACTAGTGTCTTGGGCTTTTAGTGACTCTTGGTTTAAATTTGGTAGAGTACTCTTGGTTATGATCTTGATCCCTTTTCCTCCCAGAGGTAGTCTCTGTTTTTCTCTTTTGTCTGTGTCTTTTGTCATAAGAAGGAAATACCATAGGGTAGGACGCAGGCATAGGCCCTATAAGCCTGCTGTCCGGGCCGGCCCCACAGACTGGTGAGTTTGCGGGTCTCACCAGACCAGGGTCTCCAAACTTTGCTGTGGGTTATTATGTACATGAAGTGAAGGCCATTGCCGAGGGCATCTTGGAAGCCAAAAAGGCCACAAATTTGGTGGGCGCGGGTCGAGCAGTTAAGAGCCATTAGGGCGCTCACCACTTTCAGAAGACTCCTGTGACAGGATAAGTTGGGTCACGGAACGTGGTAGATGACACAGGTCCCCTGTCAACTGCAAGAAAATGTCCGTGCAACGACGAGGTACTCTGTAAAGCACACAGTCCCCAACCCCGCGGCACCTCCCCCCCAGGTATTATTCTGGCTCCAAGAGACCTAAGGCTTGGCTAAAGCTGTCATTGTGCACATAAGAAAGAAAAAAAAAACCGGATGAGGTTTTCCTTCTGTCTTGTTCTGTGTCCTGAGAAAACTTGGCTTTGTGACCAGTGAGAATCTTCTCCTTGGTCTCCACCATACGGAAGGTGCATTTACCGGGGTGCACCTTGGTGGCCAGTCGAGTAGACTGGGGTTCCGAACTGTCTCTTTGTCCGGCTGTGCCAAGCTCTCAGGGGAGTTTGTCATAAAAGGCCCAGTCCATAAGGGCTTTTGTCGTCTTAACCTTCGTTGCTTGTTAGTGCTGGAAAAATCCCATTCCAGTATCGCCTGCCCGGTGTCACAGATTAGCGGGTCTGTGACTGGAGGCATCCCACATTATTGTGGGAGACCGGAGACACCATCCTTACCGCCTGTGCAATGAAGGTCTTTACTGTCTCTGAATATCTTTGGGAGTGAATTCTCTGGATCATGGAGTCTACATCATCTGCGCCCTCACCAGGGACGCCTCTTGCGTCCATGGTAGATTTATTCTAAGCGTAGAAAGTTACCTCCGGGTCTTTCCTTAAAAAGGCTTATTGGTTCGAGTCACTATTGGAATAAATATACAAATGAAGATCCTACTCGTCAATGGCCAGACGACGGATCCTTTGAATTGGAAAAACTTCTAAATTGGGGGAAAAAAAAATGTTTTGAGAGCTCTCACATAATTATTTATTTGGTACCTAAGAAAAGGCCAAAAAAAAAAGAAGGAAAAAAATTTGACTAGCCTTAAGACCTTGACTCAGGTTACAATTAAATTGAAAACATGTAAAAGTGTAAGTGTTGATAAAATTATAAAGGTTGGAATGTTTCAGCTAATTTTATATAAAGAGATTACATCAACCTTGCCTGAATATGTTTTAAAATGTCTGACTGGGAATGCTCCCCTGGTCCAAAATTATAAGACCAAGACCTATTGAAAAAAATCTTAATGATAACTATGTTTAAAGGTATAAGAAGTGATGAGAATTGCATGAAATTTTGTAGGAAAAACCTGATGTTATTTCTATTACAGAACTGGTTAACAAAAATAGTAATTTAAATGATGGCTAATTTTATCTGAAGTCTTATGAAGTCTTACAGGCAATCTAAATAATTATTGAGAACAAGTAAATAGTTGTAAAAAAGATAAATGTTAGATGAACTTTAAACAATAATTATGTGTTATGGTAGTTACTGCTTCCAAACTCTTTTTGGTGACTTAAAGCTTTAGAGTTTTGCTAAATTTTATAAAAAAAAATTCACTGAGTATCATCATTTCCAAATAACATAAGATATTAAACATTGATTGCTAAATGTACGTTTGTCTACTTTTGGCTTTTCATTACAGGAAAACTAAAAGGTGTTTTGGGTCTATTCGTAAACATGTGTTTTATTAAAAGATTATACTATAAAGTAACATGTTTCTAAAAGTTATGAAGTGTTTATAAATTTTCCAAGCCACAAGATACTAATGTAAAAGAAAGTTTATAATTGTTTAGTTTTTACTTACAAATTGAGGTTTCTAAAGGTTAAAATTTCTAATTAATATATGTGATTAAAAATTAAGAAAAATTAAAAAAAATATGTCTGTACAAGGAAAGTAAGATATATAAAGAAGGAACAAAGAATGGAAATATTTTGTTTGGTTGATTAAGAAAGATAAATTTGTCCTCAAGTACTAGAAGAGAAAAGAAAGACATGGGACAAATTCTGAATGTAAAAAGAAAGTTAGAAAAGGTTTGTGGAAGAAGAATTCTGGAAAAAGAGTTTTTGCATGGTCAATGCTAAGATTGGAATGAATTTAATTAAGTAAATGAGTTTTAATAGCAGAAGTAAGCTGGTGCAAAATTGAAATTTCTCATAAAAAGATAATTTGCTTAAACTTGATAAAGAGGTTATAAAAAATTTTTCTTTACCTTTGAATAAGTCTACCAAAAAAAAAAAAAACAAAAACCTGTTAAAATAATTTCCTGTGTTCAAAAGACTGAGGTCTCTCTATTAAGGCTTTTTGGACTGTTAATGCTATGTTTGCTTTGACTTTTTATATTTTTGACAAGCTCCCCAAAATTCATATCTTAAATAAAGTCTTTTTTTTTTCTTTGAGAGTTTTCAAAGGGCCCTGGAACTTCTCAAAGAAATTTGCTCTCTTCCTATAAGGAAGAAGATACTAAACTTATTAGGCTGATTCAGTATGTTAAATTACATAGAAAACATTGTCAGACAAGTGATGATAAGCTTGCTTAGGTGATATTATGTGGACAAATGTTATTGACATAGGTGTTTTAAAATTGTATAAAATTACTGAAATTCTGATCTGTCCTGATTATCAGTCATAATTCTGGTTATTATTTTAAAATGTTGTACGTCACAAAATTAACCAAATTTCTCTGTCAGTTGCCATTTTGAGGTCTTGTTTACGGACTCATTTCTTTGCTCTAATGCTTTTGCAAAATATGTTTCAACTTCAGAAAAATTCTTGGAAAGGACTCTGATATTTACACCGGAATACAGGTTTCTGACAAACTTTCTGATCATAAAACTGAACTTGGTAAGAAATTACAGAAATCTGATGGAGAAACTGACTTCATGAAGCTGCTAACAAAGACTGGGATCGAGAATAGATTACACAGGACTGAATGAACTGATAAGGATGATTATAATTTTTATGATTTTTCATTTGAAATATTGCTGAATTTTTAATGTTTTGTTTTTTCAAATTTAAGAAAAACTTTTTCTCTTTTCTCCTGAGCTAGCTATGACTTATAACAATTTAGTAAATGATATTTTTGTAAGTAAAATTAAAATATTTATCTTTTTCTCTCTATCTGATCCCTCGAATTTAGAAACTCTTAATAAGTGAGTATTGTTGTTTTCATGGCAATATAGTTATTTACATAAGTTCAATAAAAATCTGTTCTCCTTATAACAGGACACAATTAGAAACACTGGTTATATTACCAAGGCTGTGACTAGAACATCATATTTGCGATATAACCATACAACTTTTGAGGAATGAAGATTAGACTTTATAAAATAAAGCCACGTGGAAATATTGGCCTGGTACCTTATGTTCCAAGCAGCACTTACCAGGATAAGTAAAGAATGTCACTTATCTGGCAGGTACAAGGAACCTCAAAATATTTGGGGGGAACCTCGGAAGAGAGAAATTCACCCAAATCTGTAGGTATTGCAGGCAAAGTCTGATGACAAAATCCTTGGCTTGGCTTTCCTAGCCTCAAGAGGCCTTTGAAGTTCAATCTGAGATTCCTTATAAAAAGTTTCAGCAAAACAGATTTAAAAGAGCTTATATGATTAATTGCTATTCTTGCTGTACTTATGTAAATAATTGGGCCAACTCTATTGGAACTAGACTTATTTTGCAAACTAGTTAGTTTTAATTTGGCTATCTTAATAAAAATGAGAGTGATTTTAGAGAGAAAAATTATTTCAGTAAAAACTATAGTATACATTTGTGGATATTAGATCCTAGTTTTGTTGTCTTTTGAGGTTTTTGTTTTATATCTGTTGACTAGACTGGATCCTGATTTCTTCTAGTCTCCTAAAATATCTGGCTACAGATATCCAAACTAACGTTTTTGATTTTTCCCATCATTTTCATTTAAAATCACTGAGAACTGAACCTGCCCTTTTTCCTGAAGCCTTACAAACTGCAGCTGATGGACTTGATATAAACTTGACATGACCTGACGACACCATCTGAGACATTTTAAACTGCAAAGGATGCTTTGACGCTGACATCTAAAATTCTTCACTGGCTGTCCTCTGAACTCAAAAACTGCTTTACAACTTGTTCCAACCATTAACCTTGTTTTTCTTTTATAGAAATGCTTCTATTAAATACTTGATTGCTTGCTTCCACAATATAGGCGTAACCTTGAGAGCCCACCTGCATCACCACCTTCCAAAAGGAACTTAACTGAACTGATCTATTATCAAGACTGAAAAATGGGTTCAGTGAGATAAAACAATCTACCAACTCAGCTTCTGGACTATGAAACTTCTTTAAGTTTCAAAAGGACTGTGAAACTTTTAGTTTCAAAGGCGGGACTGTGGGAGATCAAGATTTGGCCACCCTGAAATTTATCTCTTTACCTTGGTTGTTTTCTCTGAGGACATTTGACCTCCCCCACTAACTGCCTAAAGAATTTGACATGGTAGCTCCTTCCTGGAACAGATCTATCATGATGGCTGTAAAGATAATGTAGGGTAAATGTTACAATAGGAAAGGCACCAACAAGTCTCTCTTATCAGAAGTTCTGTCTCTCTGGCCACATTCTCTGGATGACCCTGCGAAGAGTTGCCAGACAATCGTTTACATTTATAAGGGAAATCTCCATTTGTAAAGGTATCTCCCTCTCTGTTTGGAGAAGAGAGGGGGATGAGCTCATTTCTAGTGACTTATCAGTGTGGAAGGTGAGGCCTTGAGCTACATAATAAACCTTACTCTTGTTTACTATGCTTTAGTGGTAATCTCCTGTAACTGACTCCCCCCACCGCCAAAATCCTCCTTTGTCATTGGCTGAAAAAGATATTTAAGACGAGAATTTCTGCTATTGTGTTGAGAAACGCAGTGTCCCTGCTTTCTCCCATGTATACATGTTATTAAACTTGGTATTATTTTCTCCTGCTAACCTGTCTTGATTATTTGGCCAGCCAGAAAAACCTTAAGGGAAAGGGCAGAGGGAGATTCTCTCTCTTCCTCCGACAACGTCAGAGTGCAATTTATACAGCTTACTGTGCAGGCATTGTTCTAAGTGGTCTGCAGTATTAACTCAATCCTCACAATGACCTTAGATTATTATTATCTTCACTTTAAATATTGAAACAATCAGGCACAAAGATTTTCGAAACATGCTTAGAGTCACACTCTTATCTAGTGGTGGAGCCAGGATTTGAAGCCAGGCTCCAAAATCCCTTAACCTATGACTACACTATGCTGTCTCCCCAGCAAACCTTAAAACAAGCATTAATAACACAATAGGAAAGTGAATACACTATCAGAAACTTCATAAAAAGATATATACAAATGGCCAACAAACGTGAGAAGCTTCAATTTAGCAATAATGCAAATACAAGCAAATTAAAACAGATATAAATTTTACTCTATCAAATAGGTACAAATTAAAAAAAAGGATTATAATGCCTACGGTATTGAGAGTACAAGAAGTGGGTGGTCCATATGCTGAGATTGTTTTTACAGGTACAACATTTTTAAAGAATAATCTTTCAGTATAACAAAATTTAAACATTATCTACTAAAATTTCTGTAATTATATTCAAGGAAATATAAGCAAATCTACAGTATTTCCACATCTGTGTCTTACAGATTCTTCTCACTAAATGCTTCCCAAACATTCCCCCTCCTATGTAAATGTGCTCCTCCCCCAGTCTACCCTTTGCTAATTAGTGATACCGGTATTGCCTCATTGCTCCTTCCTAAAACCTTAAACTCTCCCTTATCTAGTAACTCTCTTACCCACCATCTGTCAGTTACAAAGTTCAATTGCTTCACCTTCTAAACATGCTTCAAGCCCATTTATTTCTAACTTCACAGCCCCCATGCTCATCTATGCCCTGAATCTCTTGAGGGCACAGGCGAGAATCTCCTAACTGGTCTTGGTCCGTTCGCTCTTGCCTCCTACATGCAAGGAAATCATTTGCGGTTGCAATCAGATCGTGACACTACTCAGTTTACTTTCCTCATTTGGTTCCCATTATACTGTAGAAATTAGGTAAGCATTCCAGATTCTGTACCCTGAATGATTTGCTTCTGCCGACTTCTTCAAATTCGTACTGTGCCTTTTTCTCTTCCACGGCACACTGCGCTCCCCCCTGATCATTGCTGCTCTTAATTCCCTCCAATTTCTCGCTCTTCTCCAGGCTTTTGCAATTCTTGCTTCCTTGGTTTTCAGCTTAGGTGTCGTTTCCCCACTGAAGACTTTCCAGCTGGCCCTCCTCTCCACTCTCTCAGTATTCCTCACCGTTCTTGGCATTTCTGATAACTTTGATTAAATATTTTTGTATTGAATTTTTTATTTCTTCTCAGTCTTTTCCAATAGATTGTAATCTCTATAAGAGCAGTATATGTGCCTATTTCATGCACTGCTATAACCCAATGCTCAGTGATACATTTTTTTAATAAAGAGGACAGTACTTTTAGACGTTTTTTAATGTGCTTTCAAATTTGCTCTGTATTAGTACATGATTCCTCTCCCTCACCCTGTCCCTGTTCTTATAGACTAATTCATTTGCCTCAGGGTAGTTTGGGATTATTGCAGCAAGAATGCAAAAAGAAATAAAGATTTTGATATTCAGTCTTTAACACTCACATTAAGTTTTTTTTTTTTTTCCTTTTTTCTGTGCCATCAACAAGAAAATAGTCAGGTTTTTCAAGGGAGGAAAGTATATATACTGACATATATATGAACGACAGATTCATAAAATTTTTCTGTAAGCCATAAAGTAAAAAGAATGCATAAAAAGTCATAAGGTTGTTTTCAGGCACATAGAAAGAATTGTAAGATCTTTTCTTTTCTGCACAGGGTATGTAAGAAAGACAAGAGAAAAGAAGAAAAGAAGGGGAGATACACACCTATGTCTTACTCTAGCCCGCCAATAAGTAGAAACTCATAGGTGCAAGAGTGTTAGAAACAGCCAGATTGGTTAAGAAGGAACATGAGGAAGTCAGAACTGGTAACCTGCTTCCCTAGGAATAGAACAAACCACAATGAAGACTATGGCCCAGAAACAACTAGTGGACAAAAGACTAGATACAGTAGCCTGAGGCAGCCGGCCTGACTCATCTCAGCCTGGGATCTGGAATTTCCCAGGTGTCATGGTTGTAGGACCTGGATGTGCAGGTGACACTGAAAGGAAGGTACCTTGCTTACTGCAGAAAATGGCAGGTTGGGCAGTTAGCTGCATCCCCAAATGAGGAATGGCAGCCAATGAACGTCAGCAGTGTCTGGGGCAAAGACTGGACTCAGTCATCCAATCAAGGTCAAAACTAGATAGATATCAGGCCATAAGGCCCCGTTATTCCCTACAGGGACCAAATCACATAAGCTTCCATTTGCCGTGCCCCAATACATCAGATCACTTTTTGGAAAGGAAATGGGGAAGTGTAAGACATATTAAAGATGGGGCATTTATCAGAAGGAATCCGTCATCTGTACTAATCTGCTGGGGCTGTCCCAGCAGAATATCATAGACTAGATGGCTTAAACAACAGAAATTTATTTCTCGCAGTTATGGAAGCTGGAAGTCCAGTATAGTATTAAGGTACCAGCAGGGTTGGTTTCTGGCGAGGACTCTCTTTGGCTTGCAAATGGCCACCTTCTTGCTGTGTTGTTGTATCTTCACATGGCCTTTTCTCTGTGTGCACACACTCCTGTTGTCTCTTCCTCTGTTTATAAGAACACCAGTCCTATTAGCTTAGGGTCCTACCCTATGACCTCCTTTAACCTTAATTACCTTCTTAAAGGCCTCGTCTTCAAATACAGTCACATTGCGGGTTAGAGCTTCTGCCTATGAATTTTGAGGGAACACAGTTTGGTCTTTAACAGTCATAAAAAGGAGATGATTTGAACCAGAAGGGCCTGTAAGATATCATTACATAGTTGTATTCATGAAATATTAGATTAGTTATAAAAAAATACAATCATCACATTTTGAAACATCTGAATAAAACTGGATACTGGAATTTCAACCTTGCAAAAGTTATTTAACTTGTAAATGGATCCGTGAGTGCATAAATATACATGCATGCAGAGTTTTGTTAACAGCATCATGTGTACATAATGAAAGATTCAAAACAGCTTAAATACTCATCTACAGGACTTTGTTTAAATGAAGTATTGCACATTCATATGTCATTGGAATTTTTGATATGTAGTCAGTGAAATGATGGGTATCTACTACATGTATTGAAATGGAGATATATCACTGTCTCTGATATTTTACTTAACACATTTCATCTAGATTAAAGAAAGAGATGCCTATTTCTCTATATTAATGTCATTTTATAACAACATATAAATTACAAAATATGGAATTATTAACGGCTTAACAAAGGGTTGCAATTGTTGTCTCTGGGAGTGATATTGTAATGGACTCAGAATCACTGCTAAGGGAAACAGCGCAGGCTGGTGGTTAGGGATCAAGGCTGTGGAGTTAGATAGTCTGGCTTATCAGTCACAGCTGAGGGGTCTTTGGCAGGTTATTTAATCTGTGGTTTTATACATCTCAATTTTCTCATCTATAATTGGGTCTAATGATTATACCTACTGCAGAGAACTATTGGTAGAATTAAATGTTAATACATATACAACACTTAGCAGTGTGTGGCACTGGGTGCACTTAATAAATGTAATATACTGTATCCTTTTATTATTCTTTGATAGATTTCCAAATAATTTAATTTCCAATTTTACAGTGGGCATGTAGTGCTTTTTAATCACTCAAATCAGTATGTATACATTCCTTTTGAAAAGGAAAAGTATCAACTCCTTAGACAATGACAATTTTTCTCTCTCCTTGACTTTCCTAACATGACTAGAACGGATGCTATTGAAGGCTATTTTTTTTTTTCAAATAGCCACATATTGAGCCAATTCTTTTATCCTTTTCCTTTTCATCTTTAAGCTTGTCCCTTAACTGCCATATCTGTAACAGACTCAAACAGAAATTCTTTGTATATGCAATGTGCCTCCATCAGCTCCTAGAGGCCAAAAGTAGAACAAAAAATCATTGCTTCTGTGACCTTGGGAGACAAACAGTATGTTAATAATAACTCTTTTTTGCCCGTGAGAGATTAATGTCCTCACATCTCAAAGAGGAGTTGAAATGTGGTATGAGATGCTCATAAACTAATGATCAACCTAGCATGACAACAGATTTGTGAGTTCTCATCTAAGAAAACTGAATTAAGAGATCTATTTTATATTATAACAGTCCTCAACGAGCTGAAGTTAATGGGAAAAAAAAGCCCAAATCCATAAGGTATTCTATGTGCAAAACCCGCTCATTCTGATTCCTTTGTTACGCATTCCTTCACTTAGATTTGTTTGACTTCTAATTCTAAATGTTGTAAACTTTGCCATTTTAATAATCTTATATATGAACCTGGAAAAGAATACATTCAAATATCACATGGTGTTTGTAAGTTTGTAAAAACAAAACAAATAGAATGGTCCTGGCATTCAAGATTTCGAGAATTGATTTCAAGAGCTATGAATTCATGGGTAGTTTGTAGCTGCAATTTGATCACTGACTCTTCGAACCCCTCTCAGTCATCAGCGCTGTAATGTGAGTTTCTCTACTTCAGCAGAGCTGCTTAGAGACAAATTACTTTGGTGCCAGACTGAATCCACCTCAGTAGCTGCACAGGGATGGCATTTCATTTGGATGCAGAAGCCTTGCAAGTTTCACTCTTTGACCTTCTGGATGACATCTTCTGCCCATAGTCATTATTTTCTACCTCCAGCTCACTAGGTTCCCGTAGCAGAGCAGTCATTAGAGCTCCACAGGCAGCATAAATGACCAGATAGAGATGTTTCCATTTTCAGAAATTGGAGGGGAGGAGATGAAAAGGGAAAAATAGCCTCCCAACTTGCTTTTATTCATGACTGCACCTTTCCCTGGCTGACTCTGAAGCCCACTGCTGTTAATTTCCTTGTGATCCTTGATGTCCCTGTGATGTTTCAAACCACTCCTGTCTCTAGAATGCAGGTTTAAATCGGCCTTGTGGTATTATCCCAGGGAATATTACATGACGTTTCTGTCCAACCATTCTGAAAACTACCTTTAAACAAAGGTTAAAATTCGGTTAAATAAGGCATGGAGGAATAAAGCAGAATCAAGCCTGAGGGTTGATGTAACTCCTCTGAGCAGGTTAAGTAAGTCATAACGATGTTTCCAGAAACAGACCAGTGTTGAGCAGTTATTGATACAATGGCGAGTAAACCCATTTCTCTTCATCCCTTGGTATTATTCACTATTTCTTCATCCCTTCATTCATTCGTCCCTTGACATCATTCACTATTTCTTCTCTACTCTCCCCACACTTCACATCTCGTCCCTTAATATCCTCCTCTCCTCCTCCTCTCTCCCTTCCCTCATTTTCTCATTCTCTATTTCTCTCTTCTCGTTCTTTGTAAAAATCTTTTACAAATCAGGAATGGGTTGCAAGAATGCTGAAAGCTTCCTAGTCGTTGCCTATATGGAAATTAAGTTTTATTCTTTCAATATTAATATGCTAGGAAATGTAAATTATTCTACAAAAATGTGTTTTTTTTCTAGTTCCATTGGTTTCATCATCACATTCCGTAGATAGTGATTGTCTTTTATTTGCAAGAGAATGTACTAGGTGCTAGAGAAATAAAGAAATATAGGACTTGATCTTTGCCTTAGTGGTGTTTAGAATTTTGCTCTGGGGATGAAATAAAATCTAAAAATTACCATCCAGAATAAGATGGCATAAAATTAGTGACTAATAAATGGTATAAAATAATTGGAGAAGGTGATATTTTCATTAGCAATATCAATGTTCAAGGCTTGTAAAGAGAGTGGGAGGCATGTAAAGAAATTGTACCACTCTTTTCTCATGTATGTGTAACAGAAGCTCTTGAATGAACCTGAATTGGGCTCATCTGAAACTCAGGCAAGTCCGTGCTCATCTGGAAAGTTAATGAGGCAGTGGCATTACACTGCTACTATGTTTATTTAAACTAAAAACCATTGATGGTAAAATACACACTATCAATTGTTAATTTTTGTTTTACAATAGATAAATGTGCATGATTAAAATAATCATACAGCGCAGAAAATAATTCAGCACAAACACAAAGAACCATACCCAAGCTTCCCTCTGCTCCCAATAACCACCATATTCACCTTATTTTGTTATCTCAGTGTCTTTAACATTATTCTTTTGGATTTAATTTTTTTGTCTATTCATTCTGAATAATATCTTCTACCTGCCTGCTGGGAAACATCAGAAACCAAATCCAATTACACTATACTCCTTCTCCACATGCCTTTTCCTCAAACTATATAAACATATATATTTTTTGGCTTTCTAGATAATACCACTTGACTTTCCATTTTGTTAGATAAGTACGTTTTGTTCTCTACCCTTGTGTTCGCCTCCCTACCAACTGCCACTCATTCACTATGAGTTACACCATTATTTTACATTCCAAAATAATTAATATCTATTTTCTGTGCTAATTTTAAATTTAATTTTTGTGCTTTGTGGAATAGTGTTTGAGTATAAAATTAAAATTAAAAAAACATCATTTAACGCATTAGGATTATGAAAATACAATTCGCTTCTGAAGTTGTAGAGTCCTGAAGGTACTTTCTACTTTCTCTACACATCGACAGTTCAAACACGTCCCATTTAGTTTGCTTGTATTTGGCATTTCTTGAATAGGTTTGTGTTTTCCCGGGAATTTGTTTGGCTTTTCTATTATTGACACAAAGATATTATAATTCCCTTTATTGAGATCATCTGGTTTCTTAATCATAATATTTCTTAAAGTGATTCCAATTTTTCTTGCTTCTTGGCTATACAAAGCCTAATTAATTTTTAGTCCTGATGCTGTCTTTCTGCGTATCTTCTTAGATCCAGGATTTAGTCAAACTCTTACTTGAGCTCCATGTCTTTTGGATTCCAATATTACTTCTTCCTTTACATGGAGTATATACCAAATAACTTTTTTTTCCAGAAAGAATACATGGGAGGTAAACTTTCTTAAACATTTTTTTCCCACACAGAGCAGATATATGATTAATTTTATAAATTATTAATTTTATAAAGAAGACTCAACAGTTTTTCAAATAATTTTACACTCCTATCAGCAATACAAGAAATCTCTGCTTCCTTCATATCCTTACTGATGCTTAAAATTGTCATTTTTATACAACTTTTTCAAACTGCACATATTTAAAGTATAAAATTTGATGTTTTAGCACACGTATACATCTGTGAAATCATCACCACAGTAAGATAATGAGCATATCCCACATCCCCAAAGTTTCCTTGAGCACTTTCCTTTTGTAATACCAGCCTGGCCTCACATCTCCACCCCTCCCCCACCCACCTCCCTGGCAACATTAGTCCGCTTTTTGTTACTATGCATTAGTTTGCATTTTCTAGAATTTTGTATAAATAGGATATACAGTTGGTACTTTTTTTTGATCTGACTTATTTCAATCAACCAAATTGTTCTACATCTCCTTCCTTTTTCTTACTGAGTAACAATCCATTATATAGATATACCACCTTTGTTTATCCATTCATCTATTCTCGCACATTTTGGTTGCTTTCGTTTTTTTTTCTTTTTTTTTTAGTAAGATTAGCCCTGTGCTAACATTTGTTGCCAATCTTCCTCTTTTTTTCTCTCCAAAGCCCTAGTATGTAGTTGTGTTTCACGGTTGTAGAGTTGTAGGGTTGTAGCTCTTCTATACGGGACGTTGTCTCAGCATGGCTGGGCGGGCGGTGAGTCAGTCTGCGCCCAGGATCTGAACTCGGGGCTGCCAAAGCAGAACGCTAAAATGTAACCACTATGCCACCAGGCCAGCCCCTGCTTCCGGTTTGTAACTCTTATAAATGAAGCTGCAATGAGCATTCATGTACAAGTTCTTTTATGGATACGTGCTTTCATTTCTTTTGGGTAAATACCTATGAGTAGAATGATTGGGTCATATGGTAGTTTTATATTTAATTTCTTAAAAACAACAGCAACAGAAATTTCCCTACTTTCCAAACTGATTGTACCATTTTACATCCCCACTAGTACCTTTTTCAAAAATCAATTTTCAGTCTGAAAAGTAATAGCTTCTCAAGAGATTAGGAATATTTAGTCACTCATGTCTTTATTAATATTCTTCCATTTTTTCTCAGTTTTGTTTTTCATTTTTTTTTTACTGAGGAAGATTTGCCTTGAGCTAATATCTGCTGCCAATCTTCCTTTTTTTGTATGTGAGCCGTCACCACAGCATGGCCACTGATAGACGAGTGGTGCAGGCTCGAGCTCAGTGACAGAACCCGGGCCACCAAAGCACCAAAGCGGAGAGCACCAAACTTAACCACTAGGCCACCAGGGCTGACCCTCAGTTTTTTTAAAAGACAAATTCATGTTGAATTCCTTAGATTAATCTCTCCAAATTTCACTCATTTGTCACCTCTTTCAGTATTTGCTCTACATTCTGGAACATTTCCTTGTGTCTTGCTGTTGCCTCAGTTTAGCTTTGCCCCTAGATTTTATACTGTATTTTTATTTCTAATTAATTTAAGTTGTCTCAGGAAATTTACTATTTCTCTGATTTCTCCTGGGTCAGTTCTTTGTTTCATTATCCAGATCTACTTTTTGTGCTGTTGCTTTTTCTTAGATGACGGTGGTCTTTATGTGCTCAATCATATTTACGGACAAAGATATAGATTTTTAGTATAGGAAGTTATGGCAAGTTTTCTAGCCTTTGCCATTAGTTCTTGTATTCCTCCTACAGACTGATCCTTTGATTGCGGAGGCCTGGGTGAGAGCTATGTGTATTCAGGCAGCGCACCATATCGCTCCATTTTAATGAGTGGCAGCTCAGGTTGTTACCTCTCTCCATCCAGACAAATGCCAAAATTATGGTGATTTCATTTGGTGTACCAAGTTCTATGCCACAGCCCTCAGTTGCTCCCCATTATGATGTCTACATTTCCCTTAGTGAGGTGTTCTTTTCTTTTATTCTGGGATAAAAGCAAAAGTGCTCTGTTCTTGTCAAGAAAGAACATAGACTGGTTGGCTCCATTGGGCTGCAGTTTACCCTCCCTGCTACTTGCCTTATGTATTATATCTCTTTCTCTACCTGCTAAGACCAAACATAAAGTTCTTCTAGTACTCTACTGGAAAGAATAATTCTCACCTCTACGGCATTATTATTGAGCACGATTGGCTTCACCACCTTTGAGGAAAACAACTTTGCCTAAGATGTGACACCTTGGAACAGACATTGCACCCATCACATGGAGTATGAGAAGTCTCAGGAATATTGCCAAGGACTTCAGCAGCTACACTCATTCTTCCAGTGGGCAGGGAGCTTTTTGGCAGGCAGCAATAGAAAAACTACCGCTTTGGATATTGTTGTAAGAAGTGATATCATCAGAGGGAATTTGAGCAGTCAAAGAAGAAACTAGATTTTATTTGAATGCTGACTAAGAAAACTAGCTCATAGGATGCACGAGTTTGATTTTAGTATTTCAGAGAAATATTAAGGTAATATTTTAAGATGATAGAAATTTCCAAAATACAATTAATAATGAAGCCAGAGAAATATTGCTATGTGACTGCTAGTGCCAATAAAATTTTGCCCCAGGTCTGTGAAACATCATAAAAACATAGTAGATCTATTATAGTGGCTTAAAAACATGCATTATTTCCCTCTTCTCTACAATAACCTCTAATTCAAATAAGTGGGGCTCCAAAGCTCCTGCCTCTGGGGAAACCTCCTTAATACGTGAGTAAATGAGTCCCTTAATCCATGATCCAAGCTAGGCTAATAAGAGTATACTGCATCATAGTTGATTAGACCAAAGGCAGGCAACAGGCAAATTTCCTCAGTCAAGAGTTTTTGCCTGAAATTTTTCAAACTAATCTTTTAGAAGAAAGTCAATTTCTTTATGTTGGTGAAAGTTGTAAGTCATAAAAAGAGTGGCGTGTTCAGTGATTACATTTCCTACTGTTTAGAGAAAATCATTTTAAAGTGAAAGAAGATGAAGCCAGTATATTGAAAGAAAAATAAATTAGAATAAAGTCCTGGTTGTACTGCAGACCCTGGTCCAGTTGTTCATAAGCCTATTTCATCTTCGCCTTCTGCATTTTGGTTATTTACCTTTTTTAAGGTTCTCTGAGAAAATACTGTTTATTTTTTTTCTGAATTAATTTGAGTTAGAGTTTCTGTCAGTTGGCATCAAAGAGTCTTAAGCAATAGGTAAAAGTTGAATATCCATTTATACTTGCTAATGATGCTAAATTATTTAATTTTCTCAGAGTAAAGCAGATAAGTGTTGCCATAGAAGCTCAAGTTCACTTTGAATTAATGACAAATGTGCCAGGAATATAATTTTATGTTCAATGTTTTCTCAACTGTTGAATAATAGGTACTTCTGGGATTCTGATATTGGCTTACTCATTGGTAGTTTTTAAAATATTAGAAGTTTGTTTCTAAAGAGAAAATTCAACTCCTTAATTTGATAGACCTTGATTTTTACATGGAATTTGACATGGGTTTTCTTTTGTTTTTTTACACTAGTATTCATTTAAGAAATTGATGAGAAGGCTCAAACTATGCAGCTTAAGTAAATATATTATCACTATTTTAGTGTTTTAAAGTATGTATATGATTTTAATGACGTCAAATTTTTGTCCATAGAACACAGGTGTGAAAAGTAGCATTTCAAACAGAGAAATATATGTATAAGTGTATAAGTATATGTGCATGTGTGCGTAACCATATATACGTGTTAAATCGTCATGTTTTAATAGTTTGATTACTTTGAATTGCAATAATAATCTGTAATAATGTTACATAATCAACTAAATCATATTACACAGAAATTAGGAGCATGCCTATTGAATTTCTTACTATATTAGATTTTAATTATTATTCTAAAGATATAATATTTAAGATGACAGTTTTATTGGGTAATGATATGAATGCTAATGGTATTCCATAAAGTGAATATTAAAGCAGTTTATTTTAATTTATTGATCTTTCAGATTGCTAGCCACCTACTCCCTCCCACTTCTTAATTATCAATCAAGGTGATGAGATTGATGGGCATATAGAGAAAATATCTGTAACCTCTTTCCAAGGCATTAGGAGTTATATATCATGCGTTAAGCATAGCAATATTTTCCTTTTTAAATCTTCTATAGTGTCATATATAGTCTGGAGGTATATGAACCTTAAGAAATCTTCTGATTGATGATATTCCTTAAAGGAGATTATTTCTGACCACCGACACCCCAAACATTGCCCAAATGTGTTCACTTTTATTAGCTGAATTTTATGCACAAATAATTTTCAGCCATTTATGCCTAAAACATAAAACTGGGCTGTGAGAATGCATTGTACGCCTACAGAGAGAAAAATCCTTATCACCGTCGTTAGAAATACCTTCAGCTACGAGTGTTAATTAATCATAATCAACAGTTTTCCAATGACAACATATCACCAGTGTCTCTAAAAATAACAACAAAAAATGCCAATAAAAAGAAATGGGAGGGATATTTAGCAAAGCAGAACTGAATGTATGACTTGAACTGGGTTGGCAGTCTAGGCACTAGAGCAGTGAGTAATATAGTCATATATAACCATTTTATTCATTTTTTGTGATTACTCCTGCAATAATAATCTAATATTATTCTAAAAATTGATGACTTATGGCTTTAACAAAAAATTTATCTTTGCAATAGAGAGCAATGACAAAATTAACCTAGTTCTGTAATGATAAATATTTAGAAGGATTGTACGGCAACTTTCATAAATTCTGTTATCCATCAACATCTCCCTGTTTTACAGTTAAACTTGTCTCTCTTTCTTTGTTACCTAACTAGGTTAATGACATTCATTTCACCACACACACTCACAAACCTGGCTTTGCTCAACCTTTCCATTTTCTTCTACTCAGATATTTAATTTCTTATTGAAGTTGGTTATTTTTATTGATGAAATGTCCTAAATCATTTTTTCCTTTCCTTGCTTACCATGACTGTCTAATTTAAATCCCTCTACATCACCAGTGGGAATATGATAATAATCCCCTAAATGGCCTCCCAGGTACCAATTTTCCCATTCTTCTTCACCAATGATTCTCAATTTTTTTATCTCAAGACTCATGTACACACTTAAAAATTATTAAAGACCCCAAAGAGCTTTTGTGTATGTGAATTCTCTCTACTGATGCATGCTGCATTAGAAAGTATAACTAAGAAATTTATAAAATATTTATTAATTTGTCTTAAAATAAAAACTTCATTACATATTAACATAGTGAGATATTTTTATAAAAAATATTAGTGAGAAGATAGGCATTATTTTTGCATTTTTCTTATCTGTTTAATAGAAGATAGCTGGATTCTCATAGCTGCTTTTGCATTCCACTTATTGTGATGTATTATACATGCAAGTATGTGATTTGAAGAGTCTTTTTTTTTAACATCATTTCCAGATAATTGTGGATATTCTTCTTTGATATAACACCAAAAGTCAACAAGTGGTAGTTTGCTAGTGGAATGTGGAATATGAAACCATACCAATAACCTTTTAAACGCTTACATTAGAATCCATTGGTCCCTCGCGTGCTTTGAGTCTTTTAACTGTTCATGAATTTGTAACATTATTTATTGGTCGTTTGAAAATATTAGTTCTTTGAGTTATATAGATCTCCCAAATGTTGATACATTTTATTATACAATATAAAAAATATATTCCTCTTGTTAATATCAACAACAATACAATCAGAAAAGTATTTAAGTATGGGACACTGTCAAGCTCTTGATGGTGTATACAAATTTTCCAAAGATCTATTTTTCACTTGAAAGTTCAAATTTTATCATTAGTAACAAATACTATCAGTTGTTTTCCTCAAAGTGATGGGATCTCTTGATTTCATTTTTGAGAAAATCTTCTTCCAAATAGCCAAATTTGAATTATTATAGTTATTCTTTCTCATAAAATGTGATTTATGAAAAAAGGAGTGTGTTGGGGGTTCCCAAGACGACCTCTTGGTACGGTGATTCATAGGACTCAGCATATAGTCATACCCATGGCTAAGATTTATTACTGCTAAAAGACACAATGCAAAATCAGTCAAGTGCAAGGGCTTGTGGGGGTGAACTCTGGCACAAAGAAACCAAGTACAAGTTTTTCAGAGTCCTCTTCAATGGAGTCACAGAGGATGCGATTAAATCCTCCAGCAACAAACTGTGACAACACATGTGACGTGTTGTCTACCAGGAAAGCTCATTAAAAACTCAAGGCTCAAGGTTTCTATTGGGAGCTGGTCATGTCGGCACTCTCTGCCTAGCAAGTACCAAAATTCCAGACTCCCAGAATGAAAGCAGGTGTCCAGCATAAACCACATTGTTTGCAGGAAGAGTTAGGGCAGGATGGGAACACTCCCTGCATCCAAGTTCCGAAATGCCAACCAATGGCCAATATTGCAAGCAGCTCTTTCTAAGGATAGGCAATCTCAGGCCTGCTATGCTGTCTCTTTTCTGCATGTTGTGACTGTTAAATTGTTAAGATGTCAGATGGTGAGCCAAGGTTCAACAAAAGACCACAAAGGGAAAGTGAAAGAGAGAAGTTTATTACTCACAGGTCCTGGAGGAAGTACATGACATACCTTAGGGGCCATATGAGGAGGTCAAGGCAGGAGGCAGGCGGGACCCCTAAGGCACATGCCTCTGTTAGAGGGCTTTGGGGTTCCCAGTCTGAGGCCAGATTGGTCAATTCAAGCCAAAAAGAGCAGGGTTTTAGTAACCTTCCTGATGGTCCTATCTAAGGGACACACAAAGGGAAGGCCTGAGGAGGTGAGGGAGAATCCTTCTCATAAGGGCCTTTGGGGGAGTCCTATCAGGGACTCACATGTACCTGTGACTCTGAGGGCTGTTATCTAGGGCAGGTGCTCCAGGGAGGGGCTAGTAGAAGTTCAAGACCCCTGCAGGCTGCTCGGCAACACGAAATGGATGCCAAAGCAGCAATGTTATGGAGTAATTTAGCTAAACTCTCAATGCTGCACAAGCAGCTAGCTTAGCTCACAACTAAAAAGTAATATACATGTGCTTTTTCTCAAGACAAATATGATTTTTTGGTATGCAAACTATGCAGTTTATGCATACTTCTCATTTTGTGACTTGTAATCTTAGAAGACGTGTACCCATAGGTTGAGATTACTTAAAATTAATAATATGTTTCTGCTTCTTCAAAGAACTTCTTAGGTGAAATGGCAGTTTTTTCTTCTCTTTTCTTCTTACTAAGCATTGGTAGGGGTGAAGAATACAATGACCACTTACATAATTTGATGCCACTGCCCTGATTCACGTTAAGGCATCAGTAGTTTTACTCATCATTGCTTTTGAATCATCACTGTAAGTATCAACACAGTGAAAAAGGCAAACAGGCAAGCTGACCTTGCAGCTCTCTTGAAGGGTCTTAGCGACACCCACGGGTCTATAGTCCACAATTTGTGAACTCTTGTTCTACACTATAGCTACAGTTTTCTTTGTTACAAACCAGTGTGATGTTTTTCACTCCATTGCTTACAAACATTACAACTCTACACTCTGGGAATAATATCCAGGCATTTTATTGAAACCTTCAAAGATCTGACTTGAACTGGCCTTTCCAGACTAGATTACCACCTTTATGCAAAAACACGCCTACTAACCATTCCATGAACGCAGTAGTATCTTCTCTTAAAATGGTGTCTACTCTTCATAGATTCATATTTCTAATCTGTTTATTTATCATTCTCTATCTAGGTTCAACACAAGTGTAATCTTTGTTAAATCAAAAACAACTGAAAACAACTATATTCTATTAAAAGAATTCTATTAATTAATTAATCTCATATTAATTCTATTAACTGAATTTTGTTTATATTTCTTTGTAGCCAGCAGACAGCTTGATACCCCTTCTTAAATTTCTCAGTCTTTCCTCAAACTCAAGATGCCTAAAACCATAAAAATTATCTGTACTTCCTAGGCCTACCCCTCTCCTATCGTTCCCAACCTCAGCAAGTAAAACCTCCACCAATCAAACAGCTATGCAATCCAGACATCTGGAATGGGCTTCACACCGCATTCTCCCCCAAGACTATACTCACTTCTTCACAAATTTCCAGCTATTTGGCCTTCACATCTTTTTAATCTGCCTACTGTCTTCTTCCTATCATCATTCTGCCTGTACATTGTCCTCAACATCCCACCACCTCTACCCTTAAAGCTCTTCTTCAAAAGATGATTAGAGAGATCTTTCCAAAGAACCAATGTGATAATGTGATCAAGTCTGACCGTTAAGCACATACACACACCTTGCTTAAAACCCTGGAGTAGCTTGCCAATAATCCTTGGTATAAGCCCTTAGCAGATCCACAAAGTCCTGATGCTCTGTGCTGTCTATTTCAACAACTTGATTTTGTGACCAAGCTTCACTTTACCCTCTCAGCCTGCCCAGGTTTTAAGCTCGTTCCTCAATTGTGTCATGCTTCCTACTACCGTAAATCCTGAACACATGCTGTCTAGAAACTATTCCTAACTATATTTCCAATATCCCACTGCCCCTTTTTAAAAATATTCACTTTGCTCTCTAGTTAATGATAATTAACTCAAAAATTTCAATTTCAGGCTCTGAGAGAACAATGTAATTTCCCTCTTCCCCTGCTCCCACAAAGTTTTAATAGCCCTTCTCAGATTTAGGGTATTTTTAGTTTACTTGCATGATTGGTTCATTATTATTTATCTTCCCTACTGAATTTTTATATTCAAAAGTTCAAAATCCATGTCTGATTTTCCCTCCAATTTATCACCAATCCTATTACAGTGTCTGGCGTATAGTAAATGCTTAAAAATATTTACTCAAAAAAATTACTGAAAAAATTCCTCAAAAATATTACTCAAAATTGCAAGTAAGATAATGTATGCTTCTGTCTGATTTCCTTGAGTTAAAACCTTTTTTCACGTCTGAGTCCCCAGTGGCCAGGAAAGAGTCATACAATGGATGGATATTGAACAATCATGTAGGGAAAAAGATAAAATTGATATTATAAGAAGCAACTGCAAAGAATAGTTAAGTATAATATTTATGGCACTGAATTTCTTACCTACATCTTTTCAAAAATAATTAGTATTCTAATTATGTATCATTTTATCAGGTGTGTTTAGCGACTATTCATTCTACAAGAGACTGTAAAAACCGAGTGTTTCAGTCAAAAATTTTATGAAATGCTGCCTAATCTACCTATTCTCTCTAAGTTTCAGAAGTACAAATCAGCAAATTAAAAGTTCTTGAAAACTATAGTAAATGAATCTTTTAATTATTTTTAACTGAAACTTTGTACTATTAGACCACATAATTTTTTTCTCAAACATCACTTTTTTAGTATCCTTTTGAATGTTTGTCACTCAAAATAAATTTGAGGAATGCTGGAACTATTAATATAGCCTAGGATGGCAAATTTCTAATAATCGTTATCTGTTTAGAATCAAAACTAAAGTATTTGAGAAATATTTGGAAGTATGATTAAAAGGAAGAAGTCACTGGATCAAAAATAAAACAAAACAATAAAATAATGAATATCAATAATAAATGTAGTTAGCTAAGAAGTTGGAAATCTCAGTAAAATATTCAAAAAATCTTTCAGGAAATTAAGTGTCAATAGACATAAAAAAATTACAGCTGTATGAAAAATGAGAAGAATGTTTAAGAAATAAAGGAATTCATAGATATAAAAATTTTTAATACAAAATGAAAATTCCTCATATAAATAAAAGTAAGAAAAAATAGTTGAGCTATTTACTTTATTTAAAAGTATGTAATACAAAAACCTAAATTGTATTAAAAGAATAAAATATATTTAACTCAATACTTCTTCTAAATACAAATAGTTTGTAAGATATCACTTATCAAGACTGGTAAAGATCATAATAGACAACAGAGTTCATTTGGAAAAAAAATAAATTAAATAGTTTTCTCAATATGAGAAAAACTATTATGTAAAGGTAGGTCCCTTAAGTCATTTTTTCGTCAAAAGGTAAGTTCTGATTATTCAGCTATAAGAGAATTAAATAATTAATGGTGTCATCAAAGATATGTGATGTCATAGTTCACCATTTTAAGTCATCACTGAGATGTTTGTGAATGGTAAATGGTGTAGCGAAATAGGGAAATCAATTTCATTTATCTACTAATTTGGCAACAGAAATTACCTAGTGCTCAAGAAACATTAATAAGGTGTCACATCTCTTTGGCCCAGAGAATCTGAGAAAATCCTTCCTTGGGGACATCAAAATAAATTTAAATAACACTTAAACATGTACATGTTAGGAGCAGTGTATCAAAATGAAATTTTGTAAAATTTATTAAATATCATGTACCGTGAAATTATGCATCTCACATGTATCCCAAACATCACTGGTTTCTTCTCCCACTGGATGATGAATTATATATATATATATGATTTTTATGTATGTATACATACTATACATACTATACATATAATTATACATACTATAGGTATACATACTATACATATAATTTGTACATACTATACATATACCTAAGTATACATACTATATATATAATTTCCTGAGAGCTCTCCAGAATGTGTGTTTCTTCTACTAAGCCCATTGCATGTCCTCTGTGGTGAGTATGGTTCGTTCATTACAGAAAGTTCTTCAGAGTGAAGACCACCGGTTTCTGCAGTTTCCCTGAACTTTAGAAATGTAACAGGGAAGGGCACTTAGCTGATTCTGTCCCTGATCTAACTTTCATTACTGAGTTCTGGATCAAAGGAGTTCCTCTCTGGAGGATTATGTGTCATTTAACAGGTCATTGCTCCTGCAATCACAGACTCACCAAGTAGAGCCATTATACTTCCTCCTGGGGTAATACCCATTCTCCATTAAGGTTCAACTTCTGCCCCAGAGACTGGAGAACTTGTAACTACCTCAAGATAGGGCAATTAACCTCAAATTGCTTTTCAACCCTAGGTTGAGTTACTCTTCCCCAAGAACCTTCTCCTTATTTGCTCAGGAGCATTCTAGCAGTTCCCTAACATATTTTCATAAAGCACAAGATCGGTGATATCAAATCATTAACTTAGAGTCACACACTGGTTAATGCCCTCCATCCTCTGTTAATTCAAGGTGAAACCGAATTTTATATGTCTGCAAACTGTTGTATGTCTTTGGCAACTGTTTTCATTCCCTCGGTGTCTCTGAATTGAAAGGTCAGGACTTAGGTAATTGATTTTGCTAAATAGGACCACCAAAGAATGGTAATTAAAAAAAATACTAGCAAGTATCTCCTTTGTAAAGGAGGACAGTTGGGTCAATGAATTTTTTTTTACACCATTGACGTCTACTGGCTGAATATATGTGTTAAATTTGCTAGTATAGCAGCCTTTGACCCTATTAATCAGATGATGTCAATTTGTTGATTCAAATACTCTTGCTGACTTGGGGAAGGTTGACCATTTCCATAGAGTTTCACTACTGATGATTTTTAAATTGGAAACTGTGGATGTGGCTAATTCATAGAGGAGGACTTTTTCTATTTTGCTCTAGAGTGATTTGTATATGTACAATCTAATTCTAACGATTTAGTCAAAGCCCTAATTAATGTCAATAATGAGGAAGAAAGATGTATAATAACACAATCTTGTATGCAGTATTATTTTTAGCCTCATCATGCTATAGTCTTTACACATCTATAGTCGTATATTTAAAAGCTTTATGTTTCTTAAAGTGATAGATGATTGAATGCAGAATTGAAAAACAATTAATTTTTGAGTAATACTTGAGTATTCCCTCTTCATCAAACATACACTTTGTCTTTCTGTCTTTGTCCATTATGCCTCTCCTATATAATTTTTTCTTTTCCAATTCCACTGTTATTATTTTAGTTAGGTCATTAATATTATCACCATTATTGTGTAACAGTTTCTTCAACATATTCCCATTTGTTTCCTCTCATCTTATTTACTCTATATATTTACCAAATTAATCTCCTTAATGTTATAACCTTTATCAAATCTCTTCACTGCTCAAAACATACATACATACACACATACATACACACATACATACATACATACATACAGTGTTTTTTCTTTCCTTGTCAAGTCCAACTTCCTCGTACTGTTACTGACAGTCTGATATTAAAATTCTCTTCACATTCCTATGTGATAAACACAAACCCTATGTGATAAACAAGTAGAGTTTAAATCACATATATCCTCCCTTTTCTGGCATATAAGCCTCAATTTTAATTTATTAACTTGGCACAGAATGCCTTTCCCTGAATCATCATGGGCATATTCAATGCAATTTCTTACCTTCTTGAAGTCCCCAAGAGTGATTTTTCCTTCCTGAGACATTCATGGAACTTTCAATAATTCTGTAATGTCACTTACCATATTCCACTTTGTATTATAATTGTTATTTTGTATGTTTAAAAAATCTCCTTTGCTTGGTCATCATTGTAAAACGGCATTTATTTTATTATTATATTTATTCCAAAACACAACCTTTGGTAATAAATAGGAGATACTTATTAAATGTCCTTTGAATGAATGAATAAAGTAACTTTCTTTTTTTTTTTTTTTTAACTAAATGTAGACTATATTACTTCTTTAGTAAGAAAGTGGAAGCTTCTCACAAAGAGAATGTGTAACTAGGTCTATTGATTTTGATTTTGATGAGTTGTTCTTTTACCTAAAATGTCATATCTGGAGTCCAATTTTGCCAACAGTGACTCTAAAAGCATCGTCTAATATTGATCTGTCTATTATCTGTCTGGATCCAAAGCAGCACCACTCTTTGACAGACAGGTTCTTGAGGACCAAAATAACATGCACTTGAATGGGGATGTGGAGAGAGAGGTAGTGTCTTCAAGGAGTGTCTTGGTTCAGTGAAATATAAATCAAATTCATTTATTATGATTTAGGAGGCAGCATTGTATCCTAGGAAAAGAGTACATAAACTATTTTTAATGTTTTTATCCAATTATCACTGTTGATGTAAAAAAAATTCATATCTATTAGGGAAAGTAAGAAGCTAAAACCATTTTGCAGTAGCTTCACACTTTATAGAGACCTCAAAAACGGCAAAAAGATCTTTTAAGAAACATTTGATATTTCTTAAGGAAGCTTATATAAAACCGTGATGTCACAGATCTCAAATAACTTGCAAGAAGTTATAAACAAAATAAAATTGAGATTTTGTTTATTTCGCCAGTCATCTACAAAGCATGCTAAGTGAAATTGACTGTCACTTTGATAGTTCCGATCTGGAATTTCTTAAATCTACTTAAGGATGCAATGATTCCTCAAATCGTATTTTCCTTCAAGAACAGTGAAGCAAAACTGAGTTTATTTTGTCAGATAAAAATTCAGAATCAGCCTTCTTAGAGGCTGAATTACCACTTGCCGATGAATTAATTAAACTGACTTCAAGAGTGCCGGATACATTGAATGCACAAACGTCCCTGTAGGCAGCTTTTCTTCAGTGGCTATCTCACTTCCCCACTGTGTTTTTATCTTTTGCATCATACCAATATCACCATTCCCTCAGAAGTGGATTAAAACTTCTCTCTTTTCAAATAATGGAATGTGATGCCTTAAGAAGTCTGCATCATTTTTACTGAGAAATGAGGCAGACACATTTGTCAGCACTGATCCTAAAGCAGTTCCCAGTGATTTTTTAACACTTTCTTTCTGTGAACGTCATACTGAAAACTGAATGATAAATGATTTCTGAAGTTTGGAAATTCAGAGAGAAGATCCAGAAAACATTTTGAGGGCTATTATCAAAAATATAAGGCAAAAAAAAAATCAAATTTCTCAAGACTTGTCAGACCAATGTCACGTTTCCCATGGTACTTCCCTCTCTTTCTGAAGACATCGTCTCACTATGGGACACAAATGTAATTGGAATAAATCTGCAAAAATTCTAAGCTTGCTGCATCAAGTCTGCAGGAATTCACCTCAATTTAGATGAAGTACGTTAATTTATGATGCCCTGTTAGAAAAACAAAAAAGATATATTCAAGTCTCCCTGGGGTCGTCAATTGCTACTGGATTTTGATTCTACACAAATATAAGAATAGCAGAACCACTTTGTCGCTCGCTGGAAAGTGACTTTCCATGGTGTGAACTTTACTCGTATTTGGATAATTTGTAAGATCTAGCAATTATTGACATTTCCAATTTGGGCAAGTGTACCTCTTTGAACACAAACCACTTTTTCTTGCCACTTTCAGTGTAAAGGATGTATTCAAGATGTCTGATTAGACTTTTATACTAAGTTTATTTACTGAGCAATAACAATTTTACCTATAAACTGGAAATGAAAAGAAATTTACAGCTGTTTCAGCTTAGGAGTCATGAAGTTCCCTGTTATCTTTATAGTCATCAATTTATAATTTCCACTGATTAAAATTACCCAAATGAAACAAAGGGACTAAGTACGCAGAATAGGGTTGGGTGTGAATCCTGGTAGCAGTCTTGTGCTCTTGGGAGAGTTTTTGTAATTTCATTATGTCATCATTGCCTTGTGTGTCAAGTGGAAGTAATAATAATACTAACCTAATAGAGAGTAGAGGGGATTAAATATGTTAATAGTTGTAAAGAGTTTAGAAAAATGTGTGTCAAACAGTAAACACACAATACGTGCTAGTAATTTTAATTTTTATCATCAGGAATGCAGCCCTAGAATATTTGGCTCTGTGTTTATTGACACTGCGTGACTCTAGGTATCTGCCATACTAATGACCTTAGCAATGTTCTTCTGTGGATCACAGAATATGTTGCACCCATGTGACTGAAAGTTATATTGTTTGAAGACTTCTCAGTCGCGATTCTCCTAGTCCATCAAATTGCATACTTCACTGAGTGAATTCTTATATGGGACTATATCTTAAACCGAGTGAGGTCAAGATAGCCAATGGGGAAGGGTAGGAGAAATATGTTTAAATTTCCTATCAAGTAAGAGACAAACTTGAAATCATGCTTCACTGTATCTTTTCTCTTGTCCTCTAAATTGTCACTAGGTCTTATTGATTTTGCCTTTCATCTTTTTTGAAGACCGTGTTAGTTCTTGTTGGGGACACATGTAAGTGTTTTCTCCATCCTTGAGTCTCCCTGAATACCAACCCATTAACCATATTGCTTTAAGTGGTGTCTTTAGCATAATAATACAATTATTTTACTTCCTTACATAAATTTATCTAGGAGTTCCATATTGCTTTCAAAATAAATTTTAAAGCCTGTAATATTTCATACAAAAACCTTCATGCTTTGGTCCTTCTTATTTTTTCTGGTTTATCATCCACCATGTTCTAAAATGTTCCCTCTTTCTGTTCATGTCCCATTCCTGGACACTTTTTCTTCTACCTACTTGCCTTTTTATGTACTCATAGCAGTGGCGGTAATGATTTTCATGAGCATCACCTATGGACACCATCATAATTGTGCACATACCTTTATCTTTTTTTTGCTGAGGAAGATTCACCCTGAGCTAATATCCGTTACCAATCCTCCTCGTTTTCTTTTTTTTTTTTTGCTTGAGGAAGATTAATCCCAAACTAACATCTGTGCCAATCTTCCTCTATTTTGTATGTGGTTCACTGCCACAGCATGGCTGATGAGTGGTGTAGGTCCACACCCAGGATCCGAACCCACAAACCCAGGCTGCCAAAGCTGAGTGTGCCGAGCTTAACCAGTACACCATGGGGCCAGCCCACACGTATCTTTATCTTTAACCCTCCAGCCCAAAATGAGTTGGAACTTTGATTTGTATTTTAAATCATTCAATATATTAGTTCTTATTTGTTCTACTAGTTGTTATATTGTGAATGGGAGAAATCGTTTTTCAAATAATCCATGAAAGTTTTGAGGGCAAAGATTGAATTTTGTTCTTGGTATCTCTGAGATCTAACATGGTCCATTGCACTACGAGGTGATCACTAAATGATAGTTGATTAAGGAATGCATTCAGTTTTACATTAACAATAGTTGATATCAGTCCTGATCTCATGTGTTGTAGCGACTGGTCCATTCCTGGATCAGGTGCCCAGCGTCCAATATGATTAATTTCCCTACAATCTTAACTTGCTAAGTTTTTATGCCTTAAAACATTTTTCCTCAATAAGTTTTCTAACTTTATGTTTTAGAAATTGAATTCTCATCTGGGGTCTGCTGCTCAATTCTCCTCCTTCATTTGTCTTTACCAACATTTGTTTTCCCTTCTGTGTTATAATCTTTTCTTCAGTGTTTAGATTATAATCATGAATGAATTCTCCTAGTAAGTACCTTACAGATCTATCTAAGTGACATTTCTAAGAACCTGGTATCCCAGATTTATGAGCATCAAAGTCATTGTTAAAATACCCTTTTTTGGGCCTATTGAAAATGTGCATATTGAAAATATTGTGAAAAAGGGATGAACATATTGGAAAAATCAATTTAATCATTAGAACTACATGGCTTTCTATAGGAAATGAGCAAGAACTTTTGAATTTCCTAGTTGTTATACATTCCTTAGAATGGTGAAGACTTGAAATTTTCTTAATTTTTGCAAAATTGTTTACTAATTGTAATTCCTTTCTCTGTTCGATTGGCTATTCCAATAATTGAATATTTTTGTTGAATATTAAGTCACAAAATACTTTTCTTGAGGAAGATATAATATTTCACACATTATATTATGCTATTCTTTGATGAATAAGAAAATAAAGCTTAAAAATGCAAATGGTATTCTAAATTGTCCAATCGTTTTTTTCCCCTCCAATGTAACCTGTCTTAATCAAGGTATTGGCCACTCCTAGACCTCAGTCAAATCAGAGATGACAGTAGTATGAGAGATGCATTGGTTATTTTAAAAATTGGGGGATAATTTTATTTTAAATTATAATTAAAATCTCTTAAAATTAAATATATTCTTTCAGTTTTGAAGTAAATGTCTTGAGTTTTAGAATTATCACACTCAATTAGTCTAATATTTTTTTTTAATAGAATGTGTTAAATGCTCATAGGGCTTTAGCAGAAGCAGGCCTTTTCTCTTGAACCAGGAATTGATTTTCTCTAGTAACAAATGAAATTTGAAACTTGAGATGTTTGAGTTCAATTTCAAACTCCAAATCCATGATATTTGAGTAGGTGTTGCGTTTGCCAAATTATGGTCATCCATCCCTAAAGCTTTCTACCCTGCAGATAGAAAGATCAATGACACACAAGGACAAAAGCAATATATGATCGAGTTTCTTGCTGTATCTTCATTAAGAGAATACAGAGTATAATTTAATTCTGAAACATAGATTTGAAAGTGGAAATTCATAAGTGCTGCAGAAAATTGAGCATTAACTGATTCTGACTCTTTTGGCACTTGGTCATATTAACTTGACCATGTCTATAATGACAGTAAACATACATACACACACATGATTGCATAAAACCTAGAGCACAGTTAATACAACAATAAAATGATCACCAAGAGACTCATCCAAACTAAGATACATAACATTAGTAACTCAGAAGACGGCTTATCTTCGTATGAGCCCCTTTTTCTAATAATATGTTTTCCTCTCTCCACCAAGGTTTAACATTATTCTTATTTGTCTTCTAAGCATTCTGCTTTTATTTTTGTAACTTTTCACTTATGCATCTTTCGTGAAGTACACATTATTAGATACCGCCTGGCTTTAAACATTATATAAATTGAGATCTCATTCATAAATAGTAGATAAAAATAACAACAAACAAACACATAGAGACAGAGATTGGATTGGTGGTTACCAGAGGGGAAGAGGGGAGGGAAGAGGGGTAAAGGCATGATTAGGTGCATGTGTGTGGTGATGGATTCTAATTAGTATTCGGGTGATGAACATGATGTAATCTATGCAGAAATAGAAGTATAATGATGTACACCTGAAATTTATATGTTATAAACCAATGTTACTGCAATAAAAAATTATATAAATTGAATCATACTGTATATTATCTTCTGTGATTTATACCTTTAACCTAGTTGTTCTGTGTAACTATATTTCATTTATTTTCAGTTCTGGATATTATTCTACTGTGTGCACATACTACAAACTACTTTTTCATTCTAGTCTTGATGTAATTGGGATGTTCCCAGTTTCTTACTCATACAATGACATTATGAACATTCTGTAGCATGTCCAACAATATGCACATGCATAAATTTTTCTAGACTAAGTACTCATAAATAGAATTGCTCCACTTTACTAGGAATTACCAAAGTATTACATAAAGCACATTTCCTAATTTACTCTTTACCCTGCTGTGTATGAACACCGTCCTTGTTGCACATACTTGTAAACATTTGATATTGTAGACCTCTTAAATGTGTTAACTATGTGGTTATAAAATTGTATCTCATAATTTTAATTTTTATTTCCCAGCTTTATAATGATATTTATTTTATCAGCCATCCATTTTTTTTCACTATTCTGAAATGCTTGCTCTAAAGTTTTAATACTTTTATTATACTTTTAAAAGCTGGGTTGTGTTTGTTTCTTATTAATCATAGGAGTATATCACATATTCTAGATACAAGTAAATTGTGATTGATATTTAAAATATCTTCTCCCAATTTTCTTTTTTTTTTAAATTCTTATGATGCACTTTGATGAAAAGAATTTCTAACTTTAGTGCCCATATCAATTCTACTTTAAAATTTGATAGTCCTATTAACTCATTTGCCTAGCAAATAATTAGTGTCACATAAAGAGTCCTACTATTATTTATCCATTTTTCCCTTATGGTTTGCATTTTCAAAGTCGCATTTAAGAAACACTTTCCTACACTAAAGATTTGAAAACATTTTCTTGTATTATTTTCTAAAAATGTTATAACATGGTCTTTTGCATTACTGTATTGAATTTTTCTTGAATTGATTTTTACTATGGTGCAAAGTATGGGTCCAAATTTACGTTTTTCTATATTAACCCATTTCCCAAGACCATTTAAAATAATGCTTCACCACAAATCTAAAATACCACCTCTTTTAGTTATCAAATACACATGTATTTCTGAACTTCTTATTCTACTCCACTAGCCTGTTTCTCAGATTTATATAGCTCCACAATGAGTGTTGATAGCTGATATTGAAATAACCCCCACAGACTTACTGTCTTTTTCTTCTTCAAGTAAGTCTCAGATATTCTTTGCCAAAGGCACTTCTATATCCATTTTAGAAGTACCTTGTTAAGAAACACACACACCTTCGCAAACACAAACATACACACATAAAGTCAATATTAAATTGAAATCTGAGTGAATCAACATGTTAGTTTGGAGCAAACTTTTATCAAGTAATACAATCCATGAAGATATACATCCTCCTATTCATTTAAAACTTAAATAGAAAAGTTTTATAATTTTCTCCACTTATTAGAGTTCTTCAGAGAACAGAACCAATAGGAAAATATAGCTATTGATATAGATGTATAAATGAGGAGATTTATTATAGGAATTGGTTCACAAAGTTATGGAGACCAAAGTCTCACAAAATGGTGTCTGTAGGCTGGAGAACTGTGAAAGCTGGGAGTGTAATTCAGTTCCGAATAGGAAGGCCTAAGAATGTATAAGTCCTTACACCCTTATGGAGTTTATGTCCTGGACTGAGTCCAAAGCCCAAGAACTAGGAGCACCAATGTCCAAGGGAGAAGAAAATGGATGTCTCAGCTCAAGCAGACAGAGCAAATTTGCCCTTCCTCCAATTTTTTGTTCTATTCAGGCCTTAATGGGTTGAATGATGCCCACCCACCTTGGTGGGGGCAATCTTCTTTACTCAGTCTACTGATTCAAATGCTAATCTCTTCTAGAGACACCTTTACAGACACACCCAGAAATAAGGTTTTACACAGTGTTCGGGGCATCTCTTAGCCCAGTCAAGCTGATACATAAAATTAACTATCATACTCCGTAATTGTTTTTAGATATTTGGTGATAAACTAAGACCTAGATACTTATATTTTTGGCTATTTTAAATATTAGTTTTATTTTCCCTCTCTGACAGGTACATAGAAATGCCATTAATTTGCTTATTAGATTTTTGTATCCAGACTCCTTTCCAAATCCTTAATTGATTCTAATAATTTACTTGTAGATGATTTTTAATTTCTCACGTACACGATTTGAATATCTGTGAAATATATATATTTTTTATTACTTTTCAGTCATTTTGCAACTTTTTCATGTCTTATTGTGCTTGCAAAGATATTACAAAAAATATTCAATAAATGTGGGAGTGCAAGCACATATACCATACATTAACAATATCAATGGGAATTCCTACAATGCTTCACCATTGAAGATAATGTTTTCTGTTGTTGTTGTTTTAGTAGCTACTCTTTATTTTACAGAAGAAATTCCTTCTATTTCTGGTTTCTAAAAATATTTACCATGATTAGATGTCTTTTCATTTTGTTTGTTTCTTTTGCTATGCAGAAGTTTTTAGTTTGATTTAGTCCCACTTGTCTATTGATCTTGTTGCCTGTGCTTTTGATTTCATATGTAAGAAATCACTGCCAAGACCAAAGTCAACATGCTTTTCCCCATGTTTTCTTCTAGGAGTTTTATGGTGTTAGGTCTTATGTTTAAATCTTTAATCTCTTTTGAGTTAAATTTTGTGCATGGTGTAAGAACAAGATCCAATTTCATTCCTTTGCATGTGGATATCCAGTTTTCCAACACCATTTGTAGAAGAGACTATTCTTTCACCTTTGTGTGTTCTTGTGGCAACCTTGTCCAAGTCCAGTTGACCACATATCTGTGGGTTTATTTCTGTGCTCTCTATTTTGTTCTATTGGTCTAAATGACTGTCTTTATGCCAGTACCATAGTGATTTGATTACTATAGTTTTGTAATGTATTTTGAAATCAGGAAGTGTGATGCCTTCAGCTTTGTTCTTTTTGTCGAAAGTTGCTTTGGCTATTTGAAATCTTTTGTAGTTTTACACGCATTTTAGAATTGTCTTTTCTATTTCTGTAAAAAATGTCATTGGGATTGATGGGAATTGCATTGAATCTGTAATCACTTTGGGTAGTATGAACATTTTAATAATATTGGTTCTTCCAATCTTTGAACCTAGGATATGTTTTCATTAGACCAATTTCCTAAAACATAGTAAGATCAAATAACTCTGTTGTTTAAGAATGTTTGACAATTACTTATTTCCAAAAGTTGAGAGTTAGAGTGGCATTTCTACCATCTGTTACCAGCCAATCCTTTCAGGCATAGCTCTACCATATGGCACCAAAACATAAATTGTAACCACTCAATACCTAGCATTTTTCACATCTTTCTTTAGCTCAAGGTATTTCCCCTGTCTACAGCAAATGTCTAGTAAACTCTGGTTGTTGAGTCTCTACATATTACTAAGTATTAACTCAAGTGCCATTTCTCACATGAGACCTTTCCTTATGCCCGGGCCTGAATTGAGTTACACTCTAGTATTCCCACTGCACCTTGCTTCTATGGCTACTATATTATACATATGATGTCTTCCTTATGCTAGTCATTTGTGAAAAGTACTGACTTTTGTCTTAGATAGCAAGCTTCTTGGGAGAAGGATCTATGTTCTATTCATTTTAAATGTCTCAAGTGTTCCCAGCATGGCATTACAAGCACAGGAGAGTACTGATTAAATGTTCACTAAATAAAATAAAATAGAACAGAAAGAAATAGAAAGGGATAAAACAGAATGGAATTCCCTGACAAATCAAGTCTCCAATGATTCCTTTCTCCTGAATTTCTGTTGTGCTTTTTATCTGATTCTTGACCCACTACTACATCTGTCCCTTTCTCTAACCAAGTCGTAAAGTCCAAATAAATAAACTTTTCCTCATTCTTCTATATGTTTAATTAACACAGGACATAGCACTAAGTAGACATTTAATGTTTAGTAATTTGGAAAAGAATGCAATCTTATATGGTAGAATTTTAGATACAAAAGTTAAATAAAAAATTTTGCTCAAGTTCCTAATTTGACAGATGAGGAGGCTGAATACAAACAAAGGATGTTTCTTTCCTTATATCATGTAGTATTTGATGACAATAATCAAGCTAGAAGTAATTTTAAGCTATTGTTCTAAAAAGAGAAAAGATATAATTCATTATAAATTAAATTTTTCTATTTCCTTTGAATTTATTCATATGCTAATAGACATTATTTATTAGGTACTATTTTTATGATCTTTATTAATTACTAAATCTCCAAATTATGAAGTTTAAGTTGCAAAACATCCATAGTTAAAAATTTCTGAGAAACTAATTATACAACAAAAAGCAATCTGTGTCTACCTATGTACACACAATTTTTAGTAAAAGAAAGAAAAATAAAAGTCATAGACACAGTTAAAAAATTTTAAATCCCCAAAGTAGTAGATATCATCCAAATGATCTCAATTATTTGACTCCAAAAAATGTAACGTCATGAGACTTGAGAGAAGAATTGGGGCTTAGATTTTCTAGTATCCAGATTGTCTAATATCCAGTGTAAAACATATTTACAATGACAGGAACAATTACATGTGATAAGTAGTTTTGAAAAATGAAATTACAAGAATCAATGAGAAAAAAACAGTAAAAGCAGTTGTTTACTTGATATCAAGAAAGTTCTTTCAAAATACAGTGTTTAAACAGAGATCTAAATGATGCGTGTGTGGACAAGGGGTAGAACAAGCTATAGGTAGACTCAGCTCAAAGCAAGTGCAATTGGGATGAAGTGGTTACCAATGAGAAAAAAAGGTAGCAGAAGCCAGATTGTGAAGGGCCCTGTGGTCATTAGAACTTTACAATTTACCTAAAGATGAAGGAACGTCATTAAAGGGCTCCTCAGGAAACTATATGAGCAGATCTGTGTTTTTTGAAAGATCACCGTGGTTTAACATTGAGAGAAGAATAAACAATCTAAACAAGAGGTAAAAAGTTAGTTTCAGAATTTCGGAAGACAGTAACTTAGAACATGGAAATGTGGCAGGAAGGTGGAGAAAACTATACACATTTGGAATACTTTTAAAAAGCAGAAAGATTATAATTTAGTCATTGATTGGAAATGAGTCTGAAGAGGACAGGAGAATAACAGCTAACTCCCAGGATTCTGACTGGGCCACAGTTTGCCTTGTGATGCCTCACACTGAAGACATTGAAACACAGAATGAATGTGAAGAACAGAGTGGTGATGGAGATAGTGCATTCTGTTTAGAGAATGTTGGGTTTTAGGTAGCTGTGAACCATAGGTGTCTAGTAAGCAATTGGCAATGTTGGACTGGAGGGAGGAAAAATAACCACTGGCTGCGTAGTTAGATTCTAAAGTCATGAAACCAGAAACAATCAGAAGAGACTAGCACAAAGGCCTGAAGAACACCAATGAAGTTAACAGCTAAAGCAGAGAGTCTGCATTGAAATAGAGTGACCAAATACAGGAAGAAGACCAGGACAGTGTGGTACCATGAAAGGAAAGGGGAATATGTTTTCAGAGGGGGAGAGTGGCAAATAACATCAATTATGGTAAGAATTTGTGCAAGATAAAGGATGAAAAACATTTTTAAAATGCAGTGACTTTGAAATCATATTTGGATTTTTCAAAAATCATTTCAGTGGAACGATTGAATCAAAATCAAAATGGGAACAGGGTGAGGAGCAGATAGAAGTTAAGAAAATGAAAAACAAGCTACTATGGAGAATATTTTCAAAAAAAAAAAGTGGCTTTGTAGGAGAGGAGAGACCCATGGCAGTAGACAGAAGAGAGATTGGTGAAGTACTGTAAATTCAGGGAGACTAGAGTATTTTTTTAATTGTTGTGGGAATAAGTCTGTAGAAAGGGGAAACATTAAACATATTGGAAGGAGATAAGATAATGAATGGAGTCATTGTTGAGTTTACAGTAGACTTGATATAGGGACTGAGTGCAGGAACTTGCCTTGTGCATAAATTATAGTTCATACATAGATAACTTTTTGGTTTTGTTTATGGGAAGATGAGAATATTTCTTTCCAATAATTTTATCCCTTTTCAGTGATGCAGAAGGCAAAGTTATCTCCTGATAGTGTTCAAGGAGTT
Source organism: Diceros bicornis minor (assembly GCF_020826845.1). NCBI lineage: Eukaryota > Metazoa > Chordata > Mammalia > Perissodactyla > Rhinocerotidae > Diceros > Diceros bicornis. Next base: position 20,791,370 of record NC_080766.1, read on the forward strand.
TGGGAACTGTAATGTGTACGGTGAATGAAGACATTTTAAATAGTTATCAAGAACTGGAAAGAATTGATTGGAAGATATATAGTAGGATTTATGAGCAGTGTTAAGGGTCCATTGAAAGTAGTGACCTTAGATTTAACCTAAATGACTCAGTGTTTGTCTGTAGCAGCACTCAACATCTTGAGCGTGTCAACAGAGAAGGTAACAACTGGATCTATCCAGCATTAGGGAAATTAGTCTATTTGGAAGAGTTTACTACCTATATGTAGGGAAATAAAGGGACTTGTCTGAAATATCAGAATAAATAAGAGGAATAGACGACGTGGTCAGTGAGTGGGTTTTTAGAATTTATCATTTAAGAGGTGAATCTGTTAAAGATGGGAATCTCCATGTTGAGCCAGAGGAGTAGAAGTGTAAAGAGAAATAGAAAATATTGCTATTGTAATGACTATATCAAAGCGTTGAGAATGTAGTCAATTAGATTCATTTCCAAATACATCGACACTAAATTCACTCAAGATGTTGGAAAGGCTTTGTGTACTGAGTAATCCTCTGAGGCAAGCGTCATAGTTTCCAATGAATAAATAGGGTGCCAAAGAGGTGAATAGCCAGAAACAGAGACGGTGTCAATCGCGGTACACCCAATAGCACTAACTTTATAAAATGGGATGTGCCACAAGATAGTGAGTCGGAAGCAACTGTTCAGAGTGAGAAGGACAAATGACTCTGAGGCTGACGTGATACGGAAAAATAAGCAGCCTTCATTTGAAACTCCTGCAGGATTAGAAATGACTTCTTTGGAAGAAAAAAATACAAGTTTTAGAGGAGTACGGGATTATAAGGAATAACTACTAAATATTTTACTGATGTTAGGGAGTATATTAGTTACAGAATATGGAAAACAATAGAAAGATTTAAGAGTGAAAGAGTAAATGTTTCCAGACTGATCAACACAGAGCAAAATTGAGATGTGAGTATGAAAGAAGATAAATGAGGTACTGGGATGTTAAGAAGACAAAGGCAAGAGATTTAGGGCATTGGAGACCCCAAGATTATTGAGACAAGCATGTCTGATGTTACAGTTCACTCTATTGGTAAATAGTTGGAGTAAGTATCCTAGGACTGCTGGTGCTGGCCCCCAGGCGACACAGTAGTACCTTGGAATAGAAAGGATTGCTGAGGCTAGGTCTTTGGTGATATGGTGGCTGAATATTTACTCTGTATTTAGTGTATTGTCAAATAACAGAAAAGTATTAAAAGTGCACGTGTATACCTTCTTTGTGCTATTTAAAAACTTATTGTTTAACAGTATATTCTGTGATTAGACCTTAAAATTCCTTATCATTCGTTTACTGATAACAGAATACTAGAAACATCCATCTCTTTCTATGATTGATTTGATGATCTCACTATTTCTGGAGAGTGATAATTTTGATGAGCACTCCTAGCCAGGCAGCTGCAATTGAAATATCTGCTCTTTAGGCATGATTCCTAACAGGTAAATACATAAACTGAATACAAATGTGTTAGACAGTTAAGCATAATTTTCAATGATGTAGCTGGTAGTATGAGCCGCATAAATAAACAACAGATATAGTATTATAAGACCAAGACTTTTACAAGGAGAATGAGAAGATCAGGAAGAACTTCTGAGGGTATATGACTATAGTTTGTCATTGAAGGATTTGAGAAGCAGATATAGAGATTCCCAAAAAATAGATTTTCAGGAAGGACATAATTTAAGCATTTGAAAATCAAATAAACATGTAATCACAAGCCAAATGTCCCCTTAAGTACCAAAATCCCCATCATTCTGCTTTACTTGTCATTATATCAAGGACTTTGTGAACTACCAACTCAACCTAATCCAATATCTGTATATTCACAGCACATCTTGTGTAAGTTTATTTTATCCAATTTCAATGTGCCTAAAAGTAAATATGTCCAGCCTGGTGGTCTAGTGGTTAAGATTCGATGCTCTCACTGCAGATGACCGAGTTCGTTTCCCTGTGAGGAAACCACATCACCTGTCTGTTGATTGTCACACTGTGGCGGCTGCATGTTGCTGTGATGCTGAAAGCTGGGCCAATGGTATTTCAAGTACCAACAGGGTCACCAGTAGTGGACAGGCTTCAGCAGAGCTTCCAGACTAAGAGAGACTAGGAAAAAGACCTGGCCAGCCATTTCCGAAAAAATTGGCCATGAAAACCCTATGAATAGCAGCAGAGCATTGTCTGATACAGCGCTGGAAGGTGAGAGGATGGTGCAAAAAGACTGGGAAGGATTCCCTTCTGCTGTACAGAGGGTTGCTAAGAGCGGGAATCCACTCAATGGCACTAACGACAAAAGTACGTATATGAGCAAGTGAACAAAAAAAGAACAGAAAAAAAGCACTTCAAGAATGATAGTTCAGCATTTTGATATAGGATACTATGTGGTGTCTGGGGGGAGAAAATAAACTGTTGGAGTTTGCAATGTGTATTCTTAGCTCATGGGAATATAAAATATATTAATATTTAATTTGCCTCTGTTTCTACAATACACTTTTTGTGTCAAAATTTAACTTTTCAAAATTATAATTATTATTTTACCGAAGTGCAAAATTGCCCACAGAGCAAGAGACATTCATTAACAAAGCCAACTTCTACATAGGAAATTGATAAGTGAAGATTTCTGTGAGCAACCTAGTGCTCTAAGTAGAAATAACATATTTATAGCTAGAGACTCTCATGTACTCTTTAACGGAACAAATGCAGACAAATTATCATAATAGTTATTCATTTCCTTCAGGGTTCAGTAATTTGAGAGAAGATAAATGGATTTAGTAGTTGTGAAGGGGCTGAGAGAATAATAAAAAGGATTAAAATGTCAAAGAGCAACACTTTTAGAGGGAAACATTATTGTAATGAAATACAAGAGAAGCTAAATGAATAGACACACTATATATTGAACAAAAAATAACCCTTAGTTAAACATCAGATAAGTGGACACTTAGATTTTTAAGGCATGCGTATATTTGAATGACATGCATTAATAGAAAAATCAAAAGTCTTATGTCATTTGAGATCATATCTTTTGGAAAGAGAAGAGAGGGCAGGGAAGAGCAGAGTTACAAGGTAAAGAAAAGAGGTATGACACACTTCAGTGAATAGTAAGCTTGGCCTGATCATTGATAAACTCTTTATGGATTGCTTTGGAATCTCTTTAACCTGGAAAAGATCTTTCTAAAAACTAAGTTCTTGGTCTCATGTTCTATTTTATGTGCTTTCAGCTTAATGCATGTTCAAAGAAATCACTTCCAAGCAAGAATTTGAGAAAAAAATAGCTATTTTTGATGAAACTGGCAGATAACTATAATCTTGAATACCAATAAATTAAGATAGATTGATGACTATCACAGGTTAGAGAAAAAGCAAACCATTATACCCACAAAGGGATTACTCACAAGATGCAAGTCAAGTTTCCTCCCCAAAATTTCAGGCATGTCGTCATAAACTTTCACAATACTTGAGATAGAGAGATGATACAAAGTGTTTCAAAGAGAAAAATATGGATCATATGCAAGTTTTGAAATAGGAGTGGCATCAGACTTCTCAACAGCAGATGGTAGGAAATGGAACCATGGCTTCTATAGCATTCTGAGGAAAAATAATTTTCAACCTGAATTTTATGCACAGCCAAAATATAACAATTGTCGAAGAGAGGATAAAGACATTTTCAAGCATTGTGTATCAAATAATTTGTCTACAATGTACTCAAACTCAGAAAGATATTGGAAGGTTTGTTTTACCCAAAAATGGACTAAATTTTAAAGAAGAAAACATGAGACTGAGAAAATAGGCTATTCCATATGGGAAGGGAGCAACAGGAATTCACAGAACAAAGGTCAAAAGGAAAATCCCAGGATGGCAGTTACCAAGGAAGCAATGACTTCTGCAGTGTGGAGGATTGAGAGCTCAAGACAATGTGTCTGAAAGAATTGACTTCTCGAAAACTGTATTGAGTGACTGTTGGAGTGTGTAGAAGACTTAGTCACAAGGGCAAAGACAACCTAGCCAATGAAAAAACTATTATTAACACTAGGAACAAAAGTTGTTTAAGGAAATAATACAATGACTTGACCAAAGTAACAACCAATTTTTCATAGTTATAAAAATTGTCTCTTGTACTGGAAAAACAAATCTCATGATACACAATCATTTCATTCCACTTTATTCTATTTTAATTTATCTATAACTATTTCTATAAATGTGCTCATTGGAGAAATCCTTCCCCTGACTTCAGAGTGAAAACTTAGGCAATCCCATGAATCTACTGGTCACAGTAAAAAAATGATTTCCTATACTTCCAAAATTTCACATCCTCTTCCAACTGCCTCATTTCTGTACTCCTTTTTATTGCAAAACTTTATAAGAGTCTATGGTCTCCATTCTTTTTGTCTTATTCTCTCACCACTAACCCAGTAGAATAAGGCCTTTATCCCCACCACTCACCAGAAAAGTTCATATCAAGGTTAAAAATGTCTTTCACAGTGCATCTCAATTGATCTATCAGCAGCATTTGACATAGTTGATGGCTCTCTTTTTCTTCTCTTGGTCCCCTAATATTACTATTACTTGGATGTTCTCATGTAATAGCCATACATTTTATTTCTTTAGCTGGATTATCATCATCTATCATAATCCAGTTTCTTTGGAGTGTCCCAGTGATCAGTTCTGGGTCCTTCTTCCCTTTCTCTTGCTCCCTTGGTGTTCACATTGAGACCCATAACTTTAAACAACATATATTTTATTTCTAGCTTCTATCTCTCTTCTGAATATTGGACCTAAATAAGTCAACTGCTTACTTGTTTTTCTGCTTAAATATCTAATAATTATATGAAAATTAACATGTCCAGAAGTAGACTTATCTCCAATGTCTTTTCCCACTCTTCTCAACTTCAGTTGAGAATGCTAATTCCATTTTCTCCAGTTACTAAGGGCATCTGCTCATATGCTGTATTTTTAAATACATTTCAAATCTGACATGATGACTCTTTGTCCTTCACCCCTGTCACCTGTCACTCTGGGCCAAGCTACCAGCATCTCTCAACTGGACTAATTCAATAGTCTCTTTGCTGGTTTGCTGCCGCACCCTTAGAAACAAAATAAACAATAAACATTTTAAATAAGTAAATTAAATACTTGGTTACAAGGTGATTGTTGCTATAGAAAATTTAAAAAGAAAGAAGAGAAGATGAAAAGGGCACTGGGAGTGCTAGATTTGGTGTGAGTGTGTTTGGGAGAGGTTTCAGTAGAAGGTGGTCAAAATAGGCATTGGCAAGACAGCTGAGCGCATTCCCGGCACAGGGCGCTTCTTTAAGTTAAAACATGAAGATATTGTGACTGGAATAGAATTAGTAAGGGAGCGATTACTAGCAGAGAATGCCTGAGGTAAAAGAGGACTCAATTATCAATCTATATTTTATGCCATAATTATTATATAATTATTTACATAATTTATGCCACATTAAGAAATTTGACTTTTACTCTGAGTGAAATAGGGGAAATTGAAGGATTTTAAGGATATTTTAAATTAAGTTTTAAATAAACCACTCTGGATGCTGTGCAAAGAATAGACTCTAAGATGGAAAAGGTGAAAGGAGAGAGAACTGTTGAGAGTCTCCTGCAGTAATCTTGCCTCATACAACTGGTGACTCAAAAAACGTGCCAGATGAGGAATTGAGGAGAAGTCAGAGATTGGACACATTTCCTGACAGATTGGATGCTGGATGTGAGAAAAAGAATAGGTCGAATTATGATTGCAGAGATGTTGGCCTCAGCAACTTGAATAGAGCTGTTGTCCACTGGTATAGGGAGGCTGCAAGTCAAACAGGTTTGCAGGGGAATATCTGGAATTTATTTTTGGTTGAGTTTGAAATGCCTATTTAACATCCAAACTTGAGAAGTCAGTAGGATAAGTAAGTTTGAGATTTCTGTTAGACATTCAAATTGAGGAACTAGTTATACATTGAAATCGACAGAAAGTTCTGAGCTAAATATATGAATTTGGGAGTCTTTGGCATATGGCTGGTATTCAATATCATAATGTCTGGATGACATTATTAAGGAAATGAGTTGACTATTGATTAAAAAAGAGAAGAGAAATACGACTGAACAGATTGAGGAGGATTGAAAAAGTGTTCCCCACAGTAAGTGGTTAACTTGGGGAAATGAAGTGGAAATCAACAGGGCAGTGACCAGTGATGTTGGGAATGTTCTACAAGCCAAGTGAAAAAAATGTGTCAAAGAGAAAAGAGTGATCAACTGTGTTACCTCATCTTAATATATCCAGTACAAAAAGCCCTAAATGGAGTGGTTTGAAGAAGATAGGCTGCAAAGAGAGAAATTGGAAAGAGGACACATAAATGGACACACCAAATAGTTTTGCTACAAAGAAGGCAAGGATCAGGAGAGTACCTGGAAGGAGAAATGGGTTCAGTAGAAGTGTTATTATTATTGTGGTGGATGTTTTTGATTTTTAAGAGAACAGTTTATTTAAATGCTTATGGGAATAATCCAGTAGAGAGCAAAAATTGCTGGTGTTAAGCAGAAAGAGTTGCTAGAGAAATGTCTCTGAACAAATAAGAGGTATTTAAATTAGTATGAGTGAAGGGATTCAGTTTACGTAGGAACAAGGAAATTGCGTCTTTTATAGCAGAAAGTGGGAACAAGGAGTATGAGAGAAGCTGTTGATTGATTTCACTTTTCCAGTAAAGTGGGAAGCAGGGTCATCCAGCGTAAGAATGGTGGAGGAGGTGTTGAGGTGATTGGGAGAGGGAATATACCACTATGTTTGCCTTGTGGTACTGAGAGCCCTGTCAAGCCCCTTGTTATCTGGTCCCTATTACCCCATCTCTAATATTATGCTCTACGATTTGTCCTTTTATGGTCTTGGCATAGCTCTCTTAGTCTCTTAATCAATTCTAGAAAATACCAAGCACATTCCTGCCTTAAAGATTTCCAATTTTTGTTCCTTCTCCCTGAAATTCTTTTTTATTTTTTTTAAACTTATTTGTTTTTTTATTTTTTGAGGAAGATTGGCCCTGAGCTAACATCTGTTGCCAATCACCCTTTTTTTTTCTCACCAAAGCTTCAGTATATAGTTGTGCATCATAGTTGTAGAGTTGTAGCTCCTCTATGTGGGATGCCACCTCAGCATGGCTTAATGAACAGTGAGTAGGTCCGCGCCCAGGATCCTAACCAGCGAACTCTGGGCCATTGAAGCAGAATGCACGAACTTAACCGCTAGGCCACTGGGCCGGCCCCCGGAATTCTTTTTCTTGATATCCATATAGACCTTTCCTTACCTCATCAGACCTCTGTTCAAATGTAAGCATATGAAAGAGGCATTTCCTAACCAACCACTTCATTACTTTCTATTCCCTTATCTCACTTTATTTTTCTTGTTAGCACATATCATTACTTGACACATTAATGTGTTTATTGTCTGCCTTTTCCCAGTAGAATCATATTTCCATGATACTATTCCCAGATCCTAGAGAGGTGACCGGCAGATAGTAGGTGGTCAATAACTAAAGCTTTTGAATGAATGAATGATTACTGGAAGAGGAGGCGACAGAGAAAGGAGAAAGAGCCAAACTTCCAAGTACCATAATAGGAAGTGTGTAATAGGTGACGTCTGTATCACTTATTCAAGAGACATGGGTACGAGCATGGTATTGAAATAATTGGAGTAAATTACAGGAGGAATAGACAAAATTATCAAAAGTGCTTGCCTTTTGGGAGGGTGTTTACATGAGAGAGAGGATGCAAAGTACTTCTTATTTGTGCTACAGCCTTTAACATGATTGTTTCTTCAAACTTCATAACAACTTAATGATGTTGATAAACAGGAATAGCAAATTATTGTAAAAGGCCAGTTTGAGTGACATGATGCATTTTACTGTCATTAATGACATCTATAACTGTGTGATCAAGTTCCTCTGCTGCTACCACAAATGCAGTAATCTGAAAAACCTGAAGCTTGAGGACCCCAAAGTTCAATAGAACTGATGGTACATGCCTTCCAATTTTGCAGAGTCCCATGTTCTCCTTTCCCATGTTACAATCACTTTTTGTAGCAGTCTGCAATTCGGTGTAGAATAATATCCGTTTTAATCCATTTCAAAAAGCTGAGTTTAACACATTCATTGAACTTTTGAATATGACTAAGTCCCAATCCATTCTCCTCTAGACAGCAGATGTGATGTTCAGAATATCTGAACACCAAGAGGCTGTCCTAAAATGTCTGTTTTCTAGCTGCATGGTGTGATGCAAGTTAATTCACATCTCTATGCTTTAGTTTCTTCATTGTTAAAGTGGGGATGCTTGTACCATAGGACTAGGTAAGCGAAGACATTAACAAAGATACAATGTAGAAAATACTACCTGATACATTGTAAATAATAAATAACATCACCATAATTATTAATATATTTGTAAATATTATTTCAACTGCCTCCAAACGGCTACATGGACTTTCATTTCCCTGTTTTTTATATGTAAATAGTCAGACAATGATGGAAGTAGATGCAACAACATTATAGGCCAGCACAAAGATTCAAGTTTAATCAAGAGCACATCTTAAGTGCCAGGCAATCTTAATACTTCATATTTGGTGAAATTTTGGAAGTTCACTCTACAATAGCAAAGGGTAACCTGTGGCTTTTGGTGTAAATGAAAAGTGCATGTTACAATTCTCTGTAAGTTGAGGTTGAAATGCTGAGGTAGAAATAGTGAGTTGAAAATATTAAGAAATGATTCGCGTTAGTAGTTTAAGGTGGCTTATGTGTCACTCTCAGATCATCAGTTCACACTTTTGCCTCCAGTGCCAACTGTGTGCTGTGTAGTTCTAATTTTTCAGGGTTCTTTATTTCATTTCTTTAAATTATTTCTGCCTGCAGTTGTGAGTGTGAATGTGTCTGTGAATGTGTGTGTGTGTGCACCTGTGTGTGCACATGCACGTTGGGGTCAGGTTGAGGCAAATGTGTATAAAAATTGTTGCCTTTCAAATCATTTGAAAATATATGCTTTTTTCATGGTCTATTAATTATACATTAGAAAATTTTTCTTTAAGTAAAATATTTCTAGCAGAGGTATTTGGCCTCAGGTGGCGCATAGCCCATATAAGGGTCATGAGATGTCAGAGGTAGGAGAGACCTGTAGAACTTTCTATTCTCTCTATACTGTGTGCTCTCTGTATAGCTCTACCTCCGTCATCCTCTATGTTACACAGAGGAGAATGAAATCTGAAGAAGGGACAGACCCTACCCAGAGTGAGATCTTTGGGCCCCTGTTGAACCATTTCAACTGTCTCATATAGCTTCAAACAATCCAAGAGGACAAATATAACTCATTTTCACTGATTGATTGGATGTTATGTCCAAGATTTTATTATAAATTTTTCTGCCAGGCCTGGACTACAGTGCTCTTAAATATATATATATTTTGAGAAAGAAGCTATTTTTTTACCCAGTCCTTCATAAAGAATTGGAAAAAAATGTCACTATTTATAGGAAGATAAAGAAAGTGGGCATTTTATGAAGGCATAGGTTTTAAATTAGATGAGGACATAAATCTGTTGCTGAAATTACCTGCAAATATACAGACAATACTATAGCTTAAGACAATACAACACAAATCAGGTGGAAAATTATTCTCCTATAAATCTTAATCTCCTACGATTCTATTTTCTCTCATCTATTTGCTATGTGGCACTCCTGAATTTTAGGTGTTAGGTCTATTACTTGGAAATAGACCTGCCCTAATAAAACTGACATTTCTAAAGGGCTGTTTTCATAGAATCATGCTCCTGCTTCTGAGATCCCTAATTCAACACCATTGACAAGCCTCAGTTCTTTGCAGGGTACAATACCAAGAACAAAAGGAGAAATAAAAATAAAAGGAGAGAAGAGATGAGAGCAGGAATAAACTCTTAAAGCTCTTTTATTCTTCATAATTCAAAAAGTTATCAAGTTCTCTTATATTAAAACTAAATTTCTCCATTTTTGCTCTACCTTTGGTCTTCTATCAGTGACGGGCAAAATTGGACAGACTTTTAAATTATTTTTGGATAAGTTCTCCTCTTTAACAAAAACTTAATAACTTTTTTTCAACCTCAGATTTTATCTCAAATAATGGATTGATTATAGTTATATACACTCAGTTTTCATGGGAGTAGTGAAAACCCACCAGGTTTTTATGTTAACCTTTCCTGTCTAAGAGCATAACATGAAATAATAATGACTAATCTGAAAGCGGAATGAGATACCTTATTCAACTCTTACGAAATTCACACTAGCCGAAGTATTCTATTCCATTTAATTATGTCATTTCAATATTTCCTGTGGAAGGCAGCGTTTCAGCAGTGCTGAAACCAGACGCTTCATCTTCATGAAACACTGCATCTTTGTAAAAGGTTGCCCATATGACATGGTATCTCGAGCTTTTAGGCATCCTATACATTATTCTTCAAGTATCCCAGCCAACTGCGTTCTTAAAATAATTCCATGTATTAATTTTTGACACCAGCTAGCTCTATCTCTTTGCATCAGGAAAGATAAATTTGCCTTTTCTAATTAATTATAGACACCAGAAACTAACTTTTACTCTCATCATTAAATGAGAAATATTAATTAACTATTTAGAAAAAACATAAATCATAAGCAAAATATAGCACATCAGGCTTTGTAAATAAATATTTCAAAAACTAGTTTACATAATGTCAGTAAGTGACACAAACAAGATTTTGTTTCAAATAAAGTTGGATATGACTGGGTTAAGCACAAATATTCCTTTGGTACTGGATTTATCATTGTCTTTGACTATTCAGTAAGAAATGTATTACACAGTACATCCTAAACTTGTTTTACCATAGGTCCCATACTTCCTACAGCATCTTGCCAGAACAGGGTTTCAAGGGACAAAATTTTAAAAGGCGATATGAACAAAATCGGTAACAGCATACTTTATCAATTTTAATACTTTTAGATGTTGTCTTTCCCTTTCTTTCCTTTCAAATAAAAACAAATCTTTTAGGGACAATGGGTAAATTAAAATATACTAATTATTTCTGAGCACAAAGAAATGATACTTTAAAATAGTGATTGGAACCTTCTTTGCTTGCTATTTCATTTGCTTATTCTATCAGTGATATACTGAACTGATAGTAATATTCAGCTGTTAACTATTTATTTGTTTACAAATCTAAGACAGCCTAAAAAATACTGTCAAAATATTTCCTATTACCTTGATCAAAATTTTATTGTTGCAGTTTATTTTTCTTTAATCTTCTTATTTAACAAAATATTGCAAATATCTCTAGTCATTACTAAAGAGATTGGGTCTGTTTGAAAAATTCAAACTCATCTCCTTTATATCATTCAATTTTTTTAAAAGGAAGGCTATTTAATGATTTTTAACACTCAAAGGTTTCTCTATAAGTATTTCAATGTCATAAGAAAATAATTATATCCAAACAATGAAATTGTCAAATCGGAAATTTTCACAAAAGTATGTATTAAAATATGAGGAAATGAAGCTGTATATAGGATTTATCTTCTTGCCTATTATTTTCCAGGTGATAATGAAGTGATAGTAGATGAATTCCTTGCAAAAGAAACAAATAATGATAAGTTCAGCAAATCAGGGCTGCATATACACACTAAAACACACAGAAATTTTAAAAAATAGGTAATTTAAATTTTTAAAGAACTAATGTGAAATCAATTCTATTTATACATTTATATCCAATAGAATGTAGGTGCATTTTCTTATCATTTCTCATTGGTTTTACCATTGATGTTGAATACAAACCCTCCTTTAAGTAAATCTCTACCTTGAAATATCCCTATCACAAGCGTCTTTAGACCATTTAGTTTTACAAAGGAAGTCAATTGTTTTGTTGAGGCAAAATTGTATTGTCAATGTTATAAATTCCATCTTTAATTTTAATATACAGTAAGAACTTATTATTTCACTAAGCTTAGGAAAATAATTTTTCCTGGTGAATTTATAATAATTTTACTATTTTTTATTTGTAGTTTAAATAAATATTCAGGCAACCAATAAATTCATCCAAACTGGGGCTTTTGAAATGTTGTTGGTGTTTTGGTTTGTCTGTCTGTCCATTGGCATTCTTTTAAAGGGGCAGAAAGGATGGCTTTTTTTATTGCAAGTATTTTTCCAAATAATTAAAGAAACAAAAAATATGTGAAAAACAGTCATCTCAGCTCTAGTAGTGATATTATTTGGTCTTATGTGAGCACTCACTAAAGCCTGATCTCCAGACCTCAAAAATACCCTCATATTGTCAAATATTATAGACATTACAAAGAGATGTATTGTTTTATTTTTATGTTATTAAATAAACAAAAAACGATGTTAGAAAAATTGGGAGATAGATCATTGAGATTAAAGGAAACAGGATACTGATGTGTGGACCTGCCTTGTGTGAACTGAGTAGTTGCCAGTGCATCATACTCAACCTCTTGAAGTTTTAGAATAAAAGAACTAAATAATTTTAAGCTATATTTTTTGTTTCTGTTGTTTTGTTTCGTTTTGTTTGTTTCACTACAATATAAGTTGTTGGCCCTATTCAGCAGTCCTTGGATTGGCTCAAGTGTTTCCCTCTGTTCTATAATTATATATCATGCATGACCTAGTTGGGAAAGCAGCAACCAGCAAAAGTACTTAACATAGAAGAAAGTCAATGCAGGGAACTGATTATACAGGTGATGCAAGAGCTAAGAAAACAACAGAGCTTGTCAAGGCAAAGCAGAGATTAACAGAAGAGGAATCCACTCTGACTCCTAGAGTGGAGTGATGAAGGGATGAGGTTTTATAACTGATGCCCAGGAGCCCAGGTTTCCTTGCAGTATCTACATATAGAGAGTGTGGGTCCCCAGGAAGCTCATGGAGATCTAGAATCTCCCAAAGACAGAGAGGAAATGGGAGAAAGACTTTGGCTTCTCTTTTGTTCTTGCCACTAGTGACAGCTGGCTCAAAGCCAGCTGACATGGGAACTGGGGAAATGCAGTCAGCTGGAGTTAGCTCCTCTGGGATACAAAGAATAGTAAGAGAGGGATAAGGAATAGCTTTGAGACCAAACAGGCACAGGAACAGCACAGTCCATCCCATTTGTTACTCAACACCTATAATAGTTAATTTTTTGTTCAACTTGACTGGATCGTGGGATGTTGGTTAGACATTATTTCTGGGTGTGTCTGTGAAGGTGCTTCTGGAAGATATTAGTCTTTGAATTGGTAGACTGAGTAAAGCAGATTGCCATCCTCAATGTGAATGGGCATCATCCAATCCATTGAGGATCTGAATAGAACAAAAAGCCAGAGGAAGGTCGAATTCGCTCTCTGTCCTGATGAGGAGCTGGGACATCAATCTGCCTTCAGACTCGGACTGAAATCTACATCATTGGTTCGCTGGTTCTCAGGTTTTCAATGTACACCACCAGTCTTCCTGCAGACAGCACATTATAGGACTTCTTAGCTTCCATAGTCATGTGAACAATTCCTTCTAATAAATTATACGTGTGTGTGTGTGTGTGTGTGTGTGTATGTATCTTATTGGTTCTGTTTCTCTGGAGAACCCTGGCTCCCTGGCTAATATAGCACCCACCCTCTCTCTAATTTCCTTGTTTAGCTTACATAACAATTCCATGATCCCCCTGCCCCCAATATGAGGCTATTGCACATCATACAAAGATATTCTCATCCTCTCTTTAATAACAGGAGACACAAAATCCATCGATCTTCATATCTATGTCTAGGTATTATCAGACTTCTTTGCCAGATACAGATGTGGATCCTTGTGGTTTGGTGACATTTACACTAAATTCTCATGTAAAGCATAGTAAGCATTCAAAATAGTAATAAAAGGAGAAAAGGAAAATAGGAGAAAAGGAAAATAAATATATGATAAAATATCAATAAATGAATGAATGAATACATAAGTAAATATTATAGTAAGAGGCTTCCCAGAATATCTCATGGACTCCAGACATAGTCTTCCCTCCCTGCTTTATGTACTATAAACAATTTGTGTCACATTAGGATGCATAGACTCTCCCAGAGAACTTCTTACAAACACAGATTCAAGGTCCTGCCATGTCTCTCCCACCCCAAACGCACACACACAAATGGAGATTTGGGAGGGGCTCAGAATTAGGATTTGATGCAGATGGTTCATGAATTTAAACTGAGAGACACTTTTTACCAAAAGCCGTAATTTTGTCTTAAATAAATTCTTTTGTCTCCTAAGAACACTAGAAATCATCCTGCCCCAATTTTGTCCTTTGAAGACCATCTGCTCCACATTTCCTGATCACTTTCAGCCCTTATGTTGTTAATTGTCTTATTTGGAAATAGACTTGATTTCTTTCAATAATGTCTTATAGTTTTCAGTGTATAGGTCTTTCACTTCCTTGGTTAAATTTCTTCCTAGGTATTTTATTCTTTTTGTTGTGATTGTAAATGGGATCGTATTCTTGACTTCTCTTTCTGCAAGTTCATTATTAGTGTATAGAAATGCAACTGATTTTTGTATGTTGATTTTTGTGTGTGCAAGTTTGCTGCAGTTGTTGATTATTTCTAATAGTTTTCTGGTAGATTCTTTAAGATTTTCTGTATATAGAATCACATCGTCTGCAAACAGTGAGAGTTTTACTTCTTCCTTTCCAATTTGGATCCTTTTTATTTCTTTTTCTTGCCTAATTGCTCTGGCTAAAATTTCCAGTACTGTGTTGAATAAGAGTGGTGAGAGTGGGTACCCTTGTCTTGCTCCTGTTCTCAGAAGGATGACTTTCAATTTTTCACCCTTAACTATGATGTTTGCTGCGAATTTTCATGTATGGCCTTTATTATGTTGAGACACTTTCCTTCTATACCCATTTTATTGAGAGTGTTTATCATAAATGGATGTTGGATCTTATTAAATGCTTTCTCTGCATCTATTGAGATGATCATGTGATTTTTATTCCTCATTTTGTTAATGTAGTGTATCACATTGATTTGCGAATGTTGAACCATCCCTGCATCCCCGGAATAAATCCAACTTGATCAGAATTAGACTTGAATTGCATATTCATAGGCAGGTAGTTTCTTAGGGCATGCTCCCGGGATTTGCTCCTTTGGAGTGGAGGGATAGAAAGCAAGATTGGGCAAAGAAGAAGGTGGGTTATGATGCAGACTCAGCAAAGGCTTTAGCCAATGTCCCAAATGCACTGAAGTTCAGACGTTTACTGGAAGTAGTCTCAGATTGTGGTGAGGGAGTGGGGCTTTACACTCCCACAACACACAATAGTCATTAGATGTTGGCTGTCTCCAGAAATGGGGTCTGGCCTTGGGCCAGGCAAAGCTCTTCAGAGTAAGGCAATTTCCAGAGATGACTGACAGCCGAAGGATGTCGGCTGCCAGCATCCCCAGAAGCTCAATGATAAGTCTTTCAGTTCTGAGGCAGATCTGGGCAGTGCATGAGAGCAACAACTACATCTTATTTGTATTAAAATTCTATATTTTCTTTAAATCCTTTTCCTTTTTCAACAACTCTGATTCTCTGTACCTCTTCCTTCTTTATGCATACTTTATGGTCTACCTGCACTCATTTGGGACCCATCAGTGACTTTCCCACTTTGCAATTTAAACATACGTATAGATATATGTGTGGAGAATAAAGTATGCATGAATATACACATATCAGTTCTCCACACATAAACCATTTGCCCGTTAGGGGAAAGAATAGTGACATATAGTTATTTGAATATGCATAGAGTTAACACTAAATTAATGATTACTAGAGATTATTGCATTTATTTTTTATATATGTGAAGAATAGTAAATTCAATAGCCAGATATGTTTTTGGTTTATTAAACACTAAATGTTGCTTTAAAATGCATATGTGATGAAACAAAACATCAGGATATTCGTAGTTGCTGAAGTTTCGTGATGAGTATGCAAGGTCATTATACTATTTTTCTACTTTGTATATGTTTCAAAATAATCTTTAACAATTTAAAATTTCATATCAGGGGCCGGCTCTGTGGCGCAAGCCGTTAAGTGCTCCTGCTCCGCTGTGGCGTTCGCGAGTTCGGATCCCTGGCGTGCACCTATGCACTGCTTGGCAAGCCATGCTGTGGTGACATCCCATATAAAGTGGAGGAAGATGGGCATGGATGTTAGCCCAGGGCCAGTCTTCCTCAGCCAAAAAAAAAGAGGAGGATTGACAGATGTTAGCACAGGGCTGATCTCCTCACAAAAAAAAAAAGAAAAATTCATATCAGATATAAAGTACACTCAAAATGATAAAGCTGGTATATTAGGGTTCTCCAGAGAAACTGAACTAATAGAACACACACACACACACACACATTTATCATGAAGAATTGGCTTATGTGATGATAGAGGCTGTCAAGTCTCACAATCTGCCATCTGCAAGCTGGAGACTCAGGAAAACCAGTACTGTAATTCAGTCTGAGTCCAAAGGCCAGAAAATCCAGGGAGCTGATGGTATAAATCCGTCCAAGGTCAGGACAAGATGAGATGAGATGTGCCTGCTCAAAAGTGAGTCAGGAAAAAAGGGCAAATTTCTCCTTCCTCTCTCTTTTATTCTATTCTCGACCTCAATGGATTGGATGACGCTCACTCACATTGGGAAGAGTACTGTACTTTACTGAGTCAACAGATTCAGATGTTAATTTCATCCAGAAACATCCTCACAGACACACCCAGAAAATGTTTAATCTGGGCACCTCATGGCCAGTTAACACATAAAATTAACCATCACAAAAGATTATTTTTATTTGGCATAATACAGTCATGTGCTACATAATAAAGTTTTAGTCAACAATGGACCACATATACAACACTGGTCCCATAAGATTAATACCATATAACCTAGGTGTGTAGTAGGCTATACCATCTAGGTTTGTGTAAGTACATTCTATGATGTTCACACAGTGATAAAATTGCCCAATGATGCATTTCTCAGGACATATCCCTGTCTTTAAGCGATGCGTGACTGTACAAGAAAAAGATGATAGCAGATGACAATTCAATTCATATTGAATTATTTCTTCAATATATGAGTGGGAAAAAACAATATAATTCCAAGAAGGGTAAAACACTGAAATGTTTATATCCAAGTTCTAATGAACAAGTAAAAAATCCTAAAGTGAATTAATGAACAAGGAAACATATTATACACCATGAAATATTTAAACTTCATGTATAATAGCTACAAAACAACAGGATCCTGTCAAATCAAATTATGGGAATCCCTTCTAATCCACTAAGAGATCAGTACTTGATAATACGCATATGCATTTATACTCACATAACTAAATTTAAATTAGTTTTCTCCTTCTAGCCCCTCATTTTAGCTTATTCATCCATGGCTATTAGATACTAACAGTATTAATTTTGCAAGTAAAATCCCTCCAGCTTTCTTTTCTATTTCACTTTCCACCTCTACTCCTGTACCCACAGAAACACTTAACACTAGAGTGACTGTTACAGGAGACTGAATACCAAATAGCTGCTGTGAATACAGACATCAAATTTAGTGTTTATTAAATGTCATCTGATTTTAATCTGATCTTCTTATTTTTATGCAGCTCATCTATCTGGATATGGATGGCTTTACTGGTTCTTGTTAAATCCATGACTAAATTTCATGTTGGTAAAGGGTTATTACAGGTTGCCTAACATACAACGCTGGACTAGAAGGTTAATGACAGATTTGCTTTGCAAAATGTCACAAATTGATGCCATCAGACTGGCCGTGGTCCAATGGTAATTCATTTATAAATGTAATAGTACTCGAATCAATTCTAATCTAAAAATATCTGAAAATGGCATTGTTCTGAAAACTTGTGAACACTGTTACCGAGTGGAAAAATCAGCATGGAATGAACAGAGAATTTGGTTAGCAAACACTCTAATCACTGGAGTCAGAACAATGAAAGGAAAAGGATATACATATATATATATATGTATATATATTTCTCTGTATGGTGACTGCCACTTATTTTAAACTAATATCATGCATGGAACAATAATATAACAAATTTTCATGAATTTCTTGTCTTGCAGATGGAGTTAGCCCTTCTACTAGAGGCTGATTCGTAGTAAGATATTTTCATTTCCTGTAAAGAAGAGAGAGATTATATAATAATTTTGTGAACTGAGCAAAGGAAGCTAAGAAGAGCCCACTAACAATAGATATTGTAATTTCATTGATAGGAATTTATTTGCAGTGGACTTCTCTGCCTCTGCGAGGTATTAGGATAATCCCTTTCAACAGCCTTAGACATGAAGGACAGATAGTTGAGTTCATGGCAACTTGCCAATCAAAATGACTTCAATGTTTGTAGCTCACAAACTAATCTTTCTCTTTGTTAGTCAGTATTTCCTCAGGCTAGACACATTTTTTTAGCTGGATTAGGAAAAACACTAGTGCCGATGCTATCAGGGAGAGCTAATATCTTTTTATGTGAAGTTGTGGAAGGTTTTGTTCACCAGAAATTCTTACATGAGAATGAAGAACAACACTTTCTGGGGGAATCCATGTGCTAAGTCATCTGAAGCACCTGCCCCAGAGCTGTTCTAGAGCACCTGGGGTAGGTGGCAGATGGCCCATGGAGAGGCAACAACGGGTGTGACAGAGTTGTGAGATTTTTCATGGTGGCCTTAGTGTGAAACATTGGGGAGAAGAAATAATGTCTGGGAAGGATTTCTGTGAAAAATTATTTGTGATATGCAAACTGAAGTCCCTGCTCTTAGACTCTTAAGGATGACTTACAGTAACGATCAACATTATTCTTTTTGCTTATTTGTGACTCTATGCTAATGCAAAGGCCTGTGACTGCTCTACCCAGAATTAACAATGCATTTCTAAAGATAACTGACTTTAGTAAGCAAAACATACTGCTCTTTGTTCTAAGCCTGCAATGAGATAAAAATGGTATGAATCAGTTTTCTTTGTTTTTTTTGCTAGGAAAGATTTGCCCTGAGCTAACATCAATTGTCAATCTTCCTCTCTCTCTGTTTTTTTTCCCCTCCCAAAGCCCCAGTACATAGTTGTATATTCTAGTTGTAAGTCCTTCTAGTTCTTCTATGTGAGCTGCCACCACAGCATGGCTGCTGACAGATGAGTGGTGTGGTTCCGTGCCCGGGAACCGAACCTGGGCGGCCGAAGTGGAGTGAGTCAAACCTTAACCATAGGCTATCGGGGCTGGCTCATGAATCGGTTTTCTAAGGAGAAAATTATTTTGCAATATGGTTTGTGCATTGTGGACAAATGTCTTCACATCTTCTAAGACATCTGAGTCTTATCCCTAGGAATCATAAATGGAAGTATGCAGTGTTTGGATTCTTAGTTAAATGCACACGGAATTACTTCTGTGTTATTCAGAAAGGACTGGAATGTATTCAAATAACACTGAGTATATCACCTATAGCCAGGTGGGCCATGGAGGACATCCCGTAGGGAACAATGACCAAAGCGCACTACAGAGCCGATAGATGGAGGATTACCTGCTGATAACACCAAATGTTAGACACTGCAGCTCATCTCTGCATCAGAGCTGGTGCTGGCTCTGCAGGAAACCTAGCTTGCTGCAGCGACCACTGGTACTAGAGACAAATCTTCATTCTTCCAGTTTCTTTAAATCATCGAGTACTGTTTTAAAATCTAGACAGGTATATCTGATTAGTGAAGCCTAGGACCTGTGCAGGCACCCTAGGTACAAAGAAGCCTGGTAAAGCAAACATCTGCTATTTTTAATGTCTATAATTGCAAATTGATTGACTCCTCACCCCTAAAGTCTTATAGGTTGGATATTAACCAAACAAAAGATGGAGAAATCAGAAGCTTCAATGACAAAAATAACAAACGTGCTAGAGTCCATCTGACTGACTGTGCAATACCGCATAAATTCTTTCTATACATATATATATGCATCCCCATTTGAATAAAAAGAAATGGTATCTCAAATGTGGAACAACTAAAATTCTCATCAGTTACTGCATTTATCTTTTTAGGGATTATCTCATGTTCCTGAACATTGGGTGACATAAATTATCATTTTGATATATCCTAACCAATGGGTTAAATCAAAAAGTTGATCTTAACCAAGGCTCCTATATAAAATAGCAGACAAAAAGCACAAGGAAAAAGAAGAAATTAAGTTATATAAATGTTTGCACAACAGGGTGGTTCATGAGACAATATACAAAAGTACATGAAGAAGGTGAAGGCTTTGTTTCAGAACCTGGTGACAAGGCAGTCTATAATAGTAGTTTTTATTTCTTTCCTTTACTGCTAGGATGACTATACGCTCTGGTTTTCTCAGCACAATCTTGGTTTATGTTTGTCATCTGATCTCCTTATGACACGTTCATTCCAGATTTTTAAAATAGTACTGCTATTAATTGTATTACCTGAGCTGATGTTGTTGAGGTTCCATTGTATTTCCAATCTCTGTTACATTTTCGTCCAGAGCGGTGTGAGACCCTTTACTAACAGAGTGTTAAATTTGAAACACATCCAGCAATACCTTCCTAGATACAAAATAACTAACACATCCCTTCCCAAGACAGCATGAAGAGCATAACTAATAAATTATACTCAGAAAACCCAGGGAAGGCTACCTTTTTAGGAACTAGGTGGTTGAGGGCGACATATTTGATATTGCGGCCCCAGTCAACACTTGGTGCTCCAGCCTGTTGTACTATAACTTAGTCACAAGCCATCAGTCTGCCAGTCAGCAGGAAATACAGGAAATCTTTCCAACGTGTAAACTATCAGCAGAGAAGTATCTGAGCATTTTCGCCATACACTTTTTAGAGAGCAGTGTGAATGATCTTGCTACAGTGGTTTTATCATTTATTGTAGAGTGTAAATCTATAACTATTTTATTAGCATAAATGCGTTTTTTATTTTGCAATAATATACCTTGATATCAATAAACTGAAAGGAACATATTTAATGGAACATTAAGAACTGACTTGCCATTTCTCAGGGCAATCGAGGATAAACACACCTTGCATACAATGTTCACCAATGGGCCATAGTCATGTCATTAAGCACATGAAGATAAAAGGACACAAATGCTGCAGAAAAGCAGCAATGTTTGCTTGAAAATTTGTAGTCAGTGATAAAGAGTCTGTGACCCCCCACCACCTAATGTAGTGTCTGTCATGCAGTATACATGTGTTAAAGCCTTTAAAAATATAAACATTGTGCACAAGTAATTAGAAAAATGAGCAAATAAATTCTAAGTTAAAAGAATGAAATTGTTTTTATAATTAAACATAGAAATTTATAAATTAAATTAAATAATAGACTTTACTCAGGACTTTTCTGAGCAAGATCACAAAGATAGACTAGACTTGGAAAATCTGGAAAGAAAGAAAGAAGGAAGGAAGGAGGCACAATGACAGTGTTATAAATGAGAAAGGGGAGATCACTACAGATGAAGACTTTTAAAATTATGTTTCTAGGCTTTTTGTAAACCTAGAAGGAATAAATTCGTTCTTAGTGAAAGTAAATTATCAAATATAAATTTACCTATATTTATTTAGATTTTATACATTTGATAATTAAACAAATTTAATTGAAGAGTCCATTAAGAAAATGAATGGGCCAATGAAAAAGAAACAAAAAAAAGGAAGAAAAAGAAAGACAGCATAAGAAAATTTATGTGTAAAGATATGATTTGACACATCTGGTTGCTGAAGGTGCATTTACATATTATGCTAGAAGCATGAGTTTCATCTATGTCAAAAGACTGTTTTGTGAAATAATTTCACTTATATTTGATTCAAAGTTTTCTTAAGCATGTTATAAATGTTGTACAAAAGTTATAAATGCTAATAAATATTGGTTAGTGAGCTGACCTCATTAAGTGAAAAGGAAGCATTTACAAATAATTAAATGATACCAGATTATCCAGCAATGTCATCAGATGCTTCAAACAGGAAATCAGTTGTGTTAATTACAATAAAGCAGCCAATTCATGGAATCAAAGAGGAGATTTAGAAGGTTCACAAAGTGAACAAGTGTTAAAAATAGAATCGTCTTTGAATTTATAGTAGAAAAACAACATTCAGTATTTGTAATGGGGAGATCATCTATACTGAATTAACAAACAAGTGAAGTAGAAATTTATTTGAAATTGATTGTGATACAGACATAATACATTCATTCATGTGTGTGTGTATATATATACACACTCATATGTACAAACAGACATGCCTATATACATGGTGAAAGTAAAAGAACTACAACGTTTTTGTGATGAAGTTGATAATAAATACTAAAAAAAAAAAAATCTTAAAAAAAAACCCTCAGCATAACCGTACACAATCTTAGATATATTTGAGAATGTGAAGGACTGCTCTACATATCAACTTAAAGGTCCTACAATATTACTCAACATTTTTTATAGATAAATTCTTCCATATTTATCATACTTCCAAAATATCATTTAGAAATCTGTAATCAAATTAGAAAATCAAATAGAACACTCCAAACATTGAGCTTTTGAAACTTTTAGTAAATGCCAATCATTGAAAGCAAAGATGGTCAACAGTACAGTATTGAAAAATTTCCCCCTAAAAAAAGCATGAGAGGGGCCGCCCCGTGGCTTAGCGGTTAAGTGTGCGCGCTCGGCTACTGGCGGCCTGGGTTTGGATCCTGCACCCGCACCAACACACCGCTTCTCCGGCCATGCTGAGGCCGTGTCCCACATACAGCAACTAGAAGGATGTGCAACTATGACATAGAACTATCTACTGGGGCTTTGGGGGAAAAAAAAGGAGGAGGATTGGCAATAGATGTGGGCTCAGAGCCGGTCTTCCTCACACACACTCAAAAAAAGCATGGAAGGATCTAATAAATTATGCAATGAAAGCTGCAATTATGTGAAGGATTTATTTTGAAATCCTATAATTGGCTTTGTAATGTATCTTCTTGTGAGACCACTTTTTTTGAAAATTTCTTAGTATTAATAGAGCAAATTTATATTCTGTAATAGATTGGAATGAAATTGAGAAAGCTTATAAGCTTGCAGCACCTAAATTAGGCAATACTTTTGTATTTCTTGAAGAAAGTTCTTTTGAACAAAGAAAATAGTACCTATGAAAAATATTTAGGATGATATGTGTATATGTATGTATATGTATATATATGTATCTCCATTTCAAGTGGAAAAAAAAAGAAAGTAGAATTGAAAATACCCTCCATTTAGAAGGTATGCAGCTGCCATACCTCATTGCCTGTTGAGTGAGTATTTTCTTGGTTAAAAATAGGATGGTATATAGAGAAAGTTAATGAAATTTCAAATTTATCAACTATAATGCAACTTTGAGGAATATCACTAGATATTTGTTAAAACATTAAAAATAATTTATTGAAAGAAGAACAACCTCTAAAAGTAATACCAGTAACATATTATGAAAAAATATATTCTTAAGGTATATATTAAAGTACAAAATAGATACCTTAGGCGGGTACCAAAATGCTATTTTTAATGTTCAGATACTCTATATAAAGAAGCTTTTAATGTTGCTTTAATGCAAGTGTGTATTTGTGGGTTTCTGTGTGTATACTGTTTTTAGATAGAATTTTATATTTAAAATTATTTTTGAACAATATTCTTCTATAGGTCCACTAGTATAAAAACAATTTTTCAATTAAAAAAGTAGTTCAGAAATTATATAATCTGAATTATTTGGGGAGTCTTCTTATTAAAAGTGTTTTAATTTGGATGTTAAATTGTCCCATTTCCCTTTCCACAACCCAGTACTTGGTCCCACTGGCTTCATGGAGCTCCTCATTTGGGGGGATGGTTTTAATCCCAGCGGTGGAGCAAGCTATCATTCCTGCGGGAACAGAACTGTGAGAGAATTTTGATGAGCATTCACATAGGACCCATATAAGCTTCAGTTCTGGCTTCTCCTTGAAAAGAAACTTTCTCAACCTCCACTTGTGAAGTCACTAATGATTGTTAAAGCAAAGGAGGGATAGCCTCCCTAGACAGACGATGGGTCACTTCGGCTGGCCGAGAGGATCACTGCAGGTGGTCTGTTCAATGTTCTCTGATTCTTTCAGCTATTTCTGGACCCTCACATTCCATTTCTCCCTCTTTCCTGAATCAATGGCATAAATTTTACATGAGACTTGTAGCTATGAATTTAACTGGTGTTGAAATCTGACATTCTAAAAGATGTGGTGTTTGGTTTTTCAGCCCACCTAAGCCTTACAGCTGCAGGAGAATGAACATTATCTGAGCTGAGCACAGCTCCAAATTCACCTGTAATATTAGAGCAAATATCCCACTCCAGGGTACCTGAATTTCTCATCTCCTTTGCCCTTATCTGAGTTCCCTAGAAAACAGATCCTGAAGCAAAGCTTATGTGCTAAAGCTTTATTGGCGAGCACAGGCCCAGGAGGGGTGTGAGGCAGAAAAGTAAGGAGAGAAAATATGGCTAGGAGTGTTACTGTGCCTACTGAAGATTTATAGAAAGCATAACTGCTTGCTGTGACTGGGATGAGTAGATGTTCAGAGGCATATGATCTACTGCATTTCACAACAATCCATCTGAGGGGAATAAAGGAGAAGAATTCATCCTCTGGCTCCCTCCAGCCTCTCATGGAGTGTTATCATGCCAGCCAGAGTCCAGGTCACATCCCCTGGCCTCTCCAGATTCGCTGGGAGTCCAGAGAGCAGGCACATAGGCACACAGGCTCCTTGCCAGTCAGTGACATCTGCAGGGATCTGCAATACATAGCTGTGGTGGTAGGTAGAAATAATAATCTGGTTCTACCATCATAGGCATGATGCAAGCCTTTGCTAAGGTTGCTCTGGCCAGAAGGCAAGGCAAGGGTGTGTGGTGCAAAAATTGAGTTTGCTACACTTTTCATAGGTTTAAACAGCAGTAGCAACTTAGTCTCTCAAAGGCTTGCCCTCATTGGACACTACTTTTCAGGGGACTACAGGTCATAGTTTGACAAACAAAATTACCATTGCACTCTCTCCACTGCCAAAGTCCTGATCCTTACAATTAGATGGATTTTTTTTTTAAACCAAGCAAGTCAGGTAACCATCCCTAACTTCCTCCCAATTCCCCAAGTCATTGTTGCCTGCGATCACTCTGATAAAGAAATAAAGTTGAGAAATTTTAGAGAAAGCCCAGAAATAAAGTCACTCATACAGGGTCAACTGATCTTCGACCAGGGGGCCGAGAGTAAACAATGGGGAAAGGATAAATATTTTCAACAACTGGTGTTGGGAAACCTGGATGTCCCCATGCAAAAGAGTGAAATTGGACCCTTATCTTACACCGTACACAAAAATCAACTCAAAATGGATTAAAGACTTAAACGTAAGACCTGAAACTGTAAAACTCCTTGAAGAAAACATAAGGAGAAAAGTTCTTGACGTTGGTCTTGGCCATAATTTATCTGATTTGGCACCAAAAACACAGGCAACGAAACCAAAAATAGACAAGTAGGACTAGATCAAAATAAGAAGCTTCTACACAGCAAAAGAAATAATCAACACAGTGAAAAGGCAAGCTGTTGAATGAGAGAAAATATTTGCAAATCATCTGTCTGATAAGGGGTTAATATCCAAACTATATAAGGAGCATCTACAACTCAACAGCAAAAAAACAAATAACCTGATTAAAAAATGGGCAAAGGACACGAGTAAACATTTCTCCAAAGTCGACATACAAATGGTTAACAGGTACATGAAAAGGTGCACAACATCACTAATCATCAGGGAAATGCAAATCAAAACCACAGCGAGATATCACCTCACACGTGTTAGGATAGCTCTTACTAGAAAAACAAAAGATAACGAGTGGTGGCAAAGATGTGGAAAAATTAGAACCCTTATACACTGCTGGTGGGAAGGCGAAAAGTTCTTCAAAAAATTAAAAATAGAACTATTGTATGTCCCAGTAATTCCACTTCTGAGTATATATCCAAAAGAATTGAAATCAGGAGAGATATCTGCACTCTTATGTTCATTGCACCATTATTCACAATAACAAAGACATGGAAGCATCCTAAACATCTATTGAGAAATAAATGGATAAAGCAAATGTGCTATATACATACAATGGAATATCATTCAGCCTTAAGAAAAGAAGGGAATCCTGCTATTTGCGACAACATAGATGAACCTAGAGGACATTATGCTAAGTGAAATAAGCCACTCACATAAGGACGAATACTGCTTGATTCCACTTATATGAGGTATCTGGAATAGTTGAACTCATAGAAACAGAGAATAGAACGGTGCTGGGGGAAGAATAGAATAGGGGCTCAGGGAAGTGGGGAATTGTTGCTCAATAGGTTTAAAGTTTCAGTTATGCAAGATAAGTTCTGGAGATCTGCTCTACAACATACTATCTATAGTTAATAATTGTGCACTTTCAAATATGTTGAGGATAGATCTCATATTCTTACCATCAAAAATCCCACAAAAACCACAAAAGAACATTTGGATATTTTTGGAGGTGATGGATATATTTAGTACCTTGATTGTGGTAATAGTATTATGGGTATACGCACATGTTGAAACTCATCAAGATGTATATATTAAATGTGTTAAATTTTTCTCTATCAATTATACCACAATAAAGCTAAAAAACATATTTAATGGTAAAACATTTTTTAAGTAATATTCACATTTACAAAATGTCTAATTTTAAAGAATCAGATAATCTTGAGGTAATGTTATCTTAATTTTGACATAAGTAGATATTACTGATAATAATTTTAAGAGCCTTACAACATAGAAATTTCAGAATCAGAATTTGTTGCAAAGGCTTACTATAATTTCTATTACTTATTTTTATTAAGTACACAAGAAAATATATGGCTAGATAAAAGGATAGCATTAAGGATATGTATTTTATTTTCTAATTCAAATACTGTAAAGCTAATACTTTAGAGCTTCATTTAAAATGAACCATTGGATTTGAAAGTAAATGACAATCCTTCCTTATTAATCTTCCTTTTCATGGCAGTTTTTGTACTTTGTATTTACTGTCTATTCATTTTCTTTGATGAGAAATGCAAACTACAGCAATGTGTCTAGCATGTTGACTAAAAATAATTCTCAACTATATTTTAGACAGCTCCAAAGGCTAGACTGTATTATCTTTTGAAAGATCAGAACAAAGACCCTTTCAGTTCATGAAGAATAGATGAAAAATTGCTCTAATTAGTTTATTTTAATCTGTAGAGAGGAGTATAAGTTGTCTACACATTATAAATGGCTCATTTTTAGTGATTAGTTTTTGTTTCTAAGCATTGTATCCAACCACCTGGCTTGCCCCTGGTCAATATACTCTTTTCATCTTTTTCTTCAATTAGATCATGCTAAAAAAATTACTGTAATTTAAATATAAATGACACTGAAATCATAATGTGTCATAAAATCTGCTTCTCGTACTTATCTTTATGAGAACAACTATCCCTCCAGTCACTCAATACCGAAGCTTAAATTCTTTCCCATTACTCACCTCCCACACCCAAATGCTCACCATTTTTAGTCTCTTTAATCTGCTAAGTAGCTGTTACCTTTGGCGTTGCTTCATTTGCACCTCCATCCCCTTAATTCAGTCCCTTGTTGCCTTTTCCACAGATTGCAGCAATGCATTTTAACTGCGCTAGAGACTTCTTTCTGGCTCCTGTCCTGCGCTGATACTACCTAAATGATTTTTCAAAAATGTAAATCTTAACACCCACCTCTTTGCAAAAGCCAGACAGACAATGACGCTCAAAATATAGCACAAATTCTTATATTAGCACACATTATTGGACACCTGAATCCTTCTCTAATCTTATCTCCAGCCTTGACCTGTGTACAACATTCCCTCTAACTATACTACATTGAAGATCCATATATAAATATTCATATCCCCTTGAAGATGTAGTCCATACATATGTTGGTTAGTTAGCTATCCTGATAGTTTATAATCAGTATTGGTCAATTCACACAGTGGTACTTTTGAAAGTTTTTTAATTGTTGTTTTTAATTTATGGAAGTTTTTGTTTCATTTTTGCTTTGAATCCAACGCAAGATAGAAATAATGAAGTAAAAAATAAGACAGGATGTGATAAAAGATGAGTTGAAGTAATCTTCAGGGAAAATAAGTACCAAATTTATCCAATTATTTACTTATAATACAAAGGTGATTGCTAATACCTAATTACCAACAGCTCCTCTTAGTTGTCAAGAGGTCCGTTCATATATCAAAAGTTTATGGAGCATATATTATTTGTTGGGTATATGCTTGTGAATAAGATTTGGTCCCTGCCTATAACATGCTTGAAGTCTAGTGGGCAAAATAAACTAGAATGCTGATGATTGTGATGGAGAATAATGAGTTCAATCAAATAGGTTTCATGGTTTTATCTAAGGAAGGATTCCTATTTCCAGTTGGAGTTGCGGTTGGATGAGGATCTATCAGAGGAAAAACTCCAAGAAGCCGTGATGACACAAGATGCCAAGATGAAGATGCAAAATAGAGCATGGCATACTGATTTACTTTAAGTTCTGGAAACTCAAGAGATACTCCAACTGGGTAGCACATTATATTTAGATATTATTGTAATGATATTTTATTGCTGTTTGTTGTAATGATATTTTCACAAAGTTTAAGGAGTAGGACCTAAATGAGCTTACTGTACTTACTTGATTATAACATTCTCTTCCCCTACTTTACTGTGGAGAAGAGAATATAGGATGGAATCAGGAATCAGAGGTAGTAGAAAGGAGATAATTTACCTCTTGATTCATAGATATTGTACAATCTTGTGTGACCAATTTTGACAAGAAATTCTAAAACACATTTCCTAGGTTTCTCTCCTTGAACAATAGACTTAATCATTTTAATTTAATTTGTTATAAGTTTGAGTATTAAATTTGAAACTCAATGGATTAATATACTTGTAATATATCTATCAAAGAGCACTCAAATATATAACTTGAGTTTCTTTATGTAATACTCATCTTTTAACATCCAACAAGATACACTTACTTATTGCCTACAAAAACTTCACTATTTATTCAAATTATAATTTGTGTCACTTGTTCCTACAGAACCTTTCAGTGGAAATAGCACCTGTCTTCCATCTCCTTAATGGCCTAGTTGTTGGCTAGTGAAGAAGACCAGGAAGAATGACATTAGTCTGCATAGTGTCACTTCCTCTCTGTCTTTCTACTCCTGGCATTTCTTCAGTTGTGTTGATGATAAAGTGGACTTGCATTAAATCCAGAGGAGATGAGACGAAACCAACTTCTACTGAAGGGAAAATTTCAACCAGGAACATTATTGATCTCATATAAGGAAATACAAAAAGAAGGTGAAAAAGAACATTTGATTTGATTTGAATATTACATCTTATCACTATTTGTCCTATATTTCAATCTGCTAAAAAGAAGCTTTTGAATTATATCATTCTGATACGAATATTCCAGTATCATTTTCACACAAATATAACACTTGCCTTGGTATTGATAAATGGCAGGAATGTATTTTTCTTATTGCTGTTTTTCTTAGTGTCTCATGGATAATTTATTTTCCAAAGAAAAATAGGTTTAGTATAATTAACAAGTTTCAATATTCAGACAAATTTTGGGACATGCATGTTTATGTTATTGTTATTTACTTGTGCATAACTAAATAACCATATAGTAATTAAACATTTTTTTCAGAAGTCTCAAGGAATCATTGAATGATGACAGAGATTCAACACACATATATATTAATATTTTGATGTCCAGATTTCAAAACTGCTAATTTTAAAATAGATTTTATATATCCTTGAATAGTGTTTTGATCCATTTTTGCTTGATACAAAAGACTTAAATACTTAAGAGTTGATAGACTCTGCCAACTAGTTTTATATTATGATTATATAAAAAAGTATATTTGGAGGGGCCGGCCTGGTGGCGCAAGCGGTTAAGTGCGCGCGCTCCGCTGCGGTGGCCCGGGGTTCTCTGGTTCGGATCCCGGGCGCGCACCGACGCACTGCTTGGTAAGCCATGCTGTGGCGGCGTCCCATATAAAGTGGAGGAAGATGGGCACAGATGTTAGCCCAGGGCCCTCTTCCTCAGCAAAAAAAGAGGAGGATTGGCGGATGTTAGCTCAGGGCTGATCTCCTCACAAAAAAAAAAAAAAAAAAAAAATGTATATTTGGAGAAAGTCAACACTGAACTATATGTACGTACTTTATTAAACAATGATGTTATTTATTTAAGCAATGTTTAATACAAAGCTAGATAATTAAGCTTAAATAATATTCTTTTCAGGGTATAGCATGATGAATATAGCATTAACAACAAAAAAGGTCACGTATTGATTAAGCTACAAAGTTGGTCCAAAGTTGTAGGTAAGCATTCATTATTTCCTCTAGAGCTTTACACTATTGCTATTAAAATCCTAATGTATTTACATTTTTTTTTAGCTTGAGGGTTATTCTTTTAATTTCAATGTGCAGACTATTCAATCACTATTCTCATACTGATTCCAATTTTAAATTTTTAAAATAAAATTACTGTGGATAAACTCTAAAATCATTGAAGTAAAGAAAACAGCAGTGAAAAAAAGGAGAGGACAGAAAAAAAAATGTGTTCTCATAGCGTAGATCATTTCTTCTAGGAAATAAATAATTTATGAGTCAGCCACCAGCACTTTTACTTTTTATAAATCATTATATCTAGTATGCGTACATTTGTTATCTGATTTCATTTAAAGCAGTGACAGCTAGGTGATCTTCAATACTACCTGAGTAAAATCACAGTTCTATAAAATGATTGATATGAATTGATGGTAATACAGGTCGAAGGCTTATATTCTCTAAATATAGGGAGGCTAACTTTTAAACGATAATACATTTTTAAAAAGTGTTGGTAGAAGTGTATACCATGAAGGTTGGTCTAAAAAATCTAAGTTCACTCTATGAGTTAGCTATGGTCAAAAAATGCTAAATAATAATAATAATAATAAAAACAAAAAATCTCAGTGGAATATAAACATTTATTTAGCTCATAAGTCTGCAAATGCTTAGGGGAAGACTGACCTAGATTGGGCTCTCCTGGTGTGGTTCTGTTCCAGGTGTCCTCCATTCTTTTCTTGGGACAGCAGTCTAACCCAGGCATATTCTTTCTTTTTTTTAATTTTTTGTTTATTGCAGTAACATTGGTTTATAACATTGTAAAAATTTCAGGTGTACATCATTGTACTTCTATTTCTGCATAGATTACATCATGTTCACCACCAAAATACTAATTACAACCCATCACCACACACTTGTACCGAATTATCCTTTTCACTCTCCTCCCTCCCCCCTTCCCCTCTGGTAACCACCAATCCAATCTCGGTCCCTATGTGTTTGTTTATTGTTGTTATTATCTACTACTTAATGAAGGAAATCATACGGTATTTGACCTTCTCCCTCTGACTTATTTCACTTTGCATTATACCCTCAATGTCCATCCATGTTGTCACAAATGGCTGGATTTCATCGTTTCTTATGGCTGAGTAGTATTCCATTGTGTATATATACCACATCTTCTTTATCCATTCGTCCCTTGATGGGCACTTAGGTTGCTTCCAAGTCTTGGCTATTGTGAATAACGCTGCAATGAACACAGGGGTGCATGTACCTTTACAAATTGGTGTTTTCAAGTTCTTTGGATAAATACCCAACAGTGGAATAGCTGGATCATGTGGTAGTTCTATCCTTGATTTTTTGAGGAATCTCCATACTGTTTTCCATAGTGGCTGGACCAGTTTGCACTCCCACCAGCAGTGTATGAGAGTTCCCTTCTCTCCACATCCTCTCCAACACATGTTGTTTCCTGTCTTGTTAATTATAGCCATTCTGACGGGCGTGAGGTGATATCTCATTGTAGTTTTGATTTGCATTTCCCTGATAGTTAGTGATTTTGAACATCTTTTCATGTGTCTGTTGGCCATCTGTATATCTTCTTTGGAGAAATGTCTGTTCAGGTCTTTTGCCCATTTTTTAATTGGGTTGGTAGTTTTTTTGTTGGTGAGATGCATGAGTTCTTTATATATTTTGGAGATTAAGCCCTTATCAGAAGTATGATTTGCAAATATCTTCTCCCAATTGTTAGGTTGTCTTTTCGTTTTGTTGATGGTTTCCTTTGCTGTGCAGAAGCTTTTTAGTTTGATGTAGTCCCATTTGTTTATTTTTTCTATTGTTTCTCTTACCCGGTCAGACGTGATGTTTGAAAAGATGTTGCTAAGACCGATGTCGAAGAGCGTACTGCCTACGTTTTCTTCTAGAAGTTTCACAGTTTCAGGTCTTACATTCAAGTCTTTAATCCATTTGGAGTTAATTTTTGTGTATGGTGTAAGGTAAGGGTCTACTTTCATTATTTTGCATATGGCTATCCAGTTTTCCCAACACCATTTGTTGAAGAGACTTTCTTTTCCCCATTATATGTTCTTGGCTCCTTTGTCAAAGATTAGCTGTCCATAGATGTGTGGGTTTATTTCTGGGTTTTCGATTCTATTCCATTGATCTGTGTGTCTGTTTTTGTGCCAGTACCATGCTGTTTTGGTTACTATAGCTTTGTAGTATATTTTGAAATCAGGGAGTGTGATACCTCCAGCTTTGTTCTTTTTTCTCAGGATTTCTTTAGCTATTCGGGGTCTTTTGTTGTTCCATATAAATTTTAGGATTCTTTGTTCTATTACTGTGAAAAATGTTGTTGGAACTTTGATAGGGATTGCATTGAATCTATAGATGGCTTTAGGAAGTATGGACATCTTACCTATGTTAATAATTCCAATCCAAGGGCACAGAATATCTTTCCATTTCTTTGTGTCTTCTTGGATTTCTTTCAGAAATGTTTTATAGTTTTCGGTGTACAGATCTTTCAGCTCTTTGGTTAAGTTTATTCCTAGGTATTTTATTCTTTTTGTTGCAATTGTAAATGGGATGGTATTCTTAATTTCTCTTTCTGCTACTTCGTTGTTAGTGTACAGAAATGCAACTGATTTTTGTATGTTGATTTTGTATCCTGCAACTTTACCATATTCGTTTATTACTTCTAAAAGTTTTCTGGTGGATTCTTTAGGGTTTTCTATATATAAAATCATGTCATCTGCAAATAGTGACAGTTTCACTTCTTCCTTTCCAATTTGGATCCCTTTTATTTCTTTTTCTTGCCTGATTACTCTGGCTAGGGCTTCCAGTACTATGTTAAAAAGGAGTGGTGACAGTGGGCATCCTTGTCTGGTTCCTATTCTTAGAGGGATAGCTTTCAGTTTTTCACCATTGAGGATGATATTAGCTGTGGGTTTCTCATATATGGTCTTTATTATGTTGAGGTACTTTCCTTCTATACCCATTTTATTCAGAGTTTTTATCATAAATGGATGCTGTATCTTGTCAAATGCTTTCTCTGCATCTATTGAGATGATCATGTGATTTTTATGCTTCATTTTATTAATGTGGTGTATTACGTTGATTGATTTGCGAATGTTAAACCATCCCTGCATCCCTGGAATAAATCCCAATTGATCATGGTGTATAATCTTTTTAACGTATTGTTGTATGCGATTTGCTAGTATTTTGTTGAGGATTTTTGCATCGATGTTCATCAGTGATATTGGCCTGTAGTTTTCTTTTTTTGTGTTGTCCTTGTCTGGTTTTGGTATCAGGGTAATGTCAGCTTCGTAGAATGAGTTAGGGAGCTTCCCTGCCTCCTCAATTTTTTGGAAGAGTTGGAGAAGGATAGGTATTAAGTCTTCTTTGAATGTTTGGTAGAATTCACCAGGGAAGCCGTCTGGTCCTGGACTTTTCTTTTTGGGGAGGTTTGTGATTACTGTTTCGATCTCCTTACTGGTGATGGGTCTATTCAAATTCTCTACTTCTTCTTGATCCAGTTTTGGAAGGTTGTATATGATTCTAAGAATTTATCCATTTCTTCCAGATTGTCGAATTGGTTGGCATATAACTTTTCATAGTATTCTCTTATAATCTTTTGTATTTCTGAGGTGTCTGTTGTAACCTCTCCTCTTTCATTTCTGATTTTACTTATTTGTGCCTTCTCTCTTTTTTTCTTGGTGAGTCTAGCTAAAGGTTTCTTAATTTTGTTGATCTTTTCAAAGAACCAGCTCTTGGTTTTATTAATTTTTTGGTCTCTATTTCATTTATTTCTGCTCTGATTTTTATTATTTCCCTTCTTCTACTGATTTGGGGCTTTGTTTGTTCTTCTTTTTCCAGTTCCTTTAGGTGCATTGTTAGATTGTTTATTTGAGATTTTTCTTGTTTGTTCAGATAGGCCTGTATTGCTATAAACTTCCCTCATAGAAGCACTTTTGCTGTATCCCATAAATTCTGGCATGTCGTATTTTCATTTTCATTTGTCTCCAGGTACTTTTTGATTTCTTCTTTGATTTCTTCATTGACCCAGTCGTTGTTCAGTAGCATTTTGTTTAATCTCCATGTATTTGTGGCTTTTCTGATTTTCTTCCTATAGATGATTTCTAGTTTCATACTGTTGTGGTCAGAAAAGATGTTTGGTATTATTTCAATCTTCTTAAATTTATGGAGACTTGTTTTGTGGCCTAATATGTGATCAATCCTGGAGAATGTTCCATGTGCATTTGAAAAGAACGTGTATTCTTCGGTTTGTGGATGGAATGCTCTGTATATATCTACTAGGTCCATCTGTTCTAGTGTGTCATTTAAGGCCAATGTTTCCTTATTGATCTTCTGTTTGGATGATCTATCCGTTGGTGTAAGTGGAGTGTTAAAGTCCCCTACTATTATTGTGTTACTGTCTATTTCTGTTTTTATGTCTGTTAATAATTGCTTTATATATTTAGGTGCACCTACATTGGGTGCATAGATATTTACAAGTGTTATATCCTCTTGTTGGATTGTTCCCTTGATCATTATGTAATGCCCTTCTTTGTCTCTTTTTACAGTTTTTGTTTTAAAGTCTATTTTGTCTGATATGAGTACTGCTACCCCAGCTTTCTTTTCATTGCCATTTGTGTGGAGTATCTTTTTCCATCCCTTCACTTTCAGTTTGTGAGTGTCTTTAGGTCTGAAGTGTGTCTCTTGTATGCAGCATATATATAGGTCTTGTTTTTTTATCCAGTCAGCCACCCTATGCCTTTTAATTGGAGCATTTAGTCCATTGACGTTTAAAGTAGCTATTGATAAGTATGTACTTACTGCTATTTTTTAACTTTTTTTTTTTTTCTCAGTGTTTTAGTAGTCCTTCTCTGTTCCTTTCTTCTTCTATACAGAATTCATGGTCACTTTAGTTTGACCTCTGTCTGAAAGCTGTACTCTTTCACTCCCCTCCTCCCTCCTTTTATGTTTTTGATATCATATCTAAGCTCTTTTTTGTGTATTTGTATTCATTACGTTCTAATCATGGAAATAGATAATTTTTCCTATTTGTGGTCTTCTCTTTTCCCCTTAAATCAGTCCCTTTAACATTTCTTGTAGCACTGGTTTCTTGGTGACACACTCCTTTAATTTTTGCTTATCTGGGAAAATTTTGATCTCTCCTTCCATTTTGAATGATAACCTTGCTGGCTGGAGTATTCTTGGCTGTAAGTTTTTTCCTTTTAGCACTTTAAATATATCGTGCCATTCTCTTCTAGCCTGTAAGGTTTCTGCTGAGAAGTCAGCTGAAAGCCTTATGGGATTTCCTTTGTATGTAACTTGACATTCTCTTGCAGCTTTTAGGATTCTCTCTTTATCTTTAATTCTGGACATTTTGATTATGATGTGTCTTGGTGTGGACCTCTTTGGGTTTATCTTGTTTGGGGCTCTCTGTGCTTCCTGTACCTGGATGTCTGTTTCCTTCCTTAGGTTAGGGATGTTTTCATCTATTATTTCTTGAAATAGATTCTCTGCCCCCTTGTCTCGCTTTTCTCCTTCCGGGACACCTATAACACAGATGTTAGTGCTCTTGATGTTGTCCCAGAGGTCTCTTAGACTGTCCTCACTCTTTTTAATTCTTTTCTCTTTTACCTGTTCAGCTTGGGTAATTTCTTCTAGTCTTTCGTCCAGCTCACAGATCCGTTCTTCTGTATCCTCTACTCTGCTTTTGAGTCCCTCAAATGAATTTTTCATTTCCAGTATTGTATTCTTCATTGCTTGTTGGTTCTTTTTTATATCTTCCATTTCTTTGTTGACATTCTCACTGAGTTCATCTATTCTTCTCCCCAGATCAGTGAACATCCTTAACACTCTTAGTTTGAACTCTCTGTCTGGTAGGTTGCTCATTTCTGTTTCACTTAGTTCCTT
This sequence comes from Diceros bicornis minor, assembly GCF_020826845.1. NCBI lineage: Eukaryota > Metazoa > Chordata > Mammalia > Perissodactyla > Rhinocerotidae > Diceros > Diceros bicornis. Next base: position 20,827,751 of record NC_080766.1, read on the forward strand.
TTCTGGGGTTTTGTCCTGTTCCCTTACTTGGAATGTATTCTTTTGCCTCCTCATTTTGCCTCTTTCCCTGTGCTTGTGTCTACGTATTAGGTAGGTCAGCTACATCTCCTGCTCTTGGATAGGTGATCTTATGTAAGTGATGCCTTAGGAGGCTTCCAGTGTGCTTCCCTCAGTTCTCAATGTTCCAGGGTTGACCCCTATGTGGGCTACATGTGTCCTTCTGTTGTGGCCTGTTTGCTCTCCCTGTAGGCTCCCAGGCAGGCTGAGTTATGCTCCTGGCCAGCTGTTGTAATGCTCAGCTGCTTGTAGTTGTTGTGGGCCCTTCAGTCTCTTTATCAGGTGTGGGGAGCCTCAGCACAGTTGGCTGCAAGTTCTAATACCACATTTGTGTTGCAGTATTTCTTTTAAGTGAGTAGACCCCCAGAGTGGCAGGTTGTTAGGCTCAGGGCCTTACAATTGCTGTAAGCCTCTAGCCTATTACGTCTCTTGTCTCTTGTCAGCTCTCTGAGGATTGCAGCTGGGTGGGGCTGGCCTCAGGCACAGGAGCACCCAATTGTTTCAGGCTTTGGAAGGTGGGGCAAACCTCCTATGTGGGTCTTTGAGAAGCACAAGTCTTCTGCAGCTGACAAGCCCTGCCTCCTACAGGTCCACACACACAGTCAACACAGTCCTGCCCCGTGTGAGCGCCCCAACCTCCCCAAGCGGAGCCAGTTTCTCCACGGTGGGAGCCCCACACACTCCGCCACCGCCCCACACTCTCCACCCACTCCTTGTGCACACCCTGCCCCGCTCAAGTCGGCTCAGTTGCCAGGCTGCAGAGAATCCAGTCACCAATCTATGCAGGCCCACAAGTTGCCTGAGGGCTTGTTGTTGGGTGGGGCCAGTCTCTAGGGTGGGCTGCCCTCCTTAGCTGAGCTGGATTAAATCAGTGCTCTAGCTGGTGGGGCAGACCCTGGGCTAGCAGGCCTCAGGGAGAACTCCAATGGCGTCTGTGTCAGCAGGCTCACACCAGGCCACAACAATGGCCGCCACCAATGTCCCAGTCCCTGGAGAGGTCTCACCCCTCACCGAGATGCACTCAGGGCCTATTAGGTGAGTCTCTTGTCACCAAAGCACTGTGCACCTTTCTTTCTGGTGATTTTAGGATGCTTTCTGAAACGGGTGAGTTTGCATGCAGGCCCTTTAAGAGCCAGTTTTAGTTTCTTTGTGAACCAGCTTTTCTGGGGGTGCTCCCCAATGCTTTAGTAGCAGGCAAAGTCAGATATTATGCCGCTGGTCTCGATTTTGCTGGGTCCACAAAATGCCCACAGCAGGGGCGCTCCCCGGCTCAGGGCCCTGCGCCTCCAGGGAGGGCTGCGTACCTGTGCGCTGCTCCCGGCAGCCGTGAAGCTGGCGGCTTGCGAAGGCGGTGTTTTTCCTCTCCAGAAGGGAGTCTCTGCCTCTTCCACCTCAGTTAGGATTGTCCATTGTTGCAGGAGTTCCTCTTATCCAGTTTTCAGTTCTGTCTTAGGGGTAATTTTTCCACGAGTAGTTGTAAATTGGCTGTGTCCACAGGAGGAGGTGAGTTCCCAGTCTGCTTACGCCGCCATCTTGACTCTGCCTTGGCATATTCTTTCTGTTGTGATGACAAAGGAACAAAAGTGCAAATGTAAAACTCAAGATGTATTTCAAAAAATGATATCTGCTAAAATCCCATTGGACAAAATAAATCATATGGCTAAGCCAAGCCTGAAAGGACAAGGATACTCCACCCAACTTGATGTCAAAGTAAGTTTTATGGCTTAGCCCAAAAACAAGGGAGACAAGGGCCAGCCCCATGGCCTCGTGGTTAAGTTTGGCGAGCTTTGCAGCAGCGGCCTGGGTTTGGTTCCCAGGTGTGGATCCACACCACTCGTCAGCGGCCATGCTGTGGCAGTGACCCACATACAAAATAGAAGGTTGGCACAGATGTTAGCTCAGGGTGAACCTTCCTCAGCAAAAATAAAGAAAATAAATAAATAAAGGAGACAAGACCTACGTTCCTCTTGTGGAAATGAACAAGAGTGATGAATATTTCTGAAAAATAACCTAATTTACCACAATCACTATTTTAATAGAACTACATATTATAGTCTATAGTAGGCTATAGCATAATGAGGATAATTTTATAATTTATACAAATGCCTACTGACTGAAATTATTTATTGAGAAATTATTTGTGATCTAACATTTCACAAAGATATTGTCTAAATAAAGAGGACTGTAATATTAATTCCAAAATACATGTTCAGCAGGACTCAGGCAGGAGGACTTGAATATTTTTTTCCTTAGTAAGAGGAATCGCTACTGAAAGCATGCAAGTTTTGTAGCTGCTTCTGTTTCTAAGTGGATATTTCAAGTAAAAGAGAAACCAACCTTTGTGTGGCAGAATAGCATTTTGCGTTAGTAATTGATGTGTTTCTCTTTTTACGTCCTTATATAACAAAGTCTTGGGTGATCCTCATCCAGTAGAAGAGGAGGCTTTCTTGGCTACTTGTATGCAATATTGCTTTCTTTATCTATGACATACAGGTTTTAGAAAGTGTCAGTGGGAAAGCTTAAACTTTTCATTCACAAATGATAATTTATATGGCATAAACAGGAAAAGGGAAAACATGATTTTTTCTTTTACCCTTTACATCTTACGCTATAGTACCAAAGTATTTGCATGATTCATGATATCTATGACAAAGATAAAGAATCCTGACTCTTGATTCCCCACATTCAAAAAATAAAATATTTAATTAACCTCTTATCTGCGATTATCTTGTGCATAAGTGATAGATGCAGGCCACCAAAAAGGAGAATAGTTTTTACCGGTTATAGTTAGGTACCAGAATACTAGTTATGTACCAGAAACCCAAAGGTAAATATCTTTTTGTTCATCCTCCTAAAAGCGAGGTGGGAGAGATGACGGGAAAAATTCCCTCTCTTTTGTATTATACCTGAGTAAGTTTTTTATCTAGAATGGACTTCTTTGCATAAATGGCCAAAAAATTAACACTGCATGTGAAGAACCAGTGACTATGATGTCTAGTGACTGCGGCAGAAGTCATGCCCCGCAATGCTTAATTCATAGACACGGGTGTAAATACCCATCATCCTGTCTCCAATTGGCATGGAAAGCTCTGAAGATCCTTTCAGTTTCAGAGGTTTCTTTAAATTCCAGCTCAACTTTTTTCTTCTCAATCCCATTTCTGTCCCTTGCCTAAGTGATGTTGATCCCCAAAGCAATTCCTAATGAATCTCTTTCACACTGATCTCCACTTCATAGTCTGCTTCCCAGAATATCCAAGGACTCTGGGAGTTGAATCTTATAAACTTTCTTGAGCCAGTACATCAAGGGGATTGTAGACTTCTCAAAGAGTTTTATCATAAATGGGAGTTATAGAAGTATTTTAAGCAGGAAAGTGAAATGATCAGACTTTCATTATAAGAAAGTATTCTAGTAACATCCTGTAAAAATGGATGTGAAATGGCAGAATATCAGCAGGTAAGAATATGGGGTTATTTTAGTCATCCAGACAAGAAATAATAGTAATAACAGCTGATAGTTAACACGTATTTGGCACTGTTTTAAGTACTTTACAGATAATATGTTATTAATAGTCACAAAAATGCTATGATATAGGTAAGACATTTATCTCCATAACCCCATATTACAAATGAAGAAATTGAATCATGGAAAGGTTAGTAAATTGCCCAAGGTCATGTGACTGGTAAGTGACAGAGTCAAGACTTGAACCAATGGTGCGGCTTCAGAGTCTTTTCTCTTCCCCACTGTAGGCTTGATGTATATCTAGTGATGGCTTGAATGAAGACAGTAGGGACAGCAAAAAAGTTATGCAAACAGGATAATAAAATGAGAAGTCAATAGAAATTTGTAATGTGTTATCATATTTGAACATTTGAGTTTGATGTACTTATGAATCCAAATGGAATTGTTTCGCAGCCAGCTGAAAGCAGCCTTTGAGAAATCTGAGGAGGCACTAAAGAACTGGGAACCATCAGTATATTACTGATAGTTGAAGCTATGACTAGTGCTATTATGGTCCATGGAGATTGTGTTGAAGGAAAGAACTGATAAGGTCAAGAATAAAATTCCATAGAGTGTCTACACTTAAAGATTTCCTCCACCAAAAATAAAGACACAGATATAAACAAATAAAAATATCTGTAGATTTTAGTAGTAATAGAAATAGCTCAGTTTGTATGCCTCTTTTTACGTACAAATGAAGTTATCAGACTTAAGTTATTCAAAATCTCTACCTTTTGCCTTGGAGCATCAAATGAGTTTATCAATTAACAGAAAGAAATCTATGACTACTTATTTCAATCAATGCCTGTTAAAAACCTTCTATATTTCAAAGAAACTTTCCAAACAGTTATCAAATTTCTAAATATTTTCAATGTCACGGGTTGGTAACTTGTAGAGACACCAATATATTTGAATAAGTGAAAATAGTAAAATGATTAATTACGTGACCTCGATACCAGATGAATATCTGTCCTTTAACTAATTCAAATTTGTTTTAAAAGCATTATAAAAAATAAAAGAATTCTGAAGTAAAAGCACTGAGTAGTCAAAACATTTCACTATAGTAAACAAAAAGCACAGAGATTATTTTGATTAATAACAAGGAATTTTATTTAAAACAAAATGACTTTGTATTCTTATTAATAACAACATGGAATTATATAAAGTGAGCTTTTTTCCCGATGAATTTTGTCAGAAACATTATCCTTCCCTTTGCTACTAATTTGTTCCCCCAAATGTTTATAAGTCTGTAATAAAATGTGACTCTGTAGCCAAGGGCTTCAAAAAAAAGTATCTCTATCTTCTTTTCTCCATACTACCCCTGAAAAGAAATCAGTGCTGCATAAATGTGTTAGGAACTAAAATTCAAATTTTCTATAAGTTCCATCTACCTTCAATGTACTGTTAAAATAATGATGACTTTTTCCCTTCTTGCCATTTGAACAGCCATTATTATTAATACAAATGATGAATATGGCATAAACACAATTGAATTATCCCAGTTTATCACTTCTATTTGTCATAAAAATTACTTTCCATATATGTTTCAGTTTACAAGATGCTTGGTCATTTTTTTTTTAAATTCTCCATAGTATTTATCTGAGAAAAAAATATCCAATGGCCCAAGTTGATAAAAAATTAATCTGTAACTATACCCTGCTATATTGGTTATCACTTTTATTTTTGTGGAAACATAAGTTTAAAAGGACATGGGTTTTACATACGGAATATATGATCTAGAGTCATTGATACTTTGTACAGAGGTGATGATATGTCCTGAAACCAACATTCTCCGACAGAATTGTGTGAAATGCACTGTTAACACCGTAATTGCTCTTCGATCATTTCGAAGGCATCTTAAGAAGGAAATAAATGAGAAATGTACTTATCATACAAGCTTTGGCATTTGTCTCAAAAGAGAGAATGCTTTCACCTCAGCTCCATTCCTGAGGGAGCTTGAAATGTCTGAATGATGAAGAAGATGGCTGATAATCCAAATATGTTTCTTTTCATTAGAAAAAGATAAATGTAATAACATATTGCTAATATGAACTTGAAAATTTTGAAATGTTCAAGGTTTGTTTCCACTTAAAATATATGGAAGTAGCTATTTCTAGCCTTCCAAAATCCTTGATAGCTGGCTTATGAATGTGGAATGTCTGGGTATAGATTATCATCTTAAACCATACGTTTTCTTTCTTTTAGAGGCTTTTTGCAATCTAGAAATATAGTTCGCCTTAGGCTCTGTTCAATTTATTTCATGGTTTTATCTAGGTGACAGTTGTTTTACATTATACTTTATAATTTATATATATGTAAAGCATTTGATAACTAATTGAAGGTAGTGTCGTTTTAGTAGTATGCTATATTAAACCAAGCATATTTTCCAGGAGATATTTTTGAAATGACATCATAGAAGCCAAATCTGCCTCATTGTCTTCATCATAATTATTATCAATAAAAATTAACTAAAAATCATTGCACTCTTCATTCTAAAGATATATTCTATTATAGTATAAAACTTAAAAAAGTATCTATTGGGGTCGTGTTTCAATAAAGATGGAATAGAAGTATTGTTCCCTATTTCTCCTATGAAGACCAACTAAAATCCTGGATATTATATATAAAATGAACATAAAAAGATTCTGAAAGATAGAAAGTAGAAGGTAGAACAGTTAGAAACATTGGGACCCAAGGAATGACACAGAAGTGAGATTCCTATCTTTTCTTTTTGGCACATTTATCCTGTACTTGGTGCTGGAGAAAATCGTAAACCAGCAGGACCAAAAAAATGTCCCAACAAAAAAATTATTCTTTCTAGCAAAAGGACCAGGAAAAAGTCAGCCTAACAAGTCAGAACACTTTTAGACAATAATCACTCCACCCATTTAACCATTGGATAATCAGGAGGAGGAGGAATAGCCCCCATTCCAGATGCACCAGTAAATGCCTTGAGGGGAGTCTGGCTTTCCACCCTCTCCAGGCTGAAATAAGGCACCCCCAGCTACCCTGCTGGAGTGGTGACAGAGAAGGTCAAATAGGAAGCCAGGACGTTCATCCTTTCCAGATGGAAATGAGCCCTATAACCCCAGCAGTGTTCTTAAGGACCACGCTGGAAGCCTGAATTTCTATATCCCCTGGCAGTAAAAGGCAAGCTATAGCCTTCCCCTCTGCCAGACTGGTATCAGAGGTGTCCAGCTAAACAAGAGTATCTAAATAAGATCCAGAATCTCATAATATGTCCAGGTTTCACTAAAAATCATTCATCATACCAAAAACTAGGGAGGTCTCAACTGAAACAAAAAAGGATAACACAGATATGATAGAAAAGTTAGAATCACCTATAAAGATTTTAAAATAGTGATCAGAAAATGATTCAAATGAAGAACAATTATAAATGTGATTGAAACAAATGAAAACATACAAAGTCTTAGCAAAGAAAAAGAAGATATAATAGAAGAACCAAAATATGTGAAGTAAAAAGCTTACAATGCCTCAAAGGAAAAAATACACAAATCCACAATTATAGTTGGAGCCTTTAATATTCCTTTCTCAACAACTGAGATTTATTTAGATGCAAAAAAATACATACTAATTATTTTCATATTTAAAACTGCATTATCTAACCTACACCACTACTAAAAATAAAAATTTGTTGTTTGGGATTTTTTTTTTATGATTGTAAATCTGTCAGGGCATCTCTGCAAAACAAACAAACCATATTTCACTGAATTCCTGAACATATGGAGATTAGACACCTCATGAATTAAATTTTAAATGAACTGACCTTACTGAATTCTTGACAGCAGGGAAAAAGAAAGCACCAACAAGAATGAAAATATATTTTCATTGTGCACCAGATTTATTGCCTAAGTATCAAATAAAATATAATATCTGTAAGATAAACAAAGGAAAATATATGCATTGACATATAAGGTGGTTCATATCTCCCAGTTACTGCACCATTGACCTCTCCTCTCTCATACTTCACATGCTAAATTATTATTATACAGTTAATTTCAGAGATGTTTGCTGAATAGCCACTGAAATTTAAATAACCATTTAAATCAGTGATCTTTGAGTAAAGTAGATTGCCCTCCATAATGTGGGTGGATCTATCCAATCAGTTGAAGACCTGAATAGAATAAAAGACACCTCCTGGAAGCAAGAAGGAAGGAGACAGCCTTTGGGCTTGAGCTGCAACATTGGTTCCTTCAGGAGTCTCCAGTCTGCTGGCCTACCCTGCAGATTTTGGGCTTGGCAGCCTCCACAATTGCATGAGCTAATTGATTAAAATAAATCTCTCTCTCTACATATACACAAACCTTGTTGGTTCTGTTTCTATGAAGGACCCTGACTGATACAAAGTATTTAAAATTTGCTTACACATTTGGCTGTTTTCTTCATTACCTAGTTTATTTCACTTCAATAGTAATCAAGAAACTTGTTTAATTTTGCTAAATTTTTTGTATAAGAATGTAGATTTCAGGGCCGGTCCTGTGGCCTAATGGTTAATTTCAGCATGCTCCACTTTGTTGGCCTGGGTTCAGTTCCCAGCTGCAGACCTACACCAGTCAGTGGCAGCCATGCTGTGGAGGTGACCCACATATAAAATAGAGGAAGATTGGCACAGATGTTAGCTCAGTGACAATCTTCCTCAGGAAAAAAAGAAAAGAATGTAAATTTCACTTTAGCAATATTTTATCAAATTATTGAAATAAATATTAATTTTCTATTGCTTTCATTAAGCAAAAGTTGTCCACCTTCTAAATTGTCCTAACATTTTTTAAATGTTATTTTTACTATAGAAATGAAATCTTTTCAGGTTTTTTTTTTTGCTTTTTCTCTAAATTATTTTCATAATCTCTCAATTTCATAATTTCTTTCAAATTATCTTCGGTCAAATATTACTCTTACTTTAAAAGACCAAATAGGTTAAAAGTTATGATTTTACAGTATTTTTGAAAGAAATACTATAATATTTAGTATATGCTGAAGACATATGACAAAAAGATCATAAGCAAGAAGTTCAAAGATAGAAACCAACATCCCAAAACTTGAACATCCATTAAGCATGCTTATGTTTATGCATGCTTATACATACATAAGCATGTATAAACATACAATACATGCTTATTTTGATACATGTTGTGTTTCAATAATTCCCTGAAAGTAATTAATAATTTCACTAGTGAAAACCAACAACAAATGATACACAGACCAATGTTTTCTTCTAAGCAAAATAATTTGTGAGAACGCACTGTCTACTTTGTCTACTTAGCATTGTTCTGAAATTGCAAATCTTATAGCAGCATGAAAAATTTATCAGAAAAATAAAATAATTTCTTTTACTGACACAAAATTCTTCAAAATCACTCCTGATAGCACACAATTAATTTTTTAAAATGTGTAATTAGTAGGATGTCTCTATTTTCATGCTTCAGCATTAAATTTTGATAAATAGCATTGCATTTTTAATTTATACTGTGATAGTCTTATATGACTTACTGCATATATAGTACTTTGCATTTAGTTGTCTTCTACTTAAAATTGTTTGCCAACCATTTTTTATTAATTATTCAACTTTGTATCAGACACCTGCCAAAAAGTTACAGCCATTTTTTACAGCCACTCAAATCTTCTCATCATTTATTATTTAATAAGCTTCTAATTTTATTTAGATTCTATTCATTATTTTATGATTCATGGCATTGAAGGCGAAATGTTCCATTTTTCTTTTGGCCTGGTGCCTAACAATTAAAAAATTGTCTTTATTCACAATTGTCATAGCCTCACCTTTTTAATTTAGTGGTAAACTCCATTGTTTAAAAAATATACATTTTTACAAAGGCATGCCGGTTATATTGTCCCCAGTTTTTCTAAAGAAGTAGCTAATAGCAACAGTTTTGCCACAAAGTTGATATTCACTTAATTTCCAGCAGAACTGGCAACTGTGCATAGGAAACATTCTTTTCAAACATTTTGATAATGCTACCATTCTCTGGCTCAGTTTTTTTCTCCCCCACTTCTTCCGTCTTTACAAGGACAACTTTAGTATCACTGTTCACTCAGCTCTAAAAAAAAGATAAAATTCTAAACTAAGAATTAGAGAAATATGCTATGTATAGGAAAAGAAATTTCCTCATATTCTCTTCACATATACTTTACAAAGCACAATGTTCTGAACGTAATAGTGGAGTGATGCTCTGTCAAAACAGTGTTGTTCACCTGGTATCTTTGGCATGTAGCACAATTACTTGTATCCAAAAGGAGCCAAATAAATATTTTTTTGTATAAATTAAATTTAAGGATTCATAGAGAAAATATGCACAAACAACTCAGCTGTCCTTCAGAGAGAGAGTCAATCCCATTCTGTGTGTTAAAGAAATTGGTTATTATAACAGAGAGAAAAATGTAAAGTATTAAAATCCATTTCAAATAAATATTGAGAAAATTTACGTACAAAAAAACTTTTATTATTTTTTTGAAGGAAATTAAAATGAACAGGACATCTTCTTAGCTTTTAGTTACTAAAAATTAGTAGGAACATTCTAATTGCAATTTAAATATAGTATCTAAAAATAATTATAAACACAGATGTGGGGTCTCGGGGAAGGATGTTAACGCATTCTTCATTTCAATGGAAAGTATGTTTTCATAATTTATTTTATCTATTCTCTCATTTGTTAATGGACTCAAATATGTCAATAAAGATAGTTGAAGTTTATATCACAATAAAAGCACTGTTGCAGTGTGTTTGTGTGAGAAGGTCAAAAGATGCACTTTGATAAGAAAAATGAAAGGTTTCCCATCCAAATACTAACCAGGCGATGCATATAAAGGAACAAACAATCTAAATAAAAAGGAGACAATAGCTTGCAAAAGACATAGTTGGAACAATTTCAAGTACTTAATTCATTTAATTCATTTGGTTGAAAAGAATGGTCTTTTCAAAGTTTTTTTTAATTCCATGCTAAGAGACTTGGGAAAAAAAGAACTTTGTATCTGCAAAATGGTTGAAAAATCGAGTAATACTATTTTTAGCATTCCAGAAATTCTTCCTACTTTCTACTCTATCATAACTTATATGATTCTCTAATTAATCACTCCTGATAGCATGCAATGTGCTGTTATTTTTCCATCTTAATAAAATCCGGTTTTGACCCTGTTTTCCTCACCATGTATCCTTTATTTGCTCCTCTTTGCAGCCAAATTCCTTTAAAAGTAGACAATGCACATTCTCTTCAATTCTCTCTTTCTCTCTTGAACCCACCCAACTTGGAAATCTCCACCAATTATTGTGGATTATTGTGCTAAATACTAGTACCTAAAATTCAGAAAACGTATGTCAATTATTGTGCTAATTATCAGCACATAAAATTCAGCAGATGACCTACATATCAGATGTGACCTGCCCTAAGACATCAATATTTTGTGCTAAAAATGAGCCCAGATATAAGAGTGTACCTGTATCTTTATTATAGATGACATTCTAACTTGACCTAACTTAACAGTCAAAAATAGAAGTCGATTAGAAAGCAAAATTCAGTGTCTTGTGGCATGCTTTTGCAATCTCCCTCTAATGCATCCTTTACTCACTTATACACTGATGAGAGCAGCAGTGGGCTCTGGAGTGGGGCTGCACTACATTTCTAGTCAGAAGATCTGGGATTGTATTCCAGTGTTCTAGCTCTCGGAGGAAGAAAATAAGATAACTGTGACATAACTTTTCTCATCTGTACACCTAGAACAATTAAACTTGTTCTACGGAACTAATAGAATTGTGAGGAGCAATTTAACATTATTTCTGGGAAAAAAAATTTTACAATTATAATAGTTCACAATATAGTTATAGCCAGCCCTGGTAGTCTATTGGTTAAGATCCGGTGCTCTCACCATCACAACCCAAGTTCGTTTCCTGGTCAAGAAACCACACCACTCATCTGTCAGTTGTCATTCTGTGGTGGCCGTGTGTTGCTGTGATGCTGAAAGCTGTGCCACCAGTGTTTCAAATACCAGCAGAGTCATCCATGGTGGACAGGTTTCAGCAGAGCTTCCAAACTCAGACAGACTTGGAAGAAGGACCTGGCCACCCACTTCCGAAAAAATTGGCCATGAAAACCCTGTGAACAGCAGTGGAGCGTTGTCTGAGGTAGTGCCAGAGGGGAGAGGATGGTGCAGACAGACAGGGCAGGGTTCTGCTCTGCTGTACACAGGAGAGCTAAGAGTCGGAATCTTTCGAGGGTGCTAACAACAAGTATAAGTGAACATTGTGGAGTATTTCAAATGTATGTGTTCCCTTTGTCTATTTTTTTTAAATTCATATGTCAAGAATGCAGCTTCCTTTGATTCTTTTGGAACAAAATAGGAAAGAAAATAAGATGGAAAGAGGAAAGAGGAAAAAATGGTATCTAAAAAAATTAAATATTTCTAAACGTTTCCCAATGTATTCCATTATTTATTCAGCAGTTTTCTCTGACAAAAGAATAACAACAACAAAAAATTGGCTGTAATAAAAACTACAGTAAAATAGTACTAATTGCCACTTCAAGAAATCTACTATTGTTCCAGTTTCTGATGTATGTGCATTTAATTCTCCAATACATGCAGGGAAATAAAATTTATCAAACACACAAAATGATTATAATAAGCATGCATTGGCATGGTGAAATAGAATACTTGGTCAGTTCCCATTAAAGTGGATATTCTAAAGGAAATCTTGGGACTTAACTGTTCAAACAGTCACACAAATTATTTTTAACTTTTAGGAAAGAGGCAGATTTCACAGGCTGGAAGGATAACAATGCTTAATCCAGGGACCAATAGATAGTCCCTCATAAGGAATTATGAAATCTCACATAAAAATTATTTTAAGAAAAGAATAAAAGATTATAATTTATGTCTAATAATTATCAACTGTTTCCCCCATGTTGGATGTAGCACTTGATATTTAAAGACACGTAAACTCCTCCCAGGAAAGTCCTTATCATCAATAAGAAGAAAAATTTCATACACAGAAAATAACTTAAAAGTTAAGAGCTGTTGGAATGCATGGAGAATTGTAAAAATGCAGCACATTGATGTCAATAATAATGATTTCCAAATGGCAAGTGCTTTTAAAATTTGGGGGAAATGATGACTGAACAGTGCTAGCTAGTGTTATGCCAAAGAGTTACAAATAGCCAAGAAGAGAGAATGATTTAAAGAAAAAAAAAAAGTAAAGAAAACCAAAGGAATAGAGATGTTTATGTATCAAAAGGCTTAACATATGACAAATAGCCCAATTTCACTTAAAAAGAGTCCATATATGGCAGTCATAAGAGACAGAAATGGGGGTACAGCCTGGAGATAACTTGGAGAGGACCTAGTACAAAAGTCTTTAAATCAGGAAGGTAAATACAAAGTTATCAAATAACTGTTGGAGAGAAAAAGAAATACTCTCCTAGGTCTGAAGCTGAAGCTTCCTTTATTGAAAACTGGAAATTAAAATCTCATGTCCACTGAACAGACTCAGTCCTTCCTGTTTCCAAAGGAAATTGAGCAACACAACCTAAAGGATACTTTGTTTGACAATCTCAAATTAACATATTACCTTTTCTGGGACTTTAAAAATACCACTTAAGCTGTTTCTTTCCAGCATGCAACCAAGCTTCAAGCTGAAGACCAATATTTTCTAAGTAGGTCTAATGTAGAAGCTCTTAAGTACAACAAGCAACTCCAAAATCCCTGCTGGCTTTTATTGCCACATCTTGAGGGTAAATTAGTTCCAGTAGCGTAAATCTTTTAGCTCTTGGCCCTTTCACAGACATCAAGTCTCTTACCAAAAGTCTTGAAAATATAGGATTTTATTTAAATGGTTCTTCAGATTTGCTGAATTTATATGGCTTAATTTGGAAACCATAGCCCATCAACCTAATACTTCAAGCCACAGTGTTGTCATAGTGTATGTACCCTTATTTGGAGAACCACAGTATAGGAAAGCATTTATAAATATTTATAAAATTATTTGTGGCTTTATGGTCTAAATTTTCTAGTTATGTTTAATATGTAAATATTGGGATTTGTTGCTTTAAAACTGTGGTTTTCCAATTTTAGTGTGAATTCAGCATTATCTAGTGGACTTGTTACATACAGATAGCTGGACCCCAAACATAGAGTTTTTGATATAGTAGGTTTGGGGTACAGTCCAAGAATTTCTATTACTAGAAAGTTCTCAGGCAAAACTGATGTTGGTGGTCTGGGGAATACACTTTGAGAAACGCTACTTTAAAAACTTTTGGCTCTATATTACTGGTATAGACACTTGATACCTTTGAGACTCAGTTTGCACTTCCTTAGTATAATTACCTCAATGCATTGTTGTAAGAATTACGAGACATATTAATGATTCAGCAGAGATTCAGTGACACACAATTGATAATTAGTAAGTGTTAACTGCCACTTTTCCCCCTGTCTAAAATTCATAAGTATGTAATGACCAGCTAAAACTTATATGACCAGCAGAAACAATGTTTTTAAAATAGTCAATTAAATGTTCTCTTTGGAGGAATGGGAAGAGGGAAGTCTTAAATCAGCGTTGAGGCAGAGACTGCTCTGAGGAGGAACAGATAAGTCTCTTTTCTGATAGTAGAAATGATCAACCCACATCTTGGAGAAAAAAGATGTATTTTCCTAGTGCGATCTTGTTCCTTAACACTCTTGATACTAGAACATGTCCAAAACAAAATACAAAGAAGCAACCCAAAAAAACCCACACTGGGATAGAGAACATACTATATAAGTTATTTTTATCTGTTACAAATGCCAGAAAGCCTAACAGAAAGCAACTTTAAATTTAAGATTGAAATAATACCAAGCATCTTTTCTGACCACAACAGTATGAAACTAGAAACCAACTACAGGAATAAAATCAGAAAAGACCACAAATATGTGGAGATTAAATAAAATGCTACTGAATAATGACTGGGTCAACAAAGAAATCAAAGGAGAAATCAAAAAATACCTGGATACAAATGAAAATGAAAATACGAGGTCAAAATTTATGGGATGCAACAAAAGTGGTTTGAAGAGGGGAGTTTATAGCAATACAGGCCTACTTCAACAAATAAGGAAAATCTCAAGTAAACAATCTAACAGTGCACCTAAAGGGAGTGGAAAAAGATGAATAAACAAAGCCCCAAATCAGTAGAAGGAGGGAAATAATAAAAATCAGAGCAGAAATAAGTGAAATAGAGACTAAAAAATCAATGAAAGTAAGAGTGGTTCTTTGAAAAAATAAACAAAATTGACAAGCCTTTAGCTAGACTCACCAGGAAAAAAAAAGAGAAGGCTCAAATAAATAAAATCAGAAATGAAAGAGGTGAAATTACAACGGACACCTCAGAAATACAAAAGATTATAAGAAAATACTACAAAAAGCTATAGACCAACAAATTGGATAATCTGGAAGAAATGGATAAATTCTTAGAATTTACAACCTTCCAAAACTGAATGAAGAAGAAATAGAGAATTTGAATAGATCATAACCAGTGATGAGGTCAAAACAATAATCAAAAACCTCCCCAAAAATAAAAGTCCAGGACCAGACAGCTTCCCTGGTGAATTCTACCAAATATTCAAAGAAGAATTAATACTTATCCTTCTCAAATTCTTCCAAAAAATGGAAGAGGAGGGAAACTTCCCAACTCATTCTATGAAGCCAACATCATCTTGATATCAAAACCAGACAAGGACAACACAAAAAAAGAAAATTACAGGCCAATATCACTGATGAACATCGATGCAAAAATCCTCAACAAAATACTAGCAAATGAAATACAACAATACATCAAAAAGATCATACACCATGATCAATTAGGATTTATTCCAGGGATGCAGGAATGGTTCAACATCTGCAAATCAATCAACGTGAACACCACGTTAACAAAATGAAGATTAAAAATCACATTATCATCTCAATAGATTCAGAGAAAGCATTTGACAAGATACAGCATCCATTTATGATAAAACCTCTGAATAAAATGGGTATAGAAGGAAAGTACTTCAACATAATACAGGCCATATATGACAAACCAACAGCTAATATCATCCTCAATGGTGAAAAACTGAAAGCTATCCTTCTAAGAACAGGAACCAGACAAGGATGCCCACTGTCACCACTCCTATTTAACATAGTACTGGAAGTCCTAGTCAGAGCAATCAGGTGAGAAAAAGAAATAAAAGGGATCCAAATTGGAAAGGAAGAAGTGAAACTGTCACTATTTGCAGATGACAGGATTTTATATATAGAAAACTCTAAAGAATCCGCCAAAAAACTATGGGAAATAGTAAACGAATTTGGTAAAGTTGTAGGATACAAAATAAACATACAAAATTCAGTTGTATTTCTATACACTAACAACAAAGTAGCAGAAAGAGAAATTCAGAATACAATCCCATTTACAGTTGCATGAAAAAGAATAAAATACCTAGGAATAAACTTAACCAAAGAGGTGAAAGATCTGTACACTGAAAACTATAAAACATTGTTGAAAGAAATTGAAGATGCAAAGAAATGGAAAGATATTCCATGCGTTTGGATTGGAAGAATTAACATAATTAAAATGTCCATACTTCCTAAAGCAATCTATAGATTTAATGCAATCCCTATCAAAGTCCCAAGAACATTTTCCACAGAAATAGAACAAAGAATCCTAAAATTTATATGGAACTATAAAAGAGCCCGAGTAGTCAAAGAAAACCTGAGAAAAAAGAACAAAGCTGGAGATATCACACTCTCTGACTTCAAAATATACTACAAAGAGGCCGGCCTGGTGGTGCAGCAGTTAAGTGCATGCGCTCCTCTGCAGCAATCCGGGGTTTGCAGGTTCGGATCCCGGGAGCGCAACGACACACCACTTGTCAAGCCATGCTGTGGCGGCGTCCCATATAAAGTAGAGGAAGATGGGCATGTATGTTAGCCCAGGGCCATTCTTCCTCAGCAAAAAAGGGGAGGATTGGCATCAGATGTTAGCTTAGGGGCTGATCTTCCTCACGCACACAAAAAATATACTACAAAGCTATAGTAATCAAAATAACATGGTACTGGCACGAAAACAGACACACAGATAAATGGAACAGAATCAAGAGCCCAGAAATAAACCCACACATCCATGGACAGCTAATTTTCAACAAAGGAGCCAAGACCATACAATGGAGAAAAGAAAGTCTCTTCAACAAATGGTGTTGGGAAAACTGGACAGCCACATGCAAAAGAATGAAAGTAGACCTTTACCTTACACCATACACAAAAATTAACTCAAAATGGATTAAAGAGCTGAATGTAAGACCTGAAACCATGAAACTTCTAGAAGAAAACATAGGCAGTACACTCTTCAACATAGGTCTTAGCAGCATATTTTCAAGTACTATGTCTGACGGGGCAAGGGCCACAATAGAAAAAATAAACAAATGGGACTATATCAAACTAAAAAGCTTCTGCACAGCAAAGGAAACCATCAGCAAAATGAAAAAACTGCCTAACAATTCAGAGAAGATATTTGCAAACCATATATTTGATAAGGGGTTAATATCCCAAATATATAATGAACTCATACTTCTCAACAACAAAAAAACTAACAACCCAATTAAAAAATGGGCTAAAGATCTGAACAGACATTTTTCCAAAGAAGATATACAGATGGCCAACAGGAACACAAAAAAGATGTTTAACAACGTTGGCTATCAGGGAAATGCAAACTGAAACTACAATGAGATATCACCTCACTCCCATCAGAATGGCTATAATTAACAAGACAGGAAACAAGTGTTGGAGAGGACGTGGAGAGAAGGGAACTCGCATACACTGCTGGTGGGAGTGCAAACTAGTGCAGCTACTATGGAAAACAGTATAAACATTCCCCCCAAAATTAAGAATAGAACTACCACACGATCCAGCTATTCCACTGCTGGGTATTTATCCAAAGAACATGGGAACACGAATGTGTAAAGATACATGCACCCCTATGCTCATTGCAGCGTTATTCACAGGAGTCAAGACTTGGAAGCAATCTAGGTGTCCATCAATGGACAAATGGATAAAGAAGATGAGATGTATGTATACAATGGAATACCACTCAGCCATAAAAAAACAATGAAATCTGGCCATTTGTGACAACAGGGATGGACCTTGAGGGTATTATGCTGAGCAAAATAAATCAGAGGAAGAAAGCAAAATATTGTATGATCTCACTCATAAATAGAAGATAAAAACAACAATAAACAAACACATAGAGATAGAGATTGGATTGATGGTTACCAGAGGGGTGGGGGAAGGGAAGAGGGTGAAAGGGGTGATTAGGCACATGTGTGTGGCGATGGATTGTAATTAGTCTTTGGGCAGTGAACATGATGTAATCTACACAGAAATCAAAATATAATGATGTACACCCAAAGTTTATATAATATTATAAAATAATTTTACCACAATATAAAGAATAAAAATAAATTAACAGAGGAAAAGCAACTTTGAAGATAAAGATTTATATATCCAACATAACTAGATATCCAGACATAGACAATTCTCTCTTGTTTTCACCTTTGCCATCCTGCACAGTCTCCTCTACCTGGTCTCAAAATGGCTGCTGGATTTCTACAGAGCATCTAGATAGATTTCCAGATAGCATTTCTATGCATCATGCAGGAAGAAGGCAGAATAGAGAGGGTCTTTCCCCTACTTGATTAAGATTATTCTTAAGTATTTTATTCTTTTTGATGCTGTTGTAAATGGGATTGTTTTCTCAATTTCCTTTTTGAATAGTTCATTCTTAGTCTATACAAATGCCTCTGATTTTTTTATTTCATTTTGTATCTTGCAATTGAATTTGTTTATTGGTTCTAACAGTTTGTTTTTTTCTTTTTGTAGAGTCTTTAGAGTTTTCTACATATAAGATCATGTCTTCTTTAGGGACAATTTTACTTCTTCCTTTTCAATTTGGATGTCTTTCATTTCTTCTTCCTGCCTAATTGCTCTGGCTAGGACTCCCAATACTATGTTGAGTAGAAGTGATGAGAGTGGGCATCCATGCCTTGTTCCTGATCCTAGAGGAAAAGCTTTCATTTTGTTACCATTAAATATGATGTTAGCTGTGGGCTTTTCATAAATGTTCCTTATTATGTTGAAGTAAATTTCTTATATGCCTGATTTGTTGAGAATTTTTTTATGAAGTGATGTTGAATTTTGTCAAATGTTTTTTGTGCATCTATTGAGATGATCATGTGATTTTTATCCTTCATTCTGTAATGTGATGTACCACATTAATTGATTTGTGTATGTTAAACCAATCTTGCTTTTTAGGGATAAATTCCAGTTGGTCATTGATGCATGACCCATTTAATGTGCTGTTTAATTCAGTTTCCTAGTATTTTATTGAGGATTTTTGCATCTATTTTCATCAGGGATATTGAAATACTTGATATTGTTAAAATATCTATACTACCGAAAGTAATCTAAATATTCAATAATAATTTGCCAAATTTTTTCTAGGCATGATATACATTTCAGAAAAGTTTTATTAGCAGAACAATTTCATTAATTTGTTTTGCTATGATACAGTCATATCTTATCTTGATGTTTACTAATACACAGAATTAACTCCTTATTTTGTGATATCCAGAAAATTACTAAGTAATAAAAAATAAAAGAAAGTTTTCATTGCAGCTGATGAATATCTCATCACGTCTCTTGCCAGACCAATTAAAAACAACTTTAAAGGAATAGTTTTATTATCTAATCCTCAGCTTTATTATAGAATTCCTTTAGTATAGAGATGTTTTCTGTGGCTTTGGCTATGTGAAAATGGAAATAGACATATTCATTATACCAGGTCTTCCACAATCACATTTTTGTGATATTAGTTCTACTTATCATTGACTATAGAAAGGATATCATGACACTAAGTGCAAACTCCCTTATTTTTAAATAAATATTATTCAGGATAGCTGTAATAATCAATTCCCACGCTTTAGTAGTAGGTATGAATTTTTTTTCTATTTAAGGGTTTACTTATCCTACATAGCATTTAAGAGGTTACTTATCTTATGTATCAGAATACCAAAATGAGTTTTCCGGATTTCTCATTATCATTTTTGCATAGTCTCTTAAATGGTGTGAATATTCATCTACAAATACTATAGGTATACATAGCTTATGATTTACTTTCTTATCAGAGAATAAATATTTTTTATAGTAAAATGAAAATGAAAAGAAATCCTCTGTCCAAGGAACCAGTGAATAAATATAAAATAAATAAAGGACTAGGTGATAATGATTTACTTTATAATTGTATTTTATATTAGATTCCTTAAAATGGTTAATTTTCTTTTTTACATGTAAACCCTTTTCTGCACTCCAGTAGCTATGAAGCTATGTTAGTTTAAATACTATTAATTAAAGGTTTACTCTATATAATACAATGTAGGCTTGAGAAATAATTTTATAACGTGAAGAAAATAAATGCCATATAAATTAAAAATAGCCTAAATCTATACTTTGCTATAGCTCTTAAGTTATTTTTCCACTAAACTTACTCTCATCTGTGGCCCCTAGACAACTCAGTCCTGATGCCTAACGAAAGATAGCACATGAGAGTTGTTTGGATGAAGAACTCAGTGATCTGGCTCTTAGAGTCAGCACTGATGCTCAGCTATAGAGATTCCTCGTGTGGTCACGACCTCGTGAACATTCCCTTGGTCAGGATTTCGGTGTCCCTGTTTTGATCTCTTACTTGGTCTTGTAGACAAGACTCCTGGCTCTGGACTTCTGCCTTGATGTTGAATCTTTGTTTCCTATGTGTTTCTTCCTTCATTTTATCTTTTTTTCTTTTTTGTTGTTGTTGAATCATAATCACTGTGCACATGCCAAACACAATTTTTTTTCCTACTTATCCCGTTTTGATGTTGATTTCAATTTTAAATAACTTCATAATTTACTTGCCTACCTAAAGGAACTCTTTCACAAATATTTCTGAGGAAAACAAGAATCCCTGGGTTCCTTATTACATGGTCACTGCTCTTCTATGCTTCCCTGTGACTTAAACTTTAGCAGCAATTTGTCCCTTCAGTTTCCCATTGAAATTTACCTCCAAATGGAGCACTTTGGATATCATGCCACACCTCATTTCCAGCTTTTAGCACTCCCTTTTTCTCTGCTGGAGGGCTTAAAGCCTTCTTTTCTTCCAGCTACAGTGCTAATTGGAAGCTGTAGGTGTAACCCATTCATGAGAATCAGCTATATTAATGCTATCTTCATGTCCTGTGAATATGTTGCTTCAAAGCAATCTGTTTATTTCTTCATTCAATAATATGTGTGTATATGCGCGTGTGTGTGTGCACACACCAACTATATGTCAGAAACCAGTCTAGCACCAGCGATATAATGATAAACAAGACTAGAGAAAATCTCTTTTCTTGGTGAAGCACACAACACAATGCAGATGGGAAATGCAAAAGCAGCTAAATAAATTTAAGTGAAAGGATAGGCTGTGTCAGGGTAAGGAGACTCTTTTTTAATAGAGTGATTAAGGACGATCCCTCTAGAAAGATGCCTTTGAGCAGAAACTGAGATGAGAGAATGAGCATTGTTGATGTCCAGAGCAAGAACATTCTGAAGGAAGATAGGGCAAGTTTAGGGTCCCTGAGGATAAAGCCAACTTGAGGTGTTTGACAAAACTTGTGTGACTGTATGACAAAGAGGCAAGTGTGGAGGAATTCAGTGAGCAATGAGGAAAATGGTGCTACTTACCAATTACTGTTGAAAGCATTTCCATGGGTGCTTCATTCTTATATCACTGAGGAAAGCCCAGGGTACCAATGGTTGGAACAAAACAAAACAGAGAAGCTCAGAAGCTCAAACGAACACAGATTAGTTTGCTCGTATCACACACCCATGGTGGGTTAGCATAGAGCATTACTCATTGCTATCACTTGGGAACCCAGGCTAACAATGCTTTATTTCAACACTGGTTTCCACAATCACAGACACTGGGGAAAAAGAAAGTAGGAATCCACACACTGACTAATAAAGCTTCTTTGGATCATTTGTGTTGAGCAAGTGGCATCTATTGTCTATAGTAAAGTCCCAGCACTTCTGCCCATTGCATCCTGGTATCAGAGTCGCCAAGGAAAACATAACAAAGTCAAACACTGGATGGAACAACACTTGACTCACACAGAGAAGAGACAGAACAAGATCAGCTTCAGTAGTGGGTGTTGGTCCCCCATGGCCAGCTGGTCCCTCTTGGCAGCTGATGAGGAGCAATTGATCTGCACACACCCCTCTTGTACGGCAGCAGAAGGACTCCACCCCTCCCTCGCAGGGGACAGGTATAATAGTGGGGTTGGCCAGGTGTCATATGACACAAATGATTAAGCGGAAGAATGGAGTACACATTCGAGTCTGGAACTAGGAACAATATTTGCACACAAGGCCATAAGTCCAGCATAGGGTGTGAGGAGTCTTTATTTCTTGGTGGGGTAGTGCTCCAGGTCCAAGTTTCATTCTAATGTGTTCAAGTGGAGAGTCTAAAGACTGTATGCCCAAGACTGCTTTTCTCAACAATTTCAGATCACAATTCATTGTGCATCCCATAGAGCAGGTATGAATAGTCCTCCTTCACGGGAGGACACTGCAGAAACACACACAATGTAGATGGATAGTACATGTCTTACAGTTGTGTGTTTAGAAGTTAAACAAGTCGTTACAGCTTGTCACATATTTATGTTAACTTATCAATATATTATTGTAATTTACAGATGGCAAAGATGTATAGAAACTCAAAGCCAAGGTGTAAGGAACAATTGTGAATTTCACCCACCATAAAAGAAAATACAATAATGCAAATTGTAACTTACATCAATAGATCAATATAATAAACTTTTCAATGATGTGATATATTTCGACTATGTCAGGAACTTATTTGTTTATGTAAAATTATGTATAACAGACAAAGCATCATTCAATTTCCTCATAAATGCAACTTTCTGGCCAAGTCCCATTTACATGAGCAACTCTGGGATTGCTATATATTTAAGATAAATAAATGTTTTTCAGCAAATATTGGTTTTGCCTACTGGAAGATCAGAGATTTTATTTTGAAAGATGACGTGGTCTTCCTTTCTAGTTTGTCATAGAATTTCATTAAGCTACTTTTATTGTTGTTTCTTTTTGCTTCTACATAATCCCCTCCAGTTTTGGTAAGTCTTATCTATAAAATGTGCTTGAGAGAGCAGACGATGCTTCCTGAGAGACTGGGGCTAGATTTGCTAATCATGAGGAAAGAGATGGATTTAGATATTTTCTTTTCCTTTTTGATGTATTCCATTTTAATAGAAAGAAATGATTTCATAAGGCTGAGTTTGGGTTGTATTTGTACAAACACACCTGTCACAATTAGCCACGTGTATAATTTCTCTGTTTTTTCTAATATTCAGAAAGCTTCTACATGCTACTAATTCTGCTTTAAATTTAAGGAAAAAGGAAGAAAAAGCTATTCCTGCATTCCTCTGAAATGAATTGAAGGTGGATGCATAGCATATATGATTGCCTATGCTCAAAAAAAAAAAACAAAAAACCAAAATAGTTTCAACACATGACTTCTTCCTTCTGAATATTTGGAAAACATTAGTTATTGACTCTGGTTACTTCTGTGATATGTTTCCTTCATTTGTATCAAGCTTATCAGTATAAATAAAATGCAGGCTGCATGGTTAAAAGTGATTTAGAATTTTGATAACAGAGACTAGCATAGTTCCTTATTTTCAAAAAGATATAGCTATAGATATATAGGAATATCTCAGCACAAGTAAATATATCGCTCTTAATGCGTGCATGTGTGTGTGTGTGTATACACACTATATGGTCACATAAATTAAGATATCTATATGTATGTGTATACAAATATATACATATAAATCAATATATAAATATATATTTCTTTAAAGGGAAAGAAAAAACAAACACTCACTATTTTGTTCTAGAATACTTGATCTCCTATATATGAAAATTTTGTTATTTTAGAGAATTAAATTTTATTGCTGAAACTGCTAAGAAATGGTGAATGTCAAAAAAGCTAAGGAAGTAACAAAGAAAATATCAAGAGTTCTTTGCTTTGATTTCCCTGAGAATAGCAGTACAGAGAGGAGGCTGAGGACATCCAGATGCCCATTCTTTTCAACGAGAAAAGTAAAAATGTTCCTTCTTATAAAATGCAAGAAAAAAAAGGGGCATGTAAAAGCTATTTGATAATTTACAGTTATGGTTCATATTAACATTAACCATATTATATACATTTAATATCATAAATAGCTTGGAAGATTTTTATGAGCTCATATAAGTCTAAACATTACTAGAGGAGTGAGCACAATAATAGATAAGTTAAATAATTAGATTGCCTTATTTGGTTTATAATGGCTTTTCCTAATAAAATAGAGGAAAGTCACGGGGCCGGCCCGGTGGCGCAAGCGGTTAAGTGCGCGCGCTCCGCTGCGGCGGCCCGGGGTTCGCTGGTTCGGATCCCGGGCGCGCACCGACGCACTGCTTGGTAGGCCATGCTGTGGCGGCGTCCCATATAAAGTGGAGGAAGATGGGCACCGATGTTAGCCCAGGGCCGTCTTCCTCAGCAAAAAAAAAAAAAAAAAAAGAGGAGGATTGGCGGATGTTAGCTCAGGGCTGATCTCCTCACAAAAAAAAAAAAAAAAAAAAATAGAGGAAAGTCACTTAAGCATCATTTTTGATATGTATCCCAAACAAGCAAAGATCCACTGTACTGTACTGATCTCTGTAATAAATAGTAAGGTAATAATCAGAGCCAAGTGTACATTTCAGCATAATTTGTTTTAATTTGATTCAGACCCATCGACATTTATTTTATCCAATGTTAATTGTTGTGAGGGTAACAAACAAGAATAAGATGCAATTCAATTTTCATGGACTATATAAATTAATGGAAATGAAATACACCAACAAATGAGAAGTCCAAACAAAAGACCTAAATTATCAATTTTGAAAAAAAAATTTCAAAATTTTATCCGTTACTATTTTTGTTGTTGTTATCATATAACTACTTGATTTGACTGAAAATAGTTTGTAATCTTCAACTTCTAAATGTTGAAAGCCATTTATATCACACAATAAAAGCGCTAGGTCAGACTTCCTGTTTCAGCTATAACATATCAAGAACTTACAAGTCATCACTCCTGTCCTCACAGCAAGAATAAAGGTGAGCAAACTAAAATTCAATGCTTTTTTAAAGATCTATCTGAAAACTGAGGTCACGGGGCATAATGCCACCCTGAAATCTGGAGAGACAGGCGAATACAGAAATCACAGTCAAGATCAGCTTACCAGAAACAGACACCACTGGAAACAGTAACTGGTAGAAAGAGACACTTAATGGTAACTTTGACAAATTGCTTTGACAATTGAAGGATGACTGTGAGCCAGCTTGACTGTGAGAAATTCCTGGGTGCCCAGCCTTGGAGGTGGTGCTACACTTTTGTGGGTACAACTTCCAGGAGCTTTACCAGGTTCTCATGGTAAAGACTAGAGAAAACCCTCTCATGTCATGGGCACGATGAGGGGAAAAGTTAGCATTTTGAAAAATTCCCAGGGGAAAATTAAAAATGTAAAAATATGCTCAGAGTGGTCTCCATAACAAAGAACTGCATTCTAAGCAAAATTACTTTTAACAGAGCCTTTTCTGACCTGGGGAAGTGTATTCAGACAACTTCAGTTGCCCGTAGCCTTCCTGTCTCACATAGGGGAGGAAAAAAGGCTAAGAAACACTTAAAGTCACAGCCCGGGACTCAGGCCCAAGATTTAATGATAACATTAGAGAATGGTTTCCTCGCTCAATGCCATCACACCACACTAAATGGGTTCCAGAACAATGACAGAGAAGATTACAGCTAAGAGAGCAGACAGGCACAGACTTTATTTAAGAGGGAGTTTTTAGGGAAATCCAAACCCAAGGACATGTGAAGTGGAAAAAACACTAGGAAACCAGAGGAAACTGAAGCCTCTAACACCTACAGTTGCAGAAAACACTAAACGCAGCCCAGCTTCTAGCCAGGTATATATAAAAATCTCACAGTAAAGACCTATTTACCTCAGTTCCTATTACCTAATATATCATGTATGGCTTTCAAAAAAATTATAATGCATGCTAAAAGACAAGAAAAAAACATAGGTGAAGAGAAAAAGAAAGCATCAGAACTAGACTCAAGTATGACACAGATTTTGGAAATATCAGATAGAAATTTAAATAACTATGATTAATAGGTTAAGGTCTTTAGTGGAAAAGTAGACAACATGGAAGAACAGATGATAATGTAAGCAGAGAGATGAAAACTCTAAGATAGAACCAAAAGGAAATGCAAGGAATAAAAACCACTGTTACAGGAATAAAGAATGCCTTTGGTGGGAACATCAGTAGACTGAAGACAGCTAAGGTATGAATCAGCGAGTTTAAAGGCATATGAAAGAAACTTCCCAAAATGAAAGCGAAGAAGAAAAGAGAATGAAAAAAATGAAACAGTGTATCCGATAACTGTGGGACTATTATAAAACACATATATGTGTAATGGGAATACCAGAAGAAGAAAGTGAGAAAGGATGAAAGAAATATTTGAAGCAGTAATGTCTGAGAATTCCCCAAAACTAATGACAGGCACTAAACTACAGACACAGTAAACTCAGAGAATATCAAGCAGTATAAATACCAAAAAATCTACAGTGGGCATATCATATTTAAATTGCAGAAAACTAAAGACAAAAAGAAATCTTGAAATAAGCCAAGAAGCTGAGGGAGAAGGCAAGAGGAAACCTTACTTATAGAGGAACAAGGATAAGAATTTATCAGATTTCTTATTAGAAACCATAAAAGCAAGAAAAGAGTGAAGTGAAGCATTTCAAGTTAAAAGATTAAATTGTTGAAAATAAAAAAACCAATCTAGAATTTTGTATTCAGCAAAATTGTCATTCAAAAGTGACAGAGAGAAAAAGGACTTTCTGAGACAAGCAAAAACTGGAAGAATTTGTTACCTGTAGATTTGCCTTACAAGAAATGTCTCTCTGAAGTTCTTACAAGAGAAGGAAAATGATATAGGTCAGAAACTCAGGTCTATGTAAAGAAAGGAAGAGTATCAGAAAAGGAGTAAACAACGGTAAAATAAAATCGTACTTTTCTTATTGTTAAGTTATCTGATAGACAACTGTTAGTTCAAAATAATAATAGAAATAATGTATGTTCTTATGGATAAGTGAAATGAGTGACAGCACTGTTATAAGGGACTGGAGGGAGGTATTGGGAATAACCTGTTTTAAGTTACCTGCACTAGCTGTGAAGTGGTATAGTGTTATTTGAAAGTACACTTAGATTAGTCATAAAAGTATATTGCAAATCTAGGCCAATCACTAAGCTTATCTGAAAAAGAAGAAAACTTGATATGCTAGAAAGGAAAGAAAAATGGAATTGTATAAAACACTCATTAAAATCAGAGAAGGCAGAAAAAAAAGAAAGATGGGGCTGGCCCCATGGCATAGTGGTTAAGGTCGGCATGCTCTGCTTTGACAGTCTGGGTCTTCAGGTTCAGATCCTAGGCACAGACCTACACCGCTTGTCATCCATGCCGTGGTGGCAACCCACATATAAAATGGAGGATAATTGGCACAGATGTTAGCTCAGGGCAAATCTTCCTCTGCTGGGAAAAAAAAAAGAAACAAAGAAGTATCATGAATAGAAGAGAGTTAAAAATATAATAGATAATAATTCAATTACATTAATAATCATTTCAAATGTAAATGTCTAAATATACCAATTAAGAGACTGAACTTGTCAGGTGGATATAAAAAAAACACCTAACTATATATTGGCTACAAGAAATCCATTTTCAATATAAAAAAACAGAGAGATTAAAAGTAAAGAGATGAAGAAAAATGTACCATGGTAACACTACTCAAAAGAAACCCGGAGTAATTATATTAATCTCAGACAAAGCCAACTTCAGAATGAGAAGGATTATCAGGAAGAAAAAAGATCATTACATATTGATAAAGGGGTCAATTCTCCATGAAATCATTCTAATCCTTAATTTTTATGCATTTTACAACAGAACATCAAAATATGTGAGGCAAAAATATGATACACTGCAAGAAGCAACAAAAAAATCCACTATTACAGTTGAACATCTCAAAACTCCTCTATCAGTAATGATAGATCAAGTAGGCAGGAAATTAGGAAGGATATAGTCAAATTGAACAGCAACACCAATCAAAGGAATCTAATTGACAATTATAAAACACTTCTTCCAATAACAGCAGAATACACATTCTTCTCAAGCTCACATGGAACATTCACAAAGACATAAAACTGGGCCATAAAACACACCTTAACAAATTTAATAGAATAGAAATCATATAAAGTATGTTCTCAGACCACAAAGGAATTAAACTAAGAAGATAGCTGGAAAATTCCAAAATATTTGGAGCCTAGCACACATTTCAAAATAACACATAGGTCAAAGAAGAAGTCTCAAAAGAAATTTCAAAAATAATTTGAACTAAATAAAAATGAAAATACAATTTATCAAAATTTATGGGATGCTGTGAAAGCAGTGCTTACTAAGAAACCTACAGCATTGAATACATATATGGAAAAGAATAAAGATCTACAACCAATAATCTAAGTTTCTATTTCAGGAAATGAGAGAACAAGAGCAATGCCTATCTAAAGCAAAGAGAAGAAAAGACATATTAAAAATTAGAGCAGAAATCAATAAAATTATAAACAGGAATCAATAGAGAAAAATCAATGAAACCAAAAGCTGCTTCTTTGTGTGATATTAGCAATTTACATTGCTTTGCTGAGTCTCAGTTTCTCTGTTCGTGAAATGGGAATAATAATATCTATATTTAGATTGTATGGAATAGAAGGTCAAATACATAATGCATGTGGCACAAACTAGGAGCAAATTAGACGTTTGGTGTTATTATTTTTAAGACCTATATTAGAAACTGATATCAATAGTAGATATGGATGGAGATAAATTCCCAGAGTACTCAATTCAAAGAAATACTAAAAAGAGAGTAGTTTAAAAACAACTATTATATCTCTATAAGAAATACCTTAAACACTCACCACTGTAAAACATCATATGATTCTAAATTTGATATCTGAATATAGAAAATGCTTAACTCTAATGGTAGATTTATAATTTGTTTCTTGTTGAAAACCTAACAATGGAAGGTTTGTATTTTTTAAAACATTTACTTAGTAGATTTAACTTCTGTAGCTACTTTGTGAAATAATCTTACAGATAAATCACTTTGATTTTGTACATAAAAATATGAAAGTTACAAGATGACAGCTGTGCATATTGATGTCTTTATATTAAGCTTACCAGAAAAAATGACTTTTGATGATATAATTTTTTTAACAGAAATAGATAAGGATTCAGTGTTTCTTGATTTTTCTTTATAATAAGCAGTCCCCAGAGAGTGAGTGTTTTAGAACAGTAAAAAGCCTGCCGATAATGTGACTGATATGGAACGCTCAGATCCAGAGGGTGAACAGAAGTGTTTAATGTCTCTGCATTGCACTCGGAGGAGAGAAAACCAGACAGATCCAATTATGGAATTTATAATTCAATAACTAGCTTCCCCTCCCTAACCCAATAATCTCATCAGCTCTGACTCTTAAAGAAACACGCACAAATATTTCTCCTCCTACCATATGTTGTAACAATTGGTAACATTAAACATAAGATACTGGCTGATGAGGTATACATAGACTAATTTAAAAATTAAATATTTAATGGCAATGTAATTTCTCTTTCAGTGAGACTGATATTCACCATTATAGTGATTTTATTCATGATAATTTCAAAGACCTTTGTAGGAAGTAATGCATTACTATTACGACAGCTAGTGGGAAAAGAGTCCTACTATAAAGGTAGCTGATGTAGCCTCTGTCGGATTCAATCTCAGGATTCGAAGCGTCTTGACTCTCAGATCCTTTCTCCCAACTGAAGTTAGATCAATGCAACTCCTTTAACAGGAGGTAAAGCTTATAATACAAAGTACCTTTGGAAGATGAGAAGTGTTGAAATAATTTTCAAATTAAAGTATAAGTTAATATTCAAACTTTTTATATATAATTTTATTTATTATTTATTTTTCCCCCAAAGCCCCAGTAGATAGTTGTATGTCATAGTTGCACATCCCTCTAGCTGCTGTATGTGGGACGCAGCCTCAGCATGGCGGGAGAAGCGGTGCGTCGGTGCACCCCCGGAATCCGAACCCAGGCCGCCAGCAGCGGAGCGCGTGCACCCAACCGCTAAGCCATGGGGCGGCCCAATATTCAAACTTTTTTTCCGTTGAGAAAGAAATACTAAGAACAATAAGAAAGGAGAGAAGTACATATCACTATGGACAGATAAAAAGAGACAGAAGGATACAGAAAGCAAAGTTAGGGAGTTTGGAAAACAAATTTCTCTTTTATATGTTATGTTATGCTGTGTTTCACCATAGCCAGTCCCTGAATATTATTGATTTTTTAATTTAAGGACACATATATTTAAGCAGTGTATTCATTTTTTTCCGGAAAATTAGCAGTAAAATTGTGACTAGTGTGAAGTTTTTTGATGTGATTCTTTTAGAGTCAAGGAGGAAAAATGGAGTTGCAATAAAAAGGGGAAAAGTTCCAAAGGCCATACAAACTAAGGAATGTAGCTGAGGAATATACTTGTTGGATAGAGAACATGAGTAGGGAGTTGATCGGTAAAGCGAGTGGAGTGTTGTTTATGAGAAACTAACTAAGGAGGTAAACTTCGCCAGGAACCTACATGAGTGACCTTTTTTACACAGTCAAGGAGCCTTCAGGTTAGGTGGACAGTGGCAGTACAAATTTCATCTACTTAAAAATGTGACATGGATAGTTTTAATATAGCGTTAGACTGTTGGTTGATACTCTTATTTTTTAGTTCAGACTCCAGTTACGAGACTATAATAAAAGTCCCTGTTGCCCCTGGGGCGATAATATCTACCTGCACAAAACATAATAGGGATGTTGTAAAAACAGATACGTAAAAATGTTGACCTCTTGGAAAAGTGACTGACTACATTCAAGATATCATTCTTTTCTGTATTTTTTTAGGCATGATTTCCTTGGTTTAATTTCCATTTTGGTTGACTCTTTCCAGGTGAAGCTGATTAAACACTCTTCTTCCTTAGATAATGAGATCTTAAAACTCAAATTACCACCAATTTTTAAAAGGGTTCTTAAAAAGTAGCTCAATTCCATTCAACTTAGAAATATCACCTATTTGGTAAATGATTTTGTTTCCGGTGTTATTATTTTAGACTTGAATATTGTCTGGAACGAGCAAGCAGATTTTCTAAGAAATCTGAAGTCAGTAACTGATTTACCGGTATTAGAGTCACAGAAAGGATAATACAGCCACTTTGCCCAAGGTATGCCGTGTTACTCTGTTATTTATGAATCACTGACACTGCTGGAAAACAAACAGCTGCATCAGTATTTTCCTGGATATTAAAGTCACTTTTATTGATGCATCTGAACTTGATGTATCATCTTATAGGGACACTGCAGACAAAGCCCTTGTAAATATACAATTTATTACCAAGGAACCTATTTAATGAAAACGTCTGCTGCATGGCAGGAAAGATACAATTGTCTATTTGGAAAACATTCAAATTCTATTTCCAATTATGTGTTAGTGTGAGGTTTCCTTGGGTTTTACTCTTTATTTTTCTCTTTTAAAACCTCAGTCAGCTGATTATTGATCTCTCTTGTCCAAAGAGACAGCTGTAAATGTAAACAAGCAGTATATATTTGGAATATTATGAATGCATTATAGAATGCACCTCCAACATGTGCATGCTCTCTGTAAAATAAGGTTTATTTATTTTGTAAGTTGAGTGAAATGAATAAAATGTCATATTTAGGTTATTGATTCATAATTAGGACCTATTTTGATCCTCAGTCTATCAAGAACAGTTTAGCATGCTAAGAGAAAAAGAAATAACTTATGCCACTATTAATCACTCAAAAACTCTTTTCTCCTACAATGTGGACAGTTTAAACTATTACTGGCTCTCAACTTAAATTGGAAGAAAACATCCAAAAGAGTTTAATTCATCATAAATACATACCTGCCATTTTTTGTAGGTAGATGTAGAGTTGATGTATATCTCTAAAAAAGAAAAATACCCAATTAAGTTCAATATTCTATTTCAAACTTACATAAACCTTTTCTCATAAAACAGGTAGTTTCTTCTGAGATGGTCCAGATTGTAAGATAACTAAAAATGCTATATTTTTTTCCAAAAGGAAATTAGCAGAGTATACTAATTTCATTTTAAGAGAAAAACGAAACACTGCACTTGTATGAATATAAAATAGTATCAAATTCCAGCATAAACATGACTGTGTAAATCAACATTTTCCTCTTTCTTTCCTAGAAAACAAACAAAAACAACAACAAAAATGTAAGAAAACAAAAACCGTGGTCAACACCATTTTTAGTGAAATTGAGAGACAGATGTAATCCATGCACTCCAAAATGCAGGTAAGTCTCTTCATAGCTTAGTTTGCACACAAGTTGTGTGGGAGGAAGTAGAAGGGCCAAGCAGCAGAACATCTCAGATTCCCCACCAAAAATTCATGTCTCGCAGATGAGCATCTCATCTTGATATGGAAAACCAAAGCACCTGCTCCTTACTCGGCTCCACTTGAATTAAGAAAAACATGAGCAACATGGCCATATAAGGAATCATTCATATGGTCTCTGAGAGCAGAAAAGGGGAAAGCCATCTAGACACCTTCCCAACCCACCTCCAGGGAACTTCTTCAAGCCAGGAATCTCCAATTTGTTCTGATTCGTAATGCAAAGGAACAAAAAACCATTGACGCAAAGCTATTTTAACATAGGAGACAAAAAAAAGAAAATCAAAACTTACTAACAGATGATGATGAAGACTAATAGAAAAATATAGAAATATTGACACAGAGAATATAAAAGCATGATGAAATGTTTTGCAATGGCTTAAAAAAAAATGAATGGGGCTATTACCTCAATTAACAAGTCCAGAGAGAGACAGAGAGAATAAGAGGATGAAATGTAAGTTACCAGTCCTCAGGAAAGAAAAAAAATAAAATAATCACATACAAAGATAAAATTGGAATGAATTACCAGAATAAAATGATGTTGAGGAAAAAACGAGAAGGGGATAAAGAGAACATATACTGGAATATTAAATAAAATAGAAATAAAGAGTCAAAAAGAAATGGAGATATGTAAATTATACCTCTAATAAAGCTGTTGAAAAGGAAGGAAAGAAGGAAGGAAGGAAGGAAGAGAGGAAGGAAAGAAAGAAGGGAGAGGAGGATGGAGGGAAGGAAAGAAGAGGACAGAGTCTGTTGATTTTAGTCCCGCTGGCCACTGAACCGGAAGCTATATCACAGATCAACAATAAAAGCTCAGAAGAAAATAACATTGTATTTTGGCACAGGTACTTGAAAGTATTCTACGGTAGCAAGACAGAATGCACTCCAGTGTCCAGAATTAAAGTCAGTTCTGACTTTATGGGGAAAGTAAATCCATGAATTGCAGCAGTTATTGGCATAATAAGTAAGCAATTAGAAATAAGGACTCTGGAGATGATGCATAAGGATCAATAATAAGGTCCCAATATTCATCACTTCAACTTATTCATAAGGAAGTCAGTATGAAAGAGAACATATTACCTACAAGATCAAGTACACAAACTATCATTATATAGTGGTATAGAGATCACAAATTATAAGAAAATAAAATCTTTTTTCAGTCAAAGAGAAAAGTAGTTGTGAAATTGCAAACCGAAGATGTATTTTTTTAAAGAATGTACAGTTTGAAAAAATGCTAGTATATATGTCTTTTCTCCATCTACAATGATTACTTGATTCTGTTATTACTAAATTTGAAAAAATAGAAACTATCAATATCCAAGAAGATAACTTTGGGTAACACTGTAGAAGTCAATTTCTCTTGGAATTATAATATATATTCTTAAATTTGCAATCTATTTAGAGTGAATATTACTTCAGTGAAAGTACAATGTAGAACATTGTAATGATTTAAGTCCATTTACCACTCATCCCATTCTTTCTGCTTTAGACTTGTATATACATTAAAACATCCCACAAGATATTGACATAGATTTTGCTTTAAACGATGAAATAGATTTTAAAAAGTATTTAAAGAAAAAACGGGCTGTTATATTTACTTGCATATTTATAATTTCTGGTGCTCTTTTTCCTTCCCTAAAGATTACTCTCTATATGACTTTCATTTTCTTTCAGCCCAAATAACTGCCTTTAACATTTTTTTGAAATGCAATTCCATGAGCAACAAATTCTCTTAATTTTCTTATATCTAAAAGCATCTTTATTTTTGCCTTCATTAATAAGGAATATTTTTATTGTATATAGATTTCTAGGTTAAGAATTATTTTCTTTTAGCATTTTAGAGATGTTTTTCCATGATCTTCTGGCCACTATAGTTTCTGATAAGCCAGATTTAAATCAAAATTCTTTTGATTTAAAGGTCTATGCTTTTCAGTAATTTTACTATAGGAATAGAGAAGTGTTTCCCTTGTATTTATCCTGCTTGGAGGTTACTAGGTTGATTGAATCTCAATATATGTCTTCTTTACCATATTTGAGAAAAAATTGACTATTATTTTTTCAAATATATATTTTTTGTTTTCTATTATTTCTCTTTCTTCTCTATTTCTGGGACTCCAAGTTAATCCACATGTTAGTCTGATAGTGTTTCAGAGTTTGCTGAACTGTATTTTTTCCCAACTTTTTCACTGTTTTTCAGATGAAACGATTTCTATTGATCTGTCTTCTGGTTTAATGCCTTCTTCCTTTATGATCTCCATTCTGCTGTTAAACTCATCTGGAGGTTATTTATTTCAAATACTGTATTTATTAAATCCTATATTTCCCTTTGTTTCTTTTCTTATATTGTCTATTTCCCTGATAAGACATCTTATCTTTTCATTCAATGTGAGTATATTTCCCTTTGCTGTTAACTGCAGTGATATTAGTTGCCTTAAAATCTGTTTGCTAATTTTAACAACTGGGTCATTGATCTTGGTTGATTGTATTTCCTCATGGGACTGGGTCTCATTTTCTTGATTTTTCACATTTGTATGTTGATTAATTCTAAATTTTAGCTTGAATATAGAGACCTTGCATTTGCTATGTTCCTCTGAAGAATTTTCTGTTTGTTTGTTGGTTTTAGTAGGCACTTAGCTTGGTTGGACTCAAACTGCAAACTCAATTTCTTTAGCAGAAACTTAAATCGCAATTCAGTTTTTTTATCTTTAGCTATGTTGAGTTGAGTCTGCTCCACACATGCTTGGTTCAGTGATCACACAGATATTTGGACAGAGTTAAAATGGAGATTTGGAGACTTCTCAACTCAGAATATCTCCATTCTGTGAATTCCCTTCTCATTTTCCAGCTATTGTGCTTGCTCCAAACTCTGTCCTTTGGCTCTTAAATCTGGAAAGAGGGGGGTTTTTCATCAGACTTTTAGCCACTAGGTACAGAACTGACTGTGGCTTTCTCTCAGGCTAATAGTTGTAAAAACAGGAAACCTTTCTGTTGTTAGTTGCTTTTTCAAAACATTTACAGCCTTCCAAATTCTGCCTACATTTGTTCATGATTTAGGGTCTTCAGATATTTTTTAGAACTTGTCTAGAGTTTCTAGCTGCTATCTGAGGGAAGGTTAATCCTTAGTGGGAGATTACTCAGATCTATGGTAAGAAAATGTCAGGATAAACAGGTATGTATATGGGAAAACTCAGGAAATTTTATTGCCATTTTTTCTAAGAAAAGTACTATAGGACAAAATATAACCGGGATCTGACTGAGAAAACTATGACAGAATTATTCTTATGATTATTGGGAATATTTAGTGGCAAAGTATACATAGCTGAACATAAAGTTGAATGCAAATATCTTTGACTTTGTAGAAACTATACATTTAATAAAAATTGAGTGAGATAGGAGGAGAAAGGGAGGAAGAGATAGATATGTTTGCTGAATGGCCAATCCCTAAGCAGTCAGACCATAACTTTTAAAACCAACAAGTAAAGTAGTAGAAATATAAGCATATTTAAGAGTACAAAAGTAAACACTCAAAGCCTAATATTGGTAACTAATAATGTCAGTGAAAGAGAGGCAGAAGAAGGGTATGGAAGAGAAAACATGTTACTTTTACCGTTGTTTATAATGACTGATTCATGTGTGGGGAGAGAGGGAGGATCCCCCTCTGCCCTTTCCCTTAAGGTTCTTATGGCTGGCCAAATAATCAACATGACAGGTTAGCAGGAGAAAATAATACCAAGTTTAACAACATGTATACGTGATAGAAACTCAGAAATGAGCAACTTGTCCCTCTGTCTAAGCTGCTTGCTTAAGTATTGTAGCTAAAGGCGAGGAAGGTATTGGGGGTGGGTAGTGGTCTGGTACTTCAGAGGGCAAGAAGACAACTCACATGGAGATAGAAATGCAAATGTTTGTCCGACAATTCTTTTCAGGGTCGTCTACAGATAATGTGGTCAGGGAGAGAGAGAGTTTTTGATAAAAGGGGCTTGGTGCCTTTCCTATTGTAACTTCTATCCTACATTATCTTTACAGCCATCATGATAATAACTCCTTCCTGAAACAGATCTTTTGTTTTAAATTCTTTAGGCAGTTTGGGAGGGGAAACTCAAATATTCTGCCTGAGTTCTCTGAGTCCTTATTGTCTTCAGCTCAAAATAATCCGCATACCAGAGTGGTGCCTCCTGGGGTAGCTTGCCCTGAGCACCATCACATGTAATATCAATAAATGGTGAACTGAGGAGATACACTAACAATGATACATATCTAAATAATATAACTAATTAGGTACATCTATCAAGCTATCTAGCTAGCTATTAATAGGGAGCTTTGTGGTATCTTCTTATGTATGAGGCCATGAAAAAATCATGAATAATTTACAATGATAATAGAAGTAGCACAGAAAATAGTTTATCATCACGATGCATAGAATTAGAAATTTATAGCAAAATACAAATTAGAAACAGCTCTTGTCAATGGAAATTTCAAGATGCTTTCTAAGCAATTCTGGGGTCAGAGAGGAAATAAGAATTGGGATTGTACACTTTTAGTACACATCAAAATTGAACACATTATCCAGAGGATGCAGCTTAAACTGTGAGCAGAGGAAATTTATAAAATTTAATACTTCTACTGATAATCAATTAAGAATGAAACATATAATCAGCCTACTGAAAAAGTCAGAAAAATAACATCAAAATAATCTGAAGATAACCAAAGAGAAAGCAATCAAACATACAAACCAAGGTACTAGGGAAAAACACCAAAAAATAATCAGTGTTAAGAACAAAGAAAAACTGGGAAAGATTTGCAACTCCTATCACAAAGAGCTGATCTCCATTATATATGGAAATTGGTTAGACAAACACCAACTACCTAATAAATATGAGTAAAAGTGGTAAACTGATAGGTCACAAAAAAGGAAACAAATGGCTCTTAAACTATGAAAAAATATCAAGATCATGAAGAATAAAATAAAGAAAAATTAAAGTTCTGTGAAGATACCATTTTCATCCATCATATCAGCTTTAGTTACCGATGGAGAATATTGGAAGTTTGGGGAAGTATTTTTAGTCAGCAAAATGATTTAAGGGACTACAAATACTTAGAAGATAGGGGACATTGATGCTAGATTCCCTGTAATTAGTAGTACAGTCACATAAAGGAAAAAATAAAAGCTGGTGTCCCACAAAATTTTCAAAACTCTTACCAGACATTCGCATATTAAAAAGAATTTCTTATAATTGTCTGAGCCTAGAACCTCTATCGGGTTTATAGATTTTCACTAAATACTTAAAGGTGGGGATTCATGTTACATTGACCATCTTAGTAATTAGAACTATCTTATCAGTCAAGAGATGTCTCTAATTTGTCTTTGCAACTTTATCATGAGCTGTCCACAATTCTGCAATATTGTCTCAACCAAGCCAACTCCATGGGCGGTGTCTGAGTTACCAACACAGCACATCTCTGTTAGTACATTAATTCTATTTAGTACACACAGCTGACTACTTTATTATGACTTCTCATGTAGGCATATCTGTGTATTTACATATTGAAACACATCTTCTTAAAGACTTCTTTCTTTTATTTCTCCCTTATAATTGAGTTAGAGCAGTGTATTGATTTAATTT
This sequence comes from Diceros bicornis minor, assembly GCF_020826845.1. Lineage (NCBI taxonomy): Eukaryota > Metazoa > Chordata > Mammalia > Perissodactyla > Rhinocerotidae > Diceros > Diceros bicornis. The sequence goes on from NC_080766.1 coordinate 20,865,652, forward strand.
TTAAATTATGTAGATATACAGGTACAGAATGAATTTCACTGCAGCATAGTACAGAAAAGCATTACAATTTCTTTTATATTAAAAAAAGAATCATTGAGTCTAATAGGATTGAGAATGACTGATGTATCAAATTGACAAAAAAGTAAATGTTTAATAATACACTTATTTTGCAAGGCTCTAGGGAAACAAATACTTTAATATATTACTGGTGGGTGTGCAGATTGGTACAATTCTTAGGACTGAAAATATCTATAGATATTTGGAAATATCTGTAATGTTTATTAATGGAAATACCATTTTATATCAGAGGGCTCACTTGAAAGACATAATGGTGTGTATGAAATAACATTTGTACAAGATAATTCATTGTAGCAATGCTTGTATTAACAAAAGATTGGAAACAACTATGTAGCCAATGCTTGGGTACTGGTTATATAAACTAATTCACATTCATATAATAAAATGTTGTACACCTGTTAAATACAATGGGGAAGATATTTCTGTTCTGATATAGAGATATCTCAAAATACTTTACTGAAATGAAATAAGCAGAATAGTGTATAGAATGTATGTTCTATTGGGTAAAGAAGAAAGGAAACTAAGAATATATGCTTGTGTTTTATTGCATACGCCTCAAAAGAAATATCTGGAAGAAAACATAAATTCTAAAAAGCAGTGCTTGCCTGTGTGTATTACAGCGGGGAGTTGTCTGTATTAGAATAATGGGCTGTTGTACACAGAAACCAGAGGTTGACTTTCCACTGTGTTTTAATTTTAATTACTTAACAAGTTGGATGTATTAATAGTACAATTAATTTAAAAATAAGTGAAAATATAATTAAGATCTCTGCCTATACGTTATATCTTAAGACTTTTGAATATAAAGTGTTTCCTGAAACTTTACACAGAAAAATTCACATATGGCTATTAATAAGAGGAAAATCCATTAACACAGGAATAACAGATTGTGCATAAAAAGCTGAACATTTACTGATCTCCATTGTTAACTTCATAGTGTGCAGTGTTGTGTGCTTAACCCTTGTCATGTTATTAAAGTGCCAAAAACAGCCACACAAAAACCATGAAATAACATGGTAAGACATTTCCCAGCTGGAAAGAGAAATCACATTAAAGTTGTCTATGTGTTCTTTAAAGAAACATCACCAACGCAGTAAAGAAATAAATCCAAACCTTCTCAGTAGGATGAGGTTTGAGGAAGCTGCCTTAGAAAGTCTATTCATTCCTGCTGCCATCTAGACATCAACCCAAAATACCCGCTCTGCACCTCAATGAAACTGTTCTTGCCTACTTTCAGCAAATGTAAAGAAAGTTTTAATAGAGGGTCTTTATCCTAGTTTTAGCTAATTGTTTATAATGAATTTCCTGTTTGCTGTCTCCCACCTCAAATAACCAATGTTCCAGAAGAAATATTACTCCGATTTGCGGTTGGAAGAATTGGCACACATAAGTTACTTTTGATCATTATTTTTCATGTAGAAAGTTAGCACTAAAATTTTCACATAAGATGGTCTTGAAGAATAAAATAGGTCTGAAAAAGGGTAGGTATGTATGAGATGATTTTGAATCAGGGGTTACTTAGCAAACACTCGGTTTTTACTTAAAGTATTTATTTGGGATGGCCAAGAAGAGGCAGATAAAATTCATGGTGTTCACAAAGCAGGCTAGTTGCTCAATGAAAGTACTTGAATGCATTAATAACAATTGAAATTCCATTGCAAATAAAGGTAATATATGAAATTTGGCAACTACCAAACATCCATTTAAGATAGTATGTACATATGTGTATAATGCACATATGTGCATTATGTACATATGTGTATAATCTTAATTTCCTCTACCGCATATAGCTGGAAATAAAAACCAGTTTGAAAAACAAATTTTGTTTTTCTATTTTTTATTTTAATATTTTAAGTTAATTTTTGGTGAATAAGAAGATACATTAAGTTCCATCAACAAAAATGTGATGACTAACAGAAGAAGATAAAATATAAAATGAATTATATTTGACTTGTCATCACTTTGAACAGATGTAAATTTCCTATGTGTCCCCTTTCCAAAAAAAATTTTAGCAGTTTAGTACTTTTAATTTATCCAGAAAAACATGAGTTAGCCTTAAAGTAGAAGATTACCACTTTTTCCTTAATTAGTTTTTGTATTAGGTTGAACTCTAAAGAAATATAATAGTATAATGTTTTGAACAAACAAAAAGGTATTAATCACTTGTTTTGAAATTAATTTATTATTGTTTACAACTATTATAATATTTAATATTGTGATTATGCTTATTAAACATCAACTATATGTAATAGCTAGAATGTACATTATTTATTTAACCTTAAAAGATAAATATAATTTCCCACATTCAATAAATAAGGGAGGTTGCAAAATGATTGTATGATTTGCCCATGCTCTCTGAATCCAAATGTCCTTCTCGTTCTCTTACACTGAGTATCTATTGGACATATCGACCTATTGTGTGAATGACATCACCTTCTTTCTTTTTCATCATATCATGTCATATTTTCTTTTAAGAGGTTTTAGCACAACTGGAAGAGCCTCTCAAATATTTTTGTCAATAATTGTATTTAAAATAACAACTTTAATAGAACTGTCATATTTTCAATGTTTTGTCAGATCAATCATTTACAATCTCTCTAAGAACATTCTGCTTTTTTAGTATTATCAATATGCCCATTGAATAGGTGAAATGCATAATCTCATAGATTTAGTAAGTGAGCCAGGACGCAGCATTTTATTTTAGTCTCAAATACACTAATTCACATTACTCTTATGTGAGTCCCCCAACTATTTAATTTGGAGTGTGTAATTATATTTATTTTACTGGCAATGAGACAATAGCAAGTGAAGTATTAGTTCATAAATGTATTTGGAGGGTCAAGCTATTGCCAAAAGTCTGAGCAATCAAATGGTAATCAACTCACTCTCTTGCTATTTGTTTTCCAATTTTTCTCCAAAGCATTGGAATTATATTTATTTAGAGCTGAATATAATAGAAAAAATAATTTGGGAGAAAGTTGTCCACCTTAAGGTTAAATCATTAAGTTATTTTACTAACATAATTAAACATTAGAAATTAATAAGCATTACTTAACAATTAACAACTTGAATCACCTCATTGATTATTCATCTAAGATAACCCTACATAAATTTTTTTAGCTTTGTAAGATGTCTATATATGTGAAAAATGTATAAAACTATAATTCATGTAATTAATAATAATAAAATAGGCACACAAATACCAAGTACAGAGCTTAAGAAGTAGTATATCCCTAGTACCTTAGAAACTCCTATAGGACACTTTCCAATCACATCGTCTTCCCTCATTCCAAAAAATTAAATCCTGATCTAAATTATGAAATTTTGTATATAAATAATGTATTTATTTTTTACTGATTTTGAACTTTCCATTTAAATACAATTGTACCGTGTGCACTCTTTAGTGATTTGGTTCTTTGCTCAACATCGGTTTTGTGGTATTCCTCTGGATGGGGGTCTGTAGCTGCAGTTGATTCCTTTTTTTTCCTTCTTTTATATTCCACCTACTCTTGACACACATTTAAGGGATTTTTGTTTGTTTGTTTTTGTCCTTTTTCTTCCTTCAGTTCTGTCTGAGTAAAGCTCCTTTGTACATAGCTCCTGGATCATGTATGTAGGAGTTTCTCTAGGAGTGGAGTTGCTAGGTTGAAAATATTTAACTTTAGTAGGTGAACTGGACCGAAACATACGCCTCCCCAGATTGACTGATGCCAGAATTGGAGAGCTGCAGCCATCATCCCATCTCTAACAACCTCATTTGTGCTCAACTGGTAGCAGTTGCATCAGGTCCAGTTTCTAGGTCTAACTCAACCAGATCACAAAATCTCTGAGACACCTCGTAACATTCTGCTGTTCCTCAGACTTAGTACAGAATGTGATGAATTTTGGCCAAGGAAAGACAGGAGACTGGAAAAGAATAACACATTTATTACTCTTTGTCTCTCTCCATAGACTCTTCTTCAGCACAGTGGTTTCGTAAAACCTTTCCAGAGAAAGTTCACATGACCAAGCAAGCAGCTGTGGGAGCTTATGGCTCAAGTCTACACTTGAGCTGTCCAACGTCAGATAAGCCAAACTCCATCTAACATGTCCCACTTTCCCACCAACTGGCAGTGGTTAACAGACCTTTTCCTCCATTACCTCACTAACACTTTCCATTATCTGACTTCTAGTTCTGCCAATATCAAGAGTGTAAATGGGCATTTAATTTTCATTTTAGTTTGTATTTTTTCCGAGTATCAGTAGTGTCAGAGGTTTATAGACCATCCTTTCTCCTCTATGGGATACCAGTTCATGACCCTTGCCTCTTTTCTTCTTTGATTGGTTCTCTTTTTCTTGTTCTTTTATTTGTATGAGTTCTTCATTTTTATACAATGTAGATATTAATCCATCCATTATGTGATTAACACAGCTTATTCTGATTTATGATTTGTAATTTTACTCTGTATAGTCGATATTTAAACAAAATTATAGTTTTAATGCTAATAAATTTATCAATATATTACTTTATGTTTTGTACACTTTCTGCCTTTTTTGAGAAATCTTTTGTTATTCTAAAATGATGAAGATATTCTCCTCTAAATTTAGTTTTATATATAACTAAATATAGTTATAGTTTTCCCTTTACATTTAAGTATTCAATCCACCTGGAGTTGATTTTCATCTGTGGTTGAAGGTAGAGACACAAATTAAAGTTTCTTTGTTTTAAAGTCTGTATTATACCCATTGATCATTAATATCTGCTTTGACATAAATCAAGTGTAGGTTATACTTCTTGATCCTCTATTCTACTCTAACAGTCTAATAGTTTATTCTTGTTCCCAAACTCCATCATCTTACTTAAAAATGCTGTATAATGAGGTGTGATATTCAGCAGGATCATATTATTCTCCATTTTACTGCTTAGAGATTCAGAAGCTATCTTGAAGCCATAGATATATTCAAAGTGAGTCTGACCCTAGCATTACCAAGCTGCTGGAAGAACGCCAGCATCTTCTTATCTTGAAATTTCTTGGTGCGTGAGAAAAATAATCCTCTTTTTTTTTTTTTTTGAGGAAGATCAGCCCTGAGCTAACATCCATGCCAATCCTTCTCTTTTTGCTGAGGAAGACTGGCCTTGGGCTAACATCCGTGACCATCTTCCTCCACTTTATATGGGACGCTGCCACAACATGGCCTGACAAGCGGTGCATCAGTGTGCACCAGGGATGGAACCCGGGCCGCCAGTAGCTGAGCATGCGCACTTAACCACTATGCCACGGGGCTGGCCCAATCCTCCTTTTTTTAGTCAGTGTTGTTCGAGATTTCTATGTGCTGCCAAATATATCCCTAACTGACAAAACCATTCTGTGAAAATAATTTCTAGATTCTAAAAGTTGCCTTTTACTTAGGCTGATGCTTAGCAACTACACACATCCTAACTAGTTGCTTACACCTAGTGTTCCTTAAAATTTTTCAGAGCCTCTGCCCTGTGTTTGTTGAATTTTTTCATTGCCAGTCACATTTTCACTATTGCAACTTTCTACAGGATCACTGAAAAATCTCTAGTTGTTCCCGGCTCTCCCTAAGCACCATTTCCACAAGTAGCCACTTCTGAGAGAATTCCAAGAAAGAAATCTATGGAGGACAGTTTTGCCATGTTAATTTTGAGAAATGTCTCTCAAGATTTAGTGACAGTTTAAGTGAAAGATCGCAGATTTAATATTTAACAAATAGATAAATAAATGATATTCCTTTTAGAGAATAGCAAATAGACCTCGCACTTATAATAGATGGACATTGACATTTAGCACATATCAAAGTGTGTTGGGAATAGTGATGTGTAGCTACACCATCCCATTTAAATAATCCACATAATCCCCTGGGAGGCAAGGATGCAGTTTTTATAAATGAGAAATTTTTATCTCCAGCCAAACACATTCACATTTCAGTCATTCTTATTCCTTTAGTTGTCCAGTTGATACTTTTCCATTCCATGAAAATGAGTCTCACAGATTCTTTGGTTTCCCACAAATGCTGAACTGCCATTTTCTTGTACCCTGTATCATATCACTTTGTGGAAACCTTCTGGCTACTACTATTGCACTCTACCTCCAGAAAAATGGTCCGCCTTGGACAGGGACCTTGAGGAGAAACACATGTGCAAATTTCTCCTGCTAAGATCATAGAGGAAACCATTGAATTACCTAACTCAGTGGTTCTGAACCCCAAATGCACATTAGAACCACATGGGAAACTTTAAAACATACTGATGATTGGACCTGATTCCTAGACTTTCCTATTTAATTTGTGGAAATTGTGTCTGTGAATTACTTCTTTTGTTTGTTTCTTTCTTTATTTTTTCTGTTGTGTTTTGTTTTCAAACTTCCTCTGGAGTCTAATGTCCCATTGGTGTTGAGAAATTCCAGTCTGATTCTCTAACACTGGGAGAGGCAGAAAGTTAGGGCCATGTTGCTAACTCTTGAGTTAGTCTTAATTTGTGGAGTTTGAGTGGCCAATCCTTTCTTCACATTCCCAAGCCTTCCATGAGCAATTTCAGTCTTACAGACTTTTCACACTTTGCTCATTAAAATAGTGCATGCCCTCTACTTAGGAGCTAATTTGAAATGTTGAGTTCAAAAGTAGGTTACTAAACACATAAATGTACTAGCTATCCCTTCCTTAAGTCATATGTCGCATAACAAGGTTTAAGTCAACAACGGACCGCATATACGACAGTGATCCCATGAGATCAGTACCATATAGCCTAGTTGTGTAGTAGACTATACCATCTAGGTTTGTGTAAGTATACTCTGTGGTGTTCATACAGTGATACAATAGCCTAACGATGCATTTCTCAGAACGCATCACCATCAATAAGCAACACATGACTGTATAGAGTGGGACACAGGCCAGCACAGACCAAGTCAGCCTCGACTTTTAGCCTCGACATTTGAAGAAAGTGAACACCTATGTTCTCCCAAATAGTTCATCCTCTAATAATTACCATCATGAAATACCTTTAATGTCCACAGCGGCATTCTCCTGTGCATGTTTACATTGTGGCTTTTTCTCTGACCTGGTTTATTTTTATTCCAATCCTATTTTATTTCTCTATTTCCTAAGAAATTCTTCAAAATGACTGATTTGCTAATGACTCCCTTTCTGGAATTTAACATTGTGTTATATCTAATCCTTCTTAAATCCCTACCATCATTCTAAGTGCATGATTATGGGAAAAGAGTGACATTTCAGAAAAAGAAACACCAAGACATGGAGACAAATTTAATGTGAGGATTAAAACACTGGGTTATTAAATAATGACTTCAAATTGTGTGGTTTTGTAAAATAAGAAAATAAAAGATTATGGATATAAACATAGTAGTGGAAAAGTAGAATGTATTTAGAAAGGAGGGGATAAATTTGGTTTCTTATTGAAATAGAGAAATTTATATATTTATTTGAAGAGCTCTCTCTCTCTCTCTCTCATCTCTTATATAGTAGGCAAGAAAGAAAGAAATAGTAAGAGGTTATTTATATATTGAGGAAAATATTATTGGGTTAATGAGCTGTTTAAAGACAGATTATCTCAATCTTTTTTCAATAAACTAGGAAATGACCTCAGCTGAATGAGGGTGAAGATTATGGCATGAGGAGAAATGAGGGTTTAAAAGGGACAATGAGAGACTAATCAAAATATCGATGACCCACAACAAAAATCAAGTTTAAATTAGAGATGATAAATAAGTAATAAATCAAGTTTTTATGTCTCTTCCTATTTTTCCTACAATGTTTTGTTCCTCTGGAAAAAGAGAAGGAGGTGGAAGGCGAGAGAATGTAGATACTGAGACATTATTTTATCCATTAATTCATTCAATTTTTTTTTCATTGAAAAGTTATTTAGTACTTATAACATACTAGGGACGTAGAAATGGAGGTAAATAAGAAGCTTTCCCTGCCATTGATGGATTTGTAAGATATCAGGCAACAGATGTTTAAAATAAAGAGGGTGAGGTATTCTTTGTCAAATGTTTTTTTTTTGTGTGTGTGAGGAAGATCAGCCCTGAGCTAACATCCATTGCCAATCCTCCTCCCTTTTTTTCCCCAAAGCCCCAGCAGACAGCTGCATGTCACAGCTGCACATCCTTCTAGCTGCTGTATGTGGGACGCGGCCTCAGCATGGCCGGAGAAGCAGTGCGTCGGTGCGCACCCGGGATCCGAACCCGGGCCGCCAGTAACAGAGCGTACGCACTTAACCGCTAAGCCACGGGGCCAGCCCCTGTCAAATATTTTTAAATAATTTTCTTATCCTGGATTGTATTTGTTGGTTGATTTGCAAAGATCATCTATTTTTTTCCAAAATATGAATTAGGCTCTAATGAAATAATTTGGGTATTTTCAATAGTTAATGGTAACGTTGTATCATTGTTATTTTCTCAAATCATCAGAAAAAAAAACTTGCTCAAAAAGCGTGCATTACTTACGGTGTTCATAATTTCCACCCAACTGACATTGTCAAGCTCTATGCATATCTCTGGCAATTATGTTTTATTCACATATTCTAAAGGAGATAAATCTCATACAGTGGATAAAAAGAATCTCCAAAGTAGCAATCCCTGGGTTACAGTAAGTTGAAATAAATAAATTACTTTAGTTCAGTGTTTTCATTAAACTTTCATCTGACAAGAAGATAATTATTTTTCAGTCTTTAGATTTTAAAGACTTCACCTGATTTTGCTGTCTTATCTCTCTCTCTTGCTCTCTCTGTCTCCTTTTGTCTCTGTGTGTGTGTGCGTGTGCATGTGGGTAGTGAGGCCAGTTTCTTGTTTGAGCTTGGAAGCACAAATACTTTTATATTTTGTGCTTTCCCTAGTCATTGCTGGTCAATCTGATCTAATAATGATGAAAATATAGGTGAAAGAATAATTTAAAACATAAAATAACTTGATGAAATGACATGAAAACATACTGATTTCCTATAATTTCCAACAACATTCCTAAAGAAGTGTGGTCTTGAAAAATATTTTCATTGCAAAATTCGTTCAGCCTCTCATAGTAATGAAATTAGCGAGCAAAGAGGAGGCCATGTGTTAATACACTGAAAAGTCTGCATTAAAATGCTTGTTTTATCTGTGTGCATGTAGGTAGGGGAGGTATTTCAACATAGTGGTAATGTAATTTTCTTCAGATATCTCAGAGCAGAGAGCAAGTTTTTGAGTAATTAGAAGTCAGAGCAGGGGACTTTGGAAGGGAATGAGATATTCTACAATCTTTAATCATAGAAGCTACCCAGGAGACTAAGAACTCAATTGTGAAACTGGAATTAACATGAAAACATTTTGACCCCAGAAAACAGGTAATGTAAGAAGGAGACAGTACTAAACACTGTCTCGTCTATTTCATGATTTGCTTAGAACCAACCCTCAATAAACAAATTAAAGGCATTTCTCTAAAAATGATTTGCATATTAAAACATTCTAAAAAATAAATGTTGGCATTTGGAAGCTATTTGCATGAGAAAATTAGAATTTCAAATTTATATCTTTCTTATATTTCAAAGATGCATAACAAAAGCTAGTTGTGCACAGTTCTAATTTAAAGCTCCATTTTCCTCTTCTCTCATCTTTTTTATCAACAAGACTCCCCTATTTTTCCCCTGTGTGACCTGAGAACAATCTTAAGTTTATTTTCTTCACACACATTTTATTTTCCCTACTAATGGGTTGTAAAGTTTAATTATGTTTTCTCTCTGGTTTCTGGACATTCTGTTCTAATCACATCCTCCTCTATTTTTGTATCTGTAGAATTATCTTGTTATTTTTTCTCAAAGGGCCCATGTTTTCTTTGCTTAAACTAAGAGAAAAAAATAACTTTTGAATTATTTTTAGCATTCATACTATATTCTTCCATTATGTTTTTGATTTTTTTTTCTAGGTTTTGTATTTGTTTACTGTTTGGTTCCATTGGATGAAAGACTGTTAAGGTCTATTAGCCTGCAAAGTGGGTTTATAGACTGTCTTTGGTTCCTCAACCCCGCTCAGGAGCCTCCTGGTTGTTAGGCTTCCTGGTTCTTTGTTATAAAACTGAAATGGTCAGTTCAGAGATTCTTCTCCCTAAGAGAAATGAGACAGAATAAAATATGGAGAGTTCCAGAAGGGAGGTAGGGAGGTTTACCATGTGGTAGGATCTTCTTTGGGTCTCTCTTTTTCCCTCTACGTATATGTATATTTATATGCATATCTATGTATACATGTATATCTATGTATATATTTGTATTTGAATATATATATATTCAAAGAAGAGAAAACTGTTCAATGTTTAGTGTTTTTTGTTTGGAAGATAATTTTAATTTAAAAAGTGGTTTATTAGCTTTATATTTTGGTATAATTAATTGCATAGCAGGATAGCAACGGAGAAATTTGATTCTTACCACTACATGCTCTCTGCCCTCCCTTAGGGTGAAGACTGCCTCGGACATGTTCATATTTTGTGCTGAGGGGCACTCTGGGATGTGCCAGTGGCTTGGCACAGAGTTTCGAGTGCCCCATTTGAACACAGGAAGGATTTAATGTAGGTAAAGCTTTTTGTTCTTCTTCATCTTATTTTCACCCTAACTTCAGGCTCTTTCTTGGTTGTTCTGCTTCAGAGCCTCAGCCCATCTCAGCCACAGCAAATTTGGTGATGGTCTCTAAGGTTTCTTTACCCAATTTCTATGCACACATTAACAAGGATGTGTAGCATGTCTATTACACATATATTTTCCTATACCGTTTGTACAACCAACCTGATTATTCCATCCAACAGCTGCTACCCACAGTAGTTGAACTAGAAACCAGTCATCTCTCACATCTATATAATTTCCTATTGTGAGTAAAATATTATTTCTCTAATCCTTTAAGGGCACGGATCTACTAAATTTTACATATCATAAAGAGAATACTTAGCATTTTAGTCTGCAACATTTGTAGTTAGACATACAATAACACCACAGTCTGTTGATTATTTTTCCTAAGAACAAGGTCATTTTAAATTTCTCTTAGAAAAGATTCCATTTTGAAAATATTTCCAAAATAAGAGAATCTGTTGGGAAGGTAAATTGTACAAATTTGAAAACCAAATGACTGACAACTTTTAAAGGGCAGTTCTGCCTACAAAATGAATAAGGCATAGTCCAACCTCTACCTGTATGCCCACTGCATCCATGTGTCTGTCTGTCTCCCCTCTGGCTTTGGTGAAGCCACTGTGCTTCAGGGATCTATCTTAGGATTTTACCCAAATGTGCTACTTTCATAAGGGAAAGGCGATTTATATCAATATAGTCTTGCCTTCCAAGTAGCAAGAGAGATAAAGGAAGAACAAATATCTTTAGTAAATCCATGACTTTCAGACTTGGAGCACATCAGTTGAGACCTAAATAGTACTCAGTTTTATATGATTACTCAAGGAAAGGTTTGTTATAAAAATATATGTGTCTCTAACTCTATCTGTTGTAGTAAAATAGAAACCTTTATTTCCCACTTCCCAGAGGTGTGTTAAAAAAAATAAGTAAAAGATAATTATGTTGTGACAAGTTAATTAAATGTATTTTTGCAAAGAAAAAAATGCCAATATATTATTATATCTGGAATATGGCAAAATATTTAGGCGACTGTATTAGTTTGCTAGGACTGCCATAGCAAAGTGACATAGACTAAGTGGCTTTAATAGTAGAAATTACTATTTATTTTCTCACAGCGCTAGAGAACTGTCTCTGGAGGCTAGAAGTCCGAGATCAAGGTGTCAAGAGTTGTTTTTTTCTGAGGCCTCTCTCCTTGGCTTGTAGATGGCCGTCTTCACTCTCACCTGGTGTTCTCCCATCATGGGTATGTGTCTGTGTTCCAATTTCCTCTTATAAGGACACCAATCATTTTGTATTACGGCCCACCCTAATGACTTCGTTTTAATTTAATTATCTATTTAAAGACTCTATTTTCAAATCCAGTCACATTCTGAGGTACTGGGTGTTAAGACTTCAATGTACGAGTTTTGGGGAAATACAATTCAACTCATAACAGAGGTCAACAAAAAAAATTATACATTATGAGGAACTGTACATATCTAAAGATAGACACATTCAACCTCCTTCTTATCTCAACATTCTGCTTACTGGTTGCCTGAAAAATTTGCTTTCTTTCTTAGACTTTCGACCCTGCCCCACGTCATATTTATTATCACTCATACCTCTATAACACTGAGGAAAAAACTTTTCAATCTGTCTTGATACCAACTCTCCTCAAAGCCGTAAAATATTTTTGCATCAATGTCTTTATTAGGTATAGATTTAAATTTACTTTATTAGCTTTCTATTGCTGTTGTAACACCTTAGTACACACAAACTTAAGGCTTAAACAATGCAAATTTATTATCTTAAACTTCATCAGAAGTCCATAACGGGTCTTAGTGGGCTAAAATCTAGGTATTGGCAGGTCTTTGTTTTTCTCTGGGGGCTCCAGGGGAGATCCATTTTCTTGCCGTTTCTGGCTATTCTAGGCTGCCTACATTCCTTGGCTTGAGGCCCCTTCCACCTTCAAAGCCAGTCAGGGCCATTCAAGTCTTCCCCACCTAGCATCACTCTGACACTGAATCTTTTGCCTCCCTCTTTCACGTTTAAGATACCTTGTGATTACACTGATTCTGACTGGATAATCTGAGATAATCTCCCTAGTTTAGCATCAGTTGATAAGCAAATTTAATTGTATCTGCTGCCTTAATTCTCCTTTACCATGTAATGCAACATACAATATTCACAGGTTTCTGGTATTAGGCCATGGACATCTTTGGAGGGAGTCATCCTGACTACCACACGTACTAACTGAAATATTGAAAATCAGTCTTCTGTGTTGAGATTTAGAGCCATTCATTACCCGAATCTCTGAAACAATATTATTACTTTGGGAATTTGAACTGAAACATTAATGGCACAAGCGTCACAAAAATCTATTCCCAAAATGAGATCATACTAAAAATTACTCTCTTTAAAAAAATGAAAAATGAAATTTTATAAATAGTCCCAAACAGTCACACCGCTCGTGTTTGAACTCCCACCACAAAGCAGACACTGGAGCAGGACTTGAGTTCAGGCAGTTTATTTGGTGGGTGATCTAGGAACGGCAAATGAGGCAGTGGGAACGGTAATACGTGAAAGGGAGGAAAATGAATAAAGAATCCATTAACTAATAGAAATACTAAGAGCAACTAATGTCTCTGTGAAGTTTTTGAAAAACTGGGTAACACGCATAGTAACTTTCCCTTAAGAAGCTAGGGAGGCCGGGTGTTTTCTACTGACTCCTGTCTCCTGTTTGGTTAGCCTGAGAAGAATGGACAGGAGCACAATTCCAGAGTGACTTGAGGAGGGCAGAGTGTGGTCTTGTGGTGCTGGAGGAAGCCCTCAGGCAGAGGAACAGAGGAACATGCAAGCGATTGAGGTAGGAAGCTGCCAGCATGCAGGAAACTGCCTGCAGCAGTTACAGGTAAATTCTGAAGTGATGTGAGAAGATATGGGGTTAACAACACTGCACTTTACTCCTTGTTCTTTTAAATCTGCACACATCTTTATTAAGTGCACTCTGTTACTTCAGAGTATGCTATGATCTGAATGTTTGTGTCCCTCCAAATTCACATGTGGAAGCCCTAATCCTCAATGTGATGGTGTTTGGAAGTGGGGCCTGTGGGAGGTAATTAGGTCATGAGGGTAGAGCCCTCATAAATAGGATTAGTGCCATTATAAGAAGAGATACAAGAGAGATCTCTCTCTCTCTGCCATGTGAGGATACAGCAAGATGGCAGCAAACCAGGAAGAAGAGCCTCACCAAGAACCCAACCATGCTGACACCTAGATCTCAGACTTCCAGCCTCCACAACTGGGAGAAATAGATGTTTGTTATTTAAGCCACTCAATCTATGGTATTTCTGTTATAGCAGCCTGAACTAAGACAGGGTGGTTGCTGTAAACTCTTAAAAAGTCAGAAAACAAAAGATTAGTGAAACAAGCTACAGTCTATCTTCTATTTTCTGAGGCCATAATGCACATTAACCATTTTCCTTCTCTACCACTGATTCTATATTTCTTGCATCCTGGGCCAGGACTTCAGCATGTCTAGGTGGCTTGCCGGTGCCTAAGCCCTGTTTACCACGCCTTGTGATTGTCATGCTGTTTACTGCTATCACCAGGCATGGATGCACCATGAAGCACTGCAATAAATGTCTCAAGCTCAGACAAATTGCTTCCTGCCCCTATTATGTTTCAGCAACTTTAACTCTACATGATAATCACTATTGAGAAGCATGGCTTAGTAACTCCTTTTTTTTTGCTTGATGTTTCATCAGCATGACGCCCAAAATTTCTAGATGGCAGTTGTGGTTTATAGTATTAGGATAAGGGAATTGCGATTGCATCCATGTGTGTATAAACCTCTCCCACACACACTCAACCCCACCCGGGGACCATGATCTATATTCCTTCAAAGCACGAAGTTGCAGGGTTAGCAAGCCTAAACTTTTCAAATTGGTCACTGAGTGTGATAATGAGTGGAGTCAATCTGACTTTTACTCCTTCTTTCCCTTTGCATTCTAGCTATTGGGGACACAACATCATATAATCTCAATTGGTTCTGCATTGACACTTGTGTTCCAGAGGACAAATTAACAACCCTGCAAAGTGTAGTCCTCAGGCTAACATTCTAGCTGGAAGGTCATTCCACATTCTATCAAGCCAATAACCTCTGGGTAATAGATAGAGTATGACCAATGGATTCTTTTTTTGTTTATCCATTGTCAAAATCCTTAGCTATAAATGGGTCCTTTGGTCCAAGGTGAAGTTTTGCAGAATCTCAGCCACTCGGAAAGCCCTGGCAGAGACAATGTAGGTAGAGAAAGCAAAACTAGATCCAATCTATGCATGAATTTCAAAAAGATGAATTACTACCTCCTCCAGGATGAGAGGGAATTAATGCTTTCTCCATTACCACTAATGGATGCAAGATTTATGATTCTATGCAATCAGCTAGACATCAAGTGGATGGTCTCTTCAAGCAATGGTACTGTATTGAGTGCTCAGAGCCAATTTCTGGTATTGACAGGTCAGGCACTCAGCAGTGTTAATAATTACATCAGCCTTGATGAGAGGACGCCCATACCCATTCACAGCTTCCAACTCAGTCACCACCGGCCCAATGTAGAAGCATGGGGAGACTGAGAACAAATGCTAGCTGACTTCCTCTGAAAGAATCATTCTTTCCATTTAGTTTTTCAGGGTCTCCACTGAAATAGATACTCTCTGGTAGGTAATGATATGATACACCAAGATCCACTTGCTTTGGGCCTACTCGCCTATCTTCGCATTCCACTTTCCCAGATATTATTGTTTTCAATCTTCCAAACTTGCCCCTTCCAGCTGCCTGGCTATATAGCCAAGTCACTGCCAGTACCTGTCCTTACCTCAGAAGAGTAGCTGGAAAAACAGGTTGGGGCTATGATGTGAAAACTCTTATGTGTTTTTATTTTTTAATCAATAGTGGATGGTGAGTAATTTTCTTTTTTAATGCAGATAACTTGGAAAAATTTCTTTTTTTCTCAATGGCTCTGAAAGAGATATTTGTTGGGATAGTTTAACCCCAAAGCCTCATAATGGAAAACTACTAGCGTAAAGTATAATTGATTTGTATAACCCACGTATTATACAAAGAATATGAGATGTAAGTATTTTAAAGAAAGTGGCAAAAAATATTGTATATGCCAAATATAAGCAACCCCCACTGTGGCAAAAATATCAAAGATTAGCAATCTAAGCCAAAAGTATCCATTCCCTTAAAATTAAGACAGTCGCTTAAGCATATTGTGTAATTCCATTTAGATGGAATGTCCAGTATAGTCAAAACTGCAGAGGTAAAAAGTAGATTAGTAGTTGCCTAGGACTGGGGGAGGGGGGGTTGAGAGGGAATGGTGAGTGTAATGAGGAGTGACTGCTAGTGGATGCAAGGCTTATTTTAGGGGATAATCAAAATATTCAATCTTGAGATTTTGGTAATAGCTGCACAACTCTGTAAATATGCTAAAAATCATTGAATTTTGCACTTTAAATGGGTGACCTTTATGTATATAAATTATAGCCCAAGAAGTTTGTTAACAAATAAAAGTAAAGTAACCAAGAATGTGTAACCATGATATGAGATGCTCACATATAAGACTGGGGGAGGGTAGGGGCAGGACTGTTTTGGAATATGTATGATTTTCTTTACTCCTGCTTATAATGTTGATAGGGCATTAGGCCTAGGACTGATATTTGACTTAAAGGCTAAGCAAGTTCTATCTGGATGTTAAGGTGGGTTGATTATTTTAGAATAACTTGTAATTTCTTCTGTGTATTTTGTTTTGCATGTGTTTTTATGTCTAGCCGATAGTAGGTTCTCTCTTTCTGGAGCTTTTCTAGTTCAGGTTCATTGTCATGACTGACAGCTTCCAGCTTAATACACTTCAGTCAGGCTTCAGTTCTTACCTCTCTACTGAGACTGCTCTTAGAAAAGTCACTGAATGCCTCCATGTCGCAAAATCTATTCGTCACTCTAAATTTCTTTTTCACAGAAATAATCTCATGTGGAAAATAGGGGTCAAAAATCAAGTCTCATAAATGACATTTCCTGATAATCCGAGTGTTGGCAATTACTACAATCTGGAAATGACTGCAACACAGCTTTCAGCCAGAAGAGCAAACTCTCAGAGATTTTTCAAAATAATAGTTTTTTGAGTCAATATGGACCCTTGATCCATATTTTTTGGTCTATAATTTTTTTATTGAAAGGTTGATATTTTCCAGTTTATGCCAAGCAGCTTTACATATAGGACATGCATTTACTATTTTTTCAGTATTAGAAATAATTTCAAGAAAGAAGGTCACACTTCTAGTAAAAAAGATATGTAGATATCAATATGCTATATAAGGAACATATTGGGATGAAGAGGAAGGTGTGTTAAATTCTGATAATTCTGGAGAAATTCAGGAACATTTCACAAAAGATGTAGAATTTCCAATTTCTTCAACTGAAGAAACACGCTAGCTGTAAGAACTCTCATGAACAAAAACATAAGCCAAAAATGCTCAGAGAATGGTGAATGTAATTTATAACAAAAGCTTAAGTTTCCTTTAGTGATGTTAAGATCTGAGATAGAAAATATTTTTGAGTTCTGTTTGTAGGGTATTTTAAACCCCTTCATTGGAAATAACTGTGGAAGAATTTCTTTACTTCTCTTCTTTGTCACTCTTTGTCAAATGACGTAACCCCACGAGTAAAGACCATAATATTTACATCTGTTAAAAAAAATGAGAGTTTGTATAAAGTTTCTGTCACTTTATAAAAAACCAACAGGGCTACACATTAAATTAGTAGCATAGAATTGTTAAACATTTTACTGGCTTCAACACAACATTTGAATATCTAATTTTGAAATCTCAGGTACAGCTAAGTGTTTATGGATAATCCTCCCAGCCCTGTGTGGTAGACGTGAATCCTGCTCAGATCTCCCCTCAAGAGGAGCTTCTGTGATGAGTGTAGTCAACCCAAAGCCACAAGACTGGCTGCTTCACCCTTGGTTCAGTCTGCCTACAGCACAATGAGGAGCATAAGACCCAGACCATTCTGCCTGATGCAGGACTCCTCAAACAGACAATCTTTCGCTGGTGACCCTTCAGTCTGGCTGAGTCTTTTTCAGGGCTGTGCCACAACCTTTCTACCCAACCCTGCTTCCTTCCTTCTCTCTCTCACAGGTAGCTGATGGCTCACCGCCCCTGTTTCTGCTTCCTAACTCTTTATCCTTTTCAAGTGTTTGCTCTAATAAATCTTGTATGTGTCTAATTCCATCTTGGTGACTGCTTTGCAGAGGAACCAAACTGACCTACTGTGCCGCTAGTCTTCCTTCCCAACTGCCCTCAACTCCTCACCTTTTTTCGGTCATCCCACACAACTTAATGCCTCTGTATCTTATCAAGTGCTGTTTTCTCCTCTCTGAGATTCAATTTCGCAAGTTTTTAGTTTTAGTCAATTACTGAATGTTTATCTTGACTATGACTTTTGTAATGTTGTAATTGAACAAAATACTCCCTTTACCGTTTTACCAAAATATCTGAACCTCAAAAAGGTAAGTATGAAAAGCTGTCTTCCTTAATGGTACACTCAAAAATGCGAATACATGTAGAGGGATATCACTTAGAGCTTGAACAAGCTTGAACATTTTATCTAAATTAGTATACGTGACTTTTTTTGGAAAAAGGGCTGTTGCTAGTAAAAACTAATGTGACGAAGGGCACGGACTAAAAATGCATGCCTGTGTGTGTGTTTTACCTTTTTTTTTTTTAAGCGGGGGTGGGGAAGTGGGAAAAAGAGTTGAGAACAGGGAGACTAGGAAGAAGGCATAATTCTGAGAGACTGGCCCGAGTGGGCAATAATTAGAGAGGTCTATGAGCAAACAAGGGGCACCATGAAGATTCACATCAGCAGAGTATTAATGAAGGAATCAAAAAGACAGAAGGAAAAAATAATGACAAGAGAAACTCATTTTACTTTCTCCATTTTCTAGAGATCTGGCACTAATTTTAGAAACTTGATTTGGTCAGGTCTGTCTATTCGACAAGAGGGATATTGTCTCTATCAAGCCCTAAAGTTCCTGGGGACATCACCTCAAAAGGCTCTGAAACGTTCCTGCAGGCATTCTAGAAAAATCCAGTATACGCGTATGTAACTCTGTGTGTGTGTGTGTGTGTGTAGTTTCTACTCCACCAGGAACTCACTATACAGGGCCCATGGAAGCTAGGTCGAAGTGTTTTAGTAATTTTCCAAGGGAAGCCTAGAAGATTAAAAATCAATGAGTAGAGAAAAGCCTTATTAAATTGGCCATGAGTATACAACATGCTGCAATATTATTTTGCAGAAAAAATATTTGGCTTCATATTGTTTTTGACATAAACTTATCATTAAAATATTTACATGTGTATATATACACTTTTAAGAAATAGACCTGCAGACTTATATTATATTTCTAACATATTTTAGATCATCTTGAGTTGGCAATTGCCATGGGATTCTTGGAAAATCAAAATTTAATACTCAGCACATCGATGTGACCTTGTGTTCCTGATAAATGGAAGCATTAAGACTCTACCCACCAGGGTTGCATTTCCCACCTGCATTTTGACCAGTTTCCTTAATGACCTTGCCAGCTGATATAAATTGCTTTTTGGAGGGAGCCCAGGAGTGTTAGAAAGCTTAAAGATTTTGCTTCATGTTACAGTTGATGGCTTTTAATAGTGAAGAAAAAAAGTGGCAACTTCTGACATATAAAAATGCCTCTTTTGATTTTGACTGCAGATAACAAGCACGTCTCTTTTATAATAGCAGGACAGAGGTGTTATTTAAACAGAGACATACTAAATAAAATATACTAATTCAAATTATATGCCATTCTTTCTTGTACTCAAATGGTGATCTCTGTTTGGACTGTCTTGATCGTGATCCCTTAGACTAGTGCCATATATTGTCTGTTATTTCCAACATTGCCTCACTTCAGTGTGTATTTTCAAGCCAAGGAGTGTCTCAGCCTCATAATTATAATTAAGCATGTAAAATATCATTTCTTTAAATTATATAAATGAGGTCTATGGATTTGTAAAGGCACATGATTTTGTGGTACTGCAAAGAGATCCTGCAATTTTGTTGAGTAGTCTCTCACCTTGAATTTAAAATATATGATCAATAAAGTGATAAACAAAAGATCCCTAACATGAAGAAAAAGAAGCCAATTTGGCATTAATAACTACATTTTATATTAATAACTTATTTTATTTTTATTTATCATATGTAGGTCTATTTAATGTATAAATGACTGGATAACTAAACAAATATACACCCTGAATGCACCAAATAAATTATTAGAAGATTTGATTTAAACATAGACACACACACACACACACACACACATACTGTTAATGAGTTTATCCTACATGGCTTTGGAAACTATTTAAGCTTTTCAAATGCTATTTCCTCGATAGATTTACATTGTCTCATCCACATTCCACATACACCATACCACAAAAACATTGTCATGCTTTTAATTTTTTTATTTTTTAAGTTTTTCCCTATTTTTTAAAAGGTTTGTGTTTTTCTGCAGTCTTAGAAAATAAGCACCATCTTCATATGTAAATATATTAATAATTCCTTCCTCACTGCACCAACACATAATCCCAAGATGTGGAATGAAAGTAACAGAGTGTATTACTTTCCTATGAGTACCTGAAATTTTTATTTAAAACAAATTGGACTGCAAACAAAAAGATGCAGAAACTATGCTAACGCTTCAAAATATAACAACCAAATGTGTGGAGATTCATTTGGGAAACATCAAATGTAATTTAAATTAAGTTTAACAAAACGGTTGAGACAACAAATTGCTTTCTGTTTTAGCTCAGGGAAATTTACCTTTTACTAGCCTAGCATAATGCCATCTGGCAAAATGTATCCCTTGCTTTTCCCTAGCACACTTTTTGCTCTGTAGATTCTACCAGGATATATTACATTCAAACAAGCATAGAAAATAAAATTATGTAGAAAAAGAAAAATTCCCCTTTGCCTCTAGATTATCACTACAGAGCATCAAGTTGAAGCATCAATATAAAACTGTGGTTTCTCAAACCCCAGTTGGTCGATACATTCATTTCACTTGCTAGACCTAAACAGATTGAGATTTTCACAGTAAAATCCAATTTTACCTATCAATCATTGTGGCATAGGCTGTGACCAAAATTATGGATCCAGTAGTCACTTTCAATATAACTCAAATATTTGGTTGTTGTGACTAAGATAAAATATAGCTATAAAATTATAAATTGCTTTTTGTTGATGTGATGCATGAACAGGTAGGAAATATCATAAAACTGTCTATTTCATGTGGTTAATATTTTTAGTTTCTGTAAACATTAATTCACATTTCTTTGGAAAGTTTTGCTAACAGGAATAATAACTAATGAAAGGACTGACTGTGTCATAGCTTTTTTCCATCACTTTTTGTTAGAACATAAATATAGGTTGACATTTCTTTCCTTACCACATAAACCTTTGAAGGTTATCAAAAAACCTGTGGATGATAGGTTACAATTACAGTAAGGACACATTAATTAGTTGGAGCATCATCTTGATAGGAAATTCACACCCAATCATTTGGAATTTATGTACAATCTTTGTTATGAAATGAAGTAATAAGTCAAAGTGCCTTAGATGTCTGAAAAATAGCAGAATCTTCCTCTACAACTCTGAGCTTTTTCACATTTATATTTCCATTGCGTGTGATGATTATAACAAGTATTGCTAATGTTTCTGGCTTCTTGATATTCAGGCTTTGCAGCTGAACATTTACTGAGACATTGTTGTATATCAGAAACAACTTATATTTTAAGTCAGATTCAAATTCATAGAAAACTGTGCTCAGAGACTATTGGACATCATTCATCCAATTTTTATAAATGTTAAGATTCAGAGAAATGGGAGCTCAGGAATGGGGTGAAAAACCTCCTAAAGAGATTGTATAAAGTAATATCTCAAACTCAGAATTGGCCTCTAAGTCTTAGCATTATATGCCCTCTCTTTTCTCTCTTTCACATCAGGATTCAATATTCTTTTCCGGGGTAAACTTCTTTTCAGATATCCCTACCTCAACAGGGATTCCAAACTGAAAGAGAAGAGCTAGCTTTTAAAGCACAGCTATTTTTTTAATCATGAAAAGTGGAGAAGAAAATTGCTAATAAAGAAAAAATTTAAAGGGGAGATAATATACTTCAAAATAAAGGGTATATAGAATAAAAGTGGGTGTTGTCTGCCATTCATATTTTATACTATTTTTCATTTTGGTATAACAAAGCAAAAATTTTCAATATTTTTTCATTTTTATGAAAATAATTCTGTCTAAATATCTTTACCTATATAAGGCATGCAAATTCTAACTCAAATGCATATATATGACTGTACATATATCCTTAAAGTGTATTCATCAGAAGCAATTTATTGAGTTTCTAATATTTCCAGGCAATGTGTTCGGTGTGATGATATTAGCTGAATAAAACCAGACCTCAACCTAGCCTTCAAGTTGAGGAGACGTACAATAATCTAATACTTATAAAAATAAAAGTGTAACATCAAGCTATAATTATTATTATAACAGAAAGCTATATAGTACCATGAACATATGCAAGAAGAGGGTATAATATAATTGCCTTCCTGAGGAAAAGCTATTTGAGGTGGGATCTGGAAGAAGAATAGTAATTAAACAACTAAAAGTAAAAGACAAAACTGAAGAATTAGTAAGAACATTGTAAGCAAATTCACACATGCAGAAACCTTGTAGCAGAGTGGAGTAAAGCACAACAGAATGTAAACAGCGTTCGGTGTGGCCAGAGTAGAAAGGGAGAGGAAAGTTGTAGAAGAGCCTACTGACTTCTCCCCAAAACATGCTTATTCTTCTACCTGAACATACAGCATGACTATATTTCCCATCCTGCCCTACATGTATGGCCATATGACCCAGCTTTAGCCAATGGAAAGTGAATGAGAGTTATGTGTGCCAATCTCGGGTCTGGTCTAAAAAGTCTCCCTATCATACTTCTCCAAGCTGGTTGCCTTCCCACCAAGTTGGAGATCACTGTGTTGACCTTAGGAGTCGTATGTTGATATGGGCAGGGCCTCCATCGATTTTGCTTCCTAAATGACTGCATAGAGTAGTGGTTCTCAAACATTAGTGTGCATCAGAATCGCCCAATGAGCTCTTTCAATCACAGATCACTAGGGTTTCTTGTACTTTAGGCCTAGGTGGGATCTGAGAATGTGCCTTTATATCCAGTTCTTAGGAGACAATGATGCTGCTGGTCAGGGAACCATGGTTTGAGACCCTTTGCAAAAGCAGAGCACCTACTTTCTTGTAAAAAAATGACGATTATTAGGTGTGAAGGAGATGATTGATTGCTATTGTTTTTTTTCTATTGTATATTCTTGGCTTGTTTGTTAAAATAGACAATGTGGCCTAAATCAATATGGACATTAATGTAATATAAAGTGGATGTTACTCCTCTTTGGAAAGATGCCTATTTTCTAATCACTACTATTGGTTAGCATAGGCAGCATGTGACTCAGCGCTGGTTAATGTGAGTGATGAGGAATTTTGTTGTGGAATGATTAGAACTTTAGTTTTTAGCCCCACATCCATGTAGCAGGTATTATGGAGATGGTCAGTTTCTCTCTTGCCTGAAGGTGATGCCTAGAACTGCTGTGGTCACCTTGTGATGGTGATAAAAGACAGAACGAGGGCAAAGCCACCCCGATAAGTGTGACAGAGTTGTTCTCAGGAATGAGAATCTCTCCCAGAATAATGGAGTAGAGAACAGAGGCACTGACATTAGAAACCAATCCAATTCCAGGACAGTGGGCTGTCCTGGATGACATTACTTCAGTGGTTCTTATCCCAGGGCAGTTAGTCAAAAACTTTGTGCAACACTATGTATATAATATGTTAAAGGTTTTTGTATAAATAAAATTGAATGGAACAAAGTAGGAGTTATAGTTTGAAATAATGCAGCATTTAACGAGTATATTTAGATAACTCAATTTTTTTTCCATGTGTAGTTAGCTATATTTTTTCAGAGCTTCTAGAATCAGAAAGTTAATCTGTTCAACTCCAGCTAGCTAAGAATAACTCATGTTGCTAATAGTTTGTCATTTAATTTATTTAACAATATTTATCCAAATGTATGAATCTTTGGTTTTACTGCCATTTAATGCGTGAAATGTCATTACTGCTAGCTCAAATCACTCCTTATCTAGAAAGTTTTAGGCAAAAGAGAAAAACCAAATTATTCTTAAGGAATTAGATAATTGTAAGATTTGCATTATTACAAATGAATTTAAAGGAAAAATTTTGACTAGAGTTTTAAGAGATTATTCACCAGTAAAATCAATTTTCCCAGGGATAGATAAGATAACTTATACATGCATTCTTGATCCAAAGTACATGGGCAAAGTTTGAAGGCATTTCTTCGAGGAAAAGGTAATAAAAGAGTGAAAGAAGATAAACTCAGGATAATTATACTTAGCCAATGTTAGCAAATCTAAAATTATAGATTACTCAATATATCAAGTAATTATTAGGATCACAGGATCCTGATTCCCTTTCTTCTTATGATAGATCAATTTTCCTTCCTCTTGCCAAAAACCAACTCATTCATTTGTTGTCTTGATCCCAATCCTTCCATCTTTCTACAGAACTTATATAATTTTCCTCTTTCTCCTGTGTCTCCAACGTCACTCTCTCACCTGTTTTTATCCTATAATCATTTCAACAGGGTCTAGTGTTTCCCATCTAAAAAGAAAAAAATAAAACATCGACAACAAATCCCCTCATCCAGTCATTCTCTTCCTAATATTACCTAATCTTTCTCCTCCTGTCTATAGGCAGACTTTCCTAAATATGAATATCAGGAGTAAAAATTCAAATGACTACAGACAGGTAACTTATTAAGTCAACTGTAATGGTCCCAAAATTTCTGTTTTAATTGTACACTTTAAGTACAGTATTTTACTTCTTAAGTCTCCCATAAGAAAACAATAGCATAGGAGATGGCCCCGTGGCTTAACGGTTAAGTGTGCACGCTCGGCTACTGGCGGCCGGGTTCAGATCCTGGGCGCGCACCGACGCACTGCGTGTCAGCTGTGGCAGCGTCCCACATACAGCAACTAGAAGGATGTACAACTATGACATACAACTATCTACTGGGGCTTCTGGGAGAAGGGGGTAAAAAAGGAGGAGGATTGGCACTAGATGTTAGCACAGCGCCAGTCTCCCTCAGCAAAAAGAAGAGGATTGGTATGGATGTTAGCTCAGGGCTGATCTTCCTTGCAAAAAAAAAAAAAAGAAAAAAAGAAAAAGGAAACAATACCATAAACATGATGAGAATTAACAACTGACATCCAACTCAGTGTTAAGACGATTGTAAAGAATATTGGGCACTGAGGCAAATTCTAGAGCAGTGTGATTCAAAATCACATCTATGGACTTGGCTGATGTAAACACAGTTGATCAATGAGCGATTCAGTGAATATGTTGCCCCCTTTTAATTTATTGTACACATGGCAGCCAAAGTGGTTTTGTTAAAAACACTAATCTGTTCATGTGGATTCACTGCTTAACGTAGTTTAATGTTTTCCTTTTGCCCTTAAGAGAAGTACCAAACACCACGTCATTTCTTTATATTATCTGACTCTTGTATCTCTCTTCAGACTCAGTTTTGCTTCTTTCTTGTCATTGGAGATCCATTCAATGCTGGGCTTCAAATTCCTCAAATGGGTTTTTCTATTTCCTGCCTCAGTCACTTTACCTTGCCGCTTCTTATTCTTGACATGTTCTTGCCACTTTTTCTGGCTAACTCCAGCTAATTTTTCTTCTAGCAATCTTTCCTTCCCACCTACCTCGTCTTCAAGCCTAGTTGAAGTTCCTGGCCCCTACATTAGAGCAGTAACTTGCACTTCCTCTTGATAACACTTACCTGCATTTATTCAATATCTATTTTCCTTACTAGACCATAATCTCCATGAGGACAGGCGTCGTGCTTATTTTATTTATTTATTTATTTATTTATTTATTTATTTATTTATTTATTTATTTATTTATTTATTTTGTGAGGAAGATCAGCCCTGAGCTAACATCCCTGCCAATCCTCCTCTTTTTGCTGAGGAAGACCGGCTCTGAGCTAACATCAATTGCCAATCCTCCTCCTTTTTTTTTTTTCCCCAAAGCCCCAGTAGGTAGTTGTATGTCATAGTTGCACATCCTTTTATTTGCTGTATGTGGGACGCGGCCTCAGCATGGCCAGAGAAGCGGTGCATCGGTGCGCGCCCGGGATCCGAACCCAGGCCGCCAGCAGCAGAGCACACGCACTTAACCACTAAGCCACGGAGCCAGCCTTTGCTTATTTTATCTTTAGCATCTCACTCACTCCTACATAGTGAGTGTTGCATATATATTTGTAAAATGAACGAATCAATGAATGGCTCCAAATTGGAGTAGAGGTGAAAGTAGCTCTTTTTCATTTTTGTTTTCTTTTTTCTAGTATTTTAAGTCTATCAAACAATTACTGATTACACGTACAATGTACGTGATTCTAACCTAGTTAATGTATTAAATATCTGACTGAAAATATCCTTGTTCACAAACTATATCAGGTTTAACTTTTGTTAGTTTTATTTACATATGTATATATATTTTGCTTTTTAAAATATCCTGAAACAATTTTCTTTAAGTATAAGGATCTCCATTTTTACTCTGGCACACTTATTCCATAAAGTTTCTCAAAAGTAAATTATTATCTCCAGATACATATATATATACACACACAGATTGTGTGTGTGTATGTGTCTGTGTGTGAGAGAGAGAGGGTGAGAGAGAGAAAATAGATAGAATGTGAAATCATTTGCAGAAAGGCTGGGTTCTAGCATTGTCTCCAGGTAAACATCATTGGTAATTCACTTAGCTTTGCTGCCCTTGAATTTCTACCCTTATAAAATGGAATAGTCACAGCGTGATTCTAACATAGTTCTAATAAACTGATGAAATAATGTTTGTGAAATTCCTTTGCAAATTTTAAAATGTTATTCAAATTCATCCTATCATTAATTATTTTTCCAACTAAACTTGCAAAATTGTTCCACATCTTTATCTTTTATTAAACTCAGGTGTGGCTTTTGAATATAACTATAAGAAAGAAAAAAACACAGATTATTATAATTTAAGAAAATGAGTATAATATTCTAATCTTTGGAGTGAGACTTATTCACTTTCCAGTATTTCTTACATTTTTCTATTTTTAGACTTTTGTCTCCATTCACTAAATCCTTATACAGTCTCATATATTTTGCCTGTAGACCAAGCATCTAATTGCCATTTTTATTCTCTGCTTTATAATAGCTGTCATTGGATAATGGAAGAATCAATCAAAAATTTTTTTTTTGTCTTCATGTCCCTGCAGCAACAGAACTTTATTATTTTTACTCCAGTGACACTGAGAAGCTTGAATCAATATTGACAAAACATCAGGTCTTTTTGAAAAACCTTGCTATGATAGCACTGAAAGCTTAAGCTTTTCACATCTTTTATAGCCATGGAAACTCAAAATTTATTTTCCTCACAAACACATACATCTTAATCCCCTGGAAAATCATTCTGTTGCATTTGAAATGCAGTCACCATAATTGACTTCCAAGCCACAGAACTTGGCTTCATCTCCATATCTGAGAATAGAATCAAGCTCTAAACAAGAGGAACTTTATAATCAGGTTTTGAAGATTAATGTTTCTTTAGAAGGAAAAGCAGATCTTCAGAGCAATCTTATTTTGTTTCTGCTATTGATAGGAAAGAAGAGTTTCTAGCTAAACTAGGAGAAAAACTTACTTATAGATAAATGGATACTTTACCCCTGGAAATAATTCACACTTAAACCTTCTTCATCATTGATATTGATCACTAGAAAACTCTCCAAACCACATGCATACCAAAATCTCTTCCTGTTTAAATACTTCTAATATTCTTCTTGATGCTTTAATCTTAGGTAGTAAGATAGATAATACAATGGCCTTTTTCTTGCATAGCTCACACAGTTTATCGTACAATCTCATGCATATTCTTCTTATAAATTATCTGATCCCTGAAGTTGTCTTTTTTTTTTTTTTTTGGTTTGTTTTTTGGCTCTCATTTGCTCTTTACCCCTGAGAAAATGTATCTGCATCTCCAGCTTTGCCATTAAGCAGTGCTTGTCAGACAGGATATATCATTCAATGGTTGATCTCATTCTTAGTGATGAGCTTAAAACTTGATGAAAATTGAATGATAGAAAATTTGTAATGCAGTAAAATGGAAGTACAGACTATAGAGAGTGGCTGCATAAACAAATTTATTTTACGAAGTCCATTTACATGATTACTTGTTGGTCCTCAAAGCAACATAAACTTGTGCTAAATATGTAATCTGTGATGTTGGCATCTTTCTCTTTTTACAATTATGGATACTAAGTCAAATTTATTTATTCAGTTTTGTGTAAACAGATAATGGATGCACGACTGTGACTCAGATCAGGATCCCAACCACTGTTTCAGAGTTTTTCATACTAAATTATACTGCCTATCCTTCTTAAAATACAAACAGAGTGTCTCCTCTTCCATTCTTTCCTGAGTTTTGATTTTCTTTCTATGCCAATTAATTGTTCTGAACCCCTCTCCCTACTTTTTACTCTTCCTTGAAATCACTGGCTTTAAAAAACTGAATCAGCTGGCTCGCATAAAGAAAGAGTTAATATTTTCAAAATTCAATAATATTCAGTGATTTCCTAAACTTGAAATATTTATGTTGATGCCATTCCCATCAAAATCAAAAACAATGTTTTAAAAGATGTTGGTAAACAATGACAGAGAATATTTCTATCTTTACCTTTTAAATACGCAGTAGGTTACAGATATTGGAATGATGTTCTTAGTAAAACCAATTTCATTGCTTTTTGAGATCAGGGTTAAATTGTTTCTTGACTTTATATATACCTCACAATGGTAGCCTGATTAATCAGAGACAACTTGAAACATTAGTAGTGGTAGCTCTTAAAGGAAAAATAGGTATATACATATGTACGTGTATGTATCTGTGTGTGTATGCATGCATTTTTTATCTATCTAGATCATTCTATGTGTGTATCATATTATTTGTATACACATAAATATATGTATATATGCATCTGTATTTGTATGTGTATATATAGAAAGAGGTATATGAACATTATATCTATACCTATTTATCCATATAGAAGTGAATTGAATGTCCTTTCAAATTGAACTCCCTGTAATATGTTTGCTTCAATATTATTATTAGTTTAAATTTTCTTTTTTAATAATTACACACTGAAAACAAACACAAACTTAATTTTCTCACATAGTATAGATAAACCCCAATGTTTAGCTTATTTTGGCCTAAGTATGGAGTATTTACCTAGAAGGAATTTTGTGAAAACAAAATAGAACAAAAGTTAAATTTCTTGCTCCAAAGGAAAAGTCAAGCATGATACAAAATTTATGTAACCTCCATGCTCCATCTAGCAGAATTGAACTTTCCACAGAGGACAGATATAGATTGATGTTTTAAAAATTACTGCAGGGTACAAACTATGCTTTCAAGGTACAACAAGCCTAACCTATTAGTAGAAAATGTCCATGAAAATTTGTCATTTTTAAGCAAATTTACACTGTTTCATCACTGTTAAGCATCTTATTGAAGACAGAGTTGATGATTTAAAATCATGATTGATTTATGAGCACTGTAGAAATGAGGCAGAAAGCATCAGACTTTGTTGCCAATGAGTTCATTTTTTTTTTCCCCCAAAGCCCCAGTAGATAGCTGTATGTCGTAGTTGCACATCCTTCTAGTTGCTGTATGTGGGACGCGGCCTCAGCATGGCTGGAGAAGCGGTGCATTGGTGCGCACCCAGGATCCGAACCCAGGCTGCCATTGGTGGAGCGCATGCACTTAACCGCTAAGGCACCGGGCCAGCCCTCCAACGAGTTCATTTAGGACAACCAATAATTACACTGTAAGAATTAGATTGTGTGAAATTGGAAAAATATAAAGGAGTCCATGACATTGGTAATTATATTGAAAATGAAATGAACATTTTAAAGGATTTGCTTTCATATATAATTCCTCCTCTGGATATTATATTTTCTTCTTGTCCATTTTCAGAACTGGCTAATATTATTGTTTTGACATTGTTTTAAAGGGAAGCAAGAAAAAAAAACTAGTGAATTATTTTTAAACTATGCGCATGAAGAGAGTAAAAGTAAGATGGGGAAGTAATTTCTTGTTGATAGCAACACAATTTCATAAACACAATTTCTGTCATTTATCCATCTTTCTGTGTACTAATTGGTCAGATAAGAGTTGGCAAATTCATTCATTTTATCATGCTAGAGGTTAAAAAGTCCTTGCTGAATAGGTTATTTTGTTTCATTGCTTAAACACATACACACACAGAAACAAATACATACACACATATAAGTGTTTCTAATAATTCTATAGTCTGGATAGTTTTAACAATAAACTATTTCAAACTTACTCCCAGTAGCAACTATAGAACTAAATCACTTATTTATTAGAGAGATCATTTATTCATTAGAGTACATAAGAATAATAAAATTTGTTTTTAAACCTTCCTACATACCATTCGATTCAGAATATTTTATTTCAGTTTATTATAATTCTGAGGAAGCATAATTTAAGTATAATTTTTCAAATTATAAATTTAATAATTTATAATATAAATATGTTAATAATTTAAAGATATATTTAAAATATTGGCTATATACTATTTTCCAATTCAAACACTTTTCCAGTCATATCTAAATTTTTCATCCAATATCTCCCAAAATATTTATTTAGTGATGGAAACTAAAGCTATTTTGATTTGCCCTCAAATTGTTTTGCCCATGACCAGTGGATTAATCTTTCTAAAATAATGTATCAAACTGCCATTTCCTATTTCAATAATCTGCAATCACTCTCAGTTTCCTATAAGATAAAGTCCAAAATAAAATTATCTTAAAACATATCTACCTTGTGGATGTGCTTTGAACATTTATATCCTGAATTGCTCTTTTCTTAAAGATAGAAACGAATAACCTGGAAAATGTTAATAAATTGTTGCACCAGTATATTGGAAAGTCCAATATTCAGGAAATATGAGCAGAAGCACAATAAAAAGGGAATAAGTGGTCATTTATTCCAAAAGTATGGGTATAAGAACAGTATGCTTTGATATTTTCGGAGATGTATTTTCATATCCAGTAAATTCGCGGATCCAAACTATTAAATGACATCCATCCGTTCAAGAGCTAGATGAAAACTACCAACAATAAAAGGGTCATTGTGACTTGAATCTTGAAGCTGGCTTTATTTTTCAAACCATAGTGAGACACTATTAAGAGATAGGTATTTCTCAGAGAGAAAAGTGAGATCTACATTCATTAAGGGACTTTTCCATGTCAGAAGCATAGATTAGAAAACTTTACATAGGAAGAGGAGAATCAGGGTGTCATGGAAAAGAATTCCACCTGGACAGAAAGGGACAGAGAGACAGTAAGAAAACCTACCCCTTACTGCCCAGTAGATACAGAAAAGGAGAAGAGAGAAAGTGATAAAACATTTGCTCAAAGAGGTCAGTGCCCTTGTTTTTCTTGTTTTTGTTCTGTTTTGTGAGGAAGATCAGCCCAGAGCCAACATCTGTTGCCAATCCTCCTCTTTTTGCTGAGGAAGACTGGCCCTGGGCTAACATCCGTGCCCATCTTCCTCTACTTTGTATGGGATGCCGCCACAGCATGGCTTGACCAGCAGTCTGTCGTCGGGCCCGGGATCCGAACCTGCGAACCCTGGGCCACTGAAGCTGAGCGCAGGAACTTAATCGCTATTCCACTGGGCCGGCCCCATTCTTGTTTTTTCTACTTCTCTGTTTTTCTACTTATAATTCTTAATAGCAGTGTGGAAGGAATATCCAGATATATTTTAAAGAAGCCAAAGATATCAGAGTTGATAGTTTGCTTTCCTGAGAATTATCTGGAAGTCTGTAAGCTCCTTAATGAAGATCATATCCTCACATCCAGCTTGAGGCAATACCTAGCATGTAGTTACAGAGAAACGCTGCACGTGGAAGGTGTCTAGTTGAATAAGTCTGTGGAAGAACTCACAGCCCTTGAGAGACTGTGAGTGATGTGCAGATGACTCAGAAGTTCATGCATGCTTAAGCTCAGAGAAGTGTCATTTATGAGCTGAGAGGGTCCGTGGACAGCAAATTCAAAAGCAGCCAGAGTTCACATTTGTGATCAGAGCCAAACAAATTTCCAGCATTCTGACTGAAGGAATAGGTAAGACCAGTGTCACCTGATAGATACCA
This sequence comes from Diceros bicornis minor, assembly GCF_020826845.1. Lineage (NCBI taxonomy): Eukaryota > Metazoa > Chordata > Mammalia > Perissodactyla > Rhinocerotidae > Diceros > Diceros bicornis. The sequence goes on from NC_080766.1 coordinate 20,897,747, forward strand.
GTTCAGTGAAAAAGTTAGACAAACCATGAACCAATAGCGGGTTTGTGTTCCCTCTTACCGACTGCCATCAAACCCTTTAAACCCCCAAATATACCCCGATACTATCTTGGAGGTAAATTAGGAGGTGAAAGGGGAAAGGATGATGTGAAAGCACGAGCAATAATTAGAAAGAGACAATTTACATGGAAGAAACTGAAATGTAATTAATTGGAAAGTTCAGCTCTCCTCTTTATCCTAGTAGGATGGTCATCTAGGAGAAAAACTAAGTAAATTTCAGGAAATAAAGAAACTATGGGTTTTTTGTACATTTAAGTTGTGTTAACTTTGTTATTTGTTATGTAGCATCTTAGTTTTCTATTGCTGATATAACTAATTACCACAAATTTAGTGACTTAAAACAACATAAATTTATGTTTGACAGTTGTGTATGTCAGAGGTCTCGCTGGGCTAAAATCAAGGTGATAGCAGGGATTGAGTCTTTCTGGAAGTTCTAGGGGGGAATATGTTTCCTTATCTTTTCCAGTTTCAGAGTCCACCTGCTGCATTTTTTTGCTTATGACGCCTACCCCATCTTCAAAGCCAGCAGCATAGTATCTTCAGATCTCTTTATCTCTTACTGACACTCCTGCATCCTTCTTGTACTCTTCTGATTACAGTGGGCCTACTGTGATAATCCAAAATAATCCTCCTATATCAAGGAGGATTTAATTTAATCACATCTCAAAAATCTTTTTTGCCACATAAATTAGCATATTCACAGGTTTAGGGATTAGAATGTGGAATCTTTGATGGGGGAAATTATTCTGTGGACCACACATGTGATAGAGAGATTAAAAAAAATCCAAACATTCCTCCTAAACAACAAGGCATCATTACTCCAATATAAAGAAAAATATTGAGATTTGTTAGAGAAACTTAAAGAATAAGCATATCATAGATGTATGGGGCTAGAGAATTTATAATTTATTGAATTCAAGAGCACCTAAAAAATGTCAAATTATTAAGTTCTGTTCTTAAGTAAATGGTTGTGGCTATTGTCTTTGGAGCCTTTGTTCATCCCCCAAAATATAAATTTAGGGCTTATCTTACTCTTTGATATGTGTCTCAGATAAATAGTACAGAGACTTGGTCAGAGACAACTAGATTTCTCTTAATAGCCATATTCCTCATCTTCATTAGTGACAAAACAGATTTTGATTCAGTAACATTTCCAATTTGAATAAAGCTTACATTTCCCATCTTCAATTTTAGGTAGGTATGCCCATAGTATTAAGTTCTGAATGTAATAAATATAGAGTAGTCCCTAGAACATCCATGGAGTACTCTGTTAAAAAAGGAATGCACTTCTTCCTTGCAATTGCTAGAATTGTGTGCTGTGATGGCAGGATTTCAAAGGCACCATCTTGGGTCATGAGGCATTATCTAAGAATATAGAGCAATAAGACAAAAGTCCCTGACCTAGTTTACCTCCAAAATGCCTACCTTCTACTTACTATGTTATGAGAAAGAAATCAATTTTTATATTTTCAACAACTGTTTGTTTTAATATATGTTTCATGCAATTGAATCTAAATCTAACTGATATAGACCTCATAACAGATCAAATATCCAATACCAGTCAGTGAAAAACTTGGTCCATCAAAGTAATGTTTCTGCATCAGATGAATAGTCAAACTTGAAGACTCTATCTTGGTGGGTCGTTGCTAAGATTGTGGAGAAATGGGTACAGTTGAGAGGGCAAAGATGAGGAAATGGGTTTCTCCATGTAACAGGATAATATTCTGACAAGTGAATTTGTGTTGCAAATGCTGTATATTTTTCTCATACTCCTAAAACCTGTTAGTTAGTCTATAAGAACTACAATCTTACAATTATTGTTTTTCTTTTCTAACTTTACATACATAACTTTATGGAATTTTTTTTCAGATGTCCTTGAAAGTAATGGAAGCAAGAGAAGTGATGTTGAGTGCCAGCAAACAGGAAATAAAGAATTGAGTATTGGAAAAAACAACAAGAATAACAACAATGATGACTAAGTTCTGTGTTTATCAAGGCCCAAACCCAGCTTCCGTAGTAGTGTCTAGCACAGAATGAAAGACCTCAAGAGGAGGAGGGAGCATGATGCCCCTGATCCACTGGGATCCAGCCTTCTGAGGGACGTCCACTTGCCAATTCTGTATGGAAGTAGTAGAGTCTTTGTAGCCAAAGGAGTTATATGGTCCAGGATGAAGGGATGTCTCATGGGTAACTACAGTTGTCTGATGAATGCTAAGGGTAGAGCTCAATTGCCGGTACCTTTGAATCCATAGTTAATATACATTTCTTATTTTGATAGATGTAGTCAATAGTACATATATTTCTACTATGAGAATCTGAATGTTACGTTTTGGCCCCTTGAAATTAAAGAAGGAAATTAAATATTACACCTGAGTTCTGTGTGTTCTAATTTTTATCATCCTCTCAGCCATAGGAATGGGTAATTTATTACAAGAATTATTCAGATTATTCATACGTGAGGCTTACATTACCCCTTCACAATTTTCTCCTTATATAATCTGTCAGACTTTCTACAGGACCAATCCCAGTATGATCTTCAAGTGCCATGGCTGACTCATGCAGTAGTGTTCATTGCTCACCATTGCTCACGCACTCCGTCCTCCAGAATGCCCTTCTCATTCCTCTTCATATGATCTAAATTATGTTCAGAATTCAAGGAGTTAGGCAAATATTTTATGAATAACATTGGTTGAGAATATTCTAAAGTCTCCGGAATTATATTAAAATAATCCTGCAGAGGTTATCAAGAAATTTTCAATTTTTATTTCATACACATGCACACACATTGCTGTAAATTCTGAATAAAAGCAGAAACTTCTAAAATTCCGTGGCATTTTTGAATGAAAAAAACATGGCATAACCTCCTAGCCACATTACAAATTATCAAATTTCACTCCAGAAGTTTCACTTATTCACACATCGATCAGTAGTGACTGATCTCAAGGCAATAGATAGATAGATAGATGATAGATAGATAGATAGATAGATAGATAGATAGATAGATAGATAGACGTATATATTTTTGAAATTACTTTTGGCAACTTAATAGGCAAATATCTGTATGTATAGATCTACATCTCTATATAGTGTAAACTTGCATTTATTTTTATATATCTCACTATTTTACATATTTATTTTTATGGTTATATTTTATTAAAACTCTGTGTACAATTTATATTAATTTATCAAATTTAGTTATTTTTCTTCCATGTTTTCTGGCATTTTGTCAGATTTAGAAAGTTCGTTTTCACCCTATTGGCTTCCTCTGCTCAGGCTGCCATAACAAAATACCATAGACTGGTGACTTGACAGAAATTTATTTTCTCACAGTTGTAGCGGCTGGAAGTCCCAGAACAGGGTCCCCACGTGGACAGGTCTGGTGAGAGCTTTCTTCCTGCCTTTCAGACAGCACCTTCTGGCTGTGTCCTCACAGCACAGAGTGAACGCTCTATTGTCTATTCTTATAAGGACGCTAATCCCATCATGAAGTCCCCACCCTCATGACTTCACCTAAACCTAATTACATCCCAAAGGCCCCATCTCCAAATTTATCACATTGGACGTTAAGGCTTCAACATATGAATTTTGGGCGAACACAATTCAGTCCGTTGCGCCTAAGTTTATATAATCAATATAATACATTGACCTCTGTTCAATTTTGAAAAAATATTTATATATTTATTCTTCTACAATATTTTTGGTACAAATAGTTACCTTTTACAATAAGACATATGGAAAAATTCATTTTTGAACAAGTCTCATATCGGTCACCATCTTCTACTACACTTTCAAAATGATTCCAATTTTATAAGAAATAGCAAGTACTTTGGGATAAAATAAAAAGAAAATTTGCAGTTGGTAAATTCGTAGAGGAGATTTTTGTGCTTCCTTAAAATTTTTATTGAACTCATATTTACTCCTTAATTCTGTTTCTTCAAGTACATGGATTAACCAATCTTGAAATGTGCGTTTTCTCAAAAATTGCATATCCAGTCCCAGCAACATCACTGTTATTCTCAAACTCATCAGTCTAGGTCAGGGTGACTCTTCTACTTTCCCACTAATTCCAATAGTCTATCAGGTCTGTTAAATGTGGGCTCTCGGCTGAGGTCTAGACAGAAGCAAAATAGGATTTCAAGCAGAAGTACATGTGAGTACAAAGATCTGGATAACCTCACAGAATATAACCAGAGTGAATTTCCAGCCCCATGTGGCCCCATCGCAGCATTCGAAAAGAAAAATTCATCAACCAACAGTAATTTAAAGGAATTCTAATGTTCTTTTATCTCTTAAAAACCATTAAAGTACATCCTCTATAAACCCTTTCCCTTCTTCTTATTCGCCATATCTCATCACCTGAAGTGGCGCTGAATCCCTTTCTATCCGCTACACTCCTTACTCAACAGTACTGAGGTGAGCTGTCCATGTAGCATTCGGCTCTCCTCCATTTTGATATTTTTTCCACTTCTTTTTTTCTCAATGTAAGTTACATCTGTGCCTATAAACTCTCATTCTCGCTTCTGACTTATCATGCTCTAATTAATTCGATTTGCATAGTAAACTGTAACAACTAGAGAGTATGTGTGTGTGCGTGTGTGTATAAGTACCAAGTAGTAATTACCAAAATGGCCCTGAGTGAGTAGAGATTAGTAAATCTATCAATATTAATAACATTTTTTGGTTTATATTTTGTTATTTTTCGTGCTCTAATATACTATTATAGCGCATTGTCTTCCATTCTCAATTTCTCACTAAAAATAACTGAGATTTTAACATATTTTTGCTTCATTTGGACAAATCAAACCAGTATAGTTATTCCTCAAGTATTCTGGGTACTTAAATTCTCCAAGTAAATTTTAGAACTTGTCAAATTTCCCCTCCAAGTCTGTGATCTCAATATAATCATGTACCATAAGGAGTAAATCTTGTCAAGAATAATTGTAAAATGTTAAGAGTTCCCAACAAGAAATTTTACTCCCTTATAAAGACTTTTATCCTTTTTTTCCATCCAAATTATAAAGATAACTTGTTGTCTTGACTCATGTGTATTTTATTTTCTTTTGGACATATTTGCATTTGAAAATTTCCGTAATATATTATTAAATGTAACAATAATTATAATATTTAGATTCCCTAATCTTATTTTTATTTTCCTTAATTTTTTCAGTCAAAAGCAGTAAAGAAATACTAAAATTCCCATATAATTGTATTTACGTAAAATCTTATTTCATTTGTAAATTTTTGTTTATAGTTTATACAATCTAAAACATTTATTTTGTCTTTCTTTTCAATTAAAATGACTATCTAGTTCAATATTTATTTCCATGAATTTCTCTATTAATAATAATTGTAAGGACTAAAATATTTGACCTATTCATTTACCTTTAATATTTGATTAAATTTAATTTACGATCATGTTTTAAAATGCTGAGAGTAGTATTTCCTTTTTTTCTAAACTCGAATTGAGATTTGGACCTTTATTAGGAAGATTAAAATTCTGATATTTATGATTTTCATGTGCTTATCTTCCTTTTGTTATCTTTGTAGCTTTGTGTTTTTCTACTTTCTCTTTCCGTTGTTTCTTGCTGGTTTTGTATTTGGATTACAGATTTTTGCTTCTTCAATAGTTTTAGAAGCAATATGTCCTGCTTTTGACAATGTAAATATGATTATTTACATTTAAATCTTTAAGCAATGTATTTTTAATTGTTAAAATGTTTAATAAAGGTACACTTTTTGTTTCCCTATTTAAGTAGTATTTGCAGCATTCAAAATATTGGTAACTTTCAATAAAATTGAAGTGTTACATCACAATTAGTTTTAATAATTTTTTTACACTATAAATTTTCTTTTATTTTTTTTTTGCCTTACATTTGGCTTAATATTGCTCAGAATACTAGTGAATACAAACCAATTTTTATTACTTTGGACCTAAACTCTTTTTTTAATGCTTGGATAAGTAAAGAACATTTTTATAATTCTATCTTTTTTTAAGCTGTGTGAAAAGGCAAGAACATTTATACATATATTTTTTCTGGATAACATTTACTTCCTAATAAAATTCTCACCTATGTTTTATATTTATATTTAGTGACCTACCTAATTCTCTCCAAAAACTCTGTGAGTGATACCGGCTCAACACAAGATTGACATAAGTGAAGACTTATTGCAGAAAACAAACCACATTATAACTTTGAATGACCTGATTAACCCAGCTGGATATGCATCTTCCAGGAGATATACATGCTTTGTAGATTTTATGGCCCGTCCCAGCTGCTATAAGTTGATAACTTTGTCCTTTTGAGTTCTTTAAGACTGTGATGACATCTTATGCTGATAGCCATCATCAATGACAACTGAAAGATCTGGGTATATGGCATTGCTCCAGTCTCTGATGCATATCAAGTAAAACAAAAGATTATCAGGAACTAACACCAGCTGCCTCTGCCACCTGGAGACCAGCCCACTATATAACTGGCCTGTGTCTTTGTTCTGTAAGATGGTTCTTTTGGACATTAGTTGCCCATCTTCCCTCTTGCTAGCAAGCTATAATAAAATCTCTTCCTCTCCTACCACCTTGCCTTTTGACTATTGGCATGTCTGCTGGTGGGCAGACCACCTCCCTTGGGCAATAACATGACGAGATACTTACCATCATTTTACAGATGAGTGAACTGAGGCTTAGAGAGACTAAGAAATCTGCACACATTTTCACTTACAGAAATTGACAGAGCTGTAGTTCAATCCTGGTATCTCTATCCCAAAGCCCATCTCAGCCAACGTGTTGATCTTTCCTCTACCACAGAGAAATTAATTCTATTATTTACATTATTCCTCATCTTTTTTTCACTGTGTTTGTTGGTTCTATATTTCCTATCCTCTTTATCTAACACCCATTTTCATCATTTTCTTTTTTTTGTTTGTTTTTGTTTTTAGAAAGCAAAATTTAACTAGGGAACAATTTGTCTTCATTTCCTAAGTCCTAGGAAATAATTGTTTAAATACTTATTCTTCATCCTGTGGAAGGAAATCCAAAGATTTCCCCCTCATATTTTTATATTTTAAGGGGCAATTATTTCTTCTAATTACCTGTGGTCTGATTTACTCTTTACATGGAATTATTTTATTTACTCTGTATCCTTCAAAGTTTCTATGATCTTCACACCAATTCATCCATTATTTTCACTACAATTCCTTTTCTTTGATTTCTCTCTCTCAAATAAATAGTCACAGGAGCTAGGTGGATGTAGCAGAAGTTTAACTGAAGATTCTAGTTTAATAAAAAGGCTGTATAGCATAGCTCTTTGGGTGGTAATTTATCTTAGAATATCAGACTCCCCTGTTTCTAGAGTATTACTGAGCCACTCGTGCTGTAGAAGCTCTGGCCTCCTGCCATGCTTCTTGTTCTTTGTACCAAACCAAATACAGACCCCCCGAAGAGAGTTTTGTGGGGTTGTCACCTCTGGAGGAGAAGATGTAGTTTATCTGCCTTTTTTTCTTCAGTTTGACTATATTTTACGAGATAAATTCTGTATAATATTTTATTTCAATTCAAACCTCCATGCCTTAAGAAAAATGGAGGGTTTTTTAGTTTTTGGCAAGAGTGTGTTTCTCAGTCTCAGTTTTTGGTTGTTTTTTTATTGTTTTTGTACTTTGCAAGTTTTCATTTATTTCTGTATTTTCATAAATATTTTAGTGGAAAGTTAAGAAACTGACTTGAGAGCTATTGATTGAATATGTTTTAAACTGGAAATTGTCTTAATAGAAGGAAGAGATTTAATTTAACAAAATGGAGAAACAACACACTTTATTTCTTACTTAAACTATTTAGAGCTGTATTCATTTCCTTCATAAAATTATTAATAATAATAATTATACTAGAGTCTTTTTAATAGCTTTATTGAGATATAATTCATATACCATAAATTCACCCATTTAAAGTGTATAATTCTATGTTTTTTTAGTATATTCACAGTGTTGTGCAGCTATCACTTCAATCTAATTTTAGAATATTTTTATCCCTCTAAAAGGAACCTCACATCCATTAGCAATAATCTACTTTCTTTCTCTATAGATTTACCTATTTGGTCATTTTATATAAATAGAAACGTACAATACGTCATCTTTTCTGAATGGCTTCTCTCACTTAGCATTGGGTTTTCAAGGTTCATCCATGTTGCAGCACGTACCAGTACTTTATTCCTTTTTCATTGCTGAATAATATTCACTTATATGGATATACCACTTGCAATTTTCCATTGGTCAGTTGATGGAAATTTAGGGTGTTTCTACTTTTTAGCTATTATGAATAATGCTACTCTGAACATTCGTGTACAAGTTTTTGTGTGGACATAAGCTCTCATTTTTCCTAGAGGTATACCCTGAAATAAAATTAACGATTCTTTTCCAAAGTGGCTGCACTATGTTCCCACCGGCAATGTATGAGGGCTCCAATTTCTCTACATCCTAACCATACTTGCTGTCTTCTGTCCTGTTATCATAGCCCCCCTAGGGAGTGTGAAGGAGTAGTTTTGATTTGTGTTTCTTTTTGGCTAACAATGTTGAGAATCTTCTCAGGTGCTTATTGGTCATTTGTATATTTTCTTTGGAATAATGTCTACTGAAATCTTTTCCCAATTTTTGATTGAATTATTTGTATTTATATTATTGAGTCATCAAAAGTGTTTACATGATGAATACACAATGTTCACACGTATGTAGTATATAAAAGTGAACACACATCTCATATCTGACATATGATTTGCAAATATTTCCTCCCATTCTAGAGGTTATCTTTTCACATTTTTGATGGTTTTATCTGCAGCACAAAAGTTTTAAATTCTGATATAGTTTCCTTTATTTATTTATTTCACTTGTGGTTTTTGGTGTTATATCTAAGAAACTACTCCTATGTTTCCTCTAAGAGTTGTATAATTTTAGTTCTTACATTTAGGTCTATGGTCAATTTCGAGATAATATTTGCCCTGTGTCAACCACTTATTGCCATTTACATAAAGGTTGCACTTTCTCTCCTTAGCCAATTAGATTTGAACCCTTTATTGTTGGATATATATGTGGCTTGGGTACCGCTATCATTATTTAGGAAGCTGACATTGTTTGCCTTATTCACCCAAGGCTTGGTGGTTCCCTCTCTGATGGCTCCTAAGAGAGTGCAGTTGGAGAGAGGCACACAGTTTTCCAGACTGCCATGAATGTGGGTGGTTTTATTTTTAAGCTCTTGAAGTCACCTGGGGCTCTGCGTAGCTTATTGTTCAATCAACGTTTGCTCAGAAGTCATGTTTAAGCCCCTCATGCCAGTAAGCCTTCTGCTCTCTGGTGATGAGTCAGTGTGCAGCCTGAGGAATGCTTTCAATTCTGCAGAGCACCCTGCTCTGATCACTCCTGAGTGGGTGCAACCTCGCGCATGTTCACAGCCTTCTCAGTCCCCATGGTTGGCCCCGATCCCAGGGCAGCTCTTCTCAGCTGTCCTTTTCCAGAGTTTTCTCTATTAAATTTCTGGCTGCCTTTCTGTTTCGCTAGTATCACTGAACTACCAGCTTTCTCTTAATTGCTTTCCACCATGATCTTCATTATTTTCGACAATGCCCTTTGGTATGAAGTTCTCCATTCTCTGTTCCAAATAAAGTCAGTCCCCTCAAGCAGAGCCGAGGAAGCTGGTTATTCTGAAGTCCTATTTCTCTCTCTGGTCACAACTTCTGTGCCACTGCACCGAGCCAGAGGTGGGGACCCACCTTTCCCAAGTGAGGCTGCTGTTCCATTAGTGGGCAGTGTTTCTGTTTGTATGTGTGTGTAGGGGTTGGGGGTGTGGGTGGAGAATGGCAGCCTCTGGTCTCCTCGGCCTGCCCCTCTTGACGTGGAATCTGTGTCCTTTGAACAAGAGTGGGATAACACAGGCCCTAGAGTTCTTGGTCTGCCACCCCTGGGGTAGACCTAAGAGTGGGAGCGGGATGGGGAAAGTGATAATTGGTCCTCTCTACCACACCTGCCTGGAATACAGCTTCTGCAACATGAGACTGGGGGGATGAGAAAATTAGCTCCCATCTTTTTAGCTGCCCAAGGTAAAGTACTGCAGTAGAGCTTCCAAAACAGGAAATAATGCAGTGGGGTCATGACCCAAATGCCTCAGACTGGCTGCTGTTCTTACCCAGACTCAGTAGATTTTCTTGATTGAACGTTTCTCCATTTGCTGTATGCCCTTTGAACAATTTCCAGAGGCTTTAAACGGTTGTTTTTTATAATTTTCACCAGTTAAATTGTTATTTTTCTGGGGAGAGCATCCATTGTGCTCTTAGTTCACCATTCTGAAAGTCCTGCCTACACTGTAGTTTTAATATCTTTGAAAGTCTTGATTGTTACAAAATATAGTAAAATTTTGCCTTTAATTTTGTGCATACTGATGCAGAACTTCATCTCTCTTAGAGATCAATTTATGAAATATAAGCCTGAAAATATGAATAAAATAATAGATCTTAATAGTAAGGGCTCTTGTATTTTCTTATTTTAAATTAATGTGCTGCATTAGTTTATAACTAAATGTTAAGTAATTCATTTACATAGCTCAGTTTTACTCACTAATGCACTTAATTAGTAGCAATTACCTAGGACTCTAGAAACAAATTTCCATGGGTACGTAGGATGACAATTTGATACCAAGTCAAGAAATTGCTTTATAATTGATAAATTGCCAATGTTAATTTAAAAGAAATGCTACATGATTAATGTCCTTGATAATCAAATTTACATAGCTGTATTAGGATCATCACAATATTCAGTAAGGCAAAATGATCTGCTCCAACTATTATCTATTTGAATATCATATCAATATATCCAAATAGAATAGTATTGCTCTTTCTTAAAGTTTTTGTACATTTCTTATGCTGACAAGCTGGATGAATATCACTTTTATTTATGCGGTTTTATTAGTAGTAAAGCCTAGGCAAAATAAACAAGCAAACAAACTATACTCTCATCTTCCTCTTTACTGTATATGATCTTTTCTTAAGTGTAAGAAATTTAATTTTGCTTCCAACTTTGTAGAGAATAGACTCCAATCTCTCTCTACAATAAAATCATCATCTGGCGAGGTCATGTGAGATAAATGTAAGTGAGATGAATGTAGGCAAACCCAAAAGGAGATATAAAAAGCAGTTGTAGAAAAAGTTTGAGAATACATTTCCCAGATTTTTATTAGGAGCTTTTATCTTTTATCTCCGTATTGGAAGCATAGACACTTATGAGTTTGTTTATTACCACATGAAAATTTGCAGATAGAGGTATAAATATGTGCACACATATATACATATATGTACACATAAACTACATACTGAAAAGGTTTCCCTGAGTAATATAAACGGACACATAACTAATGTTTAACTTTGTGGAAAATCATTTGCACACTTATTTTTCACATTTTTCATTCATCTTTCATTCATTTTCACTTAGAGGGTAGACTGTTGCAAAAGTTTGCAAATTCAGATCAATGCAACATAAATTTGCTTATATATCCTCCTGTAGTGGCTTCAGCTTATGAAAGTTCTTGGGAGGATCCACCACAAGTATTATCCTAGTAGCTTTCAGTGGTGTGTCTTTGTGTGTGTGTGTATCTGTGTGTGGGGTGTGTGTGTGTTTGTCTAAATCTTCATCTGCAAAATTTGCCTGTATATGCACCTGTGGCAGCTTCAACATATACCAAATATCTTGTGAGGATCCACTATAATATGTTATCCTTGTAGCTGGAATGGTATTCACCTTGAACCTTTGTTTATCTTCAGGTTTTCTGTTGGTTAAATTTGCTAACTAACATCCCCCAAAGTTACTGAGTCTTAACAACAGCCATTCACGTAGCTTTTGGTTCTGCAGACTGGCAATTTGGGTTGGACTCAGTTGGGTGATTCTTTTGGCACTGATGCTGTGGCAAGCTGTTTGATTATTAGCTGGAGGCAATTGGTTTATGAAAGCAGTGGTTGAGAGTGCTGGTGACTGGAGCCCCTCTCCGTGTAATCGCTTATCGCCCAGCAGGCTAGTGTGCATTTATTCACATGTTTACTTGGTCACAGTGCATTAAGACAGGAAGTACTAAGATACAGGTGCTTTTCAAGTCTCTACTTGTGCTACATTTGCTGCTTTTCCATTGTCCAGTGTATGTGACATGGCTATGCTGAAAGTCAGTGGAAAATAGACTTCAGATGCTGGAAGTCACCGTACAAGGAAAATGAGAATCAGGAAGGGAAACGTTATGGCCACATTTGCAGGCTACCACCCTCCTTAATATGTTGATTTTATTTTATCTGAATAACGTAGCAAATGAGTTCTTAGCCTATTGTTCGAAATAGCAAGAACCACATCCTAATTTAGTTGTTCCAAGTGGTATTTAAAACTAAATTCATCCCTGTAAAGGTTAGCTTTTGCATATAGCCATGGTTGCTGTTTTCTTCATCCGTCTGATATTAAGACCTTGAAAACTGACAAGTTGAACCTCAAAATAGTACAAACTGTACCTTGGATAAGTTTCTTTGTTATTCCTATTTCTCTAAATCTCTTTCTGTTGAGTCATATTGGTTTTATTTTTTTAGGTTGATACAATTTAACTCAAAGAGTAATACAATTAAAATAGCATATTTTATAAGTTAATACCCTATGGAGTATTACACAAGTTACTTTTCTGTTTCAGATAATTCTATTCAAAGACAACCAAATGGATAGATGATAGATACACAGATAGATGGATGGATGGAAAGACAGATATAAATATGTGTGTATGTGTGTGTGCAATATATACATATATGTAGATATATGTTATGAGTAATACATGTATTAATATATAGTTATGTATATAAATATATATAACTGTATATAAATATAATATATATTTATAATATGTATATAAATTTGGGGGCCAAAATTAAATGTGAATAATTTGAATTATCCTAAGGGTAATCATGAAAGTTTGAGGTGACTACACAAAAAAGTGACAGTCTAGAAATCTTGTTCTTCTAAATATTCTATAGCATCTTGCTCTGGCTTTTATTTTTTTTCTAGATGAGAAAATGTCTAGATGTCTTTAGATTTTTTTCTTTGGCACAGCTTTCCTAGAACTAAGAAAATATGCATGTTAAGTTGTTTAAAATAGGTTTATGGTTACTAATGGCAGCATTTTCTTGCCCTGATTGGATTTCAGCTCTCAAAACACAAGACTTACTAATTGTTAATTCCAGAGATTCTCAGCCATGGAATTGGAAAAAGTGCCATGCCACATTCAGTTATGAATTATGTAGCAAATAATTTGTACTGATATTTGTGATTGGTTTCACATATATATGACTTAGAGCAAAGTCAATATTAGCCCAATAATAATGTCACTTTTACTTACTTGTCATTTGCAATACTTTCTGGAATAGGCTAGAATGAGGCAGCACCCGATCACAGGGAAGCCCATGGGAGTGCTGCACATGAGAATGTCATTCATTCTGTCTTCTTTTAAGATGACAAGAAAAGCAAAACAGAGAAAAATTGCTTTGATCTATATGTTATGTGAGCTTAAGTTTTAGGGAAACATAGCATTGAATAATGTACCATGATGCTATTCACTAATGTCAATGAAAAATGACACAGCAGCTGAATTTGTCAACAAACTTCTCCCTCTATGTTGTTCTACATATATTGTGAGACCAGGATTTGTTGTTGCAAGGAGCAGGTGTCTAAAATTATAGCATTATTCAAAGCATCAAAGAAAGGTTAAGGAGAGAGCACTAGGTGATATTTAAAAAAAGAAATCTCATAAGCATCCAACAGATGATGCTTGTAACTTCTTCCTTTTTCCCACTTTCCACTATGACTGGAGTAGTTTAGTAGTGTTGAGACAGGCCTTCAAGCAATGGCCCCACAGAAGGCAGTATAAGATCCTTTAAAAAGTCTGTGATAATGTCTTTCCTTCAGAAATACTTCCACCAATTCTTATCACCAGTGCTACCATGCTCACATGTATTACTCCTAGAAATGCCATTGAGAAGAGGAATGTGAATAGGAAAATTTGCCGTGGACTTTCTTTTTGTCCACAGAAATACGCATTCTAAACCCCTACTTCTGTTAAAAGATCAATATTCCTCTCTTCAAAATATATATTAGAAAAAAATATAATGTATGCTTTCAAAGAATAATATATTTAGTATCTACCTCCTTTTCACAGTAAACTTTTAACTCAGTTTCTCATGTATAACAATTTCAATAGAAAAACAGAAACTTCTCTAGTTAATTCGAGGGAATGAATTTATTACAGAGACATAACTTCATACAGCCATGGAAAGGTTGAGGTGGTGGTTAAAGAGACCTCTACTGGCTTCAGGGAAACCTGGAGAAAACTGTTCTTATGACCCCTGGTGACCAGCTGCATGTAGACAAAGTGAATGGTTACCAGGACGACAGGCATAGCTATTGGCAAACGCTCATGATGTTCTGTACCGATGCCCTGACACCTGCTGAAAGCGTAGGCAAGTCAACTCCACACCTATGGCTTAATAGCTTCAGAGCAAGTCTCTGGCTATTTTCATCACTATATTAAAGAACTTGGACAAATTTTCTCTAAATACTTGCCAGATAACTCTAAGAATCTATGACTTTGCAAAATTTCGAAATTTATTGCCATGAGAGATCAAAAGTTACAGAAATAGCACAAGTTACAGAGTGCCTCTGTGTGCTCTTTATATTGTTGCAGTGTCATTTTCCAAAAATCTTCTGTTTAGCTCAAGAGAACAGCCACTGTTTTTCCCTGATACCTGTCAGCAACTGCTCTAGCCCACTGATTAACTGTGTTGTATTCTGCCGCGTGAGGTCTATTCATGTTTTGTAAAACACGTCACTGACAGAAGCCAAAAATAAAAAGGAAAATGTGACATCCCTGGTGCCACCATGCTAAAGAGCCACAAGTAATTGTGATCAGCAGAGATATTTTCAATTATCAAAAAGACACATCCAAGTTCTACGGCTCCATTAGGATTTTTTAATTGAATTTAATCTTTCACTATTTAGTCGACTAAATTGTTTCATGATTATAAGGGTGAAAAATATACAAGATTATTTGCTCAAATACAGAAAAGACTGATTGAGCTTTGAAATCTTTCACTGAAAAAGCTACACTAAATTGAAAACACTTGGTTTAGCTACTTCTGAGGGAAGACCAGACAGCAAATGGAATGGAGGCTATAAAAATGTATAAGAAGCCAAGTAATTCACAAGTGATTAATGATAATGGTGATATAGATAAGACCTTTGGTGATAAATACACAACCTAGTTTAGAAAATACAACAGAGTAATTAGATTAAACTGAGTTATAAACAATGAACGTGTAAAAAAGATAGCAAATTTAACAGATTTTGATATTATGCTTGTGTTGCTGAAAGCATAAATTGTTGCATAAATGGAGGAACTGGTATGATTTAAGTACTTTTGAAGCAGAAAACTCATTTAGTTATTTTACGAGATAAAGACACTCATTGTAAATCATCCCCACATTTGTATGAGGGCAAAATAAATTGCCTTGATAAAATCAAACTGATTTAAAGTACACTTCTTTAATAGCATTGGATGAATTTAAAGTGTCTTGTATCTTGGATCAAGGCTAAACAAAATTTCTCTCACACAGAAACACACACACACACAGACACACACACACCCATACACATACTCACAAAATTTCAACGTGATCTCAAAATAGCTATAAGTTCTTTGTAAAAAGACTTATAGATGACAATATATAATCTATTATATATAATATATTTCTGTGTTAAAATGAGAAACAAATAAAATTTTATAAAGTATTTACTTGTTAGGAAATGATTCAAGGGCATGGTTTTTAAACCACCTCAACCCAAGCGTGATGATTCCTCCTTAAAGACAAATTTGTGTCCTCAGTTCCATAAAGAAATTTTTTTTTTTTTTTTTTGTGAGGAGATCAGCCCTGTGCTAACATCCGCCAATCCTCCTCTTTTTTTTGCTGAGGAAGACGGCCCCGGGCTAACATCTGTACCCATCCTCCTCCACTCTACATGGGACGCCGCCACAGCATGGCTTGCCAAGCAGTGCGTCGGTGTGCGCCCGGGATCCGAACCAGCGAACCCCAGGCCGCAGCAGCGGAGCGCGCGCACTTAACCGCTTGCGCCACCGGACCGGCCCCTTTTTTTTTTTTCTTTTTTTTAGGCAGTTATAACTTGACTTCAACCTTTAGTTTCACATTATAACAAAATGTCTCACAATAACAATCAAAAGAATAGGTCCGTGGAAATTTTAATCAAGATCTAAAAGAAGTCCAAATTTTATACCCATATTTTGATGAAGATTAAAATATTAAACACTGTGTTTTATAATTTAACAAACTGTGTAGTTTCTAAAGTGAATATCATCTCTTATTTGAATTCTAAACACTTCTATGAGATATACAAGCAATAATTCTCGTAGTAGAGAAATAAAGCTCAGAGAAGTAACTAATTTGTCAAAAGCCACAGAGCTCATAAATGGCATACCCAGCAAACGAATCCTGTTCTGAAAGCTCTAGTCTAGGACAAATAGTCCTTCCTCTATTTCAGCATCCTTGAAAGTTCAAGTTAAAATGAGATTAATAGAATAAATTCATATTCTGTATATACAAACAGAAGGATAAGTTGTATTTTATTTTTATTTTTTTGTTTTTTTTGTGAGGAAGATCAGTCCTGAGCTAACATCTGACGCCAATCCTCCTCTTTTTGCCAGGGAAGATTGGCCCTGGGCTAGCATCCGTGCCCATCTTCCTCCATTTTATATGGGACACCGCCATAGCATGGCTTGACAAGTGGTGCGTCACTGCGCACCCAGGATCCGAACCTGTGAACCCTGGGTCGCAGAAGTGGAGCTCGCGCACTTGACTGCTACACCACCAGGCTGGCCCCTTATTTTTAACGTAGCACATTTTTTCTATTAACCAAATACTTCAATGAGTATGTATCATCCCATGAGTTGAAGTCATTTCGTGTTACTGTAAAGTACATTTTTTAGTCATTCTGCAGTTCTACTCCTTATTTAAGTTTAGGACTTTGAGTTGCTGGTCGAACTTTTAGGTATTTTTACCTTTACAATGTTTACTTAATGTACCTAGCATATTTCTCAGAATTCAAATTAGTAAATTTCTCTGTAACTTCACTTAATCTGAGGGCCTGTTTGCCCTCATGTTCATCCCTTGTCCTTCCTCCTCTCTGCTCCATGTCTCAGGCGCCTGAACTTCAAGGTTTTCCTTCCCAGTCTCCTGTGTTATTTTGCTTTTCTCTGGGTTCTGGCAAGCACTGTCGGGGGATTGGTTTAGAAGGAGAGCGAGAGCACCCAGGCTATTTCTTTCCCTACTCCTCTGTCTCAGGAGGCATTTCTGGCAGAATCTTGTGTCTGCTTCAAATCTGCTCCAGCCACACAAGCTCAGCTAAGTCCACCTCTGTCACGTGATCCCGGCCTCTGGGCTCCAGTATCACCACTTCCTCTCCCTGTCCTTGCTGTTCTTAGGGTTGGAAGCTTCCTGCAGTTGCTCATTTCTGGGTCGCATTACCTTCCCTTGTGCCGCGTCTCAGCATTTCCTCTGTGGTTTAACCAATACCTTGCATTGTATTTCCTTCACTCTGTGCACTGACATTCTGTTTTTTCTGCTTTGACTACCTGGAATGTTTTCTAACATATCTGTCATTAACTGAATGAATATTAACTGAGTTAATTTTGATCAACAGAGTGTTGATTTGTATATATGATATTAAACAAAATCATGTGAAAAAATAAGGGGCAGTCTTATGAGACAATGAAATAATGGCATATTTAGAATGTCATTAACTGATAAAACTATGCAATTCTTATTATTTTAATGGACATAATTTCAAGTGTAAAATAAAGGATAAGTTGCATTTTAAAATAGCACTGGTTGTAGCAATTTCCTTTTTGACAAATGCACATTTTACTATGGTCTTCTAAACCACACCTTCATTTATAATTGCTTGTTGTAGTTATATAAAGAAGATAAATTTTATGATATAAATTATTAGGGACCAAAAAAATCCATGTTCAATAGAATTTCTATGTCATATTTAATTAATAAAAGTGTTCAACAGCTGCGTTTGTAAGTCGAATTATATAGCTCTGTTTTGGCAGAGTCTGGTAAGCTAAAAAATGCACACATTTGTGAGCATACAAAAATGTATGCGTGCTCTCAGATTGAATATATGTTACAGAACTTGGTTCACCAGGTATACATTGCATTCCAGTTCTGCTATATTTGGATGGATGTGTCTCTTCATTATATCCAATAGGGAAATAAAAGCTCACTGCTTCTACACAATGAGGTAATGTACAGCATAAATAGTTCACATAACTTCTAGTTATGCATCATCTACCCAATAACAATCCACATAATATATGAAAAAGTGATATTACTGTTTTTGAAATAAATGTTTATATGGAACAATTATTTTCTGCTTTCATGTATTACGTGAGGTTTTAATACCTTCATATCTCAAATTGGCTTATTTTAATATTCAGTAATATTACCCTACTTCAGTTGCAGCTTACACAAATTTTCTTTCCGAATCTCTATGATTCTTCTTTGTCTATACCGCGTCTTTATTTAGTTGTTGTTTATTTTAATATTGTATTCTAGTCTTATTTAGAGTCATTATATCATTCTAAGCCTTTTTAATTTTGACATTAATTTTCTAACATTGAAAACAATACTCATCATGTTATGCTCTAAACAAGCTTGTGTTTAGATTTCTCTTTTTAAGTAATGATATAGTAGTTCTACCAAGAATATTGGTGAAGAATCCTAAGGTCTCCTTAACTCTTCTTACTTTTCTCCTGAAAGTAGTCAATTATGAATTGTCCTCTCTTCTGAAAAATCCCCTGCACACATTTTTTCCTCTCCATTTGCTTTGCGGTGATCCCAGACTTTAACTCCTCACTTTTCCTCCACTATAAAGTTGTAACTGTATGTTGATATCAGGGGATAGTCTTTTTTCATGACAGTAAAAACAAGTTCATGCCAAGGCTGTCTCCTAGTTGTTTACACTGGTTTTCATCTGTCACTCTTCCTCTTGACGTAATCTTTCTGAAATACCATATGACTCCATTCCAACTTCCTCCCCACATTCACACTCAGATACTTTCAACCATTTTCTGTTTCTTGGAGGATAAGGTCTTATCTCATCAACTTGGCCTTCAAATTTTTCCATTCACTGGCCTTTGCCTACATTTACAATTTTAATTACTACTTATTATATCTTTCTTACAAAACATTCACTTCAGCTAAACTCTTTCCATTTATACTTCTTTGAATATGACAGGTGCATCTTCACTTTAACTGTTTGCTCACATGGTTTCCTCTGGAAGAAGGAAAAAGAGAAGGGGAGAGAACCAGGAAGAGGAAGGAGAAAGGAGAAAGGGCAAAGAAAGAAAGATTGTTAACTTGTAGGAGCACTTTCTATTTAGCAAGCACTCAGATTCGGATAAATATATGGATGAGCTGGCCAGTTTCATAGGGAAAGAATCTATCATCTCGTTGCTTTCTAAAATATCACTGGATATTAAATATCTGTGAAACTATAACTCATTGGAGACAACTGAATTTCCCAGAACATTTCTCAGGAAGTTACAGTGCATAGACAGAAGAAATAATTTTTTGAGCTCTTGGATTGGAGATGGAAAGTGAGATTCTGACTAATGTAATCAAGTAACAATAGATGTGCATTGAGCTATAGTAATAGGAGGGAAAGTATTGTTAACTTCAGATCTTTTTTGAGGTAGGTGGGGTATATAATCTTGAACTCAGCACTGACTAGCTCTTGCTAATTGTGAAAGTTAAATGATGCCAACAGCGATCTTTCTTTTCCTGTCTTCTTTCTATACAGCCTTCATCCTACTCTCTAAATAAATAATGAGAAAATATTAAAATTAATTCTCAGAGGCACCAAATTATTAGACAGTAAATGAGACCCACAGATCTTAGTATGTCCTTGTAATTATATTACATGCTTTAAAACACACTATTTTATATAATATTCATAAAAGCCTAGGAATTTAGTGTTAATATTCCAATTTTGCGTATGGACATGCATAAGCTTCAAAAAGGGTTAAGAAATATTTCCAGGATCACTAAGTTCAGGGTTGCAAGACAAACCAAGGTTTGCCCCATTCTTACATTTTATGCTTTGATGAAGAAATAGTCAATACTTATTGACTAAGTGAAACACATAGGTGAAACAAAATATTGCTTATCTCTTTACAAATCTGATTTTTTAAGTAGAACTATTATTTGTGGGTTTGGTCGTGATTCTTTCTTTACCATTTCTCTGCCTTCTTCCCTTCTGCACAATCCCAAGCAATAAATAATCAGATAGTTTTCATTATCTGTGCCAAAAAGCATATATTATTTTAAACATGGTAGAAAAATGTTAATATCTAATAAAATAATAGGTCATTATTCTGTTATTTTAGTGATCGGAGAGGATTAAGAAAATTGCTTAGAACTACCAAATCATAAGAGTGTGTGTACACTGAGATAAATAAGCTAAGTGCTAGAACTTCACTTCTAAAAAAGATCACTGGACAGATTGTAAACTTCGTGAAACTACTTATGTTTCTGAAATGAAAGAAATAACTGGCAATTTATGTCAAGTACCCAAGTTTCCCCTTTGAAGGAAATTATCTGTTAACAGAGCCACTTCTAATCAGGAGGGAGCCATTCTGGGTTATAGGACAGGTGCAGTAAAGGAATAAATGCTCCCTTGGTGAAATGAAAAAGTTATGTGTTTCTCCATTAGTAGACCAGAGCAACTAAGACAGAGGCTGTAAGAGAATGAAATTGATTATGGACCATTTCCCTATGTGGAATTAGGGATTAGATAGCCATGTGCTTCATTTTGTCACTGTTACTAAAACCACTCTTACCTATATTTTCATTTATGTTTCAGACTTAAGGCTTTTTTTTTTTTCTTTCAACGTTGTAGGCCTTTCTATATACATCTGTAGAAAGAATCCTATCTTGAAACTAAATTGTTATCATCCTAGGATTTAGACATCAGTGGAAAAATGGTGATGTGGAGGCTCTTATATGTAAGGATGGAGGAGTCTTCTGGAAATGTTTTAAAGAAAGGTAGAGTTAGCCAAATTTATCTTGGTTCAATGAAATGCTTGACTTTCAGAAATCAAGCATCTGTGGATTTTGCCTGGTAAATCTATTCTTAAGAAGTGAGTACTTCGAGTAAAATTGACTTAAGATATTAGCAGTACTAGGCAGCACCATAAGGGATTGATGGAGGCTTTGCATCACACATCAAAAGTGGAGGAAAGGGGAAAGTTTTCCTTTATGTCAGTAAGGCACTAGATTATTGGATTACTAGTTGAAACACCATTGGGTCATTTACTGTAGCCTCATCGCTACCACATGGACATAGAGAACATTAGAGAAAGATGGCGGCCAAGGCTGCAACAGTGAAGAGGAGAATTGGAAACAAAGAAAGCAGAAGTAGGAGGATTCCAAGGAGATACTTTGAAGACTATAAAAAACCACGCAAATAATTAACACCATCCCCTCCCAAGTTTTCCAAAAATAACTCTGGGTAGTCCCGAACAATCTCTATTTATATGGCCCTAGACTTCTCTCAGGCTAATATCATATTAAAGCTTTTGTATAATTTTAAATTTTCTTTATTATAAATATTTATAATTTCTTTAAAATTTTGGACAAGATTTTGAACAACATAATCATCAAGGTAGGAAACTGTGGATATTCTTTGAAATAATTCAAAAGTTATATTCAGTATTTTCTGCATATATCCAAAGTGAGTACAAATTAATAAAACATACTCCAAATTTGACCTTACACTGTTGTTAGACACTACATGAGATTAATAACCAATCTGTTAAACCAATTAAATTTGTTATATATAAGAGACAGGAAGCACTAAAAAAGTTCAGTGCTGCAATGGAAAATCCTTAAATGCATAGAAAATCATGTTCTTTGGAAGAAAATAAAATTATTTTTGAGTTTAAGATGTCAACAATTATTTATTGTATACTGGTTACCATTAACAATGTAACAATAGCATACAAATATATATATATACACACATAGCTTTTATTTTGATATTATAAAGTTATGTATGTCAAAGTAGGAGAATAAAATGTACTTTATTTAACATTCTATTAGCTGGATTTATATCTGCTAAATATTTAGACATGTGGTATGTAGGCCTCCATTTTTACCTTTGTCCCTTGTTCTGCAAATTTTGAGGGTATATCTTTGAAATATATCTTTGAAATTATACCACATGTATAAAAGAACTGTGTATTTCCTGACAAATTTATACATTTATACAAAAATATATAAATGAGTGCCAAATAAGTAATTACTTATTGCGTGTTATTTTGGGTTCATACCAGTGGTTCCCTAAACTATCTCAATGTATTCTAGAATTCTATATATGCTAGGCTCAGTAGTAGTGCACAGTTTAGTATTTAGAAATAACTAATCAGCTCAATCATAGGCAATGCTATAGAAAACTATCAAAGACATATCCAAAAACTATTTTCTGACAGTGTTCATATTAGTATCTTTCTAGTGAAAGATAATGATTAATTGCGAGTTTGACACATTTTTAGGAAGAAGAACTACGTAAATTACATCTCTCAAATTCAGGTTTTCTATGGGCATCATGTAATTTGATACACTTTATTCCATTAATCTTAAATTATCCATGGTTGTAACAAAATCTATTAATTGCCTCTAAAATAATAATCAGGCAAAAGGGGAAAAATTTAATTCCTCCAACAGGAGGACAGTTTCTCTAATGGAAACCATTTTAAGGCTTTGATGCAAACATTATCTTTTTAAATCAGTTTTTAAGTGACAACAGGAGCCCAAATGCTAGCTTTCCCAGCCACATTCTTTATTCCCTAGTCCACTGACTCCTAGTTCTTGTCTATGGAGGCCCAGTCCCTTCTGGAACACCGTGATTCTCACCCAGATAAACATGCTCCTGGGGAAGGCTAACTGAAATTCATGTATGTTAGGTCAACAGTTCCGAGTCAAGGTGTAGAAATGTATTGAAGTTTAATATACAGCGCATTCAGTAAAAAACAAAGCAAAACAAAATTGGAGAAGATGGATTTTTAGAGAATTTAGCTTACATGGTTTTGCTCCTTCTGGCAATTTGCAATCTTAATTCTCAGAGTTAGATGAAGCTTACCCTATCCGAATATCTATCATCTATCTGTCTGTCTGTCTATCTATCTGTCTATCTATCTATCTATCTATCTATCTATCTATCTATCTATCTGTCTATCTATCTATCTCTCTCTCTATGTATCATCCATCATGTTAACATCTTTTTAAAGAACAAATGATAACTTTCAAGACTTTTGCTATGTGTCGTATCCATGTTGAGTACAATTTAGATTTCTCTTTGTCATTGTTCTTTCATGGCTCTTCTGAGAGTCTCTTTTTGGGGAGTGTGGGGGAGTGGGAGGAGGAGAGCTAAACTGGTTCATGGAGAAGATCAGCTTTTTTGTCTCTTGCATTTGCATCCTCTACTTTTTCTCAAATTATTTTTTTAACAGTGAATTGTGATCTTTAGGTTTCCATAGATGCTTCCTCCTTCCAATTGCTTAGAAATGTTTATTTCCTTTAGTTAACTTCCTTCTTTCTTGTTTAACCTGAATGTCCTTTGTTATGTATCACTTAAGGATCAGTGTCATGCCTGATCCTCTTCATACTATGGCAATGAGTTTAGGGAGGAAAATGACATGACTAATATACAGCTGCTTAGGGTACTGAGTCACTTAACTGAAAAACATACAATATGTTGTTCAGACTCCTTATATATAGTGCAATCAACCACTCCTCTAAAATTCATAATATGAAATTTTTATTTAATAATTTTACCACTATTGTTATATAGGGTACAGAGTACCATCATATGTCCACTACCTTCTGAATCAAGGGTTTTTGTTAGGCCATAGTAATCAGCAGACATCAGTCCCCCAGCGGAGTCTAAAATTTATTTGGCACATTCTAAAGTAGGGTAAGAATTTTATCATATAAATAGATTTTTTTAAACCCTAACGTATTGAACTTGATTTGGCGGTGAAATGTGTCATAATTCTGCTGGTGCCAGGGACTCTGAGATAGTGCCACTACATCAACAGGCAGCTAAAGTATTTTAGAGCTTCATGGAATATAATCTTATATCTTTTCTCATTTTCCTCCCTCTTTTAGGTGAGGAGGAACGTGTTTCAATTATCCTTTCCAAACCCTAGGAGTTCCATATAAGATTCACTGGCAGTCTCCTGGGTTCCTTCTGTACTATTAGGAAAGTTGTGATGAGGCTTTGGAAGTATAAGAAAACAACTCCTATTTATAAGGAAGATATCCATAAAAGCTCCTTTGGGGTGCAAAGGGGATATGTTACCTGTGTTTTTAATTTGGTGAAAATATGGCCAGATTAAAGAGAGAATGTTAAAGATCAGTTACACCAAAATAGATCCACAATTTTCCATGAGAGTCGTGTAAGAAACTGGTGATCCTAGTGCCTGTTTTTGTGTTAAATAAACTACAGAAAGTTTAGATCAGAATGAACATTTCCTTCTCTACCCAGAAAAAGATTGTCAGACCTTGCCTTGTGGTTTCAGGGGTAATAAATAAAAGGTTCTCTCACTAATTCCAAGATGTTACTAAGGCTCCAAATTTTCATTGCATTCCCTTTGGATCGTGCCTTCAGAATGTGTTTATAGACTTTATAAGAAATAACTTATTAATCTTTATGCCTTTTTCATGTAAACAAGAAATGGGATTCTATATCATGATTATCCATATTAATTTTACACTTGGACATCAATGAGTTTAAGCTATTTTTGAGAAGTCAAATTCTCTCATTAAAGACAAAGATGTATAACAATTAAAACATATTTTTAATGATATAGTATTTAAAAACAATATCAAGCAGCAGGGGTAGAGGAAATTATATTGAGTTCCTGTTATGTACAAATTGTAGAAAATCTTATGAATTTTTATCACATTTAATTGCATCACTACCTGTAAGATAGGCAATATTGTCCATACTTTCTGAAGTTCAGAGAACTAAGTAATTATCTAAGTTTAAAGTCACAAAGAAAGAAAAAAAAATGAATAGTTTAGTTAGCAGCTCAGGAATACACAACACAAAACCATATTGCTTCAGCTAAATCATAATTGCAGAATTTGAATACTGTTATAAGGAGTTTGTAAAAGGTTTTTAAACACTATCGAAATAAATATGTAGTTTGAAGGATAGCACAGTGACTTATAAAAATATATACCTAAAAGTCATATTATTTTATATTGTTCATTTTTCACTTGATGAACCTTCCAAAGTGGAAAAATTGAATGCTAAGCTCTATGGAAGAAATTAAAAGAGTAAATAAAGATCTGTCTTAAAAAGAGTATTTGGAATAGATGGATTCAGAGCTCAAATTTATATATATATTTATATATATATTTCTTTTTTTTTTTTTTTGGGAGGGAGATCAGCCCTGAGTTAACATCAATGCCAATCCTCCTCTTTTTGCTGGGGAAGATTGGCCCTGAGCTAACATCCGTGCTGATCTTCCTCCACTTTGTATGGGACACCACCACAGCATGGAGTGACAAGCGGTGCTCGGTGCGTGCCTGGGATCCAAACCCGGGCCGCCAGCAGCAGAGCGTGCTCACTTAACCGCTACCCAATGGGGCTGGCCCCTATGTATATATATTTCAATATTTTCCTTGGAGTGAAGATATATAGATATAGATATAGATAAATATGATTAACATACAAATACCAGGAATGTTTACCCCAACAGTGCAAGTATAATTCAAAAAAAGAAAATATTTTAGCATAATTGATAGCATCATCAAATTAAGGGAAAAAACTTTATGATATTGACAGTAGAGCATGAAGTCATTTTATACAATACAGTGGTCATTCATAGTAAAACCACTAAATAAAATAGAAATAAATTAAATCTACTTAAATATAATGAACATAATTTTCCAAACTCCACAGTTAATATTACCTTATATTGCAAAAGTATTTAAGGAATGAGAGATGAGTAGTCAGCATTAACATTATTATGCAATATTAACATGAGTTTCTAGTAAATCGAACAGGAAAATGGAATAATGGGCATAATTAACACTGAATGACAAGAAATAAACCATGTCTTATTTGTATTGGTACAACTATGTATCTAGAAAATCTAAGAAATTAAAAAATTATAGAGGTATCAATAAGATCATATAATAAAAACAATATAAAATGGCTGACATAATTATTATAATGTGCAAAGATCTATAGCTCTGCTCTAATTTAATAACGGAAATATAAAAAGTGGTAAAAATAATCCCTTGACAATAAAAAGAAAAACATCTGCCATTTGTACAAATAAATTTAATTTTAAAAAATCACATATTTTTATGAAGAAAACCATACAATCTTATTGAGAAAAACAATAACTGAACAAATAAAACTGAATAAGGTTGACTTTAATTTTATTTAAAAAAGCAAATACTTTTTTGCTTTTACTGTTTGCTGTATTGTACTGTTTTGTAGCAAGCAAAAATACTGTTTGCTAATTTTACCTGAATTTTTACATCTCTGTCTATGAGTGAGATTGGCCTGTACTTTATCTTTCTTAAAGTATGCCATAATGTCCTTTACAATCTTGAATCAGTTTAGGTTACATTTATATAAGAATTAATCAATATCCCCTAACCTTTTACTGCCATATATTTGAACGTAATATTTTCTTACTTCATAAACTTTCTTTTTCTGTAATTATGTCCCTATTTTCATTCTTAATTTTGCTGACTTCTTTCTTTTTCTTCATCAGTTTTGCAGTAGCTTTCTTTCAGATACCTGTATTGTTTTTCTTTTGTTTTGCTTTGTGGAGAAAGAGAGTGGTAGGCAAACCAGTATTTGATTATTATCTTGTTTTAAATTTCCATTTAATTATTTTTGCTCTTAGCTATAGTGTTTGATTCCTTCTACATATTTTGGTGTTCTAATTTTACAGTTATATGTTTAGTTTATTAATATTAGACTTTGTTTTATTTAAACCTAAATGTGAAAAATGCCTCACAAATTTTGGTACGTAGCATTATATACATTTACATTTAGCAACTGGCACATATTCAGAAACATATTTGTAGTTAAATGGATACCTATGAATGTATGAATGACATGTAGAGAATGTAATAAAAATAGATTCAGATTGTAATAAGTTTTTAAGTTTGATAGGGGAAATTGAAAGAATACCACTTATGAATAAGGAAATATATACATGAATTCTACTGCATTATTCTGAAACTGTTGACATTAAATCAACATATAAAAGCTAATGCTGATTGACAGTTATACAGAAAAAAGTTTTAATTAATTTTCTACACAACCAGATGAATATTCCAAAAGAACTCAAAATAAGCATTTTCAGTTGTCAAAAAGTAATCAAAACATATTCAAATAAATTAATTCCTCAATTTCAGAATGGAAATTAACATGAAAACCACCTTGTAGATGAGATAAAATCAGTTTTCCTGACAACATATCCAAGCACATGTTCAATGTATTACTTAACAGCTAAGGCTAAAAATATCAGAAGTTAATGAAAAGGAATCCAAAAACATGTCCATCAAATGAAAAGTTTCACATCGGCATTGGATCATCAAGCATTCATTCCTTAACAAAGATGCAATAACTCATAATTCAGACCCGAGTCACTTATGAAACAACTCTATAACTCAAACATTTTGTCATTCCACGATCCATTATTTTTCAATATTAGATATTTGTTTTTTAATCAACAATAAGTTTTGGTGGATATCTTGCTTCTATTTTAGAAATATTTATTTTTAAAATTCTGTGCATGACATCTGGCAGATTGTTAACTTATTTTTTCTGACATCACCATTTACTGAGACTTCTCAGGTGAACAGATCTCATTTGAACACGGCTTTTTTAAACATCTGATCTTCATGTACATTATTGTTGATAATACTCTAATTAGTATCAAGAAACATATTTCAAAGTTTAAAGATGTCCACATGCTGTTTACCTTATGCTTAGTTTAATAAACAAATGTTTCTTAGAGTATTATAAGGAGGGCTAGAATATTCTTCAGGTTACATCTTGAAGAATTAATAATGACAAATTAAAAATGGTAGAGCAATAGGTGTGTGCAAGTGTGTGTGTTTATTGAAGTAGAGAATAAAATTGGGAGATTTTGTTTAAAGGCAGATTATGAGGAGTTGTTCAGTAGGCAGCGACTATATGACAGGCACCAGGAAAGAAGTTGAGGCAAATAAATAAATTTCAGAATTGTCAATCCAAAGGGATGTCATGGAATAATTTATATTATTGATGATGAATTTATATAGAGAGAAATAGATAAATGTATGTATTGGTTATTTATGGCTGTGTAACAAATTACCACAAGCTAGCAGTTTATAAGAATATACATTTACTATCTCACGGTTTCTGTGTGAAAGGAGTCCAGCATGATTTATCTGAGCATTCTCCTTCAGAGTCTCTCAAAAGGCTGCAATCAAGGTGTCAGCAGGGCCTGTAGTCTCACCTCAAATCTCTACTGGGGAAGGATCCACTTCCAAGCTGATGTGTTTGTTGGATTAATTTGGTTCGTTGTAGGTTTTTTAAACTGGACATTTGTTTTCACTGATTGTTGGCTGGAGGGCTTGACATGTGGGCTTCTTGACATGTGGGCTTGACATGTGGGCTTCTCCATATGGCAACCCATTATCTAGCAGTGTGTTTCATCAAAGCCAATGGGGGAGAGAGTCAATAGTGAGTCTACAGGGAAGACAGAAGTTAAAATCCCATGCAACACAATCATGGAAGTGATATTCCATAAAATTCGCTGTGTTCTATAGGTTAGAAGTAAGTCACAAGGCCCATGAACATTCAAGGGGAGAGGACTGCACGAATGTGACTACCTGGAGGTAGAGATCACTGGAACCATTTGAAAGCCTATGTATTTCATCCTAACTAGTTAGAACAGACACCTATTTAAGTCAATTAGATGTTGTGATGCACACAATTGTTACAATGCCAGAAGAGACAGGCTCCAAATTAAACTTTCAGAATTTCCAAAACAACAAGAACCCATCTAGTCTACCACAGAATCTCCTGCATCTCCCATGACGAGCAAGCTGAAGACCTAGGAAGCTGCAACCACAACGCTGGACACCCAGATCCTGGTTGAGGTCCACATCAGCAATACAGATGTCTGCATCCTAGCACTCAACACCTTTGATGACAAGATCTAGTCAACGAGACCTACATTAAACCTATGCACAAACACAAATGTCACCAGAATCATTCAGTCCAGCAGAAAAAGTAAAGGAAACACAGCCTCTGTCACCCGATGCTTATTTTCACTTTTCAAATCTCAGACACAAATATGTGCTTGGCAGAAGTTATGTTACATGCAGAAAAGGTTGAGAGACTCTGGAAAATATTGTATTTAGCTTTCTAAATAAATTTGCATTAAAGCATCCTATGGAAGTTTTGGAGGGAGTTGGGTAACATAGTCTTCTTCATTACCACAGTCCTCCAAAACCTCTGGCCACTCAAACACACAATTCCTTTCTAATTAAACTTCCAACCTATTGTAATAAAACAATAGCTGTATTCTCCCACCTCAGATAATGTATCTATACTTCCTACAATAAATGTAACCATACTTCCTACAATAAAGGAGTGTTTATCTGCTTCCCTAAATGGGAGAATGATTAGTTATTGAAACTATTTTGAATGATGTTTATTTCCCCTCTATCACAGTCTAACTAATATCCTGCAACAAAAGAATGGAATATTAAGTCATATATTATACTACCAACAAGATTCATATAAAATTGCAGAGGAAAATTGGTATTATATATATTTTTTAGCTAGCTAGATGACACAACATATAATGAAAAGTGTATGGGTATGTTCCATCTATAGCAATTTGATAGCTCTCATTTATTCAACTTGTCATGAAACCAGATGTATTTGGCATTGGTAATATCTTTTATTGTTCATTTCATGTTTTCATGCCCTTTGTCAACCCCTTATCTTGTCAGTATCCTTTTACTGATGATAAAACCCCAAATACACTTGGAGGCTGGGAACATTTTCAGATTTTGCTTGCATGAGATTTATACAATCATCTACTACATTTTATCCTTGATTATGCTAGTATTAGGAAGCCCCTCAGAAAAATACGCTTGGTTTCAGACATATGTCTCCATGCCATCATTGTATAATACCAATTCTATTTTCCATTGACAATCAGGGGAGATTACAAATATGTCTCCTTCAGTAAATTCTCTTTGCCACGACTCGGGTATTGCTATGTATTTTCCAAAACTATTGACTATAGGTATAGTCGTAAGAACAGAGCAACAATCTGTGTCTATGAAATGTATGCTTGGTGTCATACTTCTTGCTACTCACAAAGCTAGGAACTGAAGTGAATCCCTGCAGCAGCAGTCATAGGTAAACCAAACCTCAGAAAGAAGCAGTAGAAACAGAAGAATCATAGTCTCCGCCTAAGCTTGCGGAGACTTCACAGATCCCACACACATATATCTACTTGGTGTAATCTTAAAGAAGCCAAGTAGTAAAGGAGACTGGGAAATGTAATCCTCAGCTCTTCGTCTATTAAGCGTGGAGTAGACACACTAAAGAGAATTGGAATAAAGTTGAGACAGTCATGAGAATCAAAAGAAGAAATAAAGTCTTATTTTGTGAGTGAATCGAGAAAAATAAGATGGCCAAAGTGGTTCAAAAGATAAAATTCTGAGTAGAAAGGATGGAAAAAGTAATATGGCAGAGACTATTATTTCCTATAATTTTCTCCCAATATCGATAGATCCTTCTTCATCTTATTAGTATAACTGGGAATTGTAGATGGTTCCACCTTTCTAGACACTACATTTTCCAGCATCTTTCAAAGAAAATGTAGTCATATGACTACATTTTGGTATGACTACATTTTGGTCAATGGTAGAGGAATAGAACATGCTATTATTGCAAGGCTGCCTTTTGTCCTCCACTCTGTTGACCTTCCCACAGGCTGGAACATGAACATAAGGATGGTGGTCCAGATTTGGCAATCTGGATAAAGACAACAGCTAGGAAATGGTGGGACCATAAACAAGAAGAAATCTAGGTCTATGGACAACCCAACGGAGCAAAGCTAATTGGAACATCTTTCTGACTGCTCCTGGACTTACATGAGGGAGAGAAATAAATGTATCCTCTTTATAAGCCATTATCTTTTTCTGTTTCTACATTGCAGAAGCTTACCTATATCTTAAATAAAACAAGAGGTATCATTGTAAATCAACTGGGTGAAGAGAGTTTCCAGAAGGAAAGGTAATCTACAGTGTCAAATTCTACAAAATGTCTATCAAGATAAGATAGTAGAACCTAAATGATCTGCTCCTCCTCCTCAAAAAAGATAAATATGTAAGGTGATGGATGTGTTAATTAACTAGATGGGGGGGAAACATTTCACAATGTATACGTATATCAAATCACCACGATGTACTTTAAATATCTTACAATTTTATATTTCGATTGTACCTCAATAAAGCTGAAATTTTAAAAAAGATAATGTTCTTAATATATCCATTAAATTTGGCAATCAGCAAATAATAACTGATAGTGTTATAAAATGAGGTTGGACATGAGTATTGTGGGAAAAATTTAGTTGTGTAACAGATTACAGAGTGAATAGGAAGTGTGAATTCCAGACTTTCCACATTGACAGCTCTATTCTTGCAGGTCATTTCCAGAGCTAGAAGAACTGGATTGTGACAAGTATTTTTTTGTGTGCGTGTGAGGAAGATCAGCCCTGTGCTAACATCTGCCAATCCTCCTCTTTTTTTTGTTGAGGAAGACTGGCCCTGGGCTAATATCCATGCCCACCCTCCTCCACTTTATATGGGATGCTGCCACAGCATGGCTTGCCAAGGGGTGTGTCAGTGCACGCCCGGGATCCAAACCGGCAAAGCACTTAACCACTTGCGCCACCGGGCTGGCCCCAAAAGTATTTTTTTTTCAAATGGCTAGAGTTGCTTTTAGTTTCAATTTTGTTGTCTGTTGTAGCAACGTATTTGCTATGCATATACAGCCTGTTACTTCTGCATTTACATAAGCTTCTTTTTAGAAGCATGGAAATGAGAGTGTATCAGCTTTCACCATCTTGACTTGATCCATTCAAGGAAATAATCATGCTCTCATAAACACCAGATTCCAATAGACACGGATTTGTATCCTAACTTTGTCCCTTAATAGCTCCATGAGGCTTTGGTGAAGATACTTCTGTTTCCACATGTATAAAGTGTCATTAGCAATAATGAAATATATAATTGTGACTATTAAATTAAATAATTATATATATCTAGCAATTAGTGCTCTCTCTCCCTCTCTCTCTCTATATATATATATGTAAGCAGAGTACTTGGTCTTTGATAAGTTCTTAAATTATCATGATCATAGTTACAAACTTCATAATCATTGTAATAATTAATGATATACGTGCCTAAATATGTTAGATGAGACTACAAATACATTACTAGGCTTCTCTTTACTAAATATTTGTGCAATAATATATAGTAAAAAACAGGGGGTCACTACCGTATTTTAAGATTTCTCTCATTATTATTCACACTTAGATAACTTTACACGAGACAGATGCAAATATATTCATGACATAATTTTGTCTAAATCTATTTCTTATTTTTTATTCATCATTAGTTAAATTCTAAGAACTATTCAACTGCACCAATGTGAATTTACAGTTCTATAATTAAAGCTATGTTTCTAGACTCAGAATTCTAAATAGTTCACAGTGCATTGCATATAAAGGAATTGTGAAGGTCTTTTTCTCAGGCATACTGAGATGATTTTTTTGTGTGTTTGTTTACTGTAGTTACCACTTATTAACTGTCATTTGGCAGTCCTAAGCTCTGTCTGTGTATTATTTTATTTCATTTTCATGACAACCCCATTAAAATACACTTTTTTTTTTGGATTAGAAAGCTTAGAATATTGAGGTTATTCTAGGATCTTTCTTTTTTAATATTCTTTTATTTATTTATTTTTTCCGTGAGGAAGATCAGCCCCGAGCTAACATCTGGTGCCACTCCTCCTCTTTTTTTTGTTGAGGAAGATTGACCCTGGGCTAACATCCGTGCCTATCTTCCTCTACTTTATATGGGACGCTGCCAGAGCATGACTTGACAAGCAGCGCGCCGCGCGCCTGGGATCCGAGCCTGCGAACCCTGGGCCAGCGAAGCAGAGCGCGCGCACTTAACTGCTGAGCCACTGGGCAGGCCCCTTTTCTAGGATTTTAACAAGAGTTCAGACAGCTGGAATCTCGAGGCTGTACTCTTGTCTGTTATGTTTTATCGCTTACCTGCATTATGGTGTCTTGATTCATGCAGAAATGAAAAAGGCATGCACTCTAGAATCACTGACATTAATCCCATGACTCTCAACAGTGAGCAGAATGAAGGAAGAATAGAAAATTCAACTCTTGTCATTCCTTTTAAAGAGAATAGTGTTGTACATTTAAGCACCTGTGGTTGAACATTACAATTAGTTACTTAATAATTTTATTCCCTCTCCCCCAAATTAATCTTCCAAATAACTACCCTCTTCTGACTATTTATTTCTATTCCCAAAATAAAATGTATTAAATGAGTTCCTATGTTCTTGTCAAAGAAACTTAGAAGTTTCAGCAGAAAGGGTAGTGGGGATTAGGGTGGGAGGGTAAAACTATTCCTGGCAGTAAAACAAACATGTTTGCATTGCAATAAATTATTTTTAGCTCTATTTTGATGTCACTTTGTTCTATAACCCTCGCTTTATATTTTTCTTGCTAAGAACACACCAATGCCAAATTAGTATTATAAGTCAAACCGTGTCCTCATTTAACTTTTTTGAAAAAAAATCATGCTAACATATGCAAAATGAAAGGCTTAAATATGTTAGTGTCACCAATTTTTTGGAATTGTAGCAGTCATGAATAAGGAATATTCATGTAATTTGATAAAATAATTAAGGTATAAATATATTATAGCCAATATTATATTTCATAATTCTGAAAATATGTTGGCTGCCCCATAACGACATAATGATTATTTTCAGTAGAGTTGACAAGTGCTACACACTGGCCAGAACTGTTTACGCAGAAAATATATATTTCTCTTTTGTTCCTAATTCCTAAATTTAATTTTCTGGATTAGTCAAAATCATACCTACAAATGCAAAAGGTTCTTTAGTTTCTAATTGTTGTAATAATTGTATCACATATTTCTGGATAATATATTAACAATATTTCATAAAAGCAATTTACAAGAATGAACAATTATCAAGGTGGCAAATAAACAAATATCACTCTTTTGTAGAAGGAATATATAAATTTTAATCTATATTAGTGTAAAATTTGCACAGCAAAACTCATATATATATGGGTATGTTTGGTTATGTATATTTTATTAAGTGTAATATTAAAATCATTGCCAAAAAACCCCCCTCAAACTGGTTAGAGTTTTAAAGATAGGGGATAAATTATAAAAACATTGTTGAAATACATTAAAACAAATAACATCCATAGAATAAAAAACACGTGGTGCTTCTGCAGCCTTGCCATGCTGCAACCTCTCTCTTTCTGCATGCAGATGAGGCTCCAGATGTTCTGGAACCACAGTCTACGTTACTGCTCTGCAGAGTTCTGCAGGTCCTTAGGAGCTTTAGAGGGGGCCATCTGAAAAGAGACATCTCAAGGAAGTAGGGCTCCAAATATTTCATTTTTGTATTTAGGCTACTGTGGAACTGGAGTCAACTCCAAAAAAAGTTTAGCAGACTAGGCTTTTAAAACAGAATGTTGCAGGGATTGGCACGGTGGTGGCGTAGTAGTTAAGTTAACGCTTCGGTGGTCCAGGAGTCATGGTTCAGATCCCCCCACTGATGTACACACTGCTCATCAAGCCAGGCTAAGATGGCATCCCACATACAAAATAGAGGAAGATTGGCACAGAGGTTAGTTCAGGAATACCTGGCTCACCAAAAAAAAAGCCCAGAATCTTGCTCCTAAGGAAAAGTAGTTCAGAAAGCGAAAGTTGAGGTCTAACATCATAATACATTAAATGGTATATCTTAATTATTACGTATTAAAGGTGACAGATGATAAATACATTTATAATATTCTACTTTATGAATATAAAATAATTTTATAAAATTAAAATTCAAGATTTGAACTTAGAGTTAAATTCAGTTTCCTAAATATTATTATATGTCATTATAAATACAAATAGTTTTTTATTAAAGACTTCTAATTTCTTTTCAGTAGGAATGGGCAAAACACTAAAGCCATGTGTGACTAAAGAACTTTCTTTTCATTCTTTTGAGATTTTCTTCTTTTTGTGTATGCTAATTTCAACTGATCTATAGGTCAGAGAGTACTCTGGGTCCAAGTCATTCCTTCCTTTTCCCGTAAACAAAATTAGACCTTATTTTTCAGCCTCCCTTGCGGTTAAGTGTGGCTGATCTTATTACTAAGGTCTAATTGAGTGAATGCAAGTGAAAGGAATGCAAACTTTTTCTAAGCCTGTGTCATAAAAAGATTCCTCATTTGATCCTCAATATTCTGTCCTATTTTACGAGGTTAATGCATTTAAAAATGATGAGTTTGCAAGGTGGATGGTAAAGGTGGTGGGGAAACAAGATGGTCCCTGAATCACCATTTGGAGGAGGCTTGCCCACCCATCAGGCACATATATTTTGATTTCTATGTCTAAATCAGCGTGTAACCAATGAAATTTGAGGGTCTATCTGATATGGCAGCTAGTATATTTTAATCCTTAACTAAGATGGAAATTCCTTAGGTTCCTTGCACCTAAATGAAAAAAAAATAAGGAACCTATCCAACTGGTGATTGAACGCAAACTGATATTAGATCCTGAAAAGATGGAGACCCATGTTATGCAGCCACAAAAAGTCACAAGCTTACCAGACCTGTGGCTCAGGGGAAAGTGGATGAAAAGAATTGACGTGTGTGTTGGTGTTTATTTGTTGTAGTGGGGAAGATAGTACAAGAAAAAGAGATTTCCAAGATACAATTGATTAGTTTGAAAAGGGAAATGAGAGGAAGAGAGAATTCAGAAATCAACAATCTTTATAGGTAGAAAGAGTCAACTATTTCCAGACCTCAAATAGTAAGAGAGAAAAAAGACAATGGCTTTGGAAAATTATGTCTCCTTAAAATTTCTCAGGAAAAAATATGTCAACCATGCTGCAAATGTAAAATTTAGAAAATATCCTGCCCACTTGTTTCTGTGGTTTCAGATGACCATAAGAAATCTTCTCTTATAGTCATAGAGAAGAACGTGCAGATAAGGAAACAATAATATATTTTATATGTGAGGATTTCCATTTTCATCAATGTCAAAATGCAGATTCAATTATTTTATTATTTCTGAAATCAGAATGCATCTAATAATTGCTATGAGCCATATGGCAGTGGTGATATGGATACTGATGTCTATATATGCACATTCAAACTTGGAGAATGGGTTCTGTGGCTTGAATCTCCAGGAGACACTATTTGAGCACCAAGACATACTGTGTCACCAACAGTTTTGATGGCACAGAGTCCAATATTGTATGAAAGAACATAGAGATGGAAAACTCTGAGCTGGAATTCAGAAGAGTCTGACTCTAAAAGTGAGTATCAGGAATAATTTATACAATTTGTTCATGCATATATTCCTTTTCATTATGCACAAGAATGATATATCATACAAATTTATATCTAAATAAGTCTAACATAGCTCTTTCAAGAAAAATTAAAAAAAATGGCAAGTGATAAGAAAGCATTAAATCATTATTTTTCCCTTAGTGGTACATAAAATAATGGTGCCTTAAAACAGATGACATTTTAGATTCCATGGAATGCAGTAAGTATTACAAAGAACTTTGGGGGCCGGCCCCGTGGCTTAGTGGTTAAGTGCACATGCTCTGCTACTGGCGGCCGGGTTCTGATCCCGGGCGCGCACCGCCACACCACTTCTTTGGCCATGCTGAGGCCGCGTCCCACATACAGCAACTAGAAGGATGTGCAACTATGACATACAACTATCTATTGGGGCTTTGGGGAAAAAAAAACGAGGATGATTGGCAATAGATGTTAGCTCAGAGCTGGTCTTCCTCAGCAAAAAGAGGAGGATTTGCATGGATGTTAGCTCAGGGCTGATCTTCCTCACCAAAAAAAAAAGAAAGAACTTTGGTACATTTGTTGGCACATGAAACAAATAGGAGAAAATAGATCAGAGGTATGCTAAATTTATACAGAAAAATATTCCCATCAAAACAATTAACGCTAGATAATGAATACTTTACTTTTTATCACTTAAAACATCTCTTGTTCCAATTTGACCAAGCATAAAACAAGATGTGAAAGATATATTAGCCTAAGGAGGGCATCTGTGCAACAGTAAACTCAGATGTAAACATGAGATTACCGGCCAAAGAACTGCCTAAAGGTTTCTGAGAACAAGGGCCCAGGAAGTGCACTAATAGGGTTAATCACAGGACCGCTCCCTTTTGCAGGCTTGAAAAACCTTTCCCTATTGGCTTGCCAGGATTTCACGACTTCCAAGAATCAGTGATTACTATATGCTTCCCTTTCTTGAATGTAGTTACCCTGTTCTTGAATTAATCTTGTATTTGTTGAGAGAAGAGAAAACTTGAATTTTGAGTTCATAGGACAATAGTCTGAGAATATCACATCTTAATGGAGAGGACTGTGTAACACTTAGGGTGATGAACTTTCAGGTTGATAGGATTTAGGGTGATCTGTGATAGAGAGATGTTGAATTGTTCTATGCATGAGAAGAAGGTAGACATAGGTGATTGGTAAAGTGGGAGACGTGGCAGAGATTTCTTTGTGTTCACAACATGTCTTCTCGGGCACACAGCTACACTACGCCTTTCAGCTCCTTTCTAGTTGGTTGTGGCCACGTGACTGAGTTTTCAACGGTAGGGGATGCACAGACATGCACAGACGGGTGTGTGCCAACTCCAAGCCTAGACCATAAAAATTTCCAGGGATCGTTCTCCATATTCTTTCCCCACCCATATGACTAAGGCAGAACAGCATGGCATCTTTGGAAGCTATCTATAGAAATTGGTAAAATCATAAGATCATCGGAGCCTAGTTTCTTAAATCATACCTTATAGGAAAGTTACACATCAATCAGAAACACTTATTCTATATAAATGAGAAATAAATCTTAACACGTGAAGCCAATGAAATTGGACGTTTATCTTTGACAGCAATATTTTTCCTTAAATAGTACAATCTTCACTACCATACTCCAGAATATCTATATCTTTGAAGCAGAGACAATAGTCCTGATGGTCAATAAACTTATGTCCCTCTTTTCTATGATCAGACAACAAACAATCCAGTTAGGAAATAGACAAAGAATTTGAACAGACACTTCATCCCAAAAGATATATGGATGGCGAATAAACACAAGAAAAGATGCTCAATGTCGCTAGCCATTAGGACGTTCAAATTAAAAACCTGCTGCAATGCTACTACGTACCTGTTAGAATGACTAAAGTAAAAAGTATTGATAGCGCCAAACGCTGGTGAAGATGTGGAGAAACTGGAGGTCTTCTACATTGCTAGCTGTATTGTAAAATGGTACAATCCTTCTGGAAATCAGTCTCACACTTCCTTAACATCTTAATACTTACTCAGCAATCACAGTCCTAAACGTTAACCCTAAAGAAATGAAAACTTATGTTCACATAAAAACTTGTAAACAAACAAATGTTCGTAGCAGCTTTATTTGCAATAACCCAAACTGGAAAGAACCCAAATATTCTTCAATAGGTGAATTAAACATTCTGTGGTACATCCATTCCATTGAATACTATTTACCAATAAAAAGGAGCAAACTTTTATACACACAACTTGGATAGATCTCAAGGGCATTACGCTGAGAGAAAAAAGATATTATCAAAGATTTACATACTGTATGATTCCATTTATATAACATTCTCAAAATGGCAAAATTATAGAGATAGAGAACAGATCAGTAGCTGCCAGAGTCTAGAGGATAGTGAAGAGGGTGTAGCTAGGAAGGGGTAGCATTGTGGCGAGAGAACAATTCTGTGTCTTGAATATGGTGGTGATTATAAATCTGTATGTGATAAAATGTCATAAAATTATACATAAAAGTATACCATGCATACACACAAATATGAGTGCATGCAAAACCTGGTGAAATTTGACTAAGTCCTGTAGTCTAGTATATTTTATTGTGCCAATTACAATTTCCTGGTTTTGAAAATGTACTATGGTTTTATAAGATGTTACTATTGGAGGAAGCTGGGGGACTGATAGGCTTCTTCCATAGAGAAGGATATGACATCTTGGTTCTACCTTGCAACTTACTGGGTATCTTTAATTAGTTCAAAATCCAAGTTAGAAATTATATCAGCCTATTTTTGTTACATAGTATCTTGTTTATCATGGATTATAATCTTTTGCTTGCATTTTGAGGTTCTTATACCCACTTTCTTTAAACCTACTTCCTTTAAAATCAACTTGACATTGTTCTGTTCTTTGCATTCAGCATCCTGAATTAATTTATCTCACTATTAATTACTTTAATTTTTATTTTTTTGATTGTCTTTCCTAATGCTACTGTTCTAATGTGGATTTATTTCATCATTTATTCGTTTCTCTCCCTATGCTTACCTAACTCTGCCATTCTCTCTTGTTGTTGCGTTCACGACCACTTTGGTGCTCCAGAAGAGAACCAGCTTATCTGCAACTTAACTCTCCTGTCAGGCTGTGATAATGCAGTGTGGTCCAAGTGCTCGCTACATGACATTTTCTGTTTCTCTCCCACCAAAGTAGATAGATACCCAAGATATAAAATCGTAATCTTGGACAGCGACCAGAGAAATATAGGACTTCCAATGGCAAGAGAATACAATCCCAAATCCAATTTTAATGAAGTGCACCTGGACCTGTGCCCTGCCAAACTCAGTGTCCTCCAAGACCCCAGTATACTACAGGAGTCCCCACATATGGCATTCCGTGCCTGCTTCCTGAGCCAGAGCAGGCTCACGGCTTCAGCCTCTGCTTACCGCTGTGTGATTTTATCCCATTTCATGGCCCAGAAGATCTTTATTTTATTCCTAAGGACAACTATGACTTTTGTAAATAGTTTTCTTTTCAAAGAGAAGGAATATTTAAAATGCAAATTTACATTACCATCTTGACAGGAATGGTCTTTGCTTTTTCTGCCTGTATGCTTGAAGAATTCTCTCTGTATCTTCAAAATTCTACATATTAAACAGTCAGTAATGATCCGTCTCAGTCTTGCTGTTTCATTTTTCATGGAATATGGTTCACTTTCATTTTGCAAATTTGCTTCCTCTTTTATTCCAGGAAAATGGTCTGTGTTGTATCTCTGAATAGTTTTTTATTCCATTTGTTGTATGCTGTACTTGACAAACACTGGTAATCTTCTGTTAGTCTGCTATCCACCATCTAAAATAATCATCGCTGTGATCGTTTATTTCTTTAATAGCTTCAGTGTCTTTTATATTCTGTATTCGCTGATGATCTCAACCCATTTTTTGTCAGCAATGCAATTTTAATTGAATATAAACTCTGAAATCTCAGATGTTAACACACCATTTTTTTTTTTTTTCATACAAAGTTGGTTTGGACTCTCCTTGACCTGGTGAATTAGGAATCCAGGATGTGTCCTTCTATTGTGTAATACCACCTTATCCGCATATGGCTTCTAGAATCATCACTGCATGGGCATCCACATCACTTTCAATCACAATATATTGGCAAGAACTAATCACACGGCCTCCACCCCACTTCCAGGGTGGCTGGGAAATGAAAGGGGAGGATACAGAATAATTGGGGAGCACATAGTGCATTTATAACAGAGAAAACTAAGATGAGTCTAAAACGCTTTTGTTTTTGGTGAAACAGCAAGGGTCACCCAAAGATGTATGATATGCTAACTGAAAGGGACTCCTACTGGCAAAACTGTGGCAATTTAAGGGACTAAACTAAATTAGGTTTTTGACTTTTTGTTACTTTTTTGCTAGGAAAGATTCACTCTGAGTTAACATCTGTTGCCAACCTTCTTCTTTTTTTTTTCCCCTCCCCAAAGCCCCAGTACATAGTTGTATGTTCTGGTTGTAAGTCCTTCTAGTTCTTCTATGTGAGCCATCACCACAGCATGGCTACTGACAAGCAAGTCATGTAGTTCCACAACCAGGAACTGAACCTGGGCCGCTGAAGCGGAGCACGCTGAACTTTGATCACTAGGTCATCAGGGCTGGCTCAAAATAAATTAGATTTTTAATGAGTCAATTATAAATAACTGAATCTGTAAGAAGAGCCAAGAGTCTATTATAACAGTAAAAATGGAAAAGTAATAGAATCTGCAAAAAACATAGTTATTGAGTATGCATGAATACCTACTATCTTTAAAAATGCAATATATTTATAAAATCAATCTTGGAATTTTTTCAATAACTATGTTGGAAAAAAAAAGAAAAATGTTTTGTGAAAAGAGAGAGTATAATTAACATAAAGTTTCATCTGTCTATCTAGAATAAACAATGTAGAGTGCTACTGATTGCAAGAGGATTAGTGAAAAAATACAAAAGTGATTTTCTTTTTATTAGTAAATAAAGAAATTTAGAAAAACGTGAAAGTCAGGAAAGTATTCATTAATATTGACAAAAAGAGTGATTAATTAATTTGGAAGAGGGAATTATAACTGGTTTAGTTGGGTTTTGAAATCTGTTATGTCTGTGAAAGTAGTAGAACAAGAACAAATGAAAAAATATATATTTAGGAAAAGTAGTCAGTGTAACAAGGAAGAGACTGAACGGCCTTGAGTATAATAATTAGTCAAATACAAAAATTCTTATACCTACTATGATAAACTTCACAGAAAGACAAGAAATATACTAGTTTGATTTTTTTTTTTTAAAAAGTGATACCACTACATACCTATTAGAATGACCAAAATCCAGAAGGTTGACAACACCAAATGCTGGTGAGGATGAGGAGCAACAGGAACTCTCGTTCGTTGCTGGTGGGAATGCAAGCCACTTTGGAACACAATTTGGCAATTTCTTACAAAACTAATCATATTCTTACCATATGATCCAGCAATCATGCTCCTTGATATTTACCCAAAGGAGAACTTATGTCCACATGAAAACCTGCACACGGATTTTTATAGCAGCTTTATTGCTAATTGCCAAAACTTGGATGCAACCAAGGTGTCCTTCAGTAGGTGAACGGATAAATAAACTGTGGTCCATTCAGACAATGGGATATTATTCAGTGCTGAAAAAAGGAGCTATCAAGCCCATGACAAGATGTGGAGAAAATTTAAATGTATATTACTAAGTGAAAGAAACCAATCTGAAATGGTTACATACTGTATGATTCCAACTATATGGCATTCTGGAAAAGGCAAAACTATGTAGACAGTAAAAAGATCAGTGGT
The DNA here is from genome assembly GCF_020826845.1 of Diceros bicornis minor. Taxonomy (NCBI): domain Eukaryota; kingdom Metazoa; phylum Chordata; class Mammalia; order Perissodactyla; family Rhinocerotidae; genus Diceros; species Diceros bicornis. The sequence goes on from NC_080766.1 coordinate 20,940,475, forward strand.
TGTCAGGAGTGGGTGGCAGTGTAGGGGGGATGAATAGGCAGGGCACAGAGGATTTTTAGAACAGTGCAACTATTCTGTGTGATACTATAATGGTGGATACATGTATTATAAATTTGTCCAAACCCATAGAATCCACAATGCTAACCATTTTGCAATACCTCCTCTCTGAATATACATATATATGTTGTACGTCATATATGCTATATACATTATGCTATATATTAATTATACCCAAATATGGCAAAAGAATGGTTAGACTAACACACAAAGAGTAATTATTTTGACTGCATTGATAAATAATGGTAACAGGAAGAAAAACTGTAATCTAAGTTCCTGCTGGTCAAATCCTTCCTGGAATCCTGTCTTTATTTCTAGTCCTCACATATTGATAAGGAATACATTGAAAAGTGAATAACTGTGATTGAAAGGACTTTGTTTGTATTTACTGATTCCTCTGTCTGGAATATTTTAGCCACAGCTAACCCCATGCCTGGCTTTCTCCAACCCTTCATTTCTCATCTTAGATGTTCTCTCCTCATCTAAAGCAGCCCTCTCCCTGCTCTGGCCCCATTATTCTCAATTACAGAATCCTGATTACATGTTCCAAAGAATTTATTAGCATTTTCAGTCACTATATTTGCTACCTTGTTCATTAGACATCACCATTGGGAGAATGAACATTGATTAGGTGAGGAGCCAGACCTGTCTAGTTTACCTTTGTCACCTCAGAACATAACGTGGGGCATGGAACATAATAAGGCATTATTAGATGTTTTTGAATAACAGCATAAGAGAATGATATATTAGAAACTCTGCAGTTAAGAGAAAGTTTGGAGTAAATGGGAGACAACTAGCTAAGAGAAATAAAGTCTTTTTTTTCCTTTTATTTGACGGGGATAATGATAAGGTCAGTGTGCACACAGGAATAAAATGTATTATTATATAATCAATGAAATCTTGGTAATGATATTATTACATAATATAATTATATTAAATTAATTTTGACCAATGGTTAGCAGCACAAGAGGGAATTCTGACCTTGATTAAACAATAATTTTGTATTGAAATAGTTTGAAAGTTAACTTCCTTAACTGAAAAGAAGAATGCATTTAACCACAGAGGCTCTGAGACTTACAAGATATAGGACCATGGACAAAGTACTTAATTTCTGAATCCAAAAATAGAGCTGCCACTTATGAGGCATGGGACTTTGAACAAGTATTTGACTTCTGAATCTCAGTTTCACATCTTTAAAATGGTAATAACAACATTCACATCTCACAAGTTTGCCAGTGCCATAGGGATAGAGTTTTTGAAATGCATTATTAATATAGCAATGTTATTATCACAATATTATTAGGTTTTCAAACATAAAAAGTGTTTACACCAAAGCTACACAATCAATTAATGGGATAATAAAGAAGATTAGAGGACTAGCCTAGATCTCTATTCAGCTCTGATCTTTATAGCTCTAGAATCCCATAATTTATGTACAAGTTAAAGACTAATATGCTATTTCTCCAGGTAGACAGATGAAATTTTATCAGATAATACAAGACAATTAAAAATAACCACTTCAGAGCCAGCCCTGATGGCCTAGCAGTTAAGTCTGGTGCTTTGGCAAAAGCTTTTCCATTTTGGCAGCCCGAATTTGGTCCCCAGGTGCGGAACCACACCACTCGTCTGTCAGTAGCCATGCTGTGGCAGAGGCTCGCATAGAAGAACCAGAAGAACATATAACTGTACACAACTATGTACTGGGGCTTTGGCGGGGGGGGAAGGAAGAAGAAAGATTGGTAGCATATATTAGCTTAGAGTAAATCTTCCCCTGCAAAAAAATAAAAACAAAAAAATAACCATTGCAGTCCATTACATCATGAGTGCATAGCCCATTCTAAACTCAGGATGCCTCGGTGGTATTTCACTTTCAATCTGGATTTGGGCCATGAAGGAAGAAAGACACCAAACCTTGCCTCTAACGGAGGAAAAATATTCTGAGAGGCCTAAGCTAAAGAAACTTCCACTCTAATATTTAATCTATCATAACTATTTTGAATTTCCCTATGTGTTTCTTCTGGGGATAATAATTCTAATTAGTATATTTTCCTAAACAAATAAAAAGAAAAGCAAGTTCTTACTTTCCAAAATATCTGTAGAGAAATATACATACATATAAATGTTTTACAGTCTGAATTTCAAAATTAAGCACAACACTGTATTAAGTTCTATTAATTAAAAAAAATATGGTAGATATATTAGCTAGTAACTTTTCATGGAAATAGTTCTTAAACATTACCTATTTTTACACTAAGAAATTTCATCCAATGTTATTTTCGTTCTTACTTTACATTTGCCTGTAATCATCACAATGCATCATTCCTTCTTTCCAGAGGCTGTCTGAATTTTGGAGTGACAAAAATTAGTTATTTAGAATCCAAATACAAAAGCTTAATTGTGTATACAATTTTTACCTATAACCTAGAAAATAGTAGTTACATATGTAGGTGTACTAATATGCAAGATAAGGACAAATGTGGCCCAGCATTTTAGCCCAGGTGTATTACCAGACTGCTCAATAAATACAAAGTGTGAAGGTACGCAGAAGAGAATGCATGTTGGACTTAAAGTTCTCAGTAAAACATTTTGTAAGGAGTTGAAATGGATTTTAAACCAATTAAAGAAGCTAAATACAAGCTAAGTATTGTAAAAAGCCCTTTTGCAATGACTTGCTAGTTTACATATTTTAAAAAAATGTTAAGTTCCATATTTTTAAGCAGATCACATTTCTATATACAAGAAATTTAATCTAATTGAATATATATAATATACATATACATGTATAGACACACATATACACCCATATTTACTTGTGTGTGTGTGTGTGTGTGAGTGTGTGTGTGAATAGCAGTGTAATGGAAGAAAACGTATGGTATGCTCCTGGCTGATAAATATATTTACATTGTGCCTTTAATAAGAGGGTTTATGCATAAATCTTTGTCCTTTGAAGATCTCAGGACAAACACTGTAAACCATAAATGATTACAAATTGGTAATATGTGAAAAATGCGGTTTGCCCATAGATCTCATGCTCTGAGAAACATTACATTCTCAATGTTTTTTTTCCATCATCTTTCCTACACAGCGGAAGACTAAACCCCAGACTCATTCTGAAAGATCGTTCCATGTTATTTATTTAATCACTACTCCAAGAATTCAAGTTTGGACAGTAAAATTTTCACTTATGTTTATTTATTGAATGTTAAGTGTTCTAGAAACTATTCCAAAGATAAATCGATTTTCCTGCAAAATTACTATTTAAGCAATCTTAACCTTTCAAAAATAAGTCCCTGTTATAATTGATATATATATATATTTATAATTTAACTAAAATTTTATCTCTCAACTTCTAGTTATAGCTCATTCTTCTTCCACCCGTTCCTTTAAGAGAGCACTTGGCTTTAACATAGTTTCTAAAATGATTTTTCCTAATAGTAACACTAACCAACGTGCCCAATATTTTTCAGTTGACAACCAAAATATTGATGTTATAGCTGCCTTTACTAACACGACATATAATCCTGCAAGAGCCTCACTTGATTTATAGAAGAAACTTCAACTTCCATTAAATCTTTCTTTTAATGATCTTGAGTCCTACCATTTTTGTAAAAGCATCAAAATTCCTAAATAAGGCTAGATAGTAATGTCTGAGGGGACCAAGCCATTATTTCATCAGAGTTACGGGAAGAAAATTTTTTTTCTTTGATTGAATGCACGGCCTTTTGGAGCAACGATTAATTTGCTACTTGGGGTTCTTTAGCCAGAATGTTAATGTGTGAAATACTTTTATTCCTCATAAAGTCTTGAGTTTTTATTTATGTTTAACACACATAAAAATAAGTACATACATTTTTAAAAGTTAAGTTTATGGAAGACTTCAATCCTTTCTTTTCTTCTTTTTCCCATCAGCTAGTTTTCCCATCAGGCTCCATTAGCCAGAACACCATTGGTGTACTTACTGGAAGGCATCTATTTGATTATGAGCCAGGTAGAAACTTCTAGATAAATTAAAACATAAAACTTATAACTTTTACATTTGGTGATACATTCTGCAGGAGACTAATAATCATGAAAAAACTTCTTATGGAAAATATAGTTCTTTCACTGAAAAATTCCTTTGTTCAGGGTTAATTCTTTAAGACCAAACATGCCTGTCCAAATAGTAAGCTTATTTTGCACCTCTCCATTCTAGTAAGTTATAAACAAGGAAACAGTCAGCAAATAGGTGTTTCATTTATCAGGTGCGTGTGTTGGAAAGGGGTTTGAGACTCTGTCTCATCCTGTCCACTTACTTGCTCCCTGAACCTGACTAACAGATTGTCGCGGATTCCTCCATAAACAACATTATGACTAAGACTGGAATAAATTAAATAACTAAAGAAAAATATTTGTTCTCAGAGAACTGATATTTCTATAGAAAAAGATGTCATTTTAATTAGGTTTTTAAAACAAAATTTAAAGAGCAACTGCTCAGCTGCTAGTACTTCTGATCTCTTTACCCTGCTCTGATTTTTCCAAAATGCATATTTTCTAAAATACTATAAAATGTATTTATTTATGAAGGTTTTATTTATTGTATGTATGTTTACCTCCCTAGAATAAAGAGAGGTAAAAGAACTTTGTAAATGAATAAATACATGATGAATGAATGAATGAATGAGCTAGTTTTGCTTCGTCCCTGGATCACATTGTAATTTCAAATATGGTTTCTTTTACAATTTCACTTCATTTAAAATGAGTAAATCAAAATAACCTGGGAGCATGTGAACTTTTGCATGGAAATTTAGAGTGAACAGAAATGTTCTAAATTAGCCGAGAAAAAATTTATAATGAAAGGAATATATTGGGAGGAATTTGGTCAAAAAAATTTAAAAGTTATGACAGAATATTAAGGATGAAAAGACATTCAATAATTTAATTATAAGTTAAAATAAAGGGACTAAGTTAGTCTTGTAAGAATCTGTTGGAATTAATTTCTACAAGTTCCTCCTAATTCTAAATAATACTATTTATATTAACTTTTAACAATGCACACTGAGTGTCTACTTTGTACTCTTATCTCTCTCCATACAATAATTTTCCAAATGCATCACAGTGGTATTAATGCTAGAAAATGGTCATTGACTAAACATGAAATGTTCCAAATAGAAAGTTTTACATATTTGTTTACATAAAAGCTAAATTTCATAATTTTGAAAAGTCATGGAAGGCAACATGTCTTCTAGGTAGGTTTCTTTGATCTCTAGTTAAACTCCTACCCCAACGCTTTAACAGCTTTAGAGATAGTGTTTTTTCCCCACTTGATTCTGCTTTTTACCATGACTGGGTCAAAAGTTAAAATCAAAACCTAAAATTCAAAGCCCATCATGACATCAAGTATTCTACTCTACTCTGGCCATACCTCACCTCTGTAAGGAAGAAGAAAAGGTACATGTTAGAGATTATGATGTTCCTCTCTTCCCAGTTAGGTCTTACTATCTGGGAGTGTGTGTGTGTGTGTGTGTGTGTGTGTGTGTGTGTGTGTGTGTGTATGTGTGTGCGGGCATGTGATATTAGAGGTAACAGAGAGATTATCTAGTCAAATTTCCCCTCACTTTATTTTTGAGGAAAACAATATTCAAATAGAGTAAGTGAATTACCAAGTACTAGAACTAACTAGTAAAACAATCAACATCAGAAATCACATCTGCTGACTCACAGCTCAAGGGTGCTTCTTCATTGTAAATCCTAGATTGTAAAGATTCTCATAAAATTTTTGAAAAATGGAGTTCTTTTCTGTTGCTATATGCATTCAGTTTAAAGTACTATTTTTCCCTTTCTCTACTTAAAATAATTTTATGTGTTTCATTATCAGAATCTCTTATGACATTAGAAATTTATTGTGAACTTAATAAAACCTAGCAAACAGTATTGAACATTCACAAGAGTGGTTTCCCCACAAAGAGCTTCTAACTTTACATTGATCAGTAAAATTATTTATAGATAAAAAAACCTCACTCCCTTACAAAAATGTGTGAAACAGACACATATATATTAAATAATATTCTATTGAATTTCTCCCATGATAAGTGATTTTGTCATATAATTCCTCAATTAACAATTTGAAATGTAAAGATGAATGTGTTAACAATTGAGAACATCAGAAAGATGGTCTTAAACAATGTTCATCTAAGATTCATTATCTTACGTGGCACTAGAAATATTTAATGACCTTTAGAGCAAAGGCGCTAACCAGTCTGAACTGATGCCCAGTGCCATACTGGTGCTGATGGGCTGAAGAGTAGAGCTGAAGCTGTCTCTTAAAATTTTTAATCTAAAACAGAGTGTGAAATAGACTAAAGTGGAGACATCTGAAACACAAAGGTGACTTGAATCTGCTACAATGGATCTCAAGACAAACCCAAGTTTGTCTCTGGTTGAAAGGAGAGAATAGGTAATAGAAACGAGGATCTTTGGGAGGCATTACATTGATAAATCCGTTTTATTCACTAATAGAATGGGTATGCAGAAGAGGAAGTTGAAAAGGTGCTTAAGACGGTAGGTGGGCTCTCATGCTTTCAGAAGGCAAGCAGAGTCAGAAGAGAGACTGAAAAGGGGGAAAGAATATAGACCATGTTCTCAGTATGGCAATTTAGAGTGTTAGATCTAAGACACAGGGGAAATCAGGAAGACTAGAAATGTGGTTCTAATTTACCACACATATTTCAGGTTCAAAATTATTCCTAATTATCAAAACAAAAAAAACTCAAGAGTAACAATATAGTAATAGCATTCATAGGTTAATGTAATAATAATGCAATGTAATATATGCTTGCAAAATAAACCAATTAAAATAACATTTGGAAAAATAAAATATTTAATTTTAAATTAAAATAATGTTTAATTTACAAAAGCAAAATTTTAAACTCTTGATATTTGATTTTGAAAAGATAATCTGAAAAGCCCTTCTATAAACATACAAATCAAATTTCTGAAACATTTGTTTGGGAACACAAACATATTTATCAATTCCACTCAGTTCCTTGAGTCTTTAGAATAACCGTAAGGTTGACATCCATTTGCCAAAATGAAGTGGAGACTGTTAGGGTAAAAGTTTCTTAAGAGATCTAAATTTAAAATAGATTTTAAAACGTAAGTTAGTTAAAAATTTTGCTAGACATGTCAGATGTGCTACAAAATTATATCAAATTGAAAAAAATCTTATTTTTTATAAGACTTTTATAGTAATAAGTTTTTATTACTAAATGAATATTTGAAGTTTGAATCCTAGACATGTATTTACATTAGATGATACTTTATATTTCGTGCATTTGTACAGTTTTTATAAAACAGATGATTCAAACAAATCTATGAATTGTTGAATCTCAAATGTCTATGAACATGTTTTGTGGTTGACCTTTCCACTCAAATGACATTACTAAGACCTATTGTAATCAATTTAAAGATATAACCAAAAATACATATGATCAGTTATATATTATAGCCACTATTTTCTGAGAAGTAAAACTATAATCACATATTTAACAAAGTTTGGAACAGTAAAGATAGTCTACATATTTACATAAAATACATCCACAATAAAACTTCAAGTTTAGTGCTAAGAACAAATATTCAAATAACACCATTTTTTCTCTCTGGTTGCCTTTATTTGATTGTGCATTAGCTCTCTTCTTGTTTTTCCCTTTCTTCATCTCATGAGCAATTTATTTTGAAATAAAGACCCTGTGTTTAAAACAGAAGTTAATTAAAAATAAGAAATATACATTTCAATAAAACTCTTGGTATATTACACTCCTGTTAATGTATGTGGGTGTTATAATTTCCATTTCTTCTCCTGTTGGCTTCTCCTGAACCAGAAATAACTAGGTGATTAGGAAGCAATTTCAGCTAAAGAAAACAATTAATTGCCTTTCTATAGTGCTTTTATACTATAAAAAGCAAGAACCACTAATTATCTTGCCTAGGGGAAAAACTGACTATCCCTTTACTTGTAGAATATTGAGTCTCTCATCACTCGTAAAATGAGTAAGTTGCATACAAGTTCTGCTAAAAGTTTCTTCTTTGTATATAATTATTGTAAACATCCTTTAATATTCATACCATGTTCTTATTAGGCTTCTAGTAAAACAATTCTTCCTCAAAACCATTCAAAAAACTTTAGTTTTTAAATGACAATTAAGACTTGTTTGAATTTGTAGTTCATTCCTAAAAGAGTTCTATTTTTTTCTTTTGTAATGCCAGGGAATTTTTAAAAAATGATGAAAATGAATAGAAAAAGTTAAAAGCTGTAAATGATAATAAATGTATAGTGGCACATCAATAGAGGAATACATTTTTAAATTCTATTTATTGGAAGAGAACACTAGTACACATGATTTATTATAGTGTATAAAGGAAAGTCACTTATATTTGGCTTTAGGTTGCAATGATTTCTACCTGCTGCTGCCTTTCCAATTGTTTCCCTTTAAAGGGAAGATGAGTTTCAATTCCTTGAACATATGCAATCTGATTGTTGGGTGGAGGAGGCCCCTAGAAGCAGTGTGGGTGGCAGAGAAAAGTCAGCCTTTGGTTTAATAATAGTCAGAATGAGTGGCATATGCAACAAAGAGGTCAATAGACAGGAATACTTTCATTTGAACTAAAAGCAAATATGAAAATCTAGATTTACCAGAAAGACCATATGGAAAATAATTTTTTCTTTTTTACTACACATGATTTTATCACTATAGTTTTATAACATGAACCTCTCCTCTTTCATTATATCAAAATGAATCTATGTTAAAAACATGTAGATATTTTGCATTCACATGTTAAATTCCCAAAATGCGTTTTCCTCCACCAACATTATTAGAATTATTTTATTTTTCTTATATAAAGGTTATTAGTCAAAATTTATAAGTGCATTGACATAATAAAACTGAGAATGTCCACAATAATGTTGGAAGAAGAATTTTGATAAAATAATGCTTATTTAATTTATGCTTTCAAAGTTTGAAAATCATTGTAATGATAGGAAAATAGGAAAAAAAATCTTGTTATTTGCAGGTAAAATTGTGGACATTTTGGTGTAATTATTTTTAGTGTTATGCGTGTGTGCATGTTCATAATATGATTTTTAGTTAATACTTTATTTTAAGCATTTTCCCTTCTATTTGCTCCTAACCAGTGTGGCTGGCAGAATTCTAAGATTGCTCCAAAGATTTGCATACTGTGGTGTACACTCTCTGTATAACCCCTGGAATTTTCAAATATGATGGGCTAGTAACACCAGGGATTAGGTTATGTTATATGGCACAGTGACTTTAAGAGAGGTAAATTATCCTGAGTGTACCTGACCTATCAGGTGAGACTTTAAAACGGACTCTCCCTGAAAAAGAAACTTAAAGAGATTCCCATGAAGGAGATCCTCTGTTGCTAGCTTTGAAGATAGAGGGGCCACATGACAAGGAATGTGGGCAGTCTCTAGTTGTGGATAATGGCCCCCAGCTGCCAGCTAGCAAGTGAATGGATATCTCAATCCAACAACTGCAAGAAACAGAACTTGGACAATAATCTGAGTGAGTTGAGAGGAGAATGATCCCCCAGAGTCTCCAAAAAGAAATGAAGCCCAACCAACAACTTGATTTCAGCCTTGTAAGACTCTCACCAGAGAACCCAGCTGTGCTCTGCCCCAGACTTCGACTTACAGAGCTGTGAGCTAATAAATGGGTGTTGCTAAGATTGTGGTAGTTTGTTACACAGCAATACAACCAGTATTTTCATGCCACCTAAGATTCCATTATGTTATTATCTGGAAGAAAGGAAGAAAATGATAAAGATGACTGCATAAATTAATGAAATAGAAAACAAACATACACTAGAGATAATCATCAAAGACAAAAGTTGGTTCTCTGAAAAGATTCATAAAACTGATAAACCAGTGGTGAGTGGCAATTACATAATGTTGTATATTGAAACTTCAAGCTTGTTAAATTGCTGACCAATTTGCTTTTGCCAACTTCCTAACAAAATACTTATTTCTTATAACCCAGTCCTCAACTCATCTTTGCCCATTCGTGAGCTCATATCTTTTGTTTTAATTTTCAATTTTAGATTACGAAGTTTAAATCATATCCCAAATTTGTAATTCTCCTTTGTTGAAATCATAATGTTGGATAATTTTATACAGAGATGCATTGTTATTTTTGATAGATATACATAAATATTAAGGGAACCAACCCTGTGTCTGATATAGCTATTTTTTTCTGACATTTCAGTTTTCTTCTTAGGATTATATACGACTTTTGTAACTTATAGATTTTTTTTAATTTAAAATACTTATTTTTTAAGATTTATTCCTTTTTAGATTTAGAAAAAGGAGAATCCCACCAGAAAATATTATGCAATAAAGTGAAATTTATAATCCAAAAGGTGGATTTGAGATGTTGTGTTATATAATAAGTTTGAGATTTCCAGATACAATATTATGTAATAATCAGTCTCAGAAGAGATTTAGCAATTTTAACAATATTTTCAGAGAACATGCTCTTGGCCTTAATGATTTGTCTACTTTATGTTTCTTTCTACTTTATTGATTTCTGTTATCTCTACTATTTCTGTTATTATTTCTTCCATTCTTTTTGAGAGTATTTTGCTGAACTTTTCAAATTCTCTAGAAAGATATTTCTCTTGTATATTATTTTCCTTCATTTCCAATATATGTAAGTATGGCTTTTAATTTACCTATAATTTCTGATCTAGCTGGCTCTTACATCTTGAATCATTGTTTTGGTGTTATTATTCAGTTAAAATATTTTCTAATTCTATTGGAATTTACTTGTTCACTTGTGGGTTAGCTAGAAGTGTGTTTCTTAATTCCCAATATATGGAACATTTCTAATTACCTTTAGGTGCTTAATATCAACTTAAACTGGTAAAATAACTGATTCTGTACAGTTTTATTTTTGAGATTTATTCTGACTTGTTTTATAGTTTAGTATATTGTCTATTTGTATAAATGTGTCACATACACTTTAAAAAGATTCATATTTGGGGGCCAGCCCCATGGCATAGTGGTTAAGTCTGGCACGCCCTGCTTAGGGGGCCCAGATCCCGAGCGCAGACCTACACCACTCGTCAAGCCATGCTGTGGTGGCAACCCGTATACAAAATAGAGGAAGATTGGCACAAATGTTAGCTCTGGGCTCATCTTCCTCAAGCACAAAAGAAAACAAGAGGATTGGCAACAGATGTTAGCTGAGAGCAAATCTTCCTCTCCAAATAAACAAAAAGAAGATTCACATTTTTGAGTTGCTAGCTATAGAGTTCTAAAGAATTGTTCCATTTTTGCATATGCTCAACATCAGGTGGCTCTGGGGCTTCAGATAAGCATGTCCAAAAGGCTGTTGGATATAAGCATCTGGAGCTCAAGAGGGAGTTATTATCTTCTAGGTAGTAATTCATTCAAGAGAATAATATGCTCAGAGATAAAATGGATGTCCTGTGTAAGAACTGCATGACACCAAACTGAAGTAATAGGCACAGAAAATGGGGTCCATAAAGTAGACATACAAAATCTGGTGTGCTTATTCATTTACTTATTCATTTTTATTAAATTTCCCCCAGAACATTTTATAGCATCTTTCCTTATAAGCAAGATATATTACTTATTAAATTAATTCTGATTTGCTTCACATATTTTATTGCTATCATAAGTAGACTCTTTTTTCATTTTATTTTTAAACTGATTACTTTTGATTCACAGGTAATTTATTGTCCATATTCCTAAACTTTTTTATTAGTTGTATTATATTTTGTGTTAAATTCCAATAACTATTTTTCTTTTTTCTCTTTAAGTATAGTATCACATTTGAAAAATATTATTTCATTATAATTTTTTTTTATATAATAGAATAGTGAAAATTATAGCAAACGTTTTGATTTTGTGGTTGGATGTAGCACGAAAACTGCAGTATTTTTATTGTTTCCTAAGTACAATTCTGACTATTTGGAGTTGGATCTTCTTTACCTGGAATTAATTTTAAATTTTATCATATGCTTATCTAGCATGTTAAGAAGCTGATCATGTTGTTAAACATCCTAGTGGATGTCATTCATTCCTAATTTTTAGGACCAACCTTTTCAATTATTGTAATCAAAGTAATGAGAATATTGCACAGAGTTTTAGACACACCCACTCAGATAGCTGCATTAGTCAGAAGTGAAGGACTGTGGGGCCAGCCCCGGTGGCCTAGTGGTTAAGCTTGGCACACTCCGCTTCAGCGGTCTGGATTTGGTTCCTGGGCGCGGAACTACACCACTCATCTGTCAGTGGCCATGCTGTGGCAGTGGCTCACATACAAAATAGAGGAAGACTGGCAACAGATGTTAGCTCAGGGTGAATCTTCCTCAGCAAAAAAAAAAAAAAAAAACCCTGTTATTTTGATCTTGCACCTATAGATTAACGCCTTACATCAAAAATGAACATCCAATATTTTAACGCTCTACAGAGAATTCATGTCACCGTTTTTAGGTGACTTAAATATAGTTGTGGCTTTTTAAAAGAAAGAATTCATAAAGTAAGAAAAAGGACTAGGAAAACTACTACATATCTATTTGTAAGCTATGCTAAAGAAGTCTTTTGCAATACATACTTTGCTATTAGGCTAAAATTATAGAATCATGGCCACCTTTAGAATTTTATGTCATTAAAATATATTTACTTATATTTTAATCAAGTATTATTTAAATAATTAGAACAGAGCATATTTGCTGAATAAATGAATGCATAATTTCATAAGCATTAACCAATTTATATTGGAGCAATTTTAGATGACACTCTAAGTGCCTTTGTGACAATAAAAGAAACAGATTTGTATAGCTAGTAATTTTAAACTATTATTATATTTTAGTGTTGGCCTGTCATCAAGCTTTTAAATGAGCTCTAATTAATGTTTTCTCTTATTATTTTAAATTTCTATTGTAATTTAAACAGTTATGTGACACAAGTTCCTCTGAGTCTCTTTATAGAAAAATAGCTTGGTAGGCACTTGTTCAAGTAAGCAATCATTTTAAACGATGACTTTTCAACAGTTTTTTGGGAAATTACTTTTTAAAACTTTGGAAATATAGAATTCCAGTAATTTGGATCAAGTTACAAGACTCAGTATATTAGAAAAGCTGTCAGACATTCTTTGGAAAGTTCTAAACTACACAAATAGTTTATTGGCTGAATACCTTTATAATCAAAATATTTCTTTTTTTTTTTAATTTGTGAAAAACAAAAGCAACACAAAATTTAGTTAGTAGCAACTATAATTTTCTCAGCATAGATAAGAGCCTATAAATTGTGTTGCTTGTGAACACCTACAAATGAATTCTAGACCCTGAAATCATGTACATAATTGGAAAAGAAAAGGGAGTAAGCAAATAAGCATTTAGTCAAATCCTAATCATACTTTTTTCTTATAATTAAAATATTTAGGTTGCTTCAGTCTACATTTTAATTAAGTGATAAATATCATAGAAATAATTTTTACATTCATCCATAGTTACTGAAATATCTGGTATCATATTTTCTGGTTGTACTAAAATTCAGTAATGCTATTGGAATTCAACTCCAGGAAATATTGTGCCATTTTATAACTATCCTTTAAAATAAAATACCGTAAATAGATCACATGCTCAACAATGCACTTAATCTCATAACATATTATTTTTCTAAAAAGAACCCTGCCCTAATAACATATATTTACTTCACAGTATGAGTGGAAAATTAAGTAATGTTTGTAAAGTATAGTAATTTAAAAATTTTGGGTTGTCAGTAAATAAAGCTTAATTCTCTCCACCACAGGGTAAGAAGTGGCTTTCCATGAAGTACTTAAGAAAAATATATCTCCCGTCTCTGAGTAGATAAAATGATAGAAATCAAGATGAATTTAATTAATGCTTCATATAGCTTATTTTGTGAGAAAGAAGAAAGATAAATTTGTACAGTAAAACATATACAAATGAACATTTAAAAAGTAATTGGAAGCTTAACTTCTGGTTTTTGGTGAGGCATGTAAGGAGCTTGGAGCTTATTACTCTATCCCAAGGACAAATAAAAATCTGAACAAACTGAAAAATCAACAAGTCTTCTCGGATCCGCCAGAGAAGTGAGTTCACAGGACGAATCCCTGCCTCCAAAATTGGAAAATCAGACAAGCAGATACGGAGAATCAAAACTTACCTGAGCACAACCCATGAGCGGACACCTCCCTGGGGACCAGTGGTGGAGCAGGAAAACATGAACTGTAATTGATGAACTGCTGGAGGCTCAGTGTGGACAAGTCTGCGAGTTAGAAACTCCAGACAGTGGACCAAGTCATTGAGGGCCCTATCACTTTTGTTTTATAACCTCTAAGAGCTCTACCAAGTTATCACAGTAAATATCAGAGAAAAATCTCTTCCGGCTTCTGGTAGGGGGAGGGGAGAAGTAACCATTTTGAAATGCTCCAGAGCATTCTCTTCTTCTTAACAAGGCCTGTTCTCAAGAAAAACTATTTTACCAAAGCCTAAACTATCAGGTATTTTTCAGAGCCTAAATGACCTGGGGGAAGGGAAATACTGATCTCCAGTCCACACTTGCCATCTGTCCCATCTGAGACGGGGAAAATCCTGTGAAGCACTTGTGAAGCTCATAGGCCAGAGGCACTGTGAATTATGCAATAGGCACCTGTGAATTATACACCAAGACCAAGTGGGATTTATCCCAGGTATGCAAGGTTGGTTCAACATTCAAAAATGAATTAATGTAATCAATCACATCAATGGAGTAAAGAAAAAAAATCACATCACCATATCAATAGAACAGAAAAGGCATTTGACAAAATCTGCCATTCATTCATGATAAAAACTCTCAGAAAATTTAGAATAGCAGTGAACTTCTTTAACATGATAAAGAATATCTACAAAAAAACAAAAACATACAGCTAACATCATACTTAATGGTGAAAAACTTGAAGCAGATGTCTCCTCTCACCACCAATCTGAAAAGACTCTATTCTGTATGATTCCAACTATATGAATTCTGGAAAAGGCAAAACTATGGAGGCAGTAAAAAAAGATCAGTGGTTGTCAAGGGTGGGCAGGGGAGAAGAGATGAATACGCAGGGCACCGAGGATTTTTAGAGCAGTGCAACTACTCTGTGTGAGTCTATAATGGTGGATGTGTGTCATTATAAATTTGTCCAAACCCATAGAATGTACAACACCAAGAGTCAACCATTATTTAAACTATGGATTTTGATGACGATGATATGTCAATTGTAATAATTGTACCACTCTGCCGTGGGATGTTGATAGTGGGGGAGAATGTGTGTGTGTGGGAGCAAGTGGTATATGGGAAATCTCTATACCTTCCACTCAGTTTTGCTGTGAACATAAAACTGCTCTAAAAATATTAAAGTCAATTAAATTATTTTAAATAAATGAGTAATTATCTCAGTTTGCTTATTCTATAGAATTCAGTGGTTATCAACTTGGGACAATTTTGTCCCCCACCCCTGGGAACATTTAGCAATGCCTGGAGACATTTTTGATTACCACACTTGGGGTGAGGAGTGTTGCTGCTGGCATCCAGTGGTAGAAGCCAGGGATGCTGCTAAACATCCTATAATGCACAAATAGCAGCCCCCTCTCCCAAAGCATTTTCCATCCCAAAATGTCAATAGTGCCAGAATGAGAAACATTGCCCTGGAGCATGCAAAGTGGATTTCTCTTGAACAGTGCATGTCTTGAAGTGAACAAGCAATTATTCTACAGTTGTTAAAAATCTAGGACCTCTTATTAAAATTTTTCTCATTATCCATAGGAGCATGTGTGAATGTTCTCATATGAGATTCTACATTATAAATATCATTATAAATGCAAAATTGTATATAATGTATTATCATTACAATCTATATAAAAATCCAAAAAAGCTTATTTTGTCGGGCTTATTCTTATGTACAGGGTCTTAGCAACCTCAAAATATCCCCAATCAAGTCTTTAAATTTATCAGATCGGATTCATATGCCCACATGTACCACTATATAGTGTACTGTATCCCGGGCCTCCTGTTCACCTGTGTGCCTCTTTTCCTGTTGGATGTGGCAGTCCTGTTCTATATGTGACCATTGAAGCACTTGAGCCTTCAGAGTGACACATCTACATGGTAGAGATAATCACAGGGAGTAAGTTCTTGGGATTGGTGAGGGGATTTTGAGTGGTGTTTAGGTGTAACTGAAATGCTATAAGAGAGGTGTCACAAGCCTTAATAAAAAGTCTTCAAGATTTGACTTATAAACTGTATGTAGACTATATGTAGTCTCAGATTTTTTGTCTTTTCCATGGAATTTCTGTTACCATTCAATTGAGAATATAATAATGTAAAAGGTTTCTGAAGATTACATATTAACTTCGTAAGAATTTGACAACTTCAAAAAGGGATATCTTCCTCCCCTCCCACTCCTTATCCTCTTCTCCCTCTCAACTCCCCAGGAGAGAATAGTAGCAAAGGGTACTTGGGCCATGAGTTAGTGGAGTCCTAAGTGTCAAAAAAATGCTGTATATTTTTTTTCTCACACATCACCTGAGTAAAGACTTTGTATGTCGAATTTAATAAAGTATTTATTGCTTTTGTTCTTGGGAACAATTACAGACAAAATTTTGTTTTAAAAAATATCCCCACAATTGCTGTGGGAAATATATATAGAGAGGAAAGGGTCAGTCCAGTTTGAGAAAACACCAGGAGGACAACAGGATTGCATTTTCCAGGTAGCATCTATTAAGGAAGCAGTTCAGTACCTGTGAGTGTGCTGGCTGGCTGGTAGTCAAACACTATGCATTGTGCAGTATACTGTATCTACTGTGACATCACTCCTTTGCAGTTCAGTTTATCAAATTTATGATAGCCATTGCTCAAATAGATTCTTTGTAAAAAAAAAAAAACTGTGAGATAGAGTGAAAAGATAGATTTTTTGGAGACATGAAGCACAAGTACAAAAGTTTGGGGATTTGCAGAGAATATTGGGAGAGTCTTTTATTCTCCTATGTCACAGGACTGGAATACTTTATTATGTGAATCCAATCACAGCAGCATAAAATTAATGTCCTATGTGGTTTCTTTGTCAATCTCTTATAATTTTGAAGATGTGAACCAAAATTAATCTGGTAGGATGGGTTATTTCTAAAATTACAAAACTGAAAATCAAAGCACCGACAAAGGGAAGAACATATAGGCACTGTATGTTCTCCAAAGAAACTGAACGAATAAAAGATATTTTATAGGATTTAGCCAACACAATTAAGGAGACCATGAAGTCCCGTAATCCGCTGTCTGCAAGCTGGAGAACCAGGAAAGCCAGTGGTATAATTCAGTCTGAGTTTAAAGTACTGAGAACCAGAGGAGACAATGGTGTAAGTCCCAGTCCAAGACCAAAGGTCCAACAACCAGGAGCACCGATAACTGATGGCAGAGGATGGGTGTTCCAGCTCAGGCAGAGTAAATTCATCCTTCCTCTGCTTTTGGTTCTTCTCAGATCTTCAATGAATCAAATGATGCCCACCTGCAATGGTGAGAGCACTCTTCTTTACTCTGTCTACTGATTCAAATGCTAACCTCTTCCATAAACAACCTCACAGACACACCCAGAAATAATGTTTTACCATCTATCTGGGCATCCCTTATCCCAGTCGAGTTAACATACAAAATTAACCATCACAGGTACCTTTAAGGAAACCCTACCCTAGGAGGTTCACCATAAATAACCTTTCAGTTTACCCTTACATAGAATTATTAGATTTAGCAAATAAAAATACCAGATGCTCAGTTAAATTTGAATTTCAGGGAAAAATTTGAGACATACTTATACCAAAAAATGTGTTGTTGTTTGCCTGAAATTCAAACTTAACTGGGTGTCCCGTATTTTATCTTGCAAATGTACCTTCTCTGATATTTTGTATGCATTATTGCTAACATATTTTATCTATTCTCCCCTACTGAAAAGAAATCGCTTTTCTGTTTTTCAACAACAGTTCAGGCTCTGGAAAGGAAATAGAGCTTGGAGAGAAATCACAGACAAGAAGTAGCTTTTAAATGAAGCAGCAATTAAAGAGTGACAAGAAATATATTTTTCTCCTCTGCTTAAGGGTTTACTTGAAAACATCCAGAGTCTTCTGATTTTTCAAGATTCAAGTTATATTCCTGTAAAATAATTTTACTTTTATCGGAAATAAATGACAAATGGAAAAGAACAATTAAAATACTTCTGCAAAATTTAATTGGAAAAATATTTGTCTTGTGTAAAGAAGACTAATTAGAATGTTATTTAATTATTTTTTTTTTTTTTTGTGAGTAAGATCGGCCCTTACTTGATGTTACATGAGTAACATCCACGCCAATCTTCCTCTTTTTGCTGAGGAAGACCGGCCTTGAGCTAACGTCCATTGTCAATCCTCCTCCTTTTTTTCCCTTTTTCTCCCCAAAGCCACAGTAGATAGTGTTATGTCACAGTTGCACATCATTCTAGTTGCTGCATGCGGGACGCCGCCTCAGCATGGCAGGACAAGCAGTGCGTTGGCAAGCCCGGGATCCGAACCTGGGCCGCCAGTAGTGGAGCACACGCACTTAACCGCTAAGCCATGGGGCCAGCCCTATTATTTAATTTAAAAATTAAATTTCATCTTTTGGAGAAGAGAGTGGAAAACCTTTATTAAACATTTGCTAGCAAAATTGTTTCTAAAAGTATATATTTATCCACCCGCAAATATTGAATTGCTTGATTTAGTGTTTCACTTTGAATTTGGAGCCATCGCAGTGATTACAAAATCATATAAAGTTATTCCATAAGTGTTTTAGTGGGGCTAAGTATTCATCCTTTCCTTAGGTTCTAACCAGTTAAGAATGGCTCTGTTGGAGATACAGGTATTAGGTTTATAAATTATCTGCGTGCATTTATCCCATGAAATGTTTCTGCTAAACTGAAATCAGAGAGGATGTTGTATAGGCCTAAGGTCAAATGAAGTTTTCATTTTCCTGTCTGTTCAACTGAAGACAGCTGCGCCCACACAGTTGACTCACTACCCGGCAGCAGGCTGAGACGAGGGCCTTTCTGTGGGCATCCTGGCAGCAGTTGTGAATAACAGTAGAAAGGCTGGCAGCTTTTAAAATTCCCTACAAGGATGAGAGTGCTAGCATAATCCCATTTCAGATGAATAATCAGAAGGTGTGTTGACATGTACAGTCTTTAATGCTTTATCTTTTCAGAAATTCAACAAACGTTATTTCTCTGCAAGCGGTAAAACCCACTCCAGTCTTCCAAATATTGGGCTGCCTGATGCCTAGACCAATGGCCTGAGGACATACATATCTGTTGAAGCGAGGTTGCAAAGAAGACAGCAAAATTCTTTTTATAACGTGTTTAAGTTCCTGGAAGAATCCTAATTACACTGGGGCACAGAGGCAAATGGAAACTCAAGGGGCTGGCATAGTTTAGGATAAGGACTTCTTGCTCAGTTCTTTGTTCTTTCCTGTAACTGACGATGCTAATGGGGTCAATCTGCTGATGAATGGTTTTACTTTATATTTTCTGCGCTTGGTTCACTGATTGCTGTATTAAGGCTGAGGTTAGAGGTTTATTTAAATCATCAGCTGGGATCTAATGCTAGGTGATCATTTGCAGGTATACATTT
Source organism: Diceros bicornis minor (assembly GCF_020826845.1). Lineage (NCBI taxonomy): Eukaryota > Metazoa > Chordata > Mammalia > Perissodactyla > Rhinocerotidae > Diceros > Diceros bicornis. Next base: position 20,960,224 of record NC_080766.1, read on the forward strand.
CGGGAAGCGTTTTTTACTTGAATCTCCTTTTAGTTCCCTTTTCCACACTAATGGCAGCTTTCCTATTGTCTAGTTGTGGGGTGAGAATAAATTCAGTTTGTTTCGTGTTCATCATATTTTGATTTATTTTCATATTCTTCAGTTTCGTCACATATATTTTCACATATTGCCATGTTTGAAAGTGCATTGGGTCCTTACAATCAAAAGCAGCATCGATTGTATTGATTTTAATAGCAAATGTTATTTTTTTTCTTGTTTCATGGCCATAAAATGATGTGGCATTTTACAATTGATAACCTCATAGACCTAAAGAAATTCGGTAGTTTTTATGAGCCAGCTTTCATTAGCCATTAATGTGTTTCTTTTGTTGGTCTTATTGACATCCTGATTTCTCAAAGTCCTCCCTAATGTTGCGATTCCCTCAATTCTAATACTTAGCTTCTGATGCCAATTTGTGTATTTATATATACATCTCTATTTTTACATGCATGTTAATGGACATTTGGAGATAGAAATCTTGAGTAGTTTAATTGCTCCTCCAGTGTACCCAGTTAAATGAAACAATCTTTAGTTCGTGTTCCTTTCCATTTATTAGCACATCTTGGAAAAAACATCAGAGGCTCCTACTGAGTTTCTCTAACTTGGAGGAGCCAGAGAAAGAGCCTGCAAATATGTTCAGGTAGAATGTTTTTTCAAACAAAGGCATGTTAAAGTGCTGCTCTTACTCCCGATGCCTCTGATTATTTCTCACACTCTAAAAGTAAGTGAATTAGTAGTTCTAAACTTTTAAAGATTGTCCTGATGTTGGCATACATGATGTAAAACTATTGACATAAATGAAGATGTTTCGTCAAAATTTCGGTCTCCATTTGGAAATCTTCCTAGGACATGGCAATTAAATAATAACAAATTCTAACAAAAATTTTATTATTGACGGGTAAATAAAACTAACATTAAAAAAAAATTTACAATGCTATAGGAACCAAATTAATTTCTTCTAAAATCCAAAAAAGGAAGATTCCAGAGTCTCTTCAATAAAGGCGTGTTTTCAGGGTATATATAATATGCATGTTTACACACAAGAGGTATAGTTGAGGAATTTGTTGTTGATTTTCATTAATTAACTCTACAACACTTGAATTTCCTTAATTGTGTATAGACTATCAATATAAAAAATAAATTTAAATATCAATTACAAAATGGCTAATTAAACAATACATTTTGTACTACTGTATTTGATCTGAAGGTAAACTAATTAAGTATAGGAGGAGAGTGAATAAAAGCAGAGACTTCATGGAAACTATCTTACTTTTGTTTCCTAAAGATGAAATTTTGGAACTTAGTAGATGTACTGAGTGCAATTGTGACACTATCATAGAGACGGGATAACAGAAATAATGGATGAAATAAATTATTCTTTCAAATTTATAAATTGAAGCATTAATACTTCTTTATATTTATTAAAAATTAAAAGTAAGTATGAATTTTGTTGTTTTGTACAAAATATGATCTCCAAGTAGACATCCTCTAGTTTATATATGAACGGATAGACAAAAATATATCTATATAATTGTAGGTAAAATAGCATTAACATACCATCAGTGACCATCTATGGCCTTGGAAGATGATATATTACTAAGTCCTTACCATTGGTTATTAATGCATAGTCTAGGAAAAGGTATATACCTCAATATATGTGAAATATATTTGAATTTAATTGGAATATATTTTAAATTTTTTTCCCCCTCATGTGAATATTATCTTCAGGAAAAAAAATGGTTTTAACAGATTGGAATGATTTAAATTGTGTCTAAAAAATACTTTAGCCATGAAGGGGGCATGGGGAAGGCCTTGCATGCAAGCTATTAGCATCTCAGTATGTTGCCCATTATACTAATAAGTACACCATTCAGAAACCTAAATAAAGGAGAAAATTGCTTTCTGTAAATTGGACACCGTAAGCACACACAGAGCATGTAATTAATACAAAGATGGAAGGGTGTATTCATTAGGCATTTTTGTACTATAATAATAAGGCTTATTCTTGATCATAAAGATAGATATTAATGGAAAACTGTTTAATGTAACTTTTTGTACAGAAATGAAATAATAGCATTTAGAATTAATGAAAACATCACAGTTTTGAAGTTATTACATTTTAAAAAATATGTAGCAACTGAATTTTAAAGGATTTCTTTATCAAAGTTACTACCGAACTCAGGGCAACATAATAATCCCGTCTTTTTCATGAATGTAAGTTTTCCTTCTTCATAAATATTTATGTTTCATCCCTAACGGTTGTTTTGTGGCCCTGTTAACTTGACATAGATACTTTGCCCTCATCTAGCTGCTAACCTCAATGGGTGTCAACATATTTACTCTGCTAAGAGGATAGAAAAATCACATATCATGATGTCCACCCGTGGATGGTCCTGATATGAATATACTTTCATCCTTCTCCCAGTCAAGGAGAGTTTAGTCCCAAACTAAAACCTAGAATTGTTTGTGGTGGACATTACTACTCTTTACCTCTTCCTCTTGACAAAGGATATATTTCAGCTCACATTTCATTGGTCAAAGCAAATTACCTGGCCAGGCTTCACTTGAAAGCTAGTGCTCTTTGTCATTGACAGATCATGCCTTAAAAAGTCAGTGTTTGATTTTCTGGTACTCTATTCTTGGCTCATTACACTTCCATAAAAATCTTAAAAGAAATGTGTCAATCCTCCCTCTTCCTCCACCAAATACACTGGAGTTTGATTGACATTGCATTGAATCAAAAGACTAATTTGGGGAGAAATGACAATTGTACAAAAATTTTACTTCCAATCCCAGTACATACCATATTCTTCCTTTTCTCTAGGTATTTTACAATGTACCTCAATGAAGATGTATACATTTACGTGTAGAGGTCTTATACATCTTTTAGTTGATTTATTTCTAAGTATTTATTGTTGTTGCTGTTGAGGTGTTGATTTTTAAAATAATATTTTCTAAATTCCTTTGCTAATATACGGAAATAAAACTGATTTATGTTGGTTGAGTTTGTACTGAGCAATCTTGCTAAATTCACTTATTAATTCTAAGAATGTGACTGCAGATTTTAGATTTCCTTCACATATGATTATGAGAACTTCGAACATTCCTTTTAAATCTCGTTACCTAATTTTTCCTTGCTTTGTCTTGGCCTAAAAAGAATGGGAATGGGTACTTCTCCCATGAATTAGGATTCCATCTTAAGAGATAGCACAAGCAGCAAGAAGAGCTTTGATCTGGAATTTACAGTTCAGCCATAGCTCAGGGCAGCTGGGTGATATTGGGGAAGTCATTTTAGCTTTATATTTCTCACTTTCTTCATCCATAAAATAATGTTAAAAGATTTCTTAGTCTTTCTCAATTATAACATACTATTATTTTAATCTATGAATCATTCCTATAGAATTTTAAATTTTACTTCTATAAACTATCTCAACGGTACCTTAATAGTAAAATAAACTTAAAATCTAACTTTGAAAGAGTTGTATTTCCTGAAGTCATTAGGAAAAAAAAAACTAAAAAGAGCATGTTAACTTAATCATACTAAAAGATTTATTTTCAGGCTTGTCAAATCTACCCACATAGGTCATGCAAAATATTTTCGTGTTGAAAATGTTTCAGTGGATAGTATTGATTTTCTATTCTTGGTAACATTAATCTCTCTCATGAATATTTTTTTTACAAATGTATATATAATAATGTTTTGATCCCTGGAGACAGGCTTTAGAGTCCAGTGGTGTTTCCTTGAAATATTGAAACCTAAATGGACAGCACTTACTGAAAATAAGACTGACATCACCACCCCATTCCACACACCATATGTCACCGAATAGCCTCCACTCTCTGCCAAGATGTAATTCAAATCAGTGACCTAGAAATCAAAGACTACATATTCCATTACCAGTCAATCCCCTGAGCCATTCGGTCTCCACTCAGTAATATTTTAATAAATCATTTCCGTTTATATTGATGAACTGTTAATGCAAACTGTAAGTAAAAGGATAGTTGACTTTTATTAGCAAAGACATGAATATATAATATGCTGCACCAGAAATTCCATGCTCTATGCTCAATATAATACAATATAACTCATTTACCAGAGGAAAAGATGAAACACTAGTAATTTTACAGAACTTCATGAATTCATATTTTTACTTCTCATTTAATATCTTATATTATTTCTAAACAACTGGAAATGGCAGATGAAATTTACAGAATTTGGAGGGACTGGCCCAGTGGCATAGTGGTTAAGTTTACATGCTCCGTTTCAGCAGCCTAGGGTTTGTAGATTTGGATCCTGGGCACGGACCTACGCGCCACACATCAAGCCATTGTAGCGGCATCCCATATACAAAATAGAGGAAGATGGGCACAGATGTTAGCTCAGGGCCAATCTTCCTCACCAAAAAAAAAAAAATTACAGAATTTGGGTTCCATTCTATGTTATGTTTTTTCATTAATGTTAATTAACAAGAGGTAGTTCCAATGATGGAGAGAGTTTAACAACTCCTAGTCACTATTTTAAAGGCCAGTTGACTGAACCTTGTTTGGTTTAAGTTCACAGCTCTAGTTGTGTATAGTTCATAACTCTATATACATGGATTGATTTTATCTGCCTCCATCTCTTTAGTTTTTTGCTTATGCTGATGGTGTCATTCATATTATCACAACAATAGTGACACCAATTAACAACCAGTATTTTAGAGGTTTTGAGATTATAAGTTGCTATCACATTAATGATCTCTTTAAGTCTCCTCCAAATCCTGTAATTCATATATATATAGCTATTTAACCCGTCACTCTACATTATTTTAGCCACTTTATGCATTGGAATAAATGCTAGGAATACAAAAATAGAGACAAAAAGCCAAGGCCTAATGAGTAAGTTAGCACAGGTAAGTTCTTTTTTAAAGTTATATTGTTATTCTCACTTCCTCAATTCTATCAAGAATCAAAAACTAATCATCCTTTTTAAGTGTGGAGAAAAGGAAATACAAATTTTAGAAACCTGCTCTACTTGAGTCAAACTTTCTCATGATTGAGGGGAAGTAAAACACTATAGTAAGGTTTCTCAAATTAGGTCCCATGTAATTTAGAGTTTGGTGCAGTATTAATAGGGGTTTTGATTAAAACATGTCCCTGACGAGAAAAAGTTTTATAAATATTCCCTAGTACATTTTCTTATAAGAGTTTCACAATATGCATTAAAACTTATCAGAATTACTACAATAAATAATTTGACCTTATTACTTCTGAACTTTTTCAAACAAAAATCATTTTCTTCACGGAAAACTGACAGTAATATGTGGATACTGCTCTTCTATATAATAATAGAAGCATTGAGTTAGACATAATGGAAATGGTTTCTAGAACTCTTCTTTGCACTAATTTTAGAGATATTATTTTATCTATTTCAACATATTTAATTAAAAATAGAACATTAACATCCACATGAACTATTTTATTCCATTGCTCTTGTTGAAAATGCATTTTATCAGGCCACAGCCCAGACTTGCTGATTGAAAATTTGTGTATTAACATGGGTCCCAGGTGATTTGTAAGCATATTAAAGTTTGAAGCACTAACGTAGATCGGTAGGTCTTTAAGTATGGTCCCTAGACTAGTTGCATCAACATAACCTGGAAACCTGTTAGAGATGCAAATTGTTAGGTTCTACCCCACACCTACTGAGTCAGAAACTCTAGAGGTGGCACCTAGTGATCTGTGCTTTAAAAAGTTCTTCTAGATGATTCTGACGTAAGCTAAAGTTTGAGAATCACTATTCAACAACAGGTTTACATTAAGTCATCTGGAGGTTTCTTTGATTTTTTTTTTTTAAATATTAATGTCCAGGTCTTATGCTCAAATCAAGTAAATAAGAAAGAGGGTAGGAGGATGATGCTGGTCATAAGTACACTTTATAAACTTCCAAAGTGAGAGTTATTTGCTGCCAAGATTGAGAATCACTGATCTTCACGATAACTGCATCCGCTGTGAAAATGGAAATACCTTGGAAAGATAAGGACTCATCTAATGATCAGAGCAATGAGGGCACAGCAGACATGTCTATCATGATTAACAGAGTAAGTCATGATGTTGCCAATAAAGAAATGCATTAGCCGTACTCTTGACATAGCAAAAGGGTCTCCTGGAATTAAGTCTCACTGGTGTATTAGGAGGGTTGGGAGGGGGGACTCACACCAATAGGTCAGAGCACCTTTTAATCACGTAGACCATTCTTCTCTCCCCCATCCCAACACCTTTGTTTCTTTAAAGCCTCACAGCTACCACTGGTGTACTTTTACCATTAAGAAACCTAAATATCAATTGATCCTTTCCATGGCCTCCTCTGTCTTCACATCCTCTTCAAGTCCTCTTGAAAATGGCGGTGATACTGCTCTGTGTATTATACACAAAACTCAAGACTATTTTAGTTCCAAAAAAAGACCAGTGTACATAAAACGGGGGGAGATATCCTCATAAAACTTTGTTGAAAATAGGAAAATTACCAGTTTTGTTTGTGTGGAGGGGGTTGCAAACACTGAAATTATATGATGTAACAACATCAAAATCTTAGAAATACATTTGAGAAACTCTTGTTTTCCAGTATTCGTTTCTGACCACCAGCACACCATGAATTTGGCCCCACCTCTTTTCAGAGGAGCCCAATAGTGGTGGCTCCTCTCTCCTCTTTTCCCTCCTTTATCTTCTCTTTACCCTGACCTATCTCAAGGTAGCTAACTTTGTCTGTATGTTTGTGTTGAGCATAAAACACCTCCTCCTGAAAGTGAGTAACCAAACACACGGAGGTGATCAGGAGATAAAAATGGCTTCACTCTCCTTAGAAAGTCTTTATATTTATATAAGGTGACCAGATATACAGATTGTATGAGAGAGTTCCACTGTACACTTGTGCAGACATTCTGTCCAGTTGGATTTTTTAAAATTTCTAACCAATTATTCTTAATAATTGTATTAAAACATGCCAGCTTTGGTTTAGTGGTACTTGAATTAGTACTTCCAGCTTCCGCCTTGTTATCATCTAGTTGTATGGGAGACATATGTACAGTGAATGGACTTCTCACTTTAGCTCTTGGTTCAATCTCAAAGACAATCCCTCCTTTAACAACTCTTTAAATATACTAAGTAACTGCACTTTCTTTGCAAGGACTGCATGTAAATGCCTACTGATAAAAGGAATTGCACTCAGAGTCTGATTCTGCTGACTGCTTGCTGTCTCCAGTGATGGTAGGAAAAATATTCAGCGCTGCTGCCACTGCCGGCCTCTTGATGGACCAGGCATTGTGCCACAGTCCATGCTGTGGTCGGAAGAATACGGAGAAGCAGAGAACTATCAGGCCACCAGTCTGGGGGTCGGTGGAGAATTATAGATGGCATATATTAAAAAAAACACATCCAGAGAATAGAGGCTGAGCAGACCTGCTGTAGCATGTGACAGTTATTTGAATGCACTTACTACAGTAGGGTTGTCATTGTTTGATATAAATCTATATTTAATATATTTCACTGTTTGGGAGTAGTTTTTTTTTTTTTTTTAAAGATTTTATTTATTTATTTTTTCCCCCAAAGCCCCAGTAGATAGTTGTATGTCATAGCTGCACATCCTTCTAGTTGCTGTATGTGGGACACGGCCTCAGCATGGCCGGAGAAGCGGTGCGTCGGTGCACGCCAGGGATCCGAACGCGGGCCGCCAGCAGCGGCACTTAACCGCTAAGCCAAGGGGCCGGCCCTGGGAGTAGTTTTTTATGTTAAATAACTATTTCTTGACTTTCAGTACATAAGATCAACATATACACAAAATACAGAAAAAATTTCATTATAGAAATGAAAGGAAACATTTTCAGGTTTGACATTTCCAAGTACACAGTGTCAAGTGAAAGTATTCTGGACAGCAGTTGGTTTCTTTTGGTTTTGTCGTGGTTATGAATAAAGCTGCCGTAAATATTTCTGTGCAGACTTTTGTGTATGTGAGGACATAAGCATTTGAATCAGTTGGGCAAATACTTATGGGCATAATTGCTGGATAGTGTGATGAGACTATGTTTAGCTTTTTAAAAAACTGCCAAACTGTCTTCTAAAGTATACCATTGTGGCAAAAGATTCTTGTAGTATTAATAATATATGAAATAATCTCATTGAAGAGGGTGTGGGAAAAGGTACTGACATAGGTAACTTTGGAAATGAGAGGAGTCTATAAAACTAAAGGCAAAAGGAACTGTACATAAGCACTGAACTCTAGTAGGCAATGTTGTTTTCCACTGGAAGGCAGGTTAGCAATGAGGAAAGAATATCCTTGTTAACTCAATACATTCAAGAAGAAAAAATAAATTTGGATTTAGTATGATACACACATAATTCATTGCTGCATCCAAAGAAACTGTGATATTCTACTAATTGAAGTAGAGACCATGGTTGACAAAAGTTTAAAAGATTATATATGTATGTGTGCTTTTTTTATATAAACACATTAAATTACATTTCTTATAATTAAAATGTTAGTAAGGCCGGCCCTGTGGCTTAGCGGTTAAGTGCACGCACTCCGCTACTGGAGGCCCGGGTTTGGATCCCGGGTTTGGATCCCGGGTGCGCACCGATGCACCACTTCTCCCTGCATGCTGAGGCTGCGTCCTACATAGAGCAACTAAAAGGATGTGCAGCTATGACATACAACTATCTACTGGGGCTTTGGGGAGAAAAATAAATAAATAAATAATTTTTTTAAAAAAATGGTAGTAAATACAAAAAATAAACCCTTCACTATGGTGTTCCTGATTGGGATGATAAATAGTAAGGTAACCCATTTTAGATAGCAAAATGTTGTTATGAATGTTCGTTTTATTACGTTTTATGTTTTATTTTTATATCCTTTTTTTTTTTTGCTGGGAAAGTTTCACCCTGAGCTAACTTGTGTTGCCAATCTTCCTCTCTCTTTTTTTCTCCTCAAAGCTCCAGTGTCTGGTTGTATATCCTAGTTGTAGGTCCTTCTAGTTCTATGTGAGCCACCACCACAGCAACTGACAGACGAGTGGTGGTGTTTGCCACCGGGAGCCAAACCCAGGCCGCCAAAGTGGAGTGCGCCAAACTTTAACCACTGGGGCATCAGGGCTGCCTCTTTATATTCTTTTTTTTAGTACTGATTGCCAGGCTTGGTGCTGGTTTGTATTCAGCTCTTTCACCCAGTGGGTTAAAATCCGAATATTAAAACATGTCAGATTTAGACTTTAACCTAAACCTACTGGTGATTTGTCTGGTCTTACTCCCGCCATTTCAACTAAAATAAATTAACAACTGTCCATAAACTTGATCTTTGACTTAAAGATCACTCCCTTAAATTATTCTAGAAACATGGCTCCCGTCAACTCCTTCATACTCATGCCAATCTTCACTTCAAGTCCTTCTTGCAGAGCCTACTTCCGAATCAAGGGAGGAGTCTACTTGAGAAGATTAACATCACGTAGACATGGTAAGATGAATAAAGATGCCAGGTAAGAAAAGGTATGTGTTAACACAGTGATGTGCAAAGAACAGAGAATCAGTAAGTGTTCATAGAATGAATGAGGGCAGAATCAGAAGCACTAATTGGAAATCGAGGAACTATTTTCCTAAATAATAGGGATGCCAGTGTGTTTCAAGACATATAATATCATTTAGTGGCGAATGTCTTCCATGTAGACACATTTTGATGTTGATCTGTATAAATCACTCTATGGCACTTTATGTGGCTTTCTAATATAACATTTATTATCTTTTCTTGTGGTTATTTACTTGGCTTACTTTCTTGTCACTTTCTTGGTTAACAAAAGCTTAAAATATAGCATTTCTGGTGATCCTTGGATGTTCACTTCTTTTTTACACTGCATTTTTAACCAGGCTCTTAACATACACTATAAAAATACTCATATTTCAAGTATTTCTAATGGAGCTCTCATAAGTAGAGTAGTTTCCCTCTTGAGTATTAAACACTCTTTGATTTAATTAAACTGATCAAATTAAAGCAAATGGTAGTATAACCCCCAGAGTAACATATATTCCATTTATGGAAACTGCGGTTGGAGTGCAACAGTGCTTGCACACTACATTTGAAATATTTTCAGATCTCATTTTGTAATAGAGTATTCAGTTATGCCACATAAAATAAATTCTGACAATTTGAGAAGTTTTAGTTAACTTAAAATGTATTTCCTTAATACTAAACAAATTAATTTATAATTACTGTTTTACTGCTCTGAAATATGATTGCATTGTATAGATGAATACTTAAATGCATAGATGCATTTTAAAAGTTGAGAAAAAATTTCAAAATGTTGAAAATGATGTATTTTCTTCAATTTGAAACACACTATGAAGGCACATATCTGCTTAAAGGCTAAGAAATCATTAAATGTGACAGAAGAGAATGTGTAGATCTTGCTATATAATGTATTAAGTGATGATAAAATAATTGGTACACTTCAAAAATACTAACCTGTCAGGACTTTGAAGCTCTTACTTTATTCTCTCCCTAATCTTGAGAAATCTAAATTAGTACAGATGTCATTATCCTGCTTAATATTTATTTTCATTTTTTCCTTCACTAGGCCTGGATATTTGAGAAAACTCACCTGACCTGTCCAGCTGTAAAATAGTTCTATCCTCTGTAGTAGGCATCTAAATAAGTTGCAGCATTAACTTTGCCCATAAATGTAAATCATTTATATTATACTGGATCTTCATATGATAGAGCCATCTACCTATATTGTAAACACTATTGGGGATATAAATTATAAGCTGTATAATTTCTAATATTCTCATAACTTGCAGGGAAATTGTACTAGACTGCAGATACAAAGACTAGGTTTTTCCAGCTTAGCTTCAACCACTAACTGACTGTACAATTTAGGAAAAGTCAATAAGTTTTCCATCCCCAATTGTCTTCATATATTGAGTGACAGGGGAAAAGGCAGGGAGGATGCATGGAGATACTGACAAAGGTGGGGACAATGATCACCAAGCATCCTAGAAAATGACAGGGGGAAGAAAAAAATAAAAAATATTAAACTCAATATCTACATTTGACATGGTAATATAATGAAAACCTACATCGATGAAAATATAGTTATAATGTTTTTAGACTATTTACAAAACATTTACATTCATTTTCTACTGTGTTCTCATAGATGTCTTTTATATAACCTAAGTAGAGATTTATTCTCTTCATTTTAGAAAGGAGACTAGATGTCACTTTAGGAAATGTAACTATATATTAAGTACCAAGCTAGAAATGGGAAACCAGATTTCCATAGTACAAAGGCTGCTTGCATTGCTCTTTCCCATCATCTGACTAATTGACTATAATCGAGGATCTGTCTGGTTTATCCATAAAAGCAGAGGGCTGTCTTATTCTGTTTGCATGGCATTCTTTTAACCCTGCCGATTATGCAGGTCCCAGGTGAGTCTTTTTAGACCACGGGGTGACAAACGTGTAAGGTACCCTACCTATAGCAGAGGTAAGAAAAGGCTTCCAAGGCAACCAGTACTTGTCACTCCAGTACCTTCCAAAATGGAGCAGTGTTTGAAGTGATGGGCCATGTGTTAGGCTAGGTAGAAAAGAAATCGATATCCAAGAGTAGTAAATAGATCAGAAGGTATGAGAGAGATAGAAGGCTTGGAAATCCCAATAAGATTATAAAGCAACTACAGTGAAAATAGCAGAAAGAGAAAACTGGGAGGATATGTGATTGCTGGCAGATAATGGGATATTGATCTTTCAGGTTCAGAAATGATCACTATATGAATCTGGGCACACCCATTCTATAGAGCATAGTGATCACTTTACCCCATGCTATGAGAAAATTTACAGTTGGTGTTTTCTCTCTTTTCTCTTGGTTTTGTGATTGTGTGTGGGTGCAAGCACACTTCTGTGTCTTTGTGTCTTAATTGCAGGTGATGCATTCTAAGTTATTTGTAAAAGCTATGTAAAAGCAGCATATCCATGAAATTTGTAAATGCATTTTTGGGACATTACGTTGGTAAGAAACTGAAATTGGTAATTTGCAACACCATCCACTATCCAGTTAGTTAGTCAAGATGGAAATCTCTGCCTCCATTTAATGAATTTCCAAGTCTTCTGGATTCTAATTTCTAAACATTTCTAAAATGTGTTCACTTCTCTCCATTCCTGAGCAAACCACCATCATCTCTCACTTAAGACAAGTCCCTTCCAATCTGGTTTACCTGCTTCTAATTTTGTATTCTATTTACTTATTCCATATGCAGTGAGCACTTTCATCAAAAAAAATGGGAGAACAAATTTGACATAAGACCTCACTGCTTTAAAACATTTCTTATTTACCCATTTTCTTTAGTATAAATCACATACTCATCCACATGGATTTACAAGGCCATACCCAGCCTCCCTCACTATCTTCTTCCTAACTATTGTCCTCCTCACGTTCTCTAATAGAATGTAAATCTTCTAGTTTCTGGAATATATAATACTCTCATTTATCTCCTGGCTTGTTCACATGCTGCTTCCTGTACATGGATCTTTTTTTTTTATACATATATATGCCGCCTGTCAACTTTACAATACTTAACTATCCTCATAGAAATCTTCCCTAGATGCTGGACTAATTGGGTTAAACCAGTGTATTTTCCCACAGGATACTGTATATTCCCTTCATAACCCCCATCAGATATTTTGGTGATGAAGTAGTATTTAATATCAAGTTTATTTCTGGAGTACTCTCACCTTTGTGAGGGTTGCCCATGTACGGTGCTTGAACGGTGGTAATATTTTTTTAATTGGAGACATTTCAGAGAGTGTGTTGATGAGATCATCCACGCGGATATTAGAGTATATCAGAAATGCAATTGTAAGACTTTAAGTCATTATAATAATGTCATAATAATAGTAATATGTCAGGTAATCATTATAGTAATCTTGTGAAATACATACAATAAGCGTTCACATACTACAGATAAGGAAACTGAAGCAAAAATAACTGAAGTAACTTGCTTATGATTACATTTCTAGTGATTAGCAGAACTGGGGTTAACCCCAAGGTAGTCTGTGATATACCGTGTGTGTGTAAATGGCCTTGAGGAATGCTGAGAGTAAAAAAATGTCAGTAGTTGCCAAAAAGAGTGGTAACAGTCTCAGATGGTATGAGACTCTAAAGGGAAGAAGGTTTGTACTAGGATGGAGAAATATCACCCTGCTAGCAGAGTGATTGGAGATACAGTCACTACAGGAGAAGAGAAGTTATCTAGAAGAGTCTCAGAGGATAGGCATGTTTTATTAAGGCAAAGATAAGGAATCAATATTGTCAGAAGTGTTAAGAGTTTAAAAGAAGAGCTTCCAGATTATATTAAAGATGCATTTGCTCTAGAAGCCAAACAGGTAAGAAAAGTCCATGGAATGGCCAGTCAGGGGTCAGCTTGCAAGGTAGCTAATGAGCCTCTGAAAGAACACACCAATAAGAGAAGGATAGGTCAAGAAAAACAAATTCATCTAATAAGAATGTCTCTGCTTCAAAGTGATGGCTTCATTTAAATACAGTTTGAAATGTTTAAAACAACTACTGTTATTCCCCAAGCAAACTCCAATAGACAAACTATTGAAAAATCAACTCTTATATACACTTACTTGTGATGCCTTAGGATTCTTACATATTTTAGTCGGCTTCTAGTTAAACTACTCTGTGGATATATCAGCAATTTTCTTACTTTAGAATCATCATAGTATTTTGTTTTTTCATCATAGCTTTATAATGCATTTGAAACACAGTATGGCTAATCTCTCCTCTGCCTACTATTACTTTTTAGTAAATATTCTTATTTTTGTGTTTTAAATCTTTTAGATAGGCTTTGAATAATTTTTTACATTCCAATAAAAATTATATTAAATTATTGTTAGAATTATTTGAAATCTAAACGTACTTACATCTGGATAAATGGACCATCTTGGGAAAATCTTCATAACATCATGTATCTTTCACGTTCCAAATCATAATATGTGTCTTCATTTACTCATTTTCTTTGATATTACTATGTAACCCAATGGGTTTGGTCATTTCTTGTTAAAGGGAATAAAAGTTAATAAAATAAAAAGGAATAAAAACTATTAAAGCAATTCATAAACTGGCTTTTATGAAATATATATATTTATCTTGGTTATTGAAGGCATATAGTTAATATTTTTTATATACATTTCTATACACCCATTCTACAGAACTCACTAATTCTAATATGTGCCACTTTTCTTGTTATAAAATGCATATATATGAATAAAATTATGATTATTTCTTTTTCAGTTTAATAAGTGATTTTAAAATTATTTGAATAAAATGCAGATAGCAATCATATTTGACTTAATCCTGATTTTCATTGCCATGTTTTTTGTGTTTTGGAATTAAAGAGAATATTTTTATTTGTTTAGAATAGATATTGGGTCTCTTCATTAAATAATATGTACGTTTAATATATGCCGTTTTGTCATCTATTAAAGTAATTGCACATTTATATATTTTTTTCTTATATTAGCTATTGAAGTAAAAAAACATATTAATAGATTTCTTGATTTCTTTTGCATCACCTTAATGAATTATCCTTTTAATGTACAACTTTTTTCAAATACACTGTTAACTTTTTGCATTTTGAAATAATAAACACTTTGGTCTTTTTTCTTTTTGTCAAGTTGTCATATCGGAATTTCACTGTCTTCCTAAGTGTGTCGTCAAGCTTCAGAAGAAGCGCAAAACTCTACCTAACAAGTATTTTTCCCTAAACTATTGAAACAACTGCAATACAACATTTTCTGGGCTCAGGGAAGTTATACTTGTTAATAATTTACTGTATAAGAACAACAATAGGTCTTTTAACATATTTATTTCATTTGCTTCCACATTTAACACATGAAGAAACTGAGCCTCAGAGGGGCTGCGTCATCTCCAGAGAACCGTACACTAGTGGGCTAAGGTTTATGGCTTCATAAGCAATGTTCTTTAAGTCATAGCATGTTGTTTTCCAACCCAAAACATTTAAAAAAAGAGAAAAATAAATAGGATCCCCTTTTCAACATAGAAGTCCCAAGGGGAAATGAAGTCTAGGTCTTGTAAAAGTTCATGCCTTCCGTCTGAAGTTCTTGTGATGAATGTGGTGCTGCAGTCAGTGATGAAACATGCAATCATATGTCTGCTCTTCTAGGTTTTGCTATCTTTTCATGCACATTTTTTTTCTTTTCAGATGTTTTAACGTGTTTAAATAAAAGAGAATGTTCTCTAAAATGTCTTGAAGGACAATATAATTAATGAAGTCTTTAATGAGTTTTTAGAGCTGTCCATTCCTGCGACACCCTATTGAAACACCCAATTAAAAGATAATTAGGATAAATCACGATGCAAAAGGAGACAACCTCACATCTCCAGGTACAGACCGTAGTGTTTCATATAAAACTTTGAAGGTGACTCTTACAGCATCTTCAGAGTAACAGGAATGAAGTACAAAGATGAGAATCATTTTAATATTAAAAAATTTAATCTAAAATACACTATTTTAAAATTGATGTGATGAGGAATATATTTTATGAGGTTATTTGTTAATAAAGTTTTCTCCAAATAAAGTAGAAGATGTCTGTCACTTGTTTTCATTGCTATTTTAAGGTACTCATAGATCATTCTTTCATTCACCCATTTTTATATTCAGTTATTCATTCATAGAATATCGATTGAGTGCCATCTCTGCACCATGACAGGATCAAGAACTCTGTGGATGATATATATTTGGATTTGGTCTGTAATTTTAAAAAATATGTATTAAAGTTTTTTCTCACATTTTCAAAACTCCACTAATAAGAATTTACTGCAGAAACAAATTACCTAAATATAACTGCCTTGAGAGACATAAATTATTTGGAATAGTGTTAGATATAACTTTAAAAATCCTTAATTACCTGAACTTCTAAATAAAACTCCAATATCCATTTCACTTGCTAAAATTATTACAAGAACATTTCCAAATAACTAAAAACAAGGAAAGAAATTTATCTTCAGGTGGCAGATTATATAGTACCTACAAATTTAAGATACATCTTATAGTCATTTATAAATAAATCACCGGGCAAATCAAAGGAAAAAGCATATGCATGAGTATACTATGTATGATTATGCATATATGCGTGTTTTTACACGTGTGTGTAAGTTTTTGTGAGTGTGAGTGTTTGCATTCAGTAGATAAGAATGGAGCCAAGGCAGTCAAATCCTGGCTCTTCCTCTTAATTATACAAGTTGCTTCCACTCTTTGGCCTCATTTTTCTTATATTAAAACAAGAAATAATACTGATTCTTACTTGAAAGAGTTGTTGTAAGGAATAAATAAATAAATATATGAAAATAATTAGCAAAATCCCCAGTATGCCATAAGCATCTATTAAATATTAGCTATTATGTGGTGTGTATTTCACATGATCACGCCCGAAGATGGCAAGAAGATGGGAAGGAATACTTTCTTTACATCTGAAATTCTGAAACCATTATTTAAGATATTGAGGGGAAAGTATGCCAAGGCACAATCTGAAGTTCTGCCTCAAATTATTGAATAAAACTCACATGCCCTAAACAGTACTTGTGTTGAAAGTTGCTCACAATCAAAATAAAAAGATTAAGGGGATGTGATTGTGTTTTACAAAACAGATTCTATACAATATTATAAATATATTTTTTTGTTTGTGACTAGAATGACAGTATTATGTGTATTTTCTAAACAACACACTCTCTCAAAATCTCCCAGAGACCTCTGTGCATAGAAAAGAGGCAAGGTGCCCCATCTCAATAGAAGACTTGCAGGAAATGGTGCAGGTCCACGGATATCAGAATGAATAATGAATTGGGCCTGATGGTTCACTTTTCATGCATAAAAGAAAAAATCAAATAGGGATGGCATTAGTGGGGCTAATTTCCCCACTTGCATCCTACATCAGGATGGATTTGTGGGATTCTATCTAGGTTGACACCCAGATAATTCAACATTAAGTTAACCTTGTATTTAGTATGGACTGTTGCCTGATTCTTGAAAGTAGATTTCTCTCTTCTATTTCTTTTCCAGAAACACAATCCACTTCCTTAAAACCTGCCTATAAGCCTCATCTTTCAAAGAATGGACCCTCTCTTGCTCTCCCTAAGGCCAAGCAGTCACAGACCTCAATCAGTCCATGAGCAGACACTAAATGACCTTATTATACACAATTCCTGCCTGTCTGAGGTTTCTGAATAATTCATGCCACTACTTGTCCCTCCTCCCCCACTTTCATGCTCTTTTTTTTTTTTTTTTTTTTAGTGAGGAAGAGTGGCCTTGCGCTAACATCTGTTGCCAATTCTCCTCTTCTCGCTTGAGGAAGATTGTCCCTGAGCTAACATCTGTGCCAGTCTTCCTCTATTTTTTGTATGTGGGTTGCCACCATAGCATGGCTTGATGAGTGATGTAGGTTTACACTCAGGAAACGAACCTGTGAACCCTAGACCGCCGAAGTGGAGCACACGAACTTAACCACTAGGCCACCAGGCCAGCCTTTCATGCTCTTTTCTATCAGCTGAAAAACTTTTTCTTATTTCTAAACTTTTAAAATCACCTGTAGGTTGTTATAATCCTCAATCAATCAATTTCTCAATGAAATTCTAAGGACAGAAACTTTGTCTTCTAATAGCTAAACTCATCTTTTTCCACTGTTATGGAATTTTTAGTTAGGCATATGGCCATCCATAATAAATATTATTTTCTCAACCCTCCTTGCATTCAGGAATAACCACATAACTAAGCTTAGGCCAATGATACGTAAATGGTCATCTGGCATCTGCCATCTGGCAGCATTTGAAAGATGTTCTAATAAGCAAGACGTGGTATACTCTCCACAGCCCTTTTCATGTCCTCCTCTTTGCTTACAGATGAACATGTATGAGGGCAGTCAACAAGGACTCTGAAGTCGAGTGTCACAAAATAATTAACAGTGTGGTGTGTTTTACCACATGAAATGCAAAAAGGAACAGCAGAGTTATTTTGCCTAATCTAGAAGCTCACTCATCTTAGGCAAAGAAGTTGTTTTAGCTAAGAAAAGAAAAATAAATATCAGCCTTATGCCCTTTGTCCTGCCTCTTCTTTCTGCTGGGATGCTTTTCATCCAGATATTCTCATGACTAACTCATTCATCTATTTAAAATTATAACCTGAAACCCTATCCTCTCGTACTCCAGATTCCCTTAATTTACCCTACTTCCCCCCTCATTGTACGTATTAGCTTCTAAGCATTACATAATTTATTAATGCATCATGACTAGTGTACCCACTCCACTAAGATGTAAGTTTCACAAGGTAAGAGATCTTTATTTCTTTTGTCACTGACATGTTCTACATGACTAGCACAAGTTCTGAGACATAAGCTTCAATTAACATTTTTGAAGAAAGGAAGGAAAAGTTGTCAATCCAGATAGAGAAAACTGCATGTAAAGATTATGAGTTGGAAATGTTCTACAATGATATATATTTTTAATTGCAGAATGGCTGCAACATAGAAATCAAATGAAAAAACATGACTTGAAGCTTGAGATATTGGGAAAGACCAAAGAGTGCAGAAATTTGTAGGTCTTGTCAAGATTTAGGGCTTTCAAGTATCATTAGAAGCCAAGATGAGGATAAAGTTTGGAATATTGGCAAAAGAGTAACTGAAATGATAAGCCATGAGATTTACTTCATAAGGAGGAAACAAAGACAAAGGATATGTACCATTCATCTATATCAATATATATATTTTGTGAATGTAGAGTTCAATTCAACAATGAACTGGTTGAGCTTACAGAGTTAAACTATAGATGTCAAGGAAATAAATGCTAAACAGGCCAGAAGTACAGGTTATCATCAGAGAATGGAATGTCTGAACTAAGGACTTCAGCAACTTCCAATTTCAAGTGATGGTAATATCCAGGGTTTGGCTCTGGAATTGAGCACATGGCTGAAGTGGAGATGCAAAATTAGAGCGAGGAAAATACCAACGGAATGAGAAAATCAAGGATGTAGGAGATGACTGTTTAGGCTGCATATTGGGTATTTAAGTCATAAACACTACTTTTAAAAGAAATAGCTAACACAAACAATAAAGACCCATTAGATTAAATAAATAGAAAAAATGGTGGTTCATATGCAAAATCTCTGAGATTAATACAAAAAACACTATGCAAAAGATGTTTGAGAAGAGAGTTTTAAAAGAAAAACAGAAAATAGAATGAAAGCTTTAACAGTTTCACATTCTGAAGGAAATTACAAATCACTGAGGTTTATGAAACAAGACATCAGTAATAAACTATTAGAACAATATAGTGAGATATAAAGAGAACTTGTGGATACTGCAGAAACACATTTAGGAAAAAAACACACTAACTAGAACCAGCAGAATTACCAGGAGAGAAAAGTAGTCAGTGACATGAAGAAGATAAATAATTTTAACAAAAGTGTTATGACATAGCCATCATCTCCACTCAGAGGAAGAAACTAAGGCCCAAATAAGAAAAGCAATATGCTCTGACTGAACAACAGATAGTTACAGAGTCCTGCTTCTCACCAGGCTGAGTATCCTTCTCTAAAACAACCTAAGTGGCCATAAGCTTTACTATTAAAGAACATGGTTTAATATTCAGACTTCAGCATTCATTAATGACATTCTCTGGGGATTATAGTGAGAATGCAATGATTTAAAATATGTAAAGCAATTAAAGAGTGCGTCACACAGCACTCAGTGATAAATGATAGCTGATAATATGATAATTATCATTGCCATTTTTACTACTCTTATTATTAGTGAGTTTCTGTACAAATTATTTCACTTCTTTGAAACCCAGTTCCATCATCAATAAAATGAGGAAATAAAGCTCATTTTTGTGAAGGAGGGAATAAGACCCACCTCAAAAAGTGATGGTAAATATTGGGTGTCAGAACGGATGGAAATGTTCTAAAAAAGCACTTGACTTTGGGCTTTTTTTTTTTTTTGTGAGGCAGATCAGCACTGAGTTAACATCTGATGCCAATCCTCCTCTTTTTTTGCTGAGGAAGATTGGCCCTGAGGTGACATCCGTGACCATCTTCCTCCACTTCATATGGGACTCCGCCACAGCATGGCTTGACAAGCGGTGCGTCGGTGCGCGCCCGGGATCTGAACCGGCAAACGCAGGGCCGCCGCAGCGGAGCACAGAACTTAACCGCTTGCCCCACTGGGCCGGCCCCTGGCCTGCACTGATCTAAACTATATCTATGCCCTAGTGCAGGCTCATGCCACATTTAGCAGCTACATTGCACTGCAGTTTCACACTGAATGAGTGCTCAATTAAAACTACCTAGTCCTTTTTTTTTTTCTCATAAACTTCTTAAATCGCCACTCTACCTGATGTTTGCTTAGACTATTGCAAAGGAAATCTTACAGAAGCTTGTGTTGTAACAGACTAGACAAATTATCTTTACCACAGAAAGTCAGTTGATGATATGTAAGGTCTATGTTCGTGTTCAACCAGAGTTAACACCTAGTTTTGATGTAGACTATGTTTATCTTTGGCCATTCTCATCCTCAGTGATCGGTATCAATCACCCCATCAACAAAGCTAATTCACCTCTCACTCTTAGGTGTTAAGATAATGTGGCTACCCATCTGATTCTTTCTTATAGAGACACCTCACCACTCAGTCGAAGTAATATCTCATATTAAATTGTGTACTTGAAGATAACTTAAAAGAAGTGTACATCTAAAAACACTTCATGAATGGAAAGAATGTCTTTTCTTAAAATGGCTCAAAATGAACATTTAGGCTATGATTAAATTAATTCATCTTATTATTACA
This sequence comes from Diceros bicornis minor, assembly GCF_020826845.1. NCBI lineage: Eukaryota > Metazoa > Chordata > Mammalia > Perissodactyla > Rhinocerotidae > Diceros > Diceros bicornis. Next base: position 20,981,133 of record NC_080766.1, read on the forward strand.
AAATGGAAATACATAGTGTAGAAGCATTACAGTTAGTGCTGTGGTATCTATACTTAGACCTCTGGGTTTTAATATGGGTTCTGAAATTTAGCAGCCTCTCTGTGCCTCAGTTTACTCATTTGTGGTATTAGGATAATAACGGTACGTCCCGTTTGGAGTTCTTGCAATGCAAAAATGATACAAAACATCCAAAGTGTTTATAAGAGTGCTTAAAAAGCACTAAATGAATGTTGGTTATCACTACTATAATATGTATAATTATTAATTACTTTATATTTGAAATATTATACATTTAGTATAATTTGTATGGCTTTCAAATGTTCATTTGTATTCTTTTCTTCTTCATTTTACTGGAATGACATTTAAAGAGAAGTTTTAGTAATATTTTCACTAGCAATTTTTTAAAGTAGGTAACTTCCTTTGAATTCTCTGTAAAGTTACTGGAACTAGCACTGCATACTCCGAGAGATATTTGTAATTTCTAAGTCTGAAAGAAATTGAGAGAGGGCTTGGTGCCCACACTTATTCTTATATAACTTCTCTGCCTTCTCAACTGCTTCGGTCATCACGCATCAATCTGCCTTTGAAGGAAGAGGAAAGGGTTCTGCATTTTACAAGGAGAACATATCAGCACTTATATTTCATTTGCAAAGTGAAGCTTTAAGTATTTTTAAATGGAACCAGAACATAATCTGATTGAAAAGGCATCTTCCGACATTTCACTTTCTGCAAATGCACACTCATTGTGGTGATGGATGGCTTGCTTAAAATGATAACTGATTTGGATTTCAATTGGAGACAATGTGCTAACTCCACCAAAAAAATCAATTATATGTTCTCTAGTCCTCTTTCCCCATTCCTTTATACATTATCAAATACATGCAATTTTCAATCCAGAAACTTAGCATTGCCTAGACAAAAAACTTTCGTCAAATGTGAAATAAGGTGAGGTGGGTTGGGGTTGGCCTCTACAGTCTTCTCGACTGTGTTACCCGAGTGTACACTCGACAGGTAATAAGTGAATTCTGACCTCGGTCATTTTGCAAGAAATTTTTAAAGCTGCCCTGTTGTTTTCAGCTTTGAAATCCTTTTTTCACATCTAAAGTAACAGGAAGACAAGGAATATTTTCCCCACTGATGGCAGCCTGAATTTGAGTGGACATTATTATCCCTGGTATAGGTTCAGTAAATGTTATTAGAAGGAAAAATACTTGAACAGAATAAACAGTCTATATCAATGTACTTCAATTTGTAGTCATGCTGATAGAGTCTTGTTTCTTTAGTGACAATCTTGGAGGTCTTCTTTTATTCTTTCTTTCCTTCTCTCTTTATTTCTTTTTTTTCTCTTTCTGTCTCTGTCTGTCTCTGTCTTTCTGTGTTTCTTTCATTCTTTTTGAATAACAGGACCTATTGCCTTTTTTCCTGCTAGTGCTTTGGTTTTATTAGAAAATCACTAGGAAAATAAGTGTAATTCTACAGTCTCTAGAATGTATATAAGTAATATATAGCTGACAAGTGGGGTTTACTAATTCACAGTTACTCTAGCCTAGTAAATATAAGACACTATCATGATAGACTCATGGAATTATGCTAAAATCCAGAAAGTGTAACACATAAAATACATGGCAAGTGTAATGGATGCTATTGGTACTCTGTCCCACTCCCCATTTCCTGGTTGCTGTGAGAGCTGGCTGATACCAACTCACAGCTTCTTCCTTCTCAGGAGAATTGTCCTTGGCCAAATGGAAGCTGCTTGCCCAAGAAACTACAGTCCTCCCCACTCCCCATCCTCAACCTTCCTGTAGACCTGTTTTGCACAAGGATACAAAAGACTGGCCCCTTTTCCCAAATGGGACTATCTCTGAGGTGCTATTGGGCCCCTGAGACTATATTGTTGCTTAGTGTTCTTTCCTTCTCCAAACCTATTGTCCCTCATAGCCCTTCTGCTGAGAGCACTCCATCAGGAAGGCACTTGAACAAAATCCTTGACTCAGGTCCTGCTCTAGTAAAACTTGAGATAGTAAGTGTCAACAGTTACTCCATTCTGATCACTGAAATATATCCAGCTCAGAGTCAACATCATTCTGTTCTTTTTTACATCTTATTTTTGTCTACAAAAGTCCAATCACATATTCACATTGAATGTTTTAAAATTACCTAGAAGTCTAAAAATATCATTTTTAAATTTCTTGCCATACACAGTTCATTTCCTTTGTCTCTGGCCACCACTCCTAAATCTAAAACAAACCGAATGTCATGGAAATTTGCATGAAATTAACTTTTGAAGCATTAATATAAACAATATGTAGATATAAGGAAAATTTTCTAAAAACTAAGGATTTTTTTTCTTAAGGATAGAAAATGGAGACTAAAATAATCAGGAAAATAGAGATCTGTCATGATAGACACTCATCCATCATGAAAGCAGTAAGTTTACAACAAAGTCCACACTAGTGGCATTTCCCCACTCCAAGCTCCACACTAGAAGTCTGAATCCTGGAATTAAACTTGCTTACTGGGTATTCATTATTGCCGTGATTTCAAGAATGAGCCTGGAGTAGATTTGAATCAGAGGTGTTGGAGAGAGAAACAATCTTAAGCATGAAGAAGGGACTCAGTAGTTTCAAGTCTGACTCCACGGTTCTGCTGTTACATACAGGCCATGGCTGCCATATTGTACAACTCCAGGATGTATCATTTAGAAAGAATATGACATGAAGCTTAGTGGAGCTGTTATAGATATATAGGGATCCTAGCCAGCGCTTTTCAGATCCTCGGAGTTTGAAAGAAAAAGAGACCAGGAGTCTTTGGCCATATCTCTTGTGCACTGTGAATTCAAGGAATTTATACAGTTCTAATAAACAAATCATTTTTCATAGTTTAAAGTGCACAAGATAAACAAAATGTAAAATTGAATCTCAGCCCAAATTTTGTAAAATCTTGGGCAAGTCAGTTTCTATTTCTGATATTTAATTTTCTCATTATAAAATGAAGGACTTACTTATAGTTAAACATACAGGTAGAACACAGCATTTATCTACAATCCTTCCCCAATTCCCACTAAAATGTCACTTAAAAAATTAACCCCACCACATCCAACAAAAATACAATTCCATGAGGACAAAGAGAACAAGAAAGGAGATATCACTACAAGAAATGTCATTAAAATTTTGATAGCTGGAACACTGATGAACAAGCAACAAGTAAGCAGATGGGAGACAGCTGTAAAATAAGCTTGATTGGTAATGGTATTAAAGAAGTCAAAGCAAAAGCAAGTTAGAAAAGCTGAGGAAATGAGGATACTAGGCATCCTGCTGGTTACAAATACAGTTAAATCTCCTGTTTTTTAACTCAAGTTGGAGCCCATTCCCATCCAAACCTATTGTGATTGAAACTGACATTCTCTAGCCTTGAAGCCAAAAAATTACCTCTGGGGGCAGAGAAGAGTTACCACAACTAAAACCTAAGACAGTACAAAAAAAGTAGATGTAATAAATGTTAAGACCCTATAATCCCTTACAATTGTTATAGAATGCTTGTAGTCCACATGTATACCCGTAGCCAGAAGACTGAATGATTCTTGTGTGGGAAATTGACCACTGTAAGAGAAAAGACCTAGAGATACTGACATTTTCTTCCTATCCCATTTACTGCATTGGGACCACTGGGTTCTCAACTAATCCACGTAAAGTAGAGCTCAGCAGTAGATATGCCTGAAATATGAACACAAAGTTTTCAATCAGATTTTTAGTGGGTTACCTTTGAAAACATCTGAAAATATTGATATCATCAAATAAAGGAGAGTCATTGAATCTATGAAAAGAGAGAGGTTGCATCCTTAAAAGAGACCAATAGACAAGAAAGAGAATGTTTGGGGTGGGAGGGGAATAAAGTTGTTTGGGAAAAAAAAGTGATGGCAATGTAATATTTAATAGAACTTTTTGAAGAAAAACAGAGGAGGATATCTATAGGAAACTATTCTGGTAAGTAGAAATTTTAAAGAAATGACTATATTATCCATCTTGGAATTTCAACATCCAAATAAGAGGAGTTAAAAGAAAATTAAAGGAGAGGATGTGAAGGGGAGAAATATATAAGAGAATTGATAATAAAAAATGCTTTATGCATGAATAGCTACCAAAATGTGGTAGTGAACAGAAGGAAAGGAAGACATGGAATTAGGAAAGAAAGAGGTGAATTGGATGGGAATTCCCAGGGATTAGATTAGGAAATTCCCAGGAAGACCATGTGCAGCTGGTTTAGAGGAAATCAGCCCAGGTTGAAGCAGGATGACAAAGGACTTCAGGAAATGTGTTTCCAAACAGAAATACAAAGGAAGCTGATGGAATAGTTGATGTGGTTGACTTTTTTCATTTTTCTAGCAGAATATGGTGATGAATAAATTACAAAGAATATTATGACAAGAATGAAAGAAATTAAGCATTAAGTAGATAAAATAGACAACTACTAATTCCAGGAAAAACAAAAAATTTTATGACAGTAAATGTAATCATAGTACAGTACATAGTTCAGCTATATTTACTTCGTTTACAACACTATAAGCACAATAGTGATTTAACAAACAAGCAAACAAAAATCTATACTGGGATCATGACATGAGAAAAGTGTTACATCTAATTGTGTGTGGGAGGTGGTGGGGAGAAGAGGGGGTAATGTAAGACAATAGAATGTTCTTCTTCCAAAGAGATAAGTGAATATATAATGTCTAAAACTTAAAATTAAGGTCACGTATGTTACTTAGAAATGTATAGATAAGTTCCAGAAGAAAGACTTAAAATCTTGAAAGTCATTGTCTCTGAGGAGTAAAATTGGAAGAGAAGGCTTGGTCTAGGGACAGGAGATGCTGTTCCAACTTAATTGTGCAACTTGAATTTTTAATAACGTACAGATATTTCTTTGATAAAATAAATATAGTATTACTGACCTTGACAATGTTTAAACCTAACTTTTCAAATATCAACTTATTCTATAAAGAAGACCCAAGATAAATACAGTGATCTCTGCCTAGATCTTTGCCACTTATCATAACTGCCCTAAATTGCATTCTCATTTAGCCTCATAAGGTACAGTTTAATTGCATTTGTATGTGTGCAATCAAATGAAGTTCATATTTCTTGTCTTATAACCAAGAGTCTTAGTTCAAAGGCAGGGATGTTAAATCTAGAACCATAAACCTGAACGTGAGTGTTGTTGAGAAAATAAGCAGCACAGATGCATATCAACCTCCAAGAACACTGTGTAAAAAAGATAGACACAGTTCTCAGGTGGCAGTGACTAGAAATGTATATGGAGACAAACATTTCCTAAAAAAGTCTTCCTTCTGGGAAAAGCAAAAATGATATTTCTAAAACAAAGGAGTGAAGTTTAGAGTTTGACACTGGATACCAGTAGGCAACTGAAAAATAATCTTTACATGGGGAATAGAATGATGAGACATATGTATTAGTTAACTTTAAACAGTTTGAGAAAAACAAATAAACCACAGCAAGCTTTTAAAAGTTTTTATTTTTAATCAATTGAAGTTAGTTGCAAAAATGTTGGTCAGAACTAGGATTCTATTTCAGTGAGTACATAACTAGAAAAGCTAGTTAGTTTGCTGAAGGGTAAAACATACAGATGACATTAAGGTTCATGAAGGACTCCTTGGATCAGGTCAGGCTCCTGGACTAACAAATAGGAATTTGCATTAGCTGGGATACAGCAGGTGGATTTCAGAATGAGCTAATGCCAGCGAACAACGGTCAAAGATTACAGAAGTAAACTGCCAGTTGCAAGATTGAGGACTCTTACCTGTAGGCTCAGAGATCTTCAGGGAGATGACATCCAATATCTTAGATTGCTCTCAAGAAAAGCTACCATAATAACGTATGAAGTGAGATTTAGTATTTGTATCCTCAGAGCGAGCGTAAGGATCCTTGAATTGGTTCTACTCTCTCCACAGAAATCTCAAGAGGTTCATTGTAGCTTGAAACCAGGTGATGAGCCTCCTTCTCACCTCTCCTCCAAGAGATGTGGTATCATTTGGCAAGTAGATCATGACACCCATGCTGCTTAGGGACTGCTTTTGGCAGTCCACATCCTCCTAAGATCTGGAAGCCTATCCAAAGGGAATCTTATGTAAATGAAGGTAGGATTTCATTATATTATAATCATAAACTAGAAATAATGAGGAAATTCCAGTTGAAGACATTAGAAAACATTATGCTCAACTGATAATCTTTTACAAATTCTGCAGTTACACAAAATCAAAAAAGGTCTGTCCTTAGCTGTACGATTTCAGAGGATTGGAATAATAATTGCTTAAGTGAATTATTTAATTCATCTTTAAAAATATCCTAATAATACATTTCAGACAAAAAAATATCCAACAATATGAGACTAGGATTTCTTTCTTTCTTTTCTTCCATATATTCATGACATGAAATTAATGTGTTGATTTTGTGTAAATTCATGGATCTGTAGGCTAAAAATTTGTGTACTTTTCTATAGGTAAGTTATACTTCAATAAAATGTCTTATTTAAAAGTAAAAAAAAAAAATCCTGTAAGAAATGAGCTTTTGATCACTCTAACTTGCATTGGACACCCACTTCTTGGCTAGTTAAAAAAAAATTTTGATTTTATTTAACTGCAGGTAAATCACCTAATTAATTTTATTTAACTGCAGGTAAATCACCTAATTAATTATGTTCCATCAGCCAGCCTCCAGCAGTGAAGAAGTAATTTACCCAAGAGAAAATTACAGTGCTGTTAAAAGGGACATCATTTTGTGGCATCAATAAACAAACAAACAAAAAAGCAAATAATCACTATTGCTATATGGGAAAAAAAGCCATTCATAGATATTCAGTGTTCACCACTGGAAATACCACTCATTTTCTTCTTGAAAATTTATTGCAGCTAAAGAAAAGGTGAATCAAAATTAATAACTAAGAAGAGAATATAAGACATTCTGAAGCCATTTAAACTAGTTAAACATTTGCTAAGTATGACTAATAACATCTGTAGAAAATAACTTTAAATTGTCATTAAAGATAGAATGCAAATAAAGGAAATGGGAGGATGTACTAGAATTTAAATATCCCATAGAGAAGATCAATAGACCTCATATAATTCCTGATTTAAAAAGCAGAAAAATAAAGATGAAAAATTAGGTTGGCTAAAATAAAATATTCCAGTAAATGTTTTTAGAAGATTCCTTGAAGTTTTCCAGAAAAATTGTAAAATGTTGAGAAATGGCTAATAGGAGAGAGAGAAAGAGAAAACAGAATTATTCCAGCTCTCCAAATCAAACAAATAGGAATTCTAGAGAGAACAACTTAGAAATGAGAGGAAAATAAATGATTAAATGAATTACTTTTTTTTTAAATTTGAGAACAAAAAGAAGTCGTAAGTTTTCAGTCAGAATACCCCAATGAATCCCAAACACTGAGTGTGTTGCTCAGAGCATCTGCCTTTGAGATGCGTTCCTTACAATTTCTCTCTACTTCTAGGGCCTGAGACCTGCTGGGTCCTGGGCAGGGTGTTCCAGCCAGGAACATAACCCAGATCCATGTGTGCTCTGGACCACAAACAGGATATTTTCTGACCCTCTTCCCAACCCTGAGCCGACCCATGCACGTATGATTGACTGGATACTACAAGGAGCTCTGAAAGTCATGCCCACAGTGCTATGCGGCCTGGAGAACAGCTCACTCCTCTTGGTCAGTGTGGCCAGAAAGGTATTTCTTCCTTGGGGTCGCATGATACTGGATTACTGGGATGGCACTGACATGGTTATTTGTGGTGACTGTCACTCAGAATCAGGAGAAGTTCAGCATGCTGGACTACTGGTGATCTATCACTGACTTTGGAATTGAGCCATGTGTATGAGCCATGATTTGGCTCTGGTCCATCAGCGTTCCAACCACATTGCTGCCTCTGGTCTACAGCACCAGAAGAATGGAGGGGTAGCCACAGGCCTTTACCATCTGCCTCCCCCCACCTGCCACTGGGACCCAGGGAGGTCACCCCAACCCCTGCTGCAGTGCCTTGACAGTGTTAGGCTTCCCTCTAGGAATGACTGGCTTTATCTCTTCTGAAGGCTTTGAGACCCTGTCATACTCTGCAACCCTAACTGGCTCTTTTAATCGACGTCCTTTCTTGCCTCTGATCCATGTAATGATGTGGCGACATCATGATCTACTGGGTAAATATTAAGCCGTGCTGGACAAGGGATGGATATTCATTGTGCAAATGGGACTGCTTCACTGGATCTGCCAAAAGCCCTCTCGTCTATCCTCTTTGGGGTGGCTCAGCATTGATAGATCACACTCTAGAAACGTAGTGATCTCAAGCTATTGAGTTCAAGAGAAGTCATGGCTAGAAAATGTGCCATTTAGATTTATGCTATAAAATATGAACAGTAAATTTAACATAACCAGAAAAGAAACTATCATTCATATTTTCCTGCATACTCTGAGTGAGACTTGGATTTGTGATTATTATCAACAAATCACAGTAACAACCTTTGACAGAGTCATTGGAAGGCAGTATTAATGGATGATGCAGTTTCTGAATAGTAATATAGTGAGCATTAAATAAAGGGCATTAGGACAAGAAAATCCATATTGTTTGGTGGGAGGAGCTGATCCTGAATAAAATTAATAAAGCAAAAATACCACAGGGAGAGCAGACCCTAAAGAAAGCAGAAGAAATGAAATGCAGCAGACAAGGGGAAGAATTCAACTATTTACCCTAAATAGGAGACTAGGGAAGATCCCTCTATTCTGTTGGAAGAGAAAGTAAAGAATGTTAACAAACATCCATTGAATTGTAGGTTTCATGGGAGGAATTTACAGGATGTCTTCTTCCATGGCCTTTATTTTTCTCCTGTGAAGTAAAAACGAAAGCATTGGCTGCTAGGATGGGGGAGAAAAGTATATGGTCCCCAAGAAAACTTTCAGAGTATAGTTTTGCTTTATGATTTGTGTCATTTAACACAATACATCCACAGAACACATATCCACTAGGAAATTTGGCTGGCAGGGAATGTTAATGAATAAAAAGGAAGCTGAGGAAATAAGCAAATGACTGTGTCATATTTACCAGTTGTATTAAAACTTTAGGAAAAATAGCTATCTCATTTCAGTTAAGATGAGTTCATCAATATTGAGATCCTATTATGAGCCAATAACTTTAAGGATATAAGGACTAGGGATATTAAGAACAGTTTCTCTCCTTAGGAAATTTAGTTTTGGTGGACTGAAGGCTGTAACATAATTTCATTGTGATGTGGTAACTCAGGATACGACAATAGGCATGGATACAATGAACCCAGAAAGGAGTGGCCACAACAGATCCTTGTGGTGAATGTTTTTCTGACCTAGGTCTTAGCAAGAGTTAGTTATATTAAAAAGAGTGGAAAAACATGGCAGTTAAAGGGAAGAACATAGAAATACTGTTTAGCTATGTCTGTGTAACAAACCATTAAATTTAGAGATTTGAAATACCAACCGCTTATGTTGCTCTCAATTCTCCCTGTTGACAATTCGGGTTGACTCAGCTTCCTGGTGATTCTGGTGTTAACTGAGCTCCTACACGCATTCACAAGGTTCAGGGCATCCCCGCTTCTGGGGACTTGGCTTACTTTTGACTGAGGCAAGGGGACGGCTGGAGGAGGCTCAGCCACATGTCTTTCAACATTGAGGGCTGTCTCCAGCTTGTTGACGTGGAAGCTTGGCAAGGATTTAAAAGGAATGGTGGAATCAAGGCCTGTTCAAATCTAGGCTTGGAATTGGTGTAATGCGACTGCCACATGTTCTATCAGCCGAAGCACTGGCCACCGGAAGTCATAGGGCCAGTCTAGAGTTAGGGGAAAACAAAGAGATCTACCTCTTTCTCAAAGGATTTTCAGCCTCATTAAAAAGAGCATGCATGGAGAGAAGGGTGGAAGAGTGTGGCCTTTCTCTCTCCCTCCCTTTCTCTCTATTTACTTATTTATTACATTTTACCACAATGAATAAGGGCTTCCAGGTATGAGATAACTTTGTGTAAAATTAATTAACTTTATTAATAAAACTAAACTTTCATTAAAAATTAAAACTTTAAGTGACAAAAACAGAAAATAGGAAGATAGAAAAGATGAAGCTGAAGAGGTTTAACAATCCAAATATAGAAAGGTCAACTTATAGACACAGGACGTTTTTTGGTAGATTACATTTTCCCCCCAACGCGAACACGCAGAAATCTCCTATTGAATATATTGGATACATTATAGTATATAGCATGGGAAAGTATTACCTACTCAAAGATGAAGGGAAAAAGAGGGCATACTTTACCAGCTACTCTTGGAAATTTCCAAAGTATTTCAAGGTATTAAAGATGCCAAGAAAGCTTTCAAGGGAAAAGAAAAATGTTTAATTATGTTCATGTCAATACATTCATGCTTATTTGAACAAAAAATATGTTTTCCTTTTTACCAAATACTAACATATTGAAGGCTGAACAACAGGGTCAAAAATATTATGTGAGTAATGGGGGAGAAAATACTTTAAACAGATTGCTACATGTAATATTTTTCCCTTAGATACATTACCCTAGCAGTAGACTGGATAAAAGGTAAAAATGAGTGAGGCCAGCACAATGGAAAATCGGTGGCTATTGCAATAATCCAGGAGAGAAAAAATGAATTTTCAATCTCTGACATTGGTCGTACGAATGGAGGAAGGAAGATTGGGTTTGAGAAGGTATAACTTAATCATGGATCAGATGTGAGGAGTGGGAAAGAGTGGGACTTTGGATGATTCCCCAGTTTCCAGATTGGGTGATTAGTCTTGTCACTGAGATAAGGAACAGAAATACCCTTGATTCTCTTTTGTCCACTACACAGCTGTTAGTATCAACTCTCAGACATAGATGAAATTTAAAATGAGTTTTAGATTCAGCCCCACTAGAACCCACATTCAAACTAAAAGTAGAAACCAATCAAAGAGTTTGTCTCTTGGGAGTAGGATTAGGGATGGAGTAAGTAGGGTGAGAAAGAGAGCTTTTTAAAGTCATATTATTTAGTCTCTTTCATATACAATATTAATATGAAAAATTTAATATAAAATAAAAAGAAAGAATGAATTAAGAACTATCTACTTTATTCCACTTTTAATTCATTTAACATTATCATAATCAAAAGGCAGTAAATAAGGAATACATTAACCAGAAGAAATTTGTTTATGCCTGGAAATTATTCTAAACATGTCCAGATTCACATAGAAAACTGTCGCCAAATCAATTTTTATAATATGTATCCTCGGATAGGTTTGAAGATATGTGACCAGGTAGGGAAGAAATACTAGATGAGAGCAAGTGAATCTGTTATTTTTTGTGCACGAAGATATGCTGAACCTGGAGATAAATATTTATGGAGGAAAAATAAAAACTTTCAAAATTGCTGACTGAATTTTCAGTTCCCAAGAGTTGGCACCATTGATATGTCACATTTCAAAGATTAAATACCAAATTTTTTTTTTTCTGCTGAGGAAGACTAGCCCTGAGCTAACATCTGTTGCCAATCCTCCTCTTTTTTCTGCTTGAGGAAGACTAGCCCTGAGCTAACATCTGTTGCCAATCCTCCTCTTTTTTCTGCTTGAGGAAGACTAGCCCTGAGCTAACATCTGTTGCCAATCCTCGTCTTTTTTCTGCTTGAGGAAGGTTAGCCTTGAGCTAACATCTGTGCTAATCTTCCTCTATTTTTTATATGTGGGTCACCACCACAGTGTGGCTGACAAATGGTGTAGGTCCATGCCTGGGATCAACCCGTGGCCCAGGCCACCAAAATAGAATGCGCCAAACTCAACCACTACACCACAGGGCCAGCCCCAAATACCAAATGTTTTTTAATGTATGAAAAATTTAACTGACATAAATTATTTTACGTTAAGGTCTATGCAAAAAGGCAGTACAGATTATCCTATGTATACAGAGGTTTTCTCTGTTTTCAGGTAATAATGTCTTAATAGCAGAGTTTTGGGGATTTTTTTTTTATATTAGTATTTAGAAATCCTGAAATTACTGACCTGTTAGTTTAATTTTTTGTAAAAGTGTGTATTTCCAGAAATGCACCTTGTCACATACGTTATACACATTCTTATGCAAGTCCGCATGTAGACACACACCGATTAGATACAATAAGCAGAAACTACTCCCTTGAAGCAAGATTTTCATGTCATCTCTTTCTTAAAACAGCAGTTTTCAGATCAACTTTGAAGTTAAATGACAACCCAGAGTTTTTATTTTTCATATAACTGACTAACAAAAGGGTTTCAAGTTTATTTAATATATAACTGATAGTAATTCAAAGACTCCTGGGATAAAACAAATGGAATTTATAGCAAAAAGGAAAACAGTGTAGATTATTAGTTTAGATATTTAAAAAAAAATCAAAATATATTCCTCTGTACTAAAAAAAAAGAAAGAAAATCAGTTACTTCAATGTCTAATCATGAGGAAAAGATATTGCTAGTTTCCATAGCAACCAAGTCCTGAGTATACTTCATTCATTTCTTTTCTACCGGAATCTGCCTCATTATGGTGAAAGGAAATTCAGTGTCAAATCAATGAAAACTCTAATATCTATAGATCCAAATACATTTTTCTGTCTAGGGTGACTAAGTAAAGATGCTGAAATCCAGCCTAGGCTTGAACAAGAAAGCTTAATTTAAATGTGAGAAGAACTGAAGTTTCTCTCGAATTTCACTTATGTATGCAGCATCCATTATTTGAGCATCCAAGAGAGATGTTTTTTCCATCTACTTTGACAGGCTCAGCTCTTTGGAGAGTTTATTTTCTCTCTTCTAGTCAGAAGTTGATTTCATTGGCATTTCTGGCACAAACTTAAAAGTCAAAATACAAAAGAAGTAGCACATTTATTCTTGTCTGGCAAAGAAAGGATTTATTCTGTGTGGTGTAAAAACACCTGACAAACTATCTACTTGATATTGAACTTACAAAATACTTTCATAGTATGTTTCCTGGTGGGGAAAATATGTTAACATAATTGAGTATCAATTGTGTTTCCTGTGATTGCTTATAAAAAATATAAATTTCAGTTAAAGCTATTTTACATAATTTAACAATGCTGTTAAATTGGTTTGTTTTGGTCGATCCATTGATAGATTTCTTGATCACAAGTTGCAAAGAAATGGTTTTATTTTGGATGCCCAATTTTAACCTCTTTAGCTTTGTCATGTGCTAGTTCATAGAGTTCAAGTATGTGATTTTGGCACATTTATACTTGTGAATTTGTCACACTTGTGAGAATGTGTCTGACATTCTGCACTTATTTTATTTCACTGATGTATTTCCATAGGACCCTCAGCATTTTTCTGCATAACTAATTTAACAATGTTTTTCTGTATTTATTGATTTAATAGCTATCACCCTTAGAAAACTCTAAGTCTCATGCAGGGAACACATCTCTTTTGTTTTATGCTGTATCCCAGTACCCAACACAGGACTCTGGCAAATAGGAGGGCTCAATAAATATTTGATGAACGGTGGAATGAATAATGAACCAACAGATATTTTACTTTTTCTATTACTTATTAATTTTTTAACCAAATTCCAATGATTATATTGATATGATTGCCTTTATATTCAGGCTATAGAAGCATTGCTGCTTGTGTAAAGGCATGAGGAAATGGGTATACATAGCTAAAAGATATCATCCATCGAGTTCATGGCTTGTTATTGTTTATAGATATAACACAATACAGAACATACCACAGAATTTTCTGATTGGAAGAAGAAATTTAAACTTATCCTGGAATTGACAACACTTTCAGGAGAGGAGAAACAGAAGGAAGAAACAAAAGGAAGAGAGTAATAGAGATCACAAGTATCCAGTATCTTTTCTTCCCGTTTCCTTCCAAGAAGGCTAAGAATTTTAAGCAAATTTAATAATAAACTTTGGAGTCAAGCAATTAGGTAAATAGATATCACAGATGTATTGTTCTCATGGTGCGGGGACACTTTACTCATTCATTGTAAAGTACCAACTATGTGATCGACGTTACTCTTTTTTTTTTTTTTTTTTTTTTTTTTGTGAGGAAGATCAGCCCTGAGCTAACATCTGTGCTAATCCTCCTCTTTTTGCTGAGGAAGACCGGCTCTGAGCTAACATCTATTGCCAATCCTCCTCCTTTTTTTTTTACCCCAAAGCCCCAGTAGATAGTTGTATGTCACAGTTGCACATCCTTCTAGCCGTACGTGGGACGCGGCCTCAGCATGGCCGGAGAAGCGGTGCATCGGTGCGTGCCCGGGATTGGAACCCGGGCCTCCAGTAGCGGAGAGTGCGCACTTAACCGCTAAGCCACGTGGTGGCCCCAGTGTTACTCTGTTTATAGCAGTAAACAAACAAGCAAATTCTTCATTATTAAAATTTTATTCTAGTGGAATTAAAGACAATACATTTTTAAAATACACAAAGAAAAATACAGAATAATGAGACTAATAGAAAGTAACTGAGATAGGAGATTATTTTATAAACAGTCATCAAAAGCATCACTGATAAAATGTCATTTGAGCAGACAACTCACAAGGCAAAGAACTGAACCAGGCAGATATCTAAGGAAAGATTTCCTAACAGAGGGAATAACAAATAAAATTCCACGAGTTGAAAATACATTTAGTACACTCAAGAAATAGTGACAGAGCCCAAGAGCCTGTGAGGTTGTACAAGGGGGCAAAGGGGAGAGTATTAGGCTATAAGATCACAGACTTAACAGGGAATCTAATCCTGTAAAACCTTTTAAGCTGTGGCTGGAAGTTCAGATTTTACACTGAGTGAAATGGAAGTGTTGAATGGTTTTGAGCAGAGTAGTGATGTGTTCTAACTGACAATTTAATAGGATCTTTCTACCTGCTGCCTAGAGCAGAGGCTTTATGGGGACAAAGGTGGAAGGAGGGACACCATCCAGGAGGCTATTGCAACAATTCAGTTGAGAGATTATCGTGCTTGGGCCAGGATAGTAGTGATGGAGATGGTGGAAATGAGTTGGCCTCTGGATTTATTTTAATGATAGAACTGAGAAGATTTGCCCATATATTGCGTGTGAGCTGTGAGAGAAAAAGAGAAGACAAAAATGAGTCATGGTTCCGGGTCTGAAAAATTGTAAGATGAAGTTTCCATTAATTGAGAAGGGAAAAGAAGCAAATGTGAGGGCAGTGGTATATAGATCATGATTTTGTTTTTTTGTTATTTCTAGGTTTGAGATGTTTGTTACATATCTAAGTGAAGATGTCAAATAAGAATTTTGCTGTGTTTTATCAGAGTGTGAGAGGAACAGGGGCAGAGGAAGGGTAGACGTCAGAAATTGAGCTCGTTTTGGAAATTGGAGCCTGGATGTCAGGAAGTATGTGTAAGATAAAGCAGTCTGTTTGCAATCACCAATTCATAATTTTTTCACTTTTTGTAAATCTTCAAAAAGATAATTTCTCTCAATTACAAAAATGTACTTTTATCTCCTGTAAATAATCTCTCTCCTTAAAACATATTCTCTCTGAACTGATTCTCCCCTCCTCGCTATTTCAATTCTTTCTTTTATTTCAATTAGTTGTTTCAATTCTTTCTTTTTTTCTCTTTGCTTTCTAATTTCCTGTGGAATACGTCCAAATGACTCCATTTAAAAGACAACAAACATATAAAGACAAATATACCGTAAACAGCTTATCTTGTCAAATAGTTTTTGTTATAACAGTCTGGGGTATTTATTTATTATTTACATAAGCATTTTTTAAATCAACTTATGGAGGTCTAATTTTACATGTAATAATATATACATACCCATCTTACAGTTCAATGAGATGAGAAAAATGTATATGTTCATGTAACCAAAAACTTCAATATATCAAATATTTGCATCACCTCTTCCTAGTCATATAACACACCTATCCTCAAGCAACCACTGATCTTCTCCCAGTCACTAACATTAGACTAGACCTCCATTTTATGTTTCATATAAGTTAAATAATACAGTATATATTCTTTTGTGTCTGCTATTTTTTTTTTGCCCCCATTTGCTTTATGCTTTGGAGATTAACCCATATTGTTTCATATAGCAGTAGTTTGTTCCTTTTGTGTGTGTGCGTGTGTGAGTGGTATTCCATTAGATGAATATACCATAATTTGTTTAACCATTCATAGTAGTTGAGTGGATACTCATTTGGGTTGTTTCCTTTTATTATTATTATGAATAAAACTTCTGTGACTATTCATGTACAAGTTACTGTGTAGACATATATTTTCATTTCTCTGAGGTAAATACTGCAGAGTAGAATTTCTGGGACTTATAGTAAATACATGTTTTACATAAAAGTGTATCAAATCATTTTGCAAATGCTTATAAGCAGTTTTATATTCCCACCAAAAATATATGGAAGTTCTAGTTGCTACCCATTCTCACTAATACATTCAATAATTACTCCTTTTAATTTAAAACTTTCAAATGGATGTGTAGTGGTATCTAAGTGTAGATTTATTGTGCATTTCTCTGACTACTGATTACATCAAAAATTTTTTTATATGTTTGTGAAAAGCACTGCTCAAATTTTTATCCATATCTTGATTGGGTTTTGCTTTCCTATTATTGTGTGGTATCAATTTGTTATATTATCTAGATAGAACTCCTTTATCTGCTGTACATATTGCAAAGATTTTGCCCTGTCTATAGCTTGCCTTTTTGTCTCTGAACAATATTTTGATGATGTCTAGTTTATCATTTTTAAAAATTTATGGTTTGTGCTTTTTATTTCCTATCTAAGAAATCGTTGCCTACTCTAGGTTGCAAATATTTTCTCCTATGTTTCCTTCTTGAAGTTTTGATGTTTAATTCTATGATGCATTTTAATTAAATATTTTGTATGGTGTGAGATAAGTGATTGAGTTTTAAATGTTAAACCAACCTTGCATTCTTGGGATAAACTCCACATTATCATGATGTTTATTAAGTAATCACATACTCTCTTAGTGCATGTGTGACATGACATCTCAACCAATTTTGACTGGGAGGAATTTGGTTCTGCTACTGTGGTGTAACCTCAAAACACACTTTGAAGTGTCTGGATTGTTCTACTCCTTTAAAGAGCATTGGGCAATGAAGTTATTTATCAGCTTACTTCTTTAGAGGCTTTGCTTCATGCCTTGTTTATGATTATCTCAAGTAGACTTTACTTTGAATATAGTTTTGCACTTCTACCAAGGTGTGACCCTTCCTGTAGGTCTACTGAATGCCCTGGGTAAACAATAAGGATGGAGATCAAACATCTTCACACTCTCTATGACATCTGGGAATTTTTCATTTTATAGCTCCTCTCTCATTTTTGCCTGGCTTCATAGTTTCACCATACACACACACAGAACTGAGTGGTCAACAAAGACACAAGGGGAGCCATATGCAGATTTCTGAAGCTCATATCCCTCCTTTCCAGAAATTCTCCCTCAACATTCAGACCTTTCAGGCTTCCTGAACTCACATCTCTGCCATTTCAACTAAAGATTCGGCTAGGCTTTATTTGGAGTTACCGTTCATGCCCCAAGATCCAAAATGTGTCCGCAGGCAGACATCCAAGGAGGTTGTAGTGCTTCTCTACCTCATTTTCCTTCTCCTGGGGATCGCAGACCTGTACTACCTGTTATCCAATGTCTAAAAATTATTCTTTTATATATTTTGTTTGGGTGCTTTTGTTTGTTTGTTTGCTTTTCAGTAAAGTGAGTTTAAGTCCAGACCCTGTTATTCTATTATAGTCAGAAGCAGAAATTTACCATTTGTTTTTAATTTTTCCCATAGTACTTCCTGCACTGCCCTTCGTACTGACTTACTAACTGAAGACAGACCCACTTCTCTAGAGAAGATTGTCCGAATATCAGGTGAATAAGTATTTCTGAACAGAGCTTGGGAAAGGGCTACGTAGGATCATTATCCTTCAAACAGGAATTAAAATACTTTTAATTTAGTATAAGCAGTGTTGATAAACCTAACAAATTCAATCAGCAAATAGTAATTATATCCTTTGTGCCAAAAGCACTATAACTAAAGAGGATGGGAAAATTATTGGTGAAATACTTTCTGGTTTAATGAAATAGATGATATAGATATAGATATAGATGTAAATATAGATATAGATATAGATATCTATAGAGACATAGATATAGCATTTGGTTTTATATATCACAAAAATTTTCCAAGGTTATAAAAGCTTCAGCTACTGTTTTGAAACTGAATTTGTCTTGCATTTAGAAGCAAGAACTAAGAATGGAGTAGAAAAATGTGAAAAAGAAAAAAGAAATTACGAGTGGAAAAAGAAACGTTACCAGATCCTTGCCTCAATCAGTTCTTTCCTCTGCCTCAGTAGATACAATATAAGTAGAAAAACAGTTTTCATTTCCCAGTTATTTTCACCACCTAGGTGATGGTATAAATTATTTAACAATTCGTTTGTGTGCATGCTGAGCATGGCCTATAAACTAGTTTGCTTGAATCATATTTGTGAAGAGTATTCCATGCATTTCAGTTTGTTTCAAAATGATATTTCAGAAGTCCAATATACACATTAAAAATAAGCTCGTAAACCCATTTAGAATGCGTGCAAATATTTGCTGACATCATTAAAAAAATCACTATTTATTATTAGTTTTAAGAAGAAAATATTATATATGTTATAGTATTTATAGTTTTTAATTATAAATAATTGTGCTAATCAATACCAACAAAAATTATCATTGAAAATTTGTATTTTCTTTAGAATTCATACCTTCTATTTAAAAAAAATTGAGACACTGTAAAATACTAAAGTTATTCATTCATTTTACTATTATTTATTGAATGTCTACAAATCTACAGAGTTCTCTGTGCTAGGATAGAAATATGAAGAAGAGAATGGTCCTGTGTTCAGTGAACACTGTTTGAACTGGAAGAAACATATAAAATACTACAAAAAAGAATGAAATGAAGAGAATCAGGGGTTAGTACAGAGGCAGGGAAAATAAATGTATCTACAGTTAGTAGAGTAGGTGACAACAACTAAGAAAAATAGGCACATAAGAATTTTTGAGGAAGAGATGGGAAGAGGATGGATACAGGAAAGGTAGTCCACAGGACATTCTCCATACGAAGCACAGTGTGTCTAGGGGATATTAAAACTGGTTCCTTATGGTTGGAACAAAGAGGAAGTTTATAACACAATACTGTGTGAGAAGGCAGGAAAAGGCCACATCATAAAGAGCCTTGTTAATTCCCCAAAAGTAGAAACGGTGCTCAAAGCTTTTTGGTGGTCACAAAACGTGGCCAAGAGCTTTGTGCTAAGGTCTTCAAATTTTAACCATGTACTTTAATAGGGTGACATGGAGGCATTTTAAGTAACGGAGAACATTGATCACATAAAATCATTTTGAAAATATTTTCATTGGTTGCATTGTGAATCCAGGAGGAAGCAGGTGGGAGAACTGGGAACTGATAGCCCAGGACAAAGAGATCAATTAGGAGGTTGGCACAGTAATCTCAACAAGAAATCATATGATCTTAACAAAAGCAATGACATTGGGAAGGGAAGGGTGACAAGATTTCAGAAAAATTTAAAAGGTAAAATGCAAAATGGTGTTGCTACAATAAAATAAATAAGTAATGGGAAATAAATAGGAAAGAGGAAAGCTATGTGACTCAGCACATTATAAAATCAATTACTAAATTTCAAAGTCACGTCTAAGGTCAGGTGTAATTTGAATGCATCTTTTTCCTGCAACATTTTTCTCATTTCTTCAACTAGCTTAATCCTACTTATGATTCAGATCTTAGTTCAAACATTACATCTAAGTTGAAGTTTTTCTTGAATACAATAGCCTATATTAGGTACCCATCTATATGTTTCTCTGTTATCTTTCTCCAAGATCTATCATAGTAATTACAATTCCTTTTCAATTTTTTCTCTTCCTGACTGGAATGTAAGATCCATGAGTGACAGATCTGTCTATATCATTTCACTTAGATGCCCTGATTGTTGACACAGCAATTTGAGCATGAAAGCTGTGATAAATATTTGTAAAATAAATAACTTAAAAAATAGGAAAATAATAAACATGAATATTATAAATGTGTGAATATTATGAATTATGCTTTTTAAATTTAAGAGGCAAAATCTACATTTTCTGTGACTTAAATATCAAGACTAAATTCCTACAATACATACTTGTAGGGCAATCCTAAAAGGACATTTTAGACTACTATGTCCATGATATATGTGATTTCTTTAATCATGTCTCCCCTGTGTGTTATATTACTTGCTCTATAGAGTGCGTGGGCAGCCATTTTGCTTCTCAGAGCAGTGCAAGTGTTAGTTTTGATATGTGGCTTAGTCCTTAGCTATCTTGAAGATCATTTTTCTTCACATAGGCAGCTATAACCTTTGAGGATTTCTAAAGTGTTTCTAATCTAATATTTCCTGAATTAGAGAGCCGAGAGCTGAATGAAAAGTATTCAGAGAGAAAGATGCTTACCATAATATGATTCTTAGCTCAAAAATTCATTCATCCATTGCTTTAAAAAGACTCAAGACAGCCAACCTTCAGGTCAGGGGAGCAAGTCACATATTATAGAGAAGGATGATCTGAGCCTATAAATAATTTCCCGTAGTTTATCATTTCTCTTTAAAGAAATAATAGCTTTCAAGTGCAGTAACTACAGACCCAAAGGAAACATTTTTTTGAATCGTTTTACTCTAACAGTTTTTAAAAGGCCCAGAGAGTAATGGAAAATAGATGGTCCTCTCTTCCTCCCCAACCCCATATCTGTCTACTGAATTGATAGGCAAACCTAGCCTAGTTCTTTCTGTAGCAAATAATTAGAAATCTAAGGAGCTTTCTTTGGCATAATTGCTAAGATGTAGTGAGTTTCTTCCTCTGTCACTTTAATATCACTAAGGAAATTTATTTCTTGATCAATTTTAAGACAAAATAAGCAAAGTCCCACAACTGTAAATTTTTCTTTGGGGTAAGTAAGATATCCGGATATTTAGGTATTTAACAGCATCTGGATGTTTTAAAAATCATGTGTAGTTTTTTCATGGGAGTACACAGGATTTGCATTTGAAAGACATTGGCTCTAATCCTGATTTTATTCCTACTTGGCTGTGAAACTGGGAAAATAAAATCAGTCTCTGAACATCACATTTTACCAGGTACAATGAGAGATGTTTAGTAAATGATTCCAAATCTTAGTTACAAGACCTGATCCATTTTGTTAAGAGAAGAAGAAATATATTAAAGGATATTATGTAGCAAAGCTTATCTCTATGAAGACAGGAGAATTAGACCTGAAGCCTGCCCAGCCAGGAATAATACTCCATTGCAACCACAAAGACATCTTTGCTGTAGCTACTGAATGCAGCACTTACGCTTGGGATCAAATGGCACCACTGTTGCCTCTGTCAATGCTGCCTCGAAAGACTGATGTCTCTGAGCCTACCCTTACCAGAATGAACTCCACTCTTACTTCTGCCTCAAAATCCCACCCACCGACCTGATAAGAGGAGCCAGTTTATGTGTTGACGATCTAGTTGCAAGGGAAGGCTAGAAAGTAATTTTTTGGCCTCTCCTTGGGAAGGCATGGATTCTGCAAATGTAGAAAGAGTGGTCAAACATTTTTGGTGGTTACAAAACACAAAGTTGGGTTTCACTGTACACCTTCAGTTCTAAAATGATGGGTATCTATTTGGGAAAAAAAATCATTTGCATGAGATTACTTAAATTTTCTGCTTTGCACAGAGCTGTATGGATATCATGGAAATGCAGATTTGATCAACCACACTAGCAACAACAAACGAGTATTGCGAGTCGTTTTTATACAAGGCCCTTGGTTAGGAATTGGAGGCACAAAGAGCTCCTTGTGCTCCTCCTCATGCTTTGCTAGTTCCAGTCGTGACAGCACCAACACGGTCAGTTGAATAGAAAAACCGTCAGTCAAGAAGGTGTTTTGTCATATGGTTCACCCAGACAATTTGAGTAATAGAAAAATATTCAAGCTTTTAGCTATTAAAGCAGCTAGTTATCTATTGAATAATAAAATACAGAAATTTTAATTATCTTTAACAGTAGGGGTTGAAGTTTTTGGTAAACATCCAAAGCCCCAGAGCTACATAAAGGATAAAAAGGTGAAATTTCTCTTTAGATTTTGGCAAAATGTGTCTAATTTGTTTTTATTTGTATTCATTTTTGTATTTGTTAGGCAATCTATAAACATTTTGATGTTTTATCTATGACACTTTTCTCCTATTAGTACAGTAAGTAAATGTATAATTATGAAATTATTTTGAAAGTTCAGTTGGGAAAATTAGAATTTTTTTTCCTTCCCATGGAGGAAAATATTATAAAAATATTATTTGCCATCCTTCTGAAACTATAAAGTGAATTTTAATCAGGATTTCCTTAGTATACCTCCTACATCTTTGCCAGAGTTGTGTGTTGCTCGGTTGGTTACCACTTTCAGCCCTTGTGCGTGACCAGTTGTTCTTCTCTTGTTGTACATCCTGCAGAGCAGATCTGAGAATGGAACTCCTTTGAAGCAAACATGAATCTCATGCTAGGACCAGTTCAAAGGTATATACATTCCTTTCCCTTCTCTTTACATCACACCACTCCTATGCCTGTTCCTTTATTAGTTTGCAGAAATATTCCTGGCACAAAAATAAAGCTCGTAATGCCACGTGAGTAGAAACACCGTTTTTAGCATTTATCACTTGATTTAATATTACAGATTGGTCGAGTCAGTTTTCAAATTAAGTTTTAAACTATTCCTATATTTGTATTGCAGATAAATGATGAAATAATTACATTAGTGGTCATATTAATGATATGTCGTGAATACATACTTCCCGTTTCAGCAACTGTGATGAATTCTACTGTCATTAGCCGTGGGTTCAGGGCCCCAATTCTGACAATCCCACCAAGATCTTAAGAATGAGGGAGAGGCACTTAAGAAATACTTGACCAAAAAACATAACAACAAAACTCAAAGCACACACACAACAGATATCCACCATCTAACTTCTTTAGGCATTCTTTATTTAGCTATTCTTCATACTAATCACCGAAAAATCTTCTGTTTGACTTTTTCTTTTAAGACATAAGAAAGAATGTGTCCTACAATGTAGTAAATTTTGAAGAGATAGGAACCCCAAGAAAAGGTGCACTAAGAGATAGGCTTACAAAGGAGATGAAAGCAGGTGGAATCCCTGGGTCTGTGTAGGAAACGGTATAAAGAGGAAGAGTATTCCAGGATGCATTCCCAGCAGATGGAATAAAACCAGACCTTAGCCAGCAACCATGTCAGTCTAGCAAGAGACTTAATTTACTTCATTTATGAAAATGTTTCCAAACACATAAAATTATTATTGTGATAAAAACTCTTCACAAAGTACTTTCATATACAACGTCCATGTAAACATATATACTACTATTTCCTGCTGAAAGGTTATTAATAAGAAAAAAATGACTTGTATTGCCCATTTTACTCCTAACGTTATTTCAATTTATGTTAACCAAGAACATCTGGCCTACTGAATAATTTGGTTTCTGAGGAGATATGGAAGGAGTAAAAGGTAGAGGAGATTAAAACCTGATGAGGTATGTGTAGAACAGGTTGTTACCACAGAAGGAAAATTTATTTATGTTAATGAGCTAAAGAATTAAAATAAGACTTAAAATGTGAATTACTGACTACTTTGGTAGAAACATCATCACCTTGTTTCATACTCCTAGTATATGCCAGTGAATAATGTAAACTTACTTGTAATCCTTCACTTGGAATAGCAAGATAAATGTACTATGTTTCATCAAAGAAGAAAATTATCTAATAACGAGTTAATTCTAAACAAACTCAGATATATTTATGGTAAAAAGATTCTTGTAATGGAAATTATAATCTCTTAGGCAAAAAGCTTAATATTTTTAAAAATTCTTTAAACAAGGCTGTGTTGGCTATACAAATGACAAGGATTTTTTTAACTGAATTTTGTTGTTAAAATATGTTTGTATTTATATATGAATTGATCAGCAAATCTAGTAAGAATCTTTTAAAAATTATATTATTTCTCTTTGCCAATAGGAAAAAATCTTTTACATTATGTGTCACTTCCAGCATTGTAGAAAACTCCAAATAGAAATGAGTTGGTATTTCAACACAAAAATGGAAGGCAATATTGAACAACAAAATTATCTTAGTAGCTAAATTTTTTGTCCACTTTTTATATTTATTTTTATTAAATTTTTAAAGATAATTGTAGACTAACATGCAGTTGTAAGAATTAATACTGAGAGAACACATGCATCCTTTACTCAGTTTCCCTCAATACTAACATCTTGCAAAACTATAGTACAACGCTGCCATCAAGATATTGACATTGATACAGTCAAGATACAGAACAATAGATACAACAAGATACATACCAAGAAAGTTATCCTTGTTTGGACTCTTCTTTTTCTAAATACTTGTCATGAAAGCTTATATTCTTAATTTAAGACTTTTCCTCTTTTCTAATATATGCATATTTCACTCTCTGTACTGCTTTAGCTTCATCCATATTCACTTCAATTTCTTTTTTTTATTACCTGTAAGACTTCCTCTTTGGGGCTGGCCTTGTGGCCTAGTGGTTGGCGTTGGCATCTATAGATTCTCTTTTTTTCATCTGTTTGAGATCATCCTATTTCTAGGTATAACCTCTGATTTCAATTGAAAAATCTGTTCATTTTGTGGGTTAATTATGAGATACTGGATCTTGTTTAAGCCTTCCTCTGACACCACTTCTGCAACTGAATGGAGGCATGCTTTGTTACTACCAAATGGAGGTAGTACTTTTGGGTGGTGGTAAAGTCCTACCTGTCCACTAGACTCCTCTGATATCACTCCAACAGGAAGAAAGAGAGGCCCCTTGTTACTACTGAGTGGGGCTGGAAGTCCATACTCCCTGCCTTATCTCCATTGACTCAGATCTGGGAGAGTGGTTGTTACTAATTGTCAGAAATGACAGTTCTAGGTCCCTAATCAGCCTTCTCAGACACCTCCCCAGAGGTGGAGTTGGGGTGCCTTGTTATAGCCTGGAGAGAGTGAAGTCTAGTTGCCCCACTTGGTCTTTGTATGGATGTAACTTGGGCCATTCATTTTTTTTTCGCATTGTTTGGCTGGAGTAGAGATGTCATTCTCTAAAAATTTTCTATCCTGCTAAGCTAATCCTTTCTTGGCCTATTTGCTAAAAAGAGTAGGCTTTTTAAGGGGCTTTTTTGTCTGCATTCATTGGTGTTTCTAATTTGTTGGCTTCCTCAATTCTAGGTTTTGGATATATGAGGCAAAAGAAAACCCAGGGAGCTGTGTTATTCCTTTGATTCCAAGGTCTCTAACAGGTCTGACTTCTCTCCACCTTTCAGAGTCTTCTTATATTTGTTTTATGTATAAATTCCAGTGTTTTTAGCTGTACTTACCAGGGGAAATAAGGAAAATTATATCCATTTCTTCTTCCCAGAAGCAGAATAATGAAGTTGCCCTTATTATTATTTTAAAATTTCAAAGAACCAATCTTCTCTTTTGTTGTAGTCTATCTTTTACACGCCTATTGTTCTATATTTGTTCGATTTTGTCCTATTTTTTACCAATGCTTATGGTTACATTTTACGTATTCTTTTCACAGTTCAATGTGACCTGTAAGTCATAAGTAGTCATTATAATGTCTACTTGCTACCACATATTATTTTGTCCCTTCTCCTTGCCAACATTGGAAAATTATTAGTCTAAACATAATTTTCTATTCTTTGCATAATATTTCCAAATTTTTTCTTCTCTTATTTTGATATTTTATTGTAATTTTATCCATATTTGAGTAATAAATGGAAGAATATTTCTCTTGCTTCTAGTGACACATCATTTAAAATATATAGTCCTCAAATATTGCTACTAATATTTTACACATACACAAACACATACACAAGATAAGCATGGAAGATATCTGATTGTAGAGTCATTAGCAAGGGGTGGGGTGCATGGAGGTTTCAAAATATTTGAAATACATCATTATATCATTTCAACTGCAGGGGAGAAAAAATGGGGAACCTTTACTCAATGAGAACTTTTTCTACTTTCTGTACAACTTTCTCTAGACTTGTTACTTTTGTTGTCATTATAAGAACCCAAAGTAAGAAAATTCTGTCCACTCATTTTAAACATAAAGTTATAAAATATCCTAATGGGTAAGTTTTCTCTGCTGTATTTTCAAATATAACTTAATCTGGAAAAATTTGTTCTAAGATCAGATTGAATCACTTGTGTACACATATACTAAAAGTAAGCATGGCTTTTCCGTTTTTTGTATGCATCATTGGTAGATAGCAAATAGAATTTAAGGTATAATATACGATTTTTATCTTATTATTTCAAGTATAATTTCTTTAGATGGAGCAATGTTCTATTGTTAGTATTTGTGGCTGAAAATAGCATCTAATCAAAGTCACAGATCATGACCATTTTGTTTCTCAAATTTTTGTAAAAGGATATTACAATAAATCATTCAAACATATATTAAAGTTGTTTTTTTTTTAAATAAATATAGAATTGTCCCAAGAATAAAAGTGTCACGGAACTGAATGATATAGCTGGCCAAGTGTGTACATTTTTAAGACTTATGTAATTTTGAGTTCTATGAAAGATAGATCAATTGTTAATCATAGGAAACATGATAAATATTCTTTTGGATAAATCAGTATTAACATAATCAAAAATTAATGGATTATTTTTCAAAAAAAATGTATTCAATTCCTGTTAATAGTGAAGATATGGACTTTACTCATGGAATTCAAATGTGATCGATGGACAGACTCACAAATAAAATTTGATTTACATTATGATAAGATTTATGAAGGAAAGACGCAGAAGGCTTTGAAAATATGTAGAAAGGGCATAATATCCCACCCATGAGTAGATGTTTAAAGAAGGCTTTCCTAAGGCATCGAGAAGCAGGATAGCATAGTAATTAAAACATAGACATTGGAACCAGGTGACCTTTTTTTGAATTGCTGCTCTACCACTTTGAGAACTTGAGGGAGTTATTAAAATTCTTTGTGCCTCAGTTTCTACTTCTGAAAATAGAGATGAGTCCCTAGCTGTCAGGGTTAAATGATGTAATATAAAGCATTTAGAAATGTACCTGACTCAGAAAATGTCATATAAGTTTGGATTAAACAATAAAAATGATACTTGAGGTGGAATTTTTTATATGCATAGGATTTCTGAGGGGAAATGGTAAAGAGCATTCTGTGTACAGAATGAGTCAGGAAGGAGCACAGTGACATAGAAGAAATGCAATAGCTCCACTGAAGCTGTAGTTCAGAGAGCAAGGCTGAAAGCAACAATGTTAACAAAAATAAATGCTTAAAAGGTGTCTCTATGATGAGGGGAAAATCGCCCAAAAGAACATGAGAAATCAGCAGGGACCAGGATTATATATGGCCGTGTCATAGTTATTTATCCTTATCCTAAGAGCAATAGGAAGCCATTCAAGCACTATCGGCATAGACACAATCAGATTTCATTTTCAGAGAATGTCTTCTGCCATGTGATTGCTGGACTACTTCTAATTGTTAATTAAAGAAACAGTAGTAAGAAGACATATTTTTGGCCAGTGATAGACTGGCATCATAAGACGATCTCTGGGCAAAGTCCCAGGATAAATAGAATACGAAGAACAATACTTTCCGTACAACTGACAATTCAATCTCAAACTCCATCTCCAAAATACAAAATTTTGGATTTCGTTATGCATAGCCCAGGTGTTTTTTGCTTTCACTCACAGGCTTATTTAGATCTTTATAATTACTTAGTGATCAAAAATTCCGGTTTAAGGTGGAAGCATAGCAGCATCAGTATGTATCCAATTTGCTTTGAGATAGCCCCAAACCATTGTTCTTCGTGGAATAAACTTAAGTATCTTGTCTCAAAGCCATTAGGTTATGAATTGTGTATTTGAGTGCTAAAGATATGGGATGCTAAACATGGTGAAAAAAGATAAGAACAAATAGAAATAAAAATAGTGTAGTGTTCTTATTTATTTGACTGGAAGTTGTCTCTGTCTTTTTTTATTTGTTTAATCAAGGGAGAAAAGTAGAGGGAATCATCACTCTTTTAAAAAAATTTTAACAAATTGTATTATTTATTACTTTCAAGTGCAGCCGTATTTTGTCTAATAATATTATAAATATTTTTACACATGATTAATATTAAAAAGATGAACAGTATCCAAATCATTGCCTTATTTTTACTTCAACATATCATTATCAACAAATACAATAAAAACCAAATAGCATAAGGTCCTGTTATAATTTTCTTACTACTACAAAAAGACATATGTTCCCATCCATTAAATAAATAATACTACTCATACAATAATAATGAAATACATATTTCATTTCTTGGAAGTAACATTAAATCTATGTGCTAAAGTACCTTTTAAAAGAGTCTTATTATTATAAATTAAATGACTTTTTTTTCATACATTTTGCTTCGAGGATATGTAAGATGTCAAAAGATAAATAGCAGTTAATTATATCTATATAATATATCCATTTTTACAATACTTTATATTATATTATTCATGAATTGGATTTTGCTGTACAACCAACCACCTAAAATTTAGAGGCTAAAGACCAATCATTTTATTTAGGTTATGATTCTGTAGGTTGACTGGGCAATGATCTGGGTTGTATCTCTACTGAGTTCTCTGATATCTGTGGTCAGCTGGCAGGTCAGCTGGTGGCTCCATGATCTGAATAACTGCCCTCACATGTCTAGCAGTTGGCAGGCTGGTTGGTCTACAGACTTCAGCTAGGATGGGTCCTTTCAGCACCATGTGGTACAGTAGGATAGCCTTGGTTTCTTCACCAAGACCTTCTTCTTCACCACCAAGCCTTTGGCCTAAGGGTTCCAAAGAGCAGCAGGGGAGGGTAGAACCCAATGTGCAAGTTCTTTTCAAGTCTCTGTTTGCAAGACATGTGCTATTATCTCATTGGCCAAAACAAGTCATATGACCATGCACCAGAGCATTGTGGGTGGGGACAATATCCAACAGTGTAGATATAGGGAGGGGGATTATTGCATTCACTTTTGTAAGCAATATCCTCCATGGTTTTTTATCTTTGCTCTAAAATGCACTACATAGGAAAGTAGATAATATCAACATGTATCTGCCTGAACCTTATCCACACCTTTAAGTTAAGACCTGAAATGATGATTTGGGTGAAGTAGGGTGGAAAAAGCCATATCAGGAGTTTTATAGTTGTTTTCTAACATCTCCTTTGCTGTAGAAGCCGTCAAATAGGTTAAGAAAGCCTATAGGTACTTCTATACTGATCGCCATAAACATTAGCCTTGTCGTTTTCAGTACACTTTTGTGATATCAAATTAACAGAGATCTTTCATGTGATACTAGAATAAGATTAATAAACAAAAATGACTTGTAGTGCCTCTACCAGAAGAATATTAAAATTGTTAAAATAAGCATAATGTAACTCTGAAATAGGAGTCCCATTTTCAGCTTCAACTTGAGACAGTGTCCTTTCTAGGGACAAAGGACCAAATATTGCTTTCTCCAACAAAGCATAGAGATGTGGAGAGCATTTTGTTAAAGAGAAAAGATACAGTATCCTCTAGCCATTTGTGTTAATCAGTTCCAGATTAGACCTCTCTGTCATTGGTAGTAATGGCTCAGATAAAGATTTAGATATGAAGAACTAAATGGCCTATTCTCCAATTCTCATGGTAGTCATCCACTGCTACAAATAAGGCAGAATTTGGGGAATATGAAATTTGGGAAAACGGAATGCCTATTTTAATCCACCAGTTCAATCTTCCAAGCCACACTAAGCTATTTTGATTTGGAATGACTGCCCGGCTAAAGGAGAGTTCAGAATTAAATTTAGCACAGCTCATACATCCCAGTTTTATTATTCCTCAACACAAAGTGATTTGTTCCTATCAAATATTCTTTCCTGTACCACCAGCTCTTGCTAATTTGTTAGCCTTCATTCCTGAACATACCTTCCCACTCCTCCATTCTCCCTACAACCTAGAAAACTCTTCAGTGGGCTCACTGAGCTCATCTCACAAAATTTCTCCTCCTGTCTTAACTGGAACTTGATCACAATCTACTAATATAATTTTGCCTATTACCTTTTTACTAAAGCTGCTTTTTATTGCATATCCTATGGAGATCAAGGTTGGGAGGCATTTCAATTCCCCTGTTTTAAAATGTCCCCATTACTCCCATAATTTTAAGAAAAAATTATATCCATAAAGATTGCTGCACCCAGTTTCATCTCAATTTGCCCCCACTTCACTTTACTCTTTGTCTACCTGCTCACCAAACCCTGTCAACTATTATTTTGCCTCCTAACTTACAGTGTCTGATACTACTCATGCCATCCTTCTAGGTAAATTCAACATCCAATGTAATCACCCTCCCAGCGCCTTGACTATCATTCCCTGACCTCTTCTACTTCAGAAATCTACTATCTCAACTCCCGATGTTTCTCCCAAAGCCTGCTTCTTTCACAAGTTCTCCTTCTCAATAGATGGAAATTTTATTTTTCCAAATACCAGTCTAGAAACCTTGAAGTCATCTTAGACTCTGCTGTTACTTTCACACTCTATTTGCAATTCATCAGCAAATCCTGCTAGCTCTACCTTCAATGTATGTCTATAATAGAGTCAGTACTCATCCCTTCTCCTGCTAGTTGAAATCACCATAATCTCACTCTTGGATTATTGCATCAGTGTCTCTACTGTTCTTTTTTATGCTTCCACCCTACAGTTTATTCTCAAAAGAGGTATCAGGGGGTAATTTCTTTATCATAAATGCCATATTATGTCACTTTTCTGATCAAGACCTAGCAACGACTTCTCATTCATCAAAAGGAAAATCCATATCCTTTGCAAGAACATGTAGATTTTTACATAATTTACATAAACACACTTACTTTATGCTCGGGCCCCAAGGCTGCCATGTACAGTGTGTAAATTGTGTACTGCACAATACACAAGATACCTAAAACAATCTTCTTCACCATTAATGGAAATCCTATGTCTCTTCATATCCTTTTCTCCCATATTCTCCCCAAAGTCAAGCCATCCATGCCCCTGATTTTCCTCAAAAGTATCTGAACTTCCTCCTCAGGTGTTTTACATTCTGTCTTCTCTGCTTAGAATGCTATTTCCCAAAATAACTACATGGCTTTTCCCTTCGTTTCCTTCATGCCTTTGCCCAAATGCCACCTTATCACAGAGGCCTTCTCATGACCACTCTAAATAAAATGACAACACCCACCTGGTTCACCCTACTCCCAACTCAGTCTTGGAACTGCGTGCCCTCAGTTCAATTCCTTTGATCTTCTTTTGTTCTGTAGTTTGTCTCTGGACATGTAACCCCTGAAAGAAACCTTTGTGCTTCAGATTTCCAGTCCAACTGGATTCATTTGGGTTTGTTCCATGAAAGGAACCAACAGGATTTTGGAGGCTGAAATGAAGAGAGAAGCAGTGTTGATTCTTTTCTACCTTCTTGTCACAGTGGGTTTTTCTGTCAGACACTGCCTCTCCTATGGGACCATTAGCTAGACCCAACTATGGATTTAGCTTTCATTGGGTGTAAAGGCTGCATAATGATTCCAACAATAACTTGGAGTCTATGAATATTACCTTACACGGCAAACCGGACTCTGCAGATATGATCAAGTTAAAGATCTTGAGTGGTAGAAAGCTTAGCTGAATTGCATTGTAAAATGATGTGGAAAGTAGAACTTGTAAATGATGAACTTGTATGTTTAGTTGAGGAGATTTGCAAGCAAAAAATTGAAGCTGTGGCATGAATTCTTTCTGCTGCTTACAGAAAAATGTGAGAGGAAATAGATAAATTGAAGAACTGTTTAAAAAGAAACAGAACTTAATAATTTGATAAATTCTAACCCTATTCAAATTCTGAAAGATGCTAAAATTAGGAGATCCACTGTCAGAAAATCATGCTATAAACAGAAATCCAAGGATGTGGTTGAACAATCTTTGGCTAGTGCTTTACAAGGATTAAAAGATCGGAATATTCATTCACACAAAGGGTTCTTTGAAGAAATTAATCATATGATTCATGGATCCCTTCCACCATCCAGAAGAAACAAGGAATAGAGATTGGATTATCCAGGAAACATCTGAGAGGACGCTCCTGTCTAATGGAGTGAACCCCCATGACATTTACCAAAGATCTACAAGTTGTTTGAGAATGTTATATCAGCTGAAACTCTCAAGTTTGTACTGAAAGGGACAGAGAAAGGATAAAATAAAGGAAGGCTATCAGACTTTCAAAATTATACAGGCAGAGTTAGATCAATAAAACTCAGTTGCAGCAGAAATGTTCACTCTTCAAGAAAACAGAAGGATTACTAAATAGCAGAGCCTCGGGCCCAGAGGGTGGAGCCCTGGACCCAGAGAGCACAGATGTGGGCCTAGAGGGTGGAATCAAGATCCACAGAGGATTATTCTCAGGTCTTTAAACCTAATGGAGTCTGCTGTATTTAGAATTTAAAATTGCTTGGGACTGCTGACTCCTTTCTTCCTTTAATTTTCTCTTTTTAGAATGAGAATGTCTATAACTGTTATCTTATGCCCGTGCCATCATTGTATTTTGGGAGCAGAAAACTTGTTTTCTAGTTTCACAGATCAGTAGGTAAAGAGGAATTTTGTTCTAGGATGGATCATATTCAAAATTTCTCTCATACCTAATTTAGATGATTTGGATAATGAGATTTAGGATTTTGAACTGATAATACTTAGATGAGAATTTGGACGTGAGTGATGCTGTAATGGGTTGAGATGTTTGGGGATACTGAGATGAGGTAAATGCATTTTGGATGTGGAATGGATGTGAGTCTTTGGGAGCCAAAGGAAAGACTATGGTAAGATGAAAAATGGCCACCCAAAATATTCAGGCCCTAATCCTTGGAATCTGTGAATGGTACCTCTATGGCAAAAGAGACTTTGCACATGTGATTAAGTTAATAATGTTGAGATGGAGAGATTATCCTGGAGTACTTGGGTAGGCCATGAATGCAGTCACAAGTGTTTTTATACAAAGAAGGCGGAGAGATATTTTACTACAGAAGAAGAAGGCAATATGATAACCAAAGCAAGATGTTAGCTGAGGCTTTGAAAATGGAGGAAGAAGTTGCCAGCCATAGAATACAGGGAATGCAGCACCGGAAGCTGGAAAAGGAATGGAAATAAATTTTGCCCTAGAGCCTCTGGAGAGAGAGTGGCTCTGCTATAACCTTGATTTAGGCCTACTGAATCTGAGTTCAGACTTCTTACTGTAAAAAGAATAAATGTACATTGTTTGAAGCCACTAAGTTTTTAGTAATGTGTTGCACTCATAATAAGAAACTAATACATTGGCCAAACTTGGTCTTTGGGCTGTGATAATTCTACCTGCTCCTTTAGCCCCTGCAGTCTTATGTCTACAAAAACTTGGTTACCTCACTGCCCTCTGCTTGAGTTCTCATCCCTTTCACTACCCATGTCACCAATTTCCTATGTTAAATTCCTTCTTTTCTTTCAGTCATCAGAATTTTTGTCTTCTAGTTTATATCCTGCATAATACGTTTTTTGTCTTTATAATTTTTTGTAGTACTTACGATTATCTGATATGTTACAGAGTTGAACGGGATATTATATGAAGGTGTCTTAGAATGATCATTGGAGTAAAAGTAAGTCAAAAGATTCCAAAGCGGTCAAATCACATGAGCTCACCAATACGTGTGCAGTATTAAATGTAAGTAGAAAGGGAACAGATTGTCTGAGAGCTTAGTGCATGAGTTTTATGTGAGATAATTTAAATATCAGTGTAGAAGAATAAGGTCCAGCCATGATAGTGGAAAAAAGGAGAGTGCCCAGCCTAAGCCACTGCCCCCCTCTCCCCAATACTCTCCCAACTCCCCAGGGGAATGGTTGAATGGGCACCTTGGGAATGGCCAAGGGGACCAGGATAGAAACAGTCTGATTAGACGATAAGTAAGTTTCATTTTAAGGCTGATAGATGCAGGTTCTCTGAAATGGTTTTAAGTGTTGGAGGTGTTGGCTTACATAGAAAGTGAATTTAGCAAGCTCTGTGGACAGTATTGGCAAGAGGGAAAACAATGGAGGATGTGTTGGAAGAAAAAGTTTGAGAATCATAGGATAGATCGTTTAAAAATATGTATAACTTTTCTGAATCTTGAAATTTAGAAACTAATATCTAATAAATATTTTATACCAGACTATATTATTAGTGTTTCATGCATATTACCTCAATTAATTATTGTAT
Source organism: Diceros bicornis minor (assembly GCF_020826845.1). Lineage (NCBI taxonomy): Eukaryota > Metazoa > Chordata > Mammalia > Perissodactyla > Rhinocerotidae > Diceros > Diceros bicornis. Next base: position 21,015,550 of record NC_080766.1, read on the forward strand.
TATTAAGCCTTAAGAAGTAGATATTCTTCTTCTTCTCATATTACAGTATGGAAACTAACATAGAGGAGTGAGTTAACTTGCCCAAAATGAAAAAGATTGTAGGTGGAATGGATTTATCAGTGGAATCAGACATTTTGTTTTCTTTTTTCCTTAGAGACTACCCAGATAACCAGGATGATGTATTGCCTCCTCACTTACCACAGAAGCCTTGTTCTCTATCTATAATAAGAGTTAGCGCCATCTTGAGGACATTGGAAGGCATTTAAGAAATACCTGTTTATGTATGTTTTAGTTCCTCTGATGAGACCATATAAATATATGGAGGTTATTAACAGCAAAATATTGACATAAGCATTATAATACCATCAGAGCCACTCACAAGGAACAAAAATAATAATGAGACCTCTTTGGTATTTATCCAGAGGTCTAGTGATTCCTTATGTTTATTTATTATGTTTATGTTTATTTTCCCATTATATGATTTAAAATGCAACAATAGTGCAACAGTAATGGCTCTGTCCAGCCACGCCACTAGAAACTCTCCCTGCACATCCCAGCTGTTTTACTTGCCAAGCAGTAAGAAGTTTGTGTAATGCATGAAGGTACCTCGTCTGCAAAACGATTATCATTTACTTCCTGGATGACCAATTCAGGTACAATAATTAGAAAAGTAACAAGGTCAAAAGAAAATCCATTTATTGTGTGCTTATTTGCACTTTGTAAAATGAGACAAACACTATATATCTTTTGGAATACATACATAAACTCAGTCATGCCATATTGTTTATTTTTGTAAGTTATATCTGCAAATGAACGCGTATTAAATAAAATAATGAGCATCCTCAAATCTGTGAAATGAGAAGGTATAGTTAGAGAATAAGTTCCTGCTACCAAATGTTTTCTTAGTTGACTAGCTCAATGTTAAACTAAAACTTCCATAATTTTAGATAGATCCAGAAAATACTACTCCATATCTTACCCCACAGGACATATATAGAGAATAGTTAGAGTATGTATGTAGAGTAATTATAAAACCACTCATCTGTCTTTCATTGTTTGTTTTGAAACTTAAGCCTCTCATGAATCTAGTTTGTAACCAGAATAATTGAAATACCTTACGGCTAGCTAGAATACTAAAACAAAGGAGAGATTATTTAGCAAAACAGAAATTGAGGGGCCAGCCCAGTGGCACAAGCTGTTAAGTGTGTGCGCTCCGCTGCGGTGGCCTGGGGTTCGCTGGTTTGGATCCTGGGCGCGCACCGACGCACCGCTTGTCAAGCCATGCTGTGGTGACGTCTCACAGATGTTAGCCCAGAGCCAGTCTTCCTCAGCAAAAAGAGGAAGGATTGGCAGATGTTAGCTCAGGGCTGATCTTCCTCACCAAAAAAAAAAAAAAAAAAAAAAACCCAGAAATTGGGACCATTAACAACATAAAAGTTAAGGACAAAATGCATTTTATAAAACCCTTAGGCTTAATTTAGTTTAACTTTTACATTAAGTTAAAATATATATGCAGACCTGTAGTTTAGGTGATAAAAGAATGTGGTTTTAAACAACTTTAATTTTAGATGCAATAGTGAATAAACATACCTTGTGTAGTTATCTTTAATCTTATAACATTTTTTTATTTGCCTCAATATGGGTGGCATATCAAAATATGTTTTTCTCAGTAACTTATTTGAACATGAAATAATTTTACAATAAAACTTTAATATGTACATTAAAAACCAACAAAAGTTGTATATCCTGTGTAATGCTTAATTTTATGTGTTAACCTGGTTAGACTATAGTACTCAGTTATTTAATCAACCACTAATCTAGGTGTTGCTGTGAAAGTATTTTGTAGATGTGATGTGAGGTAATAAAAAATATGTTTGATCTCTGCCTCCAGCTCTTGGCACAGAGCTCCTGAAACCCTTGTCATTTCCTAAGTAATAAGAGAACTAGGGGCACCTTTTATTCTAGTATTTGGTCTTTGACCTCAGTTCCTGACACAAGGCTCCTAAAATCTTTGTAATTTCTTGGGTGATAGAGACATCTTTTGTCCTAAAGAAGCGACTCTGAGTAGATTGCTGGATGGGGGCTGGTCACCAGAAAGACGAAGCCATGATTAGAAGCTTGGAATTTTCAGCCCTATCCCCCATTCTCTTGAGAAGGAAGACAGGTTGGAAATGGAGTTAATGATCAATCATGCTTACATGATGAGGCCTCCATAAAAATCCCGAAAATATAGGGTTTAGGGAACTTCCACGTTGGTGAACACATCCACATATGGGGAGGGTGACACACCCAACTCCACGGAGCAGAACCTCCTGTGCTCGGAACCCTCCTAGACCTCACCTATGTATCTCTTCCTCTGGCTGTTCATCTACATCGTTTATCATGTCCTTTAATAAACTGGTAAACATAAGTAAGTGTTTCCCTGAGTTCTGTGAGTTGCTCTAACAAATTAATCAAACCTAATGAGGAGTTACAAGAACCTCAGGTTTATAGCCATTTGGTCAGAAGCATAGGTGACAACCTGTACTTGCATAGGCACCTGAAGTGGGGTAGGAGCAGTCTCGTGGGACTGAGCCCTTAACCTGTGGGATCTGATGCTATCTCCAGGTAGATAGTGTCAGAATTGAGTTACATTATAGGACATCCAGCTGGTGTTGCAGAGGATTGCTTGATGAGGGAAAACCCCCACACATCTGGTATCAGAAGTATTGTGAGTGTGGTAGTAGTGCAAGAGTAAAGGAGAAATACAGGATGAAGACTCGATTTTTTCCACAACATGTGGTTAACATCTACAATCGGTTGACTTTAAGAAAAAGAGGTTACCTTCCATCATGTGGGTAGGCTTCATACAATCAGTTGAAGGCCTTACAAGCAAGAAATGAGGTTTCCCAGAGAAGAAAACAGCCTGCCTCAAGACTGTCCCATCAATTCCTGCCCAAGTTTCTAGGCTGCTGCTCTGCCCTACAGATTTCAGACTTGCCAGCCTCACAATTTTGTGAGTCAATTCCTTAAAATAAATTGCTTCAGATATATCCATATCCAAATCCAAATCTACAACTAAATCTAAATATCTATATATCTATATGTTATTGGTTGTGTTTCTCTGAAGAACATTGACTGATACAGATTTGGGTGCCAAGAATCGGGGTGCTGCTATAACAAACACCTAAATTGCATAAGTGATTTTGAAATTGGGTAATGGATAAAGGCTTGAAGAGTTTTGAGATACATGATAAAAAAACCTAGGTTGTCTTGAAAAGACTGTTGGTAGAAATATGAATGTTAAAGGCCATCCTGGTGAGAGCTCAGGAAACAGTGAAGAAAGTTGTAGAGAAGGCTTTCAGTCTTCATCAATATATATATCATCGTGGCTGGAATATTTGTGGGAATATGAATGTTAAAGGTGCTTCTGGTGAGATCTCACATGGAAATGAGATCCTTGTTAATAAGTAGCAAAAAGATTGTCTAAGTTGTGTTCTAGTGTTGGGTGGAAAGTAGAACTTGTAAGCAATGAGCTTGGATGTTTAGCTGAGGGGATTTCCAAGCAAACTATGGAATACATGACTTGGCTTCTCCTTGCTGCTTATAATAAAATGTGAGAGGAAAGAGATAAATTGAGGAAGAAACTCAAGCAAAAAAGAACTAGGAACTTGAGGATTTTAAAATTCTCAGCCTATTTATATTGCAAAATATGCTAAAGCACGTGCTGGAGGGAACACCTAGGGGGTGTCTAGACAACCTTCTGCTGGAGACATTAGGTGCGTGACTCATGAATCCAATCACTCACCTGGTAGAAGCCAGAAATAAAGATGGAGTCGTCCAGGAGGGATCTTGGAGAATCTTTGGGTCTCATAACGTGGATCCTTATGACATGCATGGATAACGCACAAGCGTTTTGAAAATGTTATATCAAAACAAAACAAAACAAAAAACTGCCAGTTTGGACTGAAAGGAACAGAGATGGAATAAAATGAAAGAAGGCTGTCAGACTTCTGGGGTTCTGTGGCAAGAGACGGGATAATAGAGCTACTCAGCTACAAACGTGTTATCCTTTAAGGAAAGAGAAGAATGACTCCTAGGGCAGATGAGATTTTAGATTTAGAGTTAATGCTGGAACAAGTTAAGATTTTTGGGGATGTTGGGGTAGGGTGAATGCATTTTGCATGTGGGATGGACTTGAATTTGGGGGAGGGCACTGAGGGCAGACTGTACTGGGTTAAATAATATCTCTATACATTTGATAGGGTCTCCCAAAATTCATGTCCACCCAGAACCTCAGAATATGAACTTTTTTAGTAATGGGGTGGCAGTTATAATTGCTTAAGATGAGGCCATGCTGGATTAGAGTGGGCCCTAAATCCAACTGAGTGGTGACTTTATAGGGAGAGGGAGCTTTGGCAACACAGAGACACACAAGGAAAGAGGCCATGTGAAGATGAAGACAGAGATTGGTGTTATCCACAGAATGCCAAGGATCTCCAGAAACCACCAGAAGCTAGAAGAGAGGCATAGACCAGATTCTCTCTCTGAGCCTCCAGAAGGAACTATCACTACAGACACTGATCTCAGATTTCTGGCCTCCTGAACTGTGAGAGAGTAAATTTCTAGTGTTTTAAGCCACTCAGTTTGTGGTATTTTGTTACAGCAGCACTAGGAAACTAATAGATCATGTAGTAAAATTTAGTTTAATTTGAGGCTATCATCAATAAATTTACTATCCAATAAATAAATTTCTTACTGTTTTATCAAGTAAAAGTAAGTAAAAATGAATTTTTTATACTTGCTAAGTCATGTACCTCAGGAAGACTGGAATGCATGAAAAACAAAAATTAATAGTCTTTGTATTTGCACATTCAGTGGAGAAATATAATATTCTTAAATAATAAAATAGTGGTAAATGACCATGTCAATTTATTGCATTTTGATGAAAGATCTGTTTAGAAATAATTCAACATGATGTCTTTAAATACTATTTTCCTCTAAACTGCTTTTTACCCACAATCAATCTTTCAATATGTATTTCTTTTATTAAATCCATAAAATCTAAACATGTTTGTATAAATAAAGCTTAGAGCTTAGCAATTTGCTGGAGGCACAGATGTCAAAACGGATACTTTTTAAATGAATACTCATGAGGAATTTTAGCTATATTTTTACAAAAGCACAAATTGAGTTTGGCAATAAACTAATCATTAATTAGAGTAGCTATTATACAACTAATAGAAATAATTACTGATATGAGAATGTAATATATTCAATAGGATGGAAGGTCCCATTAGTATTTTGAGAAGTAAAAAAGCACCGAAGCTGTATTTTCTATTAAAATGAATAGAAGCTTATTAAAAATATGATTCATAGTATTTTGCTCTTGTCTCTGAATAAGAAAAGGGACACATTTCATTATCAAGCTTTCTTTTTGTCTTTTCCAATTACCTGCAGTGTTAAGAAAACACATTTTCCCACTTTTAATTAAAGTTACACATGATCAGCTTTAACTGGTAAGCACAAATAAACCTTTGTAAATTTGTATTATTTAATGTATCTACTAATATCCAAGTCTCTAAAATGTTTTGTTGCTGATAACAGATTGCTAAAATAAATTAGAACAATGCATAGGGTGATCTATTTTAATTTTTCCTGAATATAGATGTAGGTACTGAATTCAACTTGCCATAATTTCACCCAATTTAATAACTTAATCTTTTTAATTTTTGATGCATCACTTTCTTATTTTGACTACACTTTTATGCTGTAGAATGTTTTTTAGGATGCAGAGTTACCCTCATATGCACTGTTAAGAAAATACTAACTTATTAACTACTTATTATGTACTGGGTCTCAGTTACATCCAGATAAATTAATACAAATCCTCTCTCAAGAGATGGATACAATAGATAAGTCATGTCTATGTTACCTTATAAAGGAGATAAATAAAAGTATGGCAGAATGTACTGGAAGCTAAGAGTTAAAATGTACTGAGTTACAAATGTTTACATAGAAAGAGATATACTCAAAATATTTGAAGTCAAAAGCATGGAGCTCAGGTGGTGACTACCACCATAATCTAAACAAGAGAAGATGATGGCTTGGTCCAGAGAAGGTAATGAAAACGTGTTTGATTCTGAGGGTTGAACTAACAGGAAATGGTGATGAAATACATATGGATTTGAGTGAGAGAGAATCAACGATGACTTTCATTTTATTTTTTTGCTTTCAAATATATTGCCTTTTACTGAAATTGGGAGGGCTTTGGGTGGAACGTGTTTAAAGAGAATCGAGAATTCCTTTAGTACATATTAAGCTTGGAATACTTACTAGTTATCTAAGTTGAGACAGAAAGTGGGCAGTAGACTTATGAGTCAGAATCCAAGAGAGATTTAAATTTGGGACTCATCAGCATTTAAAGCTGTGGGATTGAATGAGATCACAAGGGAGTGATTCTAGATCAGGATTTCTCAACTTTAGCAATATTGATATGGCAGGCTGGATGCTTCTTTGTTTTGGAAGGCTGTCCTGTACGTTGTGGGATGTTTAGCAGCATCCCTGGCCTTTACCCACAACATTCCAGTAGCGACCCCTAGTTGTGGTAACCCAAAAGGGCATCAGATATTCCCAAACATCCCGTGGGAGCACAATTGTCTCCAATTGAGAGTCACTGCTCTAGATAGAAAAAAGGAAGCCCCAGGACCAACGTTTACGATCTTCCGATGTTTATGGGATAAGGAGAACTGGAGAAACCAGCAAAGTATCTGCAGAGAGGACAGAGAGGGAAAAGAAGAATCAAGCAAGAATGGACTCAGAAAGTCAAGTGAAGAATTGGCCACAAAAAGAAAAATAATCTGTGTCAACAGCTGTGGTTTGGTTAAGCAATAGCTGAGATAAGACTTGGCCACTGTTTTAGTAACATCAAGATGACTAGAAATCTTACCAAGACCACTTTTGGTGGAGTAGTGTGGGAATCTGGATATTTACATTATGCCAAATTACACCCCACAGATTGCATAAAGATTGTAGAATTAAAAGTTCAAATTGCAACAGAGATATCAGACTTCTATCACTTGAACCCATCAGTTAATTTCAGCATCACTTTAAGTGTAGCAAGTAGATAGCATGTTCCCGTGATTTGATGTCATGTATAAAGTATTATGTAATATTCTAGCTATCAGTTGAACCCAAATTTAATCAAGCCTCTACATATAGCTTACAGTTTACAGAAATAATATAACTAAAAGAATAAGTTAAATGACAGCCCAAGACAGTTAGAGAAATTTAGAAAATGGAGCATCCTACAGGGCATTTGACATCAGCAATAATTCTATGGTATGGCTATAAAGGGCAGAGGGATATTCAAGAATAAAATAGGCTTAAGAGACATAAAAATGCAATTTGTAGACCTTGTTGGATGCTGACTTTTTAACAAGCCAAGTGTAAAAAAATGAGACAACCGGAAAGATTTGAGTGTAGAGTGAATATTGGGAGATATAAAGAGTTCAATTCTATTTTTTTTGTTAGGCTTGACCATAGACTGTGGTTGTGTTACACAATGTGAAGTCTGTAGGATGTGTAATAAAGAGTCTGCCTCCATTTTTGGATGTTTGACTACTGACTTGACTACTGACATCTTTTATGTCTCACTGCTTCCTCTTCCCTTTATGCTTCCCTTCTGGGCAAGGTGATAAGAAAGACAGAGTGCTTCCTCTTTGGTGCTGGTGGGAGATTCAAAACATGCAAGCCCATGAACACCCACAAGAACCCTCACCCCAGTCCCACCCTCTGATCACAATAAAAACCCCAAGCTAGTCTCTTTTCCTTGCTCTCTCAAGACATTTTTCAGACCAGCTTGGCACATGTGCCTTCTCCCCAAAATGCCTTATTATGTGACTAATAAACTTTTGCGTAGACTTCGTGTGTGTGTGTGTGTGTGTGTGTGTGTGTGTGTGCGTGTGTGTGTGTATACTGCCATCAGTCTTGGCATCTGAACCAAATTTTGGATAGGGGTCCCTCCCGCTTCTCAGAGTGTCTTCACCAGAATGCAATGCTATGGCCTCTAAAATTTATTGTAATGTACTCTGAAAGAAAAAATAAAAGAAGGAAGAAAGAAAGAGAAGAAGGCAGGCAATAAGAAGAGATGGACAGAGTTTAAGTGCGGCGACTAATTGCTAATGTGCTTCAATTTCATGATTTAAGTAATATCAGAGTGATGGTGAGGAGGGTATCGTCTACTGCTCTTCTCCAGTTTCTGGACAGACTTATTGCTATGGCTTTACTTTCTTTTTGTTCGGGAGCTCGTATCTGTTCTCACTACATCTACTAGGCACATTCAAGCATATACTGCTCTATGTTTGTTACTTTGTGTGTTGAAGTTAGACTGTTCTAAGCTCTAATAAGACATGGATTTATTCCAATGCCCAGGTCCTTTAAGCACATCCCTGGTCTAACCTCTTTCCTAAGTAATGGCTGTAATTCCTACAGGCCATAAGCAGGCTCTACCCTCTCTACCTACGAAGCCACTCAATTTTTCATCTCTAACTCGGGTTCCCCTGGTTACTCTGAAAAACTCTGCAAGATATTCCCTTTCCCGAGTTCCAATCAAGGGAGTCAGAATAATCCTACTTTACACTAGAATGTTCATATCTACACAATGGTCTGTGTATCAACACCACAGGGTTAAGAGTCATTTAACACTCTCTCAGTCCATTATTTCCCCTCTCACTGGGCTCCTCTCCAAGTCTGGAAAGGATTGTAGAGGCTTTCCCAGCCTGTTAGAAAGCTGGGTCTTGATCTATGCTTTATGGTATAACTCTACGTTCTGAGTTTACAAAACATTGGTTCTTGCCTCCTCCAACCTTAACAATGCCTTTGTAAATAAGAACTTTGGCTTTCACAGCTATTCCTGTCAGAGACTATTTTCAAAGTCTTAACTAGACATCTACTCCTTTATTCTCTGTCAAGGCACCCTCCTTTACCTCTCTTCTCAAACCACTGCAAAGGATGCCTCTGTCTATACGGTCTCAGGTTGCAAGGCAATAGGAATTACCACAAATTAAAATACATAGGATCTTATTTTAAGATCTATTCTGTCACATATACTTTTAGGCAATCACATTCTCTAATTACATTAAAAATCCTAGATATTCGCCAGTTGTGACATTAATCGCGTAAACAGCTTTGTAAATTAACTTCAAGTATGTCTAGTAAAAAGATCCTTTAATTCTTTGTTCATTCATATATTAATTCATTTATTTTATTTAAGAAAAATTTATGTAGTACCCACTATTTAGATATAATTTAAAAATTTTAAATCTACAAAACTAAATAAAACACATCTTTTCCCTTCAAGGAACTCACAGTTGGGAGGCAAAACCGTTTAATGAATGGATAATTATGAAGAAACATAGAAATAGACATGTCATATACATAGGGTGGTTGAAGGGACATTGAATATTTGTACTTAACCTAGCCTTGAGGAGTTAAGAGGATCTTGACCTTGCATTTAAAGGAAGTTGGCCAGTTGGAGGGAGAAGAGGCAGTCTAGGGTAAAGGGTTACTGTAACTAGTGGTGGGTAAAACCATAACAGGATGAAAGTCAGAAAATGAACAGAAGGATGAGGGGTAGACTGAGACTTGAGGGACACCAGCAGTTAGAAGATTAGAAGAGGAATAGTAGTCTCGCAGGAGATCAAGAGAGTTTGTCAGAATTTGAACGTAGAATGTGTGGACTCAGATAAGGAAAGAGCGAAGAGCATTTCAAGTAATGCTCTCCGGTTCCTCAGGTCACAGACTAAATGCAAATTTCTCTAGATGTCTTTACTGACTCCCATAGTGAATTACATCCTTCTCTAATATTTTTTAACAATTATCACAATTACAGTTTTTCTGTAATAACTTGTAAAGTATCTGAATTCCCTACTAGAAAATAAATTTTCTTTTCTTTTTTTTTTTTTTTGGTGAGAATATTAGCCCTGAGCTAACATCTGCCAATCCTCCTCTTTTTTGGCTGAGGAAGACTGGCCCTGGGCTAACATCCATGCCCATCTTCCTCCACTTTATATGGGACGCCGCCACAGCATGGCTTGACATGTGGTGTTTCGGTGTGCTCCCGGGACCCTAACAGGTGAACCCCGGGCTGCTGAACACACTTAACCGCTTGCGCCACCAGGCCGGCCCCTAGAAAATAAATTTTCTGAGGGCAGCAACTAAGGTTTACTACCTTTAGCAGGAGGTATAGTACCTTTCACTAAGATACTGCCTTCAAATATATTTGTTCAGCTAAAGAAAGATAGAAGGATGAGATGAATAGATTCAAGTGCAAGTCATCTAGGATAATAAGTTGAAAATGTAACCTAGATTTGAAGTGGGTAAAAATTGGTGCCTTTGACAACATTTCTAGTAAAGTGATGGTGATTGGCTTTAGAATGGACGGTTTGGAACATTAATGGGAAGTGAAGAATTGAGATCAAGAAATGTAGACATAGATTGTAAAAAGCTAGATGAGAATAATAAAGTCAGAACAGTAGTGGGAGAAAGGAGGCGGCAAAGGGAAGATTAAAATTTTGTGTGTGTGTTTTGTTTTCTTCTTAAGGATAGAGGCTTGACAAAAAGGAGTGAGACCAAATGGGTGTATTGAAGAAATAAATTAGCCTTAAACATGATGTAAACTTTATTTTCTAAGGCTAAGGGAAGGAAAATATTTATTTAAATCGAATTGAACTTTTTTGTTGCAATAGATATCACCTAAGGGTGTCAATTTTGTCTATAACACATGAGGTAGGGTGATAATCAAAATATTGTGAAGAATGGTAAATATTTGGAATATAGTCTTGATGGCAATAAGAGGTTAACATATTTGAAAGATAAATCAGAAGAAATCTTGGTGGTCCTAAGATTCTGGCTGTAGTTTGAGTCCACATATTCGTTTTTTCACAAGTCTGCATCACTGTATAATTTCCTCCAATAGTGCTTAATCTCCCAGGGCTAGTAGCAGAGAAAATGGATCGTAGCATTGATTCAGAGAAGCCCAGATAAACCTGATAGATTGTGGAGAAGCCAAAGGGTTTAAGGTGCGGTGATGTTAATAAGTAAGTGCAACAAGAGTGAAATCATGAAAAAACTAGAAGGATGAGAATATGTGGGATACAAGATACTTATATTTTCTAAATGTAAGCTCTTCTAGATGCAAGGTATGACTGGTATCGCGGCTCAAGCATTCTATCATTTTTGAGAATAGTTTTTAGATAGATCTGCCAAAATTGGATGTTAAACTGTCCCTAAATTATCACAGGCGGGCCGGCCCCGTGGCTTAGCGGTTAAGTGTGCGCGCTCCGCTACTGGCGGCCCGGGTTCGGATCCCGAGCACGCACTGACACACCACTTGTCCGGCCATGCTGAGGCGGTGTCCCACATACAGCAACTAGAAGGATGTGCAACTATGACATACAACTATCTACTGGGGCTTTGGGGAAGAAAAAAGGAGGAGGATTGGCAATAGATATTAGCTCAGAGCTGGCCTTCCTCAGCTAAAAGAGGAGGATTAGCATGGATGTTAGCTCAGGGCTGATCTTTCTCACAAAAAAAAAAAAAAATTATCACAGGCATTTGAAGTGATGACAAGAAAATGTTTCCGATTCCTATCTGAAAGATGTCATGGAATGAAGGGTACTAACTGGATTAGAGAAGACAAAGGAGTTTAAGGCCAGATTGCCTGAAACTCACAAGAGTATGTGCATATAACAGAGATCCAGAGAAAGAAATAATGATGGAGGGAGCATTGAAGTCCACTCCCGGCTCTGTGGATCCTGTTTGACGGGAGTAATTCCACAGTGGAAGACCACAGGAAAATGTGTTCTCAGGGGAGAATCAAGTCTTAGTCAAAGCTAGCAGGTGGCAGAAATTTGTGGAAAAGATGGAGAGTGATTGGGAAAGTTTACTTACAATGGCACAGGTGTTGCAAACAGCAGAAGAAAAAGGGTTAGAGGGGAATTAATACTGGGAGCCTCCTCGGGATGGAAGATTCAGTGCTGTAAGGAGATGAGAAAATAGAGAATGTAAAAATTAGTTGAGAATGGGAGAAATGGCTTCCAAAGGACTGAAAGGATGAGGGGCATGTTTAGAAGTCTCTGCATTCAAATATTACAATTCTGGCAGAAGTCGTTTTGGGGACAGAATGACTGAGAGTTGATCTCAAGTAACACTTGGCTTGCTGAACTGGTACAAATGGGTGACAACAGCCATGTTCATAACCAGGGATGTCCTATTCTCATGGAAGAATCTTGGTAAAGGAGTAGACAGACCCCTTTTCTGTGCAAGGAATATTTCAAAGTATTCAGAAGAATAGAGAGGGTGCTACTTTGAGTGACAGATACTGTTAAAACTTGAGAGAAGAAGTGAAACTGTGTCCTAGGATGGGGGTTAGAAATCTGTGTTAATTAAGAGCCATATCCTAAGAATGCTGCTTATTTGAGAAAGTGAACATCATTCAACGTATATCATAAATAAAGAAATAAAGATTAAGGTAATATAAAACCTAAGTTGTGAAAGATAATATTGTTTATAAATAATAAAACTTCAATATTATATAAATGCAATTTCTATCAGTTTTAATGTATGATTTTGCATATGTATAGTCGGGGTTCTCCAGAGAAACAGAACAAATAGGATATGCGTGTGTGTGTATATATATATGTATAAATATACATATATATATAAAGAGATTTATTTTCATTGGGTCACACAATTATGGAAGCTGTCAAGTCGAAAATCTGCAAGGTGGGCCAGCAGGCTGGAGACTAGAGAGGAGCCAATGCTGTAGTTCAAGCCCAAAGGCCTTTCCCGTAGAATTCTTGATTTCACAGGGGAGGTCAGTCTTTTGTTCTATTCAAGTCTTCAACTGATAGGATGAGGCCCACCCACATTATGGAAGGCAATTTGCTTTACTCAAAGTCCAATAATTGAAATATTAATCTCATCCCAAAACACTCTCACAGAAACATCCAGATTAATGTTGGACCATACATCTAAGCACAGTAGCCCAACCACGATGATGCATAAAATTAACCACCATACAGTGAAATTAATCTACAATCATTGATCATCACTGAATTTTATAGTTTATGTATATAATAGAAGAATGCCGTTTTTAAACATTTGTGTAGCACCATATACTTACCAACTGTTATGATATAGACAATTCCAGTTTATCCTTAAAGCTACACTTTGAAGAGAAAGAGGGCTGAAAATTTATAGGACCCATTATGGAACAAATAGTAGAATTATTAACCTCACAAAGTGTAGAGATAATGAGACCAACATGGTTAAAAAAAGCCTGCAAGATAAAACAGCCAGTGAATTAGCAGAACCAAGACTTGAATGTCAGCCTTCTGACTACAAGTCTAAGACTTTTACCACATCGCCATAATTGTGCCATAGAAAGAAATGTAGTATAGTTGGAATCAATTTAAAGAGTCAGAATGTAGGGTCTCTTTAAATTTAAGCACAGCATCATCATTCTTCATTGGAGAGCCAGCGTGTGGTAGGGAACTGATTAACTTACAGCTGCTTTAAAGGCACCCACAGGTATTGATGTCAGCAGTGTGTTATTTACCAGCCACTCATCGAGAGGTGATCTTAATATGGAAATCCTTAATTTGAAAATAAGGATGGTTTCATATTACATTCCAAAGAACGTAATTGTCTTTAAATTGCCCTTCTTTTCTCGGAAGATTTGATCTCTGGAGCCTGAAATGAAACTTTACCATTTTCAATTAAATTCAAGCCTTCAAGGTTTGGTTGAAACTAAGAAAATGATTTGTGGAACTCTTTCTAAACTCTCTCTGAAATAAGCTTCAAGCTAGTAAAGTTCTAATTCTTAACATTTAGACCAGTTATAAAAGAGAAGCTCCTTAATGCTGAACTTCTGACGTAACGTTCAAGCTGTGCAAAAAAAAGAATAAAATATTTTTTTAATTAATCATTAAGATTGTATTTCAATATCTAAAATTTGAAAAAACAGTAAATGGCTTATTGGTTGCATGCATTGTTCAGGAGGTGGAGGCAGTGACAACAAATAAATAACCTTGCTGCCTTCTATTATTTGACATCTAAGATTGTATATACTGCACTGTATGATACACTACATATTTTTAGTATTCTTTAAATTTTGCTAGGCATTTTGGGATATTTCCCTTTCAAACATCTCACAAAGCTTTGTTCTATCACATTTTTGGTTTACTCTTTTCCAAGTGATAACACAATTTTTATCCTTTCAGGAATGAAGTGCTATTATGGGGTGATTTTTTTCAAGATGTTCAAAATGTGAGAATATCATGTAATCATATTCATTACTTCTGTTACCTTCCCTGTTATAACAGAAAATCGGACACTAATACTGATCACAGGGTCTGCATTACGTTGCCACAAGTCTGTATGCTACAATACATATATCCTCTTTTATTTCTCCCCTCTTTGACCCTTTATATCATGTACCAAAAATTCTACCATTCCATTTTCACAAGACTTTTATAGAATTGCAAAATACTACTGAAAAATGACATAATCTTAAAGATCTTTCTTTTTTTGATTCTTAGTTTATTGGCTTGTTTATTCCAGAATAGATAGACATTCAATCAATCAAGAAGATTACAGATTGGAATGCTAATGCATAAGTACAAGTTTATGAATTAAATGTAACAGATGTCAAAGGAGAATGCAAAGAAACGCTATTTCATTACTATACCTGGACATCTTGCTAGGATTTGCACCTGGCCTTCCAAGTCTAGTATTGGATTTTTTAGGCTCTCTTGAATCTTGAATCTACATAAAATTTATGAATAAATATGGATACGAGAATATCATTAGACTCAGTGGATTCATATTTCAATGAAGTCTAAAAATCCTCTTATAGAACTCCATAAAACCAAAAGCTAGGTGGTAACAATTTAAGTAAGGAGGAAATACAAGCTTGATGTTTTGGTGCAAGGGAGAAAATAGTGCACAAAAATATGTGTTAAATAGAAATAGTCCATTATTAGTATGTAAACTGGAATAGCTGAAAAAACATTAAATATGAATTTCCAGATTCATCTTAATATATAGACTTGGGTATTATGTGTTATGAATAGTTACCATGCTGACACATTTCATTCTTCTATAACTAGAAATTTGTTATATTGTCTCCACTAGAAATTTCATAAAGAATTGGATTTAATCCTTTGGAAATAAAATGATTGCACCGATTTTAAGCTCCTGTGGCCATTTGCCTGTTTGAAAATAAAAGTCTTTA
Source organism: Diceros bicornis minor (assembly GCF_020826845.1). Classification (NCBI taxonomy): domain Eukaryota; kingdom Metazoa; phylum Chordata; class Mammalia; order Perissodactyla; family Rhinocerotidae; genus Diceros; species Diceros bicornis. The sequence continues at coordinate 21,030,827 of NC_080766.1, forward strand.
TGATTACTTATAAAATGAAAAGAATAGCTGTGTAAGAAAAGTGTCAACATATTCTAAAGTAACTAATATCACTATAATTTTCTGTTAAATGATTGTTTCTAACACCTCTCCTCCCTGTGAATTTACATTTCATTCTTTCATATTATGACTATTGTCACTCTACGCCAGTTTGTACCATACTAGCAGAATTCACCTCAGAAAGTCAAAGCCTGAAGATTATTGCTCTTATTTAAACTATCAAAGAGAGGTGACCTTCCTACTAGCTTGTACAAAATCAACCTGATAATGGATGTATGCTGTTTCTAAATAAGGTGTTTAATATTCAAATATTTCCAGTGACTGGAATAAATTACCCATTTTATATCTTAATCTAGTACCAGATGCATAGCCATCCATATTGTGTCTAAATATAGATCTACTAGAGGACCAATAATTTAACATGTTAGTTAAATATTCTGGTCATGTTAGTATTGATTTAAAGAAAGCTTCTACTCCATATTTTTGCACATTCTGTATATCATGACTTTGAAATGGTGAGTTTTTTCGGTACTCTGAGATTAGCTCAAAATAAAAAAATGGTAAGATTCAAAGTTGTGGTAACTCTAGGTTATTTTCAAAGTGAGAAAAATCTTGCAGTGTGAACTTCCAAACTTTAACATTTATTTTCTCATATACTTAATGCTATGTATAAATTAGCATGCATATGAATATCCTTATTTATGCATAATTTATGATCTCTTCAAAAATAACTGAGACAACTTACCACAAGTCAAACATACACCAGTACAGCACTATTAAGAATAAAGAAGGACATTAGAATTTATTTCTCAACAGAAGAGTTAACTGTAACAGGACTGGGAAATGAAAATAGACACTTAAAATTGAGTACTTACACCACCTATAAGCATTCCGATAAATCAGGAAATAAGAAAAAGAAAAAGGAAAGAAAGGAAAAATGGAAGACAGTTAGAAAGCAGGGAATGAAGAAGAAAAGAAGAGAACAACTACAATGCATTACACTGGACTCATTTTCAGTTTAAAAATTCATAAAAGCTCAGAGGGGAAATTCTTTGGCATTAGAATTTTAAAAGTCATTGATCCTTGCATTGTTATATGAATCCTATTTTCTTATTTTCATTGTATTCTTATGTGTATTCTATTTTTCCTGGAGAGCTGTTTTCTCTTATATCTCTGAAAATAGCAAAAACACAAAAATTACATGGTCACTCTAAACAAATGGGGAACTGAATAGCCATAACAGTGTCTCCAACATATTTATTCGAGAAATACATGAATATTCTTTAAGTGACTACTGTAAAAAAGCGGTTAAAAAATAAAGAACAAAAGCAAAGCTCATCATGTGAAAGTATTTTGAAACTAAACATGCAAAATATCTTGGTATATTTCTGCCCTCATTCAGATCTTCCTGTCTCTTATCTGGATTAATGGAATGTATTTAATACTACTCTTTATTTATGTACCACATCCAACAATATAAATATGATTGTGTCAATTCTCATCAAAAAGTGGAAAAGAGAGGCAAAGTACTGAAACAACTATCTAGATTGTTATATAATATCCAAATTCTAAAGTTTGAAAGTGAAAATCCTTCACAAAATATCTCACCCATCACACACTCTACCATACCCTCTCCACCCTGGCCACCTTGTACTGCTCTTGGTTCTCTGAGCATGTCTTATACTACCTCCACTCCATGCTTTGGAGAGATGGATACCACAGACTGGAGTGTCCTTATCCCACGCCAGTCTCCCTGCCACACACACCCCAATTTCTTTATCTATCTGCTATATTTTTCATCTTCAAGGACCATCACAAATGTTACCTCTTCAAACTACAAATGGATCTTTAATCTTGCTGAATGACCTGTACAACTTAATATGAGCTGTATTGAAGCAGCTCATGTCGTTTCTGGAGTCGAGGGTAGGAAAGTGGGAATGGGCAGGGTCTGAAATCCTGTTTATTGGATTCAAAAGACTCAGAATGAATAAAATGTTTTGTGATATTTTGGGGGAATTTATTTGATCATAACAAAACATTTTAAAGGAAGAAAACCAAAACAAACTACAAATGGAAGTAATCATTGTCTCCCCTGTACATTAACTTTCAAAGAAGCATTCATCAATTTTGATTCATTATAAAACTGAAAACTGCTTAGATTAAGAAATATATTAATAGAATATATCTAAATAATAAGTCAATAAAAAGATATAATGGAAAGATATTTAATAAATATAAATAAAACTAGGACTAAAACAAATTGTTTTTAAAATGTAAAATGAACATAAATTTTTCATGCTGTTTTTCTTAAAAGAACAGTAGTAAATTAAATATAAGATATAAGCTAAATACAGTCACATAGAAATTTAAGCATATTTAAGAGGGAAAACAGAAAGTTAAATACACTGAGCAGACATAAAATTTTAAATGCCACCTGTATTAATCAAGAAAGCATTAGTAGACTAACAGATAAAGTTTTAGTGCCTGAAGAAAATGGAAATTTATTTCCGTCTCACGCAAAGTCCAAAATAGCTCTTCTTGACCTGAGAACAGCTTTCCTACAAGTGATGGTTTAAAAACCCAGCTCCTTTCATCTTGTAACTCTACCTTTTGGGGGCTAGAAAAAACAAGGCTTCCAAGGATAAAGAACACAGGAAAATAATGTGTGTGGCTTTTTTTATGGGTCATGTTTAGAAGTAGCATACATCGATTACTATTATCTCCTTTATTTTTTACATTAACAAAGCAAAATGGTCTGGGCTTTAGATTACCAGTAAAGAAAGGATAACTCTTCTACAAAAAGATGTTTCAACAACCACAGAAGCCATATGTGATCAGAGATAGTCTAGTTGACAGTGTGGCACCAGAGAAAGCACAACGATTTGGTGGCATGGCATAGTGGATGTTGTGATATGCTAAACATACATATATCCTTTCAAGACAAAAGGATTTATTTCTCTAGTTGCCAGCATATATCTGGCTGATAACTCTCAACTGGCAGCCCTGTGGCCAATCTCCTTTGCCATAGAGAGCTAATTTGACTATGGCCAAGCCGCCTTACCAAGGGCAGCCTGCACTCACAGATTGGTTGATACAATGGTATAAAAGTTCAACCTCCTTGCTCCATCTTGGGACATTTCTGAAAGCACATTCTAGCTTGGCTGACACATTTTCTGAGGTTGTATCACATCCCACTCATGGGATGGCCTAGTGCTACTTCTTTTTTCTTATCCCACAGGTAAGCACTCCCTGATAAACCTCTTACATGCTAATCTTTTCAGGAAGCTTTGTAGTAGTTGATACAAGAAGTCAGAGAAAAAAGTAGGATATAAATTGGAACTTTCTAGCTGGTAATCCGTTGGCCAGATAACAATAGGAACCCTACCACTGGTAGTAATTGGAGCACAGTTAAACTATGGCGCAGGTAGTATGCAATTGTTTAAATTTTCACAGGTGAAGGTCTTACATGATACACAGAAGTTAAATTATCATGCATTTGTTGTGCATGTAAGGAGTAGTAATTATAAGGATAATAGAATTGAGTAGCTGTTGCAGAGGGCAATTGATTTTTGGGCAAAGATAATGAAGACCTGAGAGTGATTAATTATCATCTATGGATCAGTGAGAAAATTAGGATGCCTCCCTCACAAGATAAAAAGAGACTCTCATCTCACGCAGAGGACAAACAAAGCTAAGGAACAAACTCAGGGCTTAACAGTAACAGTAGAGCTAGAGAGAAGATTGATCTCCCAATATCGAGTATTCTGCTAATCCAAGATTAGAGCCCAAGTTGGGTATACATTTGAAAATCTTGACTCGCCAGATTCTCTTGCACCTGAAGAAACAGCCAATGTTTTCCTGTTAAAGTATGGAGCTGTCCTCTGCTTAAAGGAAGTGTGGCTGACAAGATAATGTACACCTTCCTCTCAGGATCTGCCATTACCTACTTCCCTGTTCACCAGACCAAAAACTAGAGTTAATTTACAATAACTTGTCAAGGTAAGCTGTACCTGTTAAGGAAGACAAGGTACCACAAAGGAGCTGCAGGACCTAGCCAACATGTGCTGGTAGGAATTGGTAGTGTGTATATGTGATAGGATATTGAGGTCTATATTAAGGTGGTCAGAAAATAAAGTTAAATAAGGGAGAATTAACATGTAAAGGAGCATTCTCCCAAGACTCGAGGTTTAATGCTCTGGTATGTAGCCAAGGACATAGTGCCTACAAGTTGCTAGCATGGCTTTTAGTACCTTGAAAGACTGAGGGCCCATCATAAGAATCGGCAAAATATCCAGAGCAAATGATAGTAGAGGAAATCAAAAGGTTCAGAGAAGTGGGCAAGCTAGAGTAAATATACAATGTAAGGCCAGAAAATTCAACAAATGACTATGCTCCCTTAGAGGGCCTAAATTTACCAAAACTATAAGGAATGTGCTTAAAACAGTGGCATAAATATCCCTGAGAAGCTCAGTGTTGGCTCTCCTCTACAGATCGAGGCTGACGTTAGAAAATGCCGTTATAAAACTGGATTCACTGACAGCAGTGGGGACAATGATAGGATTCCAAAATTGTAGAGGCCAGCTGGTAGTACCTAGCTGTCTGAGGCAAGGCAGTAGCAATTATTATAATGTGAGTCAAGGTCAGAGTGACAGCCAGGGGGCCTAACCCACAAAGAGATATGGGAATGATTAGAAGAACAAAGAGTCCTTAAGGGCAAGATAGATGGGCAGCCATCAGGGGGATTGTTTAACCTCTACAAATGAAGGAAATCAAGGATGGATAATCAGGAGGATGAGAACAGCCAGTCTAACAGTCATAACTCCTTGATCACTTTTCAGATCTGAGTCAGTTTTCCAACCTGGATCCCAGTGACAGAGGAAAGGTTAGATTTCTAGAAGGAAGGAGCTTGCAACACTATGGCAAGTGTACAAGGTAATAATTCCCCAGTCCTTCCCCCAGGGAATCTATAGTCATTTATTTAGGCAATTATACAGTGAAGAAAAAGGAATACCTGTGAGCTGTGAAAACTGTGGAACATAGAATCCAAGTTGACATTTATACCATGCATGTGAAGCATTAATATGGCTCCTTTACTACAATAAGGGCATATGAGAATACTGTCCTAGGTTTGGGTTACAATAGACACACTTGTTTGACAGATTTACCTGGTGATCATTTTTGGTTTTTAAATGCATATTTGTAATGGTATACGTGGCAGTTTGTATAACACCCCCCGGCCCCAACCTTAGTTCCTAAGCAAGTGTACTTCGACTATTATACTGGGGATGGCCAAGCGGAAGTTTCTGAAACTCCCTTACTCACTGTCTGAGATGATAAGTCATAACAATATTACATCCTAGGGGTATGACAGAGATCAGAGCCATCCTTAAAGATTTCAAGGATATGTGAGCGGTGGTCCTTTTCTTATCTCCATTTATTTAATGAAATTGGCCACTACAACCTCATTGACACATTAGAGATGGATCACTGAGGATGACTGTAGACCTCCACAAACTCTACCAAGTGAAAAACTCCATTGCAGTTGCAGTGCCAAGTGCTGTATCTTTGTGTGGTCTCAGACTAATAATAAATGGCCACTTATCCAATAAATATGTTCTTTACATTCATATCTGAAAGGCAAATCAGAAACAATTTGCATTCACTGTTCCAGAAGGTAAGGGATAAAGCCTATGAAGCCTTAGGGCCTGCAACATCAATGAAGTTTTCAAGAGGCTAATGAGGTGGAGCACACTAGCACATGCCCTCTAAAGCTATAGTTCTCAACTGGGAGGAAGAGAGATTTTGTCTTTCAACAGACATTTGGCAATATCTGGAGATATTTTCACTTGTTAAAGTGAGGAAGTGTATAACTAGCTTCTAGTAGGTAGGGTCCAGAGATGCTATTAAACATCCTGCAATACATAGGGCAGACCCCAAAACAAAGGCTTATCTGGCTCAGAGTGTCCATAGTGCCAAGGTTGGGAAGCCTCACTCTAAAGTAAGGGACAATTTATTCCATCTCACACTTCCCGTTACTGAGAAGCACTACTTTTGGAAGACCTCGTGTTCTCTCATCTCTGAATAGCTCTAAAAGGCTGTCTCTGCTTCAGAACTTCCTGTGTGATTGGCCACACCTTTGCTGAAGCTGAGGGGCAGCCAAGTTTTCTCTCTGCCCAGCCCTACTTCCTTTTCTCCTCAACAGCCCTTGATTGCAAGAGCACACCCTCATAAGATTTCTGCTAATTAAGCTCCGTCTCAGAACCTCCTTCCAAAGAGACTCAACCAGCAAGAACACATAGATTCAAGTTCAGTTTCTTGCATATCTACTTAGTAGCTGAATGACCCTGATTTAGCTTCTCTGAACCTCAGGCTTGTCATGAATAAAATGGAAATAATAATGGTTTTATCATAGATTGTTAAATGAGGTAATATATTATACAACAGTGAGCTAATAAACGATTGTACTAGATTTGCATTATCATCTAGCTGAAGTCTTTGGGCTGAGAAAGGAACAGGAAAGAGATCCTGAATATTTAAAAGTAAATACAGACTTGATAGGTTTACAGTAATAGCATATATAGTAAATTTAGATAAAAAACACTGTAATTCTTATGAAAATTTACAATTTTGCTTAGTTCATTTAAATTAGCAAATCAATTGATCAAATTCCTTGTAAAAATCTTTAGATTTCCTTAGCAATTCCTTGTTTTCAACTCTCTGTTTCTATGGTGACAAGTGCCAATTTAGTTATTCAATCAGAGAACAATGCTATATTGTGTTTTTCAACCACAAAATAAGTCCTTTTAAATAGCTATTTACAAACAATAATTCAAGTAATAAACTCTAATCTGTGAACTTCTGAATTTTCTAGACAGTTTCTAAATATTTTGAAAAAGAGCTGAACCATGAAATTACATTGATTTCAAACCTTATCTAAATCAAAGATTACACAGTTAGAAACTTAATAATATTTTGCCTGTTTGTAAGAAAAATAAATTTTCCAAACATTACTAGTTTACCTAATTTTCTTTAACATACAAACAAGAAAGTATTTAATTAAACTTAATTAAAACTAATGATAATAAATAATAATAATAATAGATAAAGAAATAAATAATACAAAATAAATAATAAATAAATAATAAATAAAAATAGTAAAGAGAAAAAATTAAATAAAAATAGAAATAAAGTAAGTCCTATTAAGAATAATTACTAAAGTAAATTCAAAAATTGAAAATAGTGTAATAATAAAGATCATTATAACTTTTTTAATTACTTCATGCCATATTATAAGTATAATTTCTAACATTTCAAATAAAGATGCCCTTGTATTATATTAAATTGATAACATCTTGGCCCTAATATAAATACATAAAATGAAGTCTTTAATTTGGCCAAAGTTTTTCACCAAAATGTTTCATTCTAGTAGAAGAAATAGATTTGATAGATATTGAAAGGTGTAATTAAAATATCATTGAAGAGGAAATATTTTTCTTCTACCTTCTACGCTCTTTGGCTGGTTTAATAATTAAACTGACGTAAGACAGATTTTTCTTAGGAGAAAAACAAATTTAACTTTGTACGTAGGGGAGCCCTATAAAAATATGAGACCCAAAGGCAGTCAGGGAATTGAGACTTATATGCCATCCTGAGCTAAGGAACAGGATAGGGGCCAGGGGCTTCCATGGGGAAGAGGACAATTCACAGGAAGATAAGAAGAGCAGATGCTTGTTAATCAGATGTTTGTCCTTATGCAGGTAAGTCTTTCAGATGAAAACTTATCTCTGGTAATAGCTCTCTTTCCGGGCTAGGCCCCTGTTTAAATTATTTTAGACAGTTAAAGGAGAGGTAAAAGTTTTCCTGAGTCTGCTCGGTCTTGATTGCCTTCAGCTCAAAATAATCCACATGCCCAAGTAGTACATTTTGGGGTAGCACATTTTGCTCCTCTTCAGTATGAATTGCTAATAATCAGTAAAATGCCTAGTAGGAGAATGAAAGAAATGTAAAATAGTAATAAGGATAACTAAACAATATTGTTAATAGTAATTAGAAATCATTTGTTAAAAAGTCTTGTCATAAAATACAACTTGATTTAAAAGCTGTTTTAAATTGTATTAATTGCTAATCATTCACAATTTTGTTTTTTGCTTTTTTAGTGTTAAACCTACTAATTATATTGGCATATATACCTTTTAACCAAAACAACTAAATAGCAAAATTCCCTGGCCAGGAAGGAGATGAGGGCAGAAATCTCAGTAAAATCGACCTAGGAGGAAAAGAAACTGCAGAATAATAATGTTGTGCACCTTTACACTCTGTTCTTTAAAGAGTAAAAGAACCTAAAGTTGAATAATGATGTTGGCTGAGAATTCCATTAAAAATAAGGAGAAAATGAGTTAAGCACTTACTGAGTACCAAATATTACTTCCCAGTCACTTAACTTGTTTTCTTTCTAATTTAATACCAACGCCACCAATAATAATCAAAAAGGTATTATTTTCATTAAAGATATGATAAAACTGAGGTTGAGTGAAATAACTCGATGGTACCAGATTGACTTTTTTAGAATTAAAATTCAACAGGCTTGATTAATTCAATAGCCCATGCTTTCTCTCTTAGATCAAGATTTTTCAATTTTACTTCTTTCATTTTTTTATAAAAATGATAAATTATTTTCAAAAGTTTACCTACAGCTAAAGGAGTACACTAATTATAAGGGGGAAAGGTGGACTAGTACAATATGGTATATCATTGTTCCATTACCTGGGGCAAAATAGTAGCCACATATAAGGCAACTATATTAATATTGTTCTCTCCTAACTTTGAACATTAGCTGGAGCTTGCACCTTAAAGAACTCAAAAAGAAGAGGGCCCAGGACGTCGTGTTTTGGTTAGAGGTAGCTAAATTTTGCTGTTGCATTTTTGTTGAGTGACTAAAGCCCTATGTTCTCTTCAGCACATCCTCAGCATGAGACAAATTTGCTGATTGACTGGCTTTTCTCCCTTCTCTGAGTTCCCATGACATTAGACCTTAAATATTCTCTTCTTGCTTTGCCTTTTCTTATGGCCATCTGTTATATGACATCTTTCCTCTGGAGATAAAGCTCTTTGACGATAGTTAGGGATTGAGTTTGTTTTCTCTTTTGCATCTCTCACAGAATCTAGCAGTGCCTTGAACAAAATGGGAAACTAACAACATCGTTGATAGAAAACTTAATTGAAATTGCATATTTTGTTTGCTTTTAACCACCAATACTCACAATTGCAAATAACATCATTCATTTTGTGCAGATAATACATAACAAAATAATAACGCATACTAAGGCAAGGACCATTATTCAAGGCTTTGTTGATATAATTTTGATGATGCTAACACAAATGTTGCATTATTGTGAAGACAGTTTCTCAGTTCAGGAAAAACAGCCCTTTGTCATTTACCTTATTAAATGTAATTTGAGCTGTTTTAGACATGAACTCATAACCAATATCAGCTTTTAAAATTTAGCTATGCAACAAAAGAATCAGTAAAAATGAAACTCAAAACTTTTGTTCAAAATATTTTCATCCAATTATGACTCTTGGAGAAGATTTGATTTCTCTTAAAATTGTTTTCTTAATTTTTTTCTAAATGCATTTATTACTTTTTAGATATATGAAATGAAATGAATAAGAGATAAATTTTAATTTCTTATCCAAGTTTTACCTAAAATTTCAAATAATGGTAATGCATTTCTCTCCTGCCTTTGTGTTATTTAAAATTAAATGAAAGAAATGTAAACCAGTAGAATGGAATGAGGACTGGCTTTTAAAATTAGAAGACGTGTTTTCATTCAGTTTCTTCCACTCAATGAAATGTATTCTTAGCTAAATATTTTTTGTTTCCTTCATCAATTTAACACAGTTCGTATAGATTATTTATGAAAAGTAAATAACGTAGCCATGGTGAAAGTGATTTATATACTGCAAGGTTTACATATCAAGTATTTGATTATTGATATCTAATATTTGCTTATTATGCCTTGGGAAACTAAGTAGAATTTTTGTCATTTGTGATATTAAATTGCATGTAATATTAATATTGTACAAAAAGTGCTTATATTTCTAAGTTTGTGTTACTTTTGGGCTATTTGAAAGATCTAGGATTTGATTTAGAAAAAATGAGATGATAGCATTCATGTTTAGCTTAAGGCTGTCATCCTTTTATGTATTTTTTCCTAACTACTTTGCAAACAACAGATATTGGTCTTTCACTTCTTTGTAGGAACATGTTGTACTTAACTATGATAATCAGACAACTGGAAGCAACTAGCACCCTTTGAAATTTTGACATTTTATAATAGAATTTGAGACTTATGGGCAATTTTGCTTTCAATTTTCCCTTTGAGTTGGAAAGATTGTACCTGAGTAATTGCATAATAAGGAAAGAATAGATTAGTCACTCTGAGAAATTAAATCATCAGTGAATATGTGTACTTGTGCATTGTATTTTATCAACAAGTTTGGAAAGATATTAGCAATGCAAAACAGTCAGTACCTAGTTCTGTCCTTGAGAACAAAAGATATTCATCTTTCTAAACAGCAAATGAAATAAATAAGAATAATAGATTAAATGGAGACTGAGAGTTCTTTAGAAAGTTGGTCCTGTAGAGTACCACTAGGAAGGAATAAATGAGAGGGACAGGCTCTCTCCTCCCAGTGTGTTCACCATTCAAAGGTCAAGATCCCAAAACTCAACAAAATGTTTAGTTTTTATCCGACCATGACTTGATTCTTCTAAAATTTCCACTTACTCATGAGATAATTTCAATATTAAAAATCATTTTCAAAATAGTGGGTTCAGTGTAATTTAGTTCCTTCTTACAGAAATAGATGAAGGAGAAAAGAAGACACACTACCAATTTAAAGATTAGCATCTGAACAGAATTAGATATTTTACTTCAAAGCGTATCTGGCCTTTGTATTCAGAGTACTAAAAATGAGATTGTAGGTGAAGAAAACTTTTCCCTTCTCCCTTCTAGGTTCTTTGACTGGTCTAATAATTAAATTGATATAAGACAGATCAATAGGACAATAACAGAAGTTTAATAACATGTATATATTTTGATAATTTTCTTTATTTATTTTTTAGCCCAAAGCCCCAGTAGATAGTTGTATGTCATAGCTGCACATCCTTCTAGTTGCTGTATGTGGGATGCAGCTTCAGCATGGCCAGAGAAGTGGTGTGTCGGTGTGCGCCCAGGATCGAACCTGGGCCGCCAGCAGCGGAGCTCCCTCACTTAACCGCTAAGCCATGGGGACGACCCAACATGTATATATTTTGTATACATGGGAGAGACCTAGAAAAACTGAGTAACTCCCTGAAATGGCCAAAAGCATCACCTTAAATACCATCTTCAGCTAAAGACAAAAGAAGATGTTGGGAGTGGGGAGCCCATTATGGGAGGTTACCATGAAAAGCACAGTAAAGAAAGGTAAGGTTACTATGCAGATTTAAGTCATTGCTTTCTCCATTGATAAGAGTTTCTAGAGATTCAGTTATTCTTCTCTTCCTGGTAAGGAGATGGAGACGTTCTTACACACTGAGATTTCCCTTATAAATGTAAATGTCTCTTACAAAAGGGTAACTTTTATTCAGTTTTCAGAGCTTCTCCCCTGTCTGCACTTTCTTAAAAATAACCAGCTTAAAATAATCTTATGCCAAAGAGGCGTATTTTGGGATGACAAATTCTGCTTCCCTTCAAGATCATAGAGACAATTCTTTAGAAAACCTATTTCTAAAGCTCAGAAGGGAAAACGTGTTTAGTTTTTGTATAATTCAAAAACATCTTGGATAAAAACAACGTATTACTTTCAGTGCCAGACTCAAGTAGGTAGGAAGTTCTCCGAATCAATTTCTCACAATGCTTATTAACATTTTATTGTATTGTAGAACTTCCAAAATGTCAGAGAAAAGACCTCCAAAAGTCTACTCTTTCATCAAAGCAGTGAGAAAATTGGCAAAGCTTTTAAAAATCATCCTTTTCAGAGCACTTGAAATAAATCAAAAGCTTTCCTGTTTATTCAAGACAACTTTCTAAATCTCTGTAAGAACAGTGATTTTTGTGGCATTTTAACTTGCTCTATTCAAACCTTTTCCCCAAGTTTTTTGTGGTTTTCAAATCCAATATCAACACAACAGTATGTGTGAAAACCAGCAGAATAGCAGCTGCTGGAGGGGACAGAATGAGCATGAAGCTGTTACCACCAAAAAAAAGGAGTTCTATTCACCGCAAGACAAGCCAACAGTCTAGAGGCAAGGTGGTAGCAAAGAAAGAGTTTTTTACTACAGCTTGCTAGCAAGGTGGAAGATGGGGGGACTAACTTCCAAAAGAACCATCTTACAGAACAAAGCCTATAGGCTAGTTATACAGAGGTTGATCTCTCGGGGTGGGGTGGGGGGGGCGTGGCAGACATCTAATCTTTGGGTGGGGCAGACATCTGGTTGTAGTTCCTGATAATCTTTTATTTCACTGGATGTGCATCAGAGACCAGAGCAATGCCCTATACCTTGATTTAGTGTAAAGATAATAAGAACACGATCTTTAATATCTATAGTAAAGATTACTGTTTACATGAGGGGTGCCAACAATTCTCCACAAAAAGTCTCATTCCCAGAGAATTATCACTGCTTGACCTGTCTGGCAGCTCCCTAAACTGCTCCATTCTCAGGGCTTGTCTTTACTCAACCTAACTTTATGCTTGCTCAGTACAAACAGCCTTTTCCTTGGGGTACTTGTCGAAAGAAAAAACATCTGTGGCAATTGTTGAACATTATAGCTGCCTGAGGCAGTGACGCCAGTTGGGGCAGTCAAAAATCTGGCCAAAAAATCTCAGAGGCAAATCAGAGTAAGGAGATGAAAATAAGGGGCTTACAAATCAGGATACTTTCTTGGTGATCTAAAAAGACATATACATGTACAATGCTTTGGGCATGCCCAGAAAAGTAATAAGGCCCTAATTTCTCACCTCTGGCCAAAGCTGAGGCTCTGAACAAGCAGGAAGTTGAATCTAAGCCAGAGTTGTGAACTGCCAGAGGATTAAAGGCATGCCCCAACTAAATGCCAAGCTTCTCAGTCAAGTATGGGAGACATTGATTTAGGGCATTTAAGGAAATCTTTGGCTAAACTGAGAAAATAGAGACTTCAGTGGTTGTGCATGACAAAGACACTGACTTTACAGAATTTTCTAGGAAAGTCACTAAATAAACAAAAGACACTGACTTTACAGAATTTTCTAGGAAAGTCACTAAATAAACAAACAGCAGCAGCAACAGTAACAAACAGTAGAAATAGACGCTGGTTTGGGGGAGGGAGGCAGATTTGAGTACAAGAGTTGCCACATTATGTTATTTAAAATTTCTAGTTTTCAACAAAGAGTTATTACATTGTAGAAGAGGAAGAACTATTCCTCTACCTTCTAGGTTCTTCTGGCTGGTCTAAGAATTAAATTGACATGAGACAGAGTAACAGGAGAAAAATCAAAGTTTGAGAACATGCATACATGGGAGAAACCCAGGAAAATGAGTAACTCACCAAAATGGCAGAAGCCATCACCTTAAATATTATCTTCAGCTAAGGACAAAGGAGGATGTTGGGGGTAGTGGGTTGGGACTTCAAAGGGGAGGAAGGCAATTCACATGGAGATGGAAAAGCAAATGTTTGATAAACAAATGTTGACCATGCCTTGCAAAGACAGTGAGAGATGGAGAGGACTTTGATTCAAAGGCCCTTGTTAGGCTCCTCCCTGTCTATCACACCTAGTTTATATTATACTATGGTTATTTTACAGTATTAGCTCCTTCCTGGGACAGGCCTTCTATCTTAAATTCTTTTAGGCAGTTGGGGGAAGGTCAAAGTTTCCTTCAGAGTATTTTATTCTCAAAAATAATTAAGCCAAAGAGAAACATTTTGAGGTGGCCAATTCTGATCCCCCATAACATCAAAGAAACAGGAAAGTGTGGTCCATCAATATAAAAAAAAAAAAGAGGTTAATAAAAACTGTCCCTGAGGAAGCCTAAACATTGGACTTTATGATAAATGCCCACTTTAAAACATCTATTATAAACATGTTCAAAAATTAAAGGATATCATGTCAAAACAATTAAAGAAATGTATAAGAAAGATGTCTCACCAAATACAGAATATCAATATTCTGTACATTTTTACTTAAAAATATATGCCCTTCAAAGTCTTTTACTTTTCTGATGCCAAAATATTGTGTTCACATTGTGACTTTGAACTACAAAAGTGAATAAAGTAAGAAACATCTTACTCAATTCTCTCAATTTTTAATTCACTCATTTTAGAGATAGAAAAGTGAGCCACAAAAAAGTGAAACAAGCAGCACAGATTTTGTGCACTCTACCAACTTACAGATCAGTGCTCTTTCATTACATTACCCTGCCTTCTGACACATCTGAATAATTTGCTAGTTATAGACAGATAAATGGAGGCTATGGATTGCTACAATTTTCAGTCAAGGCAAACTCAACCAATAATTTTACCAACGCTATCCCCCACAGACATATTTATTACAACTATTCCCTGTTTTGTTCTGCATCAGCAGGTCCATCTGGCAGTAAAGGATTGACCAGGTGTTCTGGGGAAAAGTTGGCACACAAATGCCTTGATTATTACGATACTAGCAGGAGGGAGAGATTCAGAAAATGAAGGGAAATTAAATTATTCTTAGTATATATGAGCCTTACAAGACATTTTTAGCTGGTAACAATTATGGAACATCTTTTGTTTTATTTGTAGATGTGTTTTGGCTTGGTTTAAAAAATAAGAATGAAGTATAAATATTCAAGAGAAATACAGTGTCATACCAATTAGTGTAGTGAATAAACAAAAGTTTAGGTAAGCATCTTTGACAATTTGTAGCAAAATGAAAAAAGAAAATAATATATGGCCTGTATCATAAAGTCTTTATTAGACTAAAGAAAAAAACACAACAAAATCTCTCTCTTGATTAGTCTTGATTAGTTGGTACCTGACTCAGATTTTTCCATCTGATGGTCACAATATTATTTACAAATGACTTTTGCCTTACATAATTGAATTTTGTGGCTTGAATTAGTTAATCCTTTCCTCAAAGTGAACAATTTCCTTTGTATTTTAGCTTATCTAAGACAATGAAGGTATTAAGAGAGCAGATTGTACTCTAATACTGCGGGACTCTGATTGAATAGCAAATGCAGCGCATGTCCACTGAGGCTTCAAATAGCCCCTAAGAGCCTTTTACCAGGCAAAGAAACAGGGATTGTGTAGTACGTGGTGTAGTGCGTTGGTGTATGTTAATGAGAGACCTCCATCGCTGGTACCAACGCTATACGCCTTTGACTTTTGTTATGTGAGGATTAATACCATGGTCTTGAATGTGCACATGCTATATTATAAAATACAAAGCCATACAATATTGCTATGGTCTTTTAAGTAAGGAAAAAATGATGAATTTTCTATGATTTAGTTAATTTTTATTTAACATTATATAATTATATTTTATTTAACCTTTCTGCCATAACCTTTTACATTTTATTTAACCTATTTCATCTTAAAGCATTATTTAGTGATTTTAGAAAAACTGAAACAAAATCAAAATTGATGATTCTACTATTTAGAAATAACATTTAAATGTATAGCTCTTTTTCATATATGAGCATATGTATGGGTTCCTCCACATTTTTGTAAATACAGATTTTATCATAATATAGTTTTCTAACTTTTCTCCAACAAATTGTTTACCATGTTTTTTTCACTTATTGCTTGTATTAAGATTTTATAAAGTCATTATTAAAATATATACATATATATAAATTGAATAAAAAGGCACCAAAATTACACTTACATATATTCAAATGTAAAAGAATTTAGTGACTCCCTGGAATGAAAGTTTTCAAGGGCTTAGCACTCCTATATTTCTTCAACATCTTTACTGATCTTTAAATTTTGTTGACTCTACTGTTTTTATTTTGTCAGTAATCATAACACTATATTAACCAATCACATTCCCTCCAGGGTTTATTCTTGGTTCTATAATTAAATAGATTTAATGTTTATTCCCAATAAATCAATCAAATTCATCCTGAGTTCATCATGTTATCTTTTAGATCATTGAATTTAATTACCAAGGATATTTCTCCAGAAGTACTCGTTTTATATTTCCTGAGTCTTTTAAATTATAGACTGTCAGCCAGTTGCTTTAATCTTTTATGAGCATGAGTCTCATATTCTTGGATTACACTTACTTTCCTTCAAGACTTGGCAGTCACTGCTTTCCTTATCTTCTGGTGAAGCGTGCTTATGTGGAGAAATCTAAGGCCAGCCTAATTTTACCCTTATATATTCATGAGCCACATAACAATATTTCAGTCAACAACAGACTACATATGTGATAGTGGTCCCATAACATTATAATGGAGCTGAAAAATTCCTATTGCCTAGTGATGTCATAGCCATGTAACATCTTAGTGCAACGTATTACTCACGTGTTTGTGGTGATCTGGTGTAAACAAACCTTCAGGTCTTTCAGGAGGTATTCCAGAAGAAGGCATTGTTATCATATGAGATAACATCTCTGTGCTTGTTATTGCCCCTGTAGATCTTCCAGTGGGACAAAATGTGAAAGTGATGTTGATGATCCTGACTCAGTGTAGGTCTAGTCTAATGTGTATGTGTCTTAGTTTTTAACAAAAAAGTTTAAAAAGTAAAAAAAAAATTTTAAATAGAAAAAGCTTATAGAATAAGGATACAAAGAAAGAAAATATTTTGGTACAGCTGTACAATGTGTTTGTGTTTTAAGCTAAGTGTTATAAAAGAAAAAAAATTTAAAGCTCATAAAGTAAAAGCATTACAGTAAGCTAAAGCTAATTTATTATTATAGAAAGAAAAGTATTTTTTATAAAATAGTGTCCAGTAATGTCCTAGGCCTTCACATCCAGTAGTGCCCAGTAATGTCCCAGGCCTTCACATTCACTCACCACTCACTCACTGACTCACCCAGAGCAACTTCCACTCCTGCATGCGCCATTCGTGGTCAGAGCCCTATACAGGTGTAGCATTTTTTATCTTTTATATCATACTTTTACTGTACCTTTTCTAAGTTTAGGTATGTTTAGATACGCAAATACCATTGGGTTACAATTGCCTACGGTGTTCAGTACAGTAACGTGCTGTACAGGTTTGTAGCCCAGGAGCAATAGACTATACCATATAGCCTAGGAGTGTAGTGGGCTATACCACTAGGTTTGTGTAAGTACGTTCTATGTTCGCACAACGACGAAATCACCTAACAAAGCATTTCTCAGAATGTATTCCCATTAAGTGGTGCATGACTACAGGTGATTTTTTCTTACTACTCGTGATCTGAGAAATTACCTTTGAAATTCAGTAGTGTTGGTGTGTACAGCATGAACCTCAATTTTGATTTTTCTGTGTCATTTTTTCTTAGTATATAGTATATCCTAAAAATTTTCTTGTTTCTTTGTATTATTCTATATATTTATTCTGTGAATTTGTTTCCTATATAATTTAAGATATTTTTTCCTATTGTATCTCTGTGAATATTATTTGTATTGTTCGCTTCAGGGACACCATTTATCTTATGTTGCATCATGTTTGTCTTTCATATAAATAATTTCCTTTGTATGGATTTAGTGTCTTTGACTTTTCTTCTATGTTCACTATGATTTCTGAAGCCTTCTTCCCATAACAGCAATTTGGTTTTCAACTGTAGTTATTCTGTTTCTAATTTATTTCATAGATCTATATTGTTCTGCATTTCAGTTTATTACTTGTGTTACCTCCCTCTACATAATATCCTTTTAGGTATCTGTTTTGTGGTTTCACTTTATTAAAGTATAATTATTTTATTATTAATTTTTCTATAACTCAATGCTTCTAAGGAAGATTTCTTTGTCTGTTGCCTGCTATTTGTTTTGTTATTATTACTACTATTTTATGCAATACATTTGCTTATATTTTGTGATACTCTTTTTTCTCATAATCATGGATGGAATGGACAGCTTTCTATAGGCCTTATTTTTTTTTATCATAGGGCAAAGAATTCTCTTTGACACATTTCCTAACTTGACTAGTGTTTCCAATAGCTCAAGGATCTGTGGGTAAGGGAGGATGAAAGCTCGGCAAGCACGGCTGGGGACTGTGTTCTGGACTCTGGGACCCACTAGTGTCCTGGCTTGAGGGCTCATCCACTCTGCAAGGTGTCTTACCCCCCTATGAGCTTTCACTCCCCCTTCTCAGCCCAGTGACAGATAATGAATTTAAATGACTAATGTACAAATTTAACACTCTGAAAAAAATTAGGTAAAGATCTTTTGCAACTTGAACTTAGAGTACAATGTATTCTAACTACAAATAAAGAAGTTAATAAATCCAAGTACATTAAAATGAAAGACATCTGTTTATCAAACTCACTTTAATAAAAGTAAAAACTGGCAGAAGTTGTGTCATAATAACTGAGAGAATTAAGATCAATGTTATAAAGACTTCATATAATTTAATTAAAAAAAGGTTAACAGCATTAATAGAATATTGATCAGTAAACATGAGTACATTCTTCACAGAATAGTCAATACACATGGCTAATATACATATGAAGAGATTCTGAAACTCATTGGTACCAAGGAAAGTGAAAATCAAGATTATAGTAGGATGTTTTATACCCATTCAACTGGCAAATAAGAAGTCTGGAAATGCCAAATGTTACAGCAGATACAGATCAATGGAATCTCTATGCACTTATCAGAGTACAAATAGAACAATCATGTGACTTATTTACATCAGTAGAATAAGAACAAAAGTGAGTGTATTAATTTGCTAGAGCTGCCATAACAAAATGTCACAGACTAGGTGGTTTAAACAACAGAAATGTATCTACTTATAGTTCTGGATGCTAGAAGTCCAAGATCAAGGTGTTGGCAGTGTTAGTTTCTCCTGAGGACTCTCTCCTTGGCATGTAGATGGCCACTTTCTCACTATGTATTTGTATGGTCTTTCCTTCCTGCATGCACATCCCTGGTCTCCCACTTCTATGAAGACACCAGTTATATTGGATTAGGGCCCTACCCTAATGGCCTCATTTCATCTTAATCACTTCTTTTAAGACTTTATCTCCAAATACATTACATTCTGAGGTCCTGGGGTTCTAGACTTCAACATATGAATTTTGGGAGTACACAATTGAGCCCGTAACAGTTAGGTACACCACTTCTGTGCCAAAGTTTCAAAGAAATAGCTGTGAAGCCTCCATATTCTCTTTGTGCTTCTGATAACCATATGCATATAACTATGTGACACAAGAAGAAAGAAACCTTGATCCCTGAATTACTGGATAGAGATTATATACCTGTCTTGGACTGCTAAACACACAACAAATAAATGTTTAATGGATTTGAGTCATTTACATATTTTGGTCCATTTGTTAAATCAGCTTAACCCACCATAATTAATATAATCCAAGCCCCATTGATATCACTCCTACTAAATGCAAATTTTGCAGTTAGCAACAATTGATGTAAAGAAGAATGTTCATAGCAACATTACTTATAAGAGGAAAAAACTGGAAACAGTCTAAATACTCATCAACTTGAGAATGGATAAATAAATTGTAGATTATTAAAACAATGGAATATTGCACAGCACTAAAAGTAAATATACCAAAACTACAAACGTCAAAAATGGCGCCTTGTAGAAATATGAAGTTAAGGGAAAAAATTCACAGAAGACTACGTGCAGTTTCCAATGCTTTTTGTAAACACAAAATATGCAAAACAAGATATATTTTAGGTATGCACATGTATTTGATAATGAAGAATCACCAGGGGATGATAAACAAAGATAGCAGTATCATGATCTTCTCTTTAGAAGAAGGAGGATGGGTTGTGTAGTGCGGCCGCTGAGATTAGTTTTTCTTTTTTGTAATGCAAGTGACTAACTTAAGCTTTGATGCCTAGGCATCCGCTCCAAAAATGGCTATCTTGAATAAACACATGGTCGTCCACACGAATAGATGAAGAGCCAGGCTGACTCCCACTTGAGGGGCCTTTGTTTTAGAGATCTTGGTTGATTTAAATAACTGATCCTTTGAGCCCCTTGTTTTTTCTCTTCATGCACTTTAAATTCCCACTCTTATCTTTTACATCCACCAATAAGGAGTGAATGCACAAAACTAGGCCATCACCCTTGACCCCAATAAAAGCAGAACCCCAGGCCCACCATCCCTCTCTCTTTCTTTATCTGCAGCCTCTCTTTCTGACCCCAAGTGTGCTCTGGACCCTCCAGGATTCGTAAGTAATAAAACCTTGTCTGTTGTTTTCAAAGTTTCCTGATGGTTATTGCTGAGAGTTTCTTGCAATCATAAGAAGAACCACAAGAGCTGATCCAGCCACAATATTGGTGATCAATAAGCTGAGACCAGCACACAACAGGTTCCTCAGGAAGTTATACAAAAAGTTATACAAAAAGTTATTATATCAAAAAGTTATTACAAAAGCTAGGAAGCTTTTGTAATATTGGTAATATTCTGTGTATTAACATTTTGTGATGGGTTCTACTGGTTTTATTATGCTTCCTAAGTTGCATGTGATATATATGTATATTGTATCCAATGTATTGTATTCAATATTACATAATAATCAATTTCATCTGAATAATTTTAAACATGCCAAAAATAATATGTGTTCTTTTGAAACATAGTAGTAATAAATTACAATTTACATGGATATATTTGTTAAATTCTAATAAAAATTGAAAAAATCAAGTTGTTCTTACAGACTACTCAGTAATACACCATATCATGGTGACTATAATTTTGACTAAAACAAAGTTGCCAAAAATAGCATTCAATATCATTTTTATCTATACGTGAAAAGAGATGTAAAAACTAGGGTGGGATTCGAAAGTATCAAATTTCTTAAATTATTTTAGGTCACAAGAATAGCAATTGATGATTAAAAATACCATACGATTTCACAAAGACTAATAATCTTTGCAAAGAACATTAGTTAACCAGCAGATAAACCTAAATTCTCATACTTGTGATTTAATGATTTTCCAGGTAATTCTTATTGACTAATAGTTTACACGGATAAACTATTTGTTATTCTTATTATTCTAATAATTATATTATCAATTGTATATCTTGATTTAAATTAGAAAGGAAAGTGATAAATACTAAATAATTTAAGTATCTAATTGAAAAGTGCATATGTCTACTAGAGTCAGGTAAAATTACTAATGAATTCAATAATATCCACGTTTTCCATTAAGAAATCATGGAACATATATAGTTCTTCAAGGGATTAAAAAGCCAAATCTTGTGTAGAACGGATCCTGTGATAAATGAGATTTAATTGCAAAGAATATCTTATGATTTTATCTTGAAAGATTTTTCTATGGAATGATGATATGTACTTTACTAGTTCAATTACCTTGAAATGTTAAGGACATGAGACTTTCTTGGTTAAAGTTAGTCAACATGTAGAAATTGGATACAATTCATGATTTCTCAGTTCTTTGTAAGGAGGCATGGAGGAAAGTTCAGAAAATGAATATTTATAGGGGGATTTGTCTCAAGAATGCTAGATTTCAGAAAATTTCCATTATACTTTTAAGAAATGTGGTAGTATTTCAGGCTTATAGTAATGTTCAGATTAATTTGCCATCTAGAATATTTGGAGGGATATTTACTAAGGAGTTGAGGAATGCAGTTCCATTATTTCTTAAAAATTATGTGTATATATATTTGCATATTTCTCAGTGTCTGTTGGGTCACAAAAGGACTCTTCAATATTGATATTTCTTGAACTTCTTCTATTTTCCATCTATTTTTATTTTCTCTGCTCTTCTTTAGACTTCTTTTTGCCTTAACTTCTTCGTTTTGTCTCTCTTTCTCTAAAATGTTAAAAGAAAAGAATGAAGGAGAAACAATATTGTAGGGGCCATAGCTGTGTTTTGTTTTTGACAGCAAGTATGATATCCAAATGGAAAGTACGAGGTCTTTGATAACATGTTTTTACTTATGGAATCAGATATGTTTTATGTAAATTTGAACTTCAATTTCTTTATCTGTAAAACAGGGGTCAATGATATTAAATTAGAGTTACTCTAAGATTGAAAGAATATATGTAAATCCCCTGGCACATATTAAATATTCAATTACTAGTAGCTATTACTGATGACATTATTGGGCTCAGTATCACTATTGAAGGCAGGAAATAGAAATATACTATTCAATGTAGCAGTACAATTTGGAAGTCAACATGCATAATATTCAGCTTTCAGAGATTTTTGTAATTTTGTAGGATGTACCAGAAGCAGGAATTTGGAGAGTAGAATCTCTCCAAAAAGTAAGAACACTGGAGTCTCATTCAAGTGAGGTCTTTCACTGAAACAACTTGATCTTGAAGCAAGAAGATAAACTGATCTGGCCCACATGATCAAGTGCAGGATCCCAGGTGCTCCTGAGACACCTAAGGCTCGACCTTGACAGGCCATGTCTGGTCCTGGTGAAGCATATGCGCTGAGGGATAAGAGATCACTGACTATCAATGTTATTTCTGTTCTCAGAAAGCTTTTAAGAACTGTCAGTTCTTAAACTGTCAGAAGCCCATCAGTTAATCAGATTCAGGAAGAAAAGAAGGTAAAGGTAAAAAGGAAGACAAGTTCTGACCTAGATAACACCAAGTCATAACTAACTCATTCTTTCAGTGAGGATTTCTTAATAGAGATTTCTGAATTTACATCTACCTGAACTTAATCTACCTGAACTTTAAGACTCTGAACAGTTTTTACACTGTTGGAAACATGTGTATACAAATTTAATATTATCTCAGACAAAGATAAGTCTTTCTAAAAGAGTAATTTATTTGTAGTGTTATGAGCTGTCAACTATTCTGATATAGAAGGAGTCTGGAGGAGTTAGATATATTGCACATGGATATATAATCCCAGTTCACAGTATTTTATACGCATATGTTGGAGAGAAGGCCTATCTTCAGAGAATAGAAATGAGTATCATATTATGTCCAGGATTATTTTTAAATAAATTAAAGCTAACCTATTGAAATTTAGAGGATATACATTGTGAGAGCATTTTCAAATTATAGAGATATAAAATAAATATTTATTTAATGATCTGTTTTAGCATCAAAACTTACATTTACTGTGTAAACATAAAGAGCACTAATAGAAACAATACACAAAATAAACAAAAATCCAGAAAATAATGTATAGTAATAAGTGAATGAACTTGGAAAGTAGAACAATGACTCAAACTATTTTGAGTATAGTTTTTTTCTAATTATGAAACAAAAGCATAAATATTGAATAGAAAGAGAGAAACACAAGAATCAAAAGATGAAAAAAAAATAGAAAAACCCTACTACTCGACAAATGGAATTATATATTATATGATGGGGTTTTTTTCTATTGGTAATTTTACTCTTGTGTGTATTATTTTTTAAATTAATTGTGAAATATTCCAGAATAAAAACAGGTTTGAAGAAAAATATTACTATATCCCATGTGTCCGTGTGAAGCTGAAGAAATAAAACATTCCATAAATGATTGAAGCCTCTTTGCTCTTCTCCAGAATTACTTTTGTTCTTTTTCCCACATAAACACTAGATAGAAATCAGTATTCATTGTTCCCATATATTCTTTTGTACTTTTCCTACACAGTGTTACGTGACTATTCTGTAAGTATTCCTCTGTAATTTATTTTTTATGCTTAACATTGTGTTTGAGATTAATCCAAGTTAATATGTGTCATTCTGGGTCATTCATTTCTACTATTGCATCACATTCTATTGGGTGAATGAATATGCTGCAGTTTTTTCTTGCACAACTATTGATTTTTAATCCTTTTTATTTAAAATTATTTATTTAAAATATTACTAGAGATTCTTTAGAAATAGCATAGTAATGATTGTTTAACATTTAATAATAGGGATATACCATAATATGCCTAACGATCCTCTGATTATTAGATATTTGGAGTAAGGTGCTCTCTCTACTTCTCCCCAGAATTTGGAATATTGTGTAGTATATAACAGATGCTGAGTAAAGAAAATTTTTAATAGAGTGACTTTCCAGTTATATGTTCACTGTTATAATTAATGATTCAAATAGAATTATACATGAATTTTCATCTGACTACTTGGCAATTTTTTATGCCGTATCACAGAGATTGTAGAAAAAGGAGTTATATAATTAGGCCTTTGCTTTCCTATTCTTGTACTTTAAAAGTAGGATTTGGGGTTTAGATGCAGCCCTGTTACAGCCCAAAATGTTAGAAAGGAGAAGTTAACCATTGACTGCTGGCTAAGAACATCTTGTTCTTCTGGCAGATGGGTGATAAGCAACCCTTGGTTCAAAGGCGTTGTCCTCCTATTCCGGAAATACGGCGTGAGATGGAATTTCAGGTTGAAAAAGTTGAAAGCTCTCTGCAACTTTTCCAGTGTGCTCAGATCTTTATATTGTAACAGGGAAAAACAAGTGCCAAACCATGTTGGCTTTCTAAAAATAAATTTAATAATGTTGGAAATCTAATTTATAAGAACATATTTTCCCCGTGTGGCTTAACAAAACACTTTTATTTTCACTTAGGGTTAGAGTATGA
Source organism: Diceros bicornis minor (assembly GCF_020826845.1). Taxonomy (NCBI): domain Eukaryota; kingdom Metazoa; phylum Chordata; class Mammalia; order Perissodactyla; family Rhinocerotidae; genus Diceros; species Diceros bicornis. Next base: position 21,055,523 of record NC_080766.1, read on the forward strand.
GTTGTTGCAAATAAATAATTTTATTTGTTCTGAATTAATTCTTATAGGAAAAAATTTTCACTTCAAAAGAAAGGTTTAGGAGACATTATTGTCCAGCTGAGCTCAACATCTTAGGAAAAGAAAGAGATCCATGGAAAAATTTCCAGCAAGGATTACAAATGTGAATTTGCCTGAAGCAACCTACATGGCCCTCCGTTTTATTCCTTACAATTAATGATAGGTGGCTGCATGTAGCTAGCAGCTATCTAGTCAAGGTAAGAGAAACTTCATGAACACCGTTCTTGCTATTGTGTACTGTCCATGTTCTGTTAACCATTTTGACTTACTTTTACCCCAGCACTTCCCACATTCTATCTTAGGACACCGTGACCTTATCGGATTTCTTCTCCATTTTTTCATATAACAGTGGTAAGTTGGACATCTTCTGGACTTGATGATCACAATTCTGTCTTTGACAGATGGACCTTAAAATGGATCCCAATGACTTCCACCTCCTGTTGTTTGTGTCCTGTATGATCTTCTCCCCTTGAATGTGACTTGCTTCTAGCCAGTAGGATATGGCAAAGGTGAAGGGATTTTGCAGATGTAATTAAGGTCTCAAATAAGTTGATTCTGAGTTAACCAAAAGGGAGGTTATTCTAGGTGGGCCTGGTTTAAAGAGGTGAAAGACCTTAAAAGAGAGAATGGGCCAGCCCTGAGGTGAAAGTCTCTCTCTCTCTGTGTTGCTTATTTTGAAGAAGTAAGCTTCCATATTGTGAGAGGGCATATGGAGAGGACCATGTGGCAAGGAACTGTGGGCGGCCTCTGTGAGCTGAGGGTAGCCTCTGGCTGACAATCAGCAAGGAAATGGGGACCTCAATTCCAGCAGCACGGAGAGAGTTCTGCCAACAATGTAAGTGACCTTGCAAATCGTTTCTCTCTATTCCAGCTTCTGATGAGACCACAGCCTCAGTCAACACATGGATTTCAACCTGGTGAGACCCTGAAGCAGAGAACGTAGCTAGGCTGTGCCATGACTTCTACCTTACAGAAGCTGTGAGAAAAGAAATGTGTGCTATTTCAAGCTGCTAAATTTGTGGTAATTTGCTTTGCAGCATAGAAAACTAATACACTCTGATTCCTCTTTCTGCAATATTTGTCTCCAGTAGTAAAATTCACATTTTGAGTCAACAGATATTTTGTGAGCTCTTATTTTGTACTAGTTCTGTTAAGAATTCATCTCACAATCACAAGTCAGTAAATAATAGAGCTCAGATGAGAGTTAAGGCCTTTTTATTTCTGGCTCAGTGATCATTCCTCTACAATAAAGAGCTGTGGGTGCAGTAATTAAAAAGTCAAGTGTGTAATTGTCTCAAATATTTAACTTATAATGAGTCAGAAATATCATCCCTTTATGTGTGCCTATATGTGTGTCAAATTTGAAGCTGTGCTGATTCTTATAGAGTACTAACCTAGGAATAGATTAAGTAAACAAACCTTTTCATAAATGGTCATCAATGTGTATGGAATACATATGTTCAACTTTTGCTTTGCTTGAAGGTCAGAAGAGAAGTGAGAATCACATGGTAAATCTACCCTCTTGAGTAAAAAGACACTCAGTGATTCCCATTTACAAAAATATTAATATCTATGAGATTTGGTTCATAACACTTCTGGATATCATCATTTAAACAAACTTCCCTATAAATTTTCCATTTTATTTTTGTGGGTTTGTAAGATTTGATTATTTCAAGTTTTAACAGAAGCTTGGATAAGTTGATTTCTCAGTTAAAATTATTTGAAAACTTACAGCCAGAAAATAATTTGAACTATATTAATGGAGCAGCAGTAAAATTAATTGAAAATTTTATGGACAATAAAATCATATATGAAAAGTTAAAACTAGATTTTGTTTTAATATAATAGCTTCTTTAGAAATCTATAATGTCATAATAAAATACTGTAAAATGAATGATTTGGATTCAATTTCCTATATGATAGGATCTAATGATTATGTGGTGCTGAATAAAAAAGTACATTATAGATTTCTTTTACTTTAAATTTCATTGAGAACTACATTTTAGACTGCAATAAACCAAAGGTCAGATTCAGAGAATAGTTACATCTTACTAGTGGTAGCAACAAAAATATTAACCAGAATTTACTATAGTTTTAAAAGCTTTTATTAATACCAATGACGGCACTGGAGAAATAATGATACCAATCAAAGTACATATTTTCACCATATTTGATGTTTTGGAATAAATCAGATTATTCTAGGAGTTAAAGTTTATGCTTATTTGGCTGAAGATAGTAAAATCTGTTTCATTAATTAATAAATTGGCACACATGTTCTATTATAAATGATATTGGAAGCTGAAATATTTTGTTTATCAATGGATCAATCTTTATAACAGCTTACTTCTACAAAGCAAAGAAAATATATCTCTTACAACATGATTTCACCATTATGTAGATTGTACTGTAATTTAGTATCAGAATTGCTATTTATTCAATCACTTATGATTGACTCAGTTTTGTGATCAGAGAGTCAACTGGGAAAACGATGGTATTCTGACCAGGATGCTGAGGCTATCCTAACAGAGTGAGGGCAAGTGAAAGTTGAAGTTAAGCTGTCAATCACTAAATTTCTTTAGAACGCCTTGCAGCTCTATCAACCTTTAAAATAGAGTGAACTTTGTTGTAACAACTTTTGTTTCTCTGACAGCATATAATTTATTACCATTTTTTAGTTGATGCCTTCAGGATAAAAGGTCCATACACTTTTAGAATGAAGTACCATTAATCTTAAATCCTGAAAAATTATTTTGAGATAAAGAGATAAAATTTGATGAAATTCTACCACTAATAAAAGTGGGAAAACCGGTGAGTTTACACAAGATAGATAATTTGCCCGTGTAATGGATAACTTTTACTTTTTCCAGTTACTTGCCATTTTTGCCTCATACCGTGAGTTTCTTGAGGTTAGAACTACATTTATTCCTCTTTGTCTCTTCAGTGATTAAGACAATATCTGACAAGTATTTTGATTAGAATTGAATCAGATTCTTAATCAAATTCCTGAAATGAGCCAAGTTTCTGTAAGGACTACGAAGTAACGAAACCTGTGTAATGGTTGCAAGAGTAAAAATATGTTGGGGGCTTAGATCATCTGCTTTGCAATACTTCACTAGTCTTGATGCTCATGGCCTCTAGCTATTTGGAGGAGGAGTATTTTCTTACATGCACTAAGTCCTCTACAGTACATGACAACCTTTATTCATTCTAAAGTTTCATTTTTCTGAATCCCAAAACCTTCCAGCTCCTAAACATATCATAACTATTGTATGTTTCTCCAGCCAATGAGATATGTGCTGCCAACTCAGTAGTAGCATGTTCCTTAGTTCCAGTGAGTGAGATCCAATGGAAATGGCAGAGGAATCTGAATTCCAGGGCTAGCCAGGATTGAATCAGCCATTTGGTTTGTTAGATTCATATCCATTAACTCTTCAATTAACTGCCAATGTGATGGGTGAAACTATGATCTATGCCAGTCTCCACCATTTCCAAAATGGTATGACAAAACCTTACCTACCCTACAAGTGTTTCATGAAGAATAAAATGAGTTTTTTTAGTTTGATGCAGTCCCATTTGTTTATTTTTTCTTTTGTTTCCCTTACCAGAGAAGACATGATATTCAAAAAGATACTGCTAAGACTGACGTCAAAGAATGTACTGCCTATGTTTTCTTCTAGTTGTATGGTTTCAGGTCTTGCATTCAAGTCTTTAATCCATTTTGAGTTAATTTTTGTGTATGGTGTAAGATAATGGTCTACTTTCATTCTTTTGCATGTGGCTGTCCGATTTTGCCACCACACTTATTGAAGAGACTTTCCTTTCTCTGTTGTATGTTCTTGGCTCCTTTGTCGAAGATTAGCTCTCCATAGATGTGTGGTTTTATCTGGGCTCTCAATTCTGTTCCATTGATCTGTGTGTCTGTTTTTGTACCAGTACCATGCTGTTGTGATTACTACAGCTTTGTAGTATAATTTGAATTCAGGGATTATGATTCCTCCAGCTTTGTTTTTTTTCTCAGGATTGTTTTGTCTATTCGGAGTCTTTTGTTGTTCCATATAAATTTTAGGATTCTTTGTTCTATTTCTGTGAAAAATGTCATTGGGATTCTGATTGGGATTGCATTGAATCTGCAAATTGCTTTAGGTAATATGGACATTTGAACTATGTTTCTTCTTTCAATCCATGAGTACGGACTATCTTTCCATTTCTTTATGTCTTCTTCAATTTCTTTCAATAATGTCTTACAGTTTGCAGTGTATAGGTTTTTCATATCCTTGGTTAAATTTATTCCTAGGCATTTTAATAGGTACATCAAAAGATGTTCAACATAAGCAATTATTAGGGAACCGCAAATAAAAACTACAATGAGATACCACCTCACATCTGTCAGAATGGCTATTATTAAAAAGAGAAGAAATAACAGGTGTTGGAAAGGATGTTGAGAAAAGGGAACCCTCATATATTCTTGGTGGGAATGCAAAGTGGTGCAGCCACTATGGAACACAGTATGGAGATTTCTCAAAAAATTAAAAATAGAAATACCATATGACCCAGCTATTCCACTTCTGGGTATTTGTCCAAAGAACATGAAAACACTAATTTGAAAAGATATATGCACCCCTATGTTCATTGCAGCATTATTCACAATAGCTAAGCCTTGGAAGCAACTCAAGTCCCATCAACAGATGAATGGATAAAGAAAATGTGGTATATATATACAATGGAATACTACTCAGCCCTAAAAGAGACAAAATCATGCCATTTGTGACAACAGGGATGGACCTTGAGGTTATTATGCTAAGTAAAATAAGTCATACAGAGAAAGACAAATACCATATGATTTCACTCATATGTGGAAGATGAATAAACAGACAGACACATAGATAAGGAGAACAAATTGGTGGTTACCAGAGGGGAAAGGGGGGAGGGCGAAGGGGGTAAAGGGACACATATGTATGGTGACAGTTGGAAGCTAGACTTTTGGTGGTGAACACAATGCAGTCTATGCAGAAGCTGAAATATAATGATGTATACCTGAAATTTACACAATGTTATAAACCAATTTGACCTCAATAAAATACTTTTAAAAAATTTAAAAAACTTAAAAAATTAAAAATAAAAAATGAGACAGGTCATGGAATTACAGGAAATTTAAACTGTAACAATATATAATTTATTAATACTGTATCATCAGTATGATTATTAGCAATAAAGGGAATACACATATGAACAATTAAGAATCAATTATGAAGCTAACAATTATGTGATTATAATGTTAGCCTAAATCAATTAGGAACTCCATTAAAAAATATATTTGCAGATTTTTACATATTTTAACCTTAAAAGTCATGATTGGAGAGAATTTCCCAAAATTATAAAAGAAAATTATTCATAGGCATTCTGATAATCTCTAATGGTTGCCAGAAAAATGCTACTGGTGGCCTTGAGTGCTCAGTTATGTTATTCTTGTCTGGTATTGCAAGGATATATTTAGTAATATATCTAAAATGTTTGATTCTGTTGTGCATATACATGCATTGACTCTTTAGAACTCAAAGGCAGATATGTGAAAATAAATGTTAATATTTCTTAATATTGGGGATATTGATTATAATGTCTTATTGCTATAGGGTTTCACTTCCTTGGACATTAATGGATTGTGAAATATAGAGATTAAGTTGTCACTGTGAATTCAGTATACATCAGAATAATTATTATAATAAGATAAAGTCTTACGTTTAAAATAATTCAGAAGATGAATTTTTTGGTGGCAAACATTTATAGGAATATATTGAGTGTCAACGTTGTTTGAAAGGTGATGGTTAAAACCCTGTTGAGAGAGGCAGTCCTCCATGGGCCCTGAGCATCCCTGCACGTTCTCCATGAGTGTGTCACGTGGCAAGGTTTGTCTCCTGACACTGAGCGGTTTCTGTAGTCAGTCACAAAAGCAACCAAGTAGTTCAAAGTGATCACAGTGTGACTTGTAACTGCTCCTCCCCTGGGGAGGGGGTTGGCTTATTTGTGGCTGGCTACAATATTTGCTGCTTGCTACAATGCTTGCTTGGTGGTCTAGTGGTTAAGGTATGGCACTCTCACTGCCACCGCCCAGGTTCATTTCCCGGTCAGGGACTCACACCACCCATCTGTCGATTGTCATACTGTGGTGGCTGCATGTTGCTGTGATGCTGAAAGCTATGGCACTGGTATTTCAAATGTGAGCAGTGTCACCTGTGATGGACAGGTTTGAGCAGAGTTTCCAGACTAAGACAGAGTAAGTAAGTGGAAAAACCTGGCCACACACTTCCAAAAAAATTGGTCATGAAAACTCTATGAATAGCAGTGGAGCATTGTCTGATACAGCACAGGAAGGTGAGAGGATCGCGCAAAAAGACCCAGCAGGCTTCCACTCAATGTCCATGTGGTCGCTAGCGGAATTGACTCAACAGCACTAACAACCAACAATGCTGCTGCTTGATCAAAAAGTTTTGAGCCCTTGGCCCTGCATTCCTCACCTGCAGCACAATGCACTGTGTGCATAGCATCCATTTGGGCCTGTAGTATCTCCCCAGGGACTTGGGGGCAGAGGAATAAATACAACTATGCTGGTGCTCCTGATGTTGGCTGTGCTTTGAGTAAAAGACTATCTGGCTCTGATCCATGAAGTCTCATTTTCACTTTTCTTGAAGTAACCAAACCATTGAGGCAAGCCAACCTTGCATGCCCGGTTATCTGCTTGTAGTCTTATTATGCTTTGCCATATTCTATAAAGTTGGGGTTCTTCCTAGACAACTCTGCTAGATATTTCTCTCTTCTGTGTAAAAATTCTATCTATTTTTTTACTATCTTTTAATTATTTTGATTTTAGTTACTCTTTAATTATTCTTAACTTGCAACAGCAAACAAACACATAGAGACAGAGATTGGATTGGTGGTTACCAGAGGGGAAGGGGGGAGGGAAGAGGTAAAACCGGTGATTAGGCACATGTGTGTGGTGATGAATTGTAATTAGTCTTTGGGCGGTGAACATGATGTAATCTACATAGAAACTGAAATATAATGATGTACACCCAAAATTTATATAATGTTATAAACCAATGTTACCACAATAAAAAAATATTATTCTCATCTTGTATCATATATGTTTCACTTCAAAATTACTTTTATAAGAATATTTACTGCAAACTGTAAAAAGGTTAATATGTGAGCCATATTAACATAGATTTTAATATTGAGAATAATGTTACCAGAGAAGCCATAGTTCCCTTGAAATAAAAGAAAAAGTATATGATGGCTCTATAAATCAAAGTGTGAAATGTGGAAATCTGTGGTTCAGTCACTAACTAGCCTGTGATTCTGTAACGCTCTGAAATCCAAATTATTTTTTATCTTAGTTTTCTCAAGAGGTTGCTTACAGCTTAGTGGAACATATAAAAGTGTTAATGATTTACTGCTATGTGTCAGGTGCTGTATTATGCTCTGCACTGTGGGCATCGGAATGAGCAGAGCTCAATGCAGCACTTAAAGTTTTCATAATCTCAAACATCCCTAAGAAATGTCAATTCATCAATTTTAGAACTCTATAAATATCATCATTGTCTTATAAACTACTGTGTGTTATTTATTTATGTCTCCTATTGATATTAATCAAACCCCGATCATGTGCCAGACACTGTGTGTGATGCTCGGGATCCAATCATCATCAATATCAATGTGATGTTTCAGCTCATGAAGCTCCTCATTTCGGTGGGAAGAGACAATTGTGAGACATATCACAAAGCTAAGTCCTGCGTGAAGGGATAAGAGAAGTACAGACTATAACAGTAACACATAATGGAGGCTTCCAAATATTTGGATTTTTAATATAGTAAATGTGTTCAGTGTGTACCTGTAGAATATGTTTATTTTGAGCTCGCTTCCTGATGGTTTCACTACAGTTTTACAATACAGATGTTTCCACTATAGTTTTGCAAAACAATGGTTTGCTACGATCAGTTGATATGTAGTTGTACATTTTTAAAGTTTACTCTTATGATTTTGCTTCTCTCTAATAGTATCTTCAGAGATGTTAAAAAAATGGTGATGTTATCCCTGGGAGGCAATTCCCCGTGGGTTTCTAGTGTTTCTGAAAGTCTTGTAAGCAGAGGAACAATGGCTTTTGTTCTGATTTTTCTTTTCAAATATCTATGTACAGCAAACAGCCTTGGATGATAGAGATGGTGTGCCCTACTCCCCCACCATCAAAGCAGAAGCAGGTTTGTTTAGAGCCTTGGGGGATATAGTACCTCACACTGGAGCAAGGGACAAGCATGCCTACTGCTTGGTAATAAAAAAGGTGGGTTCTGTAACCTTAGTGTTCCTCTTCTATTATACACCCATAGGTGTAACCGGGCCCTCCAGGACCACTTCTACTGACCCTATCTTATCAGCAGAGTAATTAAGAATGGTTTTTTGAGGACTGAGAACCCTTGTCCAGTTCAGAACAGTTGAGACCACCAACCCACCAAGACTGAGTCTGTGTAAATGTCTGATAAGTGACTTTTTTGACATCAAAGGGATGAAAAGTCCACCCTCAAATCATGCTAACACCACCATTTTGTGAGCATGAGTCCTATGAAGAGTCATGAAGCTTGACTACGCTTGCATGGATCGTCAATTACCTCACTTCTCCTTACCTCCAATCATCCATCTCCACATTTCAGACTGTCCTGCCCTTCATTCCATAAATTTTGCCCCAAGCCCTGGATCAGGAATGCAGATCTGAGGGCATATGCCCCCTGTCTCTTTGCAAATTGATCTGGCAATAAAGCTGTTTTCTTTGCCCAAAAGCTGATGTCATAAAAATTGGCTTTTTTTTAATGCTCATCACGCAAGAGAACCCCAATTTTGTGCAGTAACGTAGGCAAGTGTCACTTCTCTTCACATCAGCCTGTGGAAATTGGGGCTTGAAGAACCAACACAAATGCTAATTCTCTGTCTTTTTGTATTGCAGTGAGTAATAAACTGTTCTTTGTTTTTGACCCTGGAATTTTAGGTCTTCTGCTAACATCTCTGAAACTCTGGTATGCTAACTTGTTAGCTTGCAGCAAAGGTAAAATCTCAGACTCTACAGAGTTCTTAACAGTTACATCAAAAGCATCAGCCATTGAGAAGCACGTATATGGGAAATTTTCACAAGTGGTATTACCAATCGTGGATGGAAAAGATATAGACAGATGAGTAAAAAGGTTAAGGAAAGCTGGTCTAGAAGTTTGAAATGTAAATTATAACATACTTCCATCTTTTTTCTCAAATGCTGGGAGGGATAAATAAGCATAAAATAGAACTCAAGATTCTTGAAAGATTTCTTCCAGTTGAATTTTTCTTTTCGCCTTCACCATTCTGCTCTCTGTTTCCTTGCAAAGACTTAAGGACACTTGTGAAATTGAACCTGATTTGAGGAGTGTGTGTGGGTGCATGTGTGTGTGTGTGTTTCCTGGTGTGAGGGCAAATCTATATCATACTTTTTTTTAACATTTTCTTATTACATGCACAAATATATAAAAATTCTTTAAGCTCTTCATACTACTCTGTCAAGCTCTTGGGGTTTCTTGTATGTGTTAAAGAACCTGTTGGGAACTGGACTTAGTAGAATAGACTACAGAGTTCCCAAACTTCAACCAGAGCAGCTTTGAATTTCTTTACATACTGTATTTTGAAAAACAGGAGAAAGAGCTCTTTAGATTTAAAAAATTAGCAAATCAGTACCTTACCAATTCAAAACTCACTTGATTGAATGAAACCAACATGTTTATGAAGCTTTACCTACTATTAGTCTGATGACACAGGTAACCACATCTATTTGTATTCATTTCTTAAATTTGGAAAGAATCCACTTAAAATTTTCACCAAGCAGATAACGGAATTATTTCTCTCTAAAAGACTGCAATTCTAAATTATAGCAGGCCTCTTAGAGATATCTCAATTGTAGGAGGGAGGAAACAATATCTCTGTATGTAAATTCTACACTTCTAAATATTAGTATTTTAGATCTAACAGTAAAATTCCATTGAATGAAGAACACTTTGACAGAGACTCAATTCTCAAAAAATATCACTTCCATTGAGATTAATCTATGAGCAGAGGACAAGCGAAATGCATGATTATCTCACCAACACTAATAAGGTAGATCTGTTTTTGAGAGCTTATCAGTATTTCCTTAGTCTTGTTGAAGATGGTCATAATTAAAATCCCATAATTTATGATTTATAATGTTCATAGCAGTTGCTTTTGATTTTTTAGTTATCCTTATTCCAGCTTCACTATGAATACATTTTTCTAATATTTTGTTTAGTAGTTTTTTCTGAGAATGTAAAAATTTTGTACCAATAATAACTTTTAAAACTTGTTATTTTATTAGGTATATAATGCTCACTTTGGAATGTTTAGCAGCTGTTTCTTTTGCCATCATAATTATTCAACTCTGATTTTCACCCACATGCCAAAAATAGAGGATTATTATGAGATCCTAACCATAAATGAAAGAAGAGTTGATTTTCTCATTATTCAGGAGAACCATGGATCTTACTGTATATTAATCATTTTATCAATCATTAAGTTCTTTTAAAGTTTAGCAAATTCAAAATAATATTGAAAACTTTTGCAAAGAATGAAATTTGTCCAAAACCACTCAGAATTTCTACTAACTTTGACCATTATAACCAAAAATTAAATATACATATAAATAAAAACAAAAACACACTAAATTGATTTAATGGTCAAAAGTTCAACATGTCAAACACTGTTCACATAAGAGAGAAACTAACTGACAGATGAAATCACAGTCATGTTCATCTGATGGCCGCTAATAATCACACATAATCACCTAATATCCACAGGAAAGTTCTCAGATGTTTTTTTAAGGGGCATTCTATTTATAGCTAATTAAATATATTCAAAAATATTTATTGTAACCTTTTAACCACTGAATTTTTCTGGAACACCTTGGAGACTCCTGTTGTTCCTAGAAACAACTATGCCTACCTCTTATTTTTAAAATATGGAAAGTTATACTGATTTGCCTTACTCTATCCAATAATTACAGATAGAGCAAAGAATAGAATCCAAAACTTTTACATTTATTCCAATATTTTGGGGTACTTTTCCAGCTATATGGTAGTCATTTTAGCATGATAAGTTATTATCATCCAATCAGCATTGTAACTAAGTTTTCAGTAAGTCATCTCAATTTGTATTAGTCTGGGGATACATGGCAAGACCAATGAATTTCATGATAGTAATCTAATTCTCTTGCGTCTTTATCTGTACAATGATTTCCTTATTCAGGAACGGTGTTGTGTTAATACCTTGATGCTGAATAAAGTATTCAGTAAGTCCAATGCAGGTGGCACTGAAAGAATTTGGGGCAGGCAAAAACACCTATAACCTAAGTCACCATTTTAATGAAGGTCAGTTATTGTGTCTACCCTTCTCCTCTATGTGATGGAAGGAATTAAATGTAACTCAACTACCATCAGGTATCAAGCTAGTCCTCTTGGGAAATGATATCTTATCAATAATTCAGCATTGGTCTTTGCAGTTGGAGATTGGTCACCCAATTAGATAGGCCCTTCTTAAGGAAAGTTCTTCTTATTGACTTCATGCATAATATTCATCCCTTCTGAATTTTCATGGGACTTATCTCCCAACGTTTGCCACATACTTCTTACAAATATTTCTAGAGGTTATTTGCTATATCCTGGCCACCAGATCTAATTTCTATGATATTATCAGTATGGTAAGATAGCATTATGTTCAGAGGGATGGTGAAACAATCAAAGTTCCTGTGTACTATATTATGACATAGAACAGAGCTGACATATTCCTGAGGTAATACAGTGAAGCTGTGCTATCTTCCATGCCATATGAAAGCAAACTCTCTGGTGGTCCTTCCTAATTAATACATAGATACAAGCATTCGCCATATTAATAGCTTTATGCCAGCTACTGACTTTCATGCTATTTGTTCCAGGATAGAGAACACATTTGAAATGACAGCTTCAATTGGAGGCAATTTCTAATTAAGTTTACAATAATTCCCTTTCATTCTCCAGCATTGATATTTCTTCACAGCCAAAGTGGCATTTTAAATGGAAATAACTTAGAACTCACTAGTCTTGTATCTTTCAAGTCTTTGATGGGGGTATAATTCTTTGGGATTGTATCACAGATGATGTATTTTTTTTTTTTTTTTCCTTTCTGGGTATAATGGGATCAGAGATCTCCATTTCTCCTTTATACCATAACAACCTTTACCCCACGGGCCAGGAAACCAATGTGGGGATTCTGCCAGCTGTGGAATATGGATATTTCAACTATTCGTTTGGAATTTGGAAAGTAATTACAGAGAGTTTTTGCAGATTTACCAAACACACTAAGAGATGGATTCAGGCCAACGTTTTATTTCTCAACTGACCTCCATAAGCCCCTACTCTGAGTAGAAGTGTGCAGTGGCCTTTTGGATGATCAAAAATCCATGTCAGTTCAGAGCTGTGCGTTGAGTAATACTTAAAAGGTCTGGATATTTCTCTTTGTCCAAAGCAAGTTACTCTGAAATGTTCACCGGTCCATTTGAGGAAAACTGGAAAGACTATTTCTATTACATATTTGCATTTTTATTACTAGGATCCACCTTTAAGGGAACCCAGTTTCTCCTTCATTCTAGTAGCTGTAGAGTTTATTTATTGGTTCAAATCTGAGAATTAGGTTAGAGGCCCTTGATTCTCCAATTTGATGGCTCACTTCAAGCATCTTCACCCCACTTAGATATTTGTATTCCTTGTTCTTTTCTATTATACATATTATGAAAAAATTTACCAGGTTTCCCTTTGTTTTAATACGGGTTCAATCAGAGGAGCAAAATCAGTGGGATATTTTATTATAGGAAATGGCTTATGCAAGTATGGAAGTCTTTGTGAGGTGTTTCTGCTTCTCATGCTGGAGGCCGAAGTCCACAGACAGGAAGAAAAGATAATAAGAAAGCTGGAACCACAGGAGGACAGACTGAAAATAACACTTTTTCTTGTTGCCTCTGACCTTGGTGATGAGGGCATCCTACAGAACCCAGAGCTCTTTATCATGGAGTTGAACACACATACACTAGACATGGCCCAGGAGTCAGAGAAAATGAAGGGAAAGCAATTGAAGGGCCCCTTTGGGAGCGTGGTTAGTTTTGATGCATGAATAACGCATGAGGAATCCTCTGCAGATAGCTTCTCTCTCTAAGCACTATCATTTCCCCCTGCATTATGTGCCAATTAAGTTCCAATATCTCAACTTCATTTAATGTAAACCAACTTCAAGTCCAGGTTTCAGTTATCCACCAAGTAAGTTATTAGAGATACTTATCACGGCTCAAACTACAATCCATATTAATCATTTGAACTCATCTAATGTTATGATTTTTCCTCCCTAAAATAGTATATATAAAATCATTTCTTACATGAATTCTCAGGTTTTGGTTGATATAAACAGAACAATGACCAAATTATCTGCCAGATTTTTGTCAATCTCCTCCCAGGTCATAATTCATCTTAATTCTTCTGATGATATGCTGGTCATTTTATTCTGGGTCAGGAAGACGTGAGAGATGTTACTTGTGGATCTTAAAAACAATCAGCGTCCTCTTGAAAAGCATCTGCCTCAATGAGGTTATTAAAGAATCTTAAAGCAAAGGAATGCTAACAATCTCATCAGAGCAAGAGATTTTTCTTCTTAAAAGCAAAGTTAAAGAGGATTGGAGGTGGTGATGTAACGATATCTAACAGAATCCATACAAATTCTAACATTCTAATTTTCAGGGTTCTACATTTTTCTAAACATTGTTTTCACTTTTCCTTAAGAGCCCCAGAGAGGCTCAAATTTTGTTTGCATTGTAATCTTGTACTTACAAAATCAAAAATTTGTCTATTTTGTTTTTTTATATCAGCCCCATGGTCAGAGGAGATAAATATATTCTTTTAGGTTGGTTGTAGGAGCTCACAGAATCATTCATTTCCTTTATGTAGAAAATATCTCCTCTTATCTTCTCTCCCATGCATGCTTTTGTTCTCTCATGCTCTCTTTCACATCAATTTTCAAAATGATTTTTATGAATTTCAAGGTAGGATATGTATTTAATTCACTGTTGGAGAAAATATGGAAGGAAAGTTATCAGGCAGGTGATAATATCAGAAAATATAACAAGATGGGAATGAGGATGTCATATTTTTTCACCTATGTTCAATAATTCATGAATTATTTAAGTTCACTGATTATCAATGTTGTTGGCATAATTAAAATTCTAGTATGGTCCCCAAGATTTCCACTCTTTGGTGTACATGCTTTCTGTAATTCCCTCATCTTGAGTGTGTTCAGAACCTGAGAATTCAATGGAATATTACTCTCATGATTATGTTATGTTAGATGACAAAGGAGATTTTACAGATGTAGATGTAATTAAAGTTACTAATCAGTTGACCTTGAAGGAATCAAAAGGGAGATTATATGGGTGGGCCTGACCTAAATGAGCTCTTTAAATCTGGATCTAGGGGTCAGAGTGAGAGGAATTGAGTTTCAAAGCATTAGAGGAACAACTGCCATATTGTAGAGAGTGTGGAAACAGCAGGCAGCCTTTCAGTGCTGAGAATGGCCACTGACCAACAGCCAGCAAGAAAGTTGGAGCCTCAGTCTTATAATACAAAGAAACTTAATTCTAACCACAACTCGAATGAGCTTGGAAGAGAACCTTAAGCTTCAGATGAGATAGCAGTCCCAGCCAACACCTTGATTTCAGACCATGAGCAAAGAATTCAGTCAGATAGTGCCGGCTCCTGACCAATAGAAACCTGGAGACAATAAATTTGTGTTATTTTAAGCCACTTGGTGGTAATTTGGTACATGGCAATAAAAAAATTAATGTAATTAGTGAAGGTATACACTATGATACTATGCAAAGAAAATTACTCTAAAATACTGCTCATGAACACATCTAATGGAGTTACCATTTAATTCATTCTACAGTTGAATGATTGCAGTACTACAAGATTTTAGAAGATCCACACTGGTCAACCTTTTTTAAACAATGTTGTTTAAAACATATGGCAGAGCCGCTAACACCAGAGCAGATATTACTTAGGACGCTGAGTAGTTTTATCACTAAAAGGACTTTAGACCAAGTTAAAAGATGTGAAAAGTTCTCCCTTATCTCTATCATCAGTTTGTAAATGGAAAAGTCCCTTTCTCCCAGTTTTCCCAGTTTTCCTCTAATTATTCCCTAACCAATTTAAACATCTGTACTCCTGTCTTTTTTCTTACTGCTCCTTTTCCAAATTTACGCTGTAACCTCTGAAAATGTTATTCCATTACCAACAAACCACCCAACATCTTATTTAACACAGAGAGATATCACTCTGATGATTATGTTTTGCTACTTTACCTAAACTAAATCCCAGTTCTTTCCTTAATTCCTTTCTCTCTATCCCCACAACTCCCTGTCTAGGTTATTGAAGATTACCTCTTCCTGTTTAAAGTCTTCTCTTTGTGTATACATTAACCCATCCTAAATTCTTCTCCCCATGTGTCCTTTAGCTTATCCTCTCCTGGCTCTTGTAGAAAATAGCTTCATTGATCATTCCCTTTCTTTTCTGTTCTTTCTTATTTTAACTGGCTCCCTTCCCTTAGTGTATACATTCCTTAAACCTCTTCCATTCATTCACTCCTGCCAAACTGGACCCTGTCTTGACTCTATAGTTCCCTGGATATACTCTCTAGTTTCTCTCCGGCCTTTCCCAAGTTCATAAAGCAGAAAATGACACATATTATGTCCACCATATCACACCTGTTAAACTCCTAAAGGCACTGAAGTTTGACTTATCTCACTAGTTCACCAAAACTGTCCTGCTAAGATCACGATGGATTTCCTAATGAATACTAACAGTTCTTTTCATGGGCTAAGATTTGCTGTAGTATTAAAAATTCCAGTGAAACAACAACATGCATTCAGCTATGACTAGCAGACAATAACTCAGGCATTTTAGACTTAATTTCAACAAATACTTTTGTGATTAGCATACCAAAGTTGGGGGGCGAGGGGAGTTGAGCAATTACTGGATTTCACTTGGAAGTAATAGGTCTCTATTATTTACATTTCACTGACCTAACCAAGGCTGTTGTCCATGTCTGACTCATAGGGAGTGAGGAGTGAGCACAATCTTCTCACACGCCCAGAGGAAAAGGGAACTGATATTAGCAAACAGCAGTAATGTCTTCAACAAGTTGTAGTGTAGTTAGATATCTCTGTATCTTTTTAAAAACTATTTTCTTCATGATAATCATTTTCTTTGTCCATCCTTTAGGCTTGCTTGCTGCCATTATTCCTTGCTCAGATTACTACCACTTCACTCTGTATACTTTCCCTGAGAAATTCTCTCCATTCTCATGGCTTCATCTAACACCTATTAGCTGATGACTCAAAATCTATATTTCCAACCCAGCTATCTCCTTCCAGCCTACACATGCTTATGCCCCTGTTAATTGGGAATCTTTACCACATGCCCAAGTTGACCAACACATAAAATCAAATTATATAAAACTTTACTTTATTTCTATTCAAATGACACAATTTCATTACTATAATCTCTTTCTTAAGCAAAGGCAATAACCTCCCAAATCTCTTTGTTTCCAGTCCTATCCCCCTGGAATCCATTTACACCATAGCTGAGAGAGTGATATATTGAAAAGAAAAAAAATATGACCATGTTGTTGTCATAAAAAATTTTTCTGTAAATGTTTCATAACTCCTCATTATGTATAGGTTAATTCTCAAACTTCCTAACCAATTCTTTCATGACTTGGCACTTACTGACCTGTCTAGACTCTTTCTTTTTCAATCCCAGATTCACATTTTACATCCAAGTACACAAAATTCCTTGTATTGCATCACCTGTACTATGCTGTTTCTTGCCACATTCATTCGCTCTTGTGGCATTTTCTTCCTGAAATGCCCTCGAGCTTTCCCTAACTAACTTCTCTTCACCCTTTAAAAATTAGGTTAGGTACCAATTCTCTGACCAATCCGTACTCCAGGTCCTCTCTTCTCATGACATTCTGTGAATTTCTCTGATGCTGAAATTTGTTTCATAATAGTCTATCTGTGTGATGGTACTTCTTCAGGAAAGAGACTTTGCTTTATTCCTTTTTGATTCTATACTGCTTCAAGCAGTTCCCATTAATGGTATACAGATGATAACAAATATTTATTGACTAAATAAATTCAGAGTGAACAGAGATTTTTTTCAAAATAAAGTACCTGAGGAACAAGGCTGCTGATAATCTTTATGATCCTGATTTTTAGAAAAATTATATTATCAAGTTCTTAATGGAGAACCAATGAATATACAGAAATTTTACTCTGGATAGGAGATTTGACAGACCTAGCAGCATATTCTGGTACCAATTTTGCCCAAATAGTACACTTCTCCTTTCTCATTAAAAGGCGCCAAATTTATCGTGTCATCTCACCCCAAACCAGAATCTCGAATATCTTCTCAGGTGGCTCAGGTGGCTTGTCCTCTGTATTCGATCAATGGCCATGGCTTTTGTTATATCTCCTAAAAGATTAAAAATCCTTTATAACTTCTCTATCAATATTGTCAATTTCTGTAGTTCATTTCTATATTATCATATATCATCTAGATTTATTCACTATCCATCAAAATATCATCCCTATTTTCACATTTACCTACTCAAATTCATCATCCACATTTTTCTTCTTCTTATCTTTCCAAATGAAAATCGGATGCCAAATGACTTATCCTTTAAGGCGCTTGATGTTCAGAGATCTATACAACTCACATGGGAAAGTGTTGGAAGTAGAGGTTGAAAGTTGACTTTTCCCCAGAGATGTGGCCTAGATATCCCTGGCCTCAATGAGCCTGGGTTGGAAACAACAGGTGAGCTGATTCTTCATTACTGGGAAGGTTGGAAGTAAAAGAATACCAGAGAGCAAAAAGAACGCTTCCATTTATCTCAGTAGAGTGGTGACAATCTGTCCTTAATCCACAGCTCCCCAGAAAAGGAGTCTCATTTGCCGCTGAGACCCTGAGGATTCTGGTTATAAAAGATATTCAAACATTAAAATCTAAGTCTCAATCCACTGGCAGAGTAAAATTGCAGCTTATCTAATAGGTCTCAGGAGGCAGAAAGAGAAAGATAAAATGGAAAATTTGAAACACATGGCAAGAGAAAAAGACCTGCTAGAGGAGATAGATGGACACTTGATTTGTTTTAAGCTTTTAGGAAGATGCATTCAGAAATTGGATTAAATGAGAATAAATTGAGACTGAAATTAATGACTTAGGTTCAGGGAAATTAGCGGGAAAAGAATAGGAGTTTCATAAAGGGAAAGGGACAGGTGGAGGATCAGGAATAACAAAACAATTGATGGAAGAAAATTCTCTGAGCTGAGTGAAGAACTGTGTCTTTATTATGAGAATTCCAGGCTGTACTGATGGGAAATAACACCTATTGGGATAAAATGAATGATCTCTAATGATAAAAAAATAATTTTCCAATTCTCTATATGTAAGGATAAGTTACCAGCAGAGGAAAATAAATGTGACTGACATCTTTGCGTTATCAGCAGTTAAACACAGAATATCACTTATAAACTACAGAAAGAAAAAGATTTAAGCCCAGGAATTCCAAATTTACTCAAGTTTGCCTCTCAGATGCAGAAAGATGTTTGAAGATATTCAAAAATGTAATCTTCAAGTATCACGCCTAAGGAAAATATTTGGAAATAAAAAGACTACTACCAAACAAAAACTTAACCAAAACTGAGACCTCAAAATGTGCCAATGAAGAGAAAATGGAATAATACAATAATAGTGAATATGAACCTTGATATAAATAAATTGATAGATGTAGGCACATATATCATGTGTCTGTGTAAATAAATATATATATAATATATAATATACATTTTATTTATTATAAATTTATATATATTATATATTTATTCATAGAATAATCTCTTAATGGATAAATGTATACTTTCTGGTATTGTTTGAATACTACGTAAGACTCACAGAAGGCTAATTCTAAAAAGAACTGCACTCTCAGCCAATATCCAAGATAGGCATGTAGCATGAGAGAAAAGAAGTTCAAGCTTTTCCATAGGTCGCACTTTATGAAAGGGGAAAATAGGAGAGATTTAAAGTGTTCGAACTGTATTATCCTAGAGAGAAAGGGAGTAAGAGAATTAGAGCATGAGGCAATACAAACAGTGCCTCTCAGTGAGAGAAGCAATTGTTATCTTGTAGCCATTAAAAGTAAAATTGCCTGATAGAGAAGAATGGTAAACATTAATTAAATGAGAAAGAAATACAGTAAAAAAATCCAAATTAACTAATTGAAAATAGAACGTTTAGGAACTGAGAAAGTCAGCACAGATAGAGTAAAGGAAGTTCCAACCTAAAATAAGTAAAATCAAGCTTGGAAAATGTCAAGTATATCAATAGCTAAATTAAAAATGAAAGAACTGAATTGACAGATTGATAAGCTTTATTTATAATGATTTCAGCATCCTCTTCAATAAGTGAATGCATTTCAGTTAAAAGAAAAATGATTTTACATTAAAGCAGTTAGAACATAAAGATTCGAGTAAGGTATGTCAGGTGTTGAGTGAAAAGAAACAGGTATGTGCTATAAAATGTGTGAACCTGGAAGAAGCAGATGAGCAAATAAATGAGAGTTATGGGAATGCAATTGCTTATTTGAATAAATTACAACAACAGAGTGATAAGATCACCTGACTTTAGGATTATAAAATCAGAGACCAGTCCATCTACATGGCAATGGAGTATGGAAATACTGATCTTAATAGTTGGCTTAAAAAGAAAAAAAAATCCAGCCATCATGGGAATACTAGAGTAACTGAAAAGATAAGTTGGGCATTTCACACAATTCATCAATATGGCATTGTTCACAGTGATCTGAAACCTGTTAACTTTCTGATAATTGATGGAATGCTAAAGCTAATCGATTTCTTGGATTGCAAACCATATGCAACCAACCAGATACAACAAATATTGTTAAAGATTTTAAGGTTGACACAGTTAATTATAGGCTACCAGAAGCAATAGAAAATATATCTTCCTCAAGAAAAAATGGAAATCAAAACCAAGGATAAGTCCTTAAAGTGATGTTTGGTCTTTAGGGTGCATTCTCTATAAATGATTTATGGAAAAATGTCATTTCAACATATAAATAATCTGATTTCTAAACCACATTCCACAATTTGGCCTAATCACAAAATTGAATTTTCTGATATCTTAGATAAATTTCTTTAAGATGTGTTGAAGTGTGATTTAATAAGGGACTCTAAAAAGAATATTTCTATTTCTGAGCTCCTGGTGCAGTGTATATTCAATTTCAAATTCACCAAGGTAATGAAATGGATAAGGGAACCACTAAAGAAATAAAATACATCCCAGACCAACATATTGGTCCAAATTCTCCCAATTCCATTCTGAAAGCTGTTAGAATTTTATGTAAGCATGGTAGTGGTGAAAGTTATGATTTGCCTTCATCGTCCAAACCTTTTGAAAAAACATGTAAAAATAGTTTGCAGCCACTCATAGCCTGTCTAATAACATCTATAAAAATATTAAACTGTTGTTCTCTTGATTCTTTTTGTAAATCTATTCTTGAAGACTACTTTACTCTGAAATGTTATGTTTCAATAGATAATCCCAAAAGAAAACTCTGAAAGTAGCAACCATTAATTGAACCATATGTATTAAATTCTAGAATTGTTTTTCATTGTTTTATATATTACTGTGAATCTTATGTATGTGATGTGATTTCACATTGAAATACACATTGGAAAATTGAAACATTGGGAAAAATAAGTAAATAAATCTTTGTAGCATAAAATGAAACTAAAATTTCAAAGCAAAATAATAGAAAGAGAGGAGAAGAAGGAAGGAAGGAAGGAAGGAAGGAAGGAACTGACCCATCACAAGACATAGACTGTCATATTGGATTAAGACCTAACACTCAGATACGTTATATTTAAAAAAAAAAAAAAAACCTCAAAACAAAGTGATTAAAAAGAGAAAAAGTTAAAAATAAAGGAATCAGCCAAATAAACAATAAGCACATTCAAAACAAAGGCACGCTGTGTAGAAATACCAAGGCAAAGTAACTTTTAAGATTATAAATTAGTAAAATGGATAGACAGGTCGTGTATTAGTAAAATGCAGTAGGAATATAGATTTTACAGTCATAAATCTATTTGTATGAACGACAATAGCATCTAATGCATTGAAAACAACTAATGGAATTACAGAAAGAGTTCAAAATAACTTTTTAATACTTAGACATTATAAGAAAAAAATAGCAAATTTTTATTGAATAATGCAATCAATAAACTTAATAGCTCTGAAAAGAGCCTTCTTTCCAATTGCAAGAATATACATACTCTTTTTTATTTGCAAATAATGTTTACACCCTTCAACTATCATTCTTCCACACAAAGCAGCATTTCTAAAATAGATCTTTTAAAATATTTGTTCATAAGATGTTAATTAGTTTCTATTAGGGAGAAAAGTTCTATGATTAAATTAGTTTCAAGAAGGTTTGTACATATTTTATATCTCCTCTTGAAAATGTCATGTGTGTGTATGTATGTGTATATATTATATGATTTGTTATGTTCAACTTAAGTATATATGAAAGTGTGTTTTTTTCTCTTCTCTTCCTATCATGATGGTGAAAACATCCAATTTCTTATCTCAGGCTACTTAATCTCTCTTTTATGTCTATCCCCTTTCTCAGAATCTTCAAATTCTTCTATCTTCTGGATACTATGCACCAGCCTTAAGATCTAAGAGCTAATTAGTGAATGTGGATCAGTGGAAATCTGTCATCCATTCCAGAAAACCAATTATTGTTCAGCAGTGTGAAAATTTTGTTCCATAGTGAGAAAATTGATATAACTTTACTATTTAAATGTGGTATATGATAGGTTTTGAGGATATTTTTAAGAAAATAGATCATTTCAAGGAATTGATGCATCCAACACCATTTTCAACATTCTCCATTTTCAATTAACTATGCTAAATGTTAAGAATTTGCAAAAATGTTAAAAAATAACTCATTTAACACTTAGTATTTTTTCTTCACCATTTTTATTATTGCTATATAGTAGTTGTAGTTCTCTGACAGGTGTATGGGGGAAGGTGATAAGTATTATTAGAGATCCAGTGAATTTATGCTCAAATTACGTTTTGCTTACTAACATGATTGAAAGGTAGGACAAAGAACAGGTGTAGAAAATATGTCACAAAAGAATGAGAATTAGATTCTAAAAATAAAGGCAAAAAACGTTGAAGAATATAAATAAGAAAAATTCTCTCATCTTCAACCTACTACAGTCTCTAATAAAATAAGTACTTAATATTTGCCAAGTAAAGTACCAAGAATTTTACATAAGTTACCTCCTTTGAACCTCTCAATAGCACTTCAAAGTGGTTACTATTCTTATCACCCTTTACAGGAAAAGGAACTGAGCTTAGAGCTAGAGAAAAGGCCTGGAGACAGAAGATTGAGTTCCATCTTGAGGGCAGATGGACTACAAGATAGGGAATTTATTTTGCTGAGTGAATCCTGCTCAGGCTGTTTCTAACTATGCTGCCCTCTCTGAGGACCTCTAAGTGTAGACTAGTTGACGAAATTTCCGTAGATGTTCAGTTCCAGAAACAACTGTATTGCTCTTCAGCAGCTGATTTGCTTTTACTTTGTGGACATTCTGAGCCACATAATTCATGGTATTTTCCAGTTTACATCAGAGGACAGAGAATATGGAGAGAAACTGGTAGCCTATTTATTTTTTTATTTATTCTTTCATTCATTTATTGGTGAGGAAGATTGGCCTTGAGCTAACATCAGTTGCCAATCTTCCTCTTTTTGCTTGAAGAAGATTGAAGAAGGATGAGTTAACATCCATGCAGATTTTCCTCTCTATTTTTTGTATGTGGGAGGCCGCCACAGCATGGCTTGATGAGCAGCATGTAGGTCTGCACCCAGGATCCGAACCCCTGAACCCCAGGCTGCTGCTGAAGCAGAGCACATGAACTTAACCACTATGCCACTGGGCTGGCCCCATGGTGGCGAATGTATAGCAAGAGTTTTGAAATTCTCATCATACTCATTCTTATTTTTTTTCTCTCTGTTTTTATTTCTCTGGAGCTGCAATGTCCTCATTTACATACAACGTACTTGCAAAGTCCATAACTGTTTGAAATTTTCCTCCTTTCTAGAATTAGTGGCTATAAAAATAAAAACCTAAATATCCAAATGAACCACTGGTCTATAGGACCCTTCTTCCTGTTAACCATCATTGATGACTTCAATCACATCCTCCCAGGTTCCAATCATTTTCTTAGAAAATGATTCTAAGGAAACTGTTATTTTTTAATTTATTTTATTGGATCTTTATTTATTACAATTACCTCCATGCTAGTGAGTGCTGAAACTGTCCTCCCTTCCTATAGTAACTACCTTCCTATAGTAACTTCTTCCTTAGTACTTGAAAAACAGCATTTACACTAACTACCTGCTTCAATGTCAGGACCATAAAGAATGAAAATACCTATCATTCATTTCCGTTATCTACCCCTCCCATGAGCCCAGAGAAACACATAATTGATATTTATCCTTACAATTTTCTTCTGAAGAGATTTTAGCATCAAGACCCGCTTTAGATTATGATGCTGACCAACTTAATGTTTAGTCCATTAACCAAAAAATGTGAAAAGCTACAGTTTGAATGTTGATCTACAGAGTCCTTATCCAGTGCCTTTTCCCATAATATTCCATCTCTAATTAGAAGCTATTCACATTCTGAACACTGTGTCTGAACATTGTGTCTTTGATGACACAAGAAATGGCTTGATAAAGATCAGCCAGAGATGCAGGGAATTTTGAAAGCAAACCTAAGAACACATCAAAACTTTAAAACTCACAACACAGCAAATTTGCGATTATTTTTACCTTTGCTTCTACCAAAAGATGGAAAGTCCACAAGTTGTGGAGAACCAGCCAAAACGCAATCTTCTGAAATGTGTTCAGACTTTCTAAACAAGATTTAAGAACAGTGAATAATGCTATATTTTCAGTGCTTAATGAAACTCTAGTTAAATTTTCAGGAATAACATCTGAGTAAAACATTTATGTGAGCTATTTTTATTACTCACTAAGAAATAATAAAGAAACACATCAATGAAATCCAATATCACTATCATCACCATCTTAAAAAAAAGATAGGTATGGCATGTAATTGTAGCAAATATGCTAAAATTCATTTAGTCTACTCTCTTTCCAGATTGGAAAAAAAAACAATTTAGCATTTACTGGACTCGGTTTCTAAAGTGTTAATATGTACTGTCCCATTTTCTATAATACCTTGATTGTCTTAAGTAGTAAAAATGTCAACGTAACTGTTACTGCCAACAGGCTCTTCTCTAAAAGTTAATGTTCTACAGATTTTGGTAAGAGGGGAAATTTCAATAGATCTATACAGCCAGCATTCATTTTATTTATAAGTCAATAAACACCATTTGATGTCCTTTACTGCTTCTTTGCTAATTTAGCTTCCAAACCTTTCATCTCGACCCTTAGGCAATCATTAGGTAATTAAAATAAAGCTGACTTTCCTTCAGGTCTGTATCTATCCTCAATAAAATAAATGAAGGGTGGTTCAATAAGCCCAAATTTATTTACTCTTTCAATAAATGTTTACCCAGTCTTGACTAAATACTTTGTAGAACAAATGAACATGTGCATGAATGAATGAATGAAGGAAGGAATAAATAGATAAATAAGTAGTTAAATACAGAGAGTTCCCCTTGACAATGAGTAATGTAAGCCAGTTTATAGATAGTTGTCTTAGTCCTTTCAGGCTGCTATAACAAATTACCATAGACTGGGTCACTTATAAAAAACGGAAAATTATTTCTCACAATTCAGGAGGCTGGCAAGTCCAAAATCAAGGCACCTGCAGATCTGGTGTCTGGTGAGAGCCCAGCAGACATAGATGGCTGTCTTCTCCCTGTATCATCATATGGTGAAAGGGGCAAGGGAGCTCTCTGAGGCCTCTTTTATGAAAGCACTAACCCCAATCATAAAGGGTCCACCCTCATGACCTAATCACCTCCCAAAGACCCCACCTCCAAATGCCATCACATTGGGGCTTAGGTTTCAACATATGGATTTTGGGGGGACACAAACTTTTATTCTAGAGCAGTAGAACATTTATAGCACTTAAAAATATTTT
Source organism: Diceros bicornis minor (assembly GCF_020826845.1). Lineage (NCBI taxonomy): Eukaryota > Metazoa > Chordata > Mammalia > Perissodactyla > Rhinocerotidae > Diceros > Diceros bicornis. Next base: position 21,080,934 of record NC_080766.1, read on the forward strand.
CAAGAACTTATTAGACATCTCTTTTGACATCCAAAATGGACATTTTATTAATATTTTCCCTCATGAAAACAATAGAGAGATTTCTTAGGACAGCCATCATTGTCATAGTTCTTAATTAGAGGTCCCTCAATGGGCTATGCATATGTGTTTACTGTGTTCACAGAGGCAGGGCATGGGTCATGGAGCTATGTGTCATCCATGTGTATATGCATGTATTCATTTCTCTGGAGAGAAAGTTTCAGTTTAATTGAAATAGGGCCTTTCGTTACCTATTGTCTTAGTACAATTATTATTAGCATCCCCTTTGACTATAGTAAGAATCCTGAGATGGAAGATAAATTAGAGTATCACCCTACAAAAAAGGTAACAAAATAAAGCATAGGACCACTGATAATGTGAGCAGGGCAGAATTCCTAGCAATCTCAGTGGTACAACAATTATCATACATTGAAGCTATGAAGGCCTTGGTTGAAATACCACTATATTACATACCACTAAGAACGACAAAATACTGTCAATTAAGCTCAGATACCTCATCAATTTTAATATGAAACTCAAGTTTAGAGACACCAATAATGAAAAAAATGTGTATTTGAGAATCAATTATGTGTAATAATTTAGTTTAGAATGAATATATTTTTGAAATGGTTGAAAATTAATTTTTTAAGAGAAGTATATATTAGGTACTCTTTAACAACTATTAATGGCCTCTCGTCACAGTTTAAATATTAGATTACAATATCAAAAATTATTAGCAAATGTACAATTTGTAAACTTGTAAATGAACCCTAATCATTATTTTCAGTTAAATCTGAATGCATTGAGGCATTACACAATTTTTTTTTCATTCTCTGGATCACTGTTTTCTTTTTGGATTGAATAAATGTAAAGACTGTTAACAGTGAGATTTCCTTGAATAATTAAAGAGGGGTTGGCCCAGGCCTCTGACAGAGCGTTGTGCCCTCTGATTGCAATATTTCATTCTGTTCCTCCTCTTCTTGTCATGAGGTCAAAGGATTGCTCTTCAGTGTACAAAGTGCAGTCAAAGGGCCTTATGAGTAGACATCCTTTACAAGTGGAACCTCGAGGTAGACCGTAACTTTTCTACCTTGTTGAACTCACCTGACAGGACAAGAAATACTGCTCCAAAGAGCTGTCGCCAGCAGCACTTAACATTCATGGCCAGACTTCCACTTCACTTCCCAGAAGCGATCCTATTCCTTCAGTCAGATACCTTCTCTCTCTCAGGTCTCTTTTGCTTTGAACTGTAAGAACGTAGTAAAACGGATATTTTATAAACAGACACATACAAGGATAAGAAATAGATTACTAGTGACATTAGGAAGTACTGCATAGCAAATAATAGTAAGCAAAATGATATTTTTGCTGATCTTAAAGATATACAAGAAATATAAGCTTAAATAAAAGAAACTAAAAACAATGAGATTGAAAACAGTGAGCTTTTTCCTTTACACCAGTGTTTTCAATTTTAAAAGTATGAAATAATCATTTAAATTTTGTTTTTAATAATAAATTTTATTTTAATAAAAATTATTAATTTTAATTATTAAATTTTAATCATTTAAAATTATTTTTAATTTGGGCAGTCGTTCTTCTTTTAAACTTGAATCTGTCAAAATATAATTTTCAAAAGTGAAAACATCATTCTTATACAAATGTAAAATGAATACATATCACAGATTTTCTTTAACTCACTAATGAGGTGACCGGTAAGATGGGAAGGCTGATTCCAAGAACATTTGAGGAATATCTGTTTGCACAGCATATTTGGAAAGACATTTAATGAGAATATTAGAATAACGTCAATAGGTTAGCTATAAAATTGGTTCACATCCTAAGGGTCACTAAAGCCATAGTCTTTGGTGATATCTTTTCTACTGGGCAGATGTCTACAAGTAAGCATGTAACCTTCCAGTGTTTAGGAATCAGCACATTAAGTCAAAACAAAGATCCATCCTTCTAGAAAATCAAATAATCCTTAGGTGCACCTGTTAACAGTGCAACATGACAATGAAAGGACACACAGATATCCTTTTGCTTTGTTTCCTCGGTTTAGATCATGTTTTTTCTTAAAAAGTTCTTCTATTAGCAGGTGATCCTCTGAATGCCACTTAAAAATTCTACTTTACTTTTATGATGGAGGTTGTCAAAACATTTGAGGCTGTTTTATAAAGGAAAAGGAGTTCACTTAATAAAGACCAATAAGTTACTGTGTCTGCCAAGATACTAAAAAGGTTGTAGGTTGCATCTGCCAGTTACTTGGAAACTTCTGAAACACTAAGAGTTTTATATATTTCAGGTGTTACAATTCAAATCTCAAGAGGACAAAAGACACTCTCAAGTAGTTACAAGAATATCTTGTACAAATCTTGAATATGATGTTTTAATACAGTGGAAAAGGAGAAAAATACTTCATATATTAGGACTGATTGGCCAGGCTAGTGAATTGTGAAATATGTAAGAACTTATAATTTAAATTTTGTGTTTTAAACTTATATAGTAATCAATAAAATGTATTCTAATGAGATGAAAAGCTGTTTTCATATGTTATATTTCTCTGATAGTAGTTCTGTCTATGTTTTTTTAACAAATTACTTTTCCTTATGATATGTGTATTACACTAATAAAACTTCATGAAAATATACACAGGTAATAAAATCATGGTAATTGGTTTCATTCTGCTCCTCCGGAAATAGTATTCTAATTAGTATAAGCTTTTTCTTGGCAAAGGATGATGACAAGTACTGTGCAATAATGCTGCTATGCTTATTTACATAGTCGAGAGAAGCATAAAAGCTTAATTTATTATTCGGTTATTAAAATTCTTTCCTCAAAAATATTTTTATGATATAGTATGTTTTTTAGTTTTATTTTTAAACATTATTATAAGCCATGGTAACTTTCAGAATATTATTTTCTTTTTAAAATCCAACAGCAGTGTATTTATTTATGTGTGTGTGTACATCTAACATTTGATCATTCTAGAACAAACAACACAGAAAATAAGTTTGAAAAATATTACATTAATGAATAAAGTGATTGTATACAATTTCTTTTTTATTATTTCACTTTTTAAAAATTTTTGCTCCCATAAACATTCAAATTGACAACAAAAGAAACAAGTAATTGACTTGAGGCCTTTCACACAAAGGGAAGTATTAGAGTGAACTGATTTTGTTTTCCTCAAGCTGGTGTAGAAGAATGGAACAAATGACAATTTTAAGACATCAGCTCAAACTGAGCTGTATTTTCTTTCCATTTTGGCTGTTTTTAGGAATTAGTCACTTGAATTAACTAAAGTTGCTAGGATACAGTTTAACAAATATTAGTAACAATTTCTTTAATTGGGCAAACTCATTTCAGGTTAGAAAATCAAATCAATACCACCACTTTGACTTTTAGTAAATTATTGCTGCTTAAGAGGTCAAGATTTTTGAAGCATGTAACTACTCGCTAGAGAGAAATCTATCTTTTCTTCCCAATGCTATCCTTGACTTCCTTAAACATAGGGGAGGTTATAAAATACTTTGCTATAGTTGTTTATTTTTTACATAAAAATTACATATTAAAATAATATTGAATGTTAAGAGCTACTACCTTGAGCTACTTTCTCAATAATAACAACATTAATAAAATAATAACCATAAGAATAACAGTAACAATAGTAAAAATAGCACATATTCTATACCAGATAACAGTAACAATAGTAACAAGAGCACATATTCTATGCCAGAGATTAAGCTAGATGTGTTGTATACATTGTTCTATGCTTCATAACACTCTCTCAGGATGGTATTAGTGTCCACATTTTCAGAGGAAGAAACGGAACATCAAGGAAGTTCAGTGGTATACCAAAGTACCCAACTGGTAAACTGTTCATCCAGAGACAAAACTCAAGTTTTTCTAACTCCAAAACGTATAGTCTTTTTACTTAATCATGAATACAAATTAAAAAAACAGTCCGTACTTGTAAAGAAAATCACTTTTTCTATCACAACAGTCTATGCTGTGTCTGAGTACTCTGACCTCTTAAATGGCCAATTCAATCTTCCTTAAGTGATACTTCCATTTATACTTAGAGTAAAGGTAAACTGAATCTCTTGTAATTTGCTAGAGGTAGGAACTTTCAAATGTATTGTTTAATCAATTTTATATCACTCTCTGCTATACTTTTCTTTTGCATACTCTTTAATTGTATACTCTTTAATGATGGGCAAAGGAATTTGGAATTTTTGGCAGTCATCACTGTTTCAGTCATTTACATAAGTTTTGAGTGATCATTTTTTCCCTCTAAAAGTAGCCTCAGGTGAAAGATTTTCCTATTTAGGAAGAAAAACTATAAAAACAGTAAAAACTAACTTGACATCGTATTTAGCGTCAGGTCTTTCCAAATTCTATCTCAGGTATGCAAAGTAAGAGAGTGTGATCCTTCCTTCCCTTTATTCAGAACGTAACCAAAGAACCTAAATCAAAGAGAGTTTTCAATGAAGTATTATGCAAGACAGAGAGAATTTTCACATTAAAAGCAAAAAGGCACATGTATGCTTAGATGGGTTTGTAATGTTTATGAATTTCCAACATTTACAACTTCTACTAACAAGCTAAGGGGTAAGTTTCTCCAAAGATAAGGAAATTAGCTGAAGGCCGCTTGTCAAAACGTGGCTGAGTTAGTGTTTTGAATCATGATTTACACTGGAGATGTAAGGTGACCCTGCAGTATATATTTCATGCTCTAATTACTCCTGCCTTTACCTTGTCAGTTAATATGATTGTTGAACTTTAAAGAGCCTGCTTCAAAATATACCTATAATGGAGCCTGGACTGATGGGAGTGAGATTTGTAATATAACTTTGAAAAGTTTGACAGTCAAATGAATGTGACATCTTTCTAAAAAAGAGAAGTGAACTAGATGTGAATTCAAAGAAAGGGAGAAAGAAAATATGCAAGGAAAATTGATTGAAGTTTAAATTTACAGTGTCAAGTAGAAAGACTGGTACATATGGGAATTTAATGAATGTTTGAGTAATGAACAAATAAATTCAATGCAATAATTAATAGGACTGATCTTTTCTCTGAGGGAAAGTTATCCAACATAGTAAGAGAAATAAGCATGCAAACAATTACCAAGCTCTTGGTTTCTTCTCTGAGAAGATCCCCTCTCCACCCATCACTTTTCACTCCTTTTGAAGACATTCTTGAAAAAAGGTACAGTATAAGCTGAGTGAAGACATAAAAGTTTCAAACAGCAAAGCTCTTCTGCTTTATGATCAGAAATAAAGTATAGGCTGGCTTGTAACTTGCTTTCTCCAATTGAGAGTGTCAGAGGTGACGGGGAATCAGTTCTAAGACTGCAAGAGGTCTTTTCCACTTCTGCTTTCTCTTGCTTTTTCATGATCTTGAAATTGAACCCTTTAATCTCAGATCCACGCCCAATGCACAGTAGAGGCCAATCACTGAGACACCGGTGCTCGGAAATGGAGAAAGTTTTATTTGAATCGGCCAAAACAAGAAGGCAGGAGAACAGGTTCTCTCAGATCCACCTTAACAAAAAAAGAAAGCAAGGGGCCTTTATAGGACTAAGGGGCTTGGGAGATGGAGTTTCAGGGAAACTAAGGGGAAGTCCATGTTTCTTTCACTTCAGATAAGACCTTGAGCAACTAGACTTCTTGGTGTCAGCGGTAGCTGGGGTTGGGTTATTTGGTGGTCACAACTTCCTTAAAGGCATTCTTTTTCTTCTGCAAAACAAGCTCATAAATCCTTGTGACTATTGAGTCACTCCTCTGGTTAGACAAGAAAAACAGCAAATTAGCAAGCTATAATTACGCATGGGCTGTGAAGCTAGCATTTGGGCTCAACAAATACATCTAATGGGACTGAGGTTATTTATCTAGGATTTATGTGGGTACTAATTCTTTTCATCTGTGGCTGTGTTTGGAACAAGATCGAAGGGTAACTATGTTCTTATGGAACATTTACAGTAACCCCCAGGTACCCAGCTTCAATCTACTGAAACCATGTCTGGGTTAGCCTATTGAAGAGACACAAGAGATCATAGAGATCATACGGGAAGAGCTGAGCCATCCAGGAGCAGCTGACTGCCAGCTAACCCCAAACATGTGAGAGAGAGCCCCACCATGATCAGCAGAGACACCTTCCTAGCCTACAGGTAGTTGTAGATATAATACTGAGCCAGCCAGGACCCGAAGAACCATCCAACTGACCTATAGACTTGTGAACAATAAAAATGATATTGTTTCTCTTATTTTGTATTTCTAAGAGGGAAAGCCTGAGACACGCACTCCTGATCAAGTAATTATTAGAGGAATAAAGGTAAGCAGGGATATCAGCTAGAGACTATCTTTATTTTGATCCAGAAGGGAAGCCTGAAGCACAAATAGCACCACAGAGTTAATCTGCATTGAGGGAAGGGGTGACAATCTCCTGCCCCAGTGTAAATCAGTCGTTAGCAGAGGCCTTTCCTCCAAGGGGGATGGGACTGGGGGGAAGGGCTAGAGAGTAGCCTCCAGTGCTGTAAGATTTCCATTTAGCCAAGGGATAGTCATCATAGACACGGCAGTTGTAAATGATCAGCCTAAACTCACAGCAGCTGGGGATTGGGCATACCTGCCGCAGAAGAGAATTGTGTTGGGGCACCATCAGCAACTGCTACATTGTTTTAAGCAGCTAAGTTGAGCAGGGATAACTAACTAATACAATAACTATAATGTTTTAATCATCTAGGAACTGCTAAAGCTACCATTTCCATGTTTAACCATTTTGTGCTCACTCAATATTAGAGTAAGGAGTTTAGATTGTTTTTACTATAGAGTTGTCTTTTAGCTGTCTTCACTTTGAGAGAGAGCAATCTCTATTTCTTTCTCTTCTTATAAAACCACTAATGCCGACATGAGAGGCCCACCCTTGTGACCTCCTCTAACCCTAATTGCCTCCCAAAGGTCTCCTCTCCAACATAGACACACTGGGGGTTATGGCGTCAACATATGACTTTTTGAGGGAACACAATTCAATCTGTAGCACATGGTAACCAGTTTGATATGGAAAGAGACAGGAGGAGGAATTTACTGCAAAGAAATCAGAGGATACCGGTCTTGACGTCAGCATCATGGCGGAGTGAGCTTTCCCGTGAATTCTTCCCCCACAAGATACAACAAAAGCAACAGCCACAGACCAACAACGGAATCCCAGACAGTGAAAACCTAGAGTGGAGGGATCCACACTGATGCACATCTGAGAGCGGAACGTGCTGGGCCCCCGGAGGAAGTGGGGAGAGGTAAGGAGAACTCCGCTCCCTCCCCATCAGATCAGTGATCCCGGTCTGTGCGGCTCCCAGAGAGGGGGGAGGGGCGGACCTCGGCGGGAAACTGTAGCTCTTCCGGCTCTCTCAGCCAGTGGGAAACTCCCGCACAGAGGGCTCAGAGGAGCCACAGGGCTACCATCAACATCTGAGCACCCCAGAGAGCGGATAAAGAGGGGCAAACGAGAAGCCTCCCACGTCAGGGACCCAGAGGGCAAAAGAGAGAGCTCCCCCCTCCCCGCAACCCAGAGTCTGCAGCTCGACCAGACCTAGCGATCCGAGGCAGACCTGAACAAACTGGACTGGACCCGTGGATCGCAGTGGGGAAAAAAAAAAAAAAAAAAAAAAAACTGCAGATTGCAGCAGAAAAACTGGGGCAGAGCGCAGGGGGCTTAGACTACACAGCCCTTTACCACCAGACAGTGGCGGCAGGTGGAAATTGCAACCAGAGACTTCCAGGATGAGGAAAATCAAAACCAACACAGGAACCATAATGCAAAAATATATGAAATCACCAGACCAGAAACAAAATGACAAGCACCCAGAAATCAACCCCGAAGACACAGAAATCCATAAACTAAATGACAGAGATTTCAAAATAGCTATCATAAAAACACTCAATGAAATACGAGACAACACAGACAAACAATTAAATGAGATTAGGAGTTTCTTCACAAAAGAGATTGAAATCATAAAGAAAAACCAATCAGTGCTGATGGAGATGAAGAACACAATGGAGGAGATAAAGGAGAATCTGGAATCTTTAAAGAGCAGAGCTGACAATATGGAGGAAAGAATTAGTACTTTAGAGGATAGGAATACAGATATATTCCAGATGGAAGAAGAGAGAGAACTAAGACTAAAAAGAAATGAAGAAAGATTCCGAGAAATATCTGACTCTACTAGAAAATGTAACATAAGAATTATAGGTATTCCTGAGGGAGAGGAGAGGGAAAGAGGAACAGAGAGCCTATTCAAGGAAATAATAGCTGAAAATTTCCCAAATCTTGGGAAGGAGCAGGAAATACCAGTAAGCGAAGCCAACAGGACGCCTATATATATTGACAGACAAAGGCCTTCACCACGACACCTAGTGGTAAGGCTAGCCAGGGTCAACGACAAAGAAACAATATTAAGGGCAGCTAGACAAAAACAAAAAATAATGTACAAAGGAACTCCCATCAGGCTCTCAGCGTATTTCTCAATAGAAACTTTTCAGGCTAGAAGAGACTGGAATGATATATTCAAAATACTAAAAGACAAAAACTTTCAGCCAAGAATACTCTATCCAGCAAAAATATCCTTCAAATATGATGGAGAAATAGTAACTCTCCCAGATAAACAAAAGCTAAGGGAGTTCATGGCCACGAGACCCCCACTACAAGAAATACTCAAGAAGGCCCTCAGGCCTGAAAAAAAGAAGAGAAAGGGAACACAAAGCTTGGAGTAAGGAGAAAAGTAGGTAGACAAAATCAGAGAAATAGTAGATCTTTACCGGAATAGGTTAGCAACCACTTAAATACTAAACTCAAAGATCAAAGGAAGAAATTCACCAAAAATAAATTTAACCTCATCACTGTAAACACACAGCCACAACACAAGATAGAATAAGGTATAACAAGAGCAACTTAGAAGGGGAAGAGGAAAGTGACTGAAGGGACTTAGTATAAGGAAATAGGAGGCTATCAGATAATGGACTATCTCATACACAAGATTTTTTGCCCAAACCTCAAGGTAACCACTAAACAAATAATCAAATTAAAACCACATAGGATAAACAAAGAGAAAACTAGAAGAATCATAAGACAGAACAACCAAACTGAATTGGCAGTCCAAAACAAATGGGACAAGAAACAAAGGAAATGCAAAAGAACCAGAAAATAAGTGACAAAACAGCAACAGTCAGCCCTTATATTTCAATAATTACCCTAAATGTAAATGGATTGAACTCTCCAATCAAAAGATACAGAGTGGCAGGATGGATTAAAAAGCAAGACCCAACAATATGCTGCCTTCAGGAAACACATCTTAGCACTAAAGACAAGCACAGGCTCAGAGTGAAAGGATGGAAGACAATACTCCAAGCTAATGGCAAACAAAAGGAAGCAGGTGTTGCCATACTCATATCAGACAAAGTAGACTTCAAGATAAAACAGGTTAAGAAAGACAAAGAAGGGAAATATATAATGATAAAAGGGACACTCCATCAAGAAGACATATCACTTATAAATGTATATGCACCCAACATAGGAGCACCAATGTACATAAAACAACTATTAACAAACCTAAAAGGAGAAATCAACAACAACACAATAATAGTAGGGGATCTTAACACCCCACTTACAGCAATGGATAGATCATCCAGACAAAAAGTTAATAAAGAAATATTAGACTTAAATGAAAAACTGGACGAGATGGACCTAGTAGACGTATACAGAGCACTCCATCCAAAAACAGCTGACTACACATTCTTCTCAAGCACGCATGGAACATTCTCTAGGATAGACCATATGTTGGGAAACAAAGCAAGCCTCAATAAATTGAAGAAGATTGAAATCATAACAAGTATCTTTTCAGACCATAAGGCTATGAAACTGGAAATGAACCAGGAAAAAAAAACTGGGAAAGTGACAAAAATGTGGAGATTAAACAACATGCTACTGAACAACCAATGGATCATTGATGAAATTAAAGGAGAAATCAAAAACTATCTGGAAACAAACGAAAATGATAACATGCCATATCAAACCATATGGGACGCAGCAAAAGCGGTCCTGAGAGGGAAACTCATAGCGATACAAGCCCACCTTAACAAACAAGAAAAAGCCCTAATAGGCAACCTTAAACTACACCTAACAGAACTAGAAAAAGAAGAACAAACAAAGCCCAAAGCCAGCAGAAGGAGAGAAATAATAAAAATCAGAGCAGAAATAAATGATATTGAGACCAAAAAAACAGTAGAAAGGATTAATGAAACAAAGAGTTGGTTCTTCGAGAAGATAAACAAAATCGACAAACCCTTAGCCAGGCTTACTAAGAAAAAAAGAGAAAAGGCTCAAGTAAATAAAATTAGAAATGAAAGAGGAGAAATTACAACGGATACCATGGAAATACAGAGCATTATAAGAGAATACTATGAGAAATTATATGCCAACAAATTAGACAATCTAGAAGAAATGGATAAATTCTTAGACTTATACAACCTCCCAAAATTGAACCAAGAAGAAATGGAGAATCTGAATAGACCAATAACAAGTAAAGAGATTGAAATAGTAATCAAAAACCTCCCAAAAAATAAAAGTCCAGGACCAGATGGCTTCTCCAGTGAATTTTAGCAAACATTCAAAGAAGATTTAATACCCATCCTCCTCAAACTATTCCAAAAAATAGAGGAAGATGGAACACTTCCTGAATCATTCTATGAGGCCAACATCACCCTGATACCAAAACCAGACAAAGACAATACAAAGAAAGAAAATTACAGGCCAATATCGCTGATGAACATTGATGCAAAAATCCTCAACAAAATATTGGCAAACCGAATACAACAATATATTAAAAAGATCATACACCATGATCAAGTGGGATTTATACCAGAGACGCAGGGATGGTTCAACATCTGCAAATCAATCAACGTGATACATCACATCAACAAAACAAAGAATAAAAACCACGTGATCATCTCAATAGACGCAGAGAAGGCATTTGACAAGATACAACATCCATTTATGATAAAAACTCTCAATAAAATGGGAATAGAAGGAAAGTACCTCAACATAATAAAGGCCATATATGACAAACCCACAGCTAACATCATACTCAACAGGGAAAGACTGAAAGCCATTCCTCTGAGAACAGGAACGAGGCAGGGCTGCCCACTCTCACCACTCCTGTTCAACATAGTACTGGAGGTTTTGGCCAGAGCAATTAGGCAAGAAAAAGGAATAAAAGGAATCCAAATAGGTAACGAAGAAGTGAAACTCTCACTATTTGCAGATGACATGATTGTATATATAGAAAACCCTAAAGAATCCATTGGAAAACTGTTAGAAACAATCAACAACTACAGCAAAGTTGCAGGGTACAAAATCAATCTACAAAAATCAGTTGCATTTCTATATGCTAATAATGAACTAACAGAAAGAGAGCTCAAAAAGATAATACCATTTACAATTGCATCAAAAAGAATAAAATACCTAGGAATAAATCTTACCAAGGAGGTGAAGGACCTATACAATGAGAACTACAAGACATTATTGAGGGAAATCCACGATGACATAAAGAAATGGAAAGATATCCCATGCACGTGGATTGGAAGAATAAACATAGTTAAAATGTCTATATTACCTAAAGCAATCTACAGATTCAATGCAATCCCAATCAGAATCCCAATGACATTCTTCACAGAAATAGAAAAAAGAATACTAAAATTTATATGGGGCAACAAAAGACCCCGAATAGCTAAAGAAATCCTAAAGAAAAAGAACAAAGCAGGAGGCATCACAAATCCTGACTTCAAAACATACTACAAAGCAATAGTAATCAAAACAGCATGGTACTGGTACAAAAACAGACACACAGATCAATGGAACAGAATTGAAAGCCCAGAAATAAAACCACAAATATACGGACAGCTAATTTTCGACAAAGGTGCTAAGAACATGCAATGGAGAAAGGAAAGTCTCTTCAATAAATGGTGTTGGGAAAACTGGACAGCCACACGCAAAAGAATGAAAGTGGACCATGTGCTATCGCCATTCACAAAAATTAACTCAAAATGGATCAAAGACCTGAAGGTGAGACCTGAAACTATAAAACTCATAGAAGAAAATATAGGCAACACACTATTTGACATTGGTTTTAAAGGAATCTTTTCGGATGACATGCCTACCCAGACTAGGGAAACTAAAGAAAAAATAAACAAGTGGGACTTTATCAGATTAAAGAGCTTTTATAAGACAAATGAAACCAGAATCAAGATGAACAAACAACCAACCAGCTGGGAGAGAATATTTGCAAAACATACATCTGACAAGGGGTTGATCTCCATAATATATAAAGAACTCACACAATTGAACAACAAAAAAACAAACAACCCGATCAAAAAATGGGCAGAGGAAATGAACAGACACTTCTCCAAGGAAGATATACAGATGGCCAATAGGCACATGAAAAGATGCTCAACATCACTAATCATCAGGGAAATGCAAATCAAAACAACACTAAGATACCACCTCACGCCCGTTAGAATGGCTATAATCACCAAGACAAAAAACAACAAATGTTGGAGAGGATGTGGAGAAACAGGAACCCTCATACACAGCTGGTGGGAATGCAAATTGGTGCAGCCTCTATGGAAAACGGTATGGAGATTCCTCAAAGAATTAAAAACAGAGATGCCCTATGATCCAGCCATCCCACTACTGGGAATCTATCCAACGCACCTGAAATCAACAATCCAAAGAGGCTTATGCACCCCTATGTTCATTGCAGCATTATTCACCATAGCCAAGAAGTGGAAGCAACCTAAGTGTCCCTCGACTGATGATTGGATTAAGAAAATGTGGTATATATATAAAATGGAATACTACTCAGCCATAAAAAAAGACAAAATCGTCCCATTTGCAACAACATGGATGGGCCTGGAGCGTATTATGTTAAGTGAAATAAGCCAGAAAGAGAAAGACAAACACTGTATGATCTCACTCATATGTGGAATATAAACCAACACATGCACAGAGAAAACTGGACTGTGGTTACCCGGGCAGTGGGGGTGGGGGGTGGGCACAAGGGGTGAAGGGAGTCATATATGGGGTGATGGACAAACAAAAATGTACAACCCAAAATTTCGCAATGTTAGAAACCATTAAAACATCAATAAAAAAAAAATAAAAATAAAAATAAAGAAATCAGAGGATACCATTTTAAAAAATTCTATCTGGATAGCAATATAGTAACAAATAGAAGGACTATAGAGGAGAGAATTGACTTGCAGGAGAAGATTATGAGGACCCATTTGGAATTTCTGAGTTTGAGCTCTTGACAATATCCAAGTAGCAATATATTACAGCTATTTGAAACATGATTGTAAAGCTTGGATGAGATTATGGTGTTGGATGTTTAGAAATAATTGATTTGTTATGGTTTTAAAAATGAATCTTTTCAATTTAGGCTGATCATTTTGAAAAAATAGGTAGCAAGGATAGAGTTCTTGAAATTTCTGAAATGTTATGATCATGCAGCACAGGAAAAGACAGAATATAGCACTTTTCATTATGAAAAGGCTTGTATAAGTGCTAAATTCTGTGTAAATATTTCAAGTTGATGATCTTTTTAATTCTCATAAAAATGTATTAGGTAAGGTCTAATATTTTCCCTTTAAATAGGAAAAAATTGAGTGGAGGGGTTAATTTTACAGCAAGTTTACAGCATTATTAATTGAATGAGTCAGGATTTGCGCATGAGCCGTCCGGCCCCAAGGCCCATGTTATTAATGTATTAAAAAAATCATAAATGTATTTTCTATGTTGACAGGTATATATCTATAATGTTATTTATATCTCTCGTTATATGATTATAAGATAGTTTATTTAATCACTCTGTTTTGCTTGGATTTTAAGTATTTCCCATTTTTTAAAATATCATAAGTTTTCATTAGCGTTTGGTTGGTCATTCTTTGATAAACATATCTTTTTAATTTTCTCACTTATCTGAATATTTACATAAAATATATGTCAGAGGATAGAATTATAGGTACAAAGGCTTACAAACTTTTGAAAGCCTTTCCTATATAACGTTAAATTGCACTCAAGAAAGATTATACAAATTATCCAGTTCTTTATACAAAATCAGTGATTTCATGAAAACAATCTTATTGGCATGGTGGTTCAGGGGTCATATTGAAACAGGTTTAGGTGTAAATGACAGTTTGAGGGAAAACACTGAGGCTGGTTTTGTATATTAAAGATGTTGATGATAGGAATAATGACAGCAAATATTAATATAGTGTCAGGCATAATTCAAAGTGCTCTTGTATTGTTTTTTCACTTAATCTACAAACCCTATAAAGTAGATATTGTTATTCTCACCATTTTTCAGATGAGGCTTACTGAAAAACAGAGAGGTGAAGTAATCTGCCTAAGATCACACAGCTAGAAAATGCTGGAGCCAGGATTCAAACCCAATAATTCTTTTCTGCAGGGCTCACAGATTTAACCTCTGTCATTAACTGCTTTGGGAGAGAAAGACGGTAGGGAAAAGTTCCGAAAGTTGTTTGGAGGTCCTCAGATATTTGAGAAAATTTGTTGGCTAAGGTGGGCAGGAAAAAGAGTAGAGACTGAATTTATAGATAATAAAAAGAGAAAATTTTGGGAGTTCGTTTCTGAATACAGAAAGAACTAGCAGATGAAAAAGATAGTGGGATAGTAAACTTTAGAGAAAATAGAGGAAAAATAAATCTGAGTAGGTGGATGATAGCTTTAGAATACAGTGCAGGAGAGTTGACGGATTTATATGAATTCATAGATAAATATTATCAATGGTAGTTCACCTTTTTACAACCTGGCAAATAGGCAATTGAGTGTTCTCTTTGTAAGCTATCTTTGCAATAAATCATTCATTAGCCAGGATGCCTTCACTTTCAGTATTGGTCAGGATCACTAAGATAGTTGAACTAATGCAAAATTAATGAAATATGTACAATTTAAACAGTGCATTAGATAGTTATTGATTGATAAGGCATTAATTTATGAGCTTAAATTAAATAGCTGCACAGAGAGCATATAACCTCTGTAAGTACTCAGACACTTAACCTCAAGACTAATACAATAAACCAGAAATTATCAAATTATTTTATTTTTCTCAGTGTAAATGGACTAACAAGGAATTGCATGAGGACTATTTTTTCAATTATCAAAAGAGAACAAGATTCACAGGTAAAAAATATGTGAAAGTGTATATTTAATATTATACACTAAAATTTAAAAGTTTAAGGCTCTGCTATAAATTCATTTCTAGATACAGGCTTTTCTGTTTCAAACTATTTTCTTCATTTCAAACTATTATCTTCATAACAGTTAGAATTTAAAAGATTAGGATGGAATTAAAACAAATTTCAGTAACTAAACCAAAAAATATGATTATTGTGCTCTTTTTTATTCTATTTAACTTATGTATTTATTCACTTTTATTTTGTTTAACTAGTACATTTTTTCATTTTTTGTTAAAACTTACAGAGCGCGACATATATCTTTAATTTCCAAAAACTACATTAAATCTGGTTGTGAGCTTTCATGCTTGATGGGAACATGGCTTAACTTGTATGCATTAACTGTGTGACATTAAAAGGTGTCAAAAGGCATGTTTATTTGTGGGCCATTTTATCTACCTTTTCCGTTACAAATATTCTAGAGCATGCCTTTTTACATTACCATCTGTTCGAAACAATTTGAACAGCCTTAGTTGTGCCATGTGTAGTTAAAAGTTTTTTGATTACAGTTTTCTCCTAAAAAAAACAATAATATGGTATCGTCAGCTGTAAAACATTATGTGGGTGGTGTGTGTGTGTAATGATTTTTAAGTGGCATTTTTGACTGTGAAATTTACTTGTTCCAGCCAAGAAATCATTGACTTCTGCATTTTAATTGAGAGGGTTGCCTGTATGAGTTTAAAAAAAATAATAATAAAACAAAAAAATTTGCCACAACCGCAACCATTTTCTACTTGAGGTAAGATACCAGGGAATTTCTTGATATGAAAGAATAATGTCTAAATAAAATAATCCTCCTGTTATTGAGAGACAGACAAGGATAATGCTTTGTTGACTTTTACCTATTTAAACTGATCACCACATTCATCTTAAGTGAAATGAAAGGTAGATCTTCCTTTGAAAGTAATGACAGATTTGAAAGAAATTGAATGTTCCAATTTGATATGCTATCTCTAAATATAGATTTTATTTTCATTTTGGTACTATTTTGCTCCATAAATTTCTGCAATGTTCTTCACTGGAGGCTCTTTTATTGCCAAAATTTCATATCCAACAGGATTCATTCTCCTGCTTCCCATTTTCCTCCAACTCATTGATTGCCAAACTTGACGGAAAATTCCCTTTATTTAAACTAATGTTACATATCTATATCACTTTCCAATTTTTATTTACTTCACTTCAGGTCAAGTTCTCATATTACCAAGAATTTAAGAATCTGTTCTAACATCAACTTGTCCATCCTAGCACCAGCTATAAACTTTAGAGATTTGCATGGCTGTTCTGTCTTTCCTTGGTGTCTCACCATATTTCTTTTTTTTTTTCTTTTTTGTGGGGAGACTGGCTCTGTGCTAACACCCATTGCCAATCCTCCTCATTTTGCTGAGGAAGATTAGCTCTGAGCTAACATCTGTGCCCATCTTCCTCCATTTTGTATATGGGACACCACCACAGCATGGCTTGATGAGCTGTGCATATGTCTGTGCCCAGGATCTGAAACCCGCGAAAGCTGGACTGCTAAAGCAGAGCATGCAAACTTAACCACTATGTCACCAGGCTGGCCACTCACCATATTTCAATATTTTATTTAATCTATATTTATTGAATGTTTAGTTTTAATCTATTGCTATGTAAAACATAAAGAGGATAGAGTTGAATCAAATAGAATTTCGGACCTCTTCATTAGGAACACAGACAAAGAAATGAATGAAACAAAGTGTTATACAATCATGCACCACATAACGACGTTTTGGTCAACATCATATATGACGGTCATATATGATAGTGGTGCCATAAGATTAGTACCATAGAGCCTAGGTGTGTGGTAGGCTATACCATCTCGGTTTGTGTAAGTACACTCTATGGTGTTCGCACGACGATGAAATCGCCTAACATTGCTTTTCTCAAAACTATCCATCATTAAGCAATGCATGACTGTATATGATAAATACTAACGTACTCAATATTAGATTGAATTACGATTCTTGACATGGTTAAGTTTAAATTGATCGTCTTGATATTTGTCATGTATTTGTCCCATCTGTTCTTTGTTCCCTTTCCCTTTTTCTGCCTCCTTGGATTAATTGATTATTTTATATGTTTCCAGTGTATGTCCTTTGTTGGCATTTTAACTATAGTACTTTTTTAATTTGCTGATTGCTTTAGTGTTTATAGTAAACATCTCTAACCTATCACAGTCTACTTTCAAGTGATAACCCCTTCACACATAATATACGAACCTTACAGCAGTGTACCTCCATTTCTCCCTTCCCAGCGCTGATGGAATTGCTGTTTTTTCATTTTGTTTCTAATTGTCATATAAAACTCACAGTTCACTTTTGTTATTTTTGCTTTAAATTGTCAATTATCTTTCAAAGAGACTTAAGTAGTGAAAAATGCTATTTTATATTTACCCACATACTTATAATTTCCAATGCTCTTCATTACTTTTCATAGTTCCAGATTTCTAACTCGGATCATTTCTTTCTGTCTTTAATATTTCTTCATGTATTTTGGTCATAAATTCATTCAGTTTTATTGTATATTTCAAAAAGACATTATTTTGCTTTAAATACTGATAATATTTTCATTGGGTATGCAATTCAGAGGTGACTATTCTTTTTTTTAAGTGCTTAAAAAATGTTGTCCAACTATTTTCTGGCCTGTGTTGTTCCAAGGAGAAACCTGCTATTATTCTGAGTTCTCTTCCTCATAAGCAATGTGTCTTTTTTCTCTGTTTTAAGCTTTTCTGTTTATGTTGGTTTTTAGCAATTTGTTTGTAATATAACTTAATGTAGTTTATTTTATATTTTTTTCAGCTTGAGTTTCATTTAATTTTTTATATATGTGAGTTTATAATTTTCATCCAATTTAGAAAAAATTTAGCCATTTTACTCCTTCTTTTTCTATCTTTCAGGGACTTCAGTTATTTGTAGATTAGGCCACTTGAAGTTGCCCCACAGTTCACTATTTCTTTGTTCCTTTATTTTGTTTTTCCAGGAAGATTGGCCCTAATCTAACATCTGATGCCAATCCTCCTCTTTTTTGCTGAGGAAGATTGGCCCTGGGCTAACATCTGTGCCCATCTTCCTCTACTTTATAGGGACGTCGCCACAGCACGGCCTGAGAGGTGGTGCGTCGGTGCGCGCCCGGGATCCGAACATGGGCCACCAGCAACGGAACGTGTGCACTTAACTGCTATGCCGCAGGGCCGGACCTCTGGAAGTTTTTTATTGAATGCCAGACACTGAGTTTTATTTTGTTGAGTGACGGACATTTTTATAGTCTTAAAAATATTCTTGAGCTTTGTTCTGAGTGAAGTTAAGTTTCTTGGAAACATTTTCATCCTTGTGAGGGTAGCTAGCTTCCGAGTAGGTTGGCTGATGCCCCATGAATTATGTGACTTTCCACTCTGTGTGGGTTCTTGGCACTGTTCTCTCTAATTCTTTCAGGTGGTTCAATCCCGGGATTGGCTGATTTCCTCACACGCATTCCCTAGCCACCACTCAGCTGATAACTTATGGGGGCACCTCTGGAAATCTCTAGAGCTGTCCTTTGATTTTTGTCTCCTCTCCCGTATTCTGCACTGTCAATTCTAGCCTCCTTTTCCTTTCCAGAGTCCCAGCTCTGGCTCCCCAATTTAGAGAGACTGCCAGGCTCCACGTGGATTACCCTTCCTGGCACTGTGGCCTAGAAACTCTCTCAAGACATTAAGTTGGGCTAATTGCAAGACTCACCTCATTTGTTTCTTTTCTCTTAAGCATCATTAAACTTTATTGCCTGGTGTCCAACGTCTTGAAAACCATTACTTTGTCTGATTTTATGTTTGTTTTTGGTGGAAGGATAAATCCAACTCCTGTTTCTCCATCTTGTCCTGAAAAGGAGGTACAACTTTTATTGTTGAATATTTGTCTTGGAAGCATGTCTTTTACAGACATATACAAAGAGACACTACTCAATTCAATGATTTTTTAATTCCCAGTACAGAAATGATACGTTGTGCCTTTGAAGCTAAAATATATGGCTTCAATTATGTTTTGAAACAAAGCACTTTTGTTTTAAAGCCATCGTATTCTTTGTTAAATGACTCAGGTTTTAATACAGTTGCAATAATAACTAATGTTACTAATGTCATTATGATCCTCCTGTGTATCACAATGTGTATTTCTTGCTGGATGATGGGACTTTGGGCTTCCTGTGAAATGATTCTAGTTTAATATTCTGGATTGCTAGTTATTAACCTGCAGCTCAAGCAGCCTAATTGTTTCTTGCTCCTTGCAAGCACATGGATGATTTTCCATTTTCAGGAAAACTTCCTCACCCCAGAGAATGATTGAGAGGTTGTCTTAGGCCTTTTAAAACCATGGCTGCTTTCAGAAGATGGATCAGCAGTTTTCCATCTCCATAAAGTCTTGGTTAACTCAGAAGATAGCTCCTGGAATTATGTTGTGATATCTTTTGCTTTGTATAGCCATATCTGTGCAGATAAGTTTCTTATTTTTTTCTATTCAAAAAGTAATGTACTTTAAATACGTCTGTTTATACTTTCTATACCTTACCATCTTTCGATGACATCCAGATTTTCATAATTAATAATACCCCAGATATAAAATTTGTAGAGAATTTAAAAGATATCATTTTTAGTACTAATAGTTTAAGTGTAAAAGATACAAGAAACAATCTTCCTCCAGAATCTTCCTGAAATTGTGAAAAGGATAATTTCATAGAGAAGAAATCTACAAGGGTACTTGAAAAAAGCAAGTAATCTACATGTCTCAAATTTGGAGGAATTTGAGATAAGTATAGTGCAAATAAGCATTATTGAAAAGCAATAAGGAAGGAGCCCACAATTTCCCTTCCTTTAAATAGAGCACATACAGGTAGAAATATAACCATACCCACTATTTTGATGAGCTACAACCTGCAAATGAGGTTACATTTTTGAACAGAGAAAAAAGTTCACAGCTTAAAGCTTCTACCAATACTGAGGAAGAAAATACAGAAGCAGCCAAGACAATAAATCTGATGATAATATTACGATTAGCTAACAATTATATGGACTAATCAGATTCTAGGAACTCTTCAAATTTTTCTTGTTCATGTAATCTCATTTGATCCTCAAATAACCCTAGGAAATAGGTATTATTATTATCAGAGTTGATCTCAATCAGCAGTTTGATTTCAGTAGCTCTTATCAGAAAATGGGCCCTTCTTTATGGGAATCTACGTGTGTGACCCAGATGGTTCAGTAAGCAACTATAATCTGTTTCCACAGATGATGGCCCCAGAGAGGGGTGGGTTTTTTGTTTGTTTGTTTGTTTTTGCTGAGGAAAATTCACCCTGAGCTAACATCTATTGCCAGTCTTCTATTTTGTATGTGGGCCACTGCCACAGCATGGCCACTGATGAGTGGTGTAGGTCTGCACGCAGGAACAGAACCCAGGCTGCCAAAGTGGAGTGCACTGGACTTAACCATTAGGCAACCAGGGCTGGCCTGAAGGGTGGATTTTTAATCTAGTATTCTGTAGTTTTCCATGTGACAGACCAGACATCTAGGTCATTGGCAAAAGAACAAAAGTCAGAGTTCTGCCTTCTCAACAGAGTGACCTCATCCAGTGTTGGTTTTTCAGAGCTGGAACTGAGACTAAACAGCTGCAGCATCCTAGCAGACATCTGGTTTCTGCTTAGCTGAACCACTGGTGAGCCAGGTCCAGGCATTTAGGGGAAACTCTGTGAATCACCACCCTAGTGAGCAAGCAGCTTTGCTTCAGGAGGTGGAGTCACACATAAAGTCATACAACCAAGGGATAGCTGCGGGTTTTTCACGTAAAGCCAAGATGCCACTGGGGCAAGCAGTTGTGTTCTTGAATATACCATTTCCATTTTGGGGCCTTTCATACTTTGTTAATCATTGAGTTTCTGTAGATCCACTACAAAATGGAGATATCAGGCCAGAGGGTCACATGGCCTTTATGGGTCAGGTGTTTATTTTCAACAAGAGCTCAGTAGCAAGCTAATAGCTGCTTTTCAAAAAAGGGGTAGCTGGTAGCTGTGTCAGGGAGACTCCAAGTCCAAAACTCCAAGGAGCACTTCTGGGTAGAGTGCCCTCTGCCAGAGGTGCTGGTCAACATAACCATCAGTCACAGAGACTTGCTCTGTCTCCATACCCAAAATGACCCACAAGGTGCTAGGCCTCCCTTTTGGTGGCAGAGGTCTGAAGAGACAGCAGTTTTTCCTTGATTGCTGGATGAACAATCTTGAATCTGCCCACACAGTCCCAAAAAACTTTGATACTTATCAAAGGATTGAGTTTTATCAGCTACCTCTGCTGACCTAGGTATGATGACATTGCAGTTAGGACAGTTGAGACTGCTACTTCTGATTTGCTAACCAACGGGACATCATCAGAACAATGAAAGAACTGGACAGCAGATGGTAAAGACCCTTATGCTAAATCCTGACCCACCCACTGGTGGCAAATGACTGGGAAGTTTGTCTTGCTGGTCTCTCTCCACTTGCAGTTCTTCCTTGATCAGGTCGATTGTCTGGTACTTGTGGGATGGGGAAGTTCAAGCAACCCATCAATTCCTACTACACATGCAGGTATAGAAGCAAAAAACCCACTGTAGTGAATTGGCCCAAAAGGCCCCCATAGAAGGCCATGTTATATTAGTTTCCCCACTATGAACCTTGCCTCAATCCCGTGTTGCATCCAGTTGTCCCCTCCTCACACAAGTCTGGGTAGGATAGAGATTTGGGCATCTGTGTCTAACGGAATCAAAAAGTTTGAGTCCCTCTTTTCCCCAAAGTATTTCCCCTAAATATTCCCCTAGAATATACTTTCTCCTTAAAACAGTTGAGAAGAGGAACGAGAGGTCAAGGAGCATGGGGAGGGAGAGCAGCTTCCCACCAGTAAGTCAGTCACATTTACTATCCATTTCAAGCAGACAGATGGCTCAACCAAACTTCAACTGTTCTCAGTTTACCCAAAACCCTGTGTACCAGCTTTGGGACTCCTAGACCTATCCACCTTATGCCTAGAGGAGTAAAGAACAAGCAAAGACTCATTTGGGTGGCTTATTTGAAGCTTACTTTCCATGTCTTAGCTTCATTAAAAGTTAGGACAGTGAGGGATGGCCTTTAACTGCTGCCCACCACTCCTTGCCCGCAACTTGAGAGCATTTGCCACTGGACCCTGGAGAGTTTTCTCATTTCCCCTAACCTGGTCTTTCCTCTTTTAGAAAGCCATGTCTCTATCAACATCCCATGCTCTAATCATCTCCAAAATTGTCAAGAATGGTTTGAGATTTTACCCTACTTGCAAGCTAACAAGTTAAGCTATCACAATTTTATAGATACTGGCAGAAGACATGAGACTCTTGAGTCAGAGACAAAGAACTCTATAAGTCATGGCACAGTGGCAGTATTAGCTTCAGATTTGCTTTGGTTCTCCTTGACCCATAAATCCCACAGGGTAGGAGCAGAGATGCGCACAGGTAGATGCTGCACTCAGGGAGTTTGTGTCACAGCTGAGGGACTCTGAGCTTAGGAAACTTCCAATTTTATAAAGGGGGCTGCAAGCAAACCTACCTAACATTTGGACCAGAGGGAGACATTGTCTTTACTATTTTGGTCAGGAAATAATTCTGCCCTCTGTCCCTCTATCCTGCAAGGATTTTTGCGTTACAAACAAGGCTTTCTTGTCCAAGGCCTTTGCTATACAAATATCCTTAAAAGATAGTTTTGAACAAAAGCTGTGGTAGAAATATAGAAACACCATGAAGAATTGCCCCCAAAACAATATTTTCCATCCTCTTTCCTCAATAAGTGCCTCCAAGAAAGAGAAGGCAAGAAGGGCGAGTCCTCTGGGCAGTATTTAAGGTCTCCCCTCCCCACTTCAAATGAAGAAGTCATACTTTCTTATATGCTAGAGCTTTAAGAAATAATTATTGGCTTGTACAAAGTGTTTTGATATAAAAGTAACACTATAAAATTATTGATTTTAGGAAAAAAGGAAACAATTTTTGGTAAATCCATGGAATATAGTCTTTGCAAATATCTGTATTTGATTTTATGCATTTGTTTACACTTTAGACATTTATGTTCCCTATAATTCTAATGTAGCCTGTACTTACTGTGCGCGGACAAAGTAATGAAAGAAAAAGGAAAGAAGCTAGAGGATTTAGTGAATATCTGAATACGATGAATCATAGGTAAAATTTAATAGAGATATTAAAACATGAGTGTGAAAGAAAAAATATAGATATCTGATTATTTCACAAACATCACATATTATGGATGGGAATAAAAGAGAGAGAAAAGATTTAACACAAATAAAAGGAAGAAAGGGGGCCAGCCCTGTGGCCTAGTGGTTAAGTTTGGCACACTCTGCTTCGGCAGCCTGGGTTTGGATTCCAGGCGCGGATGTACACCGCACGTTGGTGGCCATGCTGCAGTGGCGACCCATATACAAATAGAGGAAGATTGGCACAGATGTTAGCTCAGGGCCAATCTTCCTTACCAAAAAAAAAAGAAGGAAAGAGAGAAAGAAAAAGTCCACTATGACATCTGTAAATCTCCAGATGTTGAGAGAGTAGCCAAGACGAGGAAGTTTGGGAAGGGTTATATAGGGAAAATATTTTTCAAACTATTCATGCCTTCTCACTCACTATATGTAATGAGTAATGCTAATTATGAAAATTATAAGAACGTGAATAGTATGCAGCCAGACAAAAGAGAAAAAAGAAAAAGAAAAAGTAATATTGAAGAATCACTGACAGGGCATTGCAGAATAACATACAACATTTAAAATGTGAATTGGCTTCTTCTTCACTGTGAAAACGGGAGTCACTGGGGCCATTGCTGTCAGGGCTGCAAGGGACTCAAGCACTGAGGAAAACTGTACCGTCTTTGATGCCCAAGATGTGAGTAAGAGAGGTCTTTTAACTTTTGGCACCCTAGTGCTTGCTTTATTATAAAAGAGGAAACAGAAGTATACTTGGACTTCGTAGTTGACAAACCCCGAATGGAAAAATATGTTTGTACTCTGCCTAAGATGGCCTGATATGCTTCACGGCAAAGTCACCCCTTCCCCATTGAGCCCCAGCATCAAGCAGTACTGTCAGCAAATTTTACCTAAGTGCCAAAAAGATGTCCTAAAATTCAGGATTTATCGTCTCTCCTTCCTTTTCCACTAAAGAATTATCTTGACTTTGTTTTTGTGCTCTCTCCTTTTCCTGTATCCTGCTAGAATGAGAAAGATGCGAGTGCCAGAAACAGAGATGCAAGCAATTTTTCTTTTCCTGGAGTGGGGGCTGGAGGAGTGGGGATTCATATGCCTGTGGGTTTTATTCACGCACTTCTGAATATAAATGTTAATCCTTGCGTCTGATCTTTCTAAGAGACTATAAAGCCTTTCAAACACTGTTTAATTTTAACGAGACGTTTACCTCTCAGCAATAAACCTTGAAGATGATTAAGCTAATTCCAAATGTGACTTAAAATAAACCTGAAAATACCTTGGAAAAATCAAATGAGATATAGTCATTCCTTCAGTTGCTCTTGAAAAGTAATAGCGATACTTGATATAAAGGACAAAATTGTCAGTCGGTAAACATTCAGTTAATATATACTTAGAGTTTATTTTGTGAGATACTTTGCTCTATGTGTCAGCAATATAACAATGGACAAAGGCAAAGTTCTGCTTTAAGGAGTCAGTATTTTGATAAATTAAGATAACTTATATGATAATATGTGGCACACAGTAGGAGTGAACCCATGCTTTGTCATTTTCTTGATATGTAGCAAAGAACGAAAATTTAGTCATTAAATATTAAGTTAAAAAAATAAAGCAAAGTCTTAATTAGTTATTATTATTTCACACAATCTTAATTTTAAATCATTTAAGTAAATTTTGGGACAAATTGACTTATTCATATTTTAAGAACAATTGGAGGTTTATAAGTAGCAATTACATGTTTCACAGTATTATACATTGCAGAGTTCATTTCAATTAACCATAGCATCAAACCAATGTATAAAGGAACAACAAACCACACAGTAGCAATTATTCTTCACATTAATGGAAATATAAATCTGTGGTAATATAATTAAAAATTTCAGCTGTGAGTCACTCTTTCTTTAAACATCTTTATTGAGATATAATTCACATACCACAAAGTTCACTCATTTATAGCATACAATTAAACGATTATTAATCTATTCACAAAACTGTACACCTATCACTACAATCTAATTTTTGAACAGTTTTGTCACCCCAAAAAGAGACTCGTACTCATTAGCAATCACTCTCTGTCCTCTCCATTCACATTCCCCCACCATGAGGCACCCACTAATTTACTTTCTGTCTCAATGGATTTGCCTCTTCTGGACATTTCATATAAATGGAGTCATACAATATGCTATCTTTTGTGACTGTTTTCTTTCACTTCTAGGTCATTCTTAAGACATCTAGGAGGCTCTAAGGTAACTAAAGGTGATGCCATCATCTAAATTGAAAAAAAAAAATCCAGTGAGCATTCAAAAATCATTCTGTAGGTTAAGAGTAAAGATGTGAGAGCATGTCCTTTGAGGTACTGAAATTCAGAAATTGTCTGAATTTCTGTAGACACTGGGGATGTGCTTTGTATATCATTCCAGAACACTGCCGAGATGAGTTTCAGGAATACGCTGGTTGCTGCAATCCACATGCGTATAATCAAAATTCCTATGTAAGCAATGTTGCTTGAAGCCTCTCAGGTCCTTTTATTACAGTTTTCATTCTTCTTGACCTCAGTCTTTCCAAAAGGCACAGATGAGTTACAGCATCTAGCACAGTGTAGGAAACAAAATATGAATGAAATATGAATAGTTTTAATTTATCTAGACTTCCTATAGTATTACTTAATTCCTCTTTACCACGAAATCTCTAGTAAATCTCAGTTGAAGTAGCCTACTCTGATTAACTAATTTAATTTGTAGTTTATAAATTTTGCATGGATTTAACCTTCCCAATCATATTTATAATAAGTAGGAATTTTTTAAAAAAGGATAAATTGGTAAATAGATACAGGCTATTTATTCAACAAATTATTATATACTATGTGCCAACTATTTGTTAGACACAGAGATTGTATTGGTGGACAAGATAAGAGTATTATCCTCTTAGATTTTATAAACAAGAAAAATATAAAATTAAACATGGGCTGGAAATAGTTCTAGATAATTATAAAAATAGGGTAAAGTAAGGAGTGCTATGTGAGCAGATACATTTAGTCTGGTAGGAAAGCTGAAAAATTTCCAAAATCTTTGTACAGAACTGTGTATTGTGAAGAAGTTTACCCTTTAGGAAAATTTTCTGAAAAGAGATTTATTTTCCTACCTGGGAGACAGTAACAATGACAGGGCATTTCTTAACTTTCTACTGCCTAGAGAGTCTTTTTTATATGTGAGTAAATGGTCATATACAAGCTATAAATGACCTTATTTCATTTGATAGCCCCCAGAATTGATCTTAGAACTATTTGTTAATAAGCAAAGGAGATTTTGAGTTAAATGTGGGAGTTTGAACAAATGTGTTTTACTCCATTCCCTCTTAAAAATAAATTAAAAAAATTAAAAAGTGATATAAAAGGACAAAGAGATGGGGAGAGAAGATCATCATAGACTTTCAAGTGTCCATTTAGAAAACAGAAAGGTCAGTTGCCTGGTAATGCACTTAGCAGAGTTGAGAAAAGCAAAACGATTTGCTGAGTGAAGGAAGCCAACAAGAAGCGAGCAGATTGTCACTTCAGAACAGAAAGACCCAGCACCGGAGACATCAGGGAATGCTGAAGAAAAGCGGAACAAGATGGGGCCAAAAGCATTAAAGCAGAAGAAGTGATCAAAAGTATGAGTAAAAAAAGTTAGATTCTTCCCTCCGCCATTAAGCCATGCTTCTATACATTTCCTACACGAGGAGAGAATTGGAGTAAGGGCTCATTTCTGAAAGAATGAATCCTAGAAGCTCTGAAATTGGGGACAATAGGCCAGTGGAGGGCAGAGTTTTAAGTGCTATTCTTGTTTATGAACAAAAGTCTGTATATCGAGTGGTAAAACATATTCCATCCCATTTAGGATCCCAAGAGTGGGCATTCTGGTTTACAGACCCAAAGGAAGAGTTTAGAGTATTGGTATTTGCAGAAAATGATTGATCCAAGAGAAAAGATCTACAGATACAGGCATCTGAGACTCTCCATCAAGACTTGATTACCCACCCAATCACCACATAGTGAAGCTCACAAATATTAAAGCAGCCCCCATATTTCCAATCAGATTTTAGTGCCTTCTTCCTAAACATAAGCAGGGAACTAAGAATTGTCATGCATTTCAGGACAACCTCTGTTGTGAAAGGCAGTGATTAAAACAAAATGAAAAAAATCAAGAGAGAAAGAGAAGATGCTTGGAGCCAAAGAAAGCCTAAAGAAAAAAAAAAGCACTCTAATATATTCAAATAAAAGAATTTATGAATCAATAAGACAAAAGTAGAAAGCTATAAATAAAAATAACCCTCAGAAATCAAAGAGCACTAGGAAAATTTTAAAACAATGGCTTTTTTTTTAAATGATTAAAAGCTTTTGGAGATCTGAGCAGGTCCCACTGGAGTGCTGAACCAGTTGAGCAACTGACAGAAAAGAATAGCACAGATGGGAAAAAAATTATTACCTTCATTGCTGATAATGCTGATATTGAAGAATGTGACATATTGGTGGGCAAGTCAAGTTTGTAAAGCTAAACACCAGACAGACAGAACTACTCACCTCACACTGATAGCGCTGGACACCTTTTGCTTCCAGAGATGGGGGCTGAGCCTTAACTAAAAGCATTTCTGGTGTGCAGGAACAAAACAGCACAATCCATGCTCCCTTAAAGAAGAAGAAAGAAGGGAAAGACTGGTGAAACAGACTCCATTTATTTTTCAAATCAGATTAAATGACCCTTGCTGTCTAGGACAATAGAACGTAGAGGAGCAGAGTACCTAGGAATAAGATGCTAATGGGCATCTCTACAGGGAAGTAAATCAGCAACTGGTTATTTATGTATCCACCTGGGACCCTGGGTGGACTGTGTATCTTTTGGCAGCAGATGGCTCCAACATTCCACAGGGCAGTGCATCCATTGCAGTAATATCAAGCCAAAAGTTTACTGCATGTTGCATTTCTCACTACAAATTATGTCCAGACACACTGACCAAGACGTCAATTAAAAAGCTGTGAGAAAAGAAAAAATGACATCATAAAGACACCCGCAATAATAAAATATCAACATAGGGATGTCACAAATTTGAATATAAACTTCCTCTCATTATAAAATATTATGGAAACATTAAGTCCAAAGATTGAATTCCCTGGCAAGTTAATGTCCAAAGTTATATATTAAAAAAGCAAACAAGGTATTAAAGATAAAAATCTAATTCTTGCCTTGATTGTTTAACAGAGCAATGAAATTAAAGGCCCCTCCCTTGCTGTTCAGCCTCGGCCAGAGTGGGATTAATGAGTGCTGGTTCCTTCAGCAGCTGTGTATCTGCCACAAGTTTGGGAGTGGTTCTTTCAAAGTCACAGGATTTAAATTATCTCATGTTGCTGATTCTTTTGGATTCTAAATAGTAAATTAGATGGAAAAGGTTATCACAGCATTAGCCCTGCACACACCAAATTTAGAAAACAAGCCAGTATCTAGGATTTGAAGTATTTTTGCCCACCCTCCCTCATAAAAAACAAACAAACAAAAAAACTTCCCAAAAATCAGCACTTCCTGTTGTTGCAAAAGACAAGCAGAATCTCAACCATATCTGAACAAAGGCAGTTTATGAAGAAATGACTATTTTTAGCTTGACATGAGGCCGGTCTTTGCCAGATGACCAGAGTCCACTTAACTGAAACTCAATTTCTCATCAAGATGTCAAATTTTTCAGTAATTATTGGTGGGGGTGGGGGTGGGGATGAGCAGCATATCTTTTCATACTGTGTCTTCTCTCGAAGTGGCGTTTGGAACATTTCTGTCTTCTGCAAAATTTCAAAATTTATAGTATAAGCAGCTCCAATAAGAGGCCTTATTGCAGGAGCTTTTGTTCTCTATCCAGAATCTCTTAATTTCCTTTCCCTTTGAGCCCATATGTATGGCCATCTCATTACTATAGTGATGATGGGCTTTGTCTAGCGGCAGAGTTCCCTGATCTATTTTGATCTGGAGCTTTCAGTTCTGGGAGACAGAGGCTGCTTCTTACTGTAGAGTTGATTAGCGTCTGTAAAAACTACTGCTAAGGAAAAGTTTCTCTCTTTTCCCGACATTTGTTTCAGCTGCAGAATTAGCTGCACCTAATTTCTCTAACTGAAACTTCCATTGATGATTCAAAGTCCAACAACCTAAAGACAACCGATTACTTTGCTGTGTGCTCCTCAAAATTGCATCTTTATTCATCTTCTGGATAAAATAAATATTCGGAATAAAATATCCTGCTGCCTCTTTTCACCATTAATGGGATGTTCCTCCATTGGTTTATTTGCCTCTTTCAGGAAAGTTCAGCTAAGGTTATATCACGTTAACTTACATCATCATTTGGTCAATTTTCTCTAATTTTTAAATTTTCAAGCACAAATATTTAAATTCTGAAAAATTGCTATTAAGTCTGAATTCCTTATTTTTCTTATATTCCCACTTCTTGTAGCCCCATTATGATTTTTTTTCCTAAAATGTTTCCATACTGACCTTTGGGCTGGCACAGTATTCACTGTTCAAACAAGTCCTCCCCACCACTACCTTCTTGAGTTGGATAATTGGATCCAAGAAATATGCTCCAATCCATAAAAGACTACAGTTGGTATATTTCTTTCTTTATGATCCCCCCTTAAGACACCTCCTATTTGCCTTAGACTCAAAATTCCATGGCTTAAAAATTCTAAAAATTTCTCAAGCTTAGACTCTCAAGTCCAAAAATTTCTCAAGCATATACCCTCAAAGCACAGGCTTTTCCTGTGTGTACATTTCCATAAGAGTTGTATCATTCTTTTTGTTGTTGTTATTAGGAAGATTGGCCCTGAGCTAACATCTGTTGCCAGTCCTCCTCTTTTTGCTGAGGAAGATTAGCCCTGAGCTAACATCTGTTCCCGTCTTCCTCTATTTTGTGTGTGACATTGCCAAAGCATGGCTTGGTGAGTGGCGTGTAGGTCCATGCCCAGGATCCGAACCCTTGAACCCCGGGCCACTGAAGTGGAGCACACGAACTTAACCACTATGCCACCGGGCGGCCCCTTCATCACTTTTAAACTTGCCTTTAACTAAATATATTCCAATTCTTGAACATGTAGAAGAATTCAAAGTATCCCAATAATTTATTATTTGAGGGAGGAGAATCAACCTGAGATATAGCCTGATAGAGTTGACCATTATAAAGACATTTAGTTCTTTGCAGGAGACTTCTGTGATAAATTACAAAAGAAACATTAAAAACAAAGGAAATGAGGGCCAGCCCTGGTGGCCTAGTGGTTAAATTTGGCACAGTCTGCTTGGGTGGCCCTGGTTCAGTTCCCGGGGGCGGATCTACACCACCCATCTGTCAGTGGCCATGCTGTGGTGGTGGCTCTCATACAAAAAGAGGAAGATTGGCAACAGATGTTAGCTCAGGGTGACTCTTTCTCAGCAAAAAATAAATAAATAAAGGAAATGAGAAATAAAGCAATTGTTAACTTTAGAGAATTCTAGATTTGTTCAAGAAAGTAAATATAGTTGTATTTTGATTTGTAACCCAGCTATACAAAATTATTACTTATGAAGATTCAGTTTTAGGGTTTTTTTCCTCTACTTCACTTCAGCCATTCTTACCCTTGACCAAACATGATCATTTCTGAAATCTATCTTATTTCTAAAATCTTCAACTCTAATGTTACACTTCTTATCCACAGGCTCTTTCATGGTTTATCACTCCTATTCTTACTTTACTTAATTTCTGACTTTATTAAGACTCCAGTCTCTTGACCCCTATGTTTTCTCTCAATTAATCAGTCCTCTCATATCTTTTCATTTTTTATCTCTTCATCATTGACCTGTGATCCATAATTTCAACCACCTTTTAAATCCTTTTGTGAACAGCAACTTCTATCTATTGTTCTTCTCCCACACGATCTTAACTCCAACCTCAGAGAACTTCTAAATGCCCAGTATTTGTATTTCTACCTTAGGCTTCTGCACACTGCTGGAAAACAAAAGAGAACAAAATTAAACAACTGTGCAGAAAAGTGTCAATAAAAATCCATGTCTTATAACCGTGTATGTCAAGGTTACCCAGTGTTCCTAGGAATTCCTGGTAACTTCCTTGTTCACTTCTTACTATAACTATTTCAAACTTTTAGTATTCTGTCAACCATCCACCTCCAACACTATCTAGAACAAACGAACTCAACACTTCACCACAATGCCTGTCCATCTGCAGGTTCACTGCATTGACCTCCAGGTCTAGCCGTTTATATCAGGGAAAGACACAGCCATTCTTTCCTTTACCTATTGCCGAATTTTCCAACTCACCTGCCTTCTTTTCTACAATCTCTCCTTTTCTTTCTGTGACAGAAAATAAAGTGTCCCCGCGCCTCTCAAAGACCAAGTCCTTTATTTGTGATCTGGATCCTATGATACCCTGCCTTCTATATATTTTATTTCACCACTCATCTCTCTATTTTACAATATTGATTTCTACTCTCCACTGGATCATTCTCGTAAGACCACAAATCTAATCTATTAGCTCCCATCTTAAAACAATATGCCCTCTCTAGCCCCATCTTTCTGTGATGTTTTGTCTTCTCCATTTCTCTGTTCCATTGCATTATCCATTTCTTTACTACCTGTTATAGAAAGAAACACCATAAAACAGTCGTTTATAATCCCTGTCTCTGCTTCTTTACCTCTTTGGAGCACATTGCCATCTATTACTCCAGCTGGGGCTGGCTACACGATTTGCAGGTCCCAGTGCAAAGTGAAAATGCAAGGCCTGTTGTTCAATCATAATAATTTTAAAAATTCCATTAGAGCTACTAAAATATAAAGCTTTTCCTGAGAAATATGTTATTATTTATAA
This sequence comes from Diceros bicornis minor, assembly GCF_020826845.1. Lineage (NCBI taxonomy): Eukaryota > Metazoa > Chordata > Mammalia > Perissodactyla > Rhinocerotidae > Diceros > Diceros bicornis. The sequence goes on from NC_080766.1 coordinate 21,113,358, forward strand.
AATAGGGGTCATAGTGATACATAACAACATAAACTCATTAATTAAAAAATAATATTAATTTTGGTGTCATAATTTTATATAATATAATAAATAATATTTTATTAATGTGATACTTGATTGAGTATAAGATTTTTCTGACTCATTGTTCTGAAAATTCATTTATCATTTCATCAATACTTATACGTTTAGCAATTTAATTTTCAACTGATATAATTCACAGTGGCATCAGTTGTTCTTAGCAAATGGAAGATGACAAACAATATTTGATATGTTTTTATTTTAAGAAGGATCCTCCCACTGATGCAACTGTTACTAGAGCTGGTAAGAATATTTTATATGTGGTGACAACATTCAATAGGTAAATAAATTCTGATAAATTATTTTGAAATATAAATTTTAGTACATCTCAAGATGATTATTCCTGAACAATTCTAAAAAGAAGTAATTCTTCATACATACCAGTCTCATGTCAATCTGAATTCGATTTTAAATGTAAATTTATGGAACGGCATTTTAATGTTTCCTCTGACATTTCCTATAAACCTTGCAGGTTGTGCAAAAAACCAAAAGTGACTTCCTGACTTACGTGTAATTCAAAATGCCAGTTAATGTATTTTATCACCATATCTTCAATCACAAAGAAAAATTAATTTCAAAACTGTCTTCCTCTTTAGTTATTTTTTCATCCAAAGCATCTTATGAAAATAGTGTTCTTTTCTATTTAACTTGATGTTCTTTAAATGTAATTTCTATCTTTAAGCCTGTAGACGTTTGTTTTGCAATGTTGCAACAGTTTTCAAAACCAGAGTTTCTAAACTTGTTGAAGAAATCTAAGAACTACCTCATATACACTTGGCATTGTCCTATGAATGCTTTTTTCATAAGAATGTACCCACAATATTTACTATTTGAGCACGGTAGTTCCTGTTTTTGCACTGAGTTCATATTTGTGTAGACGCTGCATGGATGCTTCAGAGGAGAGAGGGTCCCAGCACTGCCCGTTTGCAACAAGCTCTCTCCAGCAGCTACTGCCACCAATCTGGGCACCAATGACGTCCCAGCACCTCTGGAGGCTGCCTGGAGGCATGAGCCTGCAGACTGGGCCTCCAGGCCAATTGCTCTGTATTCCCATAGCCTGCTGACCTGCCAGCCTGAGTCACTCCCAATACATTTCAGCGGCTCACACATATCCTCCATTTTCCCATCCTACTTCATATTATAGACTGAACTGTGTTCCTTCAAAATCCATATGTTGAAGTCTTAACCTCCAGTACCTCAGAATGTGACCATATTTGGAGATAGAGCCATTAAAGAGGTGATTAAGGTAAAACAAGGTCACATGGGTGGGCCCTAATCCACTCTGACTGGTGTCCTTATAAGAAGAGGAGATTTGGACACTCCAGGAGACACCAGAGGCATGCATGCACAGAGGAAAGACCACGTGAGAACACAGCAGGGAGGTGGCCATCGGCAGGTCAAAGAGAGAGGCCTCAGGAGAAACCAAACCTGCCAAGACCCTGATCTTGGACTTCCAGCTTCCAGAACTGTGAGAAAATAAATTTCTGTTGTTTAAGCCACAGGGTCTGTGATATTTTGTTATGCGGTATTTGTCTACCTTAGGAAACTGATATACTTCACTTACAACACACATGTTCTAGATAAAATTATTAAGAATTTTAAGACATTGACAGCACAACCATAAACCAAGTAAGCATTAAACCAAACCGTCTGTGCGCTGCGCCCCATGAGACTGCGTATGTTTCACACCTGTGAGGCTGGGCCTGACTCCACCAAAGCTATTCTTGGTACATAGCGATGTAACTTCTACGCTGCAACCCCAATGGACATTTTTATTCCTTATCTTCAATGTTGGCGTTCTGAGAGTTGAGTCCTTGGCCCTATCATCTGATTTTACGTTGTCCTGCAAGTTCTCAACTAGTCCTTTGCTTTGATTACCATTTATTTGCTAATTTGATTAAAGCTACAGCTCTTCATATCCATATGCATATTAAGCATCTCAACTATATCTCAACCCACTTTAATGTAAAATCTCTAAAAACGAACATGTTGTTATTCAAAACAGTGGCATTTTGCTTCTGTTTGCATAAAATAACTAACTTCTAAATATTACTATCTACCTCTTACACAAAGAACTGATTGTTTTACACACATTATTCCATTTAATCTTCACAACCACCCTGTAAGTAAAGTACTAATAATATCCCCACTTTAAAGATCATGTAACTATAGATCAGAGACACTAGAAACTAGCCCAAGGTCATACAGTTAATAAAAACTTGAAATCTGGACCCAGAAGTAATATGTATTCAGTACACAATGTCTTTGTCACTCTATCGTTCCTTTTCCATAAATAGAGAAAGGGGGCATAGCATGCCCAAATACTCCAGCCAGAAAACTAAGGTACCACCCTTTCTTCATTCTTCCACATCCAACCAGGCACCAAGTCCCATTTTCTACTTTCCACCTAAGTCTTAAATCCAACCGTTTCTCATTTCCACTTCTGCTACTAACTGCTCCTCATCTTTTCTTGTCTCAATTACTGCAAAAACCTAACCACTTATCCTCTTCAGTTATAAAACCACTCCGAGATTTATATTAAAAAAAGGCAAATATAGTGAGATTCAAATAAGACAAGGTTTCAGCACAGCGTAGCAGGCGTTTTGTGATCTGGTTTCTGCTGACCTGTCCAGCTCATCTTTAGCATGACCTCCCATGCCTCAAACTGCTTTATGCCCCTGTGACACCTTGGTGTCTCTCATATTCTGCATAAGCTGCCTAGCCTCTCAGTGGGCCCCATTTCATGTCTCTCTACGTTGGCTAGCTTATATGTCACCCTCAAAGCAATCTTCCTTAATTCTCCTGCCTTCCAAGTCTGAGTTGGTGTCCATCCTTTATTATGTACGATATAGAGAGAGTATGAGAATCTTAACAGGAATCTTATTTTCTGCAATGGTTTAGTTGTCTCTGATATCTTTAGGGAAAGGGCTTTTTGTTTGCTTGTTTAACTTTAGAAATTGCATAACCAAATGTTGAATTCATCAGCTTTGGAACCAGAATGTGTGCGTTCAGATCTTAACTATGACACTTAATACGTGTCTATTGACATTAGACAAGTTATTTTAATAAATCTGTACCTTAGTTTCCTCATAGCTACCATACGGATACACACTTCACAGGGATATTGTGAGGATTCAATTACTGAGTGCCCATAAAGGACTTTAGAACAGTATCTTGAACAATCTAAGCCCCCAGTAAATGATACCTTTATTTTTACATATCTCCAGTGCATGGAGTAGTATATATCGTGTACAGAAGGAGTTAGGTACTATAAACTCTCATCGATTAAATGAACATGCAAAAACGCAAAGAAAATGACTTGTTTGTTTATCTTATCATTCCCTTTAGGTATAACAACATAAAATGGGTTGTTGGCATAGTTAGACTGCTGGCAAAATACTCAAGGAGTTAAACAGATATAACACAACAATTAAGATTATTCATTTGGCTCTGGGCAGTAGAAACCAAAATGTGGAGATATCGGTGCTCAATGACAGGAAAACATCATTAGCAAGCAAAAGAAAGTATCTGTCCCCTGGGGAGATGTCTGTGGAACAAAACATTTTGTAGTGAATTCTTGATTACCAGATTTTTTTCCCTTCTTTCCTAGATGATTTTCTGGTCATGTCTTTGCAAACTGGGAAGTCTCAGGTAACCTCAAACAACTTTGAATTTTTAAAAGTAGTATAATAAATATTACATTTAAATTTAGTTTTCATTATTTTAAAAATATATGGTTTTCCACCTATGACATCAGTATATGCTTATAAGAATTACACTAATATTAAATAAGAGGGTTGATATTGGCTAGCTATAACCATAATAATATAAAAAAACCAAGAACTCAAAATTTAGTGTTGTAAAAGGACGGCTAATGAAAGATGATCTATAGTCCTCAGCTAGCACAGCTTGCTCTTGCTCAAGTGGTCCTCAAATCCTTTCAAATAGGCAAGTCTAAGCTTGTTGACATGGCAACGGGGCAATTTTCCAAGAGATTGAGCAGAAGCGTCCATGGCATTCTGATGCTCAGACTTAGAATTGGCACACCACCTCTCCCATCGAATTCTATTGGCTAAAACAAATGACAAGACCAGTGCTGGTATAAGAGATGGGGAAAAAACTCTACCTTTGAATAGGAGTTGCTTCAAACTCATATTTCAAAAGTCATTGGTACAGAGAGTGGTGAAAAATTGGGGACATTTTTGCAATCAATCTTCCTTATCAGACGATACTAATCCAGAATGTAACAACAGAAGACTCAGCTTACAAAGTTGCTTATCTTTTGGCAATTGAGCAAGACAGCAAGGCAAACAACAATAAATGATGTTTCAATTATTCAGGATTTGGACAATTCAGATATTTTCTGTATCATTATATTTAATAAATACTCACATGATGTCTATTGTTCTTTAAGTTAGAAGGAAGTTTTTTGGGGGGTACAAATACAATTTCAAATTTAATTTAAATCTATATGGTAACAGTCCTCAAAAAGCAGTAAGAATTATGAACATAAAAATAAAATGTTGGGGCCGGCCTGGTGGTGCAAGTGGTTAAGTGCGTGCGCTCTGCTGCGGGGGCCCGGGGTTTGCCGGTTTGGATCCCAGGCGCGCACCGATGCACTGCTTGGCAAGCCATGCTGTGGCTGTGTCCCACGTGAAGTAGAGGAAAATGGGCACAGATGTTGGCCCAGGGCCAGTCTTCCTCAGCAAAAAAAAAGGAGGAGAAGAAGAAGAAGAGGATAGGCAGATGTTAGCACCGGGCTGATCTCCTCACAAAAATAAATAAATAAATAAATAAAAATAAAATGTTTTTAATACATGCATTTGCATCTATCCTCAAGTGATTGGTTTTACTTTGTTACCAAACTATTAATTTTGGTTCTCCATACATGCTTTTCAAGATGAAATTAAATGTTTTTAGGTACATTCAAGTATTATTTTTTAACTTCTCCATTCAATCACTAGTGAGAAACTTATTTAAGAATCATGATTTGTATTTTCAGAGTCACTCTACAGGTAGTGCTTCCACGTGGTAGATGACATTTCTTATGCCCTTCCCATATATTTGCTTAACCTTCACGTGAATACATACAAACTTTAATTTATTTAAATTTTAGAACTTTATGCCATAGCCTTAACATCTCCTTAAAAGAGTATTCCTGTAAACAGAACTGCTGTACCCCAGCCTGTACAGACTCAACATTAACGTATCTAGAAATACATGTTATTAAGAAGAGATTGTTCTGTACAACACTGTTTGGAAGTCCTCACCTTAGAAACTTTTCAGTTAATCATTAACAAGATCTAGTTTTATACGGTCCAATTAATTAACAAATAAGTGATGTACAGGAAGAAATTCACTAAGTCATTTCCTGTAGTTAGTAGGTAATGATGGTGCTCAGGGCAGGCTGCCCCAGGAGGCACCACTCTAGTATGCGGATTATTTCGAGCTGAAGACAATAAGGACTCAGAGAACTCAGGAAGAATATTTGAGTTTCCCCTCCCAAACTGCCTAAAGAATTTAAAACAAAAGATCTGTTTCAGGAAGGAGTTATTATCATGATGGCTGTAAAGATAATGTAGGATAGAAGTTACAATAGGAAAGGCACCAAGCCCCTTTTATCAAAAACTCTATCTCTCCCTGACCACATTATCTATAGATGACCCTGAAAAGAATTGTCAGACAAACATTTGCATTTCTATCTCCATGTGAGTTGTCTTCTTGCCCTCTGAGGTCCCAGACTACTACCCACCCCCAATACCTTCCTCGCCTTCAGCTACAATACTTAAGCAAGCAGCTTAGACAGAGGGAGGAGTTGCTCATTTCTGAGTTTCTCCCATGTATACATGTTATTGAACTTGGTATTATTTTCTCCTGTTAACCTGTCTTGTTGATTATTTGGCCAGACACAAGAACCTTAAGGGAAGGGGCAGAGGGGGATATTCTCCCTTTCTCCCTACAGTAACAACGGGGCTGCTTTTGTGATAGTAACTGAGAAGATACGTGTGTTTTCCATTGGGAAGAGTGCTAGCAAACTCATCCACGCTAAATCACTCTTGTATGAGAGAGGCAGACACAGAGAGAAAACTATAAAATAGGACAAAGAAAGGAAAAAAACTGAATTCAATAGCAGTGCAGTATTAGCCTCTCCCTACCTTTCCTGGGCATCTTCCAATCTGACAATGGCCCAATAAGCCTCTCAGAGCACTTTGCCCATTTCCAGCACTGGACCTTCACTCCCAGGGGCGTAGACCCCAGGAGTCACATACTCTGCACACTCCAGTTCTACGTTACCAAATTCCAGGGCCCTTGAGGGCTGTGTAAGATTATTCAAAGTGGGATGCCTTTAAGTTAAGATGCATCAATAATTAGTTCTAAAAATTGCACTATACTATATTTTCTCTTAAAATCATAAGCATTTGAAGTCAAAAAACATTTAAATAATTTCCAAGTCCTAATACACGTGTCCCATAACACACAACATAGGTGCTCTGTAAACATTTGCTATAAGAATGAATATATTTGTGAGAAGCAGATCTCTCGTGAATTCAAATGTGTGCTTTTCTATAAGCAAATTTGTTCATCTACCTGACAAGAACAGATAAAAAGAATGTTAAACAGAGGAGCATTATGAACTACTACCCGTCTGCTCCCCAGGTAGAAATAATCATTCTTTCCTATATAAAGAGCTCTTGGTTTGTTCAGTTCGTATCATCCTGCTGGTAATATTTGTTTACTTACAAGTCTGTCTTTATCTTTTTGGCCATGAGTTCCTTGAAAATAGGAATCTTTTTGACTTCTGTAGCATCTACTACAACTGCTGGGTATCGAGTGGAAGTTTAATAAACCTGTATGGATCAGAAGTTGGGACTTCTGGCCCACTTAAACTGCTGTTGCCTTAACTCTTATTAATGTGCTCAAATCTGGGAGAAATCACTGATTTCAAAAATCTTTGGTCCCTGGGGTTTGAATTAGTAAGTCTCAGACATCTACGTTTTGGAATCTTCCTTGAATTATTTTGGCAAAATCGTATCTTACTCAAGTGTGTGTCACATATATCTTAAGCCCATTGTCAGTTGCATAGAGGCCTGATGTCCAAACTAAGACACAGACAGTGTTCATTTACTTATTTTACTTCTAGTCACTGATCAAAAATGACAGAGGATAATACATCTGATGAACATGGGTTTTATGTATCCTTGAATCTTGCAAAGTTTTATAGTCCCTCTGACCACCCACCCTGAATGAGAAAAGTGTTTTAAAATCTGACATCATAAAACATTAATCTTCCAGGGTATAATGGTATGTTTGCAATGTCATTGAAAATCACTTTCTTTCTGGTTCAAAACTTTGTCATTGGGATTCCTCGTTTTGGACGCCATCATCTCTTTTCCTTTCCCACAGAAGTTTCTACTTTTTCAAATTCCGTGTTTTCTCCCTCTAACTTGAACTTTAGTCTTCCAGATTAAAATCTAAGGGTGTGATGTTCGTGTTTTTGTCTGCTTCTCAAGGATATAATTCCCAGAATACTGCACTCTACTCTGTGCTGTGTCACATAAGAGGTTCAATGTTTGCGGACTGAATGAGAGATTGAAATGCATCATATCTGGTGGATCTTCATCTCAAGTACCCAATCCTATTTTAAATGAAATGAAAACCTGCTCTGGAGTTCTGAGAGTAGAGGCATAACAGATCCACACTTGGGACTTCTGGATCTTAGGTCCATTATTATATTTTCTTGTAGAATATTTCCATTATTTAGATTTTTATATGAGAATCATTTTGAGTTAATTATCTTTATATTAATATATTGCTTGAAACAATAAAATACAGAGTCAGAGAAGAATTAAAGTTGTGATGAATGAAGGAAACTCTTAACCGAAGTATCCAAAACTTTAGAAAGGGATGTTAAGAACTGAATTATATCATGATTGCTACATAAAAAAAGAACACAAATACAACAAAAAAGGCAACACATACACACAAATAAAATCTATAAGAACTTCTCTTCCCTGGTGAAAGAAGTAAACTATTTTTTTACTGTCAGAAGAGAAATATGGAAAGACATTTTGTGTACATTGAAAAAAAAGCAGTTTATCACGAATCATGGAACATTTTTCTATTGAACTTACAAAACTTTCCTCCTAGCTACCATTAGTATTAAATTTGATAAAATCTCCAAGAGTTCTTTGGGGACTCATTATCGGATAGAAAGGAGCAAATGCATACAGTTTCCAAATGCTTATACCAATTGCTTTATGAATGATGTAATATAATTTTAAGCTTCTTTAACAAAAACAGTGTTCTCAGCAAATGTTTTATTTGAAGTACAATGAATCAGCGTGAAGTTACTTGAAAAGCAGTTGTTATCTAATAACCTCCTGTCAAAAACTCAGATTGAAATTTTCTTGCAGAGAAATGAAAAATATGGCAATTTTTATGATCTATTTTTTAAACCTTGATTACTATCTGTCTGATAAGAAAACACTTTGTAATTAAGAACATTTGATAACAGAGAATTAACTACTTTAAGAGCACATATAAATTATGGGAAAAGAAAAAAGTTGACATATTTTAAATATATGGCATAATGCCATGTTAAGTCTAATTGTTAAAGAAGATTCTTACGGGAACACTAAAAACCAGGAGCATACAGATCTTTTTTTTAAGAAGCAATATTCTTTAAGTGCCATCAAGAAAAGTGTTGCCAGAGAGACTGGTTACTTAAAAAATGTTATTGAAGATAAAAGATTCAGAAGATTATTAAGATTCATAGGGAAAAAGTACAGACTTGGTACTGAGAGCTGAGATGACACTGACAATATATATATGAGGCCTTGAGCCCGGGACACATTGGGATTTCTGACATTGTAAATTCTTAACACTTTCATTTACACATTTAAAACCTAAGAAAGATAAAACATACTGGCATAATAATATAGGACTTTGATACATAGTGATAGTTATATCTTCAAATATAGCTTAATAGTCAGCATGATAAATGATAAAAAATATTTCAGACGCTTACTCACGTGGTACAATGAGGCCAAGAGTGGCCCACCAATCGCATTTATTCTACTTGGTCTCACAGGACATGTAGGAAAACTACATTTCCCAACATCCGTTGCAGGGTAGTTGGAGACTGATTAGTTCCAGCCTTTTAGACGTGGGTAGAGGTTTGTACCCCAATTCCAGCTAAATCTAACCTTGATCCGTAAAATCTTCCTAGAGATTATCTCCCCAGTCTTCATGGCTTAAAGGAAGAGCTAGAGTATTGCACAGCCACACAATTAAAGAAGCAGATATCCTGGAGTTACCACAATGACTTCTCCAGGAGGGACATCTGAAATGATGTGACTGTCGGCTGAGCAAGAAATACACAAGCTGTTTATGCGACTGGAATTTCAGATTATTTGTTTAAACAGCAGATAAGTGTTACCCTAACAGACAAGCATTATCCTCACCATTTAGCAACAGTGATTCCATTACGTGTCCTAGAACCTATAATGTGTCCTAGCAAAACTAGACAAAAAACCTGGCATGGCGTCCAGATCTTTTCTGTCTGTTGGTGGCTGTCAGGCTATTTTCATATTTCTCTTCTTCGATGTTAATTTAATTTTTCCTGGGAGCATGTGTTAAGAAATGATTGATTCTGTGGTCATACTTAGATAATCAGTTTTTAATCACAATTTCATTGTCAAGGTGAAAGAGAAGGGTTTTCTTTTTTCTCCCTTTTAACAAAATGATTAAAAACCATCAGTGTCCTAATCTCCTGCAAGTAACAAGAGTCATCAGAACATACCCTGACAGTACATCCATTTCAGTGTCATATTTCTATCACTTTGAGTTATGACTGAAAGTCATTAGAAAATTCATATTATGCTTCCAACTAATAGTTATGTGAACTTAATAAAGACTTCATTAGGCAACTCTGTTTCAAGAAGTATTGTAAGTATTGAGATACATATTCCTTAGTGGACCTAACTATGTAAGTAGATTTTAAATATAAATGTAAGTAGATGTTAAATATAAACATTTAAGTCCAATTCAGTTACAACATATCCCATCCCAATAATTGGATGCATTTACAATGATTAGTCAGGGGAAGTATAATCCATATAAATAACTCAGTTCTGCTTAATCTTTGTAAATAGTGTGATATTATTTGAAACATCAAGAGTGTTGTACTTCTAAAATAAATTATATAAAATTACAAAATAATCAAAATAAATATGTCTTTTAGATTATTTCTGCTTCAAAAAATAATTGGTTATATTCTTAACTTTTCTGTCCTAGCATAAAGAAAGGTTATTATTCCCTGGTAATATGATAGATGTATGTACACAAACTCAAATACACAAACATATATATGTGCATAAATATACATATATATATACACACACACACATTCTCTCTCTCCCTATATTACACACACACACACACTTTACAGATATGAGTTAGGTTCTATAAATGAGAAAACCAAATATCTCACACAACTGTCTCTCAGAACAAGGTTTCAACCCAAGACATCTGAGTCCTGAGCTCTTCATCACGATGCTAATGTTTTATCTATCCTAAGATATAATGCCATCTTTCCATCTGTAAAATCAGGAAACCTAAATCCTAGTGGCTGTTCTGATAACTATATGACATCAAACGACATGTGCATTTTCTTCCTGGTTCAATTCCTCAAAGAAAGCATTTGGATACCTGTACAAGAGAAATATTATTAATTGATTATCTATCAATACATTTGTCTATTTAAATAATATATTACTTTATTTTCAAGGTAAAACACATGGACTGTCAACAGAGAAAATAGAAACAAATGTTTTATATATATATGTGTGTGTGTATATATATGTGTGTATGTGTATATATATGTGTATATATATTACATGTGTATATATTTTATGTATATATGATTTTTTTGGTAGGAAACATGGAATTCTACCAAATTGGTCTCTCTTTAGCACCCCGGCCCTACGCTGAGGCTTAAGGGACCCAATAAACACTAATAGGAAATATTTATATAGCACTTTCCATGTGCTAGACTTTGTCCTGTGTGCTAGACGAATGGATAGATAGATAGATAGATAGATAGATAGATAGATAGATAGATAGACACACAGATTTAATCCTAATAAAATTCTATAAAGAAAAATTATTATTACATTTTACAAATAAAAAATTGAGGTTATGTAATTTGCGTAAGGTCATATACTCAATAAAAGGCCAAGCTAAGATTAGAAGCTGGGAAATATATCTCCAGAGTGCACTCTCCTCCATATTATGCTATATTGGATCTTAAGTAAGGCTAGTTTATTTTTCCCTAGCCTGAATTTGCAATCAGTTGGGAGAGTTGAAGGAATAGCAATAGACATGAAATAATCATGTTTATTATCGAAAAGGTTGTTAGTGGAGAAATTGACTTTGATGCACAGCAGAAATGGAGGCTCTCATTATTATGCTGGTTGGAACTCCATAACAGACAAACTTATTCATTCTATCACGAGCAGCACTAGATCACCTCAGGCCTCTCCACGTGAGGCATGCCACATAAATCTTACAGCATTAGAAAAGGTGTACACATGCATACTTATTGAGGACAATGTACCCATTGAGAAGAGAAGGGCTGAGCTATTCATGCTTAGTTTCCACCCCCAAATATGTCAAATGGAGGGAGAAAGACCAGGATTGCAGCTCTGATGGAGATTACACTACATGCAAATTAGACATCGTAGAAAAGACTGATACTTCCTAAATTCCTTTCTAAATCACAAGGGATTAGAGTGATAGAGGTTGAAAATCACTGCCCAAGAGCATAATAAAAACCCTGCTGATTTTTTTGTTATATATTATAAAGTTTTGAAATAATTTGAGACTTACAGAGTATTACAAAATAGTTCAGAGAATTCTGGATACATTACACCCAACTTCCCTTAATGTTAAAATCTTAAGTAACCACAGTGCAATTGTTCCAACTGAGGATTAAGAAGCTACAGTGTTATTAACTAAACTACAGACTTCATTCAGGTTCACTAGTTTTTTCCACTAATGTCCTTCTACTGTTCCAAGATCCAATTCAGGATTCCACTTAGTATTTAATTGTCATAGCACTTTAGTTTCCTCCAGTCTGTTACAGTTCCTCCGTCTTTCCTTGCCTTCCACAATCTTGACACTGCAACTCAGGTAATAGATAATACGGTATAATAGATATGCCCTACAAATACCATATACTGGAAGGATTAAACTAGATGGGGCACTAAATAAAACTAGTATATAGTGCATGGTAATTGGTCTAATGCTCAAATAATGGTTAATATCAGTATTATTACTTAAAATGTAAATGTAAACTTTAAATTTGCTGAAATCTTACATATATTTTTCTTTCAACGCTCCCTCGTCTTATCTATAATGCACTTCATCCTGTTTGTTTGTTTTTTGTGAGTCATCTTGATGTCTTTTTGTCTTTCCATGCTCTTTATTTTCCAAGTTTCTCATTATTATTGCCACCATGTCTTCTAGGTATCATTAGACATAGCATACAGTTTCTTGAATTTTTAAATTTCTATTCTGTGGTTACTTATTTTCAAAGGTATGCTTTTTTCATTACGTATCTACAAAAGCAATGAACACTAATAAATAAAATTACTACAAGGATATTGTGGGAAATAAAGATTAATCTCAAGAGTAAAGACTAAAACATTAACCAGCATTGAAGAAAATGAGCAAACAATAAAGTATTCTTATAGAATTAGGCTTACCTTAAATTACCTCTATTGAAAGTTAAACAGTAGATGACAAGTAATCATTGATTAAAGTTTCTTATAAAAAATATTTGTAACAAAGCTATGTAGACAAATTGTTTTTCATGTCAAAGAAAAAGAAACAGAAAAATATGCTTAAATTTGCAATGTCTCACATTCCCTTCTTGAAAACCTGCTTAAAAATTTAGTCCAGGAAAATGCGAGGTGACCCAAAATCGAGAATTGAAGAATGGGAAAATTATATTGTTTGCAAACTTTGAAATCTATTAAATAGATGGAATCATGATGGAATGATTTGTGAAAAAAAGTTGCAAAAATTTAACACCAAAGCAAAATACTGTTGAAAATATTTATTTGGTATAACAATAATACTATAATAGCATGGTAGATCTATAAGCAGGATTTAATTAGACTATACAGAAAAATCTGGAGTCAGAGGCTGAGGAAAAAATAACACACTGATTTCCTACTAAATCAGAAACCAAAATATTGGTTTGTTTATGAAGTATGTCTTTTATTAACTTTAATGGAACTGGAAGATAATTTAAATTAATAACATCATTAAAGAAAAGTAGTCAGAATTTCATAAATTGAAGAATATGGGAAGCTTGCAAAAAGCAGAGAAAAATGAAAGTATTTAAATGTTTGAATAATCAATAAATCAATTATACATAGTTAAAAATATGTGATAGATATATATCACATATATATATATACACATAAAATATGTGTATATATATATAGTATATAAACATATATACTTATATAACTACATACATAGTTACAATTAATTTATTTAAACATATTTGTGTCACACAAACTTATATAATCTGCATATAGAGTGTGCGTGTGTGTGTGCGTGTGTGTGTGTGACAGGATGTTTATTTAGGTCATCGTGGTAATATAAGTATTTTGGCATGAGTGGGAGTAAAAGTAATCCTGGATTATATCTTTCCCCATCTCCTCTCTCTCTTCCACATGCCACAGTTTACAGAGAGAGAGAGCAAGACAGGGATAGGGAGTAAGAGAGAGAGAAGCACCGTTTTAACCAATATTCAAAGAATCAAAGCACATTTTCTTAAAATAGACACAAAATCAGGGTTATGACTTGCTCAGAATCATATATCAATATGAATATTTTGTTTTCCAGTATTATTAAAAAAAACCCACCCTAAATAAATATTGAATTAGGTTACATGAGATTTATGCAATCTCAAAGTCAAATGGCCTGGTTCTGTGGTAATAGTTCTGGGAAATGAACCATGAAAAACTGGCCATGCTTTCCTAAAAGCTGGAAAAAAAACAAAAAGTGAAATTCTTGCACCTCAATCGCATTGGTTTACATTCTGCTAATACTAGTGATGCTTTTTGACTGCCATGTCTTGGCTTAGATCAATGTAACATCCATATCCATTGCAAAACACATCCAAGGAAGACAGCTTGAGGAAGATAGCCACATCCTGAGACTCATTCTTCTAACTTGGGATGAGAGACAAGAGGTTAAAATGAAAGCAAGTGGTGCAAACATTATTTTTCTCCTTATTCCCCCCACCACCTCAGCTTAGTTAATGAGCTTTATTCATTTTACTTCTTGTTTAGCGTATAGTGTTAAAGGGTATTTATTTCATATGGACTACACAGTTTGGCAGGAAGTACATTATCTATAATACATATAAGTTAGGCCACCAACAAAGCCACCTTGTAATAATATACAAAAGTGAAATCTCTTCCATAGAGAGTTTTTTTTTTAATTTCCCACGTTACTATATATATGAAGAGGTGAAACTTAAAATCTTTACAAAGAACTTGATAAAAATTCATTTTTCCATCTGTTCATTAGAGATATACCAGACACAACAAAATGCTAAATGCTATAATAATAACAAAATTGATAAAGATGACAATACACGTAGATAAAATGTATAAATTTTAAGTGTGAAGTATATTCTTTTTAAGCATTACTGAAAAGTTTATACACACATACAGAAACACACACAAAAAACAAGAATATTAATACCAAGAGTAAACTAAGCCATCAAACAAACTCTGAAATAACCAAACGTAAAAATTTTAGTATCTACCTATTAAAAAATCTTATTGATTTAAAGTAGATATTTTTTATATAAACATTAAAAATGAATAACATCTTACTTGTACACATATTGAGCACTATTGCGTATTGCACTAAATTACATATTTACGTACATATTTAAACATATACATATATATTCTTTATATATGTAAATATATATACACAGAATTCGATGATAATACACCAGAATGTTAACAGTTTTCTTTTCTCAGTCTCTCTAGGTAACTCATTACAATTTGATCAATCTCTCCAGAAACAACAGTGAATGAGAAGAATCAACGTTTTAATTTCCGTACCTTTAATGACTGCCTCTCTACAACCTATAAGAAGTCTTTCAGTCATGTTGACAAATGCAAGTAGATTAGCCTATGTATTTTCCCCTACTGAAAACTTTACAGTTCTAATGTAATATTGTATGTCAATTAAAAAAAAACTTCTTTACGGTTCAAACACAAAGAGAAAATGCTTTTTTATATTAAAAAAAACTAAATAAAAAGGAAGGACTAGTTAGAATGATTGAATATAATCACAATGAATTCAGTCTCTCTCCTTGAGAACATATAAAATGTGCTTCATCAAGAAACAAATCTTCAAATGTATGTGACTTTCAATCTTTAAAATCCCTAACATTTATTTCTTTCTAATAGCCTTGAACTTAAGGGCACAGAAGACTACAGAAATAGATTTTTTTTCTGTTTCACTAGATTATTCTTCAAATTAAAAAACAAAACAAAGCATGTTTTATTATAATCAATTAAAATACAGACATATAAAAGTTAATTTTCTCTTACTACACAATTCTACTTCCTGTTAATATAACCAATGATAGGAACTCAATGTGTAACCTATGAATCTTTTTTTAGGTTTATAGAAACTTACAAATATATATAGGGTTTTCTTTGTTGATTTTGTTGTTTTGTTGTTGATGTTTATTTCCAAATCAATTTATCTTGTATAATTGCACTGCAACTTGAATTTTTTTCACTGCATATAGAGATAATTGATAATAGCATAATATAAACATAAGATAATCAACTAGTCCACTATAGATGGACATTAAAGTTGTTTCCATCGCTTCACTAGAGCAAACATTTTAGTAGTAAGCATTTACATGTCCTTGTTACTGATTTATATCTCTGTGGGCTAGTTCTCTAGGTGAAATTTCCAAGTCAAAGGGATATAGGCTCATAAATATCCTTAATGTAAAAAGCTAGAGAAAGAGTGTTAGGAAATGAAGTTGAAAGGGTTGGCTTTGTAATTTAATGTAGGAAATTTGCTTTATTCTAAGTACACTGGGAAGTCTCTGGGGGTTTTAGGCGATGAGGTGATGCGAACGAATATCTTTACAAGATCATCATGGTTGTTGCAATGGGAATTTTAAAAAGCTAATAATCCCTTCTTCGTTGTGAGGAACATTTCTCTATTGAACTGAAAAATTATTTTGGTTTGTTTGTTTTGGGGGGTTTTTGTGTGTATGTGATTCTCTGCACTGATTGCAGCATATCTCTCATATCAACAATAATATTCTATTCCCTTTATTTATTTCTCTGACTGGTTCTACTTACTAGATTTTGAGGTTCTCAAATCACTGAATCTTTGCATAGAGTAGCACAAGGTGTGGTGTCCAGTAAAGATCAGTTTGGTGAATGTTGATCTGAGAACATCTATAAAATAATCGATCAGAATAGTGATATCAAATAGTTAAAGGGATATTTGAACTTCAATGTTGACTAAGTGAACATTCCTTCTAAGAAACTGATTTTATCTAAGACTTTTATGACCAGAAGGAGACAGACATGGAAAAATGGGGAATGAGGTTTTTAGGCTTAGAGAAGACCTAGTACAACAGATTTAAGGAGACCACAAGCATGGCGCAGAAAGAAGGATAAGCATATTTGTAATAGCCACAGATGTTGCTAGATGGTGTAATAAAAGGAGAATTATTATTACTATCATTTTTTTTTTGTGAGGAAGATCAGCCCTGAGCTAACATCCATGCTAATCCTCCTCTTTTTGCTGAGGAAGACCAGCTCTGAGCTAACATCTATTGTCAATCCTCCTCCTTTTTTTTTCCCCAAAGCCCCAGTAGATAGTTGTATGTCATAGTTGCACATCCTTCTAGTTGCTGCATGTGGGATGCGGCCTCAGCGTGGCCAGACAAGTGATGTGTCGGTGCGCGCCCGGGATCTGAACCCGGGCCGCCAGTAGCGGAGCGCGCGCACTTAACTGCTAAGCTATGGGGCCAGCCCCAAAGCAGAATTATTTATCTTCCTCCCCAAATCTCTTATTCTCTCAATCTTAGTAGACAGCACCACAATATACCAAAATATTCAAACCATCATTACAGGATTTATCCTTTCTTTCTTCATTCTTTCAGGTCACAGATGAATATGTAATATTAACTCCTTCACTTTTCCGTGACCCTATATTTAGCAAAGGAGCACAGACCATCACCATCTCTCACCTGGTCTGCTGCAATATCCACACTCAGCGGCTTCCTGCAGCTGCCCCTTCAATCCATTCTGCACCCTGATTTGTCCCTCGCTTTTGTCCACTGTACCCCAACCTCGCTGGCTTTTATGTGAGCTGGAATTTGTTTTCCTTATTTATCATTTGACTTTTAAACTTAGTTTAAGGCATCCTTTGTAATACAGTTTTATTTAATTTCAAGTAGCCAAACCCATCAATCCTTTTATTTATGACTTTGAACTTCTAAATCTTGCTTAGAGGAGGCATTCCACATCATCAGATTAAAAAAAATTTGGTTAGCCTCCTAAGATTTTGAACCCTTTATAGTTTACTTTTTCAAACAATTGTGTTGAGATACAATTTATATACCATAAATTTTACCTGTTTTGAATGGATAATTCAATGATTTTTAGTACATTTATAGAGTTTTGCCACCATTGCTGCAATCTGATATTGGAAAAATTCCATCACCCCAAAAGATACCTCATGCACATTTCTACTTAATTCTAGTTTCCATCCCTAGTCCCCACTAATCTGGATTCAGTCGCTATAGATTTTCCTTTAAGGATATTTCATATAAATGGAATAATAAAATGTGTAGTCTTTGTGTTTAACATAATGTTCCTGAAGTCCAAATTGGTAGTCAGTTCTTTTTATTGCCAAATAGTATTCCATGGGATAGATACATCTCATTTTTTTATTTGTTCACTAGCTGATGAACATTTGGATTCTTTCTACCTTTTAGCTATTATGAATAACGCTCCTATGAACAGTTGCATACAAGTCTTTTTCATTTTTCTTGGGTAAATACCTGAGTAGAATTACTTTAGTAGAATTACATTACTAGGTAAGTGGTAAGTTTATGTTTAACTTCTTTAGAAACTGCCAACTATTTCCAAACGTTTGCATCATTTTACATGCCCACTATTAGTTGGTGAGAGTTCCAGTTTCTCTACATCTTTGCCTACACTTGTTATTTTCTTTCTTTTTGATTAAAGCCATTCTTGTAGGTAGGTGTGAAGTAATATCTCGTGGTTTTATTTATTTATTTATTTATTTTATTTATTTATTTTTTTTTTTGTGAGGCGGACCAGCCCTGAGCTAACATCCAATGCCAATCCTCCTCTTTTTTGCTGAGGAAGACTGGCCCTGGGCTAACATCCATGCCCGTCTTCCTCTACTTTATATGGGACGCCGCCACAGCATGGCCTAACAAGCGGTGCGTCAGTGTGCACCCGGGATCCGAACTGGCGAACCCTGGGCCGCCGCAGCGGAGCGCGCGCACTTAACCACCTGCGCCACCGGGCCAGCCCCTCGTGGTTTTATTTTATATTTCCCTACTGACTGATGATGTTGTGTACCTTTTCATGTGCTTAGTGGCCATTCTTATATATTATTTGGAGAAATGTCTACTCAAATATTTCATTCATTTTTAATTGAATATTATCTTTTTATTGAATCGTAGGAGTTCCTTTTCATATTCTGAATACAAGCCCTTTCTCAGGTACATGATTTACAAATATTTTCTCCCACTCTGTGGTTCATCTTCTACTTTTATTACTCTTGTCTTTTGAAACACAAAGGTTTTAATATTTGTGAAGCACAATTTGTCTATGTTGTTGTGGTTTTTGCTTTATGGATCCTGCCTTTGGTACCATATCTAAGAATTCTTTGCCTTGTATAAGGCTTCAAATATTTTCTTTTGTGTTTTCATCTAGAAGTTTTACAGTTTCAGCTCTTACGTTTGTCTCTATTATCCATTTTGAATAAATTTTTGCATGTAATGTGAGGTGAAGGTATAAACTCGTTATTTTGCATGTGGGTATTCAGTTGTCTCAGTACTTGATGAAAGGACTGTTCTTTCTCCCTTGATTTGCCTTGACATCCATGTCAAAAATTAATTGATCATACACACAAGGATTTGTTTCTGGGCTGTCAGTTCTGTTACATTGATCTATGTGTCTATCTTTATCCCAGTAACATATTATCTTGGTGTGACAATAGCTTTATAGTAAATTTTAAAATCGAGAAGTGTAAGGCCTCCAATTTGATTTTCTTTTTCAAAATATTTTTGTATTTAATAGATCATTTGCACATCCATATAAATTTTAGGATAAGTTTGTTAATTTCTGAGAAAAACTGTCCTGGGAATGTGATAGAGATCGTGTTGAATTCATAGATCAGTTTGGAGAAAATTGCCATCTTAACAACATTGAGTTTTCAATCCATACACATGAAACTTATTCTTCATTTACTTAAACTCCCTTTAATTTCTCTCAGTAGTATTTTCTAATTTTCAGTGTAAAAGATTTGTACTTTTTGATAAATATACTCCTAAGTGTTTTTTTTTTTTTTGGAAGCTATAGTGAATGGAATTATTTTCTTAATTTTAAGTTCATTGTTTGTGCATAGAAAAACAAAGTTCCTTTTTCAAACTCAATATATCTTTTCTTGTATAAATAATTATATGGAAAGCAGTGTGTAATAGGAAGAAACAGATTTTCTGGTCAAACAAATATTCTGTCATTATTATCTATGGAACATTGATTAAGTTATCATATTTGGATCATTTATAGTATTTCTACTAGAATATTAAAAAAAAAAAATCTCTACCTTACAAGGATTCAGTAATTGCTATTTGTGACAAACTTTGTAAAGCATCTTGCTTCTTTTCTAATAGGCAGTTAATTAAATGCGGTTAAAATTATTTTCTATGTATTTCTCATGTGAGATAAATTCTTAATTATTTTAAATAACTAGACTGAATATTCTTGAGCATATATCTCATTCCAACTTTTGATATGATAAATTATATATTTTATAATAAATAATATATGTATATAATATAAAATTGATATATTAATATAAATATATACAATATGTATCCAATATAAATTGTATAAACATGTGTGTGTATATATGTGTGTATGTGTGTGTAAATGACAGGAACTCAGAAATAGACAACGGATATGAATTCTGATAAAAAACCAACTCCGTTGAACTGAACACAGAGGCAAGGATTTATACAGGGAGGGGACAAGACAAAGTCATTATGGCAATGTCATTACAGATGGCAAAAATAGTCAAAGTTGCAATTGACTAGTCAGGAAAAAAGAGTTTTTTTACGTAACTGAAATTCACACATCAAGTATTCCTAAATTCAACTTTACCTTTACGAGACTTGCCCTTATTATTCATGTTTACCTTTATTTCTCATGTACATTAACATAACTTTGTGCATTAAACTGACCCCTGCACTCTGTAGATTTAACTATTTTTTTTAGCTGGACAGAAAATCCAAATAAAATTGACACATCATGTGAAAACAAATAAAGTTATATTTCTGGGCCGGCCCCATGGCTTAGCGGTTAAGTGCGTCTGCTCCACCACTGGCGACCCGGGTTCGGATCCCGGCCACGCACTGACGCACCGCTTCTCCGGCCATGCTGAGGCCGCGTCCCACATACAGCAACTATAAAGATGTGCAACTATGGCATACAACTATCTACTGGGGCTTTGGGGGAAAAAAAAGGAGGAGAATTGGCATGGATGTTAGCTCAGGGTTGATCTTCCTCACAAAAAAATAAATTAAAAAAAAAAAAAAGTTATATTTCTTATTATTTGCCATTTTAGACATCATAGGTAGAAAGAAACAGTGATTATTGTTTTTACTTAAAGTGGAACTATCCCATAGTCTTACTTATGAATATTTATTTTATACATCTCTGTAATTGTTATGTTAATTAGATTACTTATATCTAATCAGCTACTTTGTTCAGGTAACAATTTTCTGTAGAATCATGTATTTCATTAGTACCTTTTTTTTTCAAAAATTTTATCAGAAGGAATTTCAAAGGCCATATTTTGTTGAAAAAACACTAGCCTTCTTGATACAGTGTTGTCCATTTCAGTCTAAGGCATGAAATAACATTTTGACCTATTTGCTGCTATGAAACTTCTCAGAATCCGTCAGTAAAAGAGTCAAGTGCTCTGCCTTCCCAGGAATTTGAGCTTGGTGGAACTCATGCATCTGCACTCATCCTCTTGTGCGAAGGAAGTAATTACAAGTGTTCGAGCCAAATCCATAAATCATGATGTGGTGAGAACTCTGGTTTCCTCTGATGTCCGTCTTAAGTGAATGCCACCTCAATGGCAGTTGATACCCCTAAACTGCTCTTGCAAACGGTTATTACATTTGAACTTTGAAGACTTTAAAGCAATTTGTATTCTCTGATGGGCTTTTGTCTTTGAGATGCCCTTCCCCTTGTGATCCAAACGGAATGTCAATGTGGGACCTTTGGTTCAGTCACATTCATGAAAGTAGCAAAAATAATCATATATTTTAAACCTCCACAGCAGTGCATTTCAAAAATACCTGTGCACGCACACACACACACACACGCCACGTATGTTTGTTCAAGTATATAGTACATAAATCAGTTTTAGAAATTTTTTTTCAATCTCTCCTTTTGCTTAATTTGCTGCCCAATATTAACTTTCCCTCTTTTGTGCCCTTTATTTATAGCTATTTATTTCTCCTAATTCTTTTTCCTTTGTCAATCTAAATAAAGAGGTAAACAGAGGTAAGCTCAAAATTATCAAAAAGATGAGTTTATTCAGGAATAGCAGAAGAATTGCAATTCGGGACACACAAGCTATAGCTACAGTGAGTCTGTTGAGGGTTTGGGGAGGCTGTATTTATGGGCAGGGAATTGGTCAGTGGTCACTTCATATCAATTTTGGGAAACAGTTCAAGTTTTGCTTATGATTTCCAGAGGCATAAGTAAGAAATGACCCAGGTCAAGTTAGTCTTGCAAAATAAGCTAAATTAAACTTTACATGACTCAACTGGTTTGTCTGCTCAGGGAATTTTCAAGGACGGTTTCTATTTGTTTTTGATTTTAACACCTTCCTGTCTCTAAGAGCAAAATTCTGAACACAAACTGGGCAATCAGCAGAAATAAATTTACGAGAGAGAGTATGGCTTAGTTAGAAGCATTATAGCTTGTATGAATTACAAAGGAAAACAGAGTTGTGCTCAAAACTCAGTTTTTCCATTGATCAGATGTATGGGCTTATCTTTCAAAACCTCAAGACACGTGGACTATTATAGCTTGTGTATGAAATGAATTATTAGACATCCTTTTTATTTCTAGACAGAACAATATAATGTTTGATTAACTAGGAGCGGTAAATCACTACATGTTGAAGATAATTTGCATGTGTCATTTACCACTCCTCTCAAAAAAAATCACCTAATGGAAATATTTTCATAAGAAAAACGATCCTTTCCTTTCTTTTGAAAAAACATTGAAAATGTATTTCTCAATGATATATTCCACTGTACTGACCTGAACTCTTCACTAAAATTAAGTTTATAAATCACAACATAATTTCCTGCTCTGTTTAAGCTCAAACACTCATATTTGAGGTAAAGATGTAGATAGAAATAGACAGTATTAAACACTCTTTGCCTCAATGTTTCCCACGGTGTGGTGACCAAAAACCGTGTAGACCTCATTCCTCGCAACACTAATCAAGGGGGAAATTGTAAGTCATACCTTCCCTAAATTGCATGTCTTTTCCTTAAATTCTCCTTGGGAATTTGTGTTCAGTCATTAGGGCTAAAGAAGAGGCTTTAATTAATAACTTCCCAGAGGTATTTGTATTTTAAATAGAAAAACATAAGAAATGAAATTATCTTTAAGACTAAAAGAAGTGAAACAATAATGACAAAATTATAATTATAGGAACTCCTTTTTGTTACTGATATTTCATGGGCACCATGCTATTTATACATTGTCTTATGTAAACAATAGCCATTAAGCTATCTAGTTATCATATTACAAAGTAGAAAAAGGAAGATCAGGTATGTTAAAAATTTGCTGGGAATCGTATGGGAAATAAATGGCAAAGCTGGGATGTGAACTCGTGTTTGCTTTATCACCATGATTGTTAATTGATACTTTATATGGTTATTAACCCTTAACATACATTAACTTCTTGTCTTCCCAACTGCAATAATACAAAATGAGAACCCACAATACAGATGTTTAATCTGTTACTAATATAATTAGGAGGTAGTTACAAAAGTAAACATTGGGGGGGGCAATCTAGGTATTGAAGATGAAAAATGATGGTGGGAAAAAATGAAGAAAGTGAAGGGCAAGCAGGCAAAGGGCATTGTGTTAGGATGTAGAGGTGGCAAGTGGGAAGAAGCAAATAGATTTAATTTTATTTTTTTCCCTCAAAGCCCCAGTAGATAGTTGTACATCATAGTTGCACATCCTTCTAGTTGCTGTATGTGGGACGCGGCCTCAGCATGGCCGGAGAAGCGGTGCGGCGGTGTGCGCCTGGGATCCAAACCCGGGCTACCAGCAGCGGAGTGCGCGCACTTAACCGCTAAGCCACGGGGCTGGCCCCAGCAAATAGATTTAAAGTGCGATCTATATAAATCCATAAACATTACACAATGGATTAACTTGCTATTCTGTCATATTTTAAATGTAAAAACACATTGCAAAGCTATCAAAGTTTTATTGATCCTTCAAGTGGATTATATATTAAAATAAAGTTTTTGAGTTTTGAGTCAGCTGGAAGTAGAGACCCAGCTCCCAAAATTTAGGTAGAATTTTATAGGATTACTTTGTTATTATTCCCTGTTTACTGCAAAAATCATAATCATGAAACTAGAGTAAAGACATTATAATACAAATATTTTTTAAATAATAACTTGGAAAAATTCAGACACCAGTTATACTGTAGGAAAATATTTGTCATGCTGTGAAATATGCTGATGAAATTTATTAAATTAGGAAGGCAATAAGAATAATTATAAACAATAGAATTGCACAATTCAAAATTCTTTTGCTTGCACAAAAAGAATTGGTGATTAATTGCACATCAGCAATTATTTACTAAGCAATGATTACCTCCATCTCTGTAAAAGTTAATTCTTCTACAAAGTGCTTAAAATATTCCCAGGGAGTAACTTATCATCAGCATATTCTAAATATTTTCTAAATTGGAAATTGCCTAGAAAACTGTCAGGTCTTTCTTTTTACTATTTGTCACTGACAAGTTTTAAGTGCATTAGGATGGAAAAGGGGGCACGCAACTCATACAGCCGTGGAGTGTTATTCACTTTCTTTCCACTTTTCTGAACAGATTCATCTTGCTTACATTTTATATGAAGTCGGTTGGTTATACAGGATACATAAAGCATTAGTAAAAGTACACCAAGATTCTAGTGCCCTAAAAGGCTTGATTTGTTTGACTGCTTTATTTGTTCTACAAATAAAATTGTTGAGCACCTATGACGTATCTGGATTTGGTCTAAGAGTTTGTAATTATACGTATCTTAGAAATAAGGGTCTCAGATTGGGGTTCATTGATTCCCAAATGAATATTAGTTAAGCATCTTCTATTCTTCAGAAGGATTTTGATAAATGTGTATTCTTAGTGTCTGCTTGTTCCAGGTACATTAGAAGAGAAAATTCATTTGCAACTTTACATGCATTTTGCAACAATTAGTGTTAATTAAAACAAATGGCCTGGTTAAGTTAAAGCAATACTCTATTAAGAGCCCTGGGTATCTTAAAAACAATATTGAAGATTAGATATACTCTCAGGGGTATAATTAAGGAATACTAATAGACAAGGGGAAAAAATGAAAGTCAAGAGATCATTTCTACCCTCAACTCTGCAACTTCCTACTATGTTACAGTGAGTAAATGGTGTAGTTATTTAGAAATTTAGTTTATATTTTATAATCTGTGGATTATAGTATCTATTCATCTTAATTCACAGCTTACTGTGCTTAGTACACAGAATTTCTACTTAGGCTATTTATGTGAAAGGATGCATTTATTTATTACATAAGTGTTGTATAATGTGCTGGAGAAGTAAAGATTAGTAAAACCCAAAGCCTGCCTTTAAAAGACCCCTTAAAGTTCTCTTTAAGGCCTTTATAGTTTATTGGGGGGAAAAAAAAAGAGTCAATTACTATACCACGTGCCCAAACAATAGAGAAGATCGTGGAGGGATTTAAGAGAACATAAGAGGAATACCTAAACCTTGGCTTCAATTTTACACCAAAGGGATGATGACTCTCAAATATACAACTTAAGCCTAGATCTTGTTATTTTTTCCCCTGAACTGCAGACCTAAATATTCAACTTCTTACGGTATTTATTCCTTTGGATTTTTCACAAGCATCTTAAATGAACAGGTCTATCATTGAAATAATCTATCCTCCCAACAACTACAACTAGTGATTCCTCTAGTTTTCCTTATCACGGTAAATAGTATTAACATCCAACCAGGCGCTCAATTCTTGTCTAGTTTCCCAGCTGCTTCCAAAGCTAATCTTTCTTTTACTTTCTAAACTCCAGCTATATTGGACTACTTTTAGCCCTCTAACGTACTCTCTCTCACCCCATTTCTTTCTCTCAGGCTATTTCCTCCTAGGGAATAATTAGTTACAAATAGGGAAGGGTTTCATTTACTATGAGGCGTACTGCAGTGGCAGCAGAATTTGAAGGGATTTAACAAAGACAAAGTAGAAGACGTCAATAAGAAGGAGAGGTTGCAAGTACTACTTAAAGAAAGGAAGGTCTGGGTTTAGAGAGATTAATAGAAGCATTTTGTCTCATAATAGTAAGAGGATATATCATTCTTTTTAGGATGATACCATAGAAGTTTTAGTGCACTGCCTTTTCTCCTACTCTTCACATTTAAATCCATAAAAAGTCGATAGAGTCTGTCTCCTTAATGTTTCCATATCAATTCTTTTTACATCACTGTCAGAGTAGTTATCATGGTCCAGATCTTATCATATATACTTGCCTTACCTAAAGAAAAGGTTGCTCTATGTTTGTGTGTGTAAGCGCTTTCTTACTTTTGATTTCTACAAGATGCTCCAGGCTGTTTTGTATACTTCCGTCCCCAGTCCTAAAGTCAGCAAATTCTCCACGGAGCCCTGGTTCCTCTGTTAGAGAATGGTATTAGAAATCAAGACCTGGTGTGTTAGGTGTGCTCCTGGCTACTAGGGTGTCAGTACTTCTAGGCTGTCTCAGCTGACACCAAATAAATATATGTGTGTGTATTTCAACCCATGTATATACACAAAACTGTACATGTGCCTATAGGTAACCATCTGTTTCTACATTAGTAAGCATGAGTTAATAATGATATATCCAATTCTGGTTCACTGCTACAAGGATTTTTTAGCCTTGTCCTCTTGTTTATCTGTCACCTCCTACTCCAACTATGAGAAACAGCTCCCACCATCCCTCATCTACTTAACTAATCAGTAAATTCCCCTATAAATACATAGTGATGTCTTAATCCATTC
Source organism: Diceros bicornis minor (assembly GCF_020826845.1). NCBI lineage: Eukaryota > Metazoa > Chordata > Mammalia > Perissodactyla > Rhinocerotidae > Diceros > Diceros bicornis. The sequence goes on from NC_080766.1 coordinate 21,140,122, forward strand.
AGGCTGCTATAACAAAATACCACAGACTGGGTAGCTTATAAACAAATTTATTTCTCACAGTTCTAGAAGTTGGACAGTCCAAAATCAAGGTGCCAGCATTGAACAAGCTGGGGATCTCTCTGCAGCCTCGTTTTTAAGGTACTAATCCCATTCATGAGGGCTACACCCTTGTAATCTAATCACTTCCCAACAGCCCTACCTCCTAATCCTGGGGGTTTAAAATTTCAACATATGAATTTTATGGGGGCACAAACATTCAGACCCTAGTAATCTGTATTAGAATTATTAACCAGAATCTCTATGGGAAACACCTTTATCAAATTGAATGCAGTGCTTATATATAGTTTCTTAGACTTTTAATCTTCCAGATCCCTCATTTCTAAAGGTCAGTGAACTTGTTTTATATACTGTAATATAGTTAGTTATTTTCATATTCTGCGTTCCATTTTGTGATCTCCTGACCTCCTAAATGACTTTTTAAAATTTTTGTACATTTAGGTTCATTCTTTGTGCTATAAAGGTATATGAATTTTAAAAATGTATCATTTCATGTTTTTACAATTATAGTATTATACAGAATAGTTTTATGGTCCAAAAAAATTCCCTGTGACATAACCCGCAATCTTCTCTTTCTTCTTCCAAACCCTTGGAAACCACTGATCTTTTTACTGTCTCTATAGTGTTGTTGTCTTTTCCAGAATGTCGTATAATTGGAATCACAGAGCATGCAGCCTTTTCAGATTGGCTTCTTTCACTTAGCGATATGCATTTAAGATTCATCTGTGTCTTTTCATGGCTTGATAGTTCATTATCTATGTATGCATGTACCACAGTTTTGTTTATCCATTCATCTTTTGAAGAATATTTTGGTTATTTCCAGTTTTTGGTGAGTATGAATGAAGTGCTATAAACATTCATGCACAGGCATTTTTTGAATATACGTTTTAAATCAGTTGGATGAACACCTAGGAGCACAATTGCTGGGTTGTATTATGAGACTATCTTTAAAAGCTTTGTAAGAAACTGCCAAATTGTCTTAAGTGACATTTTGCACTCCCAAGAGCAATGAACAAGTTTTCCTGTTTCCCTACCTCCTAGCCAGCATTTCCTATTGTCAGTTTTTTGGATTTTAACCATTCTAATAGGTTTGTAATGAAGTCTTATTGTTTTGTGGTTTTTTTTGGTTTTTTCTTTTTTCTTTTTTTTTTGAGGAAGATTGGCCCCGAGCTAACATCTCTTGCCAATCTTCCTCTTTTTCTTTTTTCTCCCCAAAACCCCAGTACATAGTTGTATAGCCTAGTTGTAGGTCCTTCTAGTTCTTCTATGGGGGCCGCTGCCTCAGCATGGCTTGACGAGCGGTGAGTAGGTCAGCGCCTAGGATCTGAACCAGCTAACCCTGGGCCACTGAAGCAGAACGCACGAACTTAACCTCTCCGCCACTGGCCCGGCCGCTTATTTTTGTTTTAATTTTCATTTCTCTGGTGGTAAATTATGTTGAGCATCTTTTCATATCTTTATTTTCCATCTATATGTCTTGGGTGAGATATCAGTTCAGAAATTTTGCCAATTTTTTAGTTGTTTGTTTTCTTATTGTTGAGTTGTGAGAGTTCTTTGTATATTTTGGATACAAATCCTTTATCAGACATGTATTTTGCAAATATTTTCTACCCAGTTTGTGGTTTATTCTTTTATTCTCTTTATAGTGCCCAGTCCAAGAACATGGGCCCCCGTGAGTTACTTGCTTTCATGGCAGTCCACAGTCAACCTCCAGAAATTCATCAAAATTACCATCTAAGTGTTTCTAACAGTTTATGGTTCCAACAGCTTCTGCTGTTGAAGGTAAATTGCTTTCTCTATCATTGATTTGCCTGAGTTCAGCTTGATGTTACTTTTCTTCTTGATCTATTTAACATATAGACTCTGACATAAATGTATGCCTTGGCTAACTAAATATTGAGTGTCTGTTAATGGACTGTACTTAAGAGATTCTTATCTCAAGATTTAGTAATATCTGAAAATGTATAATCAAACTATAAAATATTCATGAGTCCATACTGATATATATGACCTCAGTCTAACCATCAGAAAATCATCAGACAAATCCCAATTAAGAGTCATTCCAGGGGGCCAGCCCCATGGCCGAGTGGTTAAAGTTCCACATGCTCCACTTCCCGGGCCCAGGTTCATGGATTTGGATCTCAGGCACAGACCCACTCTACTCCTCAAATATGCTATGGAGGCATCCCCCATACAAAGAAGGAAGCTTGGCACAGATGTTAGCTCAGGGCAAATATTCCTCACAAAAAAAACGGAACAAATAAAAAAGAGTATTCTATAAAATATCTGACCAAGACTCCCAAAACAGCCGATATCATCAAAGACACACAAAGTCTGATAAACTATGACAGCCAAGAGTAGCGTAAGGACGCGTGATGACTAAATGTAATGTAATATCATGGATGGAATCTTAGAACAGAAAAAGGACATTAGTTAAAAACTAAGAAATCTGAATAAAGTATAGACTTTAAATAATAATGTATCAATTTTTGGTTCATTTATTTTGACAAATGAACCATGCTTTTTATAAAATATTAGTAATAAAATAAACTGGATCTAACATATATGGAAACTCTATACACTGTTGTTGCCATTTTTCAGTAAATCTAAAACTGTTGTAAAATAAGAAAGTATTAGTACTAGTCTTAATAACTCATTATTATTTATTTGTTTGGGTTTTCCTAGAGAAGGGCAAACTGACATAACCATAGACAGACCCCCTTCCTTCTTTTGTATCATTATTCATGCATGTGTCAAAAACCTTTCCATGTACTTCAAATTCAAGAACTTAACTTATCCAAATCTCCATAATATTCTTGTTAACTACAAGATATAGTTATAAGTTAATTTCTCCATTCAGAAAACACTGACATCACTAGGTTCTGTACAATGTGGGGAAAGAGCCACGAAGAAGTTAGATACAGTCCATGCTCACATGGAAATTACAATCTATCCAGGAATGTAGATATTGAACATATGATTAAGTGCTATGGAGTCAAGCAAGATATTAGGGAAGTGTATAGCTGAGACACTTAGCTAGACTGGGAACCAAGAAAGTCTTTCCAAAGAGCACGAAAGCTCTGGCCTCGTGATGAGAGGGATTTAAGCGAGATAGCTTATGCATATGGTGCAGGGCTAGTGGGAGTTGGGTGGGCAGATGAATGTGGAGAGGAAGTGTGCTCCAGTTGGAAAATAACTGGTAACTGTATGAAGCAGGAGAAAAGCACAGGATATTTGAGGAACTGAAAGAAAGCTACAACTGGAGCATAGAAAACAAGGAAGAAACAAGTGAGATATAAGACTGGAAAGAAAGCAAGCCATGGAGTTTCCAGAAAACGTGTAAAGATGTAGTTCATGAGAAAGAAAGGAGACAACCTCTAAAATGTTTTAAACAAGGATGTGTATAGTTATATTTGAGTTTTAAAGTTCACTCACACTCCACTACAGAGAAAAACGTATGGGTTGTTGAACAAGAGTGGATCCTGTGAGACAGGTTAGGAGTGAAGATGGAGACTTCGATTCAGGGCTTGGCAATTTAGAGAAGGGGAGATGTGGAGGGTTTGAGATATTCAGATGCCAAAATTATCCTAACTTGGTGAGTGGGGGAGGGAGTCAAAGATGAGTCCCAAATGTCTGGCTTGAGTAATTCAGAAGATAATAGTGCCCTTTAATGTGGTAGGAAACCACTGAAGAGAAAGTTATGTGATATAGAAAATGCCAAGTTTGCCTAGTTAAGGCGTGTGAGAATTCAAATACATAAATTAAACACACAGATATATATCTGGAGGAAATCAAAAGACAATTTTGAATAGTGATGCACTTTTGGGAATGGATAACTTGGAAGGAAAATGTTAAGTGAGAGGGGAGCCGAAAGCAGAATGTTCAAAATCTCCCACCCTCTGAAGAATTGGTTAGAAGAGGAGGAACTAAAAAATAATGAAAAAGATGAAAGTCACATAGAGATAAACAAAAAATCATGAGTAGGATGTGACGGAAGCAGAGGAAAAAGTCCACCATGTCTAATGTTGTCGATTTTTTAAGTAAGATGAAAATTAGAAATTACGCAAGAAATTTGGAAAATAGTGGTTGAAATTTTGTGTGCCTAAATATTGCTGTATTAGAATAGTTTCATTGAGCACTTTTTTCTTTATGGAATATTACCAGGCTGTGTTTTCTACTTTCCCAGTTTCACTAGGGATATTTGAAGCAGGGAAAAATAACTTACACTCTCAAATTTTATGAGTAGATTCAATTGAGGCAAATGTATTATATTATAGATATATTGATCTTTAAGTCAAGAAATGCATTTTGACCTTGAGTATTCCCAGGAAATCTCAATATTACAAGATCTTCATCTCAAGAATTTTTGCTAATTTCTTTTCCTGAGAACCTTTGAAAAATCTAGAAGTCACAAGTACTTGCGTATTCAACCAGTCAATGATATGTTACTTTTTTTTACACATGTTGAGTATTGGATGTAGACTACAATTATCTTTTAATCTTTTATCTTTTTCTTGAAAAGTGAGTAAACTATTATGAATCAAAAGTTTAAGAGCTAGACAGCATTGGGATTAAATTTTAGTTTTGTCTTCTGAAATTTAACTTAACCCACTCTTAGGTTGTTTATAAAATCAGGATCATGCAACCTCTTAGGTATACTATAAAGAGTAATTGAGATAAATCCACAAAAAGCTTCTCACTGAGTCTGGAAAAATCAGTGTCCAGTAAAAACTCTAGTTATCATCAAGATTACCATCATCATTATCTGTTTTCCTCACATTGATTCAATTAACTGGTTATGATAGACTATGATTCCTTTATATGCTACTGACTAGGATTGCATATCCTACTTCCAAATAAAGACACATAAAGAAAATAAAATTAAAATCCTGTTTCTCTCATCATATGGTATTATTACATTTTATGAGAAAGTTATTTTCTTCATCTAATGAGAATTGCAGGAGATTTTTCATACTTTAGTCTTCTGACATCCTAGTTTCTGCAAGTTTGGAGTCAAGTAAAGAATGTAAAATAGAAATAAACATCTGTAACACAAAAGGTAGAAAAGGATATGTCTTAAGGAAAAAAACAGATAAAATGCTATAGGAGTACACAAAAAGTAGCCATTTTTTAGCTTAGAGAATTGAAGAAGCCTAAATGGAAAAAGGATCATTTGGCTTAATCTAAAAGGATGCTTAGAAATGTGAAAAGAGTTGGGGGAAAGCTATTTCATTTTGACAAAAGTATATTTTCAGAGGCATGAAATCTGAAAATAGCCCAATTTCATGGGGTACATAATAGTTCAATTTGATTGGAGAATAGGAGACAAGAGGTGGGCCAGTGAAAAATAGTCCGCGTCAGCTTCCCCAAAACCTTAAACTTCAGGCATTATTTGTAACTTATTATATGAGCAATGCAGTAGGTTTATATTTTGATTACATTCCTGGAATAATCAGAATAAGAAAGATAAATCTGGCACAATACACAGGATGGATTGTGGAGGTGTGGACGAGATCCTGGGCTAGGAGAATGCCGATGGAGTAGAGAAGAATAGAGAGAGAGAGAATTTAGTGTTTCTCCAATACTCTTGTCCTAACAAGGAGAAGCCTGCTGTACCTATCCCAGCCTGGGTCTTTCTATCCTTTCTGGGCATGAGTGTCTAAATACGTCCAACGGAACATTTATAAAGACAAATCTTTGGAAGAAGTAAAATAAAAAGGCAGACAAAGTGTATAAACAGTCATCATTTGTAACGTAAGTTCATTAAGTTCTTCTAGATGCTCCTTGTTCATAACAGTGTTCCCAAATATCTAGAATAAAATAGTATTGCTCAAAAATTTCCTGAATGTTTAGGGATGCTAGAAAGAAAAAATGTTGATATGAAGCAATGAGGTATAAATTGTTGAAACAAAAACAAAATCAGAAAGTTTAAATTGAGATAGAAAACAAATAAGTTATCTGAGCTAAATAAAGGTGTTTGAGCTGATCTTACAGGATATCTGCAATCTTTAGGGAAGGTGGAAGGAAACTGGTAGAGACAAGCCATCCAATGAACCACTGATGTAGTCAGCTATGCTGTAACTGCTGAGTTTCTTTGTAGAACTAAACACGTGTTCCACGGAAGGCATGGGCATATCTGGAATTCTAAGTTAAGAACTAATTCAAGGCAAATGCATAAACGGGGGACCAGTTTTGGGGCTTGCTTGCTGGACTTGTGTCAGATGACCTCATCTAACCAACTCTGCATGCCATTGGTAGTGAATGAGAGTACTTTTCATACTTAAAACCAATCAGAATCGCAGGCTAGTGTATACTCTCTACATCCGGGTGAAACAGATTAGGGCTGAGGTTGAGCCCCTAGGTCAGCAGGCTGCTGCTGGATGTAGAAGCAATCTATTTCAAACATGGAGCTAAATTATGAGAAAATACAGAGAACTGCAAGTTAAGGTAAATCCAAGAGTGCTAGTTCTTTGAGCTCTTGGGTGTGAAATAAAGTAAATTCAGGTACTCTAACATAAATCTAAAACTTACCACCAATTATACTCAGAGGATACTCGAGGGTACTCAAAGATGTGGATGTCTGTATTTTCATTCTGGAAAATATTCAGATTTTTTTCAGGGGCAAAGAACATACCTCAGTATTTTTTAATATTTTGTAATAATGATAGTGTTAAAATTATACAATTCTTTAAGACTTTTTAAAATATTTAAATTAGAAATCTCCAAAAATATGAACAAGATATCTAAACAAACACTGAAAGAAAAAGACATAAGCCATCAATTCCTGCCTTCTGTGATTACTTCTCTGTCATCTGACTTTGGGGAACTTTAGAAAAATGTAGCAATTCAAGAATACTGATGGCTTCATGTATTGAATCTGTAAGGACAAAGTCCCAAGTTTTCATGATATTTCACAGCTTTTTGTAATAACCCACAGTAAGTTTGTCCTCTGGTTGTTCTTAATATAGTTATTTTATTTTTTATTTTTTTTAACTTTTCTTAACTTGAAGTGACCCCAGGGAAATCTAGTTCACAGAACAATATTAGTGAAGAATTTTGCTTTTGTATTAAACGATCATTCATGAAAACACACACCCACTAGAGCCGTAAAAATCCATTGTACTGCCCAAATGTGACATGGCCTCTCACTTGATCCATTCCGGGGGGCAGGGCCCTGCAGGCTGTAGGCTCCTGGGAAGTGATTACTGAAGTGAAGTGGATTACTCAGGTAAGAAAAAAGGTGAAATGTATGGCATTCCTGAGGGCACAGTGCATTCCCACTGCTCCAAAATTATTGGATATTAAAAATAAATTTGATTAAAAATAAAATAAAAAATTTGATAGCAGATATCAGCTCCCAGTAATACCCTAAAATTATATACTTTGGTTAATCTTTGGAAAGCCATAACAGCTTACACACACACACATACACACACACACACACACACACACAATACTTCAAATAAGAACAGATCATGTAACCAGAAAAAGCAATAAATGTTAGGATCTCAACCTTCCCCGAGCAGGATCTCTACCCAAATTTTTAGCAACCACTGATTTTTTAATGTCTCCATAGTTATACCTTTTCCAGAATGTCATATAGCTGGAATCATACAGAGTTTCATCTTTTTTTTCTTGTATTGACTTATTTCACCTAGCAAAGATGCATTTAAGTTTCCCCCATGTCCTTTCATGACTTAATACTTCATTTCCTTTTATCACTCAATAATATTCTAGTCTCTGGATGCACCACAGACTTTTTACCTATTGAAGAACATCTTGGTTGCTTCTAATTTTTGACAATTATGAATAAGGCTGCTATAAACATTTGTGTGAAGCTTTTCGGGCAGTTGCAGTGTTCAACTTATTTGGATAAATAGCAAGTAGAGTAATTGCTGGATCACATAACAAGAGTATATTTAGCTTGCAAGAAACTGGGAAATTGTCTTCCAAAGTGGCTGTATCATTTTGCATTCCCACCATCAATGAATGAGTGTTCCTTTTTCTTCACATCCTTGTCGGTATTCAGTGAATTGTCAGTGTTTTGGACTTGAGCCATTCTATAGGTGCGTAGTGGTTTCTTACTGTTGTTTTAATTTGCAGCTCCCTAATGACATATGAAGTGGAGCATCTTCTCATATATTTATTTTCCACCTGTATCTTCTTTGATGAGGTGTCCATTCAGATCTTTTCCTCATTTTTTAATTGGGTTGTTTGTGTTTGTTTTTTTTGTTGTTAAGTTTTAAGAGTTCTTAGTATATTTTGGTTACCAGTCCTTTATCAGATATGTGCTTTGCAAAGATCTTATCCCATTCTATGGTGTGTCTTTTCATTCTCTTAACAGTGGATTTCACAGAACAGAAATCTTTAATTTTGATGAAGTTCAACTTATTAATTTTTTCTTTCATGGATGGTGCTTTTGAGATTATATCTAAAAAGTCATCGCCAAACCCAAGGTCTCCTATATTTTCTCTTCTGTTTTCCTGTAGGAGTTTTATAGCCTTTTATTTTACATTATGGTCTACGATCCATTTTGGGTCAATTTTTGTGAAAGTTGTAAGATTTGTTTAGCTTTATTTTTTGCATGTGCATGTCCACTTGTTCCAGCAACATTTGTTGAAAAGACTGTCTTTTCTGCATTAAATTGCCTTTGCTCCTTTGTCAAAGACAACTTGCTTAAATTTGTGTGGTCTGTTTGTGTTCTCTGTTCTGTTCCATTGAACTATTTGTCTATTCTTTTATCAATACCATACTATTTTCATTACTTTATAATAAGTAGAATAAGTAGCTTTATAATAAATCCTGAAGTTAAGTAGTGTCAGTTATCTAGCTTTGTTCTTTTCCTTCAATATTGTGTTGGCTATTCTGAGTCTTTTGCCTTTCCATTATATATCCCTTTCTTCTTTTTTTTTTTTTTTGGAAATTTTTTTTTTTTTTTTTTATGGATGACTTCAGTTCTCTTAGTTATCCTACTTATCATCCATGGAATATTTTTCATGATAAGATTTGCCCAAAACTCATAGGTATAGTATATCTGTGTAGAAGAAGGAAGACTCATTATATCATGTTTTATACACATTAATTAGTAGAGTATCAGATGCACATATTTTTGTATTTTTTGGAAGATCCATTAAATCATTGACTTTCATGAACTCGTCTAGTACACACATTTTTTTCTCACACAAGTTCAGTGAGAGTTACTAAGTAGATATTAGAATTTGATTATTATTAGCTCTTTAGAGTGTATTTTTCAAGAATCTACCTTCAATATTCATCTCAAGGCACAATCGTCTTATCAATGGTAAAACAGCAACAAGAACAGAGCTGACTGTATGAAGTTGGGCTAGGTTTCAGCCAGCTGAAGACCACAATCGACTAAACTACTCTGCCCCATTTAGCACAAATAATAGGACTGCAGGACTGTAAAAGAGAAAGAAAGGAAAAGAAAGGTGAGTAGTTGAGAACAGCATGCCACTATACCTGTCTTAGTAAATGGTAGTAAATGGTTCTACAGGTCTATTCCCCCTTAATCACATTGTCTCCATTCGTTTGTTTTACAAGGCTAAGAGGAGATGGAGGCTATGCCGTTTAAGGTGGTTAAGGGAATAGAGTATAGCGATAATTCAATTTTTGCTTTATCATTCTTATAGTCAAAAAGACAGTATCTGCTTTGCAAAATTTATAGATCAAGCAATCAATAGTAGATAAAAAATCCATTTAATTCTACACTAAACGAATGCAGCTAAATAAACAGGAATCTCAAATGTTACCTTTTCTTTGAAGCCGTCCTAGCTGGCTCTACGCTAGTTATCTTCTGTGACCTTAGCTTTTTGTTCATGCATTTCTTGTTGCATGTACTGCGTTGAACCATACGTTATCTTTGTACGTAGCTTTTCCTTTCACTAGATACTTAGTTCCTCTAGGATAGCGAATATATCACCACCTAGTGCATAAGAGGTACACATGTATCAGTTCTGACAGAATAAAGAAATATATGTTCTAAGGGGGACATCTTCAGTTCTAATCATTAGCATTAGCATTTTTCTTTCAATTGTGGCTCATAATATGCATCAACGTGGTCAACTTCTTAATTATATAAGTCTGATTGTATTGATGATAATTGCTTTCCGTGTCATTATTTCACATATTTGGACCTCCAAGGGGAGAATTAATAGCACAAATTTTGTATCATTGAGTTATGTACAACTGAGAGTCAGTGTTATGTTTTCTATAGGAGGCTTTGAAGAAAAGCTAGATACACTCATATGTGCCTTTAAAATCACTAGACAAAATGAGAGGGAATTCATTATAAGAATTTCCAAAACTAACAATTAGTGAAATGTAATGGATTAAAGTATACACGTATGCTACAAATATTTGCTATGGTCTATGATTTTGATTTTTTTTTAATTTATTTATTTTTTCCCCCAAAGCCCCAGTAGATAGTTGTATGTCATAGCTGCACATCCTTCTAGTTGCTGTATGTGGGACGCGGCCTCAGCATGGCTGGAGAAGCGGTCCAACGGTGCGCGCCCGGGATCCAAACCTGGGCCGCCAGCAGCGGAGCGCGAGCACTTAACTGCTAAGCCACGGGGCCAGCCCTGATTTTGAATTTTTTAATATCAGCTTTTCATTACCAAGTAAGCTGGTATAAACTTATAAAAAAAATAAACATATTTTTATATCTTACTGAAATTTTCATTTTTCTATTTTATGTCAGGTGCAAAAACAGTGTCTGTGATTTCTGTGTGTGGCTACATTTCCTAATGCTTTTTACTTGTCTGTGACAGGCTCTCAATAGTAAATAGTAATAGTAAATAGTATTTACTGTAAAACTGCCAGGACCCGAAAAAAGGTAAAAATAAGGTACAAAAGTCATTCCTGCGATTTGGGAGAAGAAATGGAAATGAATTGACACTGGGTAGTTCACATGCTGTAACATTAAGGGAGGCTGGGACTTGAATCTAAACAGATAGATATAGTGTATATCACTGCTCTTGGAAACAGAGAAACAGAATATTATCTACATCTACTGCTTGCCATATGCCACCACATTTCTCTTGGTTTTTCAATAGTAAGTTAAATCTAATGAGAATAGCACAAAAGAGGTAAGTGAAAAGGCAAGCTAAAGCATTTGGCAGCATTTAAACAACATATTACAGGCTGCACATACAGATGCCTTTGTAAGCATGAAAGGAGATCATATGGGAAAAAATATTCTGATTTTAATAACTGTCTCTACAATACTACATTCAAATGTTTTGCAAATAGATTCATGCTGTTCTAGGGACAACTGTGTCTTAAGGAACTGATTCTCTCTTTTGCTTTGACTTTAGCCTCAGAATTTTAATTGCTACCACTTTATGTGGAGTCTGCAACATCAGAATCTCCTGATTAGCCCTCAGTGGCTGAGATCCTATTCATTCTATTTTATTTTTCTCTCTGGATACATTAAAATTTACCATTAAAGTGTAGACAAAACGTGGCTTCCAAACTGTTAGAGCGCAGACTTTAATGCAAGTGTTGTTACAAGCAGATTTCATAATTAAGTGATGACTACATATGCTCCGTACTTCATAAATAAGTGTATCTGGCTGTTAACACTTTTCCACGCAGACTAAAGTGGAACTCATGTAATCCTTTACTATTCATAACCTGTAACACAACTTCAGGAAAGTGTGATATACTGAAATCATAAAAGTAGTCCTTTAGTAAAAAAAGACAGGCATTGAATACCCTTCAAAAGAAACATCAGCAAGCATTTTTAGTTATTACTTTTCCAAATATCAATGGTTTAGAATTTAAAGATTTCCCAAACAAGTCTGAAGAGTTAGATATACCTTCTGTTTCTTGATAATTTTATCCATCGTTGAACTTCAAAATTTCATATATATGCTTCAAAATTTCATGTGATTTGTGAAACTACATAACACACTATATGCATACATACTATTTTGTATATAACTTAACAATAATGTAATTATTCAGTGAAGTAAGAAGAGGCTAATATGAATTAAAATAAATGGAATCATTGGTAGATATGCCTATAGATACTCACTTAAATAACCAAAATATCTTCTGATATCCAGGTAAGTGATTATACTGTACAACATGGATGTAAAAATCAGTGCGGTACAAAATACAAAGAATAAATTATAATATTGGATATATGTTTCATTCTGGGGATAAAAATTGTATTCTAAACTTGCTAATATGTAGTATATTACAGAAGTTACATAATTGTACATGTACATCACTGAGACTATGTTTTAAGTATTTCACTTATTAAACAATATTCCAAAGTCAAAGTAATTTATACCAAGCCTATAAATACCAAATAAATAGTAGTAAATATTAAGTAAAGGACATAATAATCAATATTCTTCTCTAGAGGTGAACAATAAAAATAATATGAATATATTTCAAATGTTAAAGTTCAATTTTGTGGCATTCAAATTTCCAATTTATAAGACTTTAATGTTGAAAATATGCAATTTATCATTTAACCTTTATGTTAGAGGGTATCCAAATTTAATATATGTTAGTACTAAAGCAATCATAAATATTATCTTGAATGGGAGGAAAATACCAGATGACTGAAGATTTAACATAAGCTTTATTGATTAGTTTTTATTAATTAATTTCTAATAGACAAGTCCAAATAAATGATACTGAGATTTTTAGGTCTGTTAATTGGTAGTGCTACCAGAGAGTGGTAACTGACTTAATACTTTACGGAAGCAATCTTCGGAAGATTTTATTTTGCTTCAGAATTTTTTCTAGATATCACTGGTCTATATGATATTATAGTTGGCATTTCTATACCATCAAGGATAATTCATTTATGTTTGTAATATGTCACAGAATATATTGTAAACCTCACTGAAAAGAGAAAAAGAGTTATAATAAATAAATAAAAAATAGCTTTGTTCTTGTGTTGGGACACAGTGTCACCATTATCCTCTCCTTTGCCTGTATCTTTAGCCTCTGTCTTTACTAACAGTACTCTTAGCATATGAAAATGTTCAAATCTTCCCATGAAATTTCACTGTTGTCCCTGCCTCCTCTCAAGAACTCCATGTCTCTCTCCTCCTACGAATAGTCAAGTTCTTTTAAGACTAAACTCTATACATTGTACCTACTTAACGGCATATACTGATAGTAGGAGAGTAAATTTAGGCGTAATCGTTTTGGAATCCTGATTGACTGCATCTGCTAAAGCCAAACATATGCATATCCACTGACCCAGTAGTTTTACTCATCGGTGTATTACTTCTGTTCGTTTTCTTTTTCATACATTTTCCTAGCTTGGATTCCAAGCTCATTTTTGAGTGGGACTTCTTATTACTGGGATTTGATCACAGTGCTTATATTAATAACACAGCACGTTAACTGACACATAATGAGAGCTAAACAAGTGTACTTGTTTTTATTCTGGCTCAGCATATTGTTTAAACAAGCAGGAAAAAACAAGAGCTGATTTTTTAAAATCAATTCTATGGTTTTGTTTTTATGGTAATTTTCATGTGAAATAAAATGGAATTTATCTCCTACTCAAGATCAGTCTTCTTCGGGCAAGTTTCGCATTAGTCGATCACTGTTGTAATCACTGTTCTTGTATAAAATTGCAGCGGACACTGTTGTTGCCCCTTCAGCCTCCATTTCTACACAGCCTAATCTTTACCTGGTTAATTCCACCCTCCAAGCCAGAATTGGTCTGTGACTGGCCCAAGACAACCAGAAACATTCTATTATGCCCACTGCAATGTAATTATTTCAGGGGAAATCAGTTTGTTAAATAAGAATGAAGTTTTTCAACTTTCAATCAATTTTTGTGGAAAATCAGCTTTCTCTCCTTTCAAACTGTGATATAATAATGTGAAACCTGTGCAGGTACATTGATGTCTGTATCACTAACTTGAGGGAAACCCACTTAAGAAATAAAGAGGCCAAAAGAGCAAGACGTAGCTGGGAAGACTGCATATAAATAGAGTGAAAATCTTCATAAAACCTAGCTTAAAACTCATACTTCCTTTGAGATTTTCAGCCAATCAGCAATGATAGTCTCCTGTTTTCATTTATTGGTTTAGGACTGTGCATGTGAGTTAGGATGGCTAAATCACAGACTATTCCAAGCCTCTTATTTTTTGTTTGGGAAAAAGAGCCTTCTTTTATTCTGCATGATCATTCTGCATGATCTCACTTATGGGTACATAAGTGAGCCCAGGAACGTTGAAAAAATTTCGCTAAAGTAGAGAATAAAAAAAGTTGAAGAATGGAGAACTTGGAGAATCACAGAGAAAAAGCCCTAGTTTCTTATTAAATTTAACTGAAATCTAGCCAATCTATTAACTTTTGATTTATTTAACCTAACAAATTCCCTTTATATATTTAGTCAGTTTGATATTTTTTAAACAATTATGTCCCCTTGTTTGTGAAGACTGATTCATGTTCTATCATATATCATATGTCTAATAATACGTGAAAGAGCACCCATCCTTCAAACAACTCTGTTACTGCTATAATTTTAATTTTTGAGAAAACTCAGCCTTTGAGTAGTTATATGAATTTCCCCAAAGTCAGACAATTAATAATTGATAACTGTTTGATACAGAATTTGAGACAAAACCTTTTCATTTCAATCTTATGTAAGTTCAATCTTTTATAAATGAGGCCATCTTATAAAAACCACATATGTGCACCATCTTCATTATGACACTGAAGTGGTCCCCACATTTTTGTACTCTGTAATTCGCTTATCAAGTTGTCGATTTCTTAGCCAATTTTAGACAAGATTGTTACTTCAGTAAATGATTTAATATCAGTTAAATCTAGATCCTCCCCATATTTGAAAAATGTTTTTTAATTTTTATTTTTATTTATTTGTCCATCTATATAAAATTTTCCTCAAAAATATACTCAGTTGAAATTTAAACTAAAATGTCATAATTTTTAAAATTTGTTTTGTTTTGTTTTTGTGAGGAGGACTAGCCCTGAGCTAACATCCAACGCCAATCCTCCCCTTTTTTCCTTAAGGAACATTGGCCCTGAGCTAACATGCATGCCCATCTTCCTCTACTTTATATGGGCCGCTGCCACAGCATGGCTTAACAAGCAGTGTGTCGGTGCACACCCGGATCCGAACCTGTGAACCCCGGGCTGCCGCAACGGAGCGTGTGCACTTAACCACTGCGCCACCAGGCCAGCCCCCATTTTTAAAGATTAATTTGGCAAAAATTGATATCTTACAAAAAATTGCCTCAAGCTCCAGAGTCAGAGCTGGATCAGGAGTTAGAGTCTTAGCCAAAGACACTGTCAGAGAAGAGATGGGGTGAGTGGGCACTAAGATCCACGGCTGGGGCCCAAAGCACACATTACTGCCAGGGGGATATTGACAGGCTTGATAAGAACAAATGCATGGACAAAGACAGAAAGCAGCCATGGCTGCTGCATCAGTAAAGCTCTGGGCTTATTATTAGTCTGCCAGTTGCTAAACTATTTTTTTGGAACTCAAAACTCAATGATCTATGTCCTACTTTGCGAAGCTGGGGAAGGGCATCTGCAAACTACATTTTCTTTTTTGCCAGATGGTTTCTCCATGATGTTACACTAACAGAGGACGACAGAGGGAGATTGGAAGTTAGTAAGAGGGACAAGGACTTGCTTCTTCCTCTTTGCTTGCTGTTTCTGTCAGTGGCTCCCCAGTAGCAATCTTCACTGGCAGTAGCAGCTGGTTTTAATCTCTAGCTTATTTTGCTTCTTTCAGCATCAGCCTCACCACACCCCTTTGGAAGCCAAGGTATAATCCACCAGCTCGCAAATGGGAGCCCCAGATCTGCAGAGCCACTCTCCATGGTGCTGAGCTCCATCGACATGCTGGACAAATGCAGACATAGTTGATTGATTTGAGTTTTATTCCTTGATATCTTCCATCAAGTCTTAATCTTATACTTTAATTGAATGTATATGTTTACATATATGTATGTAATATTTATTTGAATATATTTTGTAATATTTGGACCCTCTCATATGTGGGCTAAGGTTAAGAGTTAATGTTTTTAGTTTTAATTTGTAACTTTACGACTTATCACACAATAATTTTGAACCATAGAAGAACTTGATGTGTTTTCAGAAACTTTCAACGTTTAAGACAGATAACATGATAGGAGCTTAGTAAATGACACCAAAGGAAAGTCCCTTAAAAGTTGTATTCCAAAGCATGAAAGAACACTATTTTTTATTTATTTTTTTGCTGAGGATGATTGGCCCTGAGCTAACATCTGTTGCCAATCTTCCTCTTTCGGCTTAAGAAAGATTCACCCTAAGCTAAGATCTGCGCCAATCTTCCTCTATTTGGTATGTGGGTTGCCACCACAGTGTGGCTGCCGATGAGTGGTGTAGGTCCATGCCCAGCAACAACACCCGGGCCACCGAAGCAGAGTGTGCTGATCTTACCCACTAGGTCATGGGGCTGGCCCTGAAAGAACATAGTTTTTAAAGATGACATATGTTGTTCAGAGAGTGACTAGAATAAAATTCAAACTATCTGAATAACATCCATTTACTAACCTATTTCGGAAATTATAGTGTTATATAAACCAGTGCCAAATAAAATGGAATTACATGTTTTTTTAGGTGTAATAATGGGAGTTTTATTTAGCCTTTCCAATATAATGGGAATAATGCAATGATTTTGAAACCTGTAGTCTTTTTTCAACCTAATAGTACAATCAATACAATAAGTACAATTAAGCTTCTTGAGGAGGGATAATCATTTTATAAATAGAATTTATATGTAGCATTATAGTCAAATAAATTAAGCTAATGATAAAGCATCAAACTGATGGGAGAATTAAATGCAAGAATCAAAACCATAGAATTAATACGTGAAGATGCTCTCTACTTGAAATGTCTAAGAATAGGATTCGTGTTTTTGTCATATTCCACACAACAGTGTTATATGTATAAAAGAAAACAATGATTTCCTCTGTCCAACAAAGCTATATGTGCCCACTGATATTGTGAAGGAGACTGGCTTATTATCAAACTTCCTATCCTGATTCATAAAAGAGGGAAAGAAAGTGGGCAAATGGTTTAAAAAGTGGAAGAGTGGCTTAAGGTAAAAATAAAATTTTACATCAGGATTAAGGGAATGATTTGGCCCAGAAGAGTGAAGTACCAATCATTTTTCCCAGGAAATTGGATACTAACTTCAGAACTAAATAAATTTCTGATCAGGTAATGTGTTAGTTGCTCAATGGTTTTACCTTCATTGGTTACTGTCTTCAGAAGACACATGGATATGGCAGAGATAAACACGGATTCACACACATAGGCAGCAATCAAACTCCAGAGTTTATCGAACATAATAATTCAGCCACACAATTCTGTCAACAATTGCATCCAACAAAGACACAAGTAATTTTGTTGGAGCCATAAAGAATTGAACAGACTATTAAAAAAAAAAAAAAAAAGAACAGACAGAAGATTCCAACCACAAAAAAAAAAAGGTTCTAACATCACAAGCCTTCAAGTAGAACTAGGCAGCGATTTCCTGATTAATGGGCTGTGTAATGAAAAAGATGCTTGAGCGTGAACTTTTCGATCCACATAACACGAGCAGTAGTCATTAAGGTGCTCCAGAAGTGTTGTCAGGGCAAAATATCTTCAGAAAAAAAGAAAAGCATCCTCTATGAGAGAACTAGACTATTGTTTCTGCATTTTATAAGTGCTGATATAGTAGTTCTTTGCAAAAACCATTTTAAAATGAGTACTAAAATTGTGCTATGTTATTTGAACTTAAAAGAGTAACGTAACCCTCATTTGTATGAAGCTTCAGTTACAAAAAAAGACAACAAAAATATACAGGGTGGAATTTTTTAATTGAGGTTTTTTATTTGCTTTTCTTTCCGGTAGAGAACATAATTAAGTTTTAAATTTCAGAAGATGTAGAAAGAAAATGGTGTTGACTGCCTAACAATGGAAAGTAATCAGAAATATCTAAAACATTTTAACAATAGCAAGAATTTTTAACAATGAGACTATTTTGTGACAAAAACAATGAGTACTTTGACATATGTAGATAACTTTCAAACTCCTTTCTCATCAATTATCTGTGCTGTTCTTAATGCTGTGGTCTTCCCACTGCTCCCCAATGCTACCTTTAGGGAACAGGAAGCAGGGTTAAGATGGATATTAAGGAATTAATAACATTAGGGATAATTTTTATCACAAAGTTTTTGTTTTATTCTTAATGCTTTTATATCAGAAAAAATAATCAAGTCTTTGTCATAAGTTGGTAAAACCTCAAACATTTTTTAAACAATTTCTGAGGACACTAGGAGAGAATGTGGCTTTGAGTCTATAGAATAAATAAACTACTGTAGCCTACTTTCTGGAGGTGTGTTATGGATTGAATTGTGTCCTCCCCAAATTCATATGTTGAAGACTTAAGGACTTGGGGGAGAACTCCATATGAACATGAAGGCAGAGATTGGGGCAACATGTCTACAAGCCAAGGAGCACCGAAGATTGCCAGCAAACCACTAGGAGCTGGAGAGAGACGTGGAACAGATCCTCCCCCAGCACCTTTAGAAGGAGCATGGCCCTGCGGATACCTGGATCTGTGAGATAATAAATTTCTGTTGTTTAAGTCACTCAGTTTATGTTACTTTTTTATAGCAGCCCTAGAAAACCAATACAAGGTGTATTATCAGTCACCTGCCTCTGCCAGGTAGACAAGGTTCTCTTTTGATGACACACAACCACACATATACAGTATCCTGAAGGACCAGAAAACTAAGCGATCTTAACATAGTAAGACTAAATCCAATATTCCATACCATTAAATTTTATTAAGAACAATGTGAAAATAATTGAGTACAAAGAGCAAATCCAGAGCATAAATATGAATTAAATCAATAAGATTAAATTAATTCACTTAAGGGGGAAAAAACACAGATGTAATGAACAAATGAAGCATAGTATATTAATATCTTGAGCCTAAAGTTATATTATTAACTAAAGAGGGTTGGTTTGTTTTTAATTTTAAATGTGTAATGTTTAATAACAATAAAAACAGCAATAAAATTAATAGGACTATTATTTGCATTCCAAATCCAGCCAGATAGCCCATCACAAAATCAATTCCTTCCTGGTAAAATTGTGTTTAGACTCTGGCATCTGAACATATGCTACAAAGTAATTGAAAATTTTTTATTGATTTTTGAGTGAATATAAGGTTTTCTTTTAAACCTCTTTATTAATGTGGCAAAGGAAAGAAAATTTGAAAGACAAAAGAGTAAAAGAGAAAGTAGAAAATATAGGAAAGGATTTGCTCTTTTTGAATAAAGAACTCCAAAAAGCACCTTGCAAAGTTATTATAGTGACTGGTCAGTCTCTTGCGCTGTGAGTGTATTACAGTTGTAACTGGAGACGCCATCCTTAGTCTGCTGTGGTGTGGGAAACAATGCAAGTCACACTTGGGGATTTTAATTTATGTGTATGTCAGTATTGACAATGTAGCCATTTTATAACATGATTATGAATACCATCTAAATATTCTATTACTTACTTATCAACAATAATAGAATAGATTATGAGCCAAATTGTTATTTTCTTGTTTTTAAGACAGGAAGAAGACCCATTGACATAATAAATACTTAAGTGGAAAATAAAGTGTATTATACTTACTCAGTGATCTTAGCCATCCTGATTTCAGAAATGTTAAATGTGAAAAAATGTGCATTTGAGAATTAAGAAAATATGGCAAAAAGAAATGTGTTTTTTCATTACAGATCAAATTTTCCTTACAGATTAAGATAAATCAACTAGCAAAAACTTGAGGGAAATCTCCAATAAAAAGTATTTGGCAAACTATCTCTCTTTTCTTGGTCCTCACCACATATACTTTCATTTTATTTTATTTTTCTCCAAATTCCTACTACAAGGCAACAAATAAAATATGGGAATATGAAGGAAAAAACACAATTGCGTTAAAGGAGCAATAGTGAAGTATTTGGAGTTTTAACGGGAAACTGCAGAAGGACCCACTCTACTTGTTTTGAGATGTTGGATCATTTTCATCATTGAAGGTGGGGCATCTGCAACTCCGCCTGTTTCATCCAGGCATCAAATTCTGAATTATTTTCTGTTGTAAATCAGGGTAGATATAAGGAACCCAAAGCTACTTTCAAATGCTCAGGAATGAGTCAATATCATTGCTAGTTTCATTCTGATCTTACAAACCTATTCTCACCCCAACACATCTTTAGCTATCCTTTTTGAAAGAGAAAGTAAAAAATATTTCCCAAAAATATATACCTTCATATTTACAGGAGCCCACATGGTCTTAGTCAATATCCTTTAACTAAGAAATATAATTGCATTTGCCTAGTTTAATCCAAAAACCAATTTATTAAAGGATATTGGGTAGTTTATCAAATTTTTAGGTGGTACAAACAACTGGCCTTGGAGGACTTCTTATATGTGTTTTCTCACTGTGTCACTGGTGACACTGAACATGGGGCTCTGCGTCCAGGGCTTCTGTCACTACCCCTCCCAAGTCTTCACCTCACTCACTCAATTACAAAGAGCAATGGGTTCTTCAACTTTTCTCTCTGCTAAATTCGAGTTTTTAGTGGGTGCCTCTGATTGACAGCACTTAGATCAGATGCCTAAAACCTAGACACAAGAGAAAGCCTGCAATAGGCAATTCTGCTTCTACCCTGAGGAGTGAGACCACAGATTACGGACACCTATTCAAATATCGGAATGGCACTGAAAAGAAAATATGCTTCCCAAAATGTCTGCTAGCGATGTCTTTATACATGTATAAATAGCTATGTCGTCCTTCCAGTGACAAGCCTTTTTGGTTGTTAATTCTGAACTGTTGAGATCTCTACTTTCTCAAATATTATTTGTATTTGACCTGCCTTCCTGTTCTGCTTCCGTAGATGTGCCTGGTGTCTCAGTCTTTGTGCATCGTTGGGCAGGTCTTGAAAAGGCCATGCAGTGGTCATCTTGACTGCCACCCAGCTCTGCAGGGCTTCCAAAAGACAGTGACTTTGAAAGGAAGACTGACACAAAGCCACATAAGGAAAAAATATTATCCTGAGAGTAGCGGGAAGATGATCCAGTTGTGTTTTATTTTATAAGACTACAGAATGTGTGGTCCCATCCTGGAATATTCTAACTCTAAGAGAAACAACAAAATAAGATTAGACTGATAAAAATGAACAGAAACTATACAAAATGATCATGGCTATTTTGGTAAAGCATTCTGTAAAGCAGTAGTCTAATGAACAGTTCATAGTTTATGATCTTGTAGGTAATATACATTATCGTCTATATTTTCCCTGCTTTAGCAAGTAATGCAGCTTTAGCATCACAAAACACTCATCATCTACTCATATGTTCAAAGGTCACTTGTAGAACATTTTTTAGCAAGTAGATACATTCTTGAGGTCTCTAAAGCTACATGTCATTATATAGTTAACTTCACAGTTGTTTCTTAGTATTTCCACTATAGAAACCTGAGTTTAAAGAAAAAAATATTATAGCCTCTTAAGTGTTACTTCTATAATTTTATTATGTTTTTAAAAAGTATTAGTCCTTGTGACTCATAGAAGTCATATGTTTTAAATAGCTATAGAAATAGTTTACACTTTCTGTACTTGTTGACCACTTGCCTTTAGCTGCACAACCTAGAAATACTTTAATGGATTTTTTTAAAAAAAATAATTTATCATGATCTGTTGTTCCTAAATTTGATCATACAAGGGAGCGTTAGTCTCAGGAAATGAAGTTTAACATTTTGGCATTTAAATTTGCACTGTTTATAAAAGGCTGTTTTGAAAACAAAAGGTTCATTGTGAATGCATTGCTCCTGGAGGAAGGCATGTCTTTGCATTGGGATGGCTTTGCACAGGATCATGGAGTAACTAAAGCCTTTTACACAGCGTCTTGTTTTCCTTTACTGACTCCTGGCATTAAAGGCATTCAGTATATGTAAGGAACTCTCTTGTAATTCAGATAGCTTTGTAGCATCTCTCTGTATTCAGAATTTTAACAAGTCTTCAACAAAATATAGCTGACCCTACAATTTAATGACTTTTAATGGATAATCATTGATTAATGTAATGCCTGCCGCACAATGGTTATCAACAGAATAAAAAATAGTTTAAATGTGAGGAATTGGGATCAGGGAATAGTAAAATTATTATTTTACTATTAAAGCAAGCACTGATAAAGTCATTCTTCTGGCTGCCTGCATGTGTCAAAATAGATCTGGGTACACATTTACTTACACTCACTCATAATCCTAACACACACACACACCATTCTCATCAGATGAAAACTATGTGTAAAATGAAGTAAACCAGTTATATTTAAGCATAGTTAAGTTAATTATGTTAGAAGGAGATTGGCTATGACATGCTTTGTGGTTGCTCATACTATCAACAAAACAGGAATATTTGGCTGCCTGTTGATAATTAACGTTTAACATGAGCCTATATATATGTGTGTTATATGTGTATGTGTATTAACTATTATTTTAATGCCATCATACCAATCTTCTGCTCGTTTGGCATATATAATAGTATGCTATGTAGAAGTAAAAAACACATTGTATTTTTCATTGAACATACCACAGAGTCATGATACATACTAGCAATTTTATGAAATTGTTAGTACAAATTCTGCCAATTCAAGGCTCATATATGAATTTTATGTCTGTCACCCTTTGTAACCTGGACTATATTTTACATAAGAAATTTTTTCAGCATATTTGACAAATTTCCTCCAAAGGCAAACCTGGAAGCATAGTCATAATAGTACTATATACACACTGCCATTTCTAAGATATATTGTACTAGGAACTATCGAACCAAGAAGAGCATGTACCTTCTCAAATAGTTCAAAAAAAAGCTATCTAAAAACCAAGAAGTAATATACGAATAAACAAGTGTTATATTTTTAATAGAGCAAAGAAATTGTGCTATTGAGAAAATCACCTATAAAAGTACGTGAATTGTAACAATCTGTACCACTAAAGGCCAATTTTCATTATTTAACATATTGATCTAGCAAAATATACTTTTTATCTTTGTTCTTTCATTATGACACAATAAGAAATATTGCAAATCACGTATAATTGTCTTAAGTACAGTACACTTTCAAAAGAAAAAATGATGTCTATATCCTGTTAATGATTAGACAATTCTCATTTATTTCTATTTAATTTTCCTGAAGGTAAGCTTCATTTTATTTATCCTGATATACTGGTCTATTTGAATGCATTCTGTTCTATCAATCATGTCACTGAAAGTAGTCATTTTCTTTTTTCAGTTGCTTCTGGAAATCATTTTTCATAAAAACTCAGATATATATTTCACATGAGTATTGCTGGTAAAACCAGTTTAATAATCTTGTCAATTAGGTAAGCGCCAGTGATTTGGTCTTCATTAAAACAAACAGGAAGTTCAGGTGCAGCAGAAGCCGCCATTGGCTGTCTCACTTGATTGTAGTTTTATTTCTCTCTGTCAGTAAATGGCTACCATTCTTTCACCATTCTCCATTTCATTACTCAAGTCCCCGTTCTCTAGTCTCCCCTTCCAGTACCTGGATAACAGAGAAGACTATGTTGGAAAAACTAGCACTGCTTTTGGTCTATATATTCCACTGAACAGTGGCTGGTCGTGTATTTTGAAGCAGCAGAAGCTGTAATAAATCATGGCGTCTACCAATGACAGTTTCAAATGAACATGTTTATTGGGCCAGACAAGTACATCACTAAGAGTGTTATTTACCTCAGGTACTGACATATAGTGCCAGATGTTGGATTTAAACCCTGACTCAGTGATTGCAGCTGAAAACTGCCTTGGCATTTTAAAAAGCATCTGTTATAAACATTGATCTGAGTAAAACAGGAACCACGGAGGTTAACGTAAGCAATACCGAATTAGAGTTTAAAGCGATTATCTGGGCAAGTTCATAGAGCATGAAGGCTGAAGTTCAGGGTACTGATCACATTCCTGTTAAAGAGAGCTTGTGTGGAATCACTTCTCTAAGCATTTTCACATGAAAGTATGTAAAATGTGTGTACAACTTCTCTTCTAACACAGCATTAAAATGCTAATGTTTTTAAATAAATTTGTCATATTTTTGCATTTAGTAGATTTTAAAAGATACTCTGATAAGTACTGCAGTTGGACCTAGCTAGAGAAATTTATGAAAAATTAGTGCATCATTTATAAGTTGCACATTGCAAGTCAGGAACATTTTCAATATGGTAGAATGCATATTACTCAAAGTTGTACATGGAGTTCCAGAAATAACACATAAGGCATGATATTCTTTACATTAGCAACTAGATAGACATTAATGTTAAAAATATCACAATAGTTTTGTTTTTAGAAAATATGCAATATGAATTAACAAATCATTGACTTATTTAAATAAATGTGATTTAGTATTTTGACATTCGTTCATCATAATTGGTATTTTGTGTTTAATTTTAATTTATAATTATGGATATTTTACAAGAAAAATGATGTTATTAAAATCATTTTTATCCTTTACATTTATCATAGTTTGTGTTTGGATAAAACTGTATTCAAATTTTACATAACTTGGATAAAATTCCATTTTATTTTGTAATTCTTTCACTCACTAATTTCAGTAGAGTAAAACATATGAAAATTTGATTGATACAAACTAATTATTGCTTTTGCCCAATTCAAAGTGATAAAAATAAATTTGATAGATTAACTATAACATAAGTTATACATGTCTTTATTTTATTGTTCATTCAAATATTAATGGTCCATCAACAGAATAGTCTGATATCTACAGTAAAAATAAGTCATCTTTGTTACTTTTAGTAATATAAAACCCATTTATTTAATATATAGTTCTATTTTTTCAATATAAAAGAATACTTTCCAAGGTAGCAGGATAGAACATGTGTTATTTAACTGTTTGTGAGATTGATTTACTAATTTTGAATATTTACACTCATTCTCTATGATCCCCCATGCTCTTGTCCTGGAACCTGAAAATCTTAAGAGGATCTGACCCTGAATACACTATTCAACTCATAAAAATATATCACATTCTATTTCATCATGATTGGTGAACATGAATTATCTTGCTCTTCATATTTTCATTAAGAACTTATACTTCAGTCCTTTAGTGGTTAAAAACAGGGATTTGAATGACTGTAACTTAATACTCCATTTTAAATTATAGTATCACACTTTACTTTGGGGAACCACTGCTCCTCTCAAGACCACAGCTATCGGAACAGGTGTGTACTCCTAAGTGGCAGGTTACCACATTATAGTTCCTTGCTTCAGAGATTAGTTCAAGATGCCCAAGTGACCCAATCACAGCCAGGTGGATGCAGGAGGATTTTGCTAGGACTTTGAAAGAGTGGCTATCTTTTTCTTCCAAATGTAACACTAAAACTGGGGCTAGTGAAAGAAGCTTACAGGGACACCATAAGGAACACACAGGAGCAGCCAACAGAAAAAGAAATGCCGAGTTCAGAGACGAAGGGAAACTGAGTCATTTTCTTATTAATTTGAGGCCTTTTGTGATACTGAGTCTGAAGCTAATTCTGTCCCTGGACTTGACAGTCACGTTAGGCTATATGTTCTGTTTTGTTTTTCCATGTCTGTATTGACTTTTCCTAAAAGTGCCAATTAATACAATCTCACAGGAGAGAACTGCCTAGGAGAGACTTTTACATTGCCTCTCCAATCCCCTTACTCACTCATTCCTCTCCCCAGGTGTACTAGCGACTTATTGGAGGGGATATTTGGGTAAAGGTGACCGCTGATGTTCAGCAGAATCATTTGGTTCTGGTTCCCTCTCTCTCTTTCTATGTTGACCATTCAGATTAGTAGGAAGGACTGGACTTCAAAAAGTATGAATATGAATCTTGGCCTGATGCAGTGGCCCTGCGTTTTTCCGGAAGCTATATCTGCTAGTAAGTGGACAATTCAGTCTCCAATGCAGAAGGACGATTTCGGCACTGGAGTCAAGCTATAGTCTCTAACAGCTCTTTATCTGCTTTGCTTTATTTAATAATCCATTCCAAGATTTTTATCAACCACTATTTGTGGTTTACTACTGTGACATTATGACATTATTACCATGTCAATATAGTAGTGAACATGCAAATAGGCTGAATCTTGATTTTATTGAAGCTGAGTCAATAAATAAAGTATACAATTAATAAAGTAAATAATTTCAGAGAATTATAAATGATAGGAAAATAATAAAGTAGTTTAATGAAATTTAAAATAACTGGAGGGTACTTTAGAAAGGTAGGGAGAGAGAGAATCTCTGGGTTAACATTTGCGTTAAGCTCTGTATGGTCAAAATTAGCAGCCATACAACAATGAGGCATAAGAGTATCCCAGGCAGAGGAAATAGTGCCACACACTGAGGTTGAAATGACCTCGGCAAGCTTGAAGAAGAGAGAGAATGCCACCATGGCTGGAATAGTGGATAAGGGGAGAGTGACAGAGGATGAGGTTAGAAAAATTGGTCGAGAGTAGATATTTTTTTCCATTGACTATCAACATGCCCATGTACCAACTTCATCAGCTGGTAGCCTGGAGGAAGGAAAGGATGAGAGGCATAATATGAGTTGAATTTGCAATGGGAATATTTCTTATCAATGTATATCAAAGGAAAAGCACTGCTTGGCAGTCAATGGGAGTCCCAAATAATAGTATATACTTGGTTGCATGAGCTTACAAAAATGTTACAAGTAGGTGGATGCTCACATAAGAAAGAGCATAGTATCCATGATTCTTCCTGTTGATGGAAGTAAATGTTTTGTTGTAAGCACCCTGGTCGTAAGTTTCTTTTCTGCCACAGGCGGTGTAACATAACACTTCCCAAAGCTATAGCATGTCAGAAAACAGAACAGTAGATGTAACTGACCAGAATACAGGACACTCAGATTACTGAGCTAGAAGAGAGTATGAGTGTTAAGTAACCACTTACCAGCTACTTGCTGAAACAGATAATCTACAAAATCTGAATGGTTTAACTCAACAGAGGTTTAGTTCCTTCTCACATGAAATCTAAAGGAGTCTTCCTGATGGGCAGGAAGTGTTTCTCCAAGTAGTAATTCAGGTAGTCCCGGCTCTTCTTATCTAGGTTTTAAGAACCCTGTGCTTATCCACATCAAGCCAGAAGGAGAAAGAGCAAGGAGGTTTGCTGGTGAGAAGTTTCTCTGGGCCAGGCCTTGAGATGGCACAGATTGCCTCAGTGCACATCCTATGTCCATACATAACTGATGGGGGCTGGACATGTGATATGGCTGTGTGTCTAGAAAGAGGAGGTAATGAGTCTGGGGTGAACAATTGTATTCCACCACAGTCTACTTTTCTGGTCATCAAATATCCTTGCAAAAGAGGCTGAAACTGAAACATTTCCACTGGCTCTAGTACCTATCCCTCTTCACTCCTCTTGTTAAATTCAAATTGACGAACTAGCATCTGATAAACTGTGGCACTGTCTCGTGGTTACTGAATCTCGCCACGTGTCCAACGTAACCTAAGTTCCTCATATCTGCCAAGAATTTGAAAGTGAGAAATTCTGGAAATAAAACTGACTACATTTGACCTTTCTCAATTGGACTTGTAAATTCTTTAGGCTACTTACTCCCTGCAGAACAGTCCTCTTCACATTGCAATTTTTTAATAAAAGCTTAATGGCTTCTTTTCCCTCATAGATCTTGCTTTTTTCTGGCCATTTCCATCTGTGACTTCACCTGCTTTGGGTATTTGGGAGCTAAGAGTCAAATGCATTTATAGTTTAAGTTCGTGTAATTTTTGGACATGTACTTCTTTGATTATTATAGGATTCTGGTTTTTGATTCTAAGTTCCATGTGGCTACAATTTTTCTTAGATATAATTTTCAAACTGTTTTATTTCTTAAATTGCATCTCATGGTGTCTCATTTTAATGGCAGCTAGCTTAAGGCTACCTGTGATATTAGTTTTGGGACAGGTACATTATTAATCCGATCTTTGTCACAGACCTATGTGTTAATGGTCCTTTCCTTCTCAAATTTTCTTTCAGCATTGTCTCTTACTGTCTGTTATCTAAGAACATTCCTTTTTCCCAATATTTCCTTGTTAAAAACTCTGGATGCTCTTCATCCCTTTCCTATTTATCCCAGCAAACTAGCCAATTATTTCTTGACTTCAACTCCCCTACATTACACCTTCCTAAAATAAATACAGTTTAAAAATCAACACAATCCCTCTTTTGTAAGCCACTTCCCTTGGATATAAAGAATCCAATGTCAGTTTGCTCTGTGTCCTAATGCCAGACAATGTCCCATATTTTAGGACTTTATTGTAGCATGCCTACACTCATCGAACAAATTTCCATATTAGGTGTATAACTGTTACAGCTGAAAAGGTAAATCATAAGAAACCTCAGTGGCTCATTTATGTGTAGTTCACTTGGGAATTCTTGAGCAACAGTTCAGAGATCCAGGTTCTGCTATTTTGTGTCAGTGACATCTTAAGCCTCCAAGTTTATCCACACAAATTAGATACAAAGAATGTGACAGATAACCCTGCCAGGTAATTGGGCATGGACACGAGTAAAATAAATTAAATTTAAAAGGGAAACTGGGAAGTCTGGTTTCAGATGTAAGTCCAAAAAGTGCAATAGGTTTTGGTAAACACAAGAAGGCTTTTTGCACATTGAAAAATGGAAATGTTAAGCATGTACATATTCATAGACTAAAAGTTTCTACAAATAGTCCTAAATGCTCTCAAACAGAGAACCAATAGCCCAGAGCAGGCTATTATGAGACCTAAGAACTGCATCTACACAGATTAAATGTACTTGAACTTAAAATATTAGTTTTAGAGATTGGAGGGTAGTCTAGCACAATGACTCTTTACTTCATATCTGGAGCTGTCCAGAATTCAGTGAGATGAATAGAAAAGGTATGCTTAAGTTAACTGTAGTACAAAATGGATACTGATTTTTTTTTTTCGTTATTTGAAACTAAGCCTACATTTGTCCTAAAGTTCTAAGTTAAAGAACCAGCACTACCATCATTATAGTAAAAATGTAGACACTAGTTACATCCTGTCTATTGTTTTCAAGATTCTTTTCCCTTTTTGCATTTACAAATTCTTGAAGGTGGTTTATTTTTATCTGAGAGAGCAACACGCATTCCAATTATATTTCATGACACAGAGTATAAGAATGTCAAATACGGCCCTCTGTGCTTGGCAGAGGATTTTGCTCAAAAAAGCCCCATAAATTGCTAAAGCAGTAATATTTCCATTCAATACATTTCAACTGTAAAAATGCACACAAGCTTAGGCAGCAAAGCTCTGAGGAAGCTACAAGGAATCAGGCGGTCAGGTTTAACAATAGAAACCAATGTGTAGAAATCAGATTTGATAGGAGGACATGGGAAATTTGATGTAGGAAAAGGCGTCTAAGTAATGAGGAAAAAATATTTCAGATAGCGCTCAACACTCCATTGTTCTCATATTATATAAACAAGGGGGATTTTTATATTAGCTGCATCAGAAATTCAGTAATGGTCACTTGTAGAAGACAATGGTATACTGACAAGTGAACCACCGAAACTCCATTATTGTCCGGCTGTGTGCTGTAGGAAATATGAAGACTATATAGTTGTGAAAGTATAATTCATAAACAGAATGTGGAGCACCTTAGAAAGACAAAACTCCCTATAACTGTAACTAGCACAGTATGACAAGGGCTGGTATGAAATACAGAGACAGATCCATTAGAAACAGCATAAAGAAGAAAGAAGGGATATCAGATCAGATGTAGGACACATATTTCTTTTAGGGGAAAAGATTGGTAGAGATTCCCTACAAACCATTTGTTGTTTCCGTGTATAGTTCATTCATCCAGAGATAGGTAGCTAGGTAGACATGAGCGGGAGATCATAGCTAGAGACCTTGCTGCATCAATGGAGCGTCTTACCGGCATCCAGACAAGAGCAGGGAATTACAGCTGGAGACCTGACTACACCAAAGAAGGGTCTTGCTGGCGTCCCACAAGATACAGATAACACCGGAGTCTGAGACCTTCAACCACCAAGATAAAAGTAATGAGTGCACAAAACAAAGCCTTCTGCTCTACATCACTAGAGGACACTGACCCTTCTTTAATTTACATACAAATTCCATATGCATAGCTCCCCTTCCACCGGGGATGACTGCCATGACAGTTCCGGAGACTCCCTTAGAAGGTCAAGAGCTCCCCCTCCAGACGTGTGGGTGGAGGAAAAACCATTATTGCTGGATAACCAGATAATGCAAATTTCCTCCAAATAGCCCGAATAAAAATAAAACTAACCCAAGACACGGGGCAGATGCGTTCTCTGGCACTGCCACTCCCCACTTGGAGTGTATCTGACCTTTCCTCTAATAAATCTTTGCTTGCTTGCTGTTGCCGTTGTGTCGGTGTCTGAATTCCTCTCTTACACTGACCTGTTGGATTCCCAAGGGGAAGGGGAGGGAAATCCCAACTCACCAGGTCTCGGGATGACGCGGGCCCACAGACACAGAAGACCGAACTTGATGCAAACGCAAGAGGTTTATTGAACGGAGCTCCGGGTCGACTCGTGTCTCTCGCAGGAGACAGAGGGGTCGACCCCGAGCCTTAGGGGGCAAGTTCTTTTATAGGATTTGGGAGCATAAAGCGGGAAAAGGTTGGCGCGGTTTTACATGATTGGTTAATTCAAAACATTCAGACAGTTACATTTTATGGCGCGAATTGCTACGGCGCGAAACAGCTATCAAGGTGCACACACATGTCCCCATCTGGCCCCCCTCCACCCCGACCCTCCCAAACTTATCCCTCTGTAGCACTCCCTTGTTCTCAATTTTCTCTGAACAGTTTAGGGTGAGTCTTCCGCGAACAGAGTCAGTTGGGATCGATAGACTCTATTCATAGAAGACTCGCCCCAACTGCCCCTTAAGGTGTTAACATATTAAATTTTTAACATAATTTACATTCTTCATTCCCCACTTCTTCTTTTGTCCCTAGTTCTAATCTTAGAACTTAGTTTTCGGTGTCTACTATTAGTGGCTCATGGCGTGGGAGAGCTTGGTAATGGCGTTGGAGCATCATAGCATGCACTGCATTGACTCTTTTTCTTATGAAAGTAGTGATTCTATTGAAAACACACGGTCCAAAAACCAAAAGTAGAAAAAGAATTAACAAAGGCCCTGCTAGGGAGGATAGTAAGGACGTCACCCAGGGGAACTTAGTGAACCAGGATTCAAACCAGCTTTGTTGGGCCTCCCTGCTTCGCTGCCTCATGTCCAATCTCTTCTTTAATTTTTGCATTGAATCTCGGACTACTCCTGTGTGATCTGCATAGAAACAGCAGTCTTCTTTAAGAGCTGCACAGAGCCCTCCCTCCCTTAAAAACAACAGATCTAATCCCCTTCTATTCTGGAGCACTACTTCAGACAGGGAGGTGAGGGACTCTTCTAGCTTAGAGATAGACTGCTCTAAAGTCCTGAGGTCTTCATCTATAGCATTGCTCAGGGCAGTTAATCCTCTCTCCCCTGCAACTAAGGCTGCAGTGCCGGTTCCTACGCCCGCGGCAACTCCCAGTCCCAGGAGCACAGCTAGGGTGAGGGATATTGGTTCTCTTTTCCTTAGTATAGATTTCTGATCAAACTCATCTTCGAAACTATTGGCAGTATGATAGTAAATTCTAGGCACTAACTGCACAAGCACGCAAAAATAGGGGTATGCCTTTAGTTTACCCTTGCGATGGGGGGAGTGGCATCCTCCGGCTTGTTTTGCCCCCCCCTCGTCGACCCATGAAATCCCAGTCGGGGGTTCCTATAGCCAGTTTACAAAGGTCAGGGTGTAAGTCTGGCCACCATGTCCAAGGGGAAGCAGTTTTTTGGATTGACCAGGTTATATCTCCTACCTGGGAGACGACTTGCCACGTGAGCAGTTGAGGAGCGTGGGGGTTAGGATTGGACGGTCTGTCTGCCGTCCCCACGACGCAAACGCAGCTTAAGAGGGTTATCAGTCTTTTCCACCTTCCAAAGATCTGCTGCATTCTGGGGTGCCTTCTTCACGTGTGTGGCGTGAACCCAAGAAGTTATACCGTCCACCTTGACTGCTGTGGGTGTAGTGAGGAGCACCACGTAGGGCCCCTTCCAACGTGGTTCTAGCGACCCCGTCCGATGTCGTCTCACAAGGACAGAGTCCCCAACCTGGAACTGGTGCGGTATGAGCAGATCACCAGGCTGGTAAGCCTCTTTTAGCTGGTTCCAGATGTTGCGCCTGACAGCCTCGAGTGCTTTCAAGCGGGCTGACAAAGGTATAGAAGGTACAATGTCAGGGTCATGTATCCCTATTTGTGCCAAAGGGGGAGGGGTTCCATAGAGGACCTCAAAGGGTGTAAGTTTTAAGGGTCCCTGTGGGGTGTTCCGGACGCGGAACGGGGCAAAGGGCAGGAGGGCTGTCCAGTCACTACCGCCGGTCTCCATAGACAATTTAGTTAGGGTCTCTTTAATTGTTCTATTCATCCTCTCTACCTGGCCTGAACTCTGGGGTCTATAAGCACAATGTAATTTCCAATTGACCCCCAGTTGACTGGCCAGTCCCTGACTTACCTGGGCAACGAATGCAGGACCGTTGTCAGATCCAATTACCTTTGGGATCCCGAATCTCGGGAGGATTTCTTCCAATATCTTCTTGGCTACTACAGAGGCAGTCTCTTTTCGGGTGGGGAAAGCCTCTACCCATCCCGAGAAGGTATCTACAAATACTAGAAGATATTTATTTCCATACCGGGCCGGTCTGATTTCAGTAAAGTCTATCTCCCAAAAGGCTCCTGGCCTATTTCCCCGGAGTCTGTGTCCCGTGCTGCATTTGGAAACTGCAGCGTTTGTGAGAGCGCAGGCTCTACAATTTTTATAAACTTCTTCAGCCGTTTTCTTCAAATCTGGTACCTGGTACGGGGAGGCCTGGATAATTTCAATTAGTTTCTGAGGGCTCAAGTGGGTTAGCCGATGTAAATGTGATAGGTATTCTCGCCCTTCTACAACTGAAAGGACCTTTTCTTCTTTAGTCAATTCCTCCCTAGAGGCGGTTTTGTTGGTTTTAGTTCCCTGGAGGGTCAGAACCATGGGTCCTAGTGCCGCCCGCTTGGCTTCTAGATCCGCCAAGCGGTTCCCTCGAGCTATGGGGTCGGTGCCTTTCTGATGACCTGGGCCACAGTCTTATTTTCAGCTAACCTTAACGCCTGTGTCAGGGCGATAAGCTCAGCCTTTTGTGCAGAAGTCCCTTCCGGCAAGCTGCTCGCCCACAGAGTCTTTTTCCCGTCTACCACAGCCGCCCCAGCCATCCTCTTACCTTCTGCCATGAAGCTGCTGCCGTCGGTGTACCAATTAGGGGCTCCAGCCCATGGCTCATCTGGCAGATCGGGTCGGGTCCCCGTTTCTGATGCTAAGATGTCGCCGCATTGGTGAACAGGTACTTCATCATCTGCTTCGGGCAGTAGTGTGGCCGGGTTTAAGATGGCCGGTGGGGCGAAGGTAATTCTCTCAGTTAGGAGCAGACTTTGGTAGTGAGTCATCCGGGCGTTAGTCATCCATCGATCTGGAGGCTGTCTGATAATGCTCTCCAAGGCATGGGGGGGCTACTATGGTTATCTGTTGGCCCAGAGTTAGCTTATCTGCATCTTTTACCAGCTGGGCAGTGGCGGCAATCGCCCTTAAGCAGGAAGGCCATCCACTGGCTACCGGATCCAGTTTTTTTGATAGATATGCGACTGGGCGCTTCCAGGGCCCAAGGGCTTGAGTTAGGACTCCCCGGGCGATTCCCTTTCTTTCATCTACATACAAGGTGAAGGGCTTGGTCAAATCTGGTAGGGCCAACGCGGGTGCCTCTAATAATGCCCGTTTTAGAGTCTCAAAAGCCTTCTGGTGCTCTAGAGTCCAGACAAAGTTCCCACTTTCCTTAGTCAATGGGTACAGTGGAGCAGCCAGGGTAGCAAACCCTGGGATCCACAACCGGCAGAAACCGGCCGTCCCCAGGAATTCCCTTACCTGGCGAGCGGAGGTTGGGGCCGGGATCTGAGTCACAGTCTTTTTCCGGGCGTCGGTTAACCACTTTTGGCCGTCTTTTAGTGTGTAGCCTAAGTAGACTACTTTCTCCTGGCACAATTGTGCCTTCTTCTTTGACGTCCGGTACCCCAACTCACCCAACTCGGCCAGGAGGCGCTTGGTTCCTTCCTCACAGTCTCCCGGGGTTTCCGCCGCCAACAGTAGATCATCTACATACTGTAAAAGAGTCACTTGAGGGTTTTTAACCCTATTGTCAGTCAAATCCCTGTGGAGGGCCTCATCGAACAGGGTGGGGGAGTTTTTAAACCCTTGAGGCAGTCTTGTCCAAGTCAGTTGTCCAGCGATCCCCATATCAGGGTCGCGCCACTCGAAAGCAAAAAGTAATTGGCTCTTTGGGTGCAGCCGCAGACAGAAGAATGCATCTTTCAGGTCCAGGACAGTATACCATTTCCGTGATGGGGGGAGGGAGCTGAGTAGGCTATATGGGTTTGGCACAGTAGGGTGTAAGTCCTGCACTCTCTTGTTCACTTCCCTCAAATCCTGGACCGGCCTATAATCAGCAGTTCCAGGCTTTTTTACAGGCAGGAGAGGGGTGTTCCAAGGAGACCGGCAAGGAACCAGGCATTCCCTTGCCCAGTGTCCTCTCTCCTTACAATAGGCACATTGGTCCTTGTCTTAGGGCTGTCGTCTGCGCGAGCCTGGTCGTGGGGCGTTGCCCAGGTTCCCTGACTGCCTATGATCTGGCCCTGTCGCCTTTATCACTGCGGCCAGTATTTTGGTCAGTTTCTTCTCTTGTCTCCTATCTCTCTTATCTTCCCTCTCTTCAGCCTCCCTTCTCTCTCTCTCTCGCTTTTCCTCCTCACTCTCTCTTTTATGATACACCTTTTCAGCCTCCTTTACCACATCCCGCAAGTCGTAGTCCTGCAGCCCTTCTAGCCTTTGTAATCTCCTTTTTATATCTGGGGCAGACTGTCCAATAAAGGCCATAATGACAGAGGCCTTTTGCCCTTCCGAGGATGGGTCGAAGGGCGTATACCTGCGGTAAGCCTCCATCAATCGTTCTAGGAAAACGGAGGGAGGTTCAGTGGGCCCCTGCTGGATCTCTCTTACCTTAGCCAAATTGGTGGGCCGCCTTGCGGCCCCTCGGAGACCCGTCATTAGAGCCCGGCGATAAACGGACAGCGCCTCCCTACCTTCAGCCGTGTTATAGTCCCAATTGGGCCGGTTGTGCGGAAACCCTTCTTCCGCTTCCGCTATCGTTGCCGGCTGCCCGTTGGTGCCTCGGATATTCTTTCTTGCTTCCTGTGTGATTCTTTCTCTCTCCTCCGTGGTAAAGAGTGCCTGTAAGAGCTGTTGACAATCATCCCAAGTGGGCTGATGGGAAAACATTAGGGACTCTATCAGGGCAGTTAATCCGGCGGGGTTTTCTGAAAAGGGGGGATGGTTATTTTTCCAGTTATACAGGTCTGAGGAAGAGAAAGGCCAGTACTGGAGGGGTGACAGCTGGTTGGGCCCCGCAGGAGCTCCATACTCTCTTAGCGGGAGCGCCACCGTGGTATCAGGCCCGTCCGGAGTGGCTCCGCGGCGGCTTCGGGTTCCAGCGGAGGGACCCGAGCCAGTCGCCCTCCGTCCTGATTGCGATCCTGGAGCGGGGGAGGGGTAAGGAGGAGGCGAGAAAGGGGGCCATTCGGGAGGAGGCTCAATCTCAGGGTAGACCCCGGGGGGGGGGGGGGGGGGGCCGAAGGGGTCTCCGACTCCGCTGTTCGAGTTGATTTCGATTTTTGCCGTGTCTCCGCATCCTGCAGCGCCAGGACTCGGGGGCTTAGTTTTTCTGCTTTTACCCATGGCTTAACCCACGGGAGTGGGTTCTGCACCAGATCCTGCCACACTGTAATATATGGTCGTTGGTCAGGATGGGACCCCGGTCTCTCCTGGAAAACAATAGCCCTCACCGCGAGGATAACAGTTAGATTAAACGTCCCCTCAGGGGGCCAACCCACATTGAGGGAGGGCCACTCAGAGGTGCAAAAAGTCTGCCAACGCCCTTTTTTTATTTCTACCGCCAATTCGTGCGCTCTCGCTCTCACTTCAGTCCAGTGGTCTAAGGTCAAAGAGAGGGGGGTCGTCATAGTCTGTCCCATCCCGTCAAATGAGGTCCACGTAACGAACAAAAACAGAACAATAAACACTAAAGACACACTAAAACACAGACAACCCTGCCCGGAAGGCGTCTCTACAAGCCAGCCGAAGGCGGCTTCAGACGGGAGGGGTTTCCGAGTCCTCCCCGGGAAAAGGTATCGTTCCTTTTCCCACCTGGAAGGGGGGTTGGTCAGGCTTTCCTGACTCCCCTTATCCCTTGGGGCGTCCCCCAGGGTTGCAGCCTGCAGTCCCTAGCACGTCTGCCACTGCAGCCGTTCGGTCCTCACGGCCCGAAGCGGCGGCTGCCCGATACTGAAACCAAAACAATAAAACAATACTTTGCGGCGCCGCACACACTCACACACTCAGTCACTCAGGCCTACCTCCAAGGGGTCTTCGGAGTCTGGGGTTACCGCGTGGATCCCGGACGAGCCCCCAAATGTTGGATTCCCAAGGGGAAGGGGAGGGAAATCCCAACTCACCAGGTCTCGGGATGACGCGGGCCCACAGACACAGAAGACCGAACTTGATGCAAACGCAAGAGGTTTATTGAACGGAGCTCCGGGTCGACTCGTGTCTCTCGCAGGAGACAGAGGGGTCGACCCCGAGCCTTAGGGGGCAAGTTCTTTTATAGGATTTGGGAGCATAAAGCGGGAAAAGGTTGGCGCGGTTTTACATGATTGGTTAATTCAAAACATTCAGACAGTTACATTTTATGGCGCGAATTGCTACGGCGCGAAACAGCTATCAAGGTGCACACACATGTCCCCATCTGGCCCCCCTCCACCCCGACCCTCCCAAACTTATCCCTCTGTAGCACTCCCTTGTTCTCAATTTTCTCTGAACAGTTTAGGGTGAGTCTTCCGCGAACAGAGTCAGTTGGGATCGATAGACTCTATTCATAGAAGACTCGCCCCAACTGCCCCTTAAGGTGTTAACATATTAAATTTTTAACATAATTTACATTCTTCAACCAAGAACCTGAGTGATCGGACTTTTCGGTCTGGTTACAATCCTTTGGTTTCTGTCGTTCCTGATATACAAAGCTGCCTTTTAATTGCAAAATGAAAAGAACCAGTGTACATACTTTAAAGAGCACCAAGATACCCAATTACGATTGTTACTAAAATGTTGGGGCCCAAAGTAGAAAGAGCCAGTTAACCAACATCCTTATTTAATGGAGCCTTAACAGGGCTTTCTTCCTTTTGGTGGTGCCACATATTCTACTTTCACTTGTCCTAAGTTGCAGAGGTCACAATAGCTCACTTCCTTTCTTCCTTATTAAAAAAGAAATACTATCTCATACTACAGAGAACATTGTAACTAACAGTATTTTTTAAATCAGCTAACACATGTCAAATATTAATAAGTATATTGCATATAAGAACAGTGAAATACTGAGCTACTTAAACCAGTATATTTTAAATCCATGAAAACTGTTGAGCATTTTAAATTATTATGCCAAGCATCATGCCAATTAATCAATATATGTATAATCAATATATGTATATGTATTAATCAATCAATGTATAACCTCAACTAAGAAAGACAAAATTATAGTAGAATAGAAATATTAGAAATGATTATTTGTCTTTCTTGAGATGGAAAGCAAGTTCTCATTAGACATTCATAGTATTCTGGGTCTATTGATATTATTACTTGTTGTTATTGCAGAAAACGTCAGAAATAGACATGCTTTATTTTCTTAGCAGTAGCAAAACATATTCATAGAGGATATCATATATTTATTTGTTTCTTCAAGTGGCTTCATCTCAATAGAACTGAGAGTCCTGTAAATGTAACAGTGATGTTGCTCTCACTAAAATACATGTAGCCTCTTCCTTGTCTCTGTAATCTATTCCGTTAAATTTCTTAAGTTTTCACTCTAAGACAAGATGATTAAGGGTAAAGTGATATTAAGTGCTTCTTGGCAACAATCGTATCACTTTCCCTGACCTTCAAATTACATATAACATTTGTCTTGGGCAAAGCTATACGCTTGCTCAGTGTTGTGAATAGCAAATTCATCTGGCATTGTTAACATGATCAGCAGTGAAAT
Organism: Diceros bicornis minor; assembly: GCF_020826845.1. Taxonomy (NCBI): domain Eukaryota; kingdom Metazoa; phylum Chordata; class Mammalia; order Perissodactyla; family Rhinocerotidae; genus Diceros; species Diceros bicornis. The sequence goes on from NC_080766.1 coordinate 21,178,507, forward strand.
AAAAAGTTAACTGAGCTTACATTTTTTAAAACCCTGGTAGAAGTTTTAAAACCATATCAGGAGCTTTCATATAGTTGATGATAGAAAATATGTACCAAAGCATAAATGATATAGCAAATCAAACAAAACATCCTGTTGAAAAGACTACATTAACTCTGCAATGTTCTTATTGCATTTTGAATACATTTTGTACCAAAAGATAAATAAATGGGAACCACAAGAAATAATGACAAAGGTTTGGAAAGCTCAAGTCAAAATGTGTTATATGTAAAATACAGTCTGAATGATTTGAACATTTTCTGTTAATGACATTTATTCAACTATAATGCTATTTTCCAACTGAGATATAATTGGCAATATCTCAAGTTACATATAGATTGGTAAAATGGCCAAGGTCCCTCGAAAATCTTAAGAATAAGTTTGCAGAGTCTCTGGGACAAGCTCACTTAATTTCAGAAAGTAGCAGTCAAGGAAGGAATAGCCTAATTTAACAAAACAAAACAATGAGCTTAATATATGGAAGTGCAGATTTGGGGTTATTGTATTTCTTATAAAACACTAAAAAAATTTTTTTGAAAAAGCTGAAAATGTTGAATAAGATAATTTTGAATTAAATACATCCTAGAGAAGATTGGTAGGTATTTCTATATAGACAGTATGGTTGATTAAAATGGCAGGGAATCATCCACTCTAGACATCGAGTTGTATGGAATTTATGGAAACTATTGTTTCTTTTCTGAAAGTCAACAATCTTACGACATTAGTTTATAAAATTTCATTTTTGCTTATTAATTTTGAACTGCTTATATATTGAAATGACTTTTTTTGATTCATGGTTCTTTATGCTTCATCAAGTGACTGTTACTATATTTTCAAATAAAAATCTGAGACTAAGAAAGAATTTAAACACAATATTAAAAGTAACCTAGAGAACTTTCAAAGAAGAAACTTCTAGTTTTATTTCCTTCAAAAAAATTTTGATTTCAAAATTATTTTATGTGACAAACATCTATTTTATTTAAAAAATATACTATTGTTTTTGAACTGTAATATTTCAGTCTGCCAACACATTTGTAGGACTTAAATTTATTAGAAATATATAGAAATAAGTATAGAAATAACTAGAAATATTCAAATAAAAACTAACATTCTTTAAAATTTTATTTAGTTCTTAAATTTTATGTTAACTCTGAATTTTGATGTACATTTTTCCCTCCTTCAGCTTTTTTGAGAAGAAAATTTTTTGTGTGTGTGTGTGAGGAAGATCGGCCCTGAGCTAACATCTGCCAATCCTCCTCTTTTTTTTGCTAAGGAACACTGGCCCTGGGCTAACATCCATGCCCATCTTCCTCTACTTTATACGGGACACCGCCACAGCATGGCTTGATAAGTGGTGCATCAGTGCACGCCTGGGATCCGAACCGGCGAACCCCAGGCCGCCGCAGCGGAGCGTGCGCATGTAACCGCTTGCACCACCAGGCCGGCTCCTGAGAAGAAAATTCTTAACAATACTTTTCTGCATAATTTTTGGCAGCATTCTTTTTCTGCTCTGTAATAGCAAACATTGCTGGAGGAATGGAATTCAGCATTAATTAGTTTCACTACTGCAGGCAGAGAAATTTCCTCAAGGAATCGATTTCCAATGGAGGAAAATATGTTTTGTACCTGGCAGAATATTCACAGAAATAAAATATTTAATGGCCATCTTCTGTGTGTAAAACATTAGAACAAATCATAACTTATTAAAGCATAAAATAACATGCCAAGTAAAAACTTCTTTTATGTATAAAATATAAAGATTACAAAGTTATAAAAAATGTTAAAATTTCATTCTTTCTATAAAGTTTTGCTCAGATTATTTAAAATAACAGTAGATTTTCTCCCATAGGTTTGTGAATAGTGCCTACTTAATGCAAAAACTGTCAAAAATTAAAGACAACTATCATATATTCATATATCCATTAAGTTATATCAAATCAAATGTGATTCTGTAATTCTTTCCTGAATTTCTCATTAATAATGTTTGGGACTCTTCACTAAGATGGGTATTTTCTTGCACATACACAATATATCATAATTAGCCCTTGTAAAATGTACTATGCAAAATTAAAATGGTTTTTCAGATTTTTAGTCTACGCAGAGACCAAGAGCACTATATCTTTTGATTTGGGCAATAAGAATTCATTAAAAATATCCCTTGCACAACTTCACCACATTGTGGTTCTGTGAAGGTATTTCGAGATTTTGTAGCTGTGAATATGATAAAGTGAGAGAGGAAATATTCTCATGTGCTATCCTTTCCACAATTTATTTACTGTGTCAATCTCACAGGTGGTTCCACACTCATGCCTGTGGATACTGATGAGCACATATCTTGATATCTACTACCACCAAAAATACTTATCAACAAGGACTCTAAACAAATATCTAAACGTCATTGTCCGGAAGTAAATCTATATTACCTTTTGCCCACTAATTTTGTCCAATTAGGAAAGAAATATATATTCATGGTAAAAACAGATAAGAAATAATACAGAAAATATATAACTATAAGCAATTTTTATAAAAACTTTGGATTGTTTTTATGAAGTATTTACACAGCTGAGATAATGTTATATATAATACCATATCCATGTTATTTTACCTTATTTTATATCAGAAGCTTCCCACAGTAATAAGTTCAAATTGCTTTAAAATAATCTATGATACCTACTCAGTAACTTTTATATGAATTAACCTAATTTATGTAAGCATTATCTTGTGGTTGGGCGTTTTGTTTCTTTCTAAATTTTCTACAGTAAATTTAATGGTACAGTGAATATATCTGTATATTAGTCTGTGTTCACATTTATTAGAATTTGGTAGGATGGGTTTCCCTAGAGGATAATGACTAAATTAATTTATTTAAATAATTTAAAAGTTCTTAATATATGTTATTGTCACACTTTCCAGAAAATTATGTCAATTTACTCCCACAACAATGTATGAAGGTTTGTAATATTCTTATCATGATTGGATATTTTTATTAAAAATACAGAATATATGCTCAGACTTTTATTTCTAACACTACAGCATTACAGCTAATTTGAAATGCCAGTATATTATATATCTACATCTATAGCTGTACATCTATCTACATCAAAACTCATTATTTGTAAATTCCATTATTGTGAATTCACCTGCTTGACAAAATTTATCTGTAATCCCCACTGGGGAATCAGCATTCCCCAGGGCTTTTCCTGGTTATTTGTGGACATGCACAGAGTGAAAAATTTAATTCTCCCACTGTGCACGTTCCCAGTTGAGGTCGAACAAGATGATGCTCTTATTATTTGTTTTCATTCCAGCTCTCATATTGTGAACAAGTGTCCTTTTACAGTCTATTTAGTGTCACTTTTTTTGCATTTTTGTGCTTTTTGTTAGTGATTTTGCTGCTGAAATTGCCCCCACCCACATAGTGCTGAGGTGCTGTCCATTGTTCCTAAGTGCAGGGAGGCCGTGATGTGTCTTACAGAGAAAATGCCTGCGTTAGAGTGGCTTAGTTCAGGCATGAGTTATACTGCTGTGGGCCATGAGTTCAGCGTTAATGAATCAGTAACATATTTTAAATAAGGTGTCTTTAAACAGAACCACACATAAAGCAAGCTTACATAGTGATCAGCTGATAAAAATATTATGACCAGAGGATCACAGCAACCCAACCCCGTATTTCCCCTAACAGCAATGGTTCAGTATTTGCTAATTCAGTGTTTTGTGGCAACATCATAGAACATAAAACTACTGCAAATAACAAGAAGGGACTGCATCTATCTATCCATATGTATATATAAATTTAGTCTTCAAAAGTAAAGGAGCTATTCCTCAGGACTTAACAAGGAAGATAAACCTGAAAACCAGAATGGTAAGCAGATGATGAAACCTTACCTACCATGGATATATTAGGAACAAGGAGATAGGTATTTTAACAGCTGTATGATAGGAGACGGACCTTGGGCTCTGAACAGCAATGGGCTATAAATAAGACTCTTGGATAAAATCAGGACTCTATTTCACAAAGGAATGAGTGGCTAGAATGATTCCATCCACTAGCAAGTATGGAGGATAGAGAAACATGTCTTTCACAAACTTGATTGAAAACTACATCATTTTGATAATAATAATAGTAATAGTAAGGCCTTATCTTAGTCCTTTTGGACTGATATAACAAAAAATGCCATAGCCTGGACGACTTAACCAAAAAATATTTATTTCTCACAGTTCTGCAGGGTGGGAAGTCCAAGATCACCATGCTGGCAGATCTGGCATCTGGTGAGAGCCATCTTCCTGGTTCACAGCAATCTTTTTGCTGTGTCCTCACACGGCTGAAGGAGCAGGGGAGCTTTCTAGGGTCTCTTTTATAAGGGCACTAACCCCATCATGAGGGCTCCTTGTTCATGACTTAATCACCTCCAAATGTCCCAACTCCAAACACCATCATATTGGGAATTAGGTCTCAATATGTGAATTTTGCAGGGACATAAAAATTCAGCCTATAACAGACCCAATGATAATTCACTAACTTTGGGCTACCATAAACCAGGATTGAAGTTCAAATTCACATTGCCTTCATAGATTGGCCCTAGACACTCAAGCCTAGGCATTTATATTAATATGGGCCCAATAGGGTAACTCTCTTGAAGTATCTGGTAGTGGTAAAGGCAAACCCCTTTGGTGAAACACACCCGTGATACAGGCTTCAAAACATTCCCACCAGCAAAGTCATATAAAGATAAACTTCAATTTTTAAACATGTTGAAAGAGCTTAAAGTAACAATTCACCATGACTAAGAATAAGAAGAAACGTAAGTGGTGGAAATATATTCAAAATGACTTTTATAACAAAATTAAGTATCTTAATTTTAAAATAGGTATTAAAGAAGAAATTTAATATATGACCAAGTACAAGCGTGGTTTGAAAAAAAAAAAAATCTTAAAAAAAAGAAACTACAGGGTTGAAATTGAAAATGCGGTGGTGAAAATAATACTCAGTAGGTGAATTCAATAGAAACTACATACAGCAGAAGAATTATTATTGAACTATAAAATAGATTTGAAGAAATCCTCCAGAGAAAAAGAAATGGAAAATAAGAAACAGAGGTTGAAAAACACGGAGGTGGGGCTGGCCCGGTGGTACAAGCGGTTGAGTGAGCCCGCTCCACTGCGGTGGCCCGGGGTTTGCCGGTTCGGATCCTGGGCACACACCAACACACTGCTTGTCAAGCCATGCTGTGGCGGTGTCCCAGAGAAAGTAGAGGAAGATGGGCACAGATGTTAGCTCAGGGCCAATCTTCCTCAGCAAAGAGAGGAGGATTGGCATCAGATGTTAGCTCAGTGCTGATCTTCCTCACAAAAAAAAAAAAAAGAAAAGAAAAACATGGAGGCTACAAACATCTCTTCTATCATTTGTCCAATAAGAACTCTGAAAGAGGAAAGCAAATAAATCTAGAGATGCTTAAGAGGAAGTATTTCAAAAGATAACTATTTTGAATATTCCAGAATTTGTGAAAGGCATGGATCCTATTTGTTTAAAGCACAGCAAGTCCAAGCATGATTAAAACAAAACAATCATACCTCTTCACACTAAAACCACATCTTTGTACTTATTAATAAAATTCTAGAACACTAAAGAAAAAGAAAGGTTCTTAAAAGCCACCAGAGATAAAAGACATTATAATAAAGAGGCAATAAATAGATCGAAAGGTAGATTCTCGAGAAGAAGAGTACAAGTCACAAGATCATGGAATAAAAAATATATACGGGCATAGAAAATTTTACATTAAAATAATATAAATAAAGGGTAAACATAAGTCAAAAGGAAGCTTGCAGACCCTAATTACTGTCAAACACAATGGAAATACCGTGAAATGTATCTAAATATAAATATTACTGCACAAGAAGAACAATTTATCAAGAACACATAGACCACATAATTTTGAATCTAAATATGATATCTGAAAAGATATTTTAAATATATGAAAGTAAAATATTAATTTACATATTAGAGAAATTGACAAAGTCACTATAGCTCTGGGATATTTCAACATACCTGCTCAGTTAGCTCTATATTGAGCCAAAAAAAATCATTAGGAATAGAGGTTATTTAGGAATAAAATTTACAATTTGATCTAATGTATATAGATAAAACTTTGCACCCTTTTGCAAAAGTTGCAAACAGTGCAACTTTTTTTTTGTATGTGTGAGGAAGATCAGCCCTGAGCTAACATCCATGCCTATCCTCCTCTTTTTGCTGAGGAAGACCGGCCCTGAGCTAACATTTATTGCCAATCCTCCTCTTTTTTTTTTTTTTCCCTTTTTCTCCCCAAAGCCCCAGTAGACAGTTGTATGTCATAGTTGCTGTATGTGGGACGCTGCCTCAGCATGGCCAGACAAGCAGTGCGTTGGTGCGGGCTTGGGATGCAAACTCGGGCTGCCAGTAGCGGAGCGCACGTACTTAACCACTAAGCCATGGGGCTGGCCCCAACAGTGCAACTTTTAAAGTTATAATGAGTAGTGTACAGAATCTGCAAGCAGGTGAGAAAATTGGACATGGGGATCAGCCTACTTGCTGCTAACATCATCCCTGTGTACAGTGGGTACTGAGCAGGGGACACCAGTAAAAGGAGCTCTGTACCTGTAGGCTCAAAAAGTTGGAGATCCCCTTACAAAGCTCTACCAACTATGCCAGGAATCGATTATGAGCAGCATCAGAGAATACACACACACTCATATACATATATTGTGAGATTGATTACATTTCAGACATTTCTCAGTTTCTGGTTGAACAGTTTCAGTTTCATAACAAGTACATTTTCTCAGATTATGGTAAATTATTTAAAACTTGTTTTCTCCTAAAAGTAGGTTTTAGTATTAGAAAAATATAATAGATTAAAAATGGTTAATTGCAGAAAAAAATTTGATAAAATTCAACAACCATTTATAATAAAAATACTTACCAAGGTATGAATAAATGACAACTTCTGGAATGGATAAAATGTATACACCAAATCCTAGAACAATCCAATTCTTTAACATTGAAACATTAGCAGAATTTCCCTTAAAATAGGAACAAAATGGGGGTCTGCCCAGTGGCGCAAGCAGTTAAGTGCGCACGCTCTGCTGTGGCGGCCCGGGGTTCGTCGGTTCAGATCCCAGGCGCGCACCGAAGCACCACTTGTCAGGCCATGCTGTGGCGGCGTCTCATATAAAGTGGAGGAAGATGGGCACGGATGTTAGCCCAGGGCCAGTTTTCCCCAGCAAAAAGAGGAGGATTGGCAGATGTTAGCTCAGGGCTGATCTTCCTCACAAAAAAAATAATAATAAAATAAAATAGGAACAAAATGCTTATATTCGACAATATACTGTTGACCTTATTCAAAAGAAATAAAGATGTGAGTATTAGAAAGAAAGCAAGTAAAACTAGCATTATTCACAGATAATGAGATCTGTACATACATAATTCAATGTAAACTACAGATAAAATATTGGAATCAATAGGAGAATTTATTAATTTTACTGCATGCAAAATCAATATGCAAAAGTCGATTACATTTTCACATACTAGAAGGAATTAGAAAATAAAAATTTTAAGAGACTGTTTATAATATCAACCAAAACTATAATATATCCAGCAATACATCTAACTAAAGTGTGTAAGACCTTTGGGTGAAAATTATAAAAATTATTTATAGATACTTAGAAAGACTATAATAATTAAAATTAATATGATCATAGAGAGAAGAAAATACACTAATTATCCACAAATTAATTTATAAAATTTATGAAATTTCAATTAAATCTCAACAAGGTGAAATTTGCCAAGTTAATTTGAAAAGTCATATGGAAAAGCAAAGGTCTAGTAATAGCCATGAATATTCCGAGTCAGAAAAATTGTGTGGGTGAATTTGTCTAGATTGCAGATTTCTAATAAAGCTCTAGTAATTAAAAAAGTGTAATATTAGTGCAAAGTAAACAATAGGTCGATTTAACAGAAAATATAGCCTAGACATGTAAGTATGAACATACGAGAACCAGATATATAACAGAAGTGATATTGCAAAGTAGCGAGAAAACAATGTGCTTTGTGCTGAGACAACTGGTTATTCACATGGAAAAAAAGATCACCCAATGTGTTGTGCACTGTGCACAAAAAGCAATTCCAGTGAGCTTAAAGCTTGTATTTGTTCATTTCCCATGCCAATTGGAACAGCTTTGAGAGGAACACCTTTGAGAGTGATAAGAGATGTTTACTGGACAGAACTTCAGAACAAGTGGTGTAAGCTGAGATTCGCTTGGGCAAAGTGAGAATTTAGTCTTGAGTGTGAAAAGATTCTGTATCTAAAAGAAAAACTTGATTGAGGTCTGTGTGTTTGTTTATTCCCTCGTTTAATCCCTGTGAAACCCTATCATCTAGATATTGCTATTATCTTTATTTTGCCAACTAGAAAGGATGTGTTTGTATCTGAGCCCAGAAGGAAGAAAGGACACCGTAGATCCATAAACATTTTAGAGAAGAATAATATTCAGTGTCCTAAGATTTCTTGACTTTGATCTTGCTTACAAATTAGGAGGTAAATGTTTCCGGAGTATGAAAACAACTACTTTCACGGAACTGAAAGTGTATAGAATAGTCCTATAAAAGAGATAATCAAGAGTAAATTGAGAATGAGAAACAAAACTTTGAGCAAAGCCAAAATCTTAGTTGAGCTTGACCTGTTGATATACATTTTTAAGCAAGGGCAACATTATCGGCTGAGATAGGTTTTGTATAAGTAGTACTGAAAAAAAATGCTGTAACTTTGTTTTTGGAAATATGCTGAAGATAGCTAAAAGAACTTATATAGGTTAGCTTTCTATTAGGTTTTCATATCTAATCAAAACTCTGGTAGAAAATTAGAAGTAGAGCTAGCACTTTTTGAATGAAAAGGCCCTGTTTCTAGAAACACTCATTTCTAGGTAAAATATTAATTTCTACAACCTGTATGTTTGTGTATGCGCATGACTTGGGAAAAATTCTTAATTTTTGATGTGACCCATTATTATTATTATTATGAGGTTAATTTAATATCTATGTTAGACTGGTTCTTTCTAATTAAATGAATAAATATTTTTCAAGAATTTAGTATCTCCAGGCACTATTTGGGGCACTGAGGTAAGGCTGTGAAGAAAATAGACAAAAATCCTTACCTTTATCAAATGTTAGATAGAAGATTTCTCGTTAAGAGAGATTGCCTTCTTGATGATTGAAAGGATAAAATCCAAATTATTTACAATATAAAACTAAACTTATGTTTTATGTAAAGTATGTAAAGTGCCAAAAAACCCTGATGTTAACTATGCTCTGCCTCAGTCCTTTGGAGAGAATAACATGATTAAATAGTTTACTTATTTTTTTTGAATATACCATAAAATTATTAAAGTATGATGTTTCTCCTATTTATGTATATATATATTAACTGGTATTGTTGTAATAAACTAAGGAAGGTATCTTCTTAAAAGCATGTGATCCAGATGGAGGCAGAATACCAAGAGACTTCTTGGGACCAATTAAGGACACTGGTAAATACTGTGCATATTTTATGCTAGCCGTTAGAGAATGTAAATGGAGACCTGATTATCATTTCAACCGAGAACATTACATAATCGCTCCATTGACTGTACTTACTTTCTGGATATTCATGTTCAATTTAAAACATGCATTATCCTCACATAAAGTTCTTTGTGGCTTCTATCCTGGCGTTGTAATGGACTTTCTCTTACAAATGACTAAATTGCTCATATTTTTCAGTGAGCATTTCTGGTCACTTGAGTGCATTTGAGATATATTCTAACTCAAATTTCCCAGTGACTGATTTTTACAAAAGAATAATTCATTCATTTATGGCTATCAACCTGGATCCAAAGCACTGATATTTTAAAGTAGATCAATATTAATTATTAAAAAGTATATTTCACGTTAATCAACAATTCCTTAATCTGCTCTTAGAAAGTGGTTATAATAAGTTCAATTCTGATTAAGATCACACTTGCTTTTTCCCCTGTCTTATAGCATAGACTAATTGACTTAAATAGTTATACATTTGAAAAAGAATAAAGCCAACATATAAGAAAATAACCTAGAAAAATAGTGGTAATTTTCAAATGGGTTTTGGCATTTGAAGGCTGCTGTTGCTTTTGGAACCAGAACAAGAAACAGAAGCAGCAGATATTATTTCAAGACAATATGAATTGTAACAGACAAAATGTTGACATTTTAAAATCTATATGAAAAGCCATCCCCTTCATCAACCTAAACATCTATTTAATTACATTTATGCCATTTTCTGCATTCTCTTCCCTGCTTTCCGTACTGAGATCTCTCAAAATTTGATGTAAAGGGCACAGAAAATGCACAAAACTCTTAGCATAAAGATAGAAGTTGACAGCCGCGGAACTCTCTTAAGCTCTGTGGTGTCCATTTCAACTCTGTAGACATAGTAATCCACGAACAGAAATGTTCATTCTTAATATGGGACTTGATGAAAATCCTTCTCAATAACAAGACAAAACCTGCAAACACATAATGTGTACTGAAAAGGCCATTTAGTAACACTGGTTTAAACAAGTGAGATTTAAATGAGGGACTAATTTTTTGAATTAACATTTAATTTTGTGTTAAATTTAATGGAAATGCATATTTATTCTAATTAGTATTTTTTTGTGATTTATTTAGTACTAGGAGTAATATTTTCCCTCTTAAAGAGGGGCAAAATGATTCAGAAATTTTGAGGCAAATACCGTGATCCCTGTATCTATTCATAAATGCTCTCAAGGGAGTGGGTCAATAAAAATGAAACACGTCCTGGGTAGAGAGGTGTCAGACAGTGACCAAGGGCTGCGTTAAGGAAAGTGAATAGATGACAAAAGGAAGGTGAGTAGAGGAAGTAGGGTGGGAGAAAGGTTAGGAAAAATTGCATCCTGGAATTTGTTAGTGAATTTGAGACAGAGCACCGGATCATACTACATATATCTCATCATTCAAACACTGTATGCATACGTACAAACAGCAGCAACATAAAACAAAATATATGCACCAGGTATTCTCATCTGGTTTTTGGATTATTCTTTTTGTCTTAAATTTCCCCTCTTTCTCCACTCTCTTTTTTCTGTTCCTCTTCCTCCTCCTCCTCCTCCCTCTCCTTCTTCTTTCTATATCTGCATGTTCATCTCTCATATAATAGTTGATGCTATTTGCTCTTTGAAATTAAGTTTAACCCATGCATTTACAGCTTTTAGTTTGGGGATAAAATAAAAAATAGGAACCAGGTATTGGAATATTAGCCTGTATGTCTGACGAATTCCCAAATGTCCTGGCTCATAGCAACTGCTCAATAAATAGTCTCCGAGTGAATGAACTGTTTTGTCTGCTTCTATTCTTGCCCTTCTAAAATCTGCCCATCAAAGTAGAAAATTAATTTTGAAACATATCTTGAATTAGAACATACAATGTTTGCTCAAAAATCTTTGTTGAAAATGAATACTTAAAAATAATCGTGTTACTTTTATATTGAAAAAGCATTTATGGCTTCTTATTGCTCCAAGGCCTGTAAGCCCAAGAATGCCCTAGAAGATCTCGCCTCAGTCTACTGTCCAACCTCATCACTTTGCTCATTGCTTACTGGCTGGGGCCAACATAGTCCTGTCTGTCTCAAACCTGCCAATTTGTGTTCTGTCCCCAGGGCTGGTCAATTTCATTTATTTCCCACTATAATAATCTTCACTCATATATTAGCTTAGCTATTTACTTGGTGTCATTCAAGCTTCTATTCTTCTCATTTCTTCCTCAGAGAAGACATCGCTGGCCAGCCTAACATTGACCTCTTCACAGGAATTATCTCTGATAAATTCATATTATTTAAATATCTGTTTATTATCTCTCTTCTCCACTAGAATGTAAGCTCCATTTGTGTAGGTAATTCGTCACTGAGATCCTAGCCTGTAGGTGCTTAATAACAATTTGTTGATTTGCATAATTAACCTGTCTTCATTGTTGTCATTGAGGAATAAGTAGATCCTTTCAAATCCAATCCTTCCACTCGACATCTGGATATCTTTCATACTTGACTTCTTAAGGACTTCACAGTTTCAATTGACTATTCTTTCTCTTATACCATAGTCTCTTTTTAGATAATTTCCTTCGTTATACAGACATGCTGTAGAACTGCGCTATCCAATGTGGCCAACACTAGCCGCATGAAGCTATTTAAAATTAAGTTAATTAAAATTAAATAAAATGAAAAATCAGTTCCTCAGTCACACTAGCCACAGTACAAGTCTCAGAAGCCACATGTGGCTAGTGACTGCAGTGTTGAACAATGCAGTTCTAAAGCATGTTCTACATTACCGAATAGTTCCATCGTCGCAGAAAGTTCCATTAGGCAGTGCAGCTCTAGAATTTCCCTTGATCCTGCGATGTTTCCAGCTGATTTCCCATCTCGCCAACACTTTTCACAGACACATTTCTCCAAACAGTTATCTACTCTTCATTCCTGCACCTACCTCCCAGATTTGACACATATTTGTGGTTTTGTATCAGATATGATGCCTATGAGAAATAAAAGTTTATATTATCCCCTTTCCTCTGGAGGAAGAACACTGTATGTAAATGATTGTATGTATTGTTCTGCATTCATCACATAAGACTATATAATAAACAATGTACAAAATATGTCTTAAACCGCATAGTTTTTTTACTTTCTATGCCTTTTCTTTGCTACTATTTTACTCTTTGCTGTTTTCTATTAAGATAATCAAGTTTTTGTTAGTGCATTTTTCTTTCTTTACTAGTTTATAAGATATACATTTATTTATAATCCACGAAATGTTAATATGCATCTTATGTTAAAATTTAAAGCCGTTCTTCCACAAGAAAAATTCAAGAACATTATACTACTTAAACTGTGTTTATTCCCCTGACATATTTGATGTTAGTTGTTAGATATATTAATTTAAGATTGCTTTTAACCCACTGCAAATTAGTAATTATTTCTTTTATTTTCTCTGGCCATTCTTATTTAGATTTATTCATGTAGTTACCAAGTTCTTTGCTTACTACTGAGTCCTGCATCCTGTTTCTTCCTTTTAAGAGCATATTATCTCTTACTGAAGTTCATCTATTGGTGGTTCTTTCGTCAAGGATACTTAGTGGTAAATCCTTGATTGTTATTGGTCTGAAATATTTTTCATTCTATTGTTGTTAGGATTACTCTCTGAATTTACCAACATGGCTATAATGTTCCCCTCTGCTTGACTAAACTTTAGACAAGATTCTTTCTGACCTTAGGCCCCCGACCTCTCTTTTCTTAGAGCACTTACTTAAGAAAACTTGGAATTGTAAATTATTTCTCTGCCTTTTTGAGATGTAGATCTTTTCCTAGCCTCTTGCTAGTTTTCTAACCCAGGAATGTCTTTCTCAAGGACCTGGAAGCTATCCCTTTGGAACGTAATCATCCAGAAAGATAGCGCACCTATTTCCCAGTCTCTGTGGCAGGGTGGGAGCCTAACTTTAACAGGCTATAATTAGCAAGCACAGATAGCCTAATCATATAAACCAACTTCACCCCTAAATTCTCCTCTAATTCCCCTCAATGCTGAAAACTTCTCCTGCCTTTTGTTTCAATGGAACTGAGTTTAATCTCTTGTATATTGCAAGTCTTAATCTCTATTGCAATAGTTGTGAATAAAGTCTCCTTTGCCTAACTTACCTAGCACAATTTTTCCTTGACAGAATTTGTTACTCTGCAGTTTTCTATGCTTATATTATCACATTTAATTTTATGAAAAGTGTTTCTTCATATGAGAAGTTATGTTTATATTAATTCTGGAAAATTATCAGCAATATTTCTCTTACCTATTACTTTTCCCCACTCTTTCTATTTTTTCTTTTCCTCCCTATTAACACATATTGCCCTTCCCAATTCAGCTTCTAGGTAGTTTCACTTACCTTTCAAACACATTTTATCATATCATAAATTCAAAATCTTTATCAAACCTTGAAATAAATTTCATTGGAAATGAATTCACATCCCAACTATGGATTGTATTGGCTCTTTCCTACCTTCCTTCTTTTCTTCTTTCCTTCCTTCTATCTTTTATTTATTGTGTGCATGTGTGTTAGATTTCTTTTTACATCCAAGCCCAAATCCAGTAGATGATAAGGCTAAATTCCTCTTTGAAAGATAGTGCAGTAAAGTCACTATTCCTTGATTCTCCTGGAGTTTGGCAGCATTTTTTTCATCTGCCTTTCAAGATCAGGCAGTCTGGCTTCAGTTGATAAAACAGGCTCAGCCCCTTTGTCTCTTTGGATCCATTTTTATTCCCCTTTACCCACTTCTTGCTTTAGGAAGTGTAGTCTAGCACATACAAGGCTTCATCTCTCTGCACTGCCACCACTGTATGTTTCTACTCTGTTTCTGGAACACAGAGAAATTTATGTTGTTTTAGGACTCATCAATACTTGTTTAGTTGTTTTCTATCTTCCTATTTATCTACAGTGCTATTTCTTTGGAGGAAATGATGCACCAAAATGTGAATTCTCTGTAGCGTGGTGACAGGGAGCCCATGAATTAAGGTTACATATTTATACTTTTATGTTGACTGAAGATTTACATGTTTATACTTTCAGTGAGCCTGGGTTCTAGACTTACTGCCAACTGCCTTGTTGGTAATTCATTTGAATGTTTAATGGACATCTTCAAGTTAAAAATATTCAAATCAGAACTCCTCGCAATCTTCTCCATTTCAATAAATAAAATGGCGCTACATTCCTGCAAACTCACAAGCCAAAAACTTATCCCGGACTTCCTTTTTCTACATCAACTACATCAAATGTAATACCTAGTCCTAATCTATCCACCCTTTTTCATCTCCTCTGCTACTTTGTGTATCTAAACAACCACTATTGGGTTACTCTTAACCACATCACCCTACTTATTTCCTTCATAGCACTTATCTCACTCTGAAATTGACTTGCATTTATTTATGCATTGTCATTTGCCTATTAAAATGCAAGTTTCTTAAATCTAGGTCATCACCCATCTTGTACATTGCTCTCTTCTCTACATGCAAAGCTGTGCCTGTCACATTGTACAAACTCAATGAGTCTTGGTAAGTAAGAGAAAAATATCCATCAGGATCAGAGAGCTCAATGAGACTCTGAACTCAAGTTTCCTGGTGCCAACATCTACTCTTGTTTCTCTATAATTTATAGTATGAAAAAAACCAACTGTTTAATTTGTATTTTCAAATTTTATTTAGACTTGATTTTATATTTAAAGGGAAAATCAATTAAAAAATGTTTTACATTGCTATTTCATATAAATTGAAACTATGAGAAGTTTAATTTCTTGATAATCTTGTTTATTTGCTGCAATATATTATAATATTTAACTGTGCAGGTTTGTATCACACGCCACCTTTGAATAACATGACTTTCAAAGTTAGTTGCTCTCAAGCTTTAGTATACACAGAAATGTTCATGAAGCTTACCAAAATTCTATATGACCCGGCAACTTCCTCCAGTCTATTGAATCAGATTCTCAGTAGGCTTTTATCTGCTGAACACTTTTGTTTCTTCACCTGTAAAATGCAAAAATACCTAGCAGCTGGAATTTTTAAGTCTTAAATAAGATGATATATGCAAGTCCTTTGTACAGTGTATGGTGCATATATGTGCTTGAAACTCTTTCCTATCTTAACAAGTTCCAACAGAAGTTTTCAGTTTACCATATATAAGTCGTTTGATGCCTAATATCTAGAAACTGATTCAAGCATAAGCAATAAATATTAAACTATGAATTCTAGGTTAGCTATTAATCAGAAATTTTTTTTAAACCTTTAGGTAACACATGGGTCCCATTTGGATAATGGATTGTATTTCATGTTTGAACTTGACTGACATAAATCTTGAAAGGTGAATATGAGTTGTTGATGAAATACAATGTAACTCAAAAAAATGAATTACAGCTTTTTCTTGGGTTTATTGATATTTAAATGTGGATGCAAAATGTGTCTTTACTTCATAAATTTTTAAATAGTAGCCATATTGGAAAATGCTGATAAAAAATTCATAACTTTAATTCTATGCATCATCTCGTAGTCATACTCCAAATCTTTGATGACAAATGTGTGTGTGTGTGTATATAATTTTGCCTCTTTTCTGTCCACTGAATGAGCAATGAGCAAGCACACGCAATGGCCAGAATTTAGCTTCTAAATATTATTCTCACATAAAAGAAACCAAGACTACTTGGAGAAGTGGCTGATTCCTATTCTGGGGAATGGACATTACATAGTAAGCCTGGGACTTTTTCTTGTGCCAAGAAAGAAATGTTGATCTACCAACGTGGTGATATTATAATAACACAAGAACCAGCTTAGAGGAACGCACAGTTGCCAAATTTGAGAAAATTGAAGAGTCAATAATTGCTTTAAAAAACATATCAGCAAAATAAACAAATAATGTCAAATTTTAACTTTAAGAAATTTTGCATTAGTCTTAATATTGTCTTTCTGGAAAGGCCCCATTTCATCTGTGATCTAACACTTCTATTTTCATAAAATTGTTTAATAAAATTATTTTTCTAAAAACTTAGTAACAACTCAATATTATTTCTGTTTATTCTTAATATATAAAAATAAATTTAATAATCAATAAATCTCAAAGTATTTTTGATGGTTCTATATCTCAGTAACATAAAAAAAGGAATTAGTGTTAATTTCTTAAATGTGCCAATTATTTCAAATAAATACTATAAACTTTATTTTATTCTTAAATATATTTTATGTTTCCCATTTGTTTTCTCTCTTCTATAATTTGGTAAATGAAAACTAAAATTAAAAAAACATATATTCGAAACAGAAAGTTATCATTGTTAAATATATATTTCAACATACAAAAGCCTTTATTATGACTTTCACCCTTTCTGTATCTTTCAAATGCCAGATACAATGAAAACTTAGGTCCTTTCTTATATATTATTACATGCATAATGCTAATAAGTTTCTATTTTTTTAGACAATGCTCAATATTAAAGTCTTTCAATCTTTAAATTATTAGTCAATTCACATTATTTCCAGAAATTTTTGTCAGCTGTAAAGACAGAAATGCAGAATGTTCTGTTCAAAATTTTTGTTAACTTGAGTGTAAGTGCCGTCTTCAAGTTCTGGCCAGCTAAGTTCTAAAGGTCAGAGATTTCTTTAAATGCAAGATGATTGCTCACATCTGAGTACATTCTATGCTGTGATTTAGTGCATATTTTGGATTCACATTTGGAAGTGGAGATCTCTTCAGAGATCTCTACCTATGGCTGCTACACATTAAACAGATTTGTCCTTTAAAATATTCAGCATTCACAATATCCTAGAAGATAAGTTTTGAAAGTCTTGTTATATGTAGCGAATACTATTTGCTTAGTATTGGTTTTCTTGGGAGTTGGTAGCAGAAAAAGTGAAAAATGAGAAGAGAAAAGAAAAAGATGCTGAGGAAGATTTGCCCTGAGCTAACATCCCCTGCCAATCTTTCTCTTTTTGTATGTTAGCCACTTCCACAGCATGGCCACTGACAGATGAGTGGTGTAGGTCCACGCCAGGGAATGAAACCCAGGCCGTTGAAATGGAGCATGCTGAACTTAACCATTAGGCCACCAGGGCTGGCCCAATATTTTATTTTTTGATGGATGTTAGTTAGGAAAGCAATGGATGAGCAGTGACATCGTTAGGGTAGAACTGCTAGTCTACATATTTTATACTTAAATGTTTATGAAATAGTATATAATATCTTGAGATTAAAATTTTGCAAGTAGCGCAACAGAGATTCTTTTTAATTAAATACAAAATGCACTCTTTTACCATATGTTCTAAAATATTAATGACCTGAACTAGAATCTACATTAAAAGATAGGTCATGATTTGTATTCTCTGCAGTCTCCAATAAAAGGAAATATAAGGTATCACTAATCCATGCTAACAGAGACATACAAATTTACTTAATTCCCCTGATACACTTGATTGCTTTCTAAATGTGCTTTTTCATTAGCATCTGAATCATTAAGTAGCCCCCAAATGCAGGATTTGATTAATTTACAGTTCCTAAAATGACAAATTGTTGAACATAATAGTTACATAAACTACCATGTGGAACTTCTAAAGAGGTAAATTTCTTAATTGTGTGAAAGAACATTAGTTTTTTTAGAGAATTGTAGCTAGTTTGATAAGGTTAGAGAGTGGAAAAGAGGAGACTAGTAAGACAAATTGTAGGAACTGAGGTTGGAAAAGAAGTCAGAGATTTTTCAGGGACCCTTTCATACTATGTTTAAATAATCTGAGTTTATTCTGGAAGTAATGGAGACACATCAAAAGGTTGTAAATGGTTGAAGGATGGATTGAGAACAGTGGGTTAAAAAAACTAATTTTTTTATTTGGAAAAATATTAGAGTCAGCTGAGTTATAAGGAAAGAAGGGAAGGAAAAGCGAATGCCTGAACTAAAATCAGTAGCTGTGAGAACGTTGTGTGTTGGAGGTAAACTGGGGATGTATATGACGTTCAGATGACGACGTCTAATAAGAACTGCTTTTGTGATGTCAGAGCTGCAGGCATAAATGTTGGAATTGTTCCCAGACTGATTGCTGTGGAAGGCCAGGACGATATGACCTAGAAATTATGCAGGGTGAGCAGAGAAGTAGAGTAACTGAGGAAAACTGACTTGATAGGCCTGGTGAATGAATGGGAATTGACAAAGAAAGAGAAGCATTTTGAGATGTAAGTGAATGATTTTACGTTAACCAAGCAAATTTACAATTTTGAGGAGAGACAGATGATCCCCAGAGTCAAATAGCACAATTTCAAGTGAGGAATGGGCTGAATATGGACAATAATGGAAGCCATTAACAATTGCAGCAAAGCTTTTCTTTCCTTCTTTCTTTGCTGTCTTTCCCTCCCTTCCTTCCTTCCTTCCTTCCTTCCTTCCTTCCTTCCTTCCTTCCTTCCTTCCTTCCTTCCTTCCTTCCTTTCCCTCTCTCTCTCTTTCCTTTCTTCCTTCTTTCTTTCTTTACACTTTTTCCTCATTTAACTTTCTGTATATTTTCTCACATTAACCTTTATCTAGTTACCAAATGTTCTATTTCTTTGCTTGTTTGTTTGGTTTTGTATATACATTTTCATTAACTGGCCTTTCCTCTCCACATCTATGTTCCCCTTCCTTTTTTCTTATTTGATAAAAACATAAAATTAAAGTCAATCTTCTTCTTTTGTCATAGGAAGTAGCACTTTTGATTCAAGGTTCTCACAAACAGGTTGTGTTTAATATGTAACATTTGCGCATAAAGAAAAACTAGTATATTACCTTACATAATTCATGATCACTTTTTATTGCCAGCATGTAGAAAATTTATCTGCTCAAGAGACAGAGAGCAATTCCTTTAAAAATAAAATAAAGTTAATAATTAAAAAAGTATAATTTCAGAATATAAAATGTAAATTATATTCATAACATTAGCCACAACAAGAAATATAACTGTTGCAATGGAAGGAATAGGGGATAGAAAATGTATATTATAAGAATTTAATTAGTAAATATCATCTGAATATATTTTATCTTCCTTTTGGCCTTAGGAGAAAGTGTCAGAAAATATATATTTTATGAGTAGTTGTCTCAGTTCTTCTACCATTTAATGTTTTCCAGGGTAAATTTCTGAAGCTAACTAGAAACAAAACCCAAGTCAGGATATTAAGCTTTATAACCTGCATGGAAAGAATGTTTCTTTAAGAATTTCAGTTAGTAGTGATTCTTAGGAATAACTGTCAACAGACCAAATTATAATCAGCTCCTTTAAAAGATATACCATTCAAAGTTTAATGTAAATCAAGACTGAAGTTATCACAGAAGTGCTGTAAAGAGGTTTTTTTTCAGTGATTGTTACTGTTTCCTCGTTTCTCACAGTTTGTATTCAGTGCATGTTCGTGGGCTTGTGCTCTGCAGATTCTCATCATACAGAACTCTCCTGTGTATATATGCCTTTCAAACCTGAACTAAAGTGAAGGTTAGAAAGAAATATAGAAGACAAATATTGTGCAAAACTGAGTTTAAGTTGAAATTTTGTAACAAAGTTTCTTGTTTTTAATTCTTCAATTTTCAACAAACACTAATTATGTACTTACCATGTACTAGCCACAGTCTTGCCTCAGAAAATAAGGATAAACCAAAAAATCATGTTTGTCCTTGACTTCATTCGATGTCATTCGTGTGTGTGTGTGTGGTGGGGGGAGGAAACAAATAAAACAACATTAATCATATGATATGGAAAATCATATGATCATTAGGCATTACGTAATGTGTAAGCCCAAAGAACAAGTGAAGCTGACGGTGGCTATGCACCTGCTCATTGCCCCAATAACATCACTGTAATCTAAATCCATCCACAAGGATGATAACTTCACGAGGACAGGGATGTTTGGCTTGTTTTCTTTGCTGTTCTACTCCAAGTCCCCCCAAATTACCAAACACTCAATAAATATCAGTCGAATTCATGAATGAATTACCTCCAAGTACTTTTTTTTTTTTTTTTGCTGAAGAAGATTGGCCCTGAGCTAACATCTGTGCCCATCTTCCTCTATTTTATGCGGGACGCCTGCCACAGCATGGCTTGATGAGCAGTGCGTAGGTCTGCAACCAGCATCTGAACCCATGAACCCCTGGTGGCCGAAGCAGAGCATGGGAACTTAACCACTACACCACTAGGCTGGCCCCAACCTCCAAGGTTTTGAGCAAAAATCATTTTCTCAGTAAACTCAACTTGCTTATTAGAAGAATTTTAAAGAAGGCAAACGAAACTATGACCATTTATATAACTCTAAGCAATACTCCTCACTTCTCAAAGCCTTCAACTTCTAAATTAAAAATATACAGAAAGGGGCCAGCCCTGTGGCTTAGCGGTTAAGTGCACACACTCTGCTATTGGCGGCCAGGGTTCGGATCCCGGGTGTGTACTGATGCACCGCTTCTCCGGCCATGCTGAGGCCGCGTCCCACATACAGCAACTAGAAGGATGTGCAACTACGACATACAACTATCTACTGGGGCTTTGGGGAGAAAAAGGAGGAGGATTGGCAATAGATGTTAGCTCAGGGCTGGTCTTCCTCAGCAAAAAGAGGAGGATTGGCAGGGATGTTAGCTCAGAGCTGGTCTTCCTCACCAAAAAAAAAATATATATATATATACAGAAAGAAAACACTCAAAGTTTTTTAAAAAATGTACTTTTAATGTAGACAAATTTTGGAACTTGTAGATTTCATATTTATTGGGATTTTTTCTCAAGGATTACCATAGTTTTCATAAGACTTTTTCCTGTGCTTTCTTGGCCTCAACTCTTTCCTTCACAACAAATTTTCGGATTAAGTCTTGAAAAAATATTATCTGGCTGGTGTTTTTGCTTTGATAAACATAGTTGGAGTTTCAGGTTCTAAGAAGTGGAATAAAATAAATGAGTAGCTAGGCAGAAAGTTCAGATGAGCAGTAACTTGAACTTCTAAAAGGGAAAGGGAAAAAGAGGAGGAGGTAAAGTTACCTTTCTCACACATTTTCTATCAGGTGGTCAGCAGGGGAAGTGTGAGCCACACTTGCACCTTAGCACCCACAGAGAGGAACAGACTATGTATTCTATCTTTGAGTAAGGGAAGACAAGCATATTTGCAAATCTGAAACTAACAATTTCAATTCCTTTGAACTTAAATCCTAAGGACTTCCATTTCTCTCCTTAGGACATCCTTATAAAATGATCAAAATATTTCAACTTCCCAAAAGTTTCCATATGTAAAGCTAGGAGAGGGAGGTTGAAATGTTCCCCCACCTTCCAGCTGACTGGTTGTCCAATAACTCAGAGTGACTTCCTGAGTTCACTTTTACATAGCTGTGCTCATTCTGCTACAGATACTAATATAGAGAAATACAAAAGGAAATGTATTGAAGAGAGTTCTGTGTACTAAAATAAACACATAAATACACTCCAGAAAAGAAGTCATCACAAAAGATTAATCAGAATGATGGGATTGACTGTTTAAAACTTTGAATTAAATAGACATGAGCAGAGCTGATGTATGTAAGACAGGTTGGCTCTGCTTCCGAAATCACTAATTTTGATAGTATTTTGGTTTTATAAAAACTTTGTAAAACTTATGTACTCATTTGTTTATTTTTTTGTTGTTTGATCATTTGTTTAAAACGTTACGGAGTTAGAGCACTCTCTACACACTACTTTCTTTGTACAACCAGGTGGAATGAACTCTGGTTCTTAGAGAAAACGACGGATCCTGAATTATTGTGAGAATCAAACTATTTTCTATATGCATAAAATTCAAAGAGCCAACATATTTTTTCTAATTAGTTCTTTCATTATGATGGCTACATAAGTGCATTATAGAATAAAAACGCAAAAAAAAACCTCTCATATCCTGTTTCCTAAAGGGAAAAAAACAATTTTAATATTTTGGAATTTACATATATTTTATATATATTACATATGCATATGTTTGTGTGTCAACTTTCATATCGTTATATTATATTTTGACTTTTCTTATTCTTAATATTATATTGTGAATATTTTCCAAGTCATTAAATATTCTTTGAAAATTTGATGCTTCTTGCCTGCATGTTAACTTAGCCCATGAATGTACCATAATTTTTTAAAAAATATTTTACATTCTAACTTCTAGTTAACCAACCTCATATTTAACAATGTGATAGAGATCACTGTTTAATACTGATTATAACATTTATGTCATGTTTTGTATGCAAAAAAAGAAAAAATAATCAGAATCATGACAAATAAAACTCTTATTTACATGCAAGATGTAGGAGGAAGCCAAAATTATACTCCAAACCACATTCAAAATCCTAAAAGCAAAAGGAAACTTTATTTAAAAGATGATAAGGACACTGCTGATTTTAAAAGGTAAAAAGAATTCTCCAGGAGCCAGAAGTATAAAGGAAATCCACATAAGACAGTAAGAATTAAACTTGTTTACTCCTAGGAAGTAACTGCCTCATATGTACTGCCTCAGTGCTTGTGATTTGCGATCCCCAAGGGACATGATATAAATCCACAGACACTCTGGATAGAAAAGCTGGAACTGGACTCCCTGCATCATGTTAAGAACTGGAAAGGGCTGCATGTGAGAACACAGCAAGGACGGTGATTCCTTCTCCTCCATTCAGGTATGATGGAAACCTTTGGGGACAGCAAAGTAACAGGATGAACACAGATTCTCAAAGGAGCCCACGAAGCGAAGCTTGCCCACCAGTTTGGACTGGCTAGACTGTTATGTGATAGAGAAATGAATTTTATCTTATATAACTCACTCTATTTTTAGATCCTTTATTAGGACAGCCTACTTTTTATCCTAATGCACTCACCATTTAAATGATCTTTCTTAACATGTGTTTACAACTGTCCACAGTATTAGAGTACAGATTCAGCGTTATCATGTAGCAAAGTTGGGTTATATTTTCTGTTCCGTTTTTAGCAAGCTTCTTGTTAAACTTGTTGTTTTGCTAACATTTTTGCTCATGTAAGTAGCACATAATTTACGTAAAGACAAATAGAATATTATCTTTTGAGCACCTTTTGTGGATTTTGCATGGTTGTTTAGTTTTTTTAATTATATATGAGAATGTTAGATTTTATAACCTCAATGATTGTGTTTAATATAACTTAGACGTGAAGGGCAGATACCTCATGATTTCAATTTACCAAGAGTCCATATATAGTTGATCGCACACATGCAAAAAAGATTTTTTCTGAAATATAGCTACTGCAAGTGAACTAGTGTAAAGGATTTCTACTATTCCTCAATCAGTGAACCTCTCCTTTGGATATCTCCACTTCGATCACAAAGTTCTTTTGGTTCTTGACTTCTGAAATTAATTATTTCTTTTTCTACAGCCTGTGCAATCTCTTTCACTTTTCACAAAAATTCAACTCTGGTCCTTAACTGCAATTATCCAGCAAAACAAGAAGCCGGCAGTTAGCCTAGTCTGTCACATTCTCTTAGAAAGCAGTTCAACAACCATTTTTGATCACTCAGGCATATCACCCCTGGTTCTCACTGCCCATACTCAAGCACTTCATCCATTTGTTATGTGCAAATGTGAGATTTCACTGTGATATCCTTTTTGATAGTTTTAAAGTGTGCCCACTAATCCTTCAACACTCTTTCCTCAGAAAGTACAACCTAATTTTGCTGCTCTTGATTATGGACTGGACTTAACAACTCACTTGCATACAACAGAATATGTCAGAAGTAATGTGTGACATCCAAGTGAAGATCACAAAACACCTGGAGACTTCTGTCTTGCTCTCTCTCTGGAATAACTCACACTGGAGGAAGCCAGCTGCCATGGTCTAAAGACAGTCCAGTAGCCCTATGGAGAGGCCTGCATGGGAAGGAACTGAGGCCTTCTGCTAAAAGCCATGTGAGTGAGCCATGTTGGAAGCACATCCTACAGCCCCAGCAGAGCTTTCAAATGACTGTTGACATCTGGACCACAACCCCATGGCATACCCTGAGATAGAGGACCTAGCTAAGCTGCTCTTAAATTCCTAACCCTCAATAAATGTTAAGTCGTTTGCTGTTTAAGCCCATAGGTATTAGGGTAATTTGGTATGCTGCAATAGATCACTAACATATTATCTTAAAGATAATTTTAAAATAGGATTATTGAGCTAGCCTTGATGGCCTAGTGGTTAAAGTTCCATGCTCTCCACTTCGGCGGCCCAGGTTCAGTTCTCAGGCACAGAACCACACCACCAGTCTTGTCAGTCACCATGCTGTGATGGTGGCTCACACAGAAGAACTAGAAGTACTTACAACTAGAATATACAACTATGTACTGGGGCTTTGGTGAGGGAAAAAAAGAGGAAGATTGGCAACAGATGTTAGCTCAGTAGAAATCCTTCCCTACAAAAATGCAATAAGATTATTAATATTGAATTAAAAGAGATGACAGGTACAAAATGTTTAGATTTATACCAGGAGGTGAGCATAATCACTTTTCATTTTTCAGAATCATTTGGAGAGCTATTATTTGTTCAAGTTTAGGGAACTGATTTCTAGCCAAAGAAATGTAATTTTCTTTTATATTTATAGATATAGTTATTTGTTTTAAGACAAGCTTATTTCCTAGTCAATAAAATGCAGTATATCTACCTCCATCACCCCTCTCACAGTCTTACCAAATACAAATTTCCACAGTAAATCACTCTATTCTACTTGACTTATTCATAATAAGGATAAAATTTGTCTTCTTTTGATAGGGAAGTAAAAGAAATAGAATTCTACACAACTTTTAAAATGATATAGCTGCAATTTTGCACTCCTCTCAATTCTCACTTTTTCTTCAGAATCATCAATTTCATTTAGGTTTATATCATGTTTATATCATGTTGAGGGTGAATCTATGAAGTCATTTGTTGTCTCTAAACTCTTGACACTAAAATAGACTGTAATGTCTTTACATTGGTTGTTTCTGTCTGATTTGTGTCTGTTTTAAGATATACTTTTCATTTCCCCACTTTTGTTGCAATTTGAAGTACTGTAGAGGATATTACAATTATGTTTCATACTATTGGATAATTTGCAAAATTAAGTCTGATAATAACAATATCATTTAAAATAGTTATTAAAAATTTTAATAGTGGAAGAAATGATATTGTGTTTCTGGCCATCTGTCCAAAGACAAAATTCCACAAATATATTAAATCATTCAAATATTTCTGTAAAAAGTGACTTATTGGTTCTTACCAATAGTAAAAATACATTGTATTGGCAAAAACAGTAAATACCAATGGGCGAATGCTCACTTTTATAAATCACTTTTTCAAAAATAGTATACAAGCATTATTTTGTTTTTTTGCTGAGGAAGATTAGCCCTGAGCTAACATCCTTTGCCTTTTTACATGAGCCACTGTCACCGCATGGCCACTAACAGAGGAGTGGTGTAGGTCCACACCTGTGAACCGAACCCAGGCCACTGAAGCGGAGCATGCCCAGCCTGACCACTAGGCCACACGGACTGGCCTCACAACTATTTTTTAAAAGGACACAGAAAGGATAATATTAACTTGGAAAGAGTAAAAACAGATATGATAAAAATAATATCTAGAGGAAAAATTTCAGTTACAGTGAGAAAAAACAAGGTGATATTTCTTATATGTGCAGGAAAAAAGGTCTCTTTTTTTCTTTGATGTAGCTATATTTTTCTTTTCTGGACTGTTACTTGTTAACATATTTATATGAATTTATTTACCTAAACCTTCGTTTATCTTGTTTTTTTTGTGTGTGTGTGTGAGGAAGATTAGCCCGGAGCTAACATCCAATGCCAATCCTCCTCTTTTTGCTGAGGAAGACTGGCCCTGGGCTAACATCTGTGCCCATATTCCTCTACCTTATATGGGATGCTGCCACAGCATGGCTTGATGAGCGGTGCGTCAGTGCGTGCCTGAGATCTGAACCTGCGAACCCCAGGCTGCCGAAGTGGAGCGAGTGAATTTAACCACTATGCCACCGGGCCATCTCCTCTCTTGTTTTTAAAATATATAAAAATCACCATTTTACCCAGTAAATCATATTTATAATCTATTTCTTCTGGAGTATTTTCTGTTTTATATGAAAAATAATATTTTAGATATTATCTTTCCCAAAATGAAATAATAAAAAGAGATAATTTCCTTAACTTACTATTCTGAGAGGTATGCCTATAAACTACTTGTTGTCTTTCAGTCAAGAACTATTTCTTCACCACCTCTATGTGAACAGCAATAAACTTACAACAAATTCAGATACTGTCTTTTAGGAAAAAAACAATTCCTTAAATAACTGAAAATATCTGAGTTAATACTTATCTTTTTCTTGAATTAAATATTTATGTTCAATCTGCCCATCTAAGACAAAATTTCAACCAAAGTCATTTTTGACTATGTTTTATGATTAATAAAGAACGCAGGCAAAATTTGGATGAGAGGAAAGGGAAGAGAGAGCATTTTAAATGGTCCTATTGCTGAATAAATGGGACCAGAATCGAAACGGGCATGGCAGAGTGAAGAACCTGAGAAGGCAAATAAAAGTTAACATTGTAAAATTGGAAGTTTTATTGGCTGCATTTCTAAGTCAGACAGGGAATTTATGAATTATGAAAGAAAAGATCTGTATGTATTAGGAAGAAGTGAAGTGTTAAAAATGACCCTTTAAGAGTTTAGTCTCTCAGCCCTTTGGATGGGGCTGAGGCTGGAGCCAGGGAGACGAAGAAGGAAACTAAAATAGCAATTGCAAAATGAGGGAATGATAACCTTGTTTACTGCAAATTTGATTTTGATATACTGTGTTTATAATACTTGTTCTGCTTCAGGAAATTTAGTAAGTTACGCTGCAGATAGTTTGATATTTTCCAGAACATCCATATGGTAGACAGGGCTACATATTTCTTGCATGAAATGAATTTCAGATTGAATCTGGTAATCAGAGCTCAGTAACAGGAATGTGTATACTTGTTATAAAACTAAGTAGTAAAATAATCTGAAAAAAACTCCTATTGATATTTGAAAGGTGATCTACAATTTAATACTCATATTTCTCATTTTTGCAATCTTGTTTTCTATTTTTATTTATCAATATATTAAAGATCCCAGTATTGTCAATTATTTCCTACCTAAATTTTGAAAGCACCCTCCCACTTTTTTGTCACCTATATTTTCCCTAGGATTGTATTGAAATAATGCCTATAATTGGTTATCACCATAAATATGTGTAAATAGAATACTGTTTCCAAAATTTTCCTCTAAAAAAAATTCCTATTTGAGCCCATATATGAAACTTAGAGCATAAAGAGATATGGGACATGATCAAAGTTCTAACACCCAGAAGGAGAGTATAAGAGACGGAGACAGAAATATTTGAAGAAATGATGAAAAAGAATTATCCAAATCTGATGTTAAAAATCCAGATATTCAAGAATCTCAAAGAGCACTAAGCAGGAAAATTCAAAGAAAAACACATCTAAGGATATTACAAGAAAATAAAATGATATGCCAATAACTTCTGTGAACATACACACAAAATTCTAAGCAAAATATTAGCAAATTGAATCCAACAATAAATAAAAAGGTAATAAGTACATAATGCCCAGGAATGCTTATCCTAGTGATGCAGTTTGGTTTAACATTTGAAAGTCAATTGATTTTGTTCATGACAATGACCGAATATAGTAGAAAAAATATTATCATTCTAATAAATGAAGAAAAAAAGTTTGTGATAAAATTTAACACTCCTTCCTTTTTGATATAAGCTTTCAGCAAACTAGGAGTAAAAGAAAACTGCCTCAGTCTAATAAAGTGCATCTACAAGAAGCTCACAACTAGTATCATACAAAATGTTGAAATACAGAACAGCATCTCTTCAACAAAAGATAGAAGATAAGATACAGGCAAGGGAGTCCACTACTATCATCACTTCTATTTAATGTTATATTGGAGGTGCTAGCTAGTGATATAAGCAAAGAAAAGAAATAAAAGGCATAAAAATTTAAAGAAACTGTAAATTATCTTCGTTCACAGATAAGGTAACTGAGTATATAGAATATCCAAAGTAATATACAAAGAAACTATTAAGCTAACATTTGAAGTTGTCAAGGTCAATACATAAGGTTAAATACAAAAGTTCATTGCATTTCTATATACTAGCAAGGTAGTATGCAAAAGGCCAAGGGTAAGCACATTAAAAGCTGCTTAAAATCATTACTAATCAAGGAAAGGCACATCAACACTGCAGTGAAATACTACTGCACCCCCCAACAGAATAGGTAAAAATAATAATAAAAAAAATCAGAGTGCTAGGATGTGAACAGAGGGGACTCTCATATATTGTAGTATGAATGAAAATGGCACAACTACTTTTGGGAAAAAACACTGGAAGTTTCTAATAAAAGACTCGTGAAAAGAAGAGCCTGTTCATTGGTATCAGGGAAATGCATCAGTAATGTAATACCATTTCGCAACCTTTAACTACAACTAAAGAGTCTGATAATATGGAGTGATTTTAATATCCCGAGAAAATGAACAAATATAAAGTAGATACAGTCACCTTGGAGAGAAAAGGGACGGTATGCAAGAAATTTGAAGGTATTTTCTCTCTACAACAACATAAAAATTCTACTTTTAAGTATAAGCTGTAGAAAAGATCTTACATGGATCTAGATTTGTACTAAGTAGACTGGGTCTAAAAAAACATGTGCTGAGGATACATCTACTAAAAACTACAAAAGCTTTTGGTAATGCTTTTGACTGTTTGTGCTTGCCTGTTATAAAATTGTCTATTTTATTTTTATTGAAATGTTTGTCTTTTCCCTTGCAGGACGTTTGGTTCTGTCCAAAACATCCATAAGACATTTGGTCCATGCAAGAAAGTCCTTGATATTGGGTCTTGTCCAAAAGTACGCTAATCTTTTCCTTTGCAGGAATTTTGTCCTGTCCAAAATGTCCTTAAGATATTTGGTCTACACCAAAAGATCCTTGATATTTTGTCCTGTCCAAAATGTCCATAAAACACTTGATCCATAGGACATTTGGTCCATGACAAAAAGTCCTTGATGAGAACCAAATGTCTACTGATTGTCTTTTCTTATATTTTGCAGGAATTTTTTATTGATGTTGTTTGACATATGCTTTGCAAATATCACTTTCAAGTCTGGGACTTCAGTTTTCTTTATGGTATCTTTAGGCTTACAGATATTATAAAAAAAAAGTATAGTCAACTTTATCTATTTTTTTCTGTTTTATGCTTACCACTTTTAAAACCTGGTTTGGATATAGTTCTTTGTATTTTAGTATAGAATAAGTTAATGACCTAATTTTTTGTTTGTTTCTTTTCCTGATGTTGAGATTCAATTGTTCCAAAATCATTTGTTAAAAGGACTGTTACTTCTAAATAGATTTTTAAAACCACTTCTGTCACATTCAAGGTTTTCATATAGACAGTGTGGGACATTCTTCTAAAGATTACTTCCATGAATTATTAAGCCAGTTACCACTCTGGTGAGCACTATCTATTAACTGTCCTAAAAAATCTCAGTAGCATTTATCTGTAATCAAATCTCTTACAAATTAATAAAAACTAATCAATCAAGCATGCTTTAAATCTTCAGTCATCTTAGATATTTTTCATTATTCAAGATAATATTTATGACTGATTTGTACTTTCTTTTGTTAAACTTGGAAACCTTCCACCATAAAGCCTAAATACTAAATTTGACATATTTTCATCATTAAATTTTAATCAATTGGATATTTGAATGCATCAAGATGAGTATTTATAACATTTTAAACATATTCCTATTTTTTATTTTTCAATTATAGAGAAAAGTATTGATTATAATATCCTTTTCTTAATATGTGCTATTCTTTCATTGGTATTTATAGAATTCATGTAAAAACCTCAAAGTCACTTAACTTTGACTTTGGAATGATGTTGAAAAATAAAAATATTTCAAACGCCATAGATATAGTTACAGTGATGTACATATGCAATTATGTAACTGCTACAATGTACTAAATATTAGCAATTTTTGACTATAATTTTTCTCCCTACAATGAAACCTATGTCTAATATATAGTCTCTGCCTTGTATTTTCTATCACACTTAACGTTTGTACCAATGTTTTACAATATAATTACTTACTTGCCAACCTCTGATTTTTTCAATTGATAGGATTATTTGTTTTTACTAGACTCTTTTAAGATGGTGAATTAAATTAACTAATTCTAATCTTAATGATTTTGTTTTCTGTAATAAGCAATGTCTATCCATAACTAATCCTTCTTACACTATTGAGTTTGTTTTGTAGTGGTTTAATTAGTTGTTTTTCCCTCTATGACCACTAGTAAGGCTGCCTTATAGTTTACCTTTCCCAAACTATCCTTGTCTATTTTTAAAAGATCTATATCTATACAATAGATATAATACATCCGTACCTATATTATACCTATACCTATTTATATCTATATCTGTATTATCTATATTATATCTATATCTATATTGTCTGTGTTCTATCTATATTACCTGTATTCTATGTATAATGTTATATGGCAAAATGCTAAAAGTGTCTGAAATTCTGCTCATTTTTGACTATTTTCTTCCTATTGATTCAGTTTCTTCAGTAGCTGTTGGTATATTTCTGTGTAACTTTTCTGTTATCCTTTTTTCCCTCTCAAAAGTTGTCAATTTCCTCTAAGCCAGCAGTCAGCAAACTTTTTCTGTAAAGGGGCAGATAGAAATATTTTCAGCTTTGTGGATCCCGTGGTCTCTGTCACAACTACTCAACTCTGCCATTGTAGCCCCAAAGCAGCCAGAGACAATAGAGAAACAATGGCTGTGTTCTAATAAACCTATATGAAAAAATCAGATGGAGGCCCAGATTTGATACATGGGCTATACTTTGCCAAAGCCTGTTCTAGATTTTTGAACTTATTCTTACCTCTCGTATCTTCCTGTCTTTTGCTTTGTCATATCTAATCTCATTTGTGTGTGGATCTGTTCTAATATTTTTTGTAATCTAGTTTGAAAGATGTTTATATATTTTATTCATCTTTTATGACATTAGCATTTAGTTTGATAATATTCTTGAGTATTTAATCTTTTCAAATTTATAATTTTTTGGATTTTTAAAATTATTTTTATAGGTTCTTTTTATATTCCTTTAAAGATTCTAATAAATACATTTAAGATTAGCTATTACTTTACAATACTTCCTTCATTACGTTGCTCAAATTTTGATTTGTAGTTTTTTATTTTTTATCATTCAATAATACTTACAACATAAAAACAGGACTCTACATTTCCATAAGGACAATAAAGGGACATTGGTTTCTATATTTATGGTAACGTAATTTTTTTCTGCTTTTAACCTTTGCATAGTTTTGATATTTCACTGAGGCTTCCTTAATCCTAGGTGTGTCACTGCGGGCTGTGTTGAAGCTCTGTAGGTTGGCTTTCTGCTTATTTAAAAAGGTGATTGAAATATACTGTCAACTAGGGTCAGGTCTTCTCTAATTAGGCAGGAACATCTGGTCTCCCTCAAGGGTCTATGTTAAATGGTTTATTATTAATTTTGTATGTTAATGATTTGGAACCCCTTTAATTTTATGAAGCCATCAGGGTTATTATTTTTGCCAATGACCCACATTACATGGAAAAGTCTCTATAAATTAAATGATTTTTCAGTAATAGGACATTGACGTGATACAAGTCTAGCTTGAAGTTGGCTATCAAAGTTTTAAAAATTATTTCAATGATTATTGTTTAAATCAATACAGAATATTCTGGATTGGAAATCCAATCAATTAATTATACGATGTGAATCAGCAATGCCAGGATAGTTATTTTATCAAGATAAATTTAAAATTCTATTTAAGAAAGAAATTTGAAAAAATAGATATTCTACAGCAATAAACCAGTAGATTTGGATTTTTTCCAAAATATTTAATATTGGTCATATAATTACATTGATGAGTTTTTTAAAGCCAATATTTTAGGAATGGCTATTAATGGTTCAGAATATGCTTTAACCTTTAAGGAACTGTGGCAAGATAATTACCAGGCTAAACAATAAATTGCAGTTCAGAATATTTATTCTTGGCTAAACACTGCTTTAGGATTATTTTATACCTGTCAACAAAATTTGCTTGGAAACTTTCAAGATCACCTTGAGAATGTGACATAGAAATCTGTTATTTGTGTAAATATATGTATATAATGCTGCCTTATGTTATTGGAACCATGATTAAGTTTAGTATAAGAACTCTTTAGCACTATGCCTCCTATGAATCATTCACATATTCAAAATGTTAATTTGTTTGAATTCATTTTTATGAGTTTTCTTAAAAATTTTTTCTCTTAAGTATAATTTATTACATGCTGAATCCCTGAGTCTCCTTAAGATCAAGACCATAGATATTTCACATCCATTATACCACATCTGGCACAGTTTAAGTTTTCAGGTCATCCTTCCTTTTTCTCCTTTGACTCTTCTCTCATTTGTATATAGCCAATAAATTTTCATGATTCAACGTAATGCAGCAGCGACTGAGGAGAAATTAAATATCTCTTATCTAGCATTCTCTTATATTCTGAAACCTGAGGTGTTTTTTTGCTTTTTTTATTGAAATTTTTCTTTATATAATTTTTCACATTATTTAGCAACTCTAATCTTATAGTAGATGCAGCCAATATAGAGTACAGAAATAAAGTAAAGCAATAATGTGTGGTGTTCTTATATAAACGTGTCACACTTCAGAGATGCTGCCAACTCTTTACTCATTTTCAACCTTAAATTAAACCCAGAACCTGGCACAATATGTCTTAAATGCCATATTCTCAAAATCTTAGTAGATATTCTAGTCCATTATGTATATATAGGTATTCATACGGTACAGGATTTTTTTAACACCTAACCTTAAGCATTCAGAATATACATATTTTTTCCAAAGAGACTATGACAAACTCATGATAACCTCAGACCAGCCTTGTCATATAATTCTAAATTTTCTGAACTATGTTCCTGAATATTGGAGGAAAAAATCAGGATTGTTACACTCCTTATAACTCTCATGTGGCAAAATAGGTTCAATATATAATACATGAGTTAAATGTAATTTTATAGCAAATCTAAAGATAATTAAAATTAGGTTTTGGTGGATTTCCACATGTACTTCTGTTTTTAGAAGTGTAATTAAGGAATATACTTGCTGCAGAAAGATTTCCTGAAAAAGAGTAACTGAGGCAAAAGCTTATGGGTTAGTGTTTTATTGGGGAGCGTAATGCCATTGAAGCTGGAGTGAAGCATGAGAAGAGAGACAGCAAAGGAGAGAGAGCCAATACCAGAAAGTGTGTTACCCAGAGAGCCATGTTTCTCAGCAGCACAGTTGTCCGCTCTATCTTGGGGACTTCTGAAGACAGTCCAAGTGGAACTATCGCATCGTGGAATCTTCCTTTTGAGGCTGGCAGGAAGATTGCAACAAATTGTAAGGCATTTACTTATTGATCCTCCCCTTCTCCTCCCTCTCACTGGTCAAAGTCCACTGCATGATCTTTACCACTCCTGTAATTCTAACTTGTGGTAACTGGACTCACCAGGCTACCTCAGGAGGAAGCTCAGTATATGGGTGTATTAGTTATCTCCTGAGTTGTAAATTATCCCAAAACTTATAGGCTTAAAACCACAAATATTTATTATCTCAGCTTCTGGGTCCAGGAATCCATAGACAGCTTAGCTGAGTGCCTCCAGGTCAGGGTCACTCACAAGTTTATAGCCTCTCTGTTGGCTGGAGCTACTTTCGTCTCAACTAGGGGGGATCCATTTCCAAGCTCACTCATGTGACTCTTGACAGGTCATAGGTCCTTGCTGGCTGTAGGCCAAAGATATCAGTTTCTGGTCACATGGAATGTCCATGGAACAGCTCACAAACTGACAGGTAGCTTTCCTCAGAGTGACCCCAACAAAACCACAGCCTTTCTTCAACCTAATCTTGAAAATGACATCCCATCCCTTTTGCCATGTTCCATTCATTAAAAGTGAGTCACTAAGATCCAGTCTACATTCAAGGGGAGATGAATGCACAAGGGCATGATACCAGGTGTGGGGATCATTGCAGCTTTTGTAGAGGCTATTTTATTATATATTTTTATCAATATTAATAATTATTTATGAGTAATTCTTAAAGCAACATTTGAATTTATTCATTTACCTTCATTAAATGGGTATGTTGCTCCTCTACCTATGTTTTCTTCCCTGTGGCTTTAGCAACAAGAGATTCTAATAATGAAGGAAAACAGATTAAGGTCACATTCTGGAGGTTCTTAAATTCATATAAGAAGCCCATGTGCTCATCAGTAAAGAATAGAAACTCAGTGACAATTTTGCAATGGAAGAAGGTATGAATTGTTTCGCATGTACAGGGAGGTGATGGCATGGCACTGGAGATGTGGAAAAGTCTAATGTTTTATTTGGAAGCTAGTGAAAGTTGCAGTTATGGCAAAACTTTTCCTCAAGCATGTTGTTTTTAAATATTCAAATTTCTTAGTTTTTAAATTTTTAATTTTTCTGTGGATTTGCATGTGATTAACACCTCCTTTTTAATATGAAAGACATTGAAATTTTGAATATTTCCATAATGTAAAAACCTAGACTTAAATTACCTCATTCTTTAAAAAATTCCTCAAAGCTGAAATTCATCAATAATTCTGTTCATGCTCTTTGGTTACTTTGTCATTGATTACCTAAAAGAGAAAATTACACAGAAATATGTTACCATGTTTGTTGCATGTTGCATCTTTAGATTGAGTTAAAAAAAATGGCTCAGTTTCCTTAAATTTCAAGATACCTTCCTTTTTTTCCTAGTTTAGTAAATTGTTTGTGTTTGATCAGTCATTAGAGTTTGCCATTAGTGATTATGTTTGTTAATTTTTGGAGGCCAATAAAAAGCACTTTCTCCCCTACTCAAGTGGTGATCCAATTGAGAAATAAGTGAAAATGTAAGGAGATACACATCAAAACATCACTTTTGTTGCTGAAAATATTGATATGATAGAATGTAGCTTGTATTCATGGTCTTGTGGGTTTCCTAGTTCCTCTAAAATTAGGCAATCATGATGATTGTTTCCAGCAGCGCTGGAAGACCATAGACTCAAGTAGTTGAACTTACTCGTAGCTGAAAGAAATTTAAGATACAGATTCTGTGCAGCTAAGACAGACCCCATCCAGAAAAGTAAGGAACTGAAATACGCAAGCCCAGTTCCTTCCTTACCCCAAATTCAGCGATTAGCTAGATCACTCTTCCAGTGGGTGGAATGGTGGAGGGTCATCAGGATTGCTACCAATGGCCAAAGACTGCAGCAGCACAGGGAAGGAAATATAGGAAGAAAAACAACACATGCATTTAATGAAGGTAAATGAATACATTTAAATGTTGCATTAAGTATGGCTCATAAACAATTATAAATATTGATAAAATATATAACACAAAGCTATTGATTTTGAGGAAACCAGAATTCCACCTAAATAAAAAGGTCATGAGTGTTTATTAAGGTACACTTTTGGAGAAATCTCAGCGAAAGGAACAAATTTATATTACGTTATTCTAACATTCTATGCATTTCTCATTTGGTCTCTTTGAACTGGTGGCATGTATGTATTATTCAAACTGATAAAATTGAAAAGAAAATTGGTGCTTGCTAATAAAGAAGGAATTACATGCAACCAATTAGTATTATATGGTTCACCAAGTCTTTACGAAGCTGAGAAATTAATAACAACTTATTATGTGGAAATAGAAGTTAGCTAAAAAAAGTCTTAGACTACTTTCCAAAGTCTGTTGTGTTACTTTGCCGTGAAATATAAGCCCCAACAACCTTATATTTTTAAAATATTAAATCATTTTAACAATTGTCCTTTTCCTGCATTAATGTAGCCACCTGGTGGCACTGTTGATTAAACTTGGAAAAAAAATCTAAATTTTGTCAAGTCCTTTTAAAGTGTATTTTCTATATTAAAATTGCAAATTATATATGATTCCTGTTGTTATTGTATTATTTGAATATATCAACTCTGAATGACTGGTGCTAGAATAATATATGAAAAATTATTTGCAAAAATTTTAAATGTAAAAAAAATCTTATTGAATATTTATGTGTAAAATTCAAGGACTTCCAAATGGATGTGCCTAGTATTAAAAAGTAAACTGAAGACATTTATAAAGGTAAAGACTGTGTACTTATGATTTCTACATTTAATGAGAGAAATCATTCCAAATGGAATTTATTAACTTAAAAAAAGACAAAAAGTATGTCTCATTTTCATTGGTAGTCATTTTCATGATTCAATTTCAGGTAATTTGACAAGAGTATCTCTACCCTCTGAGAGAAAGATACCTGCATCTCAAACATAATCTTACATACAATTCATTTATCTAAAAGGTTATATTGCAAATTCATTCACAACTTGGTTGTATGCTTGCTCTGAATTTAAAGGACTATGATGAACTACAATAGCACTTAATCTTTTTGTATCATTATTTTATGTCTCTAATTATGGAATCTTTGAAAAATGTGAAATTATATTCAGGATACATTTAGAAACATCAGGAAATTTTCAATCAACTATTCTTTGTGAAAGCGGAAAGAGACAGAATATCAGTTTACTGAGACATCTTGGAATTCATTTGAGAAATAAAGTGAAAAAATTACCCTAAAATGCTGAGAAAAAACTTTTATAAATATGGTTGGAAAGTAACTAAATTCCTAGAGACAAGATATAGTTGTCTTACATTAATAAAAACTAAAACATATTGGTCATTTCTATTGTCAGGGTTATCCCATACCAATAAGTTCCTGACTTCAGAAGTAAAACTTCAGAATTTATCTATTTATTCAAAATATATTTATTTAGTCTATTTATTTACTCTCATATTCATTCTAACAGAATTGATATAGACTATAAAAATGATTGTTATTCAGATATTTTAAAGGATTAATATTTGAAATTTAATCAATGATTTTTTGAAAGGATGCATTAATTTATGTTATACGTATCAATATGTTTTATAAATATTAATCATTTTGAGTCATACATTTTTAATAATGGCAAAGAAAAAAATCTTTGCTAAGATGTCATGTGATGGAAAATGCTATCAAATATTCCGAGAAGAATTATAGCAAGTAAAAATAAATGACTTTACCTACTAAAAGATATGGGAAAATTTTATGTATACTCATGGAGTGCTACTATAGACAGCTAATATCGGAATGAAATATTTAAGTTATATTTGCCTGGGCTTTGAGTCCTGAAGAAATTCTGAAGCTAGAGAAGGAAGAAACGTTTATATTATGAATATTTATTCTGTACAAATTCTTATAGTGATATGCCAAAGCAGTGTGAATAAATCCAAGGAAAATTAGAATGATGGTTGGAATTTCTAAATCTCCTTACACACACACACACACAAACACACACAAACACACCTCCCACACAAGTCATTACTAGAAACATGTATGATGATTCTGAACACATTACTATTCCTTCTTATAGCTCATAAACATCTACATGTAGTTTTTTCTTTTTTTTTTTTTTATTTTAAATTAAGTTTACTGTTGTAAGTTTATTGTACATTTTCTTCTGTAAGGTTGTTCCTGGAGCCACAGAATCTTAGATGTTTGTTCCACAATACAATCATTGTACAATTGTGCTTGCCTTTAGAAGCTGTTCATTTAGACATATATCGTGGCCTCCTTGGGAGGTATGTCCTCGTGTTAAGGAAGGTCATTCTTCTATGGTAACTACTTTACAGTCACCAGCTTCTGGAAACCCATTTATAAAATCACGAGTAAATCATAACTCTAATAGGATCCAGCTATAATAATAGGTGAAGTCTTTCTTTGCAGAAAAACCTACAGCTTAGTCAAATACTGCCTGTTGAATGTATAATAAAGCAAAGAGAGTTCAACAATTTGTATGTTATTGCTTTTATTCGAGATAGTTGGATGCATTCATCTCACACTAAAAACAGGTTTGCCAAGAGTTCCACCCTATTCAAAGTCTGTTAGACAAAGATTTGTCACATATAAAAAGGGTATGGATGGGCAATGAAAACATCTTCTGATTCTTGTTTTCCCAATTTCAAATTCTGCCTGATACCTTCTTCTTCAATGTATGAAAATACTATTACTAAAGTCATTGTGGATGTCTGTGGATCCAATCTATTTCTTCTTTCTGATTGGACTTACTACTGATCTAATGTCTTGTGCAGTGTAACATGGGGAAATCATATTTCACATTTTGATATCCCCTTAAGAGTTATGCCCATAGATTGGCTACACTATGAATAGGGTGCAATACTGCACAAGGTACACAAAATCCAGTTGATAAGGAAAGAAAAAAAACTGAGATCCATCCTACTTCACTGGAATTTTTTTTTCACCAATGATTTTGTTAGTATTGAGATTTATATTCTGCAAAAATTAACAATGGGAAGTGCTTGCTGATGAAATCAATAGCTTTATAATCTCTCGATTATAGGCTCTCTTAAACCACTCCAACAGACCTCTATAATTGTTCTTGCTTCCTGTTTTTCCATATTCCAGGTTAACAGGAAATAAGCACAGAATCAGTCGTGACTCTCTGCTGCCCCCTAAATTTCCATAGACTATTGAATTAACCATCAACCTCTCTACCTTCTACTTTAATATTTATCATGCCTGCCTCATATACAATTCTTCCTACAATTACTCTTCATATAGATAACCACCGTCAATTTTAACTAGTACTTTTCCTGTGCATTTGACCGTGTTTTTCTACCTCCAAGCTTTTTCCTTTCAATTGTTCCTTGTTGGAATGCCTTATTTTTCTCTTCTCTCTGTTGAAATCAATGATTGTAGGAGACAATGACTGGTTTTGAATCTTATACAATTTTAGAAAGAAATGCTTTTGACTAGAGCTGATGATAATATGATGCTTGTAATGGATAAAATACCTCTGCCAACTTTCTTTTTTACAAAGAAATCTTAGTTTCCTAAATTATCTACTATTCAAATTTCCTTGACAAATTTTATAGCAATAAGCAGCAAAAGAATGTAATCTTATTGAGGAAAAAACAAAAACCCAAATCACATAAGCAGGATATATTGAGACTGCCACTCATATTTCACAACCACTCTGTTGCCTATTCAGGAAACTTGCCCAACATACTTTTATCATATTGTGATTTTTCAAAATTCAACTTTTTACTATATCTAAGTATATGTATGTCAGGTCTGGTGGTCTAATGGTTAAGATTCGGTGCTTTCACGGCCACAGCTTGGGTTCCTGTCCTGGTGGGGAGCCATGAGCCACATCACCCATCTGTTGGTTGTCACACTGTGGTAGCTCCATGCTGCTGTGATGCTGAAAACTATGCCACTGAGATTTCAAATACCAACAGGGACACCCATGGTGGACAGGTTTCAGCAGAGCTTCCAGACTAAGACAGACTAGGAAGAAGGACTGGCCACCCTCTTCTGAAAAACCTGGCCATGAAAACCCTGTGAATAGCAGCAAAGCATTGTCTGATAGAGTGCTGGAAGGTGAGAGGATGGCGCAAAAAGTTCTGGCAGGGTTCTGCTCTGCTGTACACAGGGTCGCTAGGAATCTGAACTGACTCCATTGCACTAACAACAAGTGTGTGCAGGTTTTTATATTTAAATAACATTATTTCTTAGTGATCTTATAATAAACTATTAGTAAATAATACCAAATAAGCATGAATAAATGCAAAACTTCTTTATGTGTACTTAGTTGAGTCTCTCTACACTTCTTACATTTGTTCATTTAATTAACAAACATTATTTCATGCCAACTCTGTTCCAGCCACAGTTTTAGGTGCTGGGGAAATAGTAATGGTGCTTACACTTACGGGGCAGAGAAGCATGTGAATTGTAGAACATACATTTCTGTAGATATATTTGGCATAATATATAAATATTATCGTGCACAATAATGCTAATATTTTATTCTTTTCAAAATTTAAAATATGTTTAGCTTGAGCCAAAGAAATAACATAACTCATACAGCTATTAAATGTTAATCCTAAATCAAACTCACTGCATTCCATACCTAAATTCATGAAACGTTTTCTTTTTCTAGATGCTTTATCTTTAAGTTAATGTTCAGGCAAGGAAATGCTGTGGTTTCATGGATATCAACCCCCTCAAGCAATACAGACTCAGGAGATTTCCACGTTGAAGAGCACCACAGCTGTGACTTTATTAAATTAAACATAGTTCATGGCAATTAGCCATGGAAGTTTCCTTCAGGCCACTCTTCTGATCACGGAGAAACATGACACAAACGGTTGGAATTCCACCAATGGAACTGCCACTTCCCTGCAAAGTTTCTTCTCCTCAGGGTTCTTCTCCTGCTATCTCTCCAGTTCCAGGGGCTATGTTCTCCCTCAGATTTTTATCACTGTTCCTACTTTTTCAGTTTTATATAAGCAAAACATCCATTAACTACACTTTGTATTTTGTTTTTGTTATTGCTTTCACTATTTGTCACGATTTGGTTTGCAATGGCCATACCCACAAAAGTGTAAATGAAAATCTAAGCCATATGGTATAACTTTTTCAGGAAATATGAACTGTTAAGATTTAGTAATTATTGTTTCTTCTTTTCTATTTCACACTGGCTGGAAACCCTTTTTTCTTTCTTTTGTATTGTCTAACTTCAATAAAATAGTTACACTGGATTTTGGTAATGCCACTTCATTGGTTTCACAGTTGCTACCAAAATGAGAGAATCTCCTTACAGAGCATCCACATTGAACTGTTTTCTTCTTCCAGCCTCTGTACATTTGTATCTGTAGTTTTCTCTCCCTGTTACTTCCTTCAAGAGGCACTTCTAAGCTGTGAATATGCCCTTTGCTTACTACACGTAATTCTATCTTGTTACTTGTTTTTTTGTTTTTTATTTTAATTATTGCACTTATCAGCCCAGGGAACCATATCTCATTTACTGGAATCATCTGTCTCCCACTGAACATAAAGTGAATGAGAACAAATCCTTCATCTGTCATGTTCCCCAGGAAAGAGAGCCTGGCACAAAGTAGACTATACATAAATATTTGTTGAATAAATACAGAAAAACATTTTTTAAAGATGCTAAAATAAAGTTCCTGAGAAATTGTTTTTTCAATTTTTGAATCTTTTAATAGTACCAAAAAAAGTTTGCAAATCACAAACACTATTATACTGCAGTCCTCTCTTTCTTATGATCTATAGTTTTTAAGATTCTTAAACTTAGAAAGCCAAGAATTTGGGGAGTTATTTGGAGATATTAGAGGAAAGCACTGGTATTTATATATCTTATAACAGAAAAAGTCAATACTATTCTGTGTAGAAAATGTGCTCTCTTTGAATGTTTACAGAACTTCAAGAGATATGTATATGAAGGTTTGAGGAGAATTGGAAGCATTCACCTTACCAGCCATATCAAAAACTTTACCCTGGTGATCAAGGGTGATAGATGATGCTCAGAATATCCTTCCATCTAATATCAAATAAGTCTTCCTTTGGGATATTGTATACTTCTCTATTCTTGTTTTTGTTTTTATTTTTTGCATTTTTAAAAATAAACTATTTTAGAACAATTTTGGATTTACAGAAAAATTATAAAGATTCAGTTCCCATATACGCTGTACCCAGTCTACCTTATTATTAATATCTTACTTTAACATAGTACATTTGTTACAATTAATGAAGCATTATTGATACATTATTGTTAACTAAAGTCCGTACTTTATTCAGATTTCCTATTTTTGATCGAATGTCCTTTTTCTGTTCCTGAATCACATCCAGGATCTCACATTACGTTTGGTTGTACGTCGTCTTGGGCTCCTCTTAGCTGTGACAGCTTCTCCGACTTCTCTTGTTTTTGACGACCTTGACAGTTTTGAGGAATGCTACTCGGGTATTATGTAGAATGTCCCTCAAATGGAATTTGCCTGATGTTTTTCTCATGATTAAACTGGGGCTGTGGATTTTGGAAAGGAAAACGTAGAAAATGATTTCATCTCGTCATATCAAGGGTACATACTATGGACGTGACGTCATCATTGATATTGCTCTTGGTCACCTGCCTGAGGTAGGTGTGCCAGGTTCAGTAGTGGGAAGTTGTCTCCACCCTCTTGAGGGCTGAGTATCTACATCAATTATGTGCAATTCTTCTGCATGGGAGATTTCTATTCTCCCATCTTAATTTATTTAATCATTTATTTGTATCAGTATGGGCTCATGAATATTTATTCTACAGTTTGGGTTATAATTCAAAATATTGATGTATGTATTTTTTTGCTCAAATTGTTCCAGCTTTGGTCATTGGGAGCTCTTTCAGTTGGTTCCTGTGCTCCTTGGGCATATCTTCACTTTTTTTTTGAGCACTTTCTAACGCTATAAGATGCTCCAAGGCTTATATTGTATGTTTTCTGTCCCAATCCTAAAATCAGCATTTCTCCAGTAAACCCTAGCCCCTTTTGTTGGAGAATGGTGTTAGAGACCAAGATTGGGCACTGGATGTATTTGTTGATACTGGGATGTCATTGCTTCTAGGCCTTATCCATTGACAGAAAAAGGAAATACATGTACGTATACTAACTCATATCTATAAATGTCTATATGTAGCCATGTGCATATATATTAGGGTAAACATGAGCTCGTATTGATGTTTCCAGCACTAATTGATTGCTATATGGGTCATTTTAACCTCCTCTTTTTGGTTATCTTTAAACTACCAACCCAATAGTGAGAAACCTGGGTGTCTCCATCTACCATCCATTTACTTAATTGTATAATTCCAGTACACGAGTTTAGTGATATCAGAATTCTTAACCATTACCTCCGTGAAATTAATATAGATACTCCAGCTTTCATTTGATTAATGTTTGCCTGGTATATATTTCTCCAACCTTTTATTTTTAAAAACCTGAGCCTTTGTATTTAATGTGAGTTTCTTGTAGACCACATATAGCTCTTGTTTATCTATTGACTCTACAAATTTCTATCTTGTATTTCGACCATTCATATTTAAAGTGATTTGCAAATATATTTGGATTATCTACCTTGATGTCATTGTTTTCTATTTTTTTTATTAAGATTTTATTTTTTTAAAGTATTTTGGGGTTCACAGAAAAATTGAGGGGAAGGTACAGAGATTTCCCATATACCCTTTGCCCCCACATTGGCATAGTCTCTCCCACTATCAACATCCTTCCCTAGAGTGGTACATTTGTTATAATTTATGGACCAATATTGATACCTAATAATCCCCCAAACTCCATAGTTTACATTACAATTTGTTCTTGGTCTTGGTTCTGTGGATTAGAGCAATTATATAATGGCATGTATCCATCCTTATGGTATCATACAAAGTATTTTCACTGCCTTAAAAATCCTCAGTGGTCCAACTATTCATCCCTCACTCCCTAAACTGCTGGCAACCACTGATATTTTTGCTGTCTCCATAGTTTTTTT
Organism: Diceros bicornis minor; assembly: GCF_020826845.1. Taxonomy (NCBI): domain Eukaryota; kingdom Metazoa; phylum Chordata; class Mammalia; order Perissodactyla; family Rhinocerotidae; genus Diceros; species Diceros bicornis. Next base: position 21,222,671 of record NC_080766.1, read on the forward strand.
TCTGCGTCCCTCCCATTTCTGCCTTCTCTGATTTTAGTTGAGAATTTTGTATGCTTCCATTTTATGTCCTCTCTTAGCATACGAAAATTCTTCTTTTTGTATTTTTTAGAGATTGCCTTTGAGTGTGCAATATAAGTTTTTAAATAATGAAAATCACCTTCAAATAATATTATACCACTCCACATGTAGTGTAAGTATCTAATAATAGAATACTCCTAATTCTTTCCTTCCATCTACTATGACATAAATACCATTCATGTCCCTTTTCCACGTGCTATAATAATCCAGTACAATATTACTATTATTCCTTTATACAAACAGGCATTTTTGGATGAATTAAGAATAAGAAAAATCAAAGATTTTATCTTATCTTCATTAATTTCTTCTCCAGCACTCTTCCTTTCTTTATGTCGATCAAAGTTTCTGACCTAAATCATTTTCAATCTTGCTATTGACTAAATGTTGATTTCCTCTCACAATTCATATGTTGTAACCTAATCCACAATGTGACAGTATTTGAAGGTGGGTCTTTGGAGATCATCAGGTCATGAAGGCAGAGTCCTTATGAGTGGGATTAGTGTCCTTATAAAAGATACCCCAGATCACTTGTCCCTTCCACCTTGTGAGGACAGAGTGAGAAGATGGTCATCTATGAATCAGGAAGTAGGCCTTCATTAGACAACAAATCTGTGAAGCCTTGATCTTAGACTTCTCAGCCTCTAGAACTGTGAGAAGTAAATTTCTGTTGTTTATAAGTCAACCAGTCTAGGGTATTCTGTTATAGCAGCCTGAATGGACTAAGATAGAAATAGGTATTGAGAAACAGGGTGCTGCTGTAACAAATACTTAAAAATGTGGACATGACTTTGAAACTGGGTAATGGGTAGCAGTAGGAACAGTTTTTAGGTGCGTGCTAGAAAAATCCTACATCGCCACTAATGGACCATTAAAGATTCTTCTGGTGACAGCCCAGAAAGAAGAGAGCTGTAGAAGAACCTCAGTCTTCCTAGTGAATACTTACATGTTGTGAACAGAATGTTGGTAGAAGTATGGGTGGTAAAGTTCTGGTGAGTTCTCAGATGGAAATGAGGAACACATTACTGGAAACTCAAGGAGAAAGAAAATCCTTGTTATAAAATGTCTCAAACTTGGCAGAATTGTGTTCATGCCCTAGTGTTTTGTGGAAGGTAGAATTTACAAGTGATAATTTTGGATATTTGGCTGAAGAAATTTCTAAGCAAAGTGTTAAAGGAGAAGCCTGGTTTCCCTTGACTGCTTATTAGTAAAATGTGAGAAAAGAGAAATGATTAGAAGGCAGAATTGTTAATCAAAAGGGAAGTAGAACTTAAAGATTTGGAAAATTCTCAGCCTATCCATATTGTGAGGAATGAGAAAGTCTGTTCAGGAGAGAACAGACTAAGGGTGTGGCCAAACTACCATTTGATAAGAACATGAGTAAGTATGGATCACCCATCTCAATTGAAGTCAGAAACTATAGTTCAAAGCAATAGCAGAATGACCCTGAAGGAAATTCAGAAATCGTTAGGGCTGCCCCTTGAATCACAGGCCCAGAGTGCAATGGCCTTAGAGGCAGAGAGATTTCAAAGGAGGGGGTGCCACAGCCCATGGGAATTTGGGGCATTCAGCCCACATCCTCTTCACGTCGCAGGCTTTGCTCCCTGCACTCTGGCACCATACTCCCTGGTCATCCCAGATGTGGGTCCAGCAGCCCTGGTTGGTGTGAGCTGGGCTTCACCCAGCAGAGCCATGGGGGCATGGCTGCCTCCACTCAGATTTCAGTGGACAGGGACTCACAGCAGTGATGAGAGCTCAAGACCTTAGCCCAGAGAACCATGGAGCTCAGGCAGAGAACTGCACTGGGGGCAAGGTACCCAAATCTGTGGGGGCAGGGCTGCCTGAAACCTTAGAGATCCAACCCTTGCCTAGCAAAGTTATGGGGGCAACACTGCCACCCCAGTGTGTCCAGAAGGCAAGAACTCTGCCCTGCTGGGCCTAGAGGTTGGAGTATTGTTACCATACAAAATGGGATTCTCCTACCTGATGCACATAAAAAAGCTAATTAATTACGGCATTAGCTTTTGGGAAAAGAAATCAGCTTTATTCTGTGAGATCTGTCTTCAGGGAGACAGGGGGTGCGTGCCCTCAGATCTTTCTCTCTTATCTAGAGCTTGGAGTATGATTTATGGGATGAAGGGCAGGGTGGTCTGAAGTGTGAAGATAGATGATTGGAGGTAAGGAAAATGAGGTAATTGATGATCTGCACAAGTGTAGTCAAGCTTCATGCTTCTTCACAGGACACAGGTTCGCAAAATGGTGGTGTTACCATGATCTGAGGGTGGAGTTTTTAGCTCCTTGACATCAAAAAGGTCACTTGTTGAGCATTTTCACAGGCCCAGTTGATGGGTTGGTGGTCTCAACTGTCCTGAACTGAACAAAGGGTCTCAGTTCCTGAAAAGCCACTCTGAATTACTCTACTGATAAGATGGGGTCCGTTGAACTGGTCCTGGAGGGCCCGTGGTTATAGTATTAAGCCAATGAGAATTATTCTCAAGCCTTAATGTCTAATGGAATTTGCCCCATTGGGTTTTGGACTTGCTTGGAACCAGTCACTTCTTTCTTCTTTTGGAAAGGAAATGTCTGTCCTATGCCTATCCCATCATTGTACTTTGGAAGCACATTAAATAAGTTCTGGTACCAATTCCAACACGTGGAGGGGGGTTCCTCTACACCAACAAACAATTCTCGAAGATCAGCTGGGAGTCCTACAATTCAGCTCAATTTAATTCAGTTCTGACACTATCTACCTGGAGATAGCATCAGATTCCACAGGTTAAGGGCTCAGTCTCACAAGACTGCCCTCTTTTCCCCACTTCAGATGCCAATCGCAAGCACAGACTGTTACCTGTGCTTCTGACTGGCTGACTATAAATCAGAGGTTACCATGACCTCCTCCTTGGGTTCCACTAATTTGCTAGAGCAGCTCACAGAACTCAAAGAAATATTTTACTTACTAAACTATCAGTTCGTTATAAAAGGATAAGCTCAGGAACAGCGAGATGGAAGAGATGCATAGGGTAAGGTATGGGGAAAGGAAGTGGAGCATCCATGCTCTCTCTGAGCTCACCACTCTCCCTGCACGTCCACATGTTCACCAACCCAGAAGCTGTCTGAATACTGTCCTTTCAGGTTCTAATGGAGGCTCCACTACATAGGCATGATTGATTAAATTATTGGCCATTGGCAATTGATTCAACCTCTAACTCCTCTTCCCTCCTTGGAGGTTGAGGGGTGGGACTGAAAGTTATAACCCTCTAGTCACACGGTTGGTTCTCCTGGCAACCAGCCCCCTTCCTTAGGTGTGATCCCAAGGTCATCTTACTAACATAGTAAAAGACACCCTCCCCATCAGTTAAGAAACTCCAAGGGTTTTAGGAGCATTGTGCCAGAAATAGGGACCAATGTGTGTTATAAATCACAATATCACACACATATGTGTTTGATTTCCCAAGTTTACAGCTGGAGAGAAATTTCACTCTGAATAAATTATACCTTGAGCCTCACCCATATCTGATTTAGACGATATTTAGATCAGATTTTGGACTTTAAACTTTTGAGTTAATACTGAAATGAGTTAAGACTTTTGGGGCTGTTGGGATAGAATGAATGCATTTTGCATGTGAGAAGTACATGAATTTTGAGGAGTCAGGGGCAGAATACTATAGATTGAACGTTCGTGTCTCTTCAAAATTCACATGTTGAAACCTAATCTCCAACATGATGGTATTTAGAGGTGAGGCATGTCGGAAGTGATTACATCCACATGAATGAAATTAGTGCCCTTATGAAAAAGACCCCAGCAAGCTCCCTCCCTCCTTCTGCCATGTGAGATTCCAGCAAAAGATGGTCATGTATGAACCAGGAATCAGACCCTCACCAGACATTGGATGTTCTGAGGCCTTGACCTTGAGCTTTTTCAGTCTCCAGAACAATGGGAAACAAATTTTTGTTGTTTATTAGCCACTCAGTCTATGGTATTCTGTTACAGCAGCCTGAAGAGACTAAGACACATCTCAAAGAAGATTTCCTTTTAACATTTATTGCAGGTAACATTTGCTGGTTATGAATTCCCTTAACTTTTGTTTACCTGAGAGTGTCTTTATTTCTACTCCATTTTGGAAGGATAATTTCCCTGGATATAGAATTCTAGGTTGGTGCTTCTTTTTGTTTCAACAATTTAAATATTTTACTCTGCTTTCTTCTGACTTGGATGGTTTCTGAAGAAGAGTCTACTATAATTTTAGCCTTGGTTTTCTAAAGGAAGTCTTCCCCTGTCCAGTTTCTTTTACATTTTTCTATTTCCCTTTGATTTTCTGTAGTTTGAATATGATATGTCTAGGTATAGCTTTTATTTTTATCCTGCTTGGTGTTATCTGAGGTACCTAGATCTCTGGTTTGGTAACTTCTCAGTGATTATTAGTTCAAATGTTTCTTCTCTTCCTCTCTCTATTTGTTTCTCCTTCTGGTATTCCAATATGTGTATGTAACACCTTTGAAAGTGCCACACAGATATTGAATATTCTGGGGTTTTTCATTTTTTGCTTTTTTAGTTCCTCTTCTTCCTCCACCTCCTCCTCCTCCTCCTCCTCCTTCTTCTTCTTCAGCACTGCATTTCAGTGTGAGAAGTTTTATTGACCTGTCTTCAAGTTCACTAATTCCTTTCACAGCCATGCCCAGTCTACTAATGAGCCCATTAAAGGTTTTCTTCAATTTTGTTGCGGTGTTTATAATGTCTAACATTTTTTTTTGATTCTTTCTTAGAGTTTCCATCTCTCTGCTTACATTACCCGTCTGTTATTACCTGTTGTCCCATTTTTTGTTGGAATCTTTAACATATTAAGCATAGGTATTTTAAATTTCCTGTCTGGTAATTCCAATAATCTGTGTCATGCCTGAGTCTGGTTCTGATGCTTGCTTTGTCTTTTTAAACAGTATTTCTGCTTGCCTATTAGCATGCCTTGTAATTTTTGTTGAAAGCCACAATGATGTATTTCTGATAATAGGAAAGGAGGTAAATAGGCCTTTAGTGTAAGGTTTTATGTTGACTTGGCTAGGAGTTAGGTTGTGTTTAATGTTTTCCTCAGCTGTAGGTGCCAGAGGCTTCAGATTTCTCCTGTTCTTCTCCTAGTTTCCCTTATTGATTTTAGACTTCCCTGGGAGCTACTCTCTGAGAGAGTCTGTGTCTTCCAGTCTTTCAGTTGTAACTCCTGTCGTTATACTGGAGCCCTTTTGGTGGTAAATTGTGCAGTAGGGGAAAAATGCTCTAATCTTATGATTAAATCTTAGTCTTTTAGTGGGCTTTTGTTTTGGGGCTGTGACTTTTACAAATGTTTCTTAGTTCTTTGTTTTTTTCTTTCAAGACAGGAAATCTAAAAGGGACTGGAGTGGGAGAAATGCCCTTTTCCCAGGTGAGATAACACTCTGGTTGAATCTTCTCCCCAGATCATAGGCCTTTGTTATGGGCCGCTCTTTGGGGGCAATACAAAATGGTTATTCCTCTCCTTCCCTGCCAGAGCAACAGATATCTTTCTCAGCTCTTCCCAGGGAGAACATGGTGGGGTTTCTAACGATAAAACCTATGAAAGTATAGCAGCCTCCTAAGTTGAGGCTCTCATGCATTTTGCACACCATATTAGTCCATATTCAGCCTCCAGCAGTTTGTCAAAATTACCATTTTAGCAGACCTGGGTATGACCCTCTGGATTCATCTGTCTCTCCAGATTTCAGAGTTCCAGTTTTCCCTGTGACCTCAGTTCTCTGATGAGTCTAAGGAGTCATTTATTTTTCTTTGGGTTAGCTTTTTCTTATGGTAAGGAAAGGAGTGATGACTTCTATGTTCTTTACATGTTGAGACTGAAACCAGAAATTCTCTTTTGACATCACTCTACTATTTCTCATCATTCTCCTTCACATAAATAATACTGAATGAGTATATAGTGATAATTGTAGATCTGAAAAAAATCAAATGTTTTCTTGGTGATTGAGATTAATTTAGGAGGAAGGACAGAGAAAGAAGGTTTCCCTTTCAATAAGCACACATTTACATCTGAAGACATAACTTAACATGAAAATTGATGCTTAGACAGTCCCTATTATAGTAGAGAGGTCATAAACTACAACCTCTAACATAATTAAAGACAGCAAATTTATGAATCAATTAAAAAGAGTAGAAGGAATTGCTGCTAAGATATAAATGCACACTTAAATGACAGTTACAGAAGGAGATGAATTAAGCGTGTGATTAGGTGATTATCGTGTTGATTTAATTTGCTCAATTTGTGTCCTGAAAGACAAGACACAAATTAAGATATAAAGAAAACTTCTATAGGACACAAGAAGTCATTTTTAAAACTCTATCTTGTTGTGTCTTATTCAACTTAAAGAGCCTGTTTTCAACATAATGTACAAAATTTTTGTTAAAATTAACCAATAATCTGCTTTCAATCAACAGCAGATGCTATCTATCTCAAGACATTGTTGATGTATACATTGCATAATTTAACAAATATTTTATTTCCATTATCTTTAGCATGGGCAAAGAACAAGGAATCATCTACTATGTGACTGATAAATGAATATGAATTTTGTAGTGTGGAGAAGAGTAGGAATAGGTAAGAAAAAAACAGAGATGGGACATTTCAGCAATGTATTTGTTAAAGTTCCGTGAGGCTTGTTCAATCCTCTGTTTTAAATAAATAAGACAAGAAAAAAAAACCAGGAATGAGTTGATTGGGAATTCAGCAGGACTTGTCACTAAAGACTGACCTATATAAATCTTATATAGTATTTTTGAGAATGATGGTATGATTTATAAGACATCATTCATTCATAGATTGATGAGTAAGCATATTCTTTTAAATACAGACACATTTCCACCGTGTTTGTTAAAGCCTTGCAAATCCTCCATGACAAAACTAGTTTTAATTTCAAGAGTAGAATCAAAAATTCCTCTTTAGTTAATACATCTTCCAATGACTGTTCAGTTCACGCATCATGTGGAAAACATATTAGCTCCTGACACTGATTATTAAAGTCGGATATTACATCCGATTACATTTAATTATTCAGAATCTCTGTAGCATGTAATAAGATAACTTCCAGTATAATTAGAAACACAGCAACATCTAAAGAAAACTATTTATAGAATCTCAACAGCAATTACAGTATGCTATAGGCTTTTCTATACTTTGAGGCAGGATTTTTCTAACCATTTACAGATTGACATTTGTGATAGATGAATTTTCTGCTTATGTAAATTCCATACATAAAGGAATCACCACCCTCCACCAAAAAACATCTTCCTGCTATAGAATTAATTGTAAATATTTGCCAGAACTCATAATAATAAGCTCTATAATCTAGTTAGTTTAGACACAACTCACCTCTCCTGTACATGAACATTATATACAGTTCTTAAACAAACCCACACTTGCAGTGTGACATATTATCTTTTGTTTCCTTTAATAACACTCTATTTATTGCACCTGACACAATGTGCCCTTTCTGAAAGTGAAACATGAGCACTATGTTAAGAATATAATACTCTATAAAATAAACACTAAGATTATATTTTTAATATTTTATTATTAACAAATATGTTTTTATAGTTTGGAAGAAACTTATGAGTATAAAGTTTATGATATTGATTCATTATTTTTCTATTGAGGATCAAATTTACTTCTAGTAATAAAGTAACTTTTCATTTATTTGACACCTATATTGTATTATACATATCACAATATATAGGTTAGACCAAGATCTTATCTTATGTTCTTAATTCCAAATAATGACTTGAATGCTCTTTTCTTTGGCAAGCCTAAAAACTGCTACTTTGATGTTAATTGATTTCCTTGTCTTAACTTTACCAGAGGAATACATAACAGTAACAAACAAACAGTAACAAACCACCTTTTTAAGACCTGGTTTTGTGTTAATTCTCATCACATAATCTTGCTTTGTGAAAAGAAAACCAGATTTTACTGATGTTAATCTCTTACTTTAGGCAAAAAACTAGCAGATAACATTTAGAATATAAAAGAAGAAAGCAACAGATTTGTGATTTCAATATTGGAATCTGTGTCATTCATTTGACTACTACATAGCTTTCTTGTATGAATGTAAACTTGACATCTTCTATATCTGCAGATTCCAGTCAATGGAAGGTACATTACAACCTCCGGCTTCCCAATACAAATTCGCCATTCATTTTGTTCTCCCATTCTGCCCCTCCATAACAGTGAGAAAACTTCCTTTTAAAAAATACTTTTGAGGGGCCGGCCTGGGGGCGAAAGTGGTTAAGTGCGCAGGCTCCGCTTCAGCAGTGGCCCAGTGCTGGCAAGCTCGGATCCTGGGCGCATGCCACTGCAACGCTTGTCAAGCCATGCTGTGGTGGTGTCCCATATAAAGTAGAGGAAGATGGATGTTAGCGCAGGGCCAATCTTCCTCAGCAAAAAAGAAGAGGATTGGCACCAGATGTTAGCTCAGTGCTGATCTTCCTCATAAAAATAAAAAAAAAAATACTTTTGAGTTTTAAAATGTATTTTAGATATATCTCACAGGTATATGCACTTTACAAATGAGCACGTGGAGGCCCAGAGACTGAGTTATGTTCTGTGATTTCACACAGCTAGAAAACTACTGTATCTGAGCCCAACATTTTGACTTTGAATATGAGAAATCTTAGCAAGCAAATAATATATTTTGGTTCTGTTTGGCTAGTTGGAAAATTTGGTGGAAAAACAAGTTTTGTTAGATCATTAGAGTTTTGTTCTGAAAGAAAAAGATAAATATTGATTTTTTGTAGATTTTTTAATATTGATAATAAATATTGATTTTCTAAAGCAGCAGTAGAAAACTCCACAAATCTAATAAAATATTTAGGGGCAGGTTTTTGTATGTCCTATTTCTTTAATTATTGAGGGGAAAACTTAATGCCCAGGCATTTCCTGGACAATTTATGGCAGTTCTAGGAGCATTGTGGCATATGTTCTCATTCTGTTCAATTTTAAATGTACTATTGCTACAGACTTCAATTCAATTTGGTTGATGTTGCAATGGTGATGTCAAATGTTCTATTAAATCAGTTAGCCAATTGCCCACAGTATTTATTTCTTGAATTTAAGATGCATGGTTATAGAATCACAGGTGCATTACCAACTGTGTGATTTTTGATAGAAATTAAGGAAACACTAAAGGTTTGTTTCAGTTATCATAACAAAAACTTTCCCGTAAAGCACTGACACAGCTGTAATGAGGTGTCAATATAGCAGCAAGAATAAAAGGAGAATAAAACAATGACCTTTTTTTTTCTCATTTTCCCCCTCAATTCTTATCAGTTACACATGAGAAACATTAATAGGGTTATTTGGAAATGTTATGGAGCTGTCAGTATTTCACTTCTTAAAAACATGAAATGTGTGTTTTTTAAAAGGTGAATACTCAACTCCCTTCATGGGGGGAAAAAGTGCAGTTTCATGATTAATGGAGCATTCAGATCATGAATAAAACAGAGAAATGAAGGATGTTTCTCTTCCTTTTCCACTCATTTTCTCCACAAAAGTAGTTCTAACCTTAAAATAATGTTCTTATAAATCTCTCACTGAATCAATATGTTTTATTGAAGGTGAGATGGGACAGGTTAATGCTCTGATAATAATCTAATGAGTCTTTAATTACCTTTGAGTTTCTTACTACTGTCATCAAATTATGCCAGCAATTTAAATATCATCTTTCCTTAGGATAAAATAAACACCGTCCATGCAAATTAAATCTTTTATCTAGATCTTTTAAGTATCTATAAGCACAGAAATTTGCATGCCCTCTAGTTGAAAGTTGAGTACTATTGTAAGATAGACTGACATGATAAGCTGAGTTTTATTCTCCCACTCTTTCCCAAAAAAAACCATATTGATTAAATGAAATTGAAAGTGCTTCCATATTAGAGAATTTAACGTTTTCATTTATAACAGTTTAAACCCTCGAACGGTAGCCACTGAAAGTTTATTAATGGCACTGATTACAAACCTGCACATCACACCCAGCTACATATGTGTGAGCACACAAACGTGGCACTAATCTCCTGAAATGCATCAGGGACAAAAATGTTTGCAAAAAAATAACTAGGAAGTCACTTAAACTTTTGTGGTGTTGCATGTTTGCTTGTTTATTTAATTAGACTCAGTCCTTTTAATGTTACTATTAAAGTATCAGACTCACTTTAGCCTCAACTTTAATGATTTCAGTGTAGTGGATAAGCTGCCCTTATCAGCCTTGTTATTCCAATTTGCTGACTTTGACACCTGTACTCGTGAGGTTATACTGCCTTATTTGAATCCATTGATAAGGTCTTATTATAACTGCCCCATATCTATTTCTTGCAATGTTTCCACAGTCTGCACTGTTGGTGCAATTATTCATTCCTTCACAAGTGAAATGCCACCGAGTTCTGTTATGATAGTTGCCTTTTTCTAAATGTGTAAAGTTCTCTTCAAGGGCAGGTTTATTTGTGTTGCTTCTGAAAACATTAAATTGCACATTGCAACGTCCATTATGTGGATTGAAAATGTTGCCTTCACGTGGATTTTAATACAAAATGAGATTACTTAAAAATTGAAGTCTTTTATAATCAAATATTTATGGAACAAATGACATTAAATCTTTTTATGTAATCATCAGGAACTTGGCTTTAGTCCATATGAAAGTTTGTTTCTATGACAACCTGAGATATTTGACGGGAGTTAGGAAAAGGCAATTAGTATCTCAATCTCAAATAGATTCCACCAATTTAACATTATTTCCTTCCCTTGATTATCAAGTTTTACTCTTCTTTCTTAAAGTCATTGATATTAGTAGTACCTTTGTGGTAGGGCAGCAAGTAACTAAACAGAAATGACTGTTGCATTGTGCCTCTGTTCATTATCAGGAAGGAATGATAATCTCCCACAGCTGATTCATAAACGTAAGGGGTTTATCCATATATAGTTATTGAATGTTGATTATTGACAATTTGACATATACTTAAGTTCTTATTCTGGCTGTAGTACTTTTCCTGAATATTGTTTACATAGAACAGTTCCCATTACTTGTCTGCGTCTATCAACTATTGTTTTGTGAAATTCCAGTGTCTATATAGAACTCCACCATTTACTTCAAAGGGCTCATATATTTTGCTTAGTGCAACTTTGCTTCCAACCACAGATTGCTCGTTGGTGGAATTCAATGTTAAATAGTTTGAGCATAACCTTGAAGTAAATTCTTTCTTCCCTTGTACTTAGTTACCCTCTTTGAGCTTTTCATAAAGCAAAGGCCTGTGCAAAGCTACACCGTCAGTGCAGCGAAGACCAAAATGATAGAAGAAACTCTGGGGAATACTGCAAAGGCAATTTCTGCTTCTTGCTTGGAAGTCGAGAACCAGCAACAGTCTAATAGAAACCCTCTGCCTTCTGGATGATCCGTTTACACTGTGATAAGCACTGCCGCGCAGTTAATATCATTTCTCAGAAGCAGACCTTTTCATACAGTTAACTATGTGTAAAATTGTCTTTCTTTTCTTTCTTATTTGACATATATCCCAAATTTATAACCAATCTGCCATGTACTTCCACTAAACAGTCTGGTCTTCCTTTTAGTGTTTGATTTATGATCACTTGAAAAAGAGATATGGCTAGAATGTCTGATTGCATATATCTTCTTGATACATTTTTGCTACTTTCTAATTCTGATGAGCTTTCTGGTTTTAAATTCATTTTTCTTAACGTTTGTATCTTTCTAAACCGTAAAGTAACTTATTCTTTTTTTTCCATGCACATACTCTTTGAGAGTTCATGTATTCTGCTCTATAGAACACCACTTTTATTATCCATAGAGAGTAGTGTACTCTTAATAACTATGTATTGGAATGACCAGCACCTTATACACAAAGTCTGAGCGATCCTCCCCATCTTCTGCTTCGGTACATCGTATCAACTCTATTACCAATAAATCTACTTTGGGAATCTTAGTACACTACAGAGTAAATGATGAGCCTCATTATTGACATAATAGCAGGTTGCTTATCAAAATTATTGCTTTTAAATATTATCTTTTAAATAAGTCGTCTATACCCAGTCTAGCCAAGGATAAAAACTATATCATGTATAAGTTAAAAATGAAGATAGTTAAAAATTATTAACATTGATAAGTTGGTTTGGTTTTGATGTTGGTATCCATTTGATGGAATGACTAGGTGAGATTTCTACAAATGTATTAGACATGCTATTTTTGTTTTTGTCTTGTGTGGCTATGCTTAGAAAAGCAGAGAACATTGCACTGGAATTAGTGTCGCCCCTCACTAGTTTGCTGAGATGTCTCACAAACTCTATCGTGCCACGGAAAAACAATGATTTTGAAGTGAGAGACTTGGATTTGAATTCTTATTCTGCTATTTGCCTAAATAGAAGGTTTACTTAAACTCTGGATTTCACTGTCCCCACATACAAAATGTGGGTAAAATAATGTAAATAATTTTGCCTTCATTGGCCAAAAAAAAAAGGAAAAGAAAATTATTGTCATATGTTATAAAAAGATCTGAGATAAGTATGGCTCCAGAGTTTAATTCCGTGACTTGTGTGCTTTATCAGGAACCCAACTTGCTTTCACTTTTTTGCCCTATTATTTTAGTTTTCCCACTGGTCTAGTAATCTTTATTCATTCAAGATGGTGTAGCAATTCTAGGAGTCAGTCTTGTACTTCACTGCTTTATTTATTTTTATTTTTATTATTTCAGGTGTGTATCATTATGTTTCAATTTCTGTGTAGACTACATCATGTTGACCACCCAAAGACTAGCTATGTCCATCACCAGTAACCACCAATCTAATCTCTACATGTGTTTGTTTGTTTGTTGTTGTTATTTTTGTTTTTATCTCCAACATATGACTGAAATCATATGGTATTTGGCTTTCTCTGTCTGATTATTTCACTTAGCATAATACCCTCAAGGTCCGTTCATGTTGTCACAAATGGCAAGATTTCTTCTTTTTTATGGCCGAGTAGTATTCCATTGTGTATGTATACCACTTCTTTTTCCATTCGTTCATTGATGGGCGCTTAGATTGTTTCCAAGTCTTGGCTACTGTGAATAATGCTGCAATGAACATACTTCGTGGCCTAAAAAGGTCAAAGAAACCCTTCCCAGAAGCTGTACAAGAAGCTTCTACTGATCAGTTTTCATACGGAATTGCATCACACATCTCACATTCAATCCATTCTCTGGCAATTGTATTGAAACAACAATGGTTAGTTAAGGTCAGTAATGACTTAGCATGGTGAATATCCAAACAAACCAGGATCTCTGGTGTCAAAAAGGGAGCAGAAATAGATGAAAAGCAGATAATTAAAATATATTCTACAGATTTACTAGGTTTGTGGTACAAGGTCATGTGAGTACCCAGCACAGTGGCTGACACGAAGTTGGTGCTCAAAAAGGGAAATTTAACATTTCCCTTTGAAATGGGACAGAAATTTGCATTCTGTCCAAATGTATTGAATGTCTACTGTGTTTCAGGTATCCTGCAAGCCACTAAGAATATAAAGGTATTGAACACATTTGCTGAAATCAAGTATCTGATTATGAGAGAGCCGGAAAACCTAGCATGTAAATAAAACATACAAACAAGTGAAAAGTCTTACAAATTAAAATTACAGATTCTCTAATAGAGGGAAACCCGTATTGAAATGAAGGCAAATGAAAGAGCATTAGTCACAGATTTGGATGGAAGAGTGGGAGGCAAACTGGAGTCACAATGAATTCAACACCCTGTGTGGAGTCCTTTTCTTAAAATGAGTTGTCATTAGCTAGGAGAGAAACATAGATTGGATTTTCCAGGGAAAAGATATAAATAGGAGCATACAAGGAGAGAGAAGCAATTATAGAGGTACAGGTCTCTGTTTCCCATTTGGTACTTGGGCAACAGAGAAGGAGTAGGCAAGAGGTTCTGACTTTTAGACCATGGGATTTAAGATGCATGATTGGTGAAACACCAGCCATTTCACTGTCATTATCTGGGGCTAATTCCAAAGGTGTAAGGAAATGACTATTTTGGAAATAGTCCTATTTTGCCGGCTGAATATTCATAGCAGAAGGAACACTGGTCCCTCTTCTTGCTTGATCAGACACCAAGGCCTAAGCCTTGGCTTGTGGTTCATGTAGTAAGATAAATAAGTCACTTGATTTGCTACCTTCAGCTTTCCAGGGAACTGAGTGCCTTACAAGTTGGTTGCAGCAATTTTTCATGGAACTCTTCAGGAGGCCAAACCAGTCTTGGGCAAGTAGACCCTTACCTCACACATGGGTACGGCTGTGAGGTTTTAATTTGTCTAATCATTGCTTTTGAGCATGCTTTTTAAGATCTCCTTTTCTGTTTCTTGGACAGGCTCTATAACTTTCTGGAAACTTTTAGTTTCAAAAAGTTCCATCAAAATTAATCAGTTTAAAATGGAAATTGCTCACTGAATTCAATAGTCATCTCCTCTTCTCTTTCTCCAGAGTTCAAGGAGGCCTCAAACCTTGGGAAACACACAGTGAAAGAGTATGTGACATTCACTTTCCTTCCACCATAGTTTCCTCTTTGGGACGCTTTGAACCTTTGGAGCATTTAGGATTCAAGGAACGGATTATGAAAACAGATCAAAATTCTTACCTAAAAAGTGGTGAAGTTGTCCCTTTTGGCTCTTATTGCTTACCTGATAATACATTCTATGCATTATATGGCTAAATGTTTGGGTTCTTGTTGCACACATGTACGAGTTTTTTGAAAAACCTCACGTGAGGCACTTCCCCATCTCATAGGTTCTTGATTACTATAGTTTCACCTCTTCGCTTCTTCTCACGTCCCACTTTTGTGGTCTAGCTACAGCAGAGCCTCTTCTCTTAGTAGGCAGATCTCTTAATGGTTTGCCTTTACTAACTTCTGCAGTGGCCAATATATTTGTATTATTTGGGGTTCCCTAGAGAAACTATATATATATGTATATTCTGAATATATTTATGTATATAAAATGTCTATTTACATTATAATTTTATATAATATTATACTATATATAACATTATAATAAATATAAATTTATATTTATATATATAAAGAGATTTATCATAAGGATTTGGCTCACGCAGTTATGAAGGCTAAAAAGTCCCAAGATCTGCTTTGGCAAGCTGCAGACCCAGAAGAGCTGATGGTGTAGTTCCGTGTCCAAGTCCAAGTCTGAGGGCAGGAGTAGACCGATGTTTCAGCTAGAAGACGGTCAGCCAGAGAGAAGGTCCTCTTATTCTGCCTTTTTGTTTTATTCAGGTCTTCAGTTGATTAGATGAGGGCAACCCAAGTTAGGGAGGGTAATCTGCTTTACTTAGTCTACTGATTCAAATGTTAATCTCATCCAAAAACATTCTCACAGACACACTTAGAATAATGTTTGACCAAATAGCTGGGCATTCTGTGACCCAGTCAAGTTGACACAAAATTAACCATCATTGTATTTTTTTCTTACTAAATGGTGGTATACTGGGTGACAATTGAGAGTCTCTTCCATCTCACCTGCCATCTCCTTCAATTTGTCTTATTTTTCTTTTCAAATAACCACAAAAAACAGCATAATCAATACCACAATATAAACCAAAGTACCAAGCCAGACAATGAGATACCAGTCTCTCCTTTGTATAATCATCCACATCTTTATTAGGGATTTTCTTGGGGTC
This sequence comes from Diceros bicornis minor, assembly GCF_020826845.1. Taxonomy (NCBI): domain Eukaryota; kingdom Metazoa; phylum Chordata; class Mammalia; order Perissodactyla; family Rhinocerotidae; genus Diceros; species Diceros bicornis. Next base: position 21,238,479 of record NC_080766.1, read on the forward strand.
TCCTCGTATGTATTAATGGGGATCCTACTAATTTGTATGTGACAACAACTTGGTAGCTCTACTTAGAATAACAGATAAACATATCTACTGTCTAGTTATGTTTTGAGCTTTGGGGCATATAGTACAATGAGTATTATTTTAGCATTCTACCCTTCAGTAACAGGATCACACATTCACATTCTTTGCCATGCAACTTGGGTGGGGTGCAGTTCCCCACCCCTAGACTCAAATTTCAGCTATGAAACTCACTTTGGGGGTGATTATTCAAGAAGCTAGCCCCATAGGGGTGAAGTGCCTGAGTTTGTATACTCCCTATGTTTGATGTATTTCATAATAAATCGTGTTAAGGCCTTGCACAGTGCCAGGTAAACACTCAAAAAAAAAAAAAAAGAAGCAAGCCGAGACTTGAAAAATGTTTGCACTATTGCACATGTTCCAGAACATCTGAAATTGCCATGAGAAAACTATACCTGGTCTAGTCTGTTTTTCTCAGGAGGGGAAGAAGGACTCACAGAACAGAATCATACTGCTCCATCTGAGCATGACCTAGATCAGCGGAACCCTGGCTAAGCTCCCTGCTAAACCCTCAGGCATGTGCAGGGGCACTGCAAAGCTCAGCAGAACCACCAAATTAAACCCAATCTAGACCACAATGGGTCTGGAAATCCATGAGAAAAAATGGTTATTGTTTTAAGTAGTGACTTTTGGAATGGTTAGTTTTTTTTGTTGTCGTTTGTTGTTGTCACAGCATTTCTGTGACTATAGTAAACAAATATAAGGATTTAGTTCCAGTTATCAGGTCATAGGAAAAATCTAATTCAGCATGCTGTTATACTCAGTTAAAAGGGGGGGGGGAATGAATATCTAATATTACTTTCTTTTTACTTTCTCACACATGTGCTTATTTAAGAAATAGAAAAATAGGGCTGGCCCTGTGGCTTAGCAGTTAAGTGTGCGTGCCCCGCTGCTGGTGGCCCGGGTTCAGATCCCAGGCGCACACCGACGCACTGCTTCTCCAGCCATGCTGAGGCCGCGTCCCACATACAGCAACTAGAAGGATGTGTAACTATGACATACAACTATCTACTGGGGCTTTGTGGTGGGGGGGTGGGAATACATAAATAAAATTATTAAAAAAAAAAAGAAGTAGAAAAATAATGGCAAAAAACAGTTGAACATTTCATTTTTCTTAGTGAAACATGTTTTGTCATCAAATAAATTTGTCCTTTTACTGAATTTGATTTTATTATGGAATTCCATCAAGCCTCTTTCACGTGGACACATGTTTGTGTCTATCCACTGCTTAGATTTCCATTCTGTAAGCAAAAAGCTCTGTAGTTAGAAACTTCATCTTTGTGTAAATTACTTATCATTCTAGCATTATAATTTTTTCAGTCTGTTTTGATTTCATTTAAATGTTACATTTCTTTTTCAAACCTAACAACTTGGTACTGAATACAATATTGAAAATATTTGGATAGATATTTTTTTCCTATTTGTAAATTCCAGTTAAATTTTCTAAGAAACATTGAGAGACACATGATGAATATTTAACATTAAGTTAAAATGAGAGTATTAAAGAGACACATACACTTTAAACAGGAAAACAACATTACATTCAATGAAAAGAAGATTTTTTTATTTTGTTTTAGCCATTTTGTAGATTTTTTTGATGACAATGTTTTTCTTATTTTCAAGTTATCGTGCAGAAATGGAGATAAATACCACAGAGGAATTTTGGCTTCCTAGAGTAAATCAACCTGTGTTTATGGTTCCTGTTTCATTTTTGTACTTCCCAGCCATTTTCAACAGAACAAACATGCCTTCGGGTTTTTCTTGAAATCATTTTGAAAGTGTGTTTCTGTTATGACCCATCAGTATGAAATACAGTTTTCTGATAACGTGATGGCTAAAATAAGTTTTTGGTTTTTTTTTTATTTCTTTTATTTTTTGTGAGCAAGATCAGCCCTGAGCTAACATCTGCCAATCCTCCTCCTTTTTTGCTGAGGAAGACTGGCCTTGGGCTAACATCCATGCCCATCTTCCTCTATTTTATATGAGACACCGCCACAGCATGGCTTGACAAGCGGTGCGTCGGTGCATGCCCGGGATCTGAACTGGCGAACCCCGGACCGCCTCAGCAGAGCACACACACTTAACCTCTTGCGCCACCTGGCCGGCCCCAAGTTTCTGGTTTTTTTCATAGGTGGATAGCAAGTTGGATATGTGGAGTCTCTATATCAGATGAATTCAGACTCTATTGAGAATTGATGCTTCAAAATGCAAGTATACAATATATATTTAAAAATGTGTTTACCATCGAAGGTTATGGAATTAGATTTGGCAATTAGGTAAAAGAGAAACTGAAGTTCAAACAAAACGGAAACCTATTCAATGGATAACATATAAATTCTACTATTGAGATAATAAAAATCAATTTCTTAAAAAGTGCAAACTATTAAAACTGAACCAATAGTAAATTGCCTATATCTATTAAATAAATCGAATCTGTAGTTAGAAAATTCTCCCCCAAATAAATCTTCACATACCAAGGATTGCACCAGAGAATTCTACTAAAACTTTACAAAAGAAACACCAATTCTACACATCTCTTTTAGAAAACAGAAGAGCAGGGAATACTTCCCAACTTATTTTATAAATCCAGTATTAGCCTGATTCCAAAATGAGACAAGGGCAATTCAAAAAAAGAAAACTACAGACTGGTATCGCTCATGAACGTCGGTGCAAAAATCCTCAAGAAAATGTACAGTAACTCAAATACAGCAATAGTTAAAATAATTATACACTGTAACCAAGTGGGTCTTATTTCAGAGATGGAAGGCTGGCTCAGCATTGAAAAGTTAATCAATATAATTTACCATATTATTAAGCTAAAGTAGAAAAATCTCAGGATTATATCAATTGATACAAAAAAAGTATTTGACAAAATCAATAACCACAAGCAATAAAAACTGTGAGTAAGTTAGAAACAGAGAGAAACTTCTCAACTTGATAAAGGACATCTACAAAAAAACTAGAGCTAACATATTTAATGGTTAATGACTGAATGATTCCTTCTCAGATAAAGAACAAGAAAAGGATATCTGCTGTCACCTGTGACTATGTCACCTCTACATAGTCCTGGAAGTCCTAGTCAGGGTAATAAGGCAAAGAGGAAATAAAAGTTATACAGAATAGAAGGAAAAAAATAAAACTATCCTAATTTGCAGATAACACGATTGTATATGTCAAAAATCCCAAGTAATGTGCACAAAAACTTCAAAAACTAATAAGTAAGGTAAGGTCAACACACAAAATTCAGCATATTCCCTTTTTTTTTTTTGTTGAGGAAGATTGGCCCTGAGCTAACATCTCTTGCCAATCTTCCTCCTTTTTGCCTTTTTTCTCCCCAAAGCCCCAGTATATAACTGTATGTCATAGTTGTACATCTTTCTAGTTGCTCTATGTGGGACGTCGCCTCAGTATGGCTTGATGAGTGGTGCATAGGTCCACGCCCAGGATCCGAACCTGCGAACCCTGGGCTGCCGAAGTGGAGCGCACAAACTTAACTGCTACGCCACTGGGCCAGCCCCAGCATGTTTCTATATACTAGCAATGGGTATGTGGAATCCTAATTTAAAATCACAATGACAGCTACAGCTGCTCAAAAGATGAAATACTTAAGTATCAATATAACAAAAGATGTGCAGGACTTGTATGCTGAAAAGTGCAAAATACTAACAAAAGAAATCAAAGGAGATCTAAATAATTGTAGTGATATGATACACTGTGTTCGTGGATTAGAAGACTCCGCAGAGTAAAGATTCCATTTCTTCCCAAGTTGATCTACAAATAAATAATAAAGAAAAACTTATCAGCACATTCCCATGTTTAAATACACAAAAACATAGATCAAATAGGTTTACTTTAGAATTGGTAGTTTCTTAAAATTCTAGGCTTGAATCTACGATACAACCCAGCAATGGCACTCTTGGCATATAACCTACAGAAATGAAAACATATGGTCACACTAAAAAACTGTACTTGAATGCTCACAGTAGATTTATTCATAACAGCCCCAAACTGTAATCTGGACAGATGTTCTTCAACAAATAGATGGTTAAATAAACTGGTACATCTGTATTATGTAATACTACTATCCATACACGACAACTTGAATGGATCTCTAGAGAATTATCCTGAGAGAAAGGAAGCCAATCCCCAAATGTTACACACTTTATGAATTTATTTCTATCACATTCTCCACCCCACCTACCTTGGCCCTAAGGTAGAGGTGGTTTTTGTTTTCTCTCTTGGAAGGAGATAGAGGGGAGCTTTCCCACTGCACACTAATCTAAGGAAGGGATGGATATGCCCCAAAAGATGGGACCGGAAGAAGAAGGTGATCATTCCTGATCCTTCACTGCATTCACTCTGCTTGGGGTGGAAGCTCTTGCCTCAATGGAGGGAGATATTTGCTGGTGTTCATGAAGAGGAGCAGGGAGCAGGTAGACTGAGTGAGTGAGGAATGGGCTGGGGTGGCCAACTCTACACCTGACTGATGCCTGCCTGGGATGATCACTTTCATAAGGCCTAGGATGTGACTTTTCTCCATCCAACAGCTAGTCCTTCAAATGTCCTTCTCAAACTGTGACTCCTGTTTATCTTCTGAGATCTTGCCTAGGTGGTTCTGGCTGGCTTCCATGGAAGGCTCATCACTGGCAGGGCTGGTGACCCCAGGAACGTTGCACAGGTTCTGTGTGTGGTGATGGGTAGGTTGGCCACAGAGGGGTTCCTTCTCCATCAGGAATTTCTGGTCATAGACTGTGGTGCTGAAGAGCATGCAGCAAGGGATGGTTCTGCAATTCCAGGACGGCAGCTGCACAATGGTCACTGAGGACCTCCTGGCAAATGACGGGAACGGCCCAGCTCTGGGTCTAGCTGCAGCTCCTGCCCCTGGACATGGTTTACCCAGCACTCCACCTGCAGCCCAAGCCTATATAATATTCTTGAAATGGCAAAATTATATAGGAGGAGTACAGATTAGCAGTTGCCAGAGTTTAGGGACACAGCAGGGGGAGGGTGAGTGCAATTATAAAAAGATGGCTGAGGGAAGATCTTCACAGTGATTGAACATTTCTGTATCTTGATTGTGATAGTTACATGTATTGATTCATGTAATAAAACTTCATAGAAACATACAAACACAACACATGCACACAAATAATTAAAAATCTGAATAAATTCTGTAGATTATACCAACATCAATTTCCTGGTTTTGATGTTATTCTATAGCTGTGTAAGATGTTCCAATTGGAAACTGGATAAAGGGCACATAGGAACTCTCTGTTCTATTTTTGCAACTTTTTCCAAATCTACAACCATTTCAAAATAAAAAAGTTTTAAAAATTGTGGTAGTTTTGAGATGTTTAGTTTAGAATAAGCATTCATGGATATGCAGTTATCTCTGAAGACAATGCTATATTGCTGAGAATAAAATGACTCCTAATAACAGCGATCACAGGATATCACCATATCAAACTTGGGAGAAACTTTAGAGCCATAGGATATTGATCTTTTTCATTAACCATAAGAAAAGATGATACAATTTAAAACTGAATAGTATATAAAGCACTTTTTTCTTGAAAAGATTTGGCACTTATAACATCTAACTTCAATTTCCCAAGAATATTTACTCAAAACTGTTTCTTATATATGGATATTTCTGTATACACCTGAGGTTATATAATAATATAGCAGGATTAGACAAAGTCTTATTGTAAACACAGTGATTTTCCCCAGATTAGTAAGTGTATTTTATGATTTACAAGTAAACATTTTGAATGCTTGTAGTCTCAAAAAAAAATGTTGGGGGTTCGTGCAAGTACAGTCAGTAGAATACCACTTTCATGTGAGATTTTCATGAATGCATGTGAGAAAGCTTGCAAAGTAGAAAAAATTTACTTACCCAAAGAATTAAATGATCTGATTTTTTTTTTTTTTTGGTGAGGAAGATTAGCCATGAGCTAATATCTGTTGCTAAGGCCAATTCTTCTCTTTTTGCTGAGGAAGATTGGCCCCGGGCTAACATCCGTGCCCATCTTCCTCTACTTTATATGTGGGATGCTTGCAATAGCATAGCTATATAAGCAGTGTGTAGGTCCATGCCTGCGAGCTGAACCTACGAACCCTGGGCCATCGAAGCAGAGCACACGAACTTAACCACTACACCACCAGGTTGGCCCCAACAATATGATATTTCTGAGTCTCAAAGAATCTAATAGAACTTATTCTGCAGTCATGTCAAAATAAAAACAACAAGCTATTGCAGCTCAAAAAGTATTCTATTGTTGGTAACTAGTGCTGAGGAGATGGGTTGAAATGTATGGTGTCTTTTTCAGACTGTTCACCTTGGTTTTGACCCAAGTGTTTGCTATTTAATTTTTTTCAATACTATTACACAAAAGCTGTTCCATAAATTTGCTTGGCTTCTTATTGCTATTGTCACCATCAATTTTTTATTTTCTTATATATTTTTACTATGTTAAATTACTTAATATTACTTAATAAAATATTTAATATTATTTCACAGTATATATTAAATACGTTTAAGAATAGGAATTTTTAAGGAGGTCAAAAACAGTGAAAATATGCAAGAAAATATAGGAAATTAAAAATTCATGAATGGAGGAGAGAAGTCAAGATGGCGGCATAGGCAGACTCTGAACTCACCTCCTCCCATGGACACAGCCAATTTACAACTACTCCTGGAAAAATTACCCCTGAGACAGAACTGAAAACTGGATAAGAGGAACTCCTGCAACAAAGGACAATCCTAATTGAGGTGGAAGAGGCAGAAACTCCCTTCTGGAGAGGAAAAACGCCTCCTTCACAAGCCGCAGCGCCTCATGGCCGCCCAGGAGCAGCCCAAAGGTGCGCAGCCTCCCTGGATGCTTGGGGCCCTGAGCCGGGGAGCGCCCCCGTTGTGGGCATTTTGTGGACCCAGCACAATCAAGACGAGTGGCATAATATCTGACTTTGCCTGCTACTAAAATATTGGGGAGTACCCCCAGAAAAGCTGGTTCGCAAAGAAATTAAAACTGTCTCTTAAAGGGCCCACGTGCAAACTCACCCGTTTCAGAAAGCATCCTAAAATCAGCAGAAAGAAAGGTGCATAGTGCTTTGGTGAAAAGAGACTCACCTGATAGGCCCTGAGTGCATCTCGGTGAGAGGTGAGACCTCTCCAGGGACTGGGATATTGGTGGCGGCCATCGTTGTGGCCTGGTGTGGGCGTGCTGACACAGACACCATTGGAGTTCTCCCTGAGGTCTGCTAGCCCAGGTCTGCCACACCCACTAGAGCACCGATTTAATCCAGCTCAGCCAGGGAAGGCAGCCCACCCTAGAGACTGGCCCCACCCAACAACAAGCCCTCAGGCAACTTGTGAGCCTGCATAGATTGGTGACTGGATTCTCTGCAGCCTGGCAACTGAGCCGTCTTCAGTGGGGCAGGAGAGTGCACAAGGAGCGGGTGGAGAGTGTGGGGCAGTGGTGGAGTGTGTGGGGCCCCCGCCGTGGAGAGACTGGGTCCACTTTGGGAGGCCGGGGCACACACACGGGGCAGGACTGTGTTGACTGTGTGTGTGGACCTGTGGGCGGCAGGGCTTGTCAGCTGCAGAAGACTTGTGCTTCTCAAAGACCCACATAGGGGGTTTGCCCCACCTTCCAAAGTCTGAAACAATTGGGTGCTCCTGTGCCTGAGGCCAGCCCCACCCAGCTGCAATCCTCAGAGAGCTGACAAGAGACCTAAAGGCTGGAGGCTTATAGCAATTGTAAGCCCCTGAGCCTAACAACCTGCCACTCTGGGGGCCTACTCACTTAAAAGAAATACTGCAACACGAATGTGGTATTAGAACTTGCAGCCAACTGTGCTGGGGCTCCCCACACCTCATAAAGAGACTGAAGGGCCCACAACAACTACAAGCAGCTGAGCATTACAACAACTGGCCAGGAGCATAACTCAGTCTACCTGGGCACATACAGGGAGAGCAAACAGGCCACAACAGAAGGACACACATAGCCCACATAGGGGTCACCCCTGGAACATTGAGAACTGAGGGAAGCACACTGCAGGACTCCTAAGGCATCACTTGTATCAGGTCACCTATCCAAGAGCAGGAGACGTAGCTGACCTACCTAATACGTAGACATAAGCACAGGAAAAGAGGCAAAATGAGGAGGCAAAGGAAAATATTCCAAGTAAGGGAACAGGACAAAACCCCAGAAAAGGAACTAAGTGAAACAGAAATGAGCAACCTACCCAACAGAGAGTTCAAACTGAGAGTGTTAAGGATGCTCACTGATCTGGGGAGAAGAATAGATGAACTCAGTGAGAATGTCAACAAAGAAATGGGCAATATAAAAAAGAACCAATCAGAAATGAAGAATACAATACTGGAAATGAAAAATTCGCTAGAGGGACTCAAAAGCAGAGTAGAGGATACAGAAGAACGGATCTGTGAGCTGGACAAAAGACTAGAAGAAATTACCCAAGCTGAACAGGTAAAAGAGAAAAGAATTAAAAAGAGTGAGGACAGTCTAAGGGACCTCTGGGACAACATCAAGCACAATAACATCCATGTTGTAGGTGTTCCGGAAGGAAGAGCGAGACAAGGGGGTAGAGAATCTATTTCAAGAAATAATAGATGAAAACTTCCCTAACCTAAAGAAGGAAGCAGACATCCAGACACAGGAAGCACAGAGAGCCCCAAACAAGATAAACCCAAAAGGGCCCACACCAAGACACATCATAATCAAAATGTCCAGAATTAAAGATAAAGAGAGAATCCTAAAAGCCGCAAGAGAATTTCAAGTTACATACAAAGGAAACCCCATAAGGCTATCAGCTGACTTCTCAGCAGAAACCTTACAGGTTAGAAGAGAGTGGCAAGATATATTTAAAGTGCTAAAAGGGAAAAACTTACAGCCAAGAATACTCTATCCACCAAGATTATCATTCAAAATGGAAGGAGAGATCAAAAACTTCCCAGACAAGAAAAATCAAAGGAGTTTGTCACCAAGAAACCAGTGCTACAAGAAATGTTAAAGGGACTGATTTAAGGGGAAAAGAGAAGAGCATAAATAGGAAAAATTACCTATTTCCATGATAAGAAGGCAATGGATGCAAATGCACAAAAAAGAGGTTAGATATGATATCAAAAACATAAAATGAGGGAGGAGGGGAGTTAAAGAGTAGAACTTTCAGACAGAGGTCAAACTAAAGAGACCATCAATTCTGTATAGAAGGAGAAAGGAACAGAGAAGGACTACTAAAACACTGAGAAAAAAAGTTAAAAAATTTTAGTAAGTACATACTTATCAATAGGTACTTTAAACATCAATGGGCTAAATGCCCCAATTAAAAGGCATAGGGTGGCTGATTGGATAAAACACCAAGACCCATATATATGCTGCATACAAGAGACACACTTCAGACCTAAAGACACTCACAAACTGAAAGTGAAGGGATGGAAAAAGATACTCCACACAAATGGCAATGAAAAGAAAGCTGGGGTAGCAGTACTCATATCAGACAAAATAGACTTTAAAACAAAAACTGTAAAAAGAGACAAAGAAGGGCATTACATAATGATCAAGGGAACAATCCAACAAGAGGATATAACACTTGTAAATATCTACACACGCGGTGTAGGTCCACCTAAATATATAAAGCAATTATTAACAGACATAAAAACAGAAATAGACAGTAACACAATAATAGTAGGGGACTTTAACACTCCACTTACACCAATGGATAGATCATCCAAACAGAAGATCAATAAGGAAACATTGGCCTTAAATAACACACTAGAACAGATGGACCTAGTAGATATATACAGAGCATTTCATCCAAAAACTGAAGAATACACGTTCTTTTCAAAGGCACATGGGACATTCTCCAGGATTGATCACATATTAGGCCACAAAACAAGTCTCCATAAATTTAAGAAGACTGAAATAATACCAAACATCTTTTCTGACCACAACGGTATCAAACTGGAAATCAACTATAGGAAGAAAATCAGAAAAGCCACAAATACATGGAGATTAAATAAAATGCTACTGAACAACAACTGGGTCAACGAAGAAATCAAAGAAGAAATCAAAAAATACCTGGAGACAAATGAAAATGAAAATATGACATGCCAGAATTTATGGGATACAGCAAAAGAGGTTCTAAGAGGGAAGTTTATAGCGATACAGGCCTATCTCAACAAACAAGACAAATCTCAAATAAACAATCTAACAATGCACCTAAAGGAACTGGAAAAAAAAGAACAAAAAAAGCCCAAAATAAGGAGAAGAAGGGAAATAATAAAAATCAGAGCAGAAATAAATGAAATAGAGACTAAAAAATCAAAAGAAAAAATTAATAAAACCAAGAGCTGGTTCTTTGAAAAGATCAACAAAATTGACAAACCTTTAGCTAGACTCACCAAGAAAAAAAGAGAGAAGGCACAAATAAGTAAAATCAGAAATGAAAGAGGAGAAATTACAACAGACACCTCAGAAATACAAAAGATTATAAGAGAATACTATGAAAAGCTATATGCCAACCAATTCGACAATCTGGAAGAAATGGATAAATTCTTAGAACCATACAACCTTCCAAAACTGGATCAAGAAGAAGTAGAGAATTTGAATAGACCAATCACCAGTAAGGAGATCGAAACAGTAATCACAAACCTCCCCAAAAAGAAAAGTCCAGGACCAGACGGCTTCCCTGGTGAATTCTACCAAACATTCAAAGAAGACTTAATACCTATCCTTCTCAAACTCTTCCAAAAAATTGAGGGGGGGGAAGCTCCCTAACTCATTCTAAGAAGGCGACATTACGCTGATACCAAAACCAGACAAGGACAACATAAAAAAAGAAAATTACAGGCCAATATCACTGATGAACATCGATGCAAAAATCCTCAACAAAATACTAGCAAATCGCATACAACAATACGTTGAAAAGATGATACACCATGATCAACTGGGATTTATTCCAGGTATGCAGGGATGGTTCAACATTTGCAAATCAATCAACATAATACACCACATTAATAAAATGAAGCATAAAAATCACATGATTATCTCAATAGATGCAGAGAAAGCATTTGACAAGATACAGCATCCATTTATGATAAAAACGCTGAATAAAATGGGGATAGAAGCAAAGTACCTAAACATAATAAAGGCCATATATGACAAACCCACAGCTAATATCATCCTCAATGGTGAAAAACTGAAAGCTATCCCTCTAAGAACAGGAACCAGACAAGGATGCCCACGGTCACCACTCCTATTTAACATAGTACTGGAAGTCCTAGCCACAGCAATCAGGCAAAAGAAATAAAAGCGATCCAAATTGGAAAGGAAGAAGTGAAACTGTCACTATTTGCAGATGACATGATTTTATATATAGAAAACCCTAAAGAATCCACCAAAAAACCTTTAGAACTAATAAACAAATACGGTAAAGTTGCAGGATACAAAATCAACATACAAAAATCAGTTGCGTTTCTATACACTAACAACAAAGTAGCAGAAAGAGAAATTAAGAATACAATCTCATTTACAATTGCAACAAAAAGAATAAAATACCTAGGAATAAACTTAACCAAAGAGGTGAAAGATCTGTACACTGAAAACTATAAAACATTGCTAAAAGAAATTGAAGAAGACACAAAGAAATGGAAAGATATTCCGTGCTCTTGGATTGGAATAATTAACATAGTTAAGATGTCCATACTTCCTAAAGCAATTTATAGGTTCAATGCAATCCCTATCAAAGTTCCAACAACATTTTTCACAGAAATAGAACAAAGAATCCTAAAATTTATATGGAACAACAAAAGACCCCGAATAGCTAAAGCAATCCTGAGAAAAAAGAACAAAGTTGGAGGTATCACACTCCCTGATTTCAAAATATACTACAAAACTATAGTAACCAAAACAGCATGGTACTGGCACAAAAACAGACACACAGATCAATGGAATAGAATCAAAAGCCCAGAAATAAACCCACACGTCTATGGACAGCTAATCTTTGACAAAAGAGCCAAGAACATACAATGAGAAAAGAAAGTCTCTTCAACAAATGGTGTTGGGAAAACTGGATAGCCACGTGCAAAAAAATGAAAGTAGACCCTTACCTTACACCATACACAAAAATTAACTCCAAATGGATTAAAGACTTGAATGTAAGACCTGAAACTATGAAATTTCTAGAAGAAAACATAGGCAATACGCTCTTCGACATCGGTCTTTGCAACATATTTTCAAGCACCGTGTCTGACCAGGCAAGAGAAACAATAGAAAAAATAAACAAATGGGACTACATCAAACTAAAAAGCTTCTGCAAAGGAAACCATCAACAATTCGAAAAGACAATCTAACAATTGGGAGAAGGTATTTGCAAACCATACATCTGATAAGGGGTTAATCTCTAAAACGTATAAAGAACTCATGCATCTCAACAACAAAAAAACTAACAACCAAATTAAAAAATGGACAAAAGACCTGAACAGACATTTCTCCAAAGAAGATGTACAGATGAATGAACAGACACATGAAAAGATGTTCAAAATCATTAACTATCAGGGAAATGCAAATCAAAACTACAATGAGATATCACCTCACGCCCGTCAGAATGACTATAATTAACACGACAGGAAACAACATGTGTTGGAGAGGATGTGGAGAGAAGGCAACTCTCATACACTGCTGGTGGGAGTGCAAACTGGTGCAGCCACTATGGAAAACAGTATGGAGATTCCTCAAAAAATCAAAGAGAGAACTACCATATGATCCAGCTATCCCACTGCTGGGTATTTATCCAAAGAACTTGAAAACACCAATTTGCAAAGGTACATGCACCCCTGTTTTCATTGCAGCGTTATTCACAATAGCCAAGACTTGGAAGCAACCTAAGTGCCCATCAAGGGACAAATGGGTAAAGAAGATGTGGTATATATACACAATGGAATACTACTCAGCCATAAGAAACGATGAATTCCAGTCATTTCCATGGCTGGACATTGAGGATATTATGCAAAGTGAAATAAGTCAGAGGGAGAAGGTCAAATACCATATGATCTCCCTCATTAAGTAGTAGATAATAACAACAATAAACAAACACATAGAGACAGAGATTGGATTGGTGGTTACCAGAAGGGAAGGGGGGAGGGAGGAGGGCGAAAGGGTTAATTCGGCACATGTGTGTGGTGATGGGTTGTAATTAGTATTTTGATGGTGAACATGATGTAATCTATGCAGAAATAGAAGTATAATGATGTACACCTGAAATTTATACAATGTTATAAACCAATGTTACTGCAATAAACAAAAAATAAAAGAAGAAAAAAAAATTCATGTATGATAAAGGGCTGAAGCAGACATGGTATTTTTACTTACACAATTCAAAATGAACTTTACAGCAAAGGAAAAAAACTAACTCAATTAGAACTAAAAACTGAACCATTACTAAAATGCAATGATCACTGTAATAATAATTGTTGCAGACAAGCTCCCCTAGTAGATGTTAAAATCAATGGGACAAAGTTTAAGGACAAATAGTATATAAGCACAGTCTCAAAGTGTAGTGTCATAATATTTATCAATTACAAAGGGAGGAATATTGATGTTACAGTGGAAAAAGTCAGAAGACAAAGTCATCAAGGGCAACATCACTGGTCATAAGACATATTAACATCAAGTACCCTCTGATAAGATGCACTGAGAAGGACATGGCATCATCTGTGATATTCTTATCAAAAATTATAACCTCAAACTAATCATGAGAAAATACCAAAAAAAACTAAAACTGAGAGACATTCTGAAGAAAAAAACTTACCAGTACTTTTCAAAAGAGTCAAGGTCATGGATGTCAAAGAAAGACTGAGGAACTGGTAAAGATTGGAGGAAACTACAGAGACACAATGACTAAATGCAACGTGTGGTTCTGGAACAAAAGAACATTAGACAAAAGGAGGATTGAAATTTGAATAAGGTCTTATGTTTAGTTAATATCACTGCAATAATGATAATTTCTGTTTTATCTAATAATTGTACTGTGGTTATGTTAACTTTAGGGAAAACTAGGTGAAGGGTGTAAATGAACTCTATATTATTTTTTTTCAATTTTTCTACAAGTCTAAAATTATTTCAAAATATAAAGGTTTGGTCCCTAGTCTATTCATAGGAGTTAACAATTCTGACCCAAACTACTATATTCAATCTTATTTTTACAAAATAAAATAAAATAATAAAGCAGTAGTAGAATCCGTGTGTGGATAGACGATTGTGATGGAATTGTTTTTTAATCTCACCAAATCTCCTCATGAACATTGACAGAGCAACTATATGGCAAATGTAAAAACAAACCAAAAAAAAAAAACTGAAGCCGCGATAACATTGTCAATAAAATTTAATGTTATCTCCATATTTCTTGATCTAGAATAAGAACATTTGGGGTCAAGATACTGACACCAGCAGGACCTGGTCAAGATGAACAGTGCTATAGGAGAGCAAAGAGGGAAAGAAAAAGCTAGTCTGATGGTCCTAAACTAAAGCCAGAGAGCCCAGAAATTGCCTGCAGGTCCTTATTCATTCCCCCCCAATAATTAGAAGTAGAAGATTCAGCAAGCAGATCTGAAAAAGACAATGAAAACTGGGAAAAAGATTGCACAGCTTCCAAACTATAAATGATGCCAAAATTACTGTGGAAAATCTGAAGAGTATTAGGAGTGGGGTGTGGCTAAAAACCTCAAAATACTCAACAGAAACTCTTTCCCAAGAAGTCAGAGACTCATCCTGGAAAAAAATCTGCTGAGAGTAGACTGTAAATTGAACTGAGTAGAAATACTAGAAGTAAAGAAGAGAGAGAAGATGCAGAGAAGTCATCACTCCCTTTCTTACAACAAGAAAAAACAAAGAAAACATAAAATCAATGACTTTTCTTGAACCCATCACACAAGGGAGATGAAATCCAGAGTGTTACAGCCAAGATCTACTTCCCTGGAGCAGAGCTGCTGGAGCCATCAACTGGTAGGAACACTTCAATGGAAATTTTGACAAATTGCTGGAGGCTGAGTGTGAACTAGCTTGAGAGGGATGGAGAAGCCTAGAAACTCTCTGTGTAAAGCTGAAGGTGCTTCAAGAACTTGGAAATGTACCCTGATGGCTTCCCAAGTCCTGGTTTCAATTCCATTTTGAGGTCCTACTGCATACCTCCTGTTAGATTCCATGAGATGCTCTTGTGGAACTTTCTGGAGTTTTACTTAAATTAATTCAAGTTGATTTGTATTACTTGTAAACAAGGGAAGAATTAAGATACAGCTAAGCAGAAAACATTTTAAAAAGATTTATCTTGATCCTTATCTTCATATTTTTTTCTTATAATCATCCTAAGATATGAATGGGTTTGGGCTATTTAGCATCACCAAATTCTTGTATTATTTTTCTTATTTTAACTAAATGATCATATTATTTTTCTTAAAAAAGTACCCTCAGTTGGAAAGTATAAACTTAGATTTGGATGCATATATTATTTCTGTGAGCTTGTTTATTAAAAGGACTGTATGGTTCAAGTTTACTTTTGAGAGATTTATTACGAGAAAACCATTATCTAATATAGCTACATTCAGAAAAAATTCCAATGGAATTTCAGAGGTCTGCATTAAAGATAATATGCTCTCCACTGTGTATGCAAGAGGAGGTTTTACAGCACTAAGTAGTTTAAACTTATTTCTTGGTGCTAATAATTGACTAATTCTTATTTTTATTTTTTTATTTTTGGAGAGGAAGATTATCCCTGAGCTAACATCTGTGCCCGTCTTCCTCTCTTTCGTACCTGGGATACCGCCACAGCATGGCTTGATGAGTGGTGTAGGTCTGTGCCCAGGATCCCAACCCGTGAACTCAGGCCGCCAAAGTGGAACCTGCCAAACTTAACCCCTACGCCACCAGGCTAGCCCCAACTAATACTTATTTTTGCATCTGATTGTCAAATCATGCACATCAATATATGAATAAATAAATGCATGCATACATGCAGATGTTCATATATAATTTCATTATTTTTCTACTCCGTGATTTTTTAACTTAAAGGCCTTTGCACCTTCTGAAATTCTAAAGTTGAAATTTTTTGAATAAAATCTTTAGAACTCAACACCGGTGTCATTGTGAAAGGCAAGTACAAAGAACAATACAGGCTAAGGACAACGTCTATCTTGAAATAACACCTTTGACTTAGTGTACAGAGATTTCAGAACCTTATGGTAAAAGTCATTAGCATGATTACTTTTTAAAAAAAAGCTTTGAGAGAATCCCACTTAGTGTTTTGGCCAACTCTTTTGATTAGCTTGGAGTTAATCAATTCTATCTTCATCCTTTTACTAAGGTAAATGTGTTTTAAAGTTCCCTTTCTATAGAGGGCATTGGTATCAATGGCAGTTCATTTTCTCTTGGGATGCTCTTGCAATTTTGCTGTGCTAAATGCTTCCACTAAGCACTTAGTGAAGGCTGAGGTCACCTCTCTTGTTAAAGAAGAAAAATTGCAACCCTTTAACTCAAAGTTTCCCAAAGTGCAGTGTAAATCGTAATTAAAGGATGGGATTAATTTTTTAAATGACATTGAAGTTTTACCCTTGTTATCCATTCCTGCTGTTTAGTTAGGTAAATATTAATTTGAAACAATATTTTATGACCCAAAGGACATTCATTTTATTCCGTAGTGTCATATGTCTCATAAAACATAGTGATACGGTAAGAGAAATCATATTTCTTTCTGGTGTCCAGAAACAATGCCGTGTTCCTTGTAAAAATATCTTTTGTGAAAGTAACGGCAAATGCATTGCCAGTGTGAGTTTTCAGTAACTGATAGTTTCTTACTAAGTAGGAAAGCTAATTCCATTGTCGAGAACTCTGAATATCAATGCTGCCATCCTCGATGTTTAAAATGTTCTTTTAAACGTGAAATTGTAACCACAGGACCAGGAACAGAATTTGCCGCCCCAAAATATGCCTCTTTGGTATAAGGGCTATTTTGAGCTGATAATTATTTTAAAAAACAGCAGACATAGAAAAAGCTCTGAAAACCTAGTAGAAGTTATCTTGTACTAATTGTAATTGTAATGGAAATTTACATTTATAAGAGAAATCTCCATTTGTAAGGATGCCTCCCTTCCTGTGTCAAGAAAGGGAGGATGAGCTAAATCTCTGATCTGCGTAACAAGGTTACCCTTGTTTACTGTGCTTTTCCTGGTAATCTTCCCTAACTGATCTCATCTTAACAACAGGATGTTAAGGCTATTTTTTAGGGATAGCGAGCCAGAGCCAGGCAAGCCAGCCAGGAGCGTGCACACGCAGAAGAGAAAATTTTGATCTACCAATCAAAACTCATCCTGTTACCACTTCCACACAACAGCCTGCCCTCCCTGATTCCTTAAACCTTACCCCAAACGCTGGGTCCGGGAGACAGAGTTGAGAGCCTGTCCATCTGTCTCCTTACCAATCGACTGAGTAATAACCTGCTTCTGCTCTCAAAGACTGGTGTACCACAGTACCGGCTTCTATGCACATTGGGTGGCAACCCCTTCCTCAGTGGCAAAATCTACATCCTGCTTAGTGTTCCATGTGCATGAGTTACATCAAGTCCTACATTCCTAAGCTCATATGTTGATTTGATCACATGACACTTTTACCTTTTGGGGAATGACCTAGAATTTCTAAATTAAAAATCACAAATGAACTTTGATGTCATAGTAATGATTAAATAAGACACTATGAAATAACTTGCGTATGAAGTAAATAGCAGGTATTTAATTAATTCTAGTTACCTCTCCTTCACCTCCTATAACCCCGTAAGAAATGCAAAGATTAAGACTGCTCTTTTCTGGCAAAAAAAAAAATGCTTCTGCATAAGGTATTCTTTAGAATTAGAAAAAAAAAATAACAACGTCTTCTGAGAGTTGAACTTTTAAATCAATACAATGACATCACTTTAAAAATATATGTTTTAAAATAAAATGTGTCTTAGGCAACTGGCTTGGATGCTTACCTGTTTAAGATAATCAACATATATAAAAAATAAATGTTCTGTAGAGACAGTGACTCATTCAACCATAAGAACATAGAAGAAGAGAAACATTGAAGCAAATAAGATGAACTTTTTTAAAAGGAGAATTTGACATATAGACTTCAGCGAATTAGTCTAATTAGCTGGCCCAACCCTACTGAGGAGATATATGCATTTGCACGACTTCACGTCTTGACATTAAATACAGAAACAATCTAATTCAATTTGCTTACATCCATATGTGCTGATGGTAATCAGGGCAGGCCACCCCAAGATGCACCACTCTGGTATGTGGATTATTTCCAGCTGAAGACAATAAAGACGCAGCAAACTCAGGAAGAATATGTGAGTATCCCCTCCCAAACTGCCTAAAGAATTTAACGTAACAGATCTGTTTCAGGAAGGAGTTACTATCATGATGGCTGTAATATAATGTAAAATAGATGTTACAATAGGAAAGGCACCAAGCCCCTCTTATCAAAAATTCTGTCTCTTCCAGGCCACATTCTCTAGGTGGCCCTGCTAGGAGTTGCCAGACAAGCATTTACATTTATAAGGGAAATCTCCATATGTAAAGGTATCTCCCTTGCTGTACTGGGAAGAGGGGGCATGACCTCATCTCTAAAAACTTATCAATGTGAAGGATGAGGCCTTAAATCTGCATAATAACCTTACTCTTGTTTAACGTGCTTTTCTGGTAATCTCCTGTAAGGGACTCCCCCCGCCCTCAACATTCTCCTTTGTCTTTAGCTGAAGATAGTATTTAAGATGAGAATCTCTGCCATTGTGTTGAGAAACTCAGTTTCCCTGGTTTCTCCCATGTGTACATGTTATTAAACTTGGTATTATTTTCTCGGGCTAACCTGTCTTTTAATTATTTGGCCAGCCATAAGAACCTTAAGGGAAAGGGCAGAGGGGGATTCTCCCTCTTCCCCTACAGTGCCAAGAAAGATATTGCTGCTCCTAGAGAGAGAATGGATTAGTCATATGCATGTGTTTTTCTGCTTGTGAGGATTGCTTCTCGTTTTTAAGAAGTGGCATTTTTATTTTACAGAGTTTTCTCTTGAAATTTATTAATTTGATTTCCTTTCTTTTTAAAGAGAGTAACATTTTTGATGCTGTAAAAAGTTGGGATTGATGGCAAGAATGTGGACTTTGGTAAATTTGCCAAAATAATGAATGTTACATGTGAGGTTTCTCTAGAATCATATCACTAATGTGGACAAAGTCAATCATCATTGTCGGGAAAGGCAGTCTCTTGCGTGCAGTCTTCTGCCTCTTACTGCATAAGAATGGGCCTTGGACCTGGAGCACTTCCTTTCCAAGAGAAAGGGAGCCTTCACAGCCTGCGCTGGGCTTATCATCTGTGTGGAAATATCTTTCCCTGTTTCAGACTGGGTGTACATATCTCTGTTCTGTTTGTAGCCCTCAGGCATGTCCCCAGCTTTCCGTGTTTCAGAGCCCCCAGGAGAGGAGCTGTGCACACACTGCAGCACAGAGTTGGGTGTGTGCAGCTGCATGACCCACATCAGCTGTGCGGTGGATCCACTGGTCGTGGGGGACTGATGCATGGCAAGAGGCTGGATCTCGTGCAGTCTTTCTCCTCTCCTGCTGTAAGTAAACGCTCTACCACTTGGGCATGTTATATGTGCTATCTGTTCTTGGGGACCACACATCATGCACTGGTCTCTTCTTTGGCTGGCGCTCATCTGGCTTTTAACTTTGGCTGCACAGGCTTGACCAGCTGGTGGAAGGTGAAACAATTGTACACCTATATACACCTGGTCCATCACATACATGCACCTATAATCTCTCTGATACACATACAATTGCAAACATTATGGAATAATCTCATCAAAACAAAAAGAAAAAGTTAGTAAGTTAGTAAAATGGTAAACAAATGTTGGTACCTCAACTAGCTCTGATATCATTTGCTAATCTCCGTAATCAAGTGTATTAAGTATTAATGGCTTGATGTATGGGAGAAAAGGCCTGGGTTCCACACACACTTGTGCAATGGAAATCAGACACTTGGCTAAAACTTGAGATCTTGAAATCCATCATGGGTCAGCGAACAAAAGGAGACGACAGTGACAATATCCCCAAAATGTCACTCAACAGCAATTTTTAAAGGATAGGATCCTTAGATAATAATAATTCAATTTACTAAAAATATACAACAAAAAATTATTTGTCCTTGTTAAGTGGTCAAAAATATATGGAGCAAGTGACAGAACTGTATTAAAATTTACACACCCATCTCAGTGGCAATTTTTTTCATAAATTTTTAATGAATTTTATGAATTTTAAAAAATTCATAATGATTTTTAATGATATGCATACTAAAAAGTGCATAAATTTTGAGTTTGCTACTCAGGGAATTAGCACAGTGAACATTGCCATGCTCTATATCAAAGTCAAGAAACAGAACATTACAAATACCCCAGAGGCACTCTCCATTCCCTCCCAGGATCATCCCCCATCAACTTAACTGCTATAATGACAGAGCACCATTAATTCACATCACTTGCTTTACAATTTTCCATACATGGAATCATATGTTTTATACTTTTAATTTATTTGGCTTATTTTAGTCAGTTTGTGAGATTTATCCACGTTGTAGATTGTAGGAGTTTTATTGTTCATTCTCTTTGTGTTGTATTCTATTATACGAATATAATAGACCATTTATCCATTCTCCTATTAATGACTATTCAGATGTTTCCAATTTTTGTCTATTAATCTATTATGAATAAAGTTGCCATAATCATTTCTGTACCTGACTGTTAAGTCTATACACAGGCATGGAATTGCTAGTTCACAGGAGAAGGTTCACCTTTAGTGGATATTGTCAAACAATTTTTCAATGTAATTTGTGAAAATTAAAATTTCTACCAGCATTGTATGAGCATTTCCCTTCCTGCCCCACTCCCTTGTCAACACTTAGCGTTGTCAATCTTTTTACATTTAATCACTCTAGTAGGTATATAGTTATATCTCATTGAGGGTTTTTTTGCATTTTCCTGGTGATTAATGAGATTGAGAGTTTTTCATACGCATATTGTCCCTTTAGATATCTTTTTTTGGGGGAGAGAAGTTCCACTCAACACTTTTACCCATTTTTCTATTTATCTATTTTTCTTATTGATTTTAAGAGTTGTTATACATTCCAGATACTAAACATTGTATACAGTGCAGGTATCTTCTCCCACTATATAGATAGCCTTTTCATGCCCTACAAAAATGTCTTTGATGAACATGCATTCTTAAATTTAATGTTGTTCCATCTATCAGTTTCCTTCTTTATGGTAACTGATATTTGTGTCTTGTTTAAAATTTCTTTCACTTCTCTCAGTATAAAGCTATTCTAAGTTTTCTTCTAGAAAATTCATTATTTTAATTTTCATACTTTAATATTTATTTAACCTGGACTTAGTGACTATTCTTTTTTTTCTAATTGGGATATTCAACTGCCTCTTTCTCCACTGATCTGCAATGCCAGTTTTGTTATAAATCCAGTGTCTATGCGTGTGTAGTTGTAGTTCTGAACTCTATTCTGTTCCGTTGGTTCATTAGTCTATACTTGAGCCAATACCACACTTTTATAATCACTATAGTTATATACTATTATTATCTAGTATCATAAATCTTCTGACCTTGTTCTTCTACTTCAAGATTTTCTTGGCTATTATGTTTCTTTGCATTTCTATATCCACAAAAGCATCAGCTTGCATTTTTCCACAAAATAGCAGCTGTAGTTTTGAAAGAGATTAAATTAAATGTATATATCTATTTGGCAAAATATTTTTACAAAATTGAGTATCCTCAATTCGTGAATATTTTATGTTCCTCTGTTATTTAGGCCTCCTTTGATTTTTTGAATATTTTTATATTTTCTTGGTAGAAATATTGCACAATTGTATGCCTATTGATTTTTATGCTATTCCAAATAGCATCACTTTTACATTTTAATTTAAAATTTTTACTGGTGTGTAGAAATAGAATTGATCTCTCTATATCAATTTTATATCTGGTAACTTTATTAAATTCAATTATTTCTAATTGTTTAGATTTTTTTTTACATTTAGACATTCACAATCATCTTGTCTTAAATCGTAGTAGTTTTAGCTCACCCTTTCTGATCCTTGCAGTTTTAGTTATTTTATTGCCTTAGTCTACTTAGTAAAATCTAGAGTCCATATGGAAGAAAAAGTGGAAATCACAAGTATTTTATTTTGTTTCCAACATTAGAAGTAATTTTGTCAATAATTCATAAGTAAACATGATGTTTTTGTACGATTTTGTGTGTTTACTCTATGTTAGATCAAGGAAATTCCTAAATTCAATTCCTTCTCTTCCTTGTCTCCAAGGGTTTTTTTTTTATCTTTATTGGATGTTGAATTTTACAAAATATATGTTTTACTTCTATCACCAGAATATTATCCTTAATTTACTTTTAATTTCATTCTTATATGATTTCTATCCATTATTCTGATCATGTAGTGAATCATATTGATTGAATTTCAATTGTTAAATGACCCTTACATTCTTGAAATATACCCAACATTAACATTAATTAATGACACTGAGTTTGTTCTGCTAATCTTTTGTTTATCACTTTGGACCTATGTTCATAAGAGACATCAGGCTGTAATGTTTGTTGTTATATTTAATATTCTTTTGTATTATATTTTGCTGGCTTCATGAAAACAATCAGTAAATTTTCTTGCTTTTATTTCCTCTAATATTTTTTTTCATATTACTGTGATTGTTTCACTCAATGCTTGAAAGAATTCACCTATCTAGGCCCTGTACATTACTTTGTAAGTTTTTTAATTGGAAATTTAATTTATTTAATAGGGCATAGCTCTTTGGATTATATATTTCTTTCCATATCGGTTTTGTTTGTCTAAAAATTTGTCATTTGCATCTACATATTCATAATTCCATATTTCTTCAGTTCTTAAAAATTATTTCAGCTTGCTTTTTGGCCCACCATATGAAATATTTTGGTTAATATCCCATGCCATGGGCAATGTTCATTACATATCAATAGGTCTATTCTGTCAATCATGTTCATTTATTTTGTATAAAATACTTAATGAATTTTGTTTCTTTGCCTACCAGTTATTGAGAGAAGTGTGTTACATATTCCTTACCTACTATTCCCTATTTCTTCCTGTTTTTGTTAATTTTGCTTCACATATTTGGAAGCTATGCTATTAGGTGGATGCAGATTTAAATTTGTGTATCTCCCTGGTGGATTGACTTATCCATTTTAAAGAAATGTTTGTGTGTATATCTAGCAATTCTTTTAATCCTAAAGGCTATTCTGCCTTCTGTTATTATAGTAACTCCCACTTTCTTTTGGTAGTGTATTAGTTTTCTATTGCTGCTGGAACAAATTGCCATACACTCAGTGACTTCACAGAAATTTTTTCGTCTTATAGTTCTAGAGGTTGGATGCCCAAAATC
The DNA here is from genome assembly GCF_020826845.1 of Diceros bicornis minor. Lineage (NCBI taxonomy): Eukaryota > Metazoa > Chordata > Mammalia > Perissodactyla > Rhinocerotidae > Diceros > Diceros bicornis. Next base: position 21,262,080 of record NC_080766.1, read on the forward strand.
AGCTTCACTGGGTTAAAATCAAGGTGTTGACAGGAGTGTCTAAGAGGACTACTGTTTCCTTGCTTTTTTAAGATTCTCGTAGCCACTTGGATTCCTTGCCTCATGGTCCCTTCTTGACATCACTATAATCTTTTACTTCTGTCACCACATCTCTTATTTTCTCTCTGGTCCTTCTGACTCTCTTATATAAAGATGCCTTTGATTACATCAGGGCCACCTGGAAAATCCAGGATAAGCTTCCCATCTCAAAATCTTTAGCTTAATCACATCTGCAAAGTTCCTTTTCCATGTAAGGTGGCATTTACATGTTCCAGGAATTAGGACATGGACATTTTGAGGAGGGGCGTTATTCAGTCTACCATTCAGTGGTTGAATGGTTATATGGTACATCTTTTTCCATTCTATTACTGTCAACATTTCTGAGTCCTTATATTTATGGTGTGCATCTTAATTAGATTACAGTTGGCCCTCTGCAGGTTCCACATCCTCTGATTCAACAAACCTTGGATGGAAAGATCGAAAGACCTACCATGGTTGCATCTATACTGAACATGTACAGACTTTTTTTCTCGTGTCATTATTCCCAAACAATATGGTATAATAACTATTTACATAGCATTTACATTGTGTTATAATATTACAAGTAATCTAGAGATGATTTAAAGTATATAGGAGGACATGTGTAGGATCCATGCAAATACTACGCCATTTTATGTAAGAGACTTTAGCATCCTCATATTTTGGTATCTGCAGGGAGTTGGAGAACCAATCCCCCAGAGACACCAAGGGAGGATTGTATTTATTCTGTGTATTTTTGGTGTGATATTATTGTGACATATATTTTTAATATACAACTTCACTTTTTGTTTTCTGTTTTTCTACTTGTTCTATGTTATTTTTTTCTCATCCTTGCCTTCTTTGAGATTACTTTTTTTTCCTTATTCATTTTTCCTTCTATAGCTTGTTAATTAACGCAATCTTTATGGCTCACTTAGTGGTTATCTAGAAACTATGGCATATCCCATTTCCTTACTAAAGTCTAATATCAATTAGTAGCTCTACCATTTATTGAAAAGTACATGATCTTAGAACACTTTGACTCCTTTTGACCCTAAACCTGCGTGTTATTTTATATATATTTTATTTCTATACATATTTTAACCTCTACAAAATCTTATTTTGTATTGTCTGAAATAACATATTTTCCATATATCTACTCCATCTCTTTATATTGATTGTTCTCTATATTTCCATGCCTTCTATCTGATATCATTTTCCTTTATCTCTGTTTGCTTAACTGCAGAACTGCTACTGACTAATTCTCTCCATTTTGGGTTGAAAAGATAGTTTTATTTTTCCTTCATTGCTGAAAGCCTTTTTTCTTTGCTCATATGGTATTCTATGTGGACAGTTATTCTCTTTCAGCAGTTTGATAACATTGTACCATTGTCTTCTGCCTTTAGTTCTATATTTGACTAATCAGTCATCAGTTTTATTATTTCTTCTTTGAAAATAATATGACTTTATTTTCTGGCTTCCTTATAAGATTTGTTTTCCTTAGGTTTACTATTGTATGCCTTGGGTGGTTTTTCTATGTATTTGTTCAGCTTAGTTTTACAAAGAGCTCCTAGAATCAGTTATTTATTGTCCTTCATCAGTTTTTGAAAATTCTTAGCCTTTGTCTCTTCAGTTATTCATCTTCTGTCAGATTCTCTATGTTTTCTTCTTCTTGAACTCCAATTATATGTATAATCCCTAATATGGTGGTTAAGAATAGGAACTTGGCAATCATATTTATTGAATTTGAACCTGGGTTTTTTTCACTTACTAGTCCTTATTTTAGGTAATCATTTACCTGTCAGTTTCCTCATTTGTGAAATGAAGATAATAATTGCACTCACACTATGTGACTGAAATGAACATTAAATGAGAAATACATATAAAGTATTTAGAACACACCTTTTATTTCCTGTATAGCATACTTTCCTATAGCTTTCTGGATACCAAATTGGCTGAGAATAAAATAAATTGTTCTGATGAGCATCTTCAGTTAGTCTATGCTTATTGCCCTTTGTTCTGTGAAATGTAGTCAAATTATCATTGCACTTTATCTGTAATGCAGACCAAATATTTCAATATTAATTTTCTTCTAAGAGGTGAGCTTATAAACTATGATTATACTTTCCAGACTTTATTCATCAGAGTTCTAAGTAAAGGAAGGAAATCAAGGAAATGCTGGGAGATCATAGGAAGGGGGCAGGTGAGTGCATTTTGCAATGGTCCAGCTCATTTTCTCTGACTGCTGGAGTTTGCTAATGGTTGGTCTGAAGGATCTGTTGTCATTGAATAGACAACGTCAACCAACCACCACTATCACGATAAAAGATTTAGACAAAGTCTTTGCTAGGATAATACTAATATTGACTACTCCTATAAAAACCTGACATTGAACAAAATAAATATTAATAATTAGGGATATTATTTATTTCTCTATTCACAAAAAGAATTTATTTTAAAGAATGTATGTTTGCTAAAGCCAATTAAAAATTAGTGTCTTCAATTAATCTAAATGTATAATTATCATCTCTCAAAGACGAGTGTAGAGTTATTCTCTTAATTCTATGACTGCTCTTTTAGTCATTAAGCTATATGTTTACTATATATGCCTGTGAATAAAAACCAGAGGAGCGTTTCTATTTCAGTTTTGTGATGATAATTAGGGTTTAATTGAAGGAGAAAGATATAGAAAGTTATCCAGTGATTCCCTACAGACTTTTGCTTAATGTTTTTTTCTCCCCATTCTGTATTTAAGTACAAAGAAAATAAGGGAAGGTTGAGATAGAGTAAGTTGGAAGTTGGGATAGAGTAGATTGGCTTTGGAAAATTTTCTATGTGATTTCTTTTCTACTGAGCACTAAAAATTTTTTAAAAAAGAAAAGTTTTCCAATGTGTCTGCACTGTGGGTATTATATATTAAACAAACAAACAACTCTGGGAGCAATCTCCCTAAGTATTTTACTTTAAGAGCACAAGAAAAAATTAAGCAGTTTTCATTCAAGTATTTTATGTTTTGATTAAAATATCTTTTTCCGTCTTTTGTCTAAATCCAAGGAAGGAAGTCAAAAGACAAAGAAAATTATGTCAATAAGTCAAAGCATCAAGTGTAAAGAAAATGATCTCTGTAGAAATTAAATTCTTTTAATTACGGTATGATACATTTGTAAATTTTAGATACTCTGTCAGAAATATGGTTTTGTCGTATTGATTTTTCTAAATGAGTAATCTCTTCTTGATTTAACATTATCACCATTCATGTTTTCTTACATAATGACCTGTAGACTTTCTAAATAGGATTCTTCATAAAAAAGCTGTATATTTGTATTTTAGTTGAATTTGCAGTCTTATAAAATTTGCAGTCCTCTCTAAATCACATTCAGTGTCACTGCTGGTTCTCATTTAGTTCTCAGGAAATCTGACCTTGATGTTTTTAAATGTAAGTGAGAGTGTGAGTGTGTGTGTATGTTTGTGTGCACATTTTTATTAATATGAAACATTGGGCAAGAAAGTAAATACAAACTTAAATTCAATGTGCGTATGCTTAGGTAATGATGAATATACGGCTATTTAACTTCCTGGGATTGTTATTGTACTTCTATTTAATATTCACAATTTTCTGCCTAAGCTTGCTAATAGCTGATTTTATCAAACTGAGAAGTAATAAATTTATTTTTGCATATTATGTTTATATCTATCCACTTGTAAATTTCATTTTTTGTTAGTTTATTTATATTTCAGTCTGTTTCAAAAATGAGAAGAAAACTGTTAAATATAGTGTCTATTATAGTAGTAGATTTAGATAAAACAAAGAAGAAATCACAAAGCTAGAAAGGTTATCTAGCAAAACTCCTACTTCACATGCTTTTAGATTGTGTTCTTATCATCTCCTTTAAGTGAACTGCTAAGTCATAGTCTTACATAGGCCAACACTTTCTCTCCAGTGGCAAAATTGAGGAACACATAAAAATATTGATTTTTCCAAAATTGCAGAGGAATCACTTCTTAGCGATGGTTTTTATACTTTATTCCAAAGTCATAAAGAGTTCTGTTTTAATAAAGTTCATCTACCATTGCTGTTAGTGGTTCTTTTGTGGAATTAAAGATAAGGACATTTGCCACCATGATGCAAAGAATACAAGTTTTGAAGGTAGGTAAAATCTACATGTGTATCTCCTCTGAGCCTCTCTTTACTCATGTATTGAAATGGTGGAGTAATACACATCTTTGTGTGATTAAATTGCATGAGGTAATAAAGATATTGTACATTAAGCTGCTTGCATATAGCTCACTATATAGCTAGCCTTCTTCTCACCTGGTCATTCACAACTTACAACCATATCTTACCACTTAGTGGATGTATTTATGTTATCCCTGATGCCACGTTGTTACGGTAACTGGGCACACGGATCAGGTCTTAGTTTTATTAAATTCATCAGATTCTTGGCCCTATCCTTATGGTTTCCTTTATTCATCCATAATTAATTTCTTCAAATAAGCAGCATCTCAAATGACTACATTAATCTTTATCTGACTTTAGAGTGGCTTTAGCCTTTAAAAATATGCTTTATATGTTTAAAACTGGTTTTCCTAGGATTTGCCTCTGTGTTTGCTATCTTTAAAGAAAATTCCTTACCTTTAATAGTTTCAAAAAAAATAATTTATTCAATCTGAATGTCTTAAACATACAAATTAAAATAGACATACAAAAAATAACATATAAAAAAATTTTACAAATTTTATTTGTAAAATAAAATACAAAAATGTGATGTAGCTCCAACTTTGGTGCTCTGAATACATTAAAGTCTGTTTACTGTAAGTCACAAGGCCACATCTTATGTCGATGGACTATGGATGTAAATTTCCACCATAGGGAGGGGTAGCAAATATATTGAATAGTTACATATTCTAAGTGGAAAAAAGAATAATATAAACATAGTTAATTATGTAGAGTGTGATTAAGGAGATTTGGAAGGGTATTGTGGGAGATCAAGATTTGGCCACCCTGAAATATATCTCTTTACCTTGATTGTTTTCTCTGAGGGACATTTGACCTTCCCCACTAACTGCTTAAAGAATTTGACATGGTGGCTCCTTCCTGGAACAGATCTTCTATCATGATGGCTGTAAAGATAATATAGGATAGAGGTTACAATAGGAAAGGCACCAAGCCCCTTTTATCAATAACTCTGTCTCTCCCTGACCACATTATCTATAGATGACCCTGAAAAGAATTGTCTTCCTGCCCTCTGAAGTCCCAGGCCACTACCCGCCCCCAACATGCTCCTCGCCTTTAGCTGTAATACTTAAGCGAGCAGGTTAGACAGAGGGATGAGTTGCTCATTTCTGAGTTTCTGCCATGTATACATGTTATTAAACTTGGTATTATTTTCTCCTGCTAACCTGTCTTGTTAATTATTTGGCCAGCCATAAGAACCTTAAGGAAAAGCGCAGAGGGAGATTCTTCCTCTTCCCCCGACAGTATCAAGAGGTGTATGTAACATCTGTGGAAGAAATGACAGTGATGGGAATAGTGGAAAAAGAGACAGTATAGATGAACAGATGATTGAGAATAAAAAAGGACTGACTTTTTTCTCATCATTATCTACTTTAATGAGAACAATCATGTATTAGTAACTTTAAAGTAATAAAACTTCTTTTTTCAGATAAATGAATAGTGGAACAGTTTGGTATTTTTCACTTCTAATTCAAATCCTATTTCTTTTGCGTGTTCTGCAAACATTTTTGCAATTTCTGGTTGCAGAAGATAAGAAATTTCTTAAAAATAACACAACATCTTTATTAAGGTTAAATATGTTTTTACTTCTTAAGTAGCTATATGTACCTTTGCATTTTTCATAAGTAGGCAAAAGAGATTTATAGAATTAAAAAGCTTTTTGATACTCTAGCTAATCAAATTTCTTTGGGTACAATTTATATGTATGTCTCTTTCAATGTTTGAACATGAAGGAATCACTTTTCATCATTCTTTATTCCCTATGCAGTCTATCTGAATGTATATCTGTCTTTAAAGTTTAGCCTCTGATCAGCTCAGAGAGGCGCTTATAAAGATAAGAATGTAGCTCACATTAATGTCCAAATTTCAGAATTCACAGTTTGCATCAATGGACTGAATTTTTGATTGATTCTGAAACTCCTAAACTATTCTTCTTTGGCCTCTATTTCTTGTTTTGATTTTCAAAAGTAGTTGCAAATGTGAAGTCCTTGAATTTATTTGAATGAAAACTTCATATATTGAATAGACATAATGTGCAAAAATAGTTGTATTTCTGACTATTTAGCTATATATAAAACTGAAAAAAATAATTGAAATAGGCAATAATTTCATGAAGAACTTTTTTAAGTTAGGTATCCAAACGTGTTTGTCAATCCAAAACCAACAGTAGTAGGTAAAATTTTACACTTAAAGATAGATGTTTTTCCATATTAAACTAGAATGTATTCTAAATATTTGGTTTCTTTAAAAAGCTAGCTCAAACTGATTGCACATAAGAATCGTATATAATGGAGAAGGCATCACAAAGAGAAATACTATTTATAATATATGCTAGGATATTCAGTGTCATTGAGTATGTTCATGTTTGAGTTTGAAACTATTAAAATTACCTCCAAATAGGGAGCATGCTTATCAAAAGTGTATGAGAGTAATTTTTCTCTTTCTTATATTATGCATTATTAACTTTTTTTTTGACAAATATGGCAATGACATATTTACTTCAGTCAGATTCCTTGAGGATCAATTTATCCAAAGCACATTCCTGTTGCTGTTAGCCCCTGTACTTTGGGTAAATCTAATTAGCAAACATTCCCATGCATTTCTATGTATTCCCCATTAGACCAAGTAGGAAACTTGAGTAGATTTGCCTACAATGTAGACTCACCTTTCTCTTGAAGGACTTGTCCCAAGGATTCCATGGAGGAGAGAGAAGCTGTTACCGAACCAAGTGGGCTCACCTCCTGGTGAGTTAAATGAGACTCTACACCAGGGGAAGTTGTCTCACAAAGTAAAGTGTATTCGCAGCAAAGAGGAGGCCATGAAGAATCATTTCCAAAGTCATGGCGTCCGGGAACAAAGGACAGCAGGAACTTTTATTCGGTTGGGGAATGGAATGAACATTCAAAGGGAGAGGCGGGTATTCGCTTGCACGGGCTCATTGGCAGGACAAGCTTCCACAAAATGAGGCCTAAGCTCCTCCTGGAGAGATCTTGGCATTAAATGTAAGGCAAAGGTCATGGGCGTAGCTCTTGTGGTGAGGCTTGGTCAGTTTCAGGATGGCTGGTGGCTACATTTCCTTAACACACAAAAGGAAAAGAAACAACTTGGAAAAAAAGAATTAATAGCTTCCAAACCCACCTTTAAGTTTCTTGAGGACTCTAGTCGGTGACAAAGATAGCCAATCTATTTGATTTCTACTCCAATTTACAATATCCAGCTTTATTCAACAGTAATAAAGTTAATATTTTGGAAACCATAATTATTCTATTTTATTCACCAAAAGTTTAGAAACTGCCAGAAGAGTAAGGGTATTCTTTATTCATGGTAATCTTGAAACTCCTAATTCCTATCATTTCATTGTAATTTGAATTCAACAATTCTTAAATTACTAGTGAGGCTGGGTACCTCTTTATATGTTTAATTATCCCTGTCTTTCCTTTTTTGTGAAAAAATGGCTTCGGGCTTTTTTATATTTTTTATTTGGATTATTGGCCTTTTTTTCCAAGTTAAATTTTATTTTTATTGTTATTAAATAAATTAACTACTTTATTATTTTATGAATTGAAATGTTTCATATATTGGTATTTGATTTTACAATGTTTTAATAAGCATTTTATGACACTAAGTTTAAAATTGTGAATAAAAAAGATAGGAAAGTCTCTCAGATAAGATCATGACATTTTCGTATTACATTCTATATTTTTAGTTTCAAAATGAACTCATTAAGTTCATGAACCCGCTAAGCATTTCTTAAATTAGAATCTCTTGTCCTATCATTGCTATTTTGGACTTTAGCATATTAGATACATTTTCCCAAGAAAACTATTTTGTAACATTTATAGATTTCATTAAATTATTGCACTATACTTTACAGAAATGGAATGTGAAATGTTGGCAGCCATCCATGAGGTACTTTTATGTATAATCTACTCAATGTTTCTTCTTCCATCAGTTTTATCAGTAAGCTTTTTATAATAAGTAACATATAGTTCCATAACCTAACTGTTCATGCTAGTATTGGAAAAAGTTTAGAAGATGCTAATAATTCACTATGATTCAGAATGCAACAAATACATTTGAGAGAACTTTTAAGCTCAAAATCCTTTGGCTCCTTGAAAAATTATTTCATTTTCCAAAAAACAAAAAATTCTGACGATTCCTTAACCAAACTGTGTGAAATGACTTTCATTAAAGTTCTGATTACTATATCCATGAATTAGTCCCTGTAATATGAAAAAAAGAAAAAGAAAATCCCCCAAAAACAAACAAAAAAAACCTATGGCATTATTTAGGCAGTGGTTTAAGAAATCCTAGTTTAGTCACACGTGGGGTCTAGTAATTTTTATTTTCTTCAACAAATTTTGTTAGGCAAAATGCATTGGCAAAGTAAAACTAAAAAAATCGTCAAGAAAGAGATTTTTTTTTCATCTTTATTAAGATATAATTGATATGTAACATTATGTAACTTTAAGGTATACAATGTGTTGATTTGATACACGTATACGTTGCAAAATGATGACCACTGTAGTTTGAGTAACACCTCCATCACCTCACATAACTACCATTTCTTTTTTGTGGTGAGAACATTTAACCACCCTTCTATTCTCTGAGTTCAGCTTTTTTACATTCCACATGTAAGTGGTATCATACAGTATTTGTCCTTCTGTATCTGACTTGTTTTGCTTAGCATAATGTCCTCAATTCCATCCATGTTGTAGCAAATGGCAGGATAGGAAAGAGATTTTCTAGTGTTTGTAACACTTGCACCTAGCCTATTATAAGCCCAGAACTATTTGTTGGAGTAATGAATGAATATTTACTTACCTCAAGTGACTTCTGTATTATAAGGCCTTCTATAAACCCTCTTAAGAAAAGAAGATGCTCTATCTTCTTAGGGAAATATATTAAAAGGTTAGAAGATAGATAGATAGATAGATTAGATAGATAGATAGATAGATAGGTAGATATAGATGAATATAAGAAACAAACATCCTTGTGGTCCATAAAAGGAAAGCCTATGAGGAGTGGAGTGTAAAATAGTACAGCCCACAGAGTAGAGAATTATTGTGGTCCAACCTCAATAACCCTGATAAACAGAGGCTGTAGACCTGTCTCCAACATGGTTGGGAAAATTCTACTTGCCAATGTTTGAATTTGGAAATGAGCTGGCCTGTAATTTTAGGTAAAACAGTTACTACAAGATCCAAGACTGAATGTTGGCCCCTTGGTGGTGCAAGCCTAGAAATGAACTTTGTGTGTGATTCATAGCTCAGGGCTTAGCTGCTAATGTGAGACCAACTTAAGAGCTGTGAACAGTGAAAAGCCAATTCATGGACATTTATACCATCTCATGGGCAAACTTCCTTGGAAGAGAATCTTAGCAGAAAGTGAACTGTCACATAAAAATTTCAAAATACGCAAGAGAGACAAGCACCACAAAAAAAAGCATAAGCAAGTCAAACAAAATGGGAGGAGAAGTAATGAGTGGAGATTCTCTTAGGAAACTGAAAACAGACATATTCTAAATTCCATATGGAAGTGTAAAGGGTCAAGTAGCGTTGAGACAATTCTAAAAAGGAAGAATTGAGGAAGTAGTGGTATTAATGGGCTTTGTATTCCAGATATCAAGTCATTAAGTTTGGTGATAATTTGTTACACAGCAATAGATAACTGATATACCAAGATTCTAGTCCTTGTTCTAGATTCTGGATTTTAGTCATGATTCTAGTCCACTAGTAGCTCAATGTTCCTGAATGAGTTGTTTATTTGATTTAGATTTTATTTCTCTTTATACAATTGTTACATTTAAAGTGACTTCCAGATATGACAGTGGAATGTATTAACCTCACTGTATAGTTTATTGTGGCCAAAGAACATTTTGTAAACATTTTAATAAAATCTGACTTGAATAGTAAATGACATTTTGAAATAATTATAGGAAAACTAATTATATCATAAGAAGTTACCTGGTGGTAATTATTTCTAAAGAAATAGTCCAGTCTCACACTGAAAAGAAAAATTTTCCCATCAATTAATTTCCATGGATATAAATCACAAATTCTAAAAAATAAAATGATTTATCTAAATCATAAAATGCAACACCATTTTGCCAGTAATGGTATCAATGTCTTATCATATTCTGCATATGAGAGATGTAGAAGATTTCTCACCTTCCTTTCTATGTCTGTTGATATCCACTACAGTTAATAATGTATCAATTTAAATTAGGAAATAATTTTGTGTTAATAAAGAGTGAAGAAAGAGTAATGCAATATCAGGACATTATATATATGTTTTATATAGGGCATTATATATATGTAAACATATATATTATGTTTAAGTCTTTTCCTATGTTATTTATTAATAATTGTTTATGAGTTATTTTTAAAATCACATATGCCATAAACATTTTGTAGCATTTGAAACACTATGTTTTATGTTATAATTCTTATAACTAAATAATATACACTGAACTGTTAAAAAAACCCCAATGCTGTATCAATCTGTAGCATGATTTTTCAGTTCTTGTTTTAATAATTATGGAGGTGATGTGACTTATCAATATTTTCTTACTCAGTCTCTGTCGATAGCAATGGCATGAATTTTTTTTCGGTGAGGAAGATCAGCTCTGAACTAACATCTGTTGCCAATCCTCCCTTTTTTTCTGTGGAAGATTGGCCCTGGGCTAACATCCTTGCCCATCTTCCACTACTTTATATGTGGGACACAACCACAGTGTGGCTTGGCAAGCAGTGCATAGGCCCGCCAGGATCCGAACCCACAAACCACAGGCCACCGAAGTGGAATATGCGAACTTAACCACTATGCCACTGGGCCAGCCCTGGGCATGAATTTTTGAGCTTGAGATATCTAGGTAACACAAAAATGGAAACAGCTTTTGTGTAAGTTAAATTTTTCTCCTGGCAATATTGACATGGAGATCTTACCAAAGAATTAAACACCAACAGTCTGTAATAATCATCAACCTTCAACAATCTCTACCAAAATAAATAGGAACATTGGAGAGGAAACCTATATCAAATTCAGATTTATAGCCACATTTAATACATGACAATAATGTAAATTCCTTTTTTATTTTTTGCTGAGGAAGAGTGACCCTGAGCTAACATCTGTTGCCATTCTTCCTCTTTTTGCTTGAGGAAAATTGTCCCTGAGCTAACATCTGTGCCCATCTTCCTCTATTTTGTATGTGGCATGCTGCCACAGTGTGGCTTGATGAGCAGTGTATGTCTACACCCAGGATCTGAACCCACGAACCGCAGGCCGCCAAAGCAGAGCATGCAAACTTAACCACTACGCCACTGGGCCAGCCCCATAATACAAATTCTTAGAAGCTCCTTTTAATATATTTTTACTAATTCTCTTAATTATTTTTTAAAATGTACTGCTCACCTACTGGAGACCAAGAATTCAAGCTGTTTGCCATAAAAGAGAAATAAAAACACAAACTGTATTTTTTTCATGGAAACTACAGTCTATGAAGATAGAAATAACTGCATAGAACAACAGAAGGAAAAAAGTGCTTGGATAGTTAACCAGCTAAATAAATGATTTCCTAAATTTGATGTTAAAATGTTTTGATTTTAATTAATGCCCCTTCTTGCTGATGAAAGTATATTTTCCATGCTGCTAGAAATACCCAAGTTAAAGGTTATATTTCATGGAAATAAATTGCTTGGTGTTATAAATATATGAAATACAAGTAGCCTAAAACTGTGTCTAATTTTTTTTTCATTGAGTATATAGATAGATAATTAGGGTGCCTATATAACTTTAGTACGAGAGAACATTACTTTTTAAAATCACTCAGATTGTTTTTATTTTTTTAATTCTAAAATTATATGAATCAGATGGCACCCCTCGGTGAGAACTGAGACCTTCTTTGAATAGGTACAGCATTTCAAAGAGTAAAAAATACTATTCCAGAAATATGGAAGAAGCAGCTGTTCAAACTTTCCTTCTCTACCCCAGTGACAAACTGGGAACATTCAGCTATCACTACTGTCTTTTTATTCTCTATAATGCTGGTTACAATTTACTTCAGAAAGACATGAAGGCCTTTTCTTCACAATAGCTGCAGTGAGAGAGGATTGTGCCTTTTATCTGTCTTTTTTTTTTGCAAGATAAATGGAGCAGGTGTAGAGGAATTAATGAAGCAACTGCCAAATTGCAGGGGTCATTGGTGTGTTGAAAGCTATAAATTAGCCAGGTCTTGTGGGAAATTACCCTCTACCTCTATTGAGATTCTGCCATTTCTAAATTCAAGTTCAGGACAAGAGAAAAAGCAATTCGAAAGTGGAAAAGAAAAGCGCTAGTTAACGTCTATTATTTGGGGTAATTCTAAGTGAAAAACACATACTAGAATATTTCTAAATATTAACCGTACACTGAAATCTACCAATATAAATATAGTTAAAATTGTATTTATTCTATAGAAGAAGATATAGTTTGTGCTTTATTAAAACCATTTTTCTGTTGGTGGGAGAAGTTTAAAACTACGAGGAAGACAATATAAACTTGTGTTCACAGAGATATTGATTTGTTGAGTTCATATTAAATCCAGTGTTTTTCAGGGAGTAGTTAGTGTACAAGACTAAGGATTTGAAGAAATCTGATTTTAAATATGAACTCACAGATGCACTTCTCTTACTTTCTGCCTCAGACACTCACTTTCTCATTAAATGAAACATCCAGAGGAAAGTACTATATTTTTAAAACACATTTGAGATAATAGGATAAAAGCTAAAAGGAGAGAATATTAGAATATCTTTTGAAATACTGTTAAAATTTTATTTTTATTAATTTGTTTAAAAGTTACAAAAGAGCCAAACAAGAAATCTAATGTAGTTGTGATGCAAGGAAAATAATTTTCTTGCACAACAGGCAAACCTGTAAATTAAGTCAATTCTTATAAATATCCTGCTCTTAAAAATATTTACAGTTTTAGTAGAAATGTACGTAAATCCTTGTAAAATAATTTAGAAATAAAACGTTCTACTACTGTGGCAAAGACAGAAAATACGGTTTTGTCTGGAAAATGAAGGAAAAACGTAATAAAACTTGTGTATATATTGTCTATGTCTTTGTTCAAATGTCAGATGAGTACAGTTTGTTAATTTTTCTCAATTAATGTCATACTACCATTGTCCACATGAGTCCACTCTAATTTTCTTTTATTTTTTAGTTCTTTACTCTTATCCACATTATCATTTCTCTCTTCTCCAAAGTATATACTTCAATGTATTTGATAACCATCTTAGAATATATCTGCATCGTTAAAAAATGTATAGTAGGATTTTTTGCATGTATGCCTTTAATTTTAGTTTATGATGTAGGAAAACATTTCTCATTCTTTTTTTGTTTTTGGTCCCTCAGCATTATGTGATACAGCATTACATAATCTATCCAGCATTAGGTAATATATCTACCATTATGTACTCCAGCCATGTTGCACTTATAAATTCATTGCTCATGATTGCTGAGCAAGTTGTTTTGTGTGCAATCATCCCATTTTACCTATACTTCCCCCTACTGAGGGGATGCATATTGTTTCCAGTAACCAATTACACAAGAGGACACTGAAAGGAAAATCTCCATAAATGTTCCTTATGGACCAGGGCAAGCATTTCCGTTTGTATGTATGCCGGATGAATTGCTGGATCCTAGGGTGTATATTTGCCTACTTTCCTTATATTCTTCTGGGGGTGACCTCTAGAATGGCTATATTGCTCTACAGACCCAAAAGCAATATATTAGACAATTGTTTCCCAAAACATCAATGGACTTATAAGCTTTGCAGATTTCCCCTGTGATGAATTTCCTGTTCATTCACTATGCCTAATTTCCTAATATTTACTTTGAGTGTACGGAGGAATACTTTTATATTCTGGAGATTAATCCCTTTTCAAATTTAGATGGTGCAAATAACTTCTCTTATACTGATATCTGCCTCTTATTCAGGAGGGTTGTTTGTTGAACAAAAATTCTTAATTTGTATGTATGTAGTCAAATCCATAATTTTGCTTACAATATATTCTTTCGGGATTTGTTTAATACACCCATCTCTATCCCTAGGTAAGAAATAAGTTCTCTGAATTTTCTTTGATTAAACTAGCAGTTTTCTCTTTCACATTTTGACCATTAAATCAATCATTGGGGTGTATTTTCTACACAGCATAGCACAAATATGTAGCTCCAATTTTCTCTAAATAGTAGCATGTTTTTTCCAAATGACTTGTTAAAAAATCATCCTTTCCCACTGATATGTGGTATCACTTTTATCATGTTACAATTTCGCATATGTACATGCATCTGAGACTAAGTTTTCAATACTGTTTCATTGTTTGTTAATTTCACCATCAAGACTGTATTCTTTTTTACTATGATTTTGTTATAATCAGTTATTCATGGACTTTTATACATCCATAAAATTTATAGGGTAAGTTGTTTAAAGTCATCAGTAAAGTCCTGCTATCGTTGTCATAGAGATTACATTTAATCTATTGATCAATGTGGAAAGAAATAAAATACTATAATGTTAAATCATTTCATCAATGAAGAAAGTGTAATTTTTTACTTACTCATCATCTTTTACATATAGCAATGAAGTTTTAAACTATCAATCCTATCAACTTTTTATTGTCCTATACATCCATTCTTTCAACATCCTAATTCTCTACTTAACAGTTTAGATCCTTCAACATCTAAATTGTCTTCTTACTGCTTAGATCCCACATTTCATCATTATAAAACCTCACTTACATACAACCACAACTACCTTGCCACAAACCACTATTTTCATGTTGCAAGCCTGAAGAATCCTAATTCATGTCCACAGTAGGGCAGCCAGATATGGGTGGTTAAGAAAGTATAAAACTTTGTTGAGTAGCTTTACCATGAATCTAGAAACCCTAGCATCAGTTATGCCCTTGCTGATGCCTGTCAATCCTACTGTATTTCTGCACGCCCATTTCCTCTTTCATTTTCCCAATTCATACTCTTCTCTCCCTTTAAATGCCTCCTCCTTGAATCTCACTCTCAACTGATGACCTTGCTTCTTATTTCGCTGACAAAATTATAAGGATTGAAAACAAACTAGCACATGACCTCATCATCCTCATCATCCTTCCATTATGACAGACTTCTCTGTTGATTTACCCTCATTTTCCTGGAGTCAAACATCGGAACATATCAGGGTGTCATCCTTGGTCCCCATCCCTTCCAATACTCACTCTGTAGGCGATTGTAAGTATGATTTATGTTCTGGCTACTCCCCAAATTAATGAGCTGCCAAGGTTTCTCCTTTACCTGCAGATACACACATCCACGTGCCTTATCAACATTTCCACTTAGACATCTCAAATATTTCTACAGCTTCACGTGTCCAAAATGAATGTCTCGAATTTTTTTCCCTACAAAACCCAGCTCCATCTGCATTCTTCTCCTCAGTAAACTGCACTTTCATTAAGTCATCTACTTAGGCCGTGGTAGAAACTTGCCTAACTGACTAATAAAACTCATTCCCTGTTCTAGATAATATGCCCCAATTTCCATTGTGGCAGAGGAGACTATGTTGCTAATTCTAGTCATTAGAATACATGCAGAAATGATGTATACCACTTTAAGTCCTCTCTTGAAAATAAATACCACTTAGAATCCTCTATACTCCTCTGTGCTCTGAGAGCTGGTGTGGAGACAATCCCAGACCATGGGTAAAGAGGGCAGAGTTATATAATGGAAGGAGCTGAGATCCCTACTTCACTGCTAGAATGAGATTCTCCTGATCGAGAAAATACACAGCACATTGACATGTGTGCAGGATATGCACAAATGCTAAGTTTTGACATTTCAAGAGTTAATTTATTTCAGAAAATAGAATCATAATAAGCCCAAGTAGCTTGACTCATCTGAACTCTACATATTGCATATTCATTCATCAACTATGTTCATAACTTGACCATCTTTTCAACTTCTCTGTTGTAAGCTGCTTCCCTGTTCTAAGCCCGCATTATCTCCAACAGGGTTATTGCAATAGCTGCAGAAATATTTGCCTTGGAAACAGTTTACATCCTTGTCCACCATAATTTTGTTTTGAAATGATCCTGTTAAAACTGAAATCAGATAACGCTACACTTGTGCTCAAAATTCTACAGTGGATTCTCTTAGAACAGCCACGTAGATTTATACAAACTTTCTCTCCCTTGTTACCTCTCTGACCTGCCCTTCCACCTCTTTGCCTCTCCCATTCTGCTGTAATTCTCTGGCTACTTTGTAGGCCCTCAAACATGCCAAGTGCAATGGCACTTTTGTATCTTTGCTTTAGTTATTCCTTCTGCTTGAAAGGCTTTTATCTCAAGATATATGCAAAGCTTTCTCATTCCGCTCATTCGGGCACATGTTCAAATTTGTTGGCGAGCATATAACAATGCATTTATCTTTTTTATTTTTGTTATTTCCATTTCAAGACATAGGAACAGTTTTTAGTTTTATGCCTTTATAAACAACGCATGTCTGTGAGCCTATTTGAAAATCTTCCAGTACACTATTTACCTAAGTTATATATCTTATGTTATATTTAAATTGGTGGGCTGTGAGATATGGGATGGTTAAAATATGCCAGGTAGTGCCAATTTATACTCCTGCCAACAATGGATAAATGCTCCAGGAGTTCAAATTCTTTACCAAAACCACAAGTTATCCATTTTTTTAATTTTTAATTTTTTCTGATAATTTAATTGATGAGTTTTAATTTTGAGTGCCCTGATCACTAACACATTTGAACAACTTTTGATACATTTATGGACCATTTGTGCAACCCGTTTTGTCAGATGCCTGTTCAAATCTTTAGTCTATTTTCTTCTGTGATTTTCTATCTTTTTTACTGACTGTATGAGTTACTTTTCTTATGTTAGTTCTTTAAAGTGTTATATTAGTTGGGAATATTTTCTTTCAAATTGTGACAGTTCTTTTCAATTTTTTTCTCTTTCTTTCAGTAATGCATGTTAATGATCATAAGTACTTAGGTTATCAATTTTTGTATTTTTCAGTTTTTGTGCTCTGATTAAAAATTTTTAAGTACACCATTTTGATCCGAGAATTGTGTGGAAAATAACAAAAATAATAGTGGAATAAGAAACAAAAATCTTGTTAAAAACCATGTAAGAGTTTCCAGTGCCCTCTTTTTATTTTTGAATAGTCTCATGAAAGTTTATTATTTATACATATATTCCATTTATAATATCTTTTATCTTTAAAATGTCTTGAGCAACTTTAAATGTGCTATTTTCACCTTCCCCCCACCCCACGTTTAAGAATATTATTCCATTGTCTCTTGCCTTCTCACTGTTTCTCTTAAGAAGTCAGCCTTCAGTCTTACTGTTGCTTATTTGAGAGTAACAGGTCTTTTATTTTTAGCTATTTTTATGATTTAAAAAATTTTTTATTTTCAGGAATTTTGCTATGATATATGTAAGTATGGTTTTCATTGTATTTATCCTTCAGGAGGCTCATTTACATTGAATCTGCTGTTTTTCACATCTGTTCTCATCTATTACCTCTTTGCATTCTCTCTTTCATCTCTATCTGTTCTTTTTTTTCTATTATATTTTTTCTCTTGCTTCTTCAGCCTGAGTATTTTTCATTATTTATTTATTTATTTTTTTAGTCTGCTAATTCTTCATTTTTGTGTGTTGACCTGATGTTAATTCTCTACCTGTAGCTAATTTCAGATATTGATATTTTCCATTCCAGAATTTGATTATATTATTCTAAAGATATCAAATTTCTGGTAAAATTCTCCTTCCTTTTATCCATTTTAGCTATTGTTTCATCTATTTTTTTTACCGTAGTAAGCAAAGTTTTATCCATTTTTTCTAGTAACTCCAAATTCTTGACAATTTGCGTGTATGCATTTACTAATTTTCTTTAAAATATCTGTCATATTTTGGTCTATTTGAATGTCTAGGAGTTTTTGTGGTATGCTAAACTGTATATAAAAAGTTATTGTAGAGAATCCATATATTGTTCTCTTTCATCAAAGAAGATTCTCTTGTTCCTCTGTTATGCAGGTAGGGTGAGAGTATCATCATTTCAATTTAAACACGGATGTTGTTGGGTCAGTGCTGGACTGAATTTGAGAATACTTGGCATACCTCTGCCTCCTCCCTGTTCCTTGAGCATGGACTCTTGGGCTTTTCATTGAGACTGTAACAGATTTTTATGGCCTCACCCCTTAAAGACTACAGAATATTCGGGGCTGGCCCGGTGGTGCAAGCGGTTAAGTGTGCGTGCTCTGGGGTTCACCGCTTCGGATCCTGGGCATGCACTGATGCACCACTTGTCAAGCCATGCTGTGGCGGCGTCCCATATAAAGTAGAGGAAGATGGGCACAGATGTTAGCCCAGGACCAGTCTTCCTCAGCAAAAAGAGGAGGATTGGCAGGTGTTAGCTCAGGGCCAATCTTCCGCACACACAAAAAAATAAAAGACTACAGAATATTCATTGTTATCTTTAAACATTTTCCCTATCTGTATCTCCAGTCTCCTACCCCTGTGCAGAACCAAATGTCCAGGATATATCTGTAGGCAAAGACTAGTTATGTGCTTTGTTACTTGAGCACAGAGACAATGCAGGAAATTTTGCTCTGCCTTTACAAAGACTGTAACTCAAGGTCTCTGGCCTCTTGAGCAGCCTCAGAACTTGGATACTATTCCATGGTGGGATTTCGGCGTGTGGCTGATAATGCTCAAATCTTGAAATTTTGATTACTAAAAGCTTTATTGTTTTTTCTTTCCCCCAGCATAGTTTGTCTGCCTATGCTGATCCCAATTGTCTGCCTAAGCCCAGAACTGGAAAAGACATCAGCTTAATAAACAAAACAAAAATAGTGCTGGAGAATGTCAGCCTAACCCAGACAGGTTCTAATCACTCTTGAATGAGGTAAAAACTCTAAAATAAACTCTATTAATGTGATACAGAAACTATAGTAGTTCAATTAAATTAGATAAATAAAAATTATTATTAACTCCTTTTCAGTTTAGCTCAGAATTTGGCACTAAATGAGCTGATACTAATTTTTAAAAAATATATGTTTTCAGAGCTTTCTTATTTTGCTATTTGTGGATCAGTGGCTGTGGGTCTGCTAATATCCCTACTCACCTTCTGATTAACAAATAAAAAGCAAAATACTTTAATTCCATCCACTCCGTGTCAATGCATTTATTATTATTGTTGTATATTTTAATTTCAGTTTAAAATAAAATTTTAAGTGTCAAAATCATTATTTTCAATTTACAAAGTGTTTATTTATATTTCCTTATACAATCTTTTTCTTTTTATTTCTTCTTCAACATGACCTTTCATCTAAAATAACTTTCCTTGTTTTATTTTATTTGATTATTTCATTTACTAATTATTTATTTATATTTAGTGAGATTTGCTGGGAGCAAACTCTTATTGTTTTCCTTTGGTAAAAAATATCTATTTATCTAATGTTATTAAAATATGTTTGCACTGAATACAGAATTCTAGCTAGAAATTTATGTACTTTTATCATAGAAGGTAAAATCCCATTGTTTTCTGGATTTTATTTTTGATTTTGAGAAGTTAGTATAACTTATCTCTTTAACCCCTTTATATAGTCTTTTATAGTCTCTTTAAACTTTTATATAAGTACCTTTGATTATTCTACTTGGGATTTATAGATAGTCTTATGTATTTGAATTGAAGTTTTTCATCTGCTCTGAAACATTTTTTCTTCTAGTGCTGCTCTGTCCTGTTCTCTCATTCTTCCTTTTGTAGGTCCAGGTAGACAGATGTTAGACTCTCCCAGTATCTGTTGTTCCTTATAAAATCACATTCACATTTCCATCTCTTTGTCTCTTGGAAACACTTTGGGTCCTGTCTTTATTTTTATCCTTGAATTCTCTAATGACGTCTTTATTGATTCTGATATGAAATTATTTGAGTTTATTTTTTTAATATTTCTATTTTACTGAGGTAAAATGTACATATGGTAGATGTACAAATCTCAAGTTTATAATAAATGAGTTGAAGTAAATCTATGCACCCATTAGTCATTAATCATAATGAAGATACAGAACTTTTCTATCCCCTGAAAATCCCCTTATTTTCTTGTCAGTCTTTCCTTATACTCCATAAACAAACATAATTCAGTTTGTTGTTTTTGTTTTTGTTTTTGTTTTTTTTGCTGAGGAAGATTCACCCTGAATCTACCATTTGTGCTAATCTTCCTCTATTTTTTTTTAGCATGTAGGCTGCCAGCACAACATGGCCACTACCAGAGCGATGTAAGTCCACGCCTGGGAACCAAACTTGGGCCACTGAAGCAGAGTACACTACACTTAACCACTAGGCCACTGGGTCTGCCCTCATAATTCTGTTTTTATGACTATGAATTAGCTTGATTGATTTATAGATTATCTAATAATTTATTTAATTTTGTCTATAGTTTATTTAAATTAATTTATTTTATTAATAAATTTAAAAATTAATACAAGTATGGTCAGATAAAATGCTTTCAGCTGTAATTATTTTGTCATTACTTTATCTGTTGTATTTGTAAAATAATTCATATTTTTGCTTTAGTATTTTGTGATTCATATTACCTATATCTTTGTAAACATCTTAAATCATGACTGCTTTTACTTTAATTCTGTTTGGTTTATTAATTTTCTTTGTCTCTTGTAGGTAGCCTGTGTATATGTCTAGTAATATTTCTCAAAGAAGTTATATTACGATGGAGTTATTAACTGGCCATATGTGCCCAAGGGCAGAAGCTAAAATCTAGACCATAGCTTATGGTCCTTCGTCTCCCTGTGGTCCTTCTCTTCCTTCTGAATGTGAGACATGGAGGCAGTAGAGCAAGCGGTTCACAGTATAGACCCTCTGCTGTCAGTCTGGACTTCACACTCTTTTTTTGTGAGCAGTCATTAAGGAATTTTGTCCTTTAGGGTCTCTACTGGTGGCTCTGCCTAAGATCTTTTTCCTTTCCAAAAATTTTCTCCTTCAAATGTAATACACTAATCTTTAAGATTTGAAGTGGGAAACAGGAGAAGGAAGGCTTTAGTTCTATCAGAAGTTGCTAAACCTCTTGTGCATCCCTCACCCCACCCAGGGTCCAGGGCCCTAGAACTCTGTTGGTGTTTATTTCTCCTTAAAACTAGGTTTAGGGCAGACAAATACCTTTACAATCTATCTTTACTCCCTGGATCTCAACCCTTCTCATCCCTAGAGTCCTTGTAACCCATCAGCCCAGTGCCATTTGTAATAACAAGCTGTAAGAAAGTCATAAGAAGTTTTTCAGTTATTTTTCAGGTCTGCCCCTAATTTGATTTTGCAGAATTATGTTAAGGAGGAGAAGCTACCAACCCATGTGAGTCTGTCATACTGTCAGAAACTATTTAAATCATATTTATGGAGCAAATTATATGCTACTTTCCAGGGAAAAGGAAAAACAATAAGTCAGATATGGTTCTATAAAGGTGTTTTAATTCCAGCTCTTAAAGAATCAATAGATGCCTGTGATAACTTGTAAACAAAGCAGAAAAATTTCATTTTAGAAACTTCTTTATCCTTTATCCTTCTCTAAATAAGTAGTGCAAACCAGTTATGAAAACTCTTATATCTTCAATAACTTCAAATGCAGAAAGGGATCATTACGGTCTTAGTGTTCTAAGAATGTATGATATCCATTTTATGACTTCTTTACTTTTTTTCTAAATGATTAATAACTCCAAATTACGTGTCATTAGAGATTATATTTCTACATGATCCTTTGTATACTTACTTCATGGTAACTTTTCATATACTTTTACACTAATTGCATTATTAAATAGTGATTTAACTCTAGTGAATTATATGTGGCAAGACACTTGATTTGATATCTTGTTCTTTTAATAATAAATACCAAAAAATAACTTTCTATTATTTTCCAAATACGAGAAAATTCAGTGAAATAATAGCACTATGAAATGAAGACTGATTTTTACTCATGTCTTCCATATGTTAAAATAAATGTTTAAATATGTTCCTTATTAATTTAGAATTACTTTGGAGATTTAAATGTGGCCTCTGAATATTCTATGACTGACTTATTTGTTTAAGTTTTATAGCAATGTCCATAGATTATTTCATGGTTTGCATATTTCCAAATTCAAGTACAATTTCTCTATTATTTTTATCTGAAATTGGAAGTATCCAAGCAGCAATACTCTTTGTAGGGAATGGTTCCTGAGAGAATTTTACTGATTGTGTTTTGTCTTAAAAAGATGAGATATACTAAGATTTCAGTTCCATATTATTTTCTTGACGAAGAAACTGTCCTTATTCAATGATGCAGAAAATATTTAATTTCCTCTTAAATTGATAGATTTATGGTGAGATATGAATGAAATGGATCTAGTCTTAGAAGATTAATATTTTCATTTTTTATAAATGTGCACTTCCCCTGTTAATCTCTCCTTGTTTTTCAGCAGACACCTGCATGAATATTAAGTTGATAACTTTTGTTTTAGTATTTATAGCTGCTAGTGATAGATGAGTTAGGATAGAGTATCTCTAATAAGATAACCTAATAAAAGAATTCTCAAAGTATGTGGCTCAAACACTAACAAGTATTTAATAAAAGGTGGGGGGAGGTGCTGTTGAATGAGGAAAATAGTGTAGGAAACATTGTGTTAAAGTTAAGTAGATTTCCTTCCACAACAGAGTGAAAATATTCTAATTTGTTAATGGATATAGTACATTTCCAACTGAAAATGTAAAATTTAACATTTTCTAAACTTATTTGCAACACCTCATAGGACTAGCTGCAGTACTCACTTAGAGAAATACTAAAGGAAATGTAAAGAAAATTTTCAGGAAAATGTGGTCTTTACTGATAATAAACAAGGAAAATAGTAAAGCCAAATATACCAATACATTTTAATGTAAAGAGCAATTATTTTCTATTACAGAGTGTGGACTGCAAATAGGAGGTCCTAATTCTAATATCATTTGTATCATTATTTATGGAAGAAATTTTGACCTGGACTGATGTACAATTTGGGCCATCATAAATATAAGTATAATAAATATACTAGGTTTAATTTTTCTAGTCTTTTTATGTACATGTGTGCTTAAGAACCCCAGAGGAATGCTGTTAAAAATAAAGATTCCCAAAGTCTATCTATCTCTTTACGTTTTGCTTGAGAACATCAGGGAAGAGTTCAGGCACCTGTACCTTTAAGTTTCTAAGTGATTCGAATGACCAACAAAGTGTGAGAACTAGTGATCTAAATCAAGAGTAGGAAAATTACAGCCCATAGGTCAAACCTGGCCCATAGACTGTTTTAGGTAAGAATGGTCTTCCCTTGTTAAGGTATTATGCACAAAATAAATAAATAAGACAGAAGAGGACATGACAAACTATACATAGCCCTCAAAGCCTAAACTATTTATTCTCTGGCCCATTACCAAAAAAATTTGCTGACCTCAGGTCTGTATCATTGTTTTTCAATAACAGCTTTACTGAGATATAATTTATGGACCATAAATTCACCTTTTTAAAGTATACAACATGGTGATATTTAGTATATTCATAAAACCACAATTATCACCACTGTCTAATTTTAGAACACTTTCGTTGTCCCAAAATGAAACCCCACACCCATTAGCAGTCACTCCCCATTCTTCCCTCTGTCCATTCTCTGGTAACCACTAATCTACTTTCTAACTCTATGGATTGGCCTATTCTGGACATTTCATATAAATGGGATGATACAATATGTATACTTTTATGATTGGCTTCTTTCAACTAGCATAATGTTTTCAAGCTTCATCCATGTTGTAGAATGTATCAGTATTTCATTTCTTTTTATTATTAAATAATATTACATTATATGGTATGCTACATCTGTCTATCCATCTATCAGTTGGTGGTGATTTGGGTTGTTTCCACTTTTTGGCTATTTGGAATAGTGCAGCTAAATATTCATGTACAACTTTTTGTGTGGACATATGTTTTCATTTGGGGGGATATATATATATATATATATAATATGTATATTATTCTTGAATCATCTGGTACTCTCTGTTTAACATTTTGAGAAACTGCAAAACTATTTTCTGAAGTTGCTGCACCATTGTACCATCTCATCCACAATGTATTAGGGTTCCAGTTTTCCACAGCGTCCTCAATACTTGTTATTTTCTGTATTTTTTATTTTCACCATCCTAGTGGATATGAAGTGATACCTCATGGTCTTGATTTGCATTTTCATAATAGCTAATGATCTTGAGCATTCTTTTCATGTACTTATTGGCCATTTGTATATCTTCTTTGTAGAAGTATCCATCCAAATCTTTTGCCCATTTTTTAATTGTTTTATTTCTTTTTTATTTTTGATTGTTCTTTATATATTCTGAATAGAGTGCTTTATCAGATATATAATTTGCCAATATTTTCTCCTGTCTGTGAGTTGTCTTTCAGTTTCTTGATGATGTTCTTTGCAGGATAAGAGCTTTAATTTTGATGAAGTCTAATTTATCTGTTTTTTATTTTGTCTTGTACTTTTGGTGCCATATCTAAGAAACCATTGGTTAATTCCAGGTCACAAAGCTTTACTCCTACATTTTCTTCTCAGATTTTGATACTTTTGACTCTTACATTTAGTTCTATGATACATTGTAAGTTAATTTTATGTGTGGTATGAGATAAAGGTCCAGCTTCCTTTTTTTACATGCAGATGTCCAGTTTTCCCAGCATCGTTTGCGCTCTACATCCTTTTTAAGGAAATACATAACTACCAGCTGATGCTGTTACATTTCAATAATCATGAAAACTTTGTATGTAAACATATTTTCTTGCCTAGTATAGATAGTATTCTTCAATCTAGGTGTGTCCGTGTATTTCCTAATAATTGAGTCAGAAATAGCACATAGTTAAGTCACAACTGATAATGCGCAATCAAATGTTTCCTGTAATCAACTAGTTTGGAAGTTCTCTGCTCTAATCTAAACCAACAAAAAAATGGGTAAGAAGGAATATATCAAAGTTTTTGCATTTATAGATGTGGAAGTTAGACGGCACGTTGGGAATGCATAAAAGTGCGGCAACTGCTGTGCATGTTTTGAGGATAAACTTCAGCTTCTGTTAGAAAAAATAATAGAATTCCAAAGCAAACAACAAACTGAGCGTGTTCTATTTGGGCAAGAAAATATAGTACGTGATGTAAGCTATTTAACTGCCACCATGTTCTTATTCTTTCTTTTGACTCCTCGCAAATAATTTGATACGTTTCTACTGCAGATCACTTTTACCTGTTTGCAATGTCTTGTTACAGCTTGCGGTTCATTAGTGAGTTTACATTCTATACGAACTTATTATGTCTTAGCTTTGCCTAGATTAGTTTGAGTTAATTATTGAATACAACCCCATCGAAGCACCAAGCTTAATGGTTTGAATTGCAACTTATGTAAAAGGAATTGAAGAGGTTTTATTTGCTGTTTAATACCATGCCGTATATTATTTTCTCCACATGATAGGGGTTTACATAGTTTATTAAGTATCTATAAAAGGATTGTTGCAATCTCACTGTGTGAAATTATTTCTTTTCAAAAGAAAACATTTGGAAGATTTCACTAAATATAAATGTTAGTTTGCTACAATTTCTTTTACGCTGATGAATCACTCTCGTTGTGTCAAAATAATTACTTCAATTTAATGATTCCATTTTATGTATCATGACAACAGGGTTAAATAAATGTAATAGTTCTCAAAATCAGCTAGTGAGGTATTAATATACTAATCATAATGAGCAAAGCATTGTCCAAGGCTGCAAGGTGAAAGCAGAAATCTGGTTGTGAGCTGAGGCTGTCAGATTCTAAAGTCTCAGTTAACGCAACAGAAGGTGATGGTGAAAAGTTAAAACCTAAAATTTATTTAACCAGAGAGAGCTAATTTATTTCGTACTCTATGCAGTAAGGGTTTTAAAAGGTTTTTTTCTATTTTATTTTCCAGCCTCTAATAAAACACATACCTGAACCTTAATTTAATCACAATCTTCAATGTTGCTGGAGTATGATGTCTCCATGATCTTTGTGACTGTATTTAAACTTTAGAATAAACTTAGTGCCAAAATATATCATCACCCGAAATATACACCAGATCAAAGCTATAAGAGGGGAGCAGGGCCAGAGCCTGAGCTCAGAGACAACGCCGTGGGAATTATTATTTGGATTCTCACATATACCAAAGCAGCTACAAAGAACACGAAACAAGTGAGGAACTGAAGGGCTTTCTGTCGTTGATGCCTGGCCAAATATCAGTTGGGAAAATGCAAATCAACAATGCATTAAAAAAAACTTCTGAAATTCTAAATAGGATTGAAAGAAAGGCAAATCAATAGAAACCAACACAAAAAAGGGAAAATTAAAATAAATGGAGGGAAACTAAGGGAAAAATACCACTCCTCATGTTTTGCCTTTTAAATGTCACTCAAAACAATCCCAAAACATTTCAACAGAATGAATATCACTGCTGAAAAATTTCAGGTAGTATAAAAGAATAATCTTCACTCTCAGTTTTAGTCTGATAAGTCATTACTCTTAGTATAGGTGGTTGTGCAATATTCTAGCCCTGTTTCTGTGCATCGGCTGTGAAAATGCTTGTGCAGATTTATAATAGATAGATCCATATATTTGTGTACCTTAATATCTAGCAGTTCCACTATTGATAGTTCATTAGTTTCTTTCTATTGTTTCATCATTTAAAAACTGCAATGAATATTTTATCCATATATGTGCAGTGACACTGTTCCTATTAGATAGATTTCTAAAAGAGAATGTCTTAGAAAGGGATTTCTGTGTAGAAAGGGATTTCTGTGTTCTCACTGTCATTAAATCAATTGAAAAATCTGTCTCTGCTAGAATTTTTGGAAGGTTTCCATATATTTTTCTTTAGAAAATTGAGGTGCCTAAATGAAAAGAGAAACACTATTTTAAAAGTACAATAACCTCCACGATTAACAGAGCAAAAAGTGCCTCTACTTTTCAAAAGTGAAATAAATATCAAGGAATGATATTGATCCCAAATGTGAGATAATCTATGTTCTCTTTGTGATTATGACATGAGGGGTGTGTATGTGTGTGTCTGTACGAAAAGAGAAAATCATTTTGAAAAATTTGGGGCACATAAGTTTTTTTCAGAGACTTAATATTTCATCTATTCCCAAATATTATTTTTATTCTATTGTGGAAAGTGCTTCTTACAAAATGAAACATTACACACTTTGAAACAAGAAATAAAAACTAATTTGGAATCAAAGCAATAGAATAATAACTCTGACTGACCAAATACATTGTCAGAATTAGCAAACGGCAAGAATAAATTTCATCCTTCCCGAGAAGAAGAAAATCTCTACCTTCTGTTCTTGTTTTTTCTTAGATCAAGTGTCCATGACAAATAGACATTTATCTGTGTTGAGATGATAAAAATAGCATAATTATCTATTCTGCTTTCTCTGTGATTAACTGGAGGAGATATTGCTAATGCTATATCCATCCAGCTATCACTAAGAGATCGTCTGTGTTATTTAATGTTTGATTTAGTTAAACAATTCCAACTGTTTTCCATTGACGTTCTCTTCTGGATAATAGCATTAAAATTTGAGAAAATTATTCTATAGAGGTTTATAAAATGAGTCTAAAACTTCTTAAATTCTTTTTTTTAACTGTATTTATTTTTTTTCCCCCCAAAGCCCCAGTAGATCGTTGTATGTCATAGACGCACATCCTTCTAGTGGCTGTACATGGGATGTGGCCGCAGCATGGCCAGAGAACCGGTGCGTCGGTGCGCACCCGGGATCCAAACCCAGGTCACCAGCAGCAAAGTGGGCACACTTAACCACTAAGCCACAGGGCCGGCCTGAAAACTTCTTAAATTCAATTTCAAGGAAACAAAAAGATTAAAAACATGCTTTATTTATTTATGTCTCAGCATGTTTGAAAGTAAAATTAACAAATTAATATTTGCATTTGGATACTTTACTTGACTTCCAAAAGAAAAAGCATAGTGCTTAAAATTAATGTAAAGAGTAGTAATTTGTGGAAGTAGAAACTCTTAATGTAGAATTAATCAGAGTGCCTTCACATGGCTTCAGAAGAAGTTTCCTTGAAAAGGACTGAGGCAACTCAAGGCAAGATACTCAATTGTGAGGTGTGGTCACCCTCCAGAGATACTTGTTCAAAGAATGTGACTCCTTTTCCAGTGATCAGCATAGAAATAGGCATACGGCTCCCAGATTCAAACTAACGGAAGTCAGGTGGAAGAATTATGGGCAAGATTTCTTCACTAACTAAAAGTAAAAGGTGGAAAAATCTTTTTTCTTTGCTGTATGCACTATGTTCACACGACAACTGGAAATATAGAGCCACCTTATAACAATTAAGTGAAGGACATAAGAGGGTAAAGTCAAAAGAATATGGCATTTTCTTCTTCCATTCCTTAAGCCCAACTTACAAGTTTTGCTTTCCTAACTAAAAAGAATCTCGTCCATCCACAGAGGTGGTCATATCCTTGGGCTTTACAAGTAACCAAGCTGGATACAACGTGGTAACCCCACGTTGTATTCTTCATATAGCCAAACAGTGACAAGGGTGTGAAGGGTGACTATTTTCTAAACCTTCTGAATTTTTATATGGAGAAGAAACAGTTACGTAGAGAGAGAAAACATGATAAGAGATAATAAGTTGTTTTGAACATTTAATAATTTTATAAATTGAACAACAGATAGGAATCCTTATAGTAGGAAAATCTTTCATAGGAACATGTAACTATTTCTAAGAATATGTTCTTTTTATTATTAAATGCCAATTGATTCAATTATTAATTTATATGTATCCCTCTTGAAGAGCTTCTTAAAAGGATCTCTAATACTCATATGTCATATTCTTGAATGGTTTGTTCTACATTTGGATGTTGTACTTGGAGAATTATTAATAAGAAATATAATTGACACATTTTTAGTATTTCTTAAATTGAAAGGTGCCAATCTATCCTAGATAGTAATTAGCAGATTTTTCTCAATTTTACTGTCACCATAAATGTGATGTGCTGAATATCTTGACTCATGGAAGGCAGAGCACTGTATAATAGCATTTTCAAGATTTGAGAAATCAAATAAAAAAGTTAATTCTTGTTTGAATATTAAAGGATATCTTGCATAGCACATCAGTATTAGTATTGACAGGATATTTGTTGACTATTTAGTGGATGCCTGGCTTAGAATTTTTTTTTTCTCTAACGCATCATTTCTCTGCTTTTAAGAGCTCATGTGATTAGATTGGGCCCATCCCAATAATCCAGGAAAATCTCCTTATTTTAAGGCCCATAACCCTAATTATCCCTGCAAAGTCCCTTTTGACATATAATGTAACATATTCAAAAGTTCCAGATATTAGTCATGTTTGGGGAGCCATTCTTCTGCCTACCACATGAGTTATAGATTTGTGAGTATGTTCATACATTTTTTTCCACCATGCCTGGTTGAAATTAAATGCAAATTAATGTGTATTTAATAAATTGTTGAATAGTCAACTTTTGAAAAATCCTCAGTTTAACATTGAAATATTAATTTAATATATTCTAGTAGTGCTTAAAATAACATTGCAAATTAAGCAGCTGTGTTCTTTCTAACTTACTGGCCAAATATTTTAAACTCGCCTTAGTACTGTCATTTGTCTTAGAAGCTCCAAGAATTATGACCAAATTTAGTGCTTGGCATTGTTACCAAGGAATTTATAATCTACTAAAAGGCATAAAGAAAGGTCAGAAATTACTATAAAACAATAAGTGATATGATATGTCTCATAATTTTGAATGTTACGAGAACACGTTTTCACAATGGTGGGAAGAATCAGGGAAAGTTTCGTCAAGAAATGTGACTTGAAAAATTAAATAATTTCAATAAGACGTGATGCCAGGGGAAGTCACTCCTAAATAGAGTAAAATATAACAAAGATATAGAAGTGAGAAAGTGCAGGGTTTGTTTGAATGAGAACAAACAGAATCTGTGATTTTTTCAAAATAGATGGTATGAATAGAGACAGAAAAGTCTGGAACCAATAACATGAACAACATCTGTTTATTGAGCATCTGTGAAGACCATGCACTCTCCAGTGGGCAGATAACACAACGAAAAACAAATTTCCAGTGGGTGGACACAAAAATAAACAAATACAAAACATATAGCCTATCAGTTAATGACAGATGTTCTATAGAAAAATAAAACCATGGCAGGAAAGCTTGGGGGTGTCAGAGGGGTCATGCTGGTTTGCATAAGGTGGTCAGGGAAAATCTTTCAGAGAACAAAACATTTAGGGACATATCTGAAGCAACGTGAAGAACTGAGCCATGCTGGTCTCTGGAATAGTCTTCCAGGAGAAGAAAGAGAATGTGCAAGGATCTGAGATGAGATGGGCCAGGAGCAGGTTTCATTTATTTAGAAACAGAAAGAAGGCTCATATACTAGGAAGAGAAAGATCATGTGTTGGCAAGAACAGTTGTAGGAGACACGGTCATCAAGACATCTACAGCCTTGTTATAAGGGCCTTGACTGAAAGAGTGAAGAAGTCTGACTAACATCATAAACAGTGGGTCACCACTGAGTTACACAGAAATTATCTTGAGTTGTTTTTTTTTGTTTTTGTTTTGTTTTGTGGGGAAGATCAGCCCTGAGCTAACATCCATGCCAATCCTCCTCCTTTTTCTGAGGAAGACTGGCCCTGGGCTAACATCCATGCCCATCTTCCTCCACTTTATATGGGATGCCGCCACAGCATGGCTTGACAAGCTGTGCGTCGGTGTGTGCCCGGGATCCGAACCGGCGAACCCTGGGCCGCGGCAGCAGAGCGCGCGCACTTAAGCGCTTGCACCACCGGGCCAGCCCTGCTTGAGTTGTTTTTTAAGAATATGACTCTGGAAACAATATATACTGTGAAGTCCAGTGGAAAGAGATGAGGTGCAGGAGACATGTTAGGGGGCTATTACAATAATCTGGTGGGGAAGCAGAACATTTGTACTTGCAGACGTGGTGACGGTGTTGAAGCTGAACAGGAAGTGAGACACTAAAAGAACAATTGAGAAGAGACAGTAAGGAAGAAACGGGAATAAAATTTGGTGCAGAATTTCCAACCTTAAGTAAATGGAAGTAAATTAGGATTGAACACTCATTTGGGAGAGAGAAAACATACTTCGATTAAAAATATTTTATGAGTTCCTGCTTGCATATTGCATCTGACAGCACTTATGAGATGCACGAGATTTTTGCCTGTATCCAGGTTCTCCTCAGCTTGATTCAGACAGAAGCAGCCGCAGCAACTAACTCACTTTAGCACCTGCAAACTTTCACCACCTGGAGCTGTTGCCCAACATCTTGAACTTCCCTTCCTCAAGACTCTCATCATGAGATGGGGATTTCAATTATCTCATATTCTCTTGATTAAATGAATTAAAAAGGAAATTAACCAATCACTACTCCAATTTTGTGCCACAAATGATTTGAAGAGTTTGTATAGAAAAAATAAAAAAGAATGAATGAAGAGCAGAACAAGGAACAAAGCACAGATTGGAATAGAAGTTACACACCTGAAGAGAGAGAGATGGAGATTCGGATGCCCACGGCTGAGTCGCATATTTAAATCTTAGCTTATTGGCAGTCTAAATGAAAAGGTTAAGAAAAGCAGTAACAATTTTGTCATTGCTTATGGAGTAAGAACATTATGTTCCTCTGGGGTAGTTAACTTTCCTGAAATTATTTATGATGTTTTTTTCTTTTGTGGGCCTTTACATCAGTGACAATGAATGGCATAATGTACAATGGCCTCAACCACATTTCCTCAACAAATGTAATTGTGGATTTTAAAATTTGATCTTCATAGGTCCTTTGAAGAAAGATGAGACTATGATGCAAAAGTGAAACCTATAAATTTGGGCGATGGAAGTCAAGGAAAGTAAGAAAATAATCTACCACTATTCTGGTAGAAGATGTAAAATCAAATGATAAATAATATGCAGGATTACAGCTTTCTGATGGTCCAGCTTTTTTCTCTCTAGGGGAGCGGATGCACTGTTATGCAATAATATGGCCTCTGCTATTGGCAGGTTGGGCATGCAGTTTTTGGTCTAATTTTTTTGAGGGGGGGCGGTTGAGAGTATGCCAGAGATCCCACAAATCCTTGGCTACCATTATATTTCTATTACACAGGATAGATAACCAACACTATTCAACCACCTCTGCTTTCATAATGATAAATCTGTCATGACCCAACATTTTCAGGCATCCTTGGTCTAGGACACTTAAAATCTATTCCCACAAATATTTCTTGTATCTGTAGATACAAACTAGCAAGGTAAGAATTCATTTGTCCATTTCTATGCTTATCGTTTTTCTTGCTTTGTAATCCTCTGGGTTCACTTTTCTTCTTACTGATGTACAACCTTCAGGAGTTCATCCATTGAGTGCTGTGGATGGTAACATTTCTTACTGTTTGTATGTTGAGATTCATTTTAAGTAATATGTTTTTTATCATTGTCAAGTTTTGATGTTTTTTCATTATTAATGTCCATTAGTATTCCTACAACACATCTAGATCTGAACTTATGTTTTATAGTCTTATTTTGAGAACATATGTCTTTCTCTAGAACCCTACTTCTAGACCAATTTTAGCTCTTTTTAACTAGCAAATTAAATTAGAATAATCTCTGAACCATAAATCCAGCAGGCCAGTAGTTTAAGCTCCTAATTTTTGTTTCTTGTTTTAAAAGAGGTTAAATTTTGATTTTCCAGACAAATATTTTTTCTTTTTTGTCTATCATTGCAATGCATTTGGAGATGGGGGTGAGGTTAAACACACGATCTCAGAAAATTCTTCTGAACTGTAAATGCATTGGTAATATGCTAATTTTCTTGTGAACTCTCCAACATGATTTTGATAAAAAGAGCTCAATATTTTTTTGAAATGCTTTATCCTTTTATTCAATACCAAAAATAATATTTTGATGTGAATGAAAAATAAACATATTTTAAGGTGAAGATTTCAAATGCAAATATATTAGGGGAATATTCTGTTTGGGAGAGGGATTTGCCACCATGCAATTCCACTCAGTATTAATGGCTGTCTTTTCTACTCTACCTTTGCTCTTTTGTGTGTCAAGTATCTAAGCATTTAATTGGTAAGGGTGAGGATTTGAGTGACTGGGTTATTAAAAATGTATATCTACTTATGGCAGTTCAGATGGGTTTTAGCCAGGTTCTGGGGCACTGATAGACATTATTCCGGTAGAAAATTTAAAAATTTACAGGAAGCTATCATCAGAAGGCACAGCTAACAAAGGTTCTAATGATAGACCGTTACTTATATTTTAGGGCACTGTCCATACAAGACGCTCATAGTGTTTCTAGATGTAGTCTTGTCTCCGGCTCCAAGCCCCAGGGTCAACCCCCAGCCCCTCCTCTCTACCTATACCCAAGGAGTCCTTCATTTATCTCCCTGGAGCCATAAAGTCTAGCTCATTTCATACTTTAATTTTAATTCTACTGCTATAACATGAACTTAGTGCTTGTTTCCTTTAGATCTTCCCTTCTGATTCTCAGTAGTTTCTTTTGCAAGTCAAAATTCTAAACAGTGATTTTTATTTCTCTCTTACTTCCAGCTTGAATGATTTTCTCCTGCAGGTATGTGAACATCGTTGATTAATTTGATCTAATGTAAGAATCCATATTCTTCCCACCATGCCAAGCTCCCTTCTATTTGGCCTCAGCTTGTAGTGAATCAGGAAGAGGTTGCCTATAAGACTATGTGGTCTGGAAAGGAAGAAAGTTTAATATTTCAGGTTATTATCTTTCTTCACAATTATCTTAAATATATATATTGACAACATACGCTCTTTACAATTATCTTGAAAGTACGTATTAACAACATAACCTGCAGCTTCTATATGATCTATGAAATATATGGAGAATCAACAAGTTTTTATGTACTTATTCTTCCAACGAGGATGAAACTTTCATCAGTGTCTTATAGACTGAAATTCTGAAAAAAGCATAAGTATGTATTTTACAAACAATGGAGCAAATTTCAAAAATCAAGGGAAGAATTCTCTTTCATAGTCATTTAACTCATGACTCTTTAGTAGAACTGCATCTAAAACAGAGATATAGAACATCTTTTCTTTAAAAGTAGATCAAATGTATCAGCATTTTTGCAGATTCAGCAGAGATGTTAGCATTCGCCAGACTCAGCCTCTGAGCTGCATACAGCCATTTTATATTTTGGAGGATTTCCAATATCACTACTCACCTAAATGATATTTGAGCTGGTGGCACTGAATGAGGTACACGCAATACAGTACTTAACTCATGACATCCACCAGGCAGAAAATACTTTATTAGCTGATCCTGTTCTATGAATATAAATTGATTTTTCCCCATGGTTGGGAAAACTGGCTCTTCAACTCTACTTAAAGATAGAGTTAACTGGGTCCATCTAGCAAATTAGAGTAGGTTTCCTTGCATAAATGACGGCATAAATGGAAAAGGGCACTTAAGTCTAGTGATCTTTGTCCCTAGGCTTCATGTTTATCGATTGCCCTACATTTAGGTCAGAAAGAAAGGTCTTACCTTACAGTTTGTAGAGACCTTGCAGTTTAATCACTTTGCTTCAAAGCGTTAGGTAATTCTTTTTTGTTTGATAAATGAATTTCTTAAATGTCAGGGTTTTAGCACTAATAGACTAGGACCTTGGAAAAATATCTTTTTCTTCTGAGTTCCTTGTTTCTGAATCACTCTCTTTGATCCATAAATGCAAATTGTTTTTGGCTATTATTATGGTTACTGATGCTGTTGGGCATGCATTGGAGACCTAGGGCTGTATCATTCAAAACGGGGATGGTAAAAGAAGCATGAGGTTGCTCCTTTTATCAAAAATCTTCCAACAAAAGAGGAGAGATAGATATAGAGGTAGAGGGAAAAGGAGAGAGAGATAGAGACAGAAAGACAGAGACAAGAGACAGAGGAGAAAGGCGAGAGAGAGATAAGAGAGAGAAAGAAATATTGAATGCAGATAATAAAAATTCTGTAATCCAGGCTGAAGGACAATGGGTCTTCAGAAAAGAGAAATTTTCATGTACAAGGAGTAAAGAAGAAACATTAGTAGAAGAAATATGACTTGAGTTCAGTGTTTAAGGATCTATAGGATTACTTGATTGGAGAGGAAATAGAAAGTGCTTCTAGTCTAATAAAGAGTATAAGTAAACTTTCTGAGGTAGAAAAAAAATTAAGAAAGAAAAATGAGAGTTACCTGACTGATGAGAAAGCCAGTCACATGGTACTGCTAGGTCGTCATTTGTCAACTGTCTTACTCTCCTAACTTCGTAATTGAAGCTTTGCTTAGAAAATGTAAACTCCTATACTTTGTACAAAGAACAGTGACATAGATCTAGAAATTATGTTATGTGAGGAATGAATAGAAAATGAGATGAAGATTGTGAAGAGTATGCTTAAGATTATATTTGCTATTTGTTTCTATACATTAATTTTTAGTTAAAATATTGTTTTCCTGGAAAGAGAAGATTAGGAAGAAATATAAATTTCCCTGTTAACATGTGAAGGGCTGTCGTTTAAGAGAAAGATTGGGTTATTATGCGTGATGCCAAAGGGTAAAGCTAAAATAAACTGGCTAGAGATTACAAGTAATTTGGGGTCTAGTAAAATAATAAATAGTTCCCATAGAGTCAAACATTAGAAATAGTATAATAATAAGGAAATAGTATCTCATTACTCAATGTATTTAAACAAGAGGTGAATGATCTTTAGAGAATGGGTGCTATAGAAGTAATCCCTATGTTATTTTAGATAGCATCCAGGGTTCTTCCTCTAAAAAATCTAATACTTTATAAGTAGATCCACTAGATTAGGTGAAGTCAAATTGTAGGTGTCTAGGGAACAAGTATTGAGGATTTCATTCTTGGTGCTATGGCCACAAGAAAAGATCTAAATTTTGTTAAAAACATAAACAGTGTGTTTACAGTGATTAAGGGAATATTAATCCAGGAGTAACATGAGAAATTGAAAAGAAATGAAATTTATTTTGAGAATTGTTATTAAATTCTTCTTAGAGATGCATTGGTTATATAACTTTAATTATGGGGTGTCTTGCTTGATTTTTGGTACTAATTACATGAGTCTGTTCAATAATCCTATAGTCATTGCTAGGGCCAAAAAAGTCATAAGGCAAACTATATATGAATCTTTTCTCATTTTAAAAAGACATATTTTTCATGATTGTATTTTGAATAATGTTTCTTCTGGATAATTTTAGTTGTTATTAAGAAAGAACATAGGGAAAGTTAGAGAATGAATCTGTAGCGGCAAACAGAAGATGTGTGGCATAGTATGTGAACTGTACACATGTGCACACAAATACTTGGGCACACAAGAGATATTTCAAGAGGGGACATTCATCTGCATGTAACAGAAAGGGGAAATTAAAGTGATTTAAACAATGACAGCACTCATTGTCACCATAACAAGAAGTTCTAAGGTATAATTATTCAGTTTCTTACTTAGACAACCTGTCAATATCATGCCATCACCAGAAATGCTTTTCATCTTTCTAAAGTCTCATAGTCAGTGTATTGGTTTGATTGTCAGGCTGTTTTCCCTTGTGTTTGCAAGATGTCACATCAAGACATGACAACTTCTGGGGGAAGATAAAAGATTGTATGTTCCTTTGTTTTCTTAAGAGCTAGGAGATCTTTTTTGAAGACCTCCATCACATCTCATTGGACAGAAATTGATAACATACCATCCCATAAACCTGTTACCTTCAAGGGAATAGGACTACCAAGATTGACTTAAATAATGAGGATTTACCCATGAAGCATATGTGTTTAATGCAGATACTGGAACAAATTCGGGCTTTAGCAGTAAGACAGAAGGAGAGAATGGCAGCCACATAAAAAATATATGATTACAATTCATCTCTAACTAATGAGTAAATCATATATATTTCTTTTGCATTCTATTGCTTTAGTTTCTTGCAGAGCCAAAACTCTTGGAATGAAAAATACAAGAATTATGAAACAAACCACACAAATTTATTACTGCTATAATCAAAGCAATTTGCCTTGGCAAATGGAAACTAAAAATAAACATACTGTAATGTGCTCATGATTCTGCCCTCTTTTTAAATGTTAGCTAGATATAAATTCCATAACTCAGTAGGTATCTGCACACAAGAAAAAGTGTACACAACACACATGCATGCTTATGGCGTACACACACACACACAGATTTATGCACATTTAATTATCCAACAACTGGCTTCCTATTTATATTTGGCATCTGGGCTATGAAGAAAAAGAAATTATAATTGACTGAAGTGCCTGTAGTTAAATATGAGATAATGTTAGATATAGCACCAGAGCACGTGCTTACCTCTACAATTTATACTTTCTTAATTACAGAATCTGCAAAAGTAGGGAAAAGACTTTTTGCTCATTAAGGAGTCTGATGTGCTGAGTCTATTAAGGAAATTATAAATTTACTATGCTCTTATTTTACATGTGTTCCAGTGTGGCCCAAGTGATACGTTTTGAACACTGCAGATCTGTCATTATGTTTTTACTTTTAAGTTGCTAATATTCATTAAAATATGTAGTTATTTCACTTTCAATGATAAGCTTGAATAAAATTCCTAATCTGATTATTACAAATTATCCTATTATTGCTTCCTTATCTTATATAAATTTCCTCTGATTATAATTTTAATATTTAATAATCTCACATTTTTATTTTTTACCAATCTATGAAAAGCAGAGTTAAATTTTTGTTGTTGAGTTATGTATTTTTTTTAAGTTCTTGACTATGTGAATTCATCACAGATCCCAACATGTCTATACCTTTTATATTTTCAGTTTATTATTATGGATATTTATATTCACAATGATGATCAAATGGTATAGAAAGTTTTAAAATATTTAATGAGTAATTAGAGACAATTAAATTTTGTTTGCTAGTTGAAAAATTTGAGTATTAAAATAGTTTTCAATCAAATAATTTTTAAATATGAAGATATCAGATAATCTTGGTCAGGTCCAGATTAGTGGAGCCTGAAGCTTATATACTTTGGGGATACCTTCTTTAAAGAAAAGGGATACCAGATTATAAAAATAAAATTGGTATGAAAGTAATTATTTATTTAGAATATTTATTTATTTTAGGAAAATATTTATTTCAGAAATGAAAACCACAACAAATTACAACTTACCAGAAATGCTTACATAGAAATGCTTTCTGACTGCAACCAACTTTCCTTCCCCACCTAGAATATTCTACAACTATAGGCAAAACCTAGTGGTACTCATAGAGACCTGTTCACATGAGAGATTCTGAAACTTAAGCTTCATTTGCTCGGTATATCCTCCTCTGATGTCTAAAATAATCAGCATCTTTGATTTAAAAAGAGAAAACTAGTTTCTCTCCATTTTGCATAAATGAGAATTTACTACCTATCCAAATGGAAATGTATTTAAGCAAATATATTAAGGGAAGATATAAGAGTCTGACCTCAAATTAATTGGTTACTGGTATCCTTCCCTCTTTTTATCTCTCTTGTTTGCCCTTGATGATCTTTACAATCTTTTTAATTTCTTCATTTCTATAACTATGATTTAAAAAATAAAATTAAACACATACTTATTCTCTAATTCTTGGATCAGGCTATGGTCAACTAATCCAATAAAATATTAAATAAATATTAAATAATAATGTATTATTAGATAATAGTTTAAGATTTGGTTATTATCATAAAAGAAATAAAAGACTGAAAGTGGCTGCTATCTGTAAGACTAGGGCCAGTGACACTCATGAGAAATGAAATTTCTCAATAAGAGACTAAATGAATAACTCCTTCATTTTTTCTATTTATGAATAATTTTAATGATATATGTGCACATTTTAATTTTGAATGCTATTAGAATATGTAAAAATTCTTAAACCCATGCTACGAATATGCTTAAACATTATATTAATTCAAGAAGTCTGCTAAAATAGATAATTATATATAAAAGTTGGCACTTATGACAAATCATTTATGACAAGAATTTTTGAAAGTTAAGAATTTGTGAGACACAATTTCATTTTGGTACAATTATATTTAGAGAAATTTTCTTTTCTTTAATTTGCTCACTAATCTGTAGTTCTATATTATCTCTAGGCCAACGATGGTAGGCTAGTGTTCCAGCAATGAAGGAGCAGTCAAAAAGCACTATGAAAAAATTTAGTATTTAATTTTTAAAGTATGCTAAGCATTCTAATTATCATTGTAGAACAATTACAACTGGGTTAAGATTCTTTTCATCTGTAGTATACATTAATATATATTTTTTTAAGTTTTGAAATAAAAATGGAGAGCCACAAACATCTTTTAAATATTAGGCCCTGTGAACTCTGCCCCTATTCAGGTACTGTATAGTATTTTACCATTCAGTGAGAAGTAAGAAAATACGAAGACGATTCATTACGTACTCAAGATTCTAGGCATATACCACATCCTAGAAAAAGTACTTATCCTAAAATAATAATATTCACGTTTTACTTATGAAAATGATCATTTTAATTTTTTTCTTTTACCTAAGAGCAATTATATTTAAAAAATTTGTCTGAATATATCAAAGATTAAACCCTAGTAGGTTCTTAAATTTCCATCATGTACTAAATTTTAATTTACCTAGTAAATCTTGACTGTGTTTTCATAATGACCTAATAAACAGCAGATATTTGAAGGAGTACACATTCCAGGAAAAAAAAAAAAAAAAAGAATTGAAGAAACTCTACTCTTCAGTGAGTATAATTAATGTCCTCAAGGAATCATTTTGTCCCCCAAATAAAGTAACTCATGTCATTTTTACATATAAAGCACACATTTTCTGTTTAAACTTCTTTTCAACTTCTTGTTGAATAATAAAATAGTATAAATTAATTGATTTGATATACATGCAATAATTATTAGAAAATAGTTACTGTATTTTCAATGTGGCTTGAAAGTCTTAGAATCCAAATGTAAAAAAAAAGGAGAAATTGATGTTTTTTCTTTTTAAGTTTCTGTACTAGTTTGCTAGTTTTGCCATATCAAAATGACACCAAAAGAGTGACTTAAAGAAAAGAACTTTATTGTCTCACAGCTCAGGAGGCTAGAAATCCAAAATCAAGGTTTTGGCAGGATAGGTTCCTTCTGAGGTCAGTTAGGGAAGGATCTGTTCCAGGCCTCTGTCCTTGGCTTGTAGACGACTGTCTTCTCCTTGTGTCTGTTCACATCATCTTCCCTCTATGCATGTCTGTCTGTGTCCAAATTCCTTTTTATAAGGACACCAATCATTTTGGATTAGGGCCCACCCTAATGACTTCATTTTAACTTGATTATATCTGTAAATAGCCTATCTCCAAATCAGGTCACATTCTAAAGTACTGGGGATTAGGACTCTAACATTATTTTAGGGAGTGGGAGGGACACATAACAGTTTCCTTTGCCTGAATACAATATATACCAAAATAGCCAAATATTTATACCATGTTCGTGTATATGTATGGTAAAACATAAGATCTATCATAACATTTATTTTAGATATTTTGATGTAATGGTGCATACACATATGCACACACAAAGACACATACTGTCATCTTATGTCATTAATTTATATGCTTGACTGGGTACATTAGTGTGATTAATTAAAGACTTGTCAAGAAAACATGGTTTATGAAAAGAATGAGCTAAATCATCTGGTGAAATAAATGCTGTTCAGAAGTTAAAAGTATTACTGAAATGAAGATTATATTAGGATAAGACAGGCTAATAGATTTCAGTGGAAAGCTTCCAGTTTTAGAAACCATATTATATTAAAAAATAGTCCTGTTAAATCTAAAATCTATTAGATTTATTACTGTAGGTGGTTTTTAAAAGTTTTACCACAATGAACTTGGCAACTATATAGACTGGAATTATTAGAAATATAAAACAGTATTATATCTGATCTCTTCAATTTATCTACATCATATGCCATTTGATTTTAGTAATAATATTTCAAAGATATTTCAGGCCAAGTCATTTTTTAATTAGTTTGTAATTCTTTGACTCATAAATCATAGAATTAAATAGTCTGCTCTATTTCTTTAGAGGTAAAAAGAAGCAGATATCTCTATAAGATGGGAAAATCTGAAGTTATTTTATTTGGAAGCATTATGAAAACAATATAATTTTTATTGCAATTGTAATATGCATGAGCTAAATAAAAATATGGTTTCAAATTGTTCATTGGTGTGCACACATATACACATATATTTACAAGAATTATACAATTTTCATTTCCCTTTTGCGTTCCTAATACTTGAATTAAAATATTACCACTTTTTAAATATACAACCTAAAACATTGATGTTATGAAAATGATTTGTTAGTAATATAAATATTTTAACTGTAATTAGGTTTTATATAGATTTAATTATTCCCTTTTCCCCTAATCAGTACATTCTCTTTTGTTTCTCTAAACTTCTAAGTGTAAGTCGAGACCTGTGAAATCTAAAAACAGTTGATTATAGGCATATCCTCCCTTACTCTTGAGCCATTGGGTCCAGGCCCGGGTATAAAATTGCGGCGTTATTTCCAGTAGCAGATGAGAACAACCGGGATCCCTGAAGCAGGGTACAGTAATCCTAGGTTATGTTCTTGGGTCTTAACATGGAGCTTGAGCTGCAGTCTTCTGTTTAACCCTAAATTCAAGAATCCATTTCCTACTATGCACTTGTATAGTACACCTGCCGAGAAATCTCTGCGTTAAATATAGGCATGAGGAAGCAATCAGAAAAATGCAGAATGTGAGACGTCCAACAGACAACTCATCTGGATGCTTTAAAACTCCAAGGTCATGAAAAATACAGAAATGTGCAACTGTTTTAGATTTAGAGAGAAAAATGGCAAAGTGAACTATTGTAATGCAAGAATCTGATTTGCATCCTT
Organism: Diceros bicornis minor; assembly: GCF_020826845.1. NCBI lineage: Eukaryota > Metazoa > Chordata > Mammalia > Perissodactyla > Rhinocerotidae > Diceros > Diceros bicornis. The sequence goes on from NC_080766.1 coordinate 21,304,462, forward strand.
GAATAAAAATTTAAAAATAAGACATTTTGTGGCAATTTGGAAATAAGGCTTATATAATTGATAATTTTATTAACTTAGTGTTAAATATGTTAATATTATTGTGGTATATTAAAAAAATATCATTTTCCATAGGCGATGCATGCTGAAGTATTTAAGGACGAAGGGTTAGAGTCTTTGACTTCCTTCAAATGGGTTAAGAAAACAAAAGAAACATACTTACAGATAAAGAGAGATGAAAAATGTGATAAACTATTAACAATTAATCCAAATCAAGGGATCACTGGAGTTTGTTGTACTATGTTTAAACTCTCCATCATTTTAAACATTTGAAAATACGACAACAATTCCATGGAGTGATCATGTTTACATATGAAAACTGAGACATTCCAGGTTTGCAAGAACTGAGATACAGAAACATAGACTTTATATACTTCATTTCTACTTCTTTATGAGCTTTGTACTTTAAAGTCAGATTTACCAATGACATAACACAGAATAATAAAAGTACAATTATTCTATAACAAGAAATTATCACTTTTTATTTCTTTGAAAAAAACGCTTAATATGTAGTTTTAAGAAAAACAATGTTTTTAATAAATACTTAATACTGATATATTTGCCTATTATTTTGATTTTGGTTCATTCTTTTACTTTATATTTTATTTTTTCTAGTCCTAGGAACTTTGAAAATATTTGTCAGTTTCAAATATTTACAAATCATAACCAAGGAACACAAATAGTTTGCTCCCATCCAGGCTTGAGAAACTTATAGACACTATTAGTACATTTTTTAATGAACTATTAAATAAATTCTGGGGTGAAATTAGAAAACTCTTAAAAGTTACCTAATCAAAATTCAACTAAATATTAGTTGAAATGACACATTTTACTAATGGTATTAAGTACTGGTGTTATTTTAACTTCATTATCCGTAATAATGCACACTAAGTAGTTAAGAACAAAAATATTTAATTGTATATTTGGTTATGTTTAACTAAGAAAATAGGTGGATAGATGTTGAAAATTTATACCAGTTGCTATACAACATCAATAAAATATTATATTCAGATTATAAAATTAAACATAGATATTGGAAGCTATGAAATCTTTTCAAAAAATTCCTCAAAATTTCTTAATTACATTTTCTCCATATGTACTCAAACATCGTACTGAGTTGGTTGGCAATTTAGCTTTACAATTATGGGTTTTAAAATGACATCTAGTTTGCACTGAAGTTCCAAGTGGATGAAGAGAAAATGGGAAAGAAATGAATGCTCACATTTTTAGGCCATCATGGTAATTCTATTTCAATTGCCATACTAATAACAGAAGTTAAATTCAACCTAAAATTTGGGACGGAGATGTTAAATATCATTTGGAAAATGGTACACAAAGACCATGTTTCTCTGTTTCTCTCTCATACACACACATGCACACACACCCTAGAATCTATGTAATTATTATAGCTCATAAAACATAAAGAAATGTAGTTGATGTAATTCTGTCAATTTTTGCACTTCAATTTGCAATATGTTTTCATTATATGAATACAGCAATATGAATACAGTATATCTCTTTCTAGCATATTTCAACATTTGTCTATAGAATTTATAATTTGATGATCTTGTATCCTATTTCAGAGCGTGCATATGCAAATTGAGTTGTTTTCCTTCATGCAACTTAGTATTCCTTAGTTCTTTCAAACATCAACAACAGAGTAGAAAAGTAAGTTTCTTTTCATACAATTTGTTACTACACCCTCTATTTACCCTAGTTGGCTTTTTGATTAAGTTTTTTCTATTTGCCACAATCTCAAAGAAGCCATAAATTTGAGAATTCTTGTGATTAGAGTACTAAGTGATACAGAACTATTTAAAGCACAGCCTGAAAGTATTCTGCATTCTTGAGCTGTCTATTTGAGGTTGGTGTAAATATTATTGAATAGCAGTCTCAGTTGCTTTGTAAAATTTGCTGTCTATAGATAGGGAAGCCAGCAGAATAATTATACATATGGAGACTTCATTATGCTTTATTTCAACTTCTGGTCAAGCAAATTCTCATAAAACCTCCATTAAAGCCTACATTCTTTTCCTTGATATCAGGCAAGGTTACAGAGTAGAATAAATTTTCTGAAAATCCAAGTTATGAGACTCAGTTTAGGAAGCAAATGATAAAGTAGAAAATTCCAGAGTAATGCAAGATGGCAAAGTTATTACATACTAATTGTCCATCTCATTAGAGAATAACTGATTGCTAAACAGTGAGTTATTGAGGATGAGATCAAATAAGAGAGATCACCAAGAATTCCCAAAGCAAGTGAAATTTGCGAAGGGTCTTGTTGAAGTAGTAAGATTTTTGCAAACCGAGATAAGCAAATGGATGCACCAGGTTGAGAAACAAATGAGCAAAGTCCAGAGAGTAGGCATGAGTATGATATAAAGAGAGAACAGTAAGATCTCTTCCTGAGAAAACTGGAGTGTCTTATTGTGTAGGAATATTGGAAATTATTATGAAAGATGTAATATGACATTAATATGAAAGGTGTACATATTTTATGAATGATGATGATCAGAAAGTGGCCTTTGCATAAATTAGTTAATTATTTGTAGCTTTCCCCACTAAACTGAGGTATCTTTGGAGATAAGTAACCTCTCTTTGCCTTCATATACCCAGAAAAAGCATCATGCCTGGAGCAAAATAAATCGTTAGTAAATAGCATGGAATAAACAAAGGAAAGGGTGAATGAAGAAATAAATGAAGAGGTGGGTAAATGTATAAAATAAAATACTTTAGCATATTTATTCTGGCAGCAGTAGGATTTTTCAATAATTCTGAAAACTGCCTAAATACATGAAAAGAATGTGAAAATTTAAACTATCCTTGGAAATTAGACATACATGACTCAACAACATCACAATTTCATAAAAGCCGTAAGAGATACAACATTGTCATTTCTAAACTTTTAGGTTTAGAGAGTGGGTAATAGAGTTCCAAATTTATTTTGGCATTTGGTTTTCTATTGTGGTTTAGCAGTCTATACAGTCATGCATCGCTTAATGATGGGATCCATTCTGAGAAATGTGTCTTTAGGTGATTTCGTTGTGTGAACATCACAGAGTGTACATTCACAAACCTAGATGGCATAGCCTACTACACACCTAGGCTATATGGTACTAATCTTATGGCACCCCAGTCATATATGTGGTCCCTCATTGACTGAAATGTTGTTATGCAGTACCTGATTGTACTTTATCTGTCTGTTTATTTTAGTGAGGAAGATTAGCCCTGAGCTAACATCTGTTGCCAATCCTCCTCTTTTTGCCGAGGAAAATTGGCCCTGGGCTAACATCCATGCCCATCTTCCTCTACTTTATATGTGGGACGCCTGCCACAGCATGGCTTGATAAGCAGTGCATAGGTCTGCACCCGGGATCCGAACCTGCAAACCCCAGGCCACTGAAGTGGAGTGTGAGCTTAACCACTATGCCATCAGGCCAGCCCGTACTTTATCTTTCTTAAAAGTACCATTTTGAGTAGATTCTTAAAACAAAATATTTAAGATATTACCAGTACTCTTTCTGATATTTGAAAATACTATGGCGTATAAAATCACAATGTAACAGAATGTTAAACCCAAACACCGAATAAAATAGCACTGGGAATTATACCATCACTGAATGCTTCTTTGTATTTTCTTTGTCCTTAAGGGGAGAAATGAAAACTGCATTCAGATTGCTTTATTTAAATCCAATTAGAATATAATTATAGTTTTAAGACATTGGGTTTGTTGTTAAAGAATCACAGAAAAGTAGTAAAAGAAAATAATAATCAGTTCCTTTATTGAACGCAAGATCTAAGTAACATGAAAGAAACATTACATAAAATTGTCTATTTTCTCTCAAACAAGCAAACAAAGTATAAGAAGCCTCCAATGATGAAGACGTAAAAAACAATGGATGATGCTATTTTCTATCGTTGTTTATGCTTAGTTTTTGAGGCTTGTTACACTAACTCGTTACAAAATGAGCCAAGCATCATATCTTTTATTGATTCTTCGTGAGCAAGAATATATAAATCAAATTTGCAATAAAGTAAATAATAACTGTTCAAATTTATACATATATAAGAGTGATGTTTAAAGAATTAGTTATGAGTGTGAACAATTAGGTACCTCTACACTGAAATTGGTGTGCTTTGAATCAATCTTTACTGTAATTTTCATTTTTCTATCTAAATAAAAATTAATTCAAATTTTTTGCTAAATGATTGCAGGATTTGACTGATGCATATGTGAGATTTCAGAATAGTTATATATTATATGCAATAATTGTGGAATTGAGGTATCAGTGTAGATTTGTGAATACACAAATACATGGCCCTCGTCTTAATTTTTTTGAATTCAACAAAATGTCTTTAATTAAATTTAATGTACATAATATGTTCTCTATGATACCATGGTAAAACATTTTTTCACTTTGAAGATTGAACAAATTACTTGAGATTGAATTTTGTAAGAAAATTTTTCTATATTATTATACATTTTCATGGATTAGAAGCTAAAATGTTTGTCACATTTTTAGTATATATCAAAGTTCTAAAATTAGTTTGATTTATGTTTAATCATATTTAAATTTTAATTTTTTTATTCTTAATAATAAACACACTTGTTTTTGTTAGTACCACTGAGTCAATTCTGACTCCTAGCGACCCTGTGTACAGCAGAGCTGAACCCTGCCTGGTCTTCCTGCACCATCGTCTCACCTTCTGGCTCTATATCAGACAATGCTCCACTGTTATGCATAGGGTTTTCATGGCCAATTTTTTCAGAAGTGGGTGGCCAGGTCCTTCCTTCTAGTCTGTCTTAGTCTGGAGCCTCTGCTGAATCCTGTCTACCGTGGGTGACCCTGCTGGTATATGAAATACTGGTGGCATAGCTTTCAGAATCACAGCAACATGCAGCCGCCACAGTATGACAATCGACAGATGGGTGGTGTGGTTCCCTCATCAGGAAATGAACCCAGGCCACCCCAGTGAGAGCGTCGAACCTTAACCACTAGACCACCAGGATGGGCAATAAACATAGTAGGTCAAGGGAAAGATGCTGATTGCTGAAAGCTATTTAAGCAGGTTCTAGTGGCTTAAATTATGGCACTTAAATTTCAAACGAGTTAAATGGAATGCTACTTCACATCCAGAGTACCAATACTAGATATTCTCAGCTACTGCTCTATACTCTAAAATTAATTGACGTCTTTAGTAAACAGAACTTTGAGAGGAACTTGTTTTGTATAAGAAAATTTTCTACAACAGGTTTTCTCCATCTATTGACTTTTGGGAATGGACAATCTTTGTTGTTGGGGGCTGTCCTGTGCATTGTAGGTTGTTTAGCATCATCCCTAGTCTTTACCTTTTATATACTAGTGTCACTTGCTCCTAGACCTAAGTTATGACAATCAAAAGTATGTCCAGACATTGTTAAATGTCCCTTGGAGAAAAAATCTTGCCAGATTTGAGAACCACTGTTAGAAAATACAGAGTTTTCTAAAAATAAAAGTGTTGGTATACTCTAAAGATCTCGTGATAGGCACAGAGTTCTCACAGATTTGGGCCCTTTTATCGTTAACTACTCAGTTAACACAGTTATCTATCCTGTAAGTACTATTAGTAAGAACTAATCTACTGAGAGATACACAATCACATCCAAACTAAGATTCTCATTTCTTTGATAATTTGTAACTCTCTGGCTAGTGGAAGTATGTTTCCACTTCATAAGCAATGTTTGACTTGAATGTTGAATAATATCTTACAGGCTCATAGAATGAGAGAAGTAATGATTTATAAATAGATATTGACAAAATGGCATTATAGACTTTTCAGCAGTAATTTTTATGAGCTTAGATCCTATTGCCATCTTTCTGATTTCGAGATTTCTTTCTGCTGTTTTCTTCAAAATTTTATAAATAGACGAATAATGAATTTCCAGAAGAAATCACTTTTATTTTTAACTAAATTATTTGAATAAAATTTATTTATTACCAATTATGTTCTAAGGTTATATGCCAGGTATCTGATATGTAGAAATGAATATCTATCTGTCATCTATTTATTGGTTTCTACTCAAAGCATACAGAAATGTTTTTTATAAATCTTTTGACCAAAAGTAGATTTTTACATGGAAATGAAATTGTAAAATCACCAAATAGTACTTTAAAGTGTGGTTGTTTGTAAGAAAAAGGGTCACTGTAAAATTTAATTAGATAACAATATACTTCCCTTTATAAAAATTTGAGGACTCTCAACATTCCAGCAGGGATAACCAATGGCTTTCATAAAAAGCAGATAAAAGCAAGTCTGAACCCTTAAACTGAAATACAAACTTTAATATGCAGTTTTTATAACTAAGAAAATATGACATCAAAATCTTCTTTAAATATAATATGATAGATAAAATTAAGTCACACATGGCTACATTTAGAAAAAGAGGAATAGTTTATCCCATATTTTCTTCTTTATTATTAGTTCAATGCCTTCATATGGTTAGGTACACATTATAACAATTATGAATGTAGAGATACTTTTCAGAAATATTTGTTATAGTGAATTAGGAACATATATCTATCCTACAACTCTTAGGCTGTAATTTCTAAGTGGAACAATACCTAATAAAACAGGATTTGGTAAACATTTTCTGTAAAGGACAAAGTTTGGGATATTTTAGGCTTTGCTAGCCATGCATCTGTGTTGCAACTACCCACCTCTGCCATTTTAGCAGAAAATCTGCCGTGGACAATACAAAAACAAACGGATGTGGCAACATTTCAACCAAAGTTTATAAAAACGGGCAGCAGGCTGGATTTGTCCAGTGGCTTGTACTTTATCCATCCTTGTCACAAATTCTTGTGCAGGTCTTAACTGAAACACATTTTTGCTGGTGTTTCAGTTAAACACCAGCAAATAGGGAAGACACTGCCCTTTCCTGGGTGATGAGTTAAGTCATTTCCTGTATCCTATATAATACGAAATGTACATATTCCAGTTAATTAATTAAATCGTATTATCATTTCTTTTAGAATATATCCAATTTATCATTATGAAACTCTTTTTTTTAGTGAAGTCTTTCGACTTGAACATAACTAAAAGCTGCATAAATATAAATATTTTCTTTTATACAATATATCATTTGTTATGGAAATGTGTACTGATTACTACCAGTTACAATTTAAAGTATAATTAGAAAATGTAGTATAAATACAAATGGCAATAAAAAATTTGGTTCGCCAAGGAGAATCCAAGTTGCTGAAAGCTCCGATACGTGTCGGCATCGCATGAATATGGAAATCGATGGCGCGTTTGCTGAGGGGGAAAGGTCTTTGGCACCAAGAGTTACAGCTTCTTCAGCGCTTGGGCGCAGAGAAACACATTTTCATAACGTACATCAGGAAAAAGTAAACTATTACCCATTGAGGACACCAAGAGTTTCCTTTAATATCGTCCTATTTTTCAATAACAAAAGGAAAACATTCATAAAAATCTTAATGTTTTTATATATCACATCATTTTTCTTCATCTCTTTGTAAACTTGAAATGCAAACGTTGGTTTGCTTTTTGCTTTTTCTAATCCACTAAGGAACAATTAAAAATATTATCTGTTTTATGTCTGGCTCGAACCTAGCGGCATATTGAAAAGAAACTTTGTATGTTACCAGAGCAAATAAATGGTAATCCTACTAAAAATTTGAAGGGCTGTGGGTGATAAGTAATGATCTTTTCCTGTTCCTCTGCTCACGCTGATTACTGCCTACACTCCACCATCGGTATCACACGCAACTCATCTTTCCTCTTTTCTTTCTAACTCATAGTCTTGTAGCTCTGAAAAATATCTACCTTGAAAAAGTTTTGAAACTTCTTAAATCAGTCTCCTCATCTTTTGCTGCCCGAAATGTCACTATTTTAAAAGGTTTACAAATAGAAGAGAGTAGAATTCATTCACATTTTCAACTCTCCCAACTCAACTAGAAAAATGAACACTTACTTTTTAAGATAAAACTCTATAGTTCTATCATTTAAAAAGTTCAATTTTCACAGTATGCAGTAATTTGTCAAATCATTTTTCCATGGTATTTGTATACAACACATCTTTTTTTCACCTTTTCCATAATATGTTGAAATTACTTGTGATTTTAGGGATCTTAGTTTTATTCTAATTACTTTTTTTCAGTATAGAACCGTCTAGCTATTGTGAAATTCAACAAATGTCTTATCACTCTCCCTTTAAAATATTGACTGAAATTCATCAAGTTTTACATTTTGTAAACATATGCTGTCCCATAGGCACATTATCCTTCAATAAATGTTTTAAAAATTTATCATGACAGTAGTTTAAGGCTAGCTCAAAATTATCCCCAAGAATATAGAGAGAATTGACACTGTTCATCATAAGTTGTACAGTTGTCCAAGTTTAACCCTTTTATAAGTGCTATAGATGGGCTACAGAGGTGTATCCCATCATTTACCATTGATGATTGTGCAGGTGTCAGTTAATATTTAATTAATATCACTCATAAAATTCAACGTATACCGAGGATATTACTGCTCATTTTACACAGTTGAGTTATTTATCTCAACATTTAAGTTTAAGAAATTCTGTAGCTGGCACATAAAGATCGCTTTCTGTAGTCTAAACAGAAGCTTTGATTGATTTGGTTCCTTTTGACTGAACAATTGAAGGGAGTTATTATAATTTTTCAAAATCAGGGACACAGATCCCAGATAAATACAGTGCACTTTATGTTGGCAGAGACCTTTTACCAACTAGAACAACTGACAACATGAGATGATAGCCACATGCACTACTTTATTATATCAAAAATACTTGTCTATAATAAAAAAGAAATATTCCAAAATCTTATGTCACCTTCATCCCCAGTGACACTGCCCAGAGGCAACAAATTTTAACGTTCTCAGTTTATTGGTTCATCTATCTATTCCCTGCATCACATTTATGTGATACATATCAACTCCATTTCTTGATTTGTCAATTTAAACAGATCCAATTAACTCTCTACTATGAAACAAAAGAATTATAAGTAAACCCTCTTTTCCCTCCTTAAACATCTCTGTAAGATTTTTCTTAATTTCTCCTATTAACTACTTGAGTCTTTTATATAAAATATTTATACTTCTTTCTCTTGTTAAATTACTGCAAGCAGTGTATCTTGGCTTCTTTTTAAGTAAGATGAAAAAATTTGCACTCGTAAACTTCTCTCAATGTCTACTATGCCCCTTTACTTTTCAAATACTTCCAGATTTTTTTCTTTGCTTTTACCTTGGTAAGGTGTATAACTTTCAGTTAAAAAGTGTAACACATTAGCCCCATGCTGTGTTTATAGGTTAAGTCAAGACATTACAAACAAGGAGAACATAAAATTATTATGAACATCCTCTGCATTACTGAAACAACTGGTGTGATTGGACCAGTAGGGAAGTAAAGATATTGTAATCCCTTGTCATTCAAATGTGCTCTTTGATGTAGATAGGAATAGTTTCCAAATGTCAAGGACAGATTCCCCTTCCTCCATTGTTACATTCCATATATTGTTAAAAATTAGTCTATATTCCAATTTGCTTTATATTTGCACCATAATTCTTGTACATTTTTTCCTGAAATTTCTAATTGTTTTTGTTGTTGTTGGCAGAACAGTCACATTATTGTATGTCATTATCATATTACTCATACCCAGTTTCTTAACAATATTATATTAGTTATGATGCAAGTTTAGCTGCTGTAACAATGATCAAAATAACAATTTATAAAGACAGCAATTTATTTCTAATTAATAGTCTACTTAATAATAGTCTAATTAATAGTCTACTCTTAAGAAAACAAAGGCAAATATGTCACCTCCATGTTTTAGAGACTCAGGTTCTTTTTGTCTTGATCCTCTTTCATCCTCACCATTAGATTTGCATCTTGCAATCTAAGAGACCTGTACCAGCTACTAGGATAATATTTACATTCTAGGAAGTGGGAGGGGAAGAGTGAGGAAGAGGAAGGTAGGGGCCTTGCCTTTCAAGTGTAGCACCAAGAAGGTGCACATATGATGTAGCTTCAATAATTGTGCTAACTATTGCAAGAGACTAAAGCTCTTCTCATCTGCAAAGTTTAAATAAAAATAGTACCTACCTCATATGGATGCTGCAAGAATTAAATGAGTTACCACTTATAAAGCACTGGGAATTGCACTTGACACAGTAAAATAATAAGCACAGTGAAATTCTTTAATACTATTATTTTCACTTCTTTTGTCATTTATTGGCCAGAAATTAATTATATGACTACAGTTTGTTTCAAGGAAGCTAATATAATTTTTGGCTTCATCATCATGTGCTGAGGAAAACTTCTATTATAATAAAAGAAAAAGAAAAGACATTAGGAGGGACAATAGCAATGTCTGTGACACATTAATTTAATCAAAAATGACAGGACATCTATTCTTTTCTTGACTTTATTTTTCTCTAGACTTGGAAGTCTTTGTTTTGATGTAGAGCCGTCTTTTCTTTATACTTCTGTATTATATCACCTTTTGTAGTCTTCTTTCTTGGATTTGTTTTCCATTTGATAGAATATATTCTTTTCGCCGGCCCAGTGGTGCAAGCAGTTAAGTGCGCGCTCCACCGCTGCGGCCTGGGGTTTGCCGGTTCGGATCCCAGGTGTGCACCGACGCACTGCTTGGCAAGCCATGCTGTGGCGGCATTCCATATAAATTGGAGGAAGATGGGCACAGATGTTAGCCCAGGGCCAGTCTTCCTCAGCCAAAAAAAAAAAAAAAAAGAGGAGGATGGCAGATGTTAGCACAGGGCTGACCTTCCTCACAAAAAAAAAAAAAAAAAGAATATATTCTTTTCTTTCTCCTGGTCTCTTTCTTCCTTTTGTCTGATAGGACTAGTAGTACATTGTCTTGGTCCATTCAGGCTGATATAACAAAATACTACAGACTAGGTAGCCTATAAACAACAGACATTTATTTCCCATAGTTCTGGAGCCTGGAAAGTCCAAGATCCAGGTGCCAGCATGTTCATGTTTTGGTGAGGGCCCTCTTCCTGGTTCATAGTTGGCACCTTCTCGCTGTATCTTCACATGGTGGAAGGAGCTAGGGATCTCTGTATCTCTTTTATGAAAACATTAATCCCATTCATTAGGGCTCTACCCTCATGACTTAAGCATCTCCCAAAGACCCCATATCTTAATACCATCTTTGGGCGTTAGGATTTCAACATATATATTTGCGGGGACACAAACATCCAGATCATAGCATACCTCAATTTTCTAGTTGCTTATATCTGCAAATATCTTTCTTTAGTTCTCACATTTTGAATAATTGCTTTGCAGGATATTGATTTTAGTTCAATATCATCTTTTCACCAACTTTTTTAAAGATGTCTTTCTAATGTTTTGTAAAATCTAGTCTTGCTGATGAAAACTTTGATAGAATACTTGAGTTTTACCTTTTGCAGATAAACTATAACTTTTTTTTTTTAAACATTTTATCTTTGGTATTCTAAATTTTCAGAAAAATATGTTAAAATGTCCATCACTTTTTATGATTCGTGCTGTTTAGAACTCAGTAGGATCTTTCAATCTGAAGATTTTTGCTTATTTTTTTTACTCTGGGAAATTTGTTATTGTTTCTTTGATTATTCTATTTTTCTTTTGTTCTCTCTTTCTGGATCATCTATTTAAAAATCTGCCAACTTCATAGGTATTCCTTCATATAACTTCATTTTTTAATTTTTTTTCAAATGTTGTCAAGTGATTTTTTTTTCCTTTCTCTCCCTTAATTTTACATAGTGAGAAATTTCTCAGTGTTTTTCTTCTAGATTTTCAACAAGATATTTTCCTGTAACAATCCTACTTTAACTTCCAAAAATGCTGTCATAGTCTCTGACTATCCTTTTCCTAGAGTTGACTTTTTATTTTAGAGATGTTATCTTTCATGAATTTGTCTAAAATACTAATTAAAATTATCTAATTTTATCTGTTCCCTGGATTATTTTAGATTCCTTTAAAATTGGTTATTTATCTTTTGTGTTGCTGAATTTCCTCATATGAATGAAATTCCTTGTTTGTCTTTTCACATTTAAAAATGAAAATTAATGGCTTGCTTATTCTAAGCTCTTTCATTGTGAAATTCCTCTGCCTATTTGGCCTCTCCTCTGAATGTACAGCTTGACTCTTACCTCTGTGAGACAAGCTAACTGATGGGTTTCACTTTGGGGTGTTTGGGTTGGGAACACAGATTCTTGCTGTCTCCACTTCCCACTCTGTGTTCCCCAAATAAACATGGCCTAACTCTAAAGTGCCCATTGCCACACTAGGAGTTCAATCGTGCCCAAGTTCTTTAGAAAGAAAGTACCTGCTTTAACCTTAGGCTAAAGTCACTGCTGCCACTCTTTCTGTTATTACTCAGAAATTTTATTAGCCCGTTCTCACTGATTAGATTTGCTGACTCCAAGATTGGAGTCTTTCCGGGGTTCAACAAGGAAGAAATAATTCCACCTTCACTGACTTCTCCAATTCCTGGTGCCTGTTGTGGCTAACTATGCTCTGGTGTATCATTCAATATTAACCCAATTGCCTTAGACCTTTCAGAAATGAGTCAAAATCACTGGTCCATTGTTGTCCCATTTCTCACAAAAGTCTAAGAACTGCTTTCGATTATTTTTGTACACTTTGGATTTTAGGGAGGGATAGAATATATGCACGTCTTCAGTTTTTCATATCAAACTGTAGAGACTATTTTAAATTTATGGAGATCTTCGATAGTGGTATAGGAATAAAAAGAGCATTATTCAATATCACAATGTGGATACAACCAATGGCACTGGAAACTGATGCTCCAGATTGTCTTTGAAATACAGTGGCAAAAAATCCTCCTGGGAAGGAAATTTATTTATCCAATGGGAATTCTTGTCAAAAATATTTATATTGTTTAACTGACCAAAATATAAAATTTTTTAAATCTTTGGAGAAGAATGGAATTAAATGTCAAGTCTTTTATTTGGTTCAAGAGATTACATAATTTAGTTGAAGTAGATGTGAGTCTTGTATGTTCTCAAGAGTTTAAAGTTCTCAAATAAATATCATGTACCTAGTAGGTGATAGCATTCATTGCTATAAAAAGCCTCAAATCAATCACATATACCCAGTAGGTGATAACATACATTGCTATGAAAAGAACAAAGTTAGGTAAGCTACAGAGTCAAAAAAACATGAGATTAGATTGAGGTTTTCTCCTGAGTAGCTGTGTAAACTTAAACCAGTTACTTAACCTCTTTGAATTTCTGTTTCTTCATCTAAAAAGAGAAGAACAAAATACTTTCCTTGAAGGATTTTTAAAAGGATGAGAAGGCGTGTTATATATAGTTGATATTTTATACACAATAGGTACTCAGGAATGTTGAAAACACTTGCAGCAATAAGAAAAGGTACTGAAAATACTAATTAGAATTATCTAAATTTTATCTGTTCCCTGGATGATCTCTAATTCCTCCAAGATCAGCTATTTATCTTGGTATTTATGTAATTTATATTATATATCATATAACTGCTAAAATTAATCTAAGTTGATAAAATAAGGTTAATTTACAGAAAAGTAATTGTGCATTGACAAAAATACATAAAGAACCGCATAAATTATTTTTAAAAAATGAAGACGAAACTAGTTCTCTCTGATAATACATGTAGGAATTTTAAAGGAAAGACCAACAAGGAAATCTCATAAGAAGTCTTAAATAAGGTCATTTATTATTTAAATGACTTTAGCAATTTCTCATGTTTGATCTTTACCCTTACAGAATCAAATAAATGATTTGTCAACATTGAGAATAAATTCTTTTTTAAGGGGAAAGCTTATATTAACCAAGCGTCTAAGAAAGTGCAAGAAATCCAGTATTATGTTAAAATGTCAATGTATTAATTTACAGTAAGAATAATTGCTAGAGGGATTAAAAATTATTTGAAGTGCATATCAATGGGAGGTTGTCTCTCTTAAGGTAAAACAAAACTGTAAAGAGAATCGCTATCAGCCACTTAAGTCATTTACAATGAGAAATCACTCTCAGTGACCCACTGGGATACTCTAAGATTTCAATGTCTCCATCAGTATGTCTCCACATTGTGAGTAACTTTGGATATAGGTCCTAAAGACTCAAATACTCATATCACTAAGTTTCTATCCCCCATAGGAGAAAGCTTGCATGATCATCAGCAAATTTGTCTATGTGTTTGTACTTTATTTTTTAAAAACTTTACAAACTCTATTTTGAAGGAAATTTTGTTTTTCAGGTCATATGAATATCAAATAGAGTAAATAATATTAAATATTTATAAATGGTAAGCACTTTAAATTGAATATCTCTCTAAAGAATATTTACATATCTCTATTCAAATCCATTAAGGATATGAAACAAAGTAACTTATTAATTTACTCTGTTGTTATTTACTGAATACCTTAGTGGCACACGCCATACCAGGTGTTCCAATTATAGCAGTAGCAAGACAGATTTAATACCTGATTCCATGGCAATCACAAACTAGTGACTATATATCAATCCAGAATCATAGCTTCTCAGTAATGTGGGAATCCTGATAAAGAGGCACAGTAAAGAGAAAACAAATGGGCATAAAGATATCAACAGTTCTCATGTTAAAGTATCCTTACTTCAAGGCATCTGGACCCTCTTCAATACTATTCTGGTTAAAGCTACCCTTTCACTAAAAGGTACACCCATCTGAAAAGGGTGCATCTCTCTAACACCTATGACTACTTTACAAAGTACTTTACAAAGTGGTTTATATTTAATCATTTCCTCCTTACAACATGCTATATCACTTTCTACTTATTTCAAATATGTACATAATGAAACTGAGCATTGAGGAGATGAAGTATCTTACCTAGTGTCACATAGCTCATTAATTGTGAAGCCAGAAGTTTATCCCAGTGTTGCAAGCTGAATTGTGTCCCCCTCAAATTCGTTTGTTGAAGTCCTGACCTCCAGTACCTTAGAATGTGACTGTATTTGGAGACACGGTCTTTAAAGAGGTAATTAAGTTAAAATGAGGTCATTAGAGTGAGCCTTAGTCCAATATGACTGGTGTCTTTATCAGAAGAGGAAATTAGGACACAGACACAGACAGAGGGAAGACCATATAAAGACAAAGGCAAAAGACAGCCATCTACAAGTCAAAGAGAGAGGCGTCAGAGTAAATACACTGCTGACACCTTGATCTTGGATTTCTAGCCTCCAAAATTGTGAGAAAATATATCTCTATTATTTAAGCAACCCAGTCTGTGGTGCAGTTATGGCAGTTGCAGCAAGCTAATATACCCAGATTGGACTGGTTGCTCATAAGCTCCTCCTAACCTGGGTGCTCATAACCTGCTCATAAGCAAAACTTATGGAAACTTACAAGGAATTTACAAGGAAACACAGATAATCTGCTAATTGTTAATCAATTATTTTCTCCACACAAAAAATGAATTAATCGTATGTGTTACAAATAAATACAAGTAGATACTGTGATGGTTAATTTTATGTGTCCACTTGACAGGGCTAAGGGGTGCCCAGATAGCTGATAAAACACTATTTCTGGGTGTGTTTGTGAAGGTGTTTGGAAAAGAGATTAGCATTTGAATCTGTAGACAGAGTGAAGAAGATTCCCTTCATCAATGTGGGAGGGCATCAGCCAATCCATTGAGGGCCTGAATGAAACCAAAAGGCACAGGAAGGGCGAATTTGCTCTTTGCTTGAACGAGGATGTCCATTTTCTCCTGCCCTCAGACCTCCTGTCTCCTGGTTCTCAAGCCTTCGGACTCAGATGGGGACTTAAACTATTGCACCCCATCCCCCATTCTCAGACGTTTGGACTGGAGCTGAATTACACCACCAGCTTTCCTGGTTCTCCCTTTTGCAGATGGCAGACCTTGGGACTTCTTGGTCTCCACAGTTGCAAGAACAAATTCCTATAGCAAGTCTCCTCTTGTATATATCTATCTATATATTCTGTTGCTTCTGGTTCTTTGGAGAACCCTGATGAATACAGATACCAATTCTCCTATCTTAGGTAGAGTTCTTAAATAAAAGTAAAATGAATAAAATGACACCAGCAATATAGGAAGTATTAACAGGAGTTATCATTTGGTCATGAGATAACATGATTTTGCTATCATCACCACGTTTTTTATGTTATCTAGTGTTTTTCAATTAAGATCTATTTCTTCTTAAAATGCATATTAAATATTGTCTTGAGTATTTAATTCAATAATTATTGAGTCCATTACAGGAAATGCATCTGCTAGATGCTTTGTGGAGAAAGTGGGAGTAAAATACACAGTCTGATAATGCACAATCATTGTAAATATATCGAATATGATTTGCTTCATTAAATCTTTTATGGTCACTTTTCTATTATTACTTATTTTTCTCATTAAGCACTGGTGGCAAATTATCCACCTTCATTACAATCAAAATTTCTTATCAGCAGAATTCCAGAATTTCCTTCTTGAAGTCTACTTCCAATTCAATGTGCGCAGGGATGGAGACACTTACTCAAGTCCTATTGCAAAGTTCAGGTGAACGGGAGAGTCTAACCATTTCATGTTGCTGTTGCCTCTGGTTCTGGACTGTTTCAAGGGCTGGCTAGTTAACCCTGCAGTGATGCTCTTGACATGTGCACTTCTGAGGGTGAGTTACTTGATGGTGTCCCATGTTTGAGCCCCAATGGTAATGCACTTTTAGTCGACATGCTCAGTTATTTGGGGTTTGCCTTGGGTGCACGGGTCAAGAAAAGCGTTGCAGGGCAGACATAAGTCGTGTCCTAAACAACCTCTATCCCTGAAGACTCAGACTATTATTCTGAGCCTAGGTAAAGCCCAAACTTTTCCATCTTTCCTGGTGACTATTCCTTTCCTGGTGACTATTAAGGGCTTTTTGCCCTTATGCGCACTGATAGACCACTTCTTTAGAGAGGAGTTCTGAAAACTCAGTGATATGTTCCAGGGCTTGCCTTTGCAATCTCAGAAAATTTTTAGCATACTCTTTCCCTTCTTTCCTCAGGGCACTGAGATGCCTTCTGGCCAAACAGACACATCAACAAAGAAGGGTCACTCAAGTCTTTCTTTACAGAGCACACGCTCTGCTCTAAATTGATGGTTGTTTTGAGTGACATCAGTGACACTAGCTTTATTGTAAGTAAATACTTTTGAATGAACAACCAACTTAATCTCTACCTTAACAGATATTCTGTTACAAGGAGATAAATAATTGGCCTAAGGTTAACTAATGGGAGTAAGCATATATTTAAGGCTCAGCCTTTTTTTTTCCCTCAACCTTCTTTATTCACCCTTTGTTCTTCTGTGTATAATTCTATATGCCTCTCCCATTTTATCATAATTTTCGTTATAATTGGGACTCTATGATTTATTCTTTCCCTACCAGTTCCTCTCTCATATCATAACAAAATAATATACAAAATTAGTGATAATTTTTTTATTGGTGTTACTTATATAATACAAGTGTTAATTATTAAAAAAAGAAGAAAAATTTAACTTCTATCCAACTAGTTAAAGGAAACTACCTTAAAACAGCTACATTTTCCTTGTCCCTTAATCCTATTTCTTCTCCCCTATGTCTCTATTTGTTTGCATATGTTTGTAGCAGGAAAAAAATGTTGATATATCTTCATTGCTTTCCTTTCTTCTCCTTTTCTTTATTACAGCATGCTCTTCATTGAATCAATAGATAAACAGAAATTCTGTCTTTTGAACAACAGCCCTCAGAGGAAGAAGTGGGAACAGATATATAGAGCAAGTGTCTGGGAAAAAGGGAGAAAAGGGGATGATTTGTGCATCCTAACAGCAGAGGCATTCCACACCCTACTTCTAGGCATCTATGTGGAGAAGGCAGCCAAACTCATGAAGAATAAAAACTACTATCTGGCTTTCACAAAAAAACAGAGCCTGAGGCAGAGACTCTATTTGCTAACAATTATTTGGCAGGGTACACTGCTAGGGCAATAAGAATGAAGGATAAAGGGAGTGAGATAGGGAAGGAAGGAAAGCAAATACAAAGTGATGCATCACCAAGCTGGTGACCGTTTAGCATCAAAATACTACTGGTTGCTGTAATACTTGGGGACATCTTCCAAGAGGAACTATTGCATTTCAAAGCAGCCCATTGCTGGTGAAGGAGAGCAAAGGAAGATTGAGCAATTAATCTGCTGTCTCTTTTCTGTCTTTTACCCCATTGTACTTCTGGGGTGTAACTCTGTTGGCCTTCATGGTCACACAGTTCTGGGTTATGTTTTCCAGCCCTTTTAAGCAGCCTTTAGGGAAAAGTAGAGCCATCACAGGTCCCATGCTTGTTGGTCTTTCCTTATCAGGGAGAGCAAGGTGAGGTGAGAGTGTTCTTGGATAGTGGTGGAGGCAACAGCAATGGCACCCTGAGGTTTAAGACTGTGAGTACAAGCTATCAAAAAAATGGATCCAGCAAGGAAGAAAGGCAAATGACCAAAGCCCAGAGCTATGGCTCATTTGGAGAGGATCCAAGAAGATTGGAAATAAGTTGTAGAGGAGGAGGAGATTTCCTCTACCCACTCTGGGTCCTTCTGGCTGGGCTATCAATTAAATTCACATGAGACAGAATAACAGGAGAAAAATCAAACAAAGCTTTATACATGTGTATATGGGAGAAACCCAGGAAAACTGGTAACTTGCCAAAACAGTGGAGGCTCTCATCTTAAATACCATCTTCAGCTAAAGACAAAGGAGGATGTTGGGGGTGGGGGTAGTCAGTTATGGGAAATTACCAGAAAAGCACAGTAAACAAGAGTAAAGTTATTATGCAGATTTAAGTTCTTGCCTTCTGCAAGATAAGAGATCCTAGAGATAAGGTCATCCCCCTTCTTCCTGGTACAGAGAAGGAGATACATTTAAAGATGGAGATTTCCCTTACAAGTGTAAATGTCTCTTACAAAGGGTAAATTCTACTTTTCAGAGTTTCTCCCATGTCTGTAGTTTTTAAAAGTAACCAGCCCAACCTAATCCTCATACCAAAGAGACACATTTTGTGGTGGTCAATTCTGACCCCCTACAAAGCTTTTCTACTAGCCTGGTAGTATAAGCGTTTAAGTGAGAAATTAATTATTACTTGTGTTTCCTGTTTTTCAATTTGCTACCTGCTATAGAAAAGGATCTTATCTGAGATTGTGCAAAACAAATCCACAATCAAGGACTAATAATAAAGGTGATAATTCATGCCCAATACATATTTATAGTGCTCATAATTTTGTTGCATAATTGATATGGAGACATGAAATAGACTCTCAAGAATCACAGCTTAGCAACATCAGAGGAACTCAATGAGACAGATTTTCAAAGTACTATAGAACACTGTTAAGATGAACCAAAAAAAAGAACAACCTGGGGGCATGGCAGAGGCAATAAAGAGAACATCAGTGAAGTTTTTTGTTTTGGAGGGAGTTTTTGATGAGATTTATTTCTCTGACATTCCAGAATACCTGGGAAAGAAATTGTGTGTGCAATTATCTTTAAGAAGCCTGTCTTACGTTCTAAATTTCTAAAAGAAACAAATACTCACAAAGAAAATAAGATATTTTATAGTTAAAAAAAGGTGTAAACTGATAGAGGACAATCTCATCTTTTGATCATTTCCAACATCTAAAGTTGGAGAAAATCTCAGAGATGGAGTTGTGGGCTTGTCTCTCAAATGAAAGAAGAGAGTCAGAGGCCACATCAATGTAGCTGGACATCTGGAGACATCATTGTATGTCAGCCCTCAACCATACATCAACTCTACTCCCATGCCCCACCCCCCGATTCTGCCTCTGGACTGTGTAAGTCTGCCAGATATGTGGCATGACCTTAGAGGGATTCATAAGAAGAACTGAAGTCAAGATTAATGTTGTAGTGTAAAATACAGAATTTAGAGATAGAAATGAAGTTGAATGAAAGAAAAATTAAATTAGAATTTTGCACAACTGAGTTTGTTGACTGACATTATCTTTCTCTCTCTATATATGTATATATACACACTAAGTATATACAAACAGAATTTTGACAACACATCACAAAAATATAAAGTCACGTCACATTTTTTAAACTTTGCTTTATTTAGTATACATTTACCGATATCATTAGTGATATAAAAAATACATTTAAGTACTGTATTAAGATATATAAATGTGCTATGATGAATTTATTTGTACTTCTGTTAGTGAATATCTTGTTATATAAACTCTGAGAAAACCTCTGATTACCCCCTAAAAAAAGCATTTATAGAAGAACTATTGCTTGTAAAATTTTTAAAGACTCTTGGAGTATTGGAAAATTTCCCTACAGAAAATCCATTCTAATTTACAATCACTCTAGCAGTGTGTTAGAGGTCTTGTTTTACTGTGACCCATCAGTGTAAGGAAAACAAGATATGGTGTTGTTATTAATCCCTATTAATTCTATTTTTTCATTACTAGTGATAGTGAACATGTCCTAACACACATAATGGTTATTTGTATTTCTTCTCTTTGAAATATCTTCTTATTCACTGAGAGTTTTTTTTTTTTTAAATTCTAGTGCATCCCTTTTACTTTCTGATTTTCAAATGTACTTCATAGCATAAAAGAAGGAGTTGATTTGGCCTAGTAATATCACAGTACACTATGTGGATTTGGAGCACAGACTTTGTGGTCAGTTCAGAAAGTTGTGCTTCCTAATTTACTGCTGATTAGTTCCATGAGTTTGGATAAGTTGCTTATCTTTAAACTTAGTTTCCTCATCTAGAAAAATGGAAATAACAAAAATATATACTTCCTAGTGTTGTGTGATTTAAATGACATAATATTTCCAAAATAATTAGTGTGTATTGACACATTATATATGTTGAACAGAGGTTAACGGATATAATTAGTGGAAGAACAGTTGACACTTCTGAACTTGTATTTCAATCTGAATGTCATGTTCCTAAAATAAAAAATAGCTAAATTAATATTTTTTAAAAATGGTATTGATGTGCCAAACCAAAATATGAACAATTTTGTTTTGAAATAACTTGTAAAATATATCATAATAAAGTTAATGAACTCACTCTTTGTCATAAGAAATGAGTGGTTTTGATGTTGCAGACTCATTAGATTAAGGAAGAAATTCCCTATTGTGACATTATAAAACCTTCTTTGAAGCTTTGAGCACATTATTTGATCTTATTGATTGTTGTTTTCCTTATTTCCTCGTGTTTGTAGTCTGTTGACTAAGAAAGTAAATAGGACTTTAAAAACATTCTAGGTTTTTTTTTTTTTTTTTTTTAAAGATTTTATTTATTTTATTTTTTCCCCCCAAAGCCCCAGTAGATAGTTGTATGTCATAGCTGCACATCCTTCTAGTTGCTGTATGTGGGACTCAGCCTCAGGATGGACGGAGAAGTGGTGCCTCGATGCGCACCCGGGATCCGAACCCGGGCAACCAGCATCGCAGCGCGCGCACTTAACCACCAAGCCACGGGGCCGGCCCAAAACATTCTAGGTTTTTAAAATATGTTTTACAAATACAGATGTGAAAATTGTATCCATTAGGCTGCACTTGAGGTAAGTAATAGAAATATTCAACAGATAATGAATATAAAAATGTCCTACCTTAAGCCACAGGGCATGTGTAATTGATTTAACAAGATGCCCAGAGGTGAGCTTTCCTGCTGTTGTTTTGGTGGCTCAACAATGTCATGAAGGACTCAGGCCTTTCATCCTGCTTCTCTGCCATCCTTAGAGACTTGCCTCTCATGATTGCAAGAGATCTGCAGCGATTCCAAGCTTTGGGTCTTCATTGAACAGCAGCCAAAGCAAGAAAGAAAGCAAAGGGAATTAAGATTCTTCTCTCCCTTTAAGTCTCTCTTTCACAAGAGAGAATATTGTTTCCCCATAATTCCTCCTGTTATTCTGTCTCTCACATTCATTTGCCAGTACTAGATCACACATCAATCTTTAGACTAACTAAGGAGAATGAATTTACCATAAGGGGTAAATTAAACCAATCCTAATCCATACCCTGGGGCCATCTACATTGCTTCTTGAACAAAGCTGAGCAACATAAGAAAAACAGGGGGCCCAACTCTCCGGTAAGTGTCTCTGTTCTATCTGCAGCATTTTAATTTATGGAGGTGAGTGAGTGACAGCACAGAGACATCAATTTCATTGAAAGAAGAATGTATTACATTTACTGAGAGAAGGCGTCATGTCATACCATGCAGGGCCACGCAGGGAAGAACCTGTCTTGGGCAGGAGACAGATGGAGGGAGGGGAAAATATGGCCCAGAGCCTTTATTATGTTTTCCATGGGAAAGCCCGGGCAGGGTAGGGAAATGGTATAGTATTGCTCCTTTGAACAATGTTGGTGGGTTTTCAGCTATATGGGTAGTCTTTAGGTGTCTGGTACACGGCCCTAGGTTGATTTAGGGCAGGAGAAATACTGGCTTGGTGTGTGAGTTGTATAAAGGAGGCGGTTGGGGGCATGGACTCAAGGTCCATTGGTTTGCACATGAAAGGCATCTTCCCAAACAAGTTGTTTATTGTCTTAAGAATTAAGTAGCCCTGGGAGGAACAGTCTCTCCCAGGTCAGGTAGATCCCTAAGATGTCAAAGCATCAGAAAGTAAAAGAAATAAGAAAACATGAGTAAGCAACCAAACATCACCAACAATTGTTAATGGTTGAAATGTATCAAATACATAGGCTAATCATATGTGTTTATTCATTTAATTCCCATACAAGCACTGTGATAAAAACCTCATTTTTATTTTGGCATTCATATAAGTTAAGTAACACGTTCAAAATCACACAGTTAATGATTGGTGGAGCTTGGATTTCAATTCATTCTGACTCCTGAGCTCAAGTTCCTAATGAGGACTCTTTTCATTATTTTCCAAGAGCTTTAATTCAGACACTTCAACTTTTAATTCAGACACTTCTAAAATCATAGAGGAAAACGGTAAACAATGATGTACATTAGCTCAATGATAGTTTACCAAAAAAACAACTCTTGGTCTTTTTAAAAGAAATTTTTGCACTGAAAATTTAGCTCTGAAGAAATGTGAAGGTGACACAATCAATATAGTTCAGGGAAGACAGTTTGAAGCACTAGAAATTAAGTGATTATTTCTTTGCCCCAACCTGGATGGAAAATCAGCTTTTAAAATATGAAGCATGTTTCAATGCCAAATGATGAATTTTTACTACTGACAATATATACTTTCTAATATATACTATGGTGAGAGGTATGAAGACTTTAAAATTACAGAAAAAATCATTACGGCTGGGTATTCATCTCTGAGGCTCTCTCTTGCTCCAGAGCGTTACTGAATGTCCTTTGCAGCAATAGCATGACCAGATCAGGCAGTACAGAAGCCTCAGGTGCTGAGATTTTCTACTTTTGAACCAGAACATGGCATATTTTTTTTTCTAACAATAAAGCGACTGATCCAGGGCATAGAAGCAGACTTTGCCTGATTTTCTTTTTCATACTCCCTGCGGGTATTAGCTTTGAAACTTACCTGGAGTCACGGAAGCTGTGTGCTGTAGTGGAAAGAACATGATCGTTGATGTCACCTTAAACTGCGTTTGAGGACCTGCTCCATTTCTTGACCTGGCGTCATTGGGACCGGTTATTCAATATAGCTGAACCTCTGTTTCCACAGCTGTAAAGTGCATGTGTACCGGGGGTGGAGGTAGGAAGAAGAACATCACTTAGGAGAAAATCGGGAGCATTAAAGAGTTAACGTATATAAACTAAGCGGCACGTAGCATGGACCCTATAAAATATCAACTTCCTGTTGGAATCTCTCTAGCACACCAGGTCACACTTCAAGCCTGAAGTCCTATCCCCTGTTGATCATCCTCTGAATTAACAAAACACTCTTTCATGTCCTCCTGAGAGTGTTCCTTCTCTTCTCCTCCTCTCCCCTGTCTTGTTTTCTATTTCATTCCCCCTGCAACTTGTTTATATGATTTCAAGCCTTCACTACCCCTTGGAAACTTCTAAAAAAATAAACACACAGATTGGATCTTCATGATTATTATTTCCCGAAGGATTTCTCAGTCTGTCAGGGCATTTTAGAAATTTACAGCTCCTGTCACAGGCAAGCTCTGCCCACTTGGTCGGTTTCTTCTCCCAGCCCCACCCCTCAGCTTCCCCAGCATCCTTTCTCTAGTCCTTCCTGCTGATGCAGCCTCCTGGACGAAGGCTGCCGGAATAATAATAATGAGCTCAGGTATTCACGTTCTCCATTGCTTATCTAAAGGTCATCTTGAGAACTTGGTTATCTAAGAAGTTTTTTTTTTTTTTTGTGAGGAAGATCGGCCCTGAGCGAACATCTGCCAATCCTCCTCTTTTTGCTGAGGAAGACTGGCCCTGGGCTGACATCGGTGCCCATCTTCCTCCACTTTATATGGGACGCCGCCACAGCATGGCTTGACAAGCGGCGCGTCCGTGCACACCCCGGATCCGAACCGGCAGACCCCGGGCCGCCGCAGCGGAGCGCACGCACTTAACTGCTTGCATTACCAGGCCAGCCCCTCTAAGAAGTTGTTTTAATGGTGTATTTAATAATTGCAAACCAATTCCATCTTATATATTGTAAATATTAATTCTGAAAATAAACATTAAGTTACAATAGATGTATACAACTTACAATGATTTCAGCAACTTAACACAATGAATGTGCATGTAACTATAAAGACTATGCAGGTAGATAGATAGATAAGAAATAGAGATAAAACGTTTTTTTCAGTATAAAGATCCTTATATCATGCTCATGATTAATTAAAACATATTTGATGACAATAATTTTTCAGGCATACTTCTCCAATTTTCTTAGTCTCATACAAGTGAATAATTATGAAGGCTGGCTCTTTGTCCTGAATAAGTGTTCAGAACTTTCAAATAATTCATTATCAAATTATATGATATATAGAGAAAAGTATACAAATCATAAATGTATAACTAGATGTATTTTCAAAAACTGAACACACCAGCATAACAAATTCACTGATCAAGAAACAAACTTGACCAGTGCGTGTGACGGCAATCAGTCAGACATATTGTGATTCACTATAGGGAACTGACCTTTCCCAACAGTAGGAGCCGATTAAACAGTCTCTGTAAGGCTCTTGTCTTCCTGTCTGATGTGCTTAAGTCCACAGGGCAAGTGGTCAGGAAGAGAAGATGGATACGAAGTGGGCGAGAGCTACGGCGGGCTGGAACCCACAACCGTGCCCAAGGATCAATGTTAATTCTCGCTGTCTCCCACCTTCCTGCTGCGGATGTCTTGCAGGGGAAGCTGACCCCCTTCCTCTCGGAAGCCAGCTCAGGGGTTGGGAAGCTGGAGAGGAACACGCGGGAGGGTGGAGCAATTGCAGGCCCAGCTGCTGCCCCACAGCAATCGGCTGAGTCAACAGATAAGCTATAATACTGGTGAGATGCAAAAACGCCTGCCTGAATTTCTGAGAGTGAAAAAACAAAAGAACTGCTGCTTCCCTTCTGACTCTACATACCTTTTGTGGTCCACCATAACCAGAAACACAGAGAGAAGGGAATTCTGAGAAACAGAGTTCAGCCCAGCTCAACTGACATTTCACAAAGCCACCACAACCAGTGTCCCCAAAGCACCCCTGGAGAATGCTTCTGTTCTCTACCCCACCCAAAGGCAATCTCTACCCTAACTTCTGATGCCGTAAATTAATATTGCCTATATTTGGATTTTATATACAGTGGTTCCCCCTTTTCTGTGGAAGATACGTTTTAAGACCCTCAGTGGACGGCTGAAACCACGGATAGTACCGAACTCTATATATACTATGTATGTTTTTTCCTATACATATATACCTATGATAAAGTTTAATTTATAAATTAGGCACAGTAAGAGATTAGCAACAATAATTAATAATAAAATAGAATAATTATAACAATATACTATAATAAAAGTTGCTATAGATCTTAGCAACCTCAGCATATGATTTTTTTCTTTCCTTATTAAGTCGAGAACTGTCACCTTTTCACTTGAAGGAAGCACTTTACGGCTTCTCTTTGGCATATCTGAATTGCCAGCATCACTACTCTTGCACTTTGGGGCCATCATTAAGTAAAATAAGGGTTACTTGAACACAAGCACTGCATGCCATACCGCGACAGTCGATCTGCTAACTGAGGCGGCTACTAAGTGACTGATGGGGTAGGTAGTGTATACAGCGTGGATACTCTGGACAAGGAGATGATTCATGTCCCAGGCGAGACAGAGTGGGATGGAGTGAGATTTCATCACGCTACTCAGAACGGCATGAAATTTAAAAATTATGAATTGCCTATTTCTGGAATTTTCCATTTAATATTTTTGGATCGTGGTTGACAGCAGGTAACTGAAACCACGCATAAGGGGGGACTACCATAAATGGAATCATGTGGTATAAACTCTCTTGTATCTAGTTTATTTACTCATTGTTACGTTTGTTAGATTCATACATATTATTGCCATTAGCTGCTGATAGTTCTTTCTCATTGCTGTGTAGAACTGCATTGTGTGAATATGTCACAGCTGATTTGTTCTTTCTACTGCTGATGGGTATTTGGGTAAGCTCCAGTTTGGGCCTAGAATAATGACTCTATTAACTTGTTTTTTTAGTGAGCATGTATATGCATTTCTGTTGAGTTAATACCTAGAAGAAAGAATGCAAGATCATGTGGTATGCACATACACATCTTTAGTAGATACTGCCAAATAATTTCCAAAAGTAGTGTACAAATACAAATTAGGGTCCATTGATCCATATTCTTGGCAAGATTTAGTGGTATCTGTCTTCTTCTTTGTAGCCATTTTCATGGATGTGTAATGGTGGTATATCCTTGCAGTTTTAATTTCTATTTTCATAATGATTACATTGGATATATTTTCGTATTTCATTCATCATTCTGATATTCTATTTTCTGAAATGCCTGTTCAAATATTTTGCCTTTTTCAGGGAAGGCATCTTGCTCTATCTTTCTCTTATGGATTTGAAGTTTTTTATATATACTTGAGATGTGACTCATTTGTTGAATATATATGTATAACACATATCTTCTACCATCTGGGTTGTCAACCTAGCCTCAATAAACATGCACGACTTTTTCATTTATATAACAAGAAGTTTTAAGTAAAATATGAGGTCAAACACTTAGACCATAATTAATAGGAAAGTAGTTCAAAATGCATTAATTGGATAATTAAAGAAAATATTTATTAATCTAGATAGACACATTTAAATTTACATGTACAAGAAATTAATATAGCTTGTATAATTACAATATACTTTATAAACAATCATTTGGAATACTTAAATGTGTCTAATATTATGGTTAAATGATAGCTTTAATATGCAGAGTAAAAGTATAGCCTTAAATTATTTAGAAAAAGTGGTAATGTTTTCAAAGAAAACTATTAAGTAACTTTATAAAATAAAAAATACCATTTTGAGTAGAGCATAGTTATAAAATACACGGTGTTACATGGTATTAGAATAAAAAATCACAGATGGAGCTAGGCTTTTACAACATAGATGAAGCCAGCCTAGGTTATTGATAGGGGAAACCAAAGTAACAGTTGTCTGCCTCCATTTATACAAGCTTTTACTTCTTTTCTTAATCATGAATTTTACAATCCTATTCTCTCTTTTCCCATTCTTTCGTCACCCTTCCTTCTAGTAGGTAAAAGTATCTTGGGATTTCTCCAGGCCTAAAGGAAAATCCATTACTTAAACAAGCTTCACCAGGCACTTAGTATAAAACTCGGTTAGCTTTAACACGGCAATTAGCCCAGGGCAGTTTCCTCCAATTCAGTGCCTATGAATATCGCCTATGAATATCGAGTGACTTAACCTCAGTATTCTGAAGGCACCAAGGCACTTTCACATTCCACCAATAAAATAAAGCTGACAGCTCATAAAGCCGTCTTTTGCTCTTTATAGTTAATTTTCCTATTTAAAAATGATCTCCATAATCGAATTGCCATTCCTTTGCATTCTCATTTAGTACTTGAAGACCGGAATGAGAATGTAGATTGTTTCTTATAGTTACTTTTCTATAGGTTGAGTGTTTTAAATGTGTTTTAAGCATGAATCTAATGCATTTCCTCAAGGATTTCATTCCTCTTTATTGTGGTTTATTGGTTTAGAATAAGAGAATTGCTTTAGAAAAAATTATCTTTCTAAAATAAAACAATAATATTAAAATGTCTTATCCACTTTGACACCAGTGGGGAAATGATACCAAAATTGTCCTTTTGGAGAAGGAGACCATATCCACCAACAAAACTTGTCTATCAATGTTCCCATTTGCATGATTAGGAAAACCCAAAGCGACTTGGATTACAAAATTTATTAAAAAGACTTCAATTGGATAAATTCAGCAATCTACCCAAGTTATGTAGAACCTAGTGGAGTCACTGCTGATTAAGCCAGAACTTAAAACTGCTGCCAGCTTAGGTTGCCACTTACATTCTTGAGTGCAATTTGAGTACATTGTTTGCTCCCCAAGGTATTGTTTGTCCAATGAAACTATCAACTGGTATATTCTACCTCCAAATATAGCTCAGTCTTAGAGTGCCACAAGACTTCAAAGAAGTAGCACCTTCCAAACCCCAAAGGATATTTGACCCCTCAGCACCACCCTGCCCAAACTCCTCAAGCCTACTCCAGTTCCCTCCCCCTTAGTTAGTGCATCCACATTCCCACTTGTCATAGCCAAAACAGCAAAGCAATCTTTAATGTATTGGGCAGAAGACAGCAATCTGCTTCCCATCATACCTAGGTAACTGTATTAGCATTGGAACACCTTTATTCACAGCTATATCTCCATCTGTTCAGTAACATCCATCCTGTGAGATTCAAAGGTAATAAATAAAAATTATTAATCATGAACAAAATGATAGCTCCAGCACGTTAAGTCATAAAGGGGAGCTGTTTCATAGCTGTTCTCCAGATTATCCAGATGTAGGCTTTAGGTAGAGCCTAACATGAACAAGAGTCTAATTTCCCCTCCCCAGTCAAGATAGGTCAGGTAGTCCCTTCCAGCGTCACCTGTTTGTTGGTTCTGTGTCTTAGATAAATGCATGAG
The DNA here is from genome assembly GCF_020826845.1 of Diceros bicornis minor. Lineage (NCBI taxonomy): Eukaryota > Metazoa > Chordata > Mammalia > Perissodactyla > Rhinocerotidae > Diceros > Diceros bicornis. The sequence goes on from NC_080766.1 coordinate 21,333,664, forward strand.
TATTGTTATTTTTCTTTTAGATACTCTTGTGAGTAAGAGCTACTACTTGTTTCCCTGGCATCATGATCCACTTGTGCGTCCTCTTTCCATTTTCCATCATATTCCTTCTATTTCACATTCTAATTATTTTAATCTGTACTTTTTTTCCCCCAGTGAGATACTTGGTTCAGATACATTCAGCAGGCAGTAACATTGCTCACACCAAGACTTTTTCCTTCACCCAGTTTTCATGGTGATGTCATAAAATTTGATAGGTAAAAATTACAAGAATATTCCTGACACTTGCTAATGGAGCCACTTCACAATTAGCCTTACTTTAGCAATATGGGGTAAGGTTAGATTCACTTCCAAGGTTCTATTTGTAATGCACGCAGTCAAATTTAATGATGTAGTTATAATGTTATATAAAGTGATGCCTCTGCCACCAGCACAAGAAAGTAAAGATCTTGCCCTGTAACAACCAGATAGAGGGAAAGGAAAGAAAAAAAGTAGTGAGACAAGAAAGATATGGATATGTGTTTTATCATATCCCACTCTATCATTCCCACCTCACAATTTTAGTAACAGCTCCAGTAAAGTCCCCCTAGAGCATCTCTCATATACAATCTGATACATACTTATTCTTTCAGGCATCTTTTAAAGCCCTTTTCCTCTTCTAAGTAACAGATGTTTTATTTACATATTCCAATTTTTAACAAAACACTGCTCCATTGGTGATAAGGAATGTGATATGTGCTTATATGACATTTTATGCCCAATTTTCTTGTTAGTGACAAGAAAGAACTGTCAATCTAGAATATACAACCTATAGGTAAAGACATTTTCAGAGATAAAAAACTGAATGATGTCATCTCCAGTAAATGACATAAGAACTGATTTAACAAAGTTGCATAGGCTAAAAAAAATATCAGATAGAAACCCAAGAATAAACACCAGAAAGAGTAAATAACTTAGCAAATATAAGTGATCTATATTCCTTATCAGTGGTTTCCAACCAAGGATAAGGGCAATTTTGTCTGCCTCCCCCTAGAGGACATTTGACAATGTGTGGAAACATTTTTTATTGTCACAGCTGGGGCAGGGAAGATGAGTGCTACTGACACCGAGTGAGTAGAGACTAGTGGTGATGCTAACCATCCTACAATGTATAAGATAGCTCTTCCCACCAACAAAGAATCATCTAGCCCAAAATATCCATAGTGCGGATGTTGAGAAACCCTGATCTATATAGATAATTAAGTTTCCTTAAAGACTATTAGTTGTTGAAAGCAAATAAATGTGCATTTTATAGCATTTGTAGAAGTAAAAAAATATAAAAATAAGAACACAAAAGATAGAAAGGCAATAAGTGATAGATTGTCATAAATGTCTTAAAATAATCATGAAGTAGTAGAATTCCTTTGAACATAGACCCAATATATTACACAGGCATATTAAAATCCCTAAAAGAATCATCAAAGAAATAATGCCAAAAGACTGAACTTTAAAAGTAATTAGAGGAGATAAAATAGAATAATAAACAATATTTGATTTAACTTAAAAAGGCAAGAGAGAAGTAATGAGGAAATAAAGAGCAAATGAGATACCTAGAAATCAAATAACAAGAAGTGAACTTAAATCAGTAGCTACACTGAATGTGAATAAACTAAAAACTCCAATTAAAAGGCAGACTTGCCAGACTTGATAAGAAAGTAAGGCTGTTTGTATTATTTATAGAAAAAAGAAGGAAAAATCACAATTGACTCCTCAAGACACAAACAGGTTGAGAATAAAATATTTACATGCAAAAACTATGTGTAAGAATACTGATATGGCCACACTAATTTTAGAGAAAATAGATCTCAAGACAAAAAAATTACTAGAGATAAAAAAGGGCATTTCATGATGCAAAAAGATAAATTGATCAAGAGAATACAAAAAAACTATATATGTATGTACCCAGTAACAAAGCTCCCAAATACATAAAGCAAAATTGACAGACTTTAACACTCCTTTTCTGCAATGAGTTGATCAACATAAAGTAGGTAAAGATATGGAAGATTTGAATAACACTATCAACCAATTTGACATAATGAACATATATAGAAGACTGCATCCAACAAAAATACAAATCCTTCTTAAGTGGGAGAACATTTGGGACATATGATGCAATAGAGGACTACAGAAAGAATGAGGATAAGGCTGTGTTATGAAAGTCTGGAAGTCACGAGAGTTTCAAATATTCTCTTGGTAATGATATATCTTTCAAATCTGTTGGAAGAATGAAGTTAAATTCTTAGAATCATATTAAAGAATTCACATCGGTGAAGCATGGCATAAAGTGAACTGATATAAATTAGTGAAGTGGATGGGAGAACATGTGTGAGATATTTAGAAAATATTTAGAAAAGTTGATGTGAATGTGTAATAATACATTAACAAAAGTTGACTTAAATGGTCTCTAACAGTGAGGATTGAGAAGTACCAAAAATTTATGGCAAAAGTGATCAGCACTATTTTTATGTTAAATGATGGCCGAAATCCATGATGACAGAAAAGATATGGTGGGATTTACCCAGCTTCTCAGATTGATATGACACGCATATTTAAAAACAACAAGAACTAGGGAACCATAAAAGTGGGTATACAAATCATGAATAAAAATGCACAAATTCATGAATTAGTGAATGAATGACTTTTGTATTTAAATCAAAATTTTGACTCTAGAATTTTATCATGCTTCTTTTTATTATCTCAGGCCTTTGAAAATAAAATCATTATATATTACTTTTGAATACTTTGCTTATTATGAAAGTAATTTTTTTTCTTAGTATATGGTCTTATAGGTGCTCAGTAAGCATTTGTTGATTGAATGACTGTGTTTTATCAATGTTTATATTAAAAATTTAGAATGGATAATTTTATTAGAGCCAACCATCATTAAAATAATTGTGATATTGCTAATTTAAGAAGATAGCATTTTATATATTTAATCAGTTTCTAACAAATGCATAAAATATTTGAAAAACACAAATAAATCAACTCTTTAAAAATATGTTTTTAAAAAAGGAATCATCATGGAGTGGTGATACTTGATTTTATTAATTTCATTATACCATGAAAAATTAAATTACAGTATCTGTGGAGTATTAAATTTTCCACTCTTTGATATCAGAGATAAATCAGATCTTAAAACTTAATTAGCGGCAATAAGATAAGATAATTTTTTGAGGTTAATTATTTTTTAATTAAAATGAAGATTTGAAGAAACAGTAAAGACAGAGCAAATTTCCTCATTGTTCTTTATTGACAACATATCTGTCAATAATAAAAAGAGATATTTTATCACACATTGTGCCATGCATAAATCTCCCCATGACTATTCTCTGTAACCCTTAGAATTATCACTTATACAAACTTGGCTTATGAACAGTTAACATCAGTAGGAAAGCAAACACATTCATGTCTAATATTGACGTGTATAAAGTATGTCAATTTTATGTCTATTTTATAGCATGCTTCCAAAAGATGTCTTTATCCAGTCATAGAAACAGGATAACAAACCTGGAAGAAACTTTAGAGATCTAATCCTTTCATGGTAATTTTTTAAGCAGAGAAAACTGAGTTTCTAGAGAAGATGAGTGACTTGCCCAAGGCCAGGAAGCTAATCGGGGGCAGAGCAGAGAATCACATGCAAATGTTAAAAAATGACTAACTTCTTTTGTGTTGGGCAAAGAGATGAGTAAATTTTCTGGGCGTGCATGACTGATTTTCAGTCTGGTAACTTTGTCCTAAAATTCAACAACATCGTCAGCACCAAGTTGTTACAGATTTCACATAGCATGTTCATCACAATTCATTAATAATTTCTTTCCATTATGAATTTAAAACATAATTAAACGTTGATAGTCATTATCAGGACTAAACACATGGTGTATGCGTTTCTGCTGGTCAAGTCAGCATCTGAGCTGTCCTGATCGTAAAAGGGGAAAGAACAAAGTGAGAGTTGACATTCATGTGCTGCTGAAAATATTACGTTATAGAGCTGGCTGGATATCTGCAAGTTACAGAACTAGAATTCTGCTTCTGAGTAGAAGCAGCAGCTGGCTGAGGACTGATGGACAAAGAGAATGATGAATGAAATCAGGGTTTGATGTGGCGCGAAATATGGGGAACAAATATTTTAGTTCTTTAGTGGAAGGCTTTATTTCCTTCCAGTTTTTCAAAGAGTAAAAAACTGCTTTGGAATGCTATGTACACTTTTCTGTCCCATCCGCTAAATTGCCTCCTTTACTCTTTTCTCATTTATTTCCTATGAGATTCAGCCCCACCTCGTAGTTCTTTGTACAGTGCCCAAGCAGGTGCATTTAGTTATTCTGAAAAGAAAATTTGTAAGAAATGGGAAAAAGATATCATTTCCTTTGCTGTTCTTGTTTTACTTGCAAAACACAAAGAAAATATTTGGTAAATGTTACTTAATTTACTCAAAATACATTTTTCTAAGAAATTGTATATAATCATTTTATACTTGTAATTGTGTGTAATTATTTTATGATACTTTTTAAGATACGTGGTAATGCAAAATGTATAGAGTTAGTGTCAAGATGCTTGCATTTGATTTGTACTTCAGGTCATTATCTTAGCTGGAAATTCAGATAAAGAAGTACTAGAAAATATGAGATCCCTAACTATTTGACATTCTATTATTTAACAATTTCTAACAAATCCTTCTGTAAAAGGAAAGTGTTCATTATGCGAAAGGGTACTAACAAATTTGTTTTATTTGTATCCATTTTCCTTGGACTTCAAAGGTTATTGTCAAAAATTTTAACTAATAGGGGCTGGCCCCATGTTGTAGTGGTTGTTTGGCATGTTCCATTTCTGCGGCCCAGGTTTGCAGGTTCAGATCCTGGGTGTGGATCTACACCACTCCTCAGCCACCCTGTGGCAGTGACCCACATATAAAGTGGAGGAAGATTGGCACAGATGTTAGCTCATGGCCAGCCTTCCTCAAGCAAAAAAAAAAAAAAAATGAATTAATAAATGGCATAAAGTAATCTGAAGGTATCAAAGATGATCACTGCTCTTACTTTAGAAAAACAGTTTGATTAGTCTATTTTAGGCTACATGATGTATTATCAGCCCTGTATTCCAAGAATTACAATCTGATTTTGACCACAATAAGACAAAATATCTTAGCAAAACAGAGGCCCCAGGTAAAGTGCAAGAAACATCACGTCCACATATATATCAACTCGTTCAAAGAGCAGTCACATCAGTAGGCCAGGACGTTGACAGTACTAAGCAAGTCATATTCAGAAAGGACATTAACATAGGGCTAAGTCAATGAAATGCAACTCACATCCCATTCAAATATTAAAATTTTATCAAGTATTGTTTTATCACCTGAAATATGGATGACTAGAAATATTTAATTATTCAGTGATCTGTATTTTAAAGGTATTTATTATACTGAGATTTAACTTTTGTTTCAAAGTGCCTCAAAATTTATAATCTAATATTGGAGCCATTATCCACCAAAAAAACCAGATCGATGGAAAGCTGCAAGTTAGATCTATTATTATTTCATCTACTTGCTCGGAAGTACTTGTAACCTTAAAACAAACATCTTTTATATCCATTCTTGGAAAAGTTTTCTAAAATTTATGTTTGTTTGTTTTATTATGTCAAAATTTCATGAATGTTCCAGAAACAACTATAGATATAGATAAGAAATAATGTAATATTTTGTAAGTAAAAGAAAGAAAATAACACTACACTAGTTTGAATGTATCTACAGATGGATGGCAAACCAAAGGGAAGTGAGTGTCCTCAGGAAAATCCCACATGATGAAAATTAAAGCATTTCAGGAATCCTTGACAGTGTTGTGTATACATAAATATTATCTCTTAGTGCAAACACGACACCAACACCTTACCAGAAGGAGGCAGGGAGTTCTGGCCTACTAATTTACCCAATGATTACCCTATTTTTAACATTCTCTGTTCCTTTAAGAAAGAAAAATGTTTTAAATGGTAGGAGTTTGGAGGGTCAGGCTACATTTGAAAAGGTGGTGAAGTGGGTATTTTCTTCATAGATCTTTCGTAACAAATGTAAATGTAGGTTTGCTGTTAGTTTTATGCATACATACAATTGTGTTATAGACATTGTGTTTTCTTGTACAAAAATATGTTGCCAGTCTTTCTAACTTGATAAGTCTGTTAACAAGGAAAGACATTTGTTTTCATTGTCAGCCTCCACTTTTCCTATTGCACAAAAGATGGATGACTTATGTGAATAAGAGTTACAGTGGAAAGTTTTCAACTGGCATTATATGGAAATAGCAAATTATTAGATCTGGGAATGTTTCTAAAAGGCAGGTCAATTTCATCATGACCAAGTAGACACAAAGACTTCTTGTAAACGATATTTTTTAATTGGAACTTGTATTATCAATTCTACTGCACATAAATTTTCTTTAATTCAACTTGCAAGAATATACAGCACTTAGCAAGATATACAGCAACTTGCAAGATATACAGCACTTAGCATAGTGCATATATATTGTATGTGTTCAATAAATATATTATAAATGAAAGAAAAATTAATTTTTGATATTTTCTTTATTAATTTTCTAAATTTTGGGGAATTAAATATATATGTCATATAAAAAATAACGTTCTGTTTCTTTGTATGATACAAGCATGCTGTTCTCGGGTTTAATTTGCTTTCAGCCATGATTTCCTGAAAATGTAATTTGAGATGTGGTGCTCCATCAAACTCATTATTATGTTTATGAGTACTCAATAGACCTTACCTTTTAAAGGAAAATAAACACATAGACTTTTTTAAAAAACACCAAATGTGTATGTGTGTGCATATATGTATAAATATATATATAGTATACATAAATATATATGTATAAATCAACATGTTAGCCTTTGTTCCTCTTAAGATATTCAAGAATCTAATCAAGAAGTTTGAAGGCCAACATGGAGATTTTTGTTAATGTGAGAAGTTTTGGTTTTTTGTTTTTTCTTTAGCTAAGCATTTATTCAGCAACAAGCAAGTTCATGTTGAATACCAGCAAGATGAATTGCCTAAAATTCAGATAGCAGCATTTTCAATATGGCATGTTGTAGTAATATTAAGCATTTGAGATTGGAACCACAGAGTTGAATTTCACTTTATATCCACATTCCAATCTAACTAGTGATAATTATGAAACCCAGTGTCTAGAATTAGAAAGAATGTTTACTCAGTTACTCTACACCATGTATATATACATACATATGTGTGTGAGTATGTGCATATCAAACTCCATCAGAAATTGGATTTCTCGTATTTCATGATTTTTAGAGAGTATACATCTTAAAAATTAAAAATAACTGCAACGTTGGCTAACAAGTGGAAGCATTAAGAATAAATAAGCTCAACTAATAATTCCAGGAAACATAAAATGGCAAACGGAAATATATACAACATTGTACACAAAAAGAACATATACTTTGAGGACAAATAGATCTGAGTTAGAGTTCTGATTCTGAAGTGCACAAATATGTGATTATGTGTGAGTTACTTAACGTCCTGGAGTCTCAGTTTCCTTATTTAAAAAATATGGATTGTATGGGGCTGGCCTGGTGGCGCAAGTTGTTAAGTGCACGTGCTCCCCTGCGACGGCCGGGGGTTCGCCGGTTCGGATCCCTGGCGCACACTGACACACTGCTTGTCAAGCCATGCAGTGGCTGCATCTCATATAAAGTAGAGGAAGATGGGCATGGATGTTAGCCCAGGCCCAGTCTTCCTCAGCAAAAAAAAGAGGAGGATTGGCAGATGTTAGCTCAGGGCCGATCTTCCTCACAAAAAAAATAAATAAAAAAAATATAGATTGTGAAAGCCTCTTTCAGGGTTGTTGAAAGAACGTAAATCATAGATGATAGACTAGATAGATATGGATATTTATATTCATTGCCCTTCACTGAGAATTCAGAACATAATAAGTGTTTATTACATGGCTGCCACAGTTATTACTACTAAATTTCTTAGTTTTGTTCTTTAGAATTAAGTCATTAACTAGTATTCATTGTGAAACATTTGCTAAATATCTACTACATTTGCCAGAGAATCAGCTTGTTACTACAGCTATAAAATCCATAGGTTGTGAGGCTCAAACTCCAACTGCTCCCAATTCAGTTTATCTACAACACTTGACTAATGTGTTCTATTAATTGAATATTCTAATTGAGAGAACATCTGTAGCACACTTATAATTTCAATTTTAAATAATTAAAATGCAAATATATTGCATTCCCAAATAAATATATCATTTCATCTCTCTATGAGTATTTATAAGATATTGGATTATGATTGTGGACTTCTATTTTTCATTTTGTCCTGAAAATGAACAATGGGACATTGATGAATGTCTTTTGACCTAGAAATACCTTCTACAAGTTGCTATTTGAATAAGTCACTGTTATTAACTGTTTGAAGTGTCATTGGCTCTTTCTATTGGATGTTTGAGCTTTTCTAATTAATGAGAAAGGATCCAATGTTGCCAAATGAGATAACTCAATCAATTATAAAATTTCAATTAAAAAGTGGTTTTCATTTTGTTTTAATTTCCTTTCAAATTACTTCTGAGTTATAATTTTCTTTTCTTCTATAATTTGTTCAAGTAGCTTTTGTCAAACACTCATCTAATTATAGTAATCAATCATCAAACTTTAATAGAAGAAATTACACAGTTATGTCTTGGAATGACAGTTTTTATGTCGGATTAATTATTTTTATATGCATTGTGTATGCATACTTTAATAATAATAAGAGAAATTGGAAAATTTTAATTTATATGCACTGATTTTAGATTCCAGAGTTCCTATGAATTGTGATTGACATTTAAATCTAGAGTCTACCACATGGAATGCTCAATAATTTAGAAAAAATACATTTTTTTTTTTAAAGATTTTATTTATTTATTTTTCCCCCCAAAGCCCCAGTAGATAGTTGTATGTCATAGCTGCACATCCTTCTAGTTGCTGTATGTGGGACTCGGCCTCAGCATGGACGGAGAAGTGGTGCCTGGAGAAGTGGTGCCTCGGTGCGCGCCCGGGATCCGAACCCGGGCCACCAGCATCGGAGCGTGTGCACTTAACCACCAAGCCACGGGGCCGGCCCAGAAAAAATACATTTATTTTTAGTTTTTTTTTGTAAAACCTCTATCCTTAGGATAGATAGGAAAACTCAATAATAAGAACTATAAATCTTCCTTTTATACCTATTCATTAAAAACAGGCAGTTTATCCCTATTTATTAGTTATCATAGGTATTGTGGTTAGTTGTGTTTTTAGTTTTATTCTTTTCTGAATCTCAAAAATGATACATGGATTTCCAGTTACAGTCTCATGAATGAAACAAAATAAAGTGAAACGAAAAAATGACCAACTGCAAACCAACAAGTTTAATGTGGATAAAGTAAAAAGCTACGGCAAGAGGACAAAAAAGAAAGAAATCCTCAATGTCTGTAACAAAAGACTGCTAACATGCATGACACTAAAATGCCATGATCTAGTGCCGAGTTGAAAATCTTCCAAGTATTCATTACTATCCTCAAATCTATTGCTAACATCTGGGAGCATTTTTTAATTTCTTTTTCCTATCTTGATAATTGGGGAGAAGAGGCAACTGCTGTAAAGAGACAGGCAGTGCAAGTAAATATTTGGCATGGACTCTGTGAAAAGAGCAACAACAACAGGGCTTCATATAGATTGGAAAAATCTGAAGCCAGAGGAAAGGGATTCAAATCACTTTCTAGTGTCTGGAAAAAAATGTTTTGTGCAGGGAATTTAACAAATGACTAGAGAAAGAACAGACACAAAATAAAGATTGACAAAAATTTATTTGAGTTACTCACCACCCTCAGGCTACAGAAAAGTGAATAGAAATATCAAACTGTAACTAAAAGAATCAAATTGCATTATATACGGTGGAATGCGGGTAAAGGAAAATTAATTCAATAATAATAGACAATCTGGTAAAATTTGATGATGTCAAGCATAATAAAGGTTTTAAAAATACAGAGCAAATATGAAATTTAAAGATCACCGCACATATAAAAAGAATGTAAAGAATCTAGTCTAGGGGGAAAAGGAAGATAATAAAGTTCTTTGTAAATACATTAAACCTGGAAACTTTTTAAATTAAACAAAAATTCAATTAAATAAAAGTCGAAGATTAGATAATGAACAATTGATGGACATGAAAGAGATATTGGTAATTTTAGAAAACAAATTGAGAACCCAAACACTATCACTACATGAAGTTAAATAAGTGAGAATGAAAGGCTTAAGATAATCTCAATAAATTTAAAGGAAAAATAAAAGTGGGAAGAACTCAACAAATAGAAAAGTATGCTAAGGTTTAACATATGAAATTTCCTGGAATGATAAGAACTGCAGGTGTAGCTGAAAATAACATTCAACATTTATATACATGGTAGATAGATAGACCATAGATTTTAGATAGATAGATAGATAGATGATAGAGAACTTTCAACAGCAAGACTTGTCATGTAGAGCTCAAATATGAAGTTTTTAATAATGCAGATCAAGAAAGGAAGATTTTATGTGGGTTGATGGTTCATAGAGGCAGAAATAAGCATGGCCTCAGATTTCTTATTAGCAGCTTTCAAAGTCCCAAGATAACAGAACAATGCCCACAAAATTCTGAGGGAGGAAAAAAACCAAACATGAAACAAGAATATTACTCTCAATTAATGTTTAAATAATTAAATAACAAGCAAACATCCTCAAGTGCAGAAAAACTCAAACATGGCGAGAGGGGACTATTGGACAAGACTTAACTAATTAGGAGAGGTTTTAAAATTTGGAATTCTCTGAGTTTCCCTTCCAAAAATTATGTATCAGTATATTACTTATCCATTGTTGCATAACAAATTACTCCACAGTTTAATAGCTTAAAAATATTACATATGCGTGTTCTCACAATTCCTGTTATGTCAAGAAATTGGATATGGCTGATCTGGGTCCTTTGCTTCAGGGTTTCTCACAGGCTGAAATCAAGGTATTGGCCAGAGTTGTTGTCTTCTCAATCCTTGGCTGGGGATGGATCCATGTCCAAGCTCGCTGACATGGTTTTGGCAAGATTCAATTCCTCATGGATTGTTGGACCAAGGTCCTCAGTTCCTTACTGGCTGTTTGCTGGAGTCCATCTTCAATTCCCTACCACATGTGCCTCCCCAACACGGCAGCTTGCTTCACCAGAGTGGCCAAGCATAGAGAGTGTAAGAGAGAGTGCCAGCAAGAGAGAAAGTGTACCAGTGTGAGAGAAGTCACAGTCTTTTATAACCTAACCTCAGAAGTTACATCCTGTCCTTTTTATGTATTCTATTTGTTTAGAGCAACCCACCCACAAAGTGAGGATATTAACTCAAAGAAGAGAATACCATAAGTTGTAAATCACTGGGAGATTTTTTGTTTTTTGAGGAAGATTGGCCCTGAGCTAACATCTGTTGCCAATCTTCCTCCTTTTTTTTCTCCCCAAAGCCCCAGTAGATAGTAGTATGTCATAGTTGTACATCCTTCTAGTTGCTCTTTGTGGGACGCCGCCTCAGCATGGTTTGATGAGCCGTGCATAGGTCTGCGCCCAGGATCCAAACCGCGAACCCTGTGTTGCAGAAGTGGAACATGCGAACTTAATCACTAGGCCACCAGGCCGGCCCCTGGGAGATATTTTATAAGCAGCTTCCCACAATGTTTGTTTCAGGTTAAGCAGTCCGTTGAGAACTATTAAAAATGCTTGTTAAAATATTAAAAACAAAAATCTCTTTGACGACATTGGAGAATTTTCAAGGAATCAAAGAATCATAGGACTAAGATTCCAAAGGGAAGAGGATGTTCCAGAGAGTGGAGCTCAATATTTGGCACCATTTTTATCCTCAAGTTATTTCTCTACTCAAGAGGGGCAGCTGAGAAAACAAGAAAGAGCAGAGATTTTAGCCAACTGAAAGAGTTGGGGTAAAAATATTGGATTTTAGGTACTACCTAGGAGGAAGGCCCTGTTACATATCCCAGGCTTTTAGTTTGAACACACAGAACTATATCCTAGGAGTAAGAGAAAACCACAAGTAAGAATGACTTAATGTTATAAAATTATAGGACTTTTAATGGTATAGTAATTCAAGTGAAATAGAAGTTTTAAAAGAAAAGTAAAAGCAAACTTGCAAGATGAAAATATAATTGAAAAAAACAGGTAAAAGCATTTTGATTACAGCACAGGTTACTTTTCTTCAGTCAAATATTTAACTGCCATGAAGAAGGCCTTTAACTTATTCTAAAAATTATATGCTGAAATATAAGTCAAATCAATCACCTAAGAAATATAATATAAAAATATAATTAGAATGTAATGCTTCATACAAAAAGAAATTTCTTAATTATAGTGAAAACTGCAACACAATTCTAATAAACCAAAAAACATACATCATCATTGAAGTTCACTATGACAGTTCACTTGAATATTTCACAGTAAATTTCTGTTTAAATAATTTTCTTCCATAAAGTTCTAATCTTTCTTTGAATTCTGCTTTGTATATTTATATAGTTATGCTTAAATATTTGAATTGTAAATGCTTCAATGTGTAGACCTGTTTATATTTCATGCATAAACAAAGTGGAAACACATTATAAAATATGTAATTATGTTATAATATCTTCATAAAATACATCTGACATATCCAAAGAATGAGACAGGGTATATTATTCAGTGTGCCACTAAACACTTGATGTAATTCAAAACTATCTGAAAATTACAAAATTAAACCTGCAATTATGCCATTCAGAGCCATTCAACATTCATCTTATCATCTACACTGATGGGAGAGAAGAGGGATAAGTTCTGTTCAAATGAAAACCAGTTTCTTAATTTTGTCATTAAAGCTAAATTCTCATTGATGTCTCATAAATATTTCTGAATTACCAGTTTACATTTCTTCCACTTATAATAAGTCGTGTATATAAAATTTGCACAGAGACAGACCTAATGGCCTAGTGGTTAAAGTTCAGTGCTGTCACCTCTTCAGCAGCCTGGGTTCATTTCCCAGTCACAGAACTACACCACCTATCTGTCAGTTGCCATGCTATGGCAGGGGCTCACATGGAAGAGCTGGAAGGACTTACAACTAGGATATACAACCATGTACTGCGGCTTTGGGGAGAATTGAAAAAAAAAGAGGAAGATTGGCAACAGATGTTAGCTCAGGGCGGATGCTTCCCTGAAAAAAAAAAAAAAGAATCAGGCTCCATTAAAAAAAAAAAAAGTTTGCATATATGAGAAACAGCCTAGTGGCAAACATCTATCCATTTTCACAAGAAGTCCAGTCTTCTCCCATTACCTTCTCCAGTGATTTCTTGGATTCTAGAAAGGATGCTTGTCTATTTCACATATTATCCTTATTGATTCACATCAGCTGAGCTTCAGTGTACTCCACACTAGAGCTATTCCTATCTTCTACTGATCACTTCTTGTTATGTTTTAAATTCTCAAGTCTGCACCATTTACCTTCATGATGCTTTTCTCCAAGGCTGGATATAAACTACCTCTTTCCATCTCTTAATTCCTGAAAACTCAGCCAGCACTGGATTGTAATTTAAAAACAGAAGAACAAACAGCCAAAAAAAAATTAGGAATAAATGATAAATTGTCATCTTAAGGGAATAAAAAGTAGTTATTTTTAGAACTATCGACTCATAACTGATATCAGAACCCCTTGCTGAACTCCACGTTGTGAAGGACCCATTGATCCCCACAAAGCAACATGGTCTGAGCCCACCTGCCTTTTATCTTCAGGGACAGGAGAAAATCCCTTTCTCCTTCAGCCCAAAGTCTGCTACCTTCCTCCCTCTGAAATCTTGAATCTTTGGTGAAAGGAATGTCCATTTTCTCAGGTAAAATCAAACTCCACTCTCCCCTATCCTTGCTACCTCAGAATAAGTCTGGTTTCTGTGTATCAGATGTAACAATTCCCTAGACTGCAAGGCATCTTCCACAAGCTAGAACCCACAATCTAATCCCACACTCCTCTCATGCTCTACTGCAGTGTTTCCTTTCATGGCGTGGGGAGAAAAATTCAGGCTTGCATTCCCTTCTCACATTGTGTGAACTCTCAATTTCCTGTGAGCAAGGTCTTCTACAATAACACAAATCCTTCCCGATAAATATCATGCTCAGTAATGTACCAGTCTACGTCCTCAATCGGGAGCAACTGGCGAAAAAAATCAACCACATTTTTCTCTAACTCACAAAGGAAGGAAGTAGTTTTGACAATATATCTAATTTAAAATGAAAACAGATGAGATCAGGTGCGTGCAGGGTGATATGGCCATGGACTAAAAACAAATACCTTCTGATCAATACTGTAATTTTTTGACCTACATTAAATTCTCTTGGTCCTTAATGTCTGATGCAGATTGTGTAAGTAGGAGGGTGCCTCAGCAAACCACTGGGGCGTAATTGTCCAGGTATGTATTGGTAATTTTTTCCAAGAAAAGGCCAACCAGTATTAAATAACTTTGATTTAAGGAACACCAAATAAGGCAGAATATACACACTGTAAAACATGTAGCCTCATGAAACACTGAAAAGAAGAGTATTTGGGTTTGGTACTAAAGGGAAAGAGAAAATAAATTTTCCATTTACGGACCTGAGGTCCTGAACAAATCTATATCCACGTTCATTGGGTTTTTGGCTGAAAGAATCAAAATATCCCAATAATTCTACCAATACTAGTAGAACTTTTGTGAATAAGAATCCAGGAACTCCTTGAAATTTTTATCCTCAGAATGATTTAGGAACAAAGGTATCATTAAGTCAATAGCCCAATTGCCTGTGATCTCATTTTGAATAGGAACTCCTCAGGGACTTTAGGGAAGAGGTCATCAGTGGAGATTTAACATGGGAATTTTCTCTGCACAGTTGCACATTAGATTCCTTCCTACTAAATTAGCCCTTGTGTTGTCACAAAGGGAAAAGAATGTTCCTTAGGTAAAGATGTGAATGATGAACAGAGAGATAAGGAATGCTGGGAATTTTTGGAGATTCTCATAACTCCAACAATTTGTTGACTTCAAGGAAGAAGCTGTGACAGTGGGAAAGGGTTAATTTTAAATGTGCCAGAATCAGTCAAAATTTTCAAAATTGTCCTTTAATATTTAGAAAAAAAGTGCTCCTTGTGAGTTTAAGGGTAAAATGGGGAATTGAGTGCTTTCTTTCCACTCAGAGGACCTTCATTTTTCGTATTTTTTTTCCTTCAGTTTCTTGACTAATAGATGATAGCTGTTTTTTTCAATATCCTTTTAGCTTATATTCTCTCCAAGTATCTTTATCAAGAGGTTCCCTACTCTGATGTTCAAAGACTGGGGTAGGAACACCTGGTTATTTCATCTACAAGGCTATCAATTTATTTTGTGTCTTATTTTTTTTTTGTTCTGAAGTTTTTTCAAAATGTTCAGCCAGGGGTTGGAAATCCGGCCATGGGGCTGTTTTCCATTCCAGCGTTCGCTTGCCTATTAAATTCCCTATTGCTGCAAAGAGTCCATTCATAAAAAATAAGGGAAAGTAGATCATATCTGCTTCAGGGTCTTCTGGATGCCATCTACTCAGGCTATCCTTGAAGTGTCCAACGGGCCTACCCTTCATTAGCTTAGAACAGGGGTTTTTCCAACTATACCTGTGCCTTTTTTTGAAAACAAATTTTTACTGGAATAGAGTCATGCCCATTGATTTGTTTTGTCTATGTCTGCTTTCTCTCTACAACAGTGGAGTTATTAGTTGTAGCAAAGACCATATGGTCCACAAAGCCTTAATTATTTACTATCTGGCCCCTTATGGAAAAAGTTTGCTGACTGCTGATTTATAGAACTGAATTATAGACTAACCTAGTTTCACAGAAAAGAAGTCAGAGGTAGCCTCTAAAAAAACCTTGTCTACAACTTTCCTAAACTCCTCTGGTTTTTTTATACAATGCAGTGTGAGGTCTCTTAACACATGATCAGTTCTTCCTATTCATGTCTTTCCCATATAATTCTTTGCATCTGAGATCCCCACAGACATACACACTAATAGACATAGAACTGGGAGACCTCCTTTTATAGTCCCAGAACTATTCCAAATTTGTCTTTTTTAGGAGTTGGAAAGTCTCTCACAAGGGCTGTTAGTTGAGACCACAGCTTATAATAATTTCTGAGGGACTTTTCCTGTTCTGATGGAGTTTTGCTTCAACAGATAATTGAAATTTAAGGTTTTCTGGCCACCTAGGAAGGAATGGAACTAGGAAAAAATGAAAAGTAGAAGCAGAGGGAAATAAAGAGCATACGGTGGGGAAAGAGGAATAGTAAAATAATGGCTGTAAGTTTTTCACATTTTTTATTTGTTTTGGCTAATGAATCTCAAGAAAGCAATTTTGGAATCTGTGTTTTTTTGGAACCTTCTTCATACCAAGGTAAATACAAGAACAATTGGATATTTGGCCACCTTTTTGTTCTAAAATGCCTTTCAAATGGGAAAAAAAAATGTTCATATCAAAAAATTCCTCAAAGTAGTCACTAGGAACTTAAATTACCTGGTGAAAGACTTATATGCAAATGCGGGTTATAATGTGAATATATTTAATGAACCCAAGTCTAGTCAACAAGTGATGCACACTTAGACTGAATCAGACCTCTGCGAGTTTGGCAATGGTTGGCTCAAATTTTGTTTGTGACCTTACGTCTTGGGCTCCCAAACAAAGGGCTGGTTGTTTTAAATCTCAAACACAACAATCTGTGAATCCCAAAAGATGGAAAGTGTGTAGAAGAGATCTCTATCAGCATCAGACTGCCATCAACAAAATAAGACAAGACTGAAGAATGTTCTCATAAGCCTTTGATATCGGATTCAGAAAAAATGCTATAGGGATGCTGATCTGAGGAGACCCCTGAAAACACTCGCCCTCAGAGTGGTGTTGAAGATGGATTTCTTGTTGCCTGCACCCATCCTAATTCCTATAAACTTGTTCTTATAGATTCACAACAAAGTTGGTGAGGACAGACAAGCACAAAATGTAGGGTTGTTAGTTAATGAGGCAGGTTTCCACCAAGAATAAAACATTTCAAATTTGTTTAGATAATCAAAGAATTCTTTAAGAAGTATTCTTTATTCCTAAAAGTAGAAATGAACTTCACATTGGAGGAGCTCAACAAAAATAAATAGAGACTAGGGTCAATGCAAGACGCGCTCCCCTGCCTTGACTGGGGAGATCCCTGAGTGGTATGTTCAAAAAAACCCTTAGAGAAGTGTGGTGTTTCTGAGGTAAAGATCTCAGGCCATGATGACAGGGAGGTTTTCATTGGATCTCACTGGACGTTCAGATTGTTGATTGTTGACTCCCTGAAAAGAACCCCTCACCCCTGACCCCACAGAAAACAAAAAAATAAAAAACCTATTAGCCAAGGAAAGTCAACTTTATTACCAATTATAGTGAATGAAACCATTACCTTGACAGATTCTTAGTAGGATCTTGAAAAGGGGAGGTCAAACATGGGATATTCATAAAGTTTACAGGATCTTCTTTAAAGTGGGCCTTCCAAAATACAGGCCTGATTGGGTTTGGGCAAATAAAAGATACAATAGCTTAAAATGGGTAGACATAGCAAGATGAGCATTTTGAAGTAAGACTTAAAGAATGAACAGTCATTTGATAAGGCTAGACGGACACTTCATTGTTTAGAGAAGGGGGCTATCACCCCATGAAAGCTAGTGATAATCTGTTCAGATAAAGAGAGTTTCAGAAATTTCTTGAAACAAACAATAATTATTTACAACTTCATCTTCTTGGGCAAGAAAGCCATGTCAAGGCTGATAGTTGAATAGTACTCATTTTAATTTGAATGGTCTTAGTTTTTAATGCTATTGTGCTATATAGCTATATATGACTAAGTTTGTATATAGTACCCGGACACACATGATTTATGGAAGTGAATGCTTGGAAAACGTACCTGAAAGACAAATACCCAAAGAACAAGGGTAGGTATAGCTGCTGTGGAGACTGGCAACAAAGATGGTAGTCAAAAGAAATCATCTTTATCTTTATTTTTTTGAAACTTATATTTCAGTAATATTTTACCTTGTTTGTGTAATTAAATATATATATTTTAAGAGTGATTTTCCTGAGATATTATTTCTTTGGACTGTCCTATAGGAAGTAATTCAACTATGTATTTAGTAAATTTTTTTAATTAAAAAATTTAGTACTTCATAAAACTGATTTTTTCCCACCAATTATTTAACATTAATATTTAAACTTAATTGTCTGAAATCTATGTGATTAAGTCAAAATTAAAAGAAAAATAAAGCACATTCAAAATCCAAAAGCAACCAAATGCTAATGAACCATAATCAGGATAGATTTACTATAAACTTGTTCAAAAAACGAACTATAAAACTAAGGTTTAAGAATGACACAATTCATGTCGCTTCAGATGGACTTACTTTGCTGTGCTCTCAGCAACAGCTCCCAATTACACTGCTCAGCACGCATCACAATCTCTCTTACTCCTTTTTAGTAATGTCTCTTTTTCTTCTCCCTTATGACTTCCTCTGCAATATTTCCTAAATGCTTGCTGGGTGCCATGCATGGTCTTGGCACTGATGTTTGTATTTTCTTTTAAGATATATCTCAGCTTTGCCTTACTCTGTCATTTTAGAAGATCTAAAGCATTCTGCCAGTTACCTACTAGCCTACAATTACTCTTATGGGGAGAATTTTCAACCCATAAGTTAAAAGACTTCATAATTACCAAATAGGTAAAAAGTGGCTACCTGTGGTATAGGCACCTTCTTTCTTCCTTCAAATAAACGGTTTCTAAGTTTACAGGTAAAATGGCAGAGAGCATATGCCCACTATCCGACATATTGAGGATTATTTCAAATATATAGAATGGTGTAAAGAACACTATGACAAACTCTCACGTATCCACCAACCAGATTTTGAATATTCAACAATGATTTTCTTTTTTACATATTTACTTCAGATATATATTATTGAATTTAACAAAAACAAAAAACAGATAGAGCTAAATCCCTAACATCTTATTCCATTTTCCTTCCTCCCTGCATATGCTAAATAATCTAAAGTTTGTAAGTATTCCTCTGCTGGAAATAAACGTACAGAACAAGCCCTACTATAGAAGCCCACCGCCAAGACCATAGGAACACTCTTGTAGCTAAACTAAATTAGATTTATTTAACTTGCTGCATGAAGAGCTAGCACACAGCAGAGGAATCCTGGGACTTCTCTGAAAAGACGACTGGAGAGAAGACATTTGTAGAGTTTGCATATGGGTTGGATTATTCTGGGAAGAATCAGGAACTTAAAGGCTGTTCCAGATGCCAGCAAGAAGGATGAAGAGTTAACAGCTGATTGTCTGTGTTATTTTTGTTAAGGAGGTGGGGGGAATGAAGCGGGGCTTTGAATATCCTTTGTAAGAAACCAGCAACAATTATGGAGAAAGGATTGATAGTCATTTTGCACCTATGATGTGGTCTTGTGTATATTCTGTAAACACCATTGTTGATATTCTACCAGGAACATCACAGTTTTATTATGAGCGTGGTTGACGTTCATTTTCTTGCTACAGTATAAACTTTACGAAAGTTAAACAAAACAATGTTATGCATTGTGGATTTAAAAATATTTATATATTCCTGTTTCCAATTTGCATTTCACTTATTACCAAGAACGTTTTTCTTATGGTTAGTTATTTGCATTTTACTGTGTGTGTGCATGTGTGTGCACGCGCTATCCATTGAGGACTTTGGCCCATTTAAAAAAAACATACATATACACTACCTTGTTGCTACTCAATGGATTTAAGACAATTCATTTATCTATGTGATTATTGGTATTTCCTTATTGATTTCCATAAGTCTTTAAGAATTAAATTTATTAACTTTTGTTGTGTTTATGACACATTATATGCTTTTTATATTTAATTTTGTTTATGATATTTCAACACCAGTATGTTTTTATGTAGTCACGTGGATTTTTTCATCTACATTGCTCCATTTTTTATACCTAAGAAAATAATCACTATATTTTCTCATGTTCCATTATTAATTTTTTATATTGTTCTTTAATCCATTTAGAAAAAAATATATGGTATAATGTATAACTTGATTTTTTTCACAATAAATTATCAATTTCCCCAGGAGTGTTTACAATTCCTTGATTCTTTTGGCTGCATTGTACTGTTTTCATTCTTGTGGCTTTATACTATCAAGAAGATGTGCTATAGATTTTGTGAAAAAAGGAGAAGGAACTGATAAAGAAACTGGGAATTTATATTCTAATTTATCCAAGATACTTTGCTCATCTCTCTCCTTTTCTTTTTTATTCCTACTGCATTAGAGTGAACTTTATGAAACTGTCATTATTCGATTGTCTTTGACTTATGGAAAAAATCCATATCATGTAGTTTAACCTATGGTTAACTATGGGGCTGGCCTGGTGGCATAGTGGTTAAGTTTGCACTCTCTGCCTCGGCAGCCTGGACTTCGCAGGTTCAGATCCCAGTCGGGGACACACACTACTCATCAAGCCATGCTGTGGTGGTGTCCCACATACAAAACAGAGGAAGATGGGCACAGATGTTAGCTGGGGGACAATCTTCCTCACCAAAAAAAAATAATAATAATTAATATTACCTAGTCTGAAATGATTTTAGGTTATTTTGTCTCTTCAGTTAGATGTGAAGTTTTTGAAAACACTATCTGCTATGGACTAAACATTTGTGTCTTCCCAAAGTTCATATGTTGAAGCCTAAATTCCTAATGGG
Source organism: Diceros bicornis minor (assembly GCF_020826845.1). NCBI lineage: Eukaryota > Metazoa > Chordata > Mammalia > Perissodactyla > Rhinocerotidae > Diceros > Diceros bicornis. The sequence goes on from NC_080766.1 coordinate 21,354,532, forward strand.
ATTTGGAGGTGGAGCTTTTGGGAGGTAATCTTCTCAGGAGGATGGAGCCCTCATGAATGAGATTAGTGCCCTTATAAGAAGAGACACAAGAGAGATGATCACTCTCAGCTCTCCCCCATGTGAGGATACAGAAGAAGACAGCCATCTGCAAACCAGGCAAAGTGCTCTCACCAGACGCCAGATCTGCCTGAACCTTGAGCTTGGATTTCCTAGGACTGTGGGAAATAAATGCTTGTTATTGAAACCATCCAGGCTAAGGTACTTTTTATAGCAGCCCAAACTTACTAAAACAGTATCTGTTTATAACATAATCTTAAAAACAATGATACCTGAAGCTGGACTGACATGACTAGAATTAGTTTCAGCAGAAACTGTTAAAGTTTCTCCCTTTATTTTTATTTTTCAAAGCCTTTCAGGGAAGGTCAAAAGATGAACAAAATTTTTAGTCTCACCTGATTTTAAAATAAAATATAGCACTGTTATATTTGCAACTATACAATTAAATATGATTTATATGCAAATGAGCCATAATTATTTTGATTAAATTCTTTATTCCTTTAGAAAATGTGATTTTTCATAACCAATTTATTGCTAGTAGGAAGAGAAAAATAAGCCAATATATTTTTCTTATTTCAAATAAATAATGGAGTTGAGGAATTATATTTGATTTTGAATTCCAGCATAAATATTGTTGCTTGAGAGTCAGTATATGAAAGTAAACAATTCCCATAAAAACATCTTAACGTACCGCCAATGGTGACTGTCTTGGGAAAAAGCCTCACAGCTTATATTTCCTTTCTGAATCACTTCAAGCAATAATTGAATAATCCTCCTGCTTTCTTATAGTTAGGTAAAAATCTCTTATTTACGTATAATGTATATGCATTTGTAAAACACATATACTACAGTTGCATAAAATATCTGCATTTAAGCATGTAGTTGTGCTTCTAATATTTCCAGTGACCAACAGAAATATTTGGAAAGAAATTTATCTGAATTTGCATTAATAGTATTACATGGTAGGCTAAATAATGGCCCCTCAAAGACATCCATGTCCGTATCTCCAGAACCTATGAATATGTTACCTTACATAAAAGGAATTTTGCAGATGTGATTACACTAAATATCTTGAGATGGTGAGATTATCTTGGGTTATCCAAGTGGGCCAATATAATCACAAGGGGCCTTATAAAAGAGAGGTAGTGGGATTAAAGTCAGAAACAGAGACTTGATGACATAAGCAGAGGTCAGAGTGATGCAAATGCTGGAAGGGACCATGAGCTAAGGAATGCCAGCAGCCTCTGGAAGCTGGAAAAATCATGGAAAGGAATTCTCCTCTAGAGCCTAAGAAAAGAATGCAGTTGAGCTCTTGATTTTAGCCCACTGAGACTGATTTTAGACTTCTGACCTCCAAAACGCGTAAGAAAATTAATTTATGTTGCTTTTAGCCACTAGTTTTGTCATAATTTGTTACATCAGCAATGGGAAACTAGTACAAATAGCATTTTATTTTTCCATTCCCTCAAGTGTCTGAATATTCTATTCTTCTCTAACACATGCATGCATGTGCACACACATGAAAAAATGAAATACCAAGATTCATTGCTTATGTATTCTTTTCTCTTATTGCATTTTTAATAACTAGTCTCTAACTCTTTGAAATACTACTTTCAAGAACATGGAGCCAAGATTGACACTTTGCTAGTACATCATTAAATATATACTGGGATAATATTCCCTCACATACAATTTATTTTGTAAATTTTCCACCACATTCTTGACAGTCAGGAATTTTTTTCTATGTCTTTGACAAAAGTCATACGATTAGGCACATTGCAAAGGCAGGGAGTAAAACAAGGCAGTTAACTGAAATTTAGAAATTGAGAAGTATAATGATTTAGGCTATAACCATTATTTAAAAGGATTGTATTTTCTGTGAAATAGCGAGAAAAAAAATTACAACTAGATCCTGGCTTAAAGCTTAAGTTAGAAAGCTAATAATGTTTTTGTTTTTAAATAAGGTTTTTACTTGTTAACTCAGGAAAGGAACAGTAAGTTTTATATGTGGCTTATACAATTCTTTTTCAATTAAAAGTGGTGTATTTCCAGCACATAGAATAGAAGTACCTTCCTGGGAATGGATGGATTGTTGATGAATATTTGCCAAATAAATGAAATGAAAAATGTAGAGTAAATTCCATAAATGAGTTGATTGAAAATAATATCTCCTTATTTTCCCAGAGAAGTTGATTCGTCACATGTACTCATTCTTTTACCCAATAATTATACATTAAGTGCATAACATAAAATAAGTGAGTTTTTTTTTGTCTGTGTGGTTGTTTTGATCTATCTATAAATTCAAAATCTCTTCTCCTAACCATCCCACAAATACTAATAAACTTCATTTATCCCTTGCCTATGACAGACACTCAGGAGCTATCCTATATTTAATCTTTCTCATCCTCCACAGTAATTTAATGATCTTTTAAATATCTCTGAAATCTATTCTTTTCTCATGCTCCATCATTGTTAAAAAATGAAAGAAGATTATTTATAAGTCAAAGACATCTTGTCAATGAATGTGAAGGGTAAAATGGAAACTCTGTTCAGGTTTCATAAACATTCCACCTCCTCAATCTTTTGATCCACTGAAAAATCACTAATAAAATTATATTTTATGCTACAAAATACAATTTAGATAAGGGTATTGGTATTTCCAGGTAATATTTTTCATTATCACTGATAAATTGGCACACAATACATAGTGAAAGGTGGTACTGGAGTTTAAATTGTTTAAGGTCACATTCAATATTATGGATGCATTACAGATTATGTAGAGGAGGTATTTCCAAATATGATGGATACAAGTAGTGAAGTAAAATTAACTTTCTGAAACTCTATCACAGGAAAACAGCAGGATACTTTTTAGCATATTTGAAGGTTATGTTTAGAGAAATCTGACTTAAAATGTGGGCCATGTAGCATCCAGCAGACAGCACATAAGAAGAATGTGCTTAGCTTTGTTTGTTACAAACATATAATTTGCATAACATTCTCAGTTATCTAGAGGTGGTTATGGAATTTCTAGACTGTACAGGAAATCCCTAGTAACTCAAAGCCAAAGTCCGTGTTGCTTTATCAGAGTAGCCACCTAGAGATGTTTGTTAAGTCACTCCAATGCCACTATGAGATTGTTGACAAGAAGTCTAGTTTTTCTCTTATGTTCCAGTGATATTTTTAAGATGCTGTACACAAGGCAATAAACGAAAGTAATCCCTTTAGATATGAGATGAATGACATGAGTCTTATCATTGGCCCAGCTTCCTGCTGTGGGAGTTTCCAGCCATAGCACAGGGATGGGAACAAACCCATGTGATGCCCAATGCACTCTGTGAGTTGAAGAAATGGAGCTGAGAATCTGGAGACCAAGGCAGCTAGAGTTCACAGGACCAAATATTGGAGAGGACAGAGTCCTGCAGAGAGAGAAACCAGAAATCTAAAGAAGTTCTACCTTGAGAATTAAGCAGAGTACAAATTAGCTTATATGAAGAACAAATGTACCCTAGGTCATAGAACAAATTAACCTAAAAGATTGGAGGAAAAGGTAACTCAGCCTTTAGACAGGACCAACGAAAGTACCTGTTTACACCATCAAGATGGAAAAGACTTTTAATCTGTGGGATATTGGATAGAGTACACAGAAGAAGCTTGCCTTGGTAGTGGGGAATATTCAGTCTTGGACAAAACACTGCTCCCGTCACACCTAATAAAACTGAAAAGCAAGACCTGAAAGGATCAAATTTTGCCAAGTAACTTAATCAAGTCCCAGAACAAAGATCAAGAATACTTGTAGGTGAGCCTGCCTGGTGGTGCAGCGGTTAAGTGCGCATGCTCTGCTTTGGTGGCCCAGGGTTCGCAGGCTGGGATTCTGGGTGCAGACTGATGCACCACTTATCAAGCCATGCTGTGGAGGCATCCCATATAAAGTAGAGGAAGATGGGCACAGATGTTAGCCCAGGGTCAATCTTCCTCAGCAAAAAGAGGAGGATTGGCATCAGATGTTACCTCAGGGCTAGTCTTTCTCACAAACACACACACAAAAACAGTACTTGCAGGAATAAAAATTTATTCTGCACACAACTAGGTAAATTTCCAATGTCAAGTATCTAATCAAAATTTAAAGGACTTGCAATGAAGCTGGAAAATATAACTATTCTAGAACTGACACAGATGTTAAAAATAGTGTAAAAATAAATAAAAGAGTTGTTATAACCATATTCCATATTTTAAAAAAGTTAAATAGATACATAGAAGATATAAAAAAGACCCATCTTAAATTTCTAGAGAAAAAATGTGTGAAATGAGAAATACACTGAAAGAATTTAATGGCAGATTAAATATTGCAGAAGAAAAGTTTAGTGAAGTTGAACATATAGCAATAGGAAACATCAAAAAGGAAAAACAAGGAAAAAAGAATGTTAATAAACATTGGAGCAACCTCAGGGTTCCTCATGCACCTATAGTTTTAATTCCCAAAGGAGAGTGGAAGAGTGGAGGGAGAAATAAAAAGTATTGAAAAATATAATGGCTGAAAATATTCTATGGTAAAAGATTATAAACTCATAAATTAACAATGCTCAATGAAACCCAAGCACAAGAAACATTAAAAAACAAATAAAACTACACAAAGGCACATTATCATCAATTTGTTCAAAACAAGTGATAACATGAAAATCTTAAAAACAGCTAAAGAAAAAAAATGTTATGTACAGAGAAACAAATATAAGGAAAATAGCAAGAATTTTGTAGAAATTAGAAACCTGATTTTAAAATATATTTAGAAACACAAAGTACCTTGAAAAGTCAAAACAACTTTGAAGTAAAACATATTAGGAGACAAACACTATTGGACTTCAAGTAATTATCATAGTGTGGTATTGTCATAAAGATAAAAAAGTAGATTCATGAAACAGAATAAAGATTCCCAAAATAGGGGCTGGCCCCGTGGCGTAGTGGTTAAGTGCATGCTCTGCTGCTGGTGGCCCAGGTTCGGATGCCTGGCGTGCACCGATGCACCGCTTGTCAGGCCATGCAGTGGTTGCGTCCCATATAGAGTGGACGAAGATGGGCACAGATGTTAGCTCAGGGCCAGTCTTCCTCAGCAAAAAGGGGAGGAGTGGCAAGGATGTTAGCTCAGGGCTGATCTTCCTCACAAAAAGGAAAAAAAAAAGATTCCCAAAATAAACCCACGTATATATGAGCAAGTGATTTTTCAACAAAGGTACAAAGACAATTCAGTGAAGAAATCATAGTCTGTTCAACAAATGGTGCTGGAACAATTAGATAGCTACAAGGGAAAAAAGAGATGAATTTCAAACCTTACACCATATACAAAAATCAACTCAAAAGAATCATATACTTAAGTTTGAAACCTAAAACTATGAAACTTGTATAAATAAAATATAGGAGAAAATCTTTACTATCTTGGGTTAAGCATAGCTTAATTAGATATAATGCCAAAAGCAATATCCAAGGAAGAAGAACTGATAAATTGAAATTCATTAAAATCTGTCACTTTTGGAAAGATACTGTGAAGAGACTAAAAACATAAGACAAAGAGAATGTTTGCAAATTATATATATGACAACGAACCTGTATCTGAATATATAAAGAACTGTCAAAACTCAGAAAACAAATAGTCTAAATTTTAAAAACAAGCAAAATATTTGAACAGACACTTCACCAGGGAAAATGTACAGATAACAAATAAGAATATTAAAAATACTTAGCATCATCAATCATTAATGAGATGAAATTTAAAGGCACAAGTGAGATACTACTACACATGTATTAGAATAACTAAAATTTAAAAAGACTGATCATACCAAGTGTTCACAATGATATAGAGGAAATGGTACTCTAATACCCTGCTGGTGGGAATGAAAAGGGTATAACCACTTTGGAAAACATTTTGGCAAATTATTAAAACATTAATCATATATATGATACATATGATACAACCATTCAACTTCCAGGTGTTTATCTAAGAGAAATGAATGCATTTGTCTGTAAAAGACTTCTACACAAATGGTCATACAAGCTTTGCTTGTAATATACAATCCAATGTCCTTGAAGAGGTAACAGGTGCATGGATAAACAGAATGAGGTTTATCTATATAATATAATACTCTGCAGTAATAAAAAACTATTGATACACAAGCTACATGAATGTGTCTCAAAATAATTACGCTGAATGAAAGAACCCAGAAAAATAGATCATAATTTATAATTCCATTTATATAAAATTCTAGAAAATTCAAACTAATTCATAGTGTCAGTAAGCAGAACAGTGGCTACCTAGGAATGGCAGGACAGTGGGAGGGAGGGACCACCAAAGGACATAAGGAAATTTTGGGAGTGATTGATATGTGTACTATCTTGGTTATGCTGATGATCACAGCTGTATATATAGCTTATATAAATCTTATCAAATTGTACACTTTACATATGTGCAGCATATTATATGTCAATTATACTCCAGTAAGGCTGTTTTTAAAAAAGTCAGAGATAAATGAAGGTTGGTTAATTCCCTCAACTTCCCTACCATGCTTAAATGAAAGCAGGTCACAGACAAAATTCTGCCACATATTACAACATTTATTATCAAGGAGGTGCAAAAAGAGTCACATTGTTCCATAAGCTTAATGTGGGTCCACCAGTCTGTCCGTTTAGGTCCTCTAATCACACTGTACAGGAAAATTTCATTTAAAAACAAACAAAACAACCTCAATATTTTTGAGCCAGAATTCAACTACTCTTATTGTCATCATCAGACAACCAACTAATCTGAATCTATGCCTAAACACAGGAATCTTTGGAATTATGCCCTGTAAAGCCTCACTGAAGTAGCGCATAGAGCATACTAGATTCTTCTCTTCCTCATGCCTAGAAGGAAACTATCCTAAATTAATTTATCCAAATCATATATCTTGCTCAACACTAGTAACAACAAATAAGAGCCAATCTCTTACATCCATTATGCTAGCAAGCCACTATTTTCAGCCATGGAATCTGATTAATAAATTTCATTATAATATTTACTGAATTCCCTGATATTAAAGATAAAAGAAACCAAAACACTACAGTAGCCACCACAGGGGTATGGTCATCTTGACTTGAATTTATTAGGGTAGCTTACCACACACCGAGTAAAGCTAACTACATTGACATGCATATCACACTGTCTAAATGGAGGTGTATTAAATTAAAAACATCTTAGCAAAGGGTTTCTTTTCAGTCAATATATAACACATGCAATGTTGTAACTAATGAACTATCTGCTAGGAGATCACCTTACCACCAATCCTTCCTTCACCAAATATATACTTAGTACCAACCATATGGCCCTGTGCTTCCAACAACTTAAGGCTTGGTGAAATTTGGTTGTTGATAAGAAGGATAAAAAGGAGAATGCTCTTCATGATGTTTCCCAAACTTTGATGATAATAAAAATCATCTGGGGCATTTGATGATGTAATATTTCTCAGCACCGCCTTACAAAAATCGTTTTTTAGTCACTGAAGAAATTTCTGGGAAATTTTTACGTGATTCTTATTATTAGGGAAGTTTGGAAAACACTGCAGATGTGTTTGATACCACAAATTCCTCTTCAATAGGAACATTGTAGTAATTATTTTTCATGAGAGTGAAACCTTAACTAGTTACTTGTCTTTAGTATTTTAATTTACTGTCTATTTTTTATTTTAATTATTTTCTCTGTTTTTTTACGTGTACTGGAAATAAAGAAAGGCATACAAAGATATTCAGTTTTAACTCTACATTCCTTGTACATCATTTTCATGCCACACTCTACAATAACTCGCAAAGTTATAATTTTCTTAACCACCAGTCTCACTGTAACAGATATCAAGCTAGTTTTCTAACAAAATCATCTTTGGAGAAAGTACTAAGAATTGGTTCTCTTACCTTACATTCCACCTTTCTTGTTGTCTGGTAATTTAGAAAGATAAAAGCTACCTTTCCCAGGTTCTCTTCCCATTAATGTTCTATAATAATATTAGGGGTATTTTTGGACACTTAAGGTAAAAGTGAAATAAAAGCAACCTTCCTGCTGTTTTCATTGCTATCAATGCGAATATTTGTAAGAAATTGTGATAGTCAGACTTAGTATTTCATATTTAAGGACATCAAGTGCCAATAGTGGTAAAGGTGATAACTGAAACAATAGCTTCCTCACCTAGACATCTAAGCCACCATGAATTAGCAGATTAGAGTCTTTGACAATTCTCATATCAAGTGGTGGGGTTTGTATTTCCTCCACTTGAAGCCACAGCCTGTGGCTTCTTTAACCAATGTCACAGAAGTGATTTCAAACCTGTTCTGAACCTACTCTTTACAAGGACTGAGACTTGCTGTTACATTCCTCTTGGAGCACCAGGTCATAATAGAAAGCTGACTCCCTTGCCATACTGTGAGGAAGCACAACTAGCCATGCTGAGAAGCTGTAGGAAGAGACAGAAACAGGCACCGGACAGTGCTCATCTGTTCCAGCCCCCGACCTTTCGAGTCATACCAACACAGGCCACAGACATCATGGAGCAGAGATGAGCCATGCTTGCTGTTGCCTTTTCTAAATTCCTGTCTCGTGGGATTGTGAACTATAGCAATAACAGCAATAATAATAACTGTTGTTGTAAGCCTCAAGGATTTAGGGTAGTTTGTTACAAAGTAGTTTACCAGAACAGAATTAGGTACTGGAATGGGTGTGATATCATATCAAAAACCTAAGTCATGTAGCATTTGCTTTGGGACTGGGTAGCTGGCACAAGCAGAAAGGTCTTGAGGAAATTATTACTGAAAGCTTGGAAACACCTTGAGAAGACTTAATAAGAGCTTGAAGGACACTGAAGAAAACGCTACTGGAGCCTTATGAAAAGTAAATCTTTGTTAGATAAAGGCAAAAAGTTTGGCAAAACTATCACTGATGGTAACATGAAAAATAGACAGCATACCTAATGAACTCATGGATTTGCATGGGCATTTTTCTAAGCAGAATGTAAAAAATGCCCATTGGCTTCTTCATATTTGCTATGATAAAACACAAGAAGATGAATATTAACTAAAAAAGAAACCTTCACTTTTCAAGAAAAATCTGGAAGAAATATTTCCAACTCAAAATTTAATAGGATCAAAACTAAAACAGTCTTATTCTCTATTCTCTCTGCTTAGAAAAAGACTCTCAAAGAAAAAAGAGGGGGGAGTCTTCAGGGAAAATATAATTTTATGGCACTTCAAGATCTCAGTGTAAAAATCCTAAGGGTATAACAATAAGACACTGTTGAGAACTTAGATTTAAGGCAATGCTTCATTGAAGCTTTCAGCTACACAAAAGGTATCCTAAGGGTTTTATGAGCACCTTCATAGACCAGGACTTTCTGGGTACAAAAATAAAACTAGTTCTCATCTCAAGTCTTTCTTAGCAGAGTATTCTCAAAACTATAAAGACCTTCAAGACAAAGATCAAATACAAAAAACTATCAGAAAAATGTCTCGGGCTGAAGATAAAGCCATGGAAGTGACTGCAAATTCTTACTTAGGACCTCATAGACCGTTTTAAAGAGACAAAAGCCCTTTTAAATACCTTTAGAATGTATCTCACAGGCATTTTTTAAAACAATGGGGCTTCAAAGAATTGAAAGATATTATCCCACAGCAGCCTCACAGAGGGCCCAAAGTAGAGAAGTACCTGTCTCAAAGAGATTTGGGAGTATAGCACTTTCTAATAGAGTGTACTCAATAAGTTTCATTAGAAACCTCCCAGGATTTTAAGATAACTGTACAAGTGTAGTCTTTTCCAATGTGGAATAGGAACAGAGATGGTACAATGAAGACAGGACTTTGCATCCCCAAAATCCAATGGGCAAGAAGCAAGCTGGGAAGCCTATTCAGTTGTAAACATGATCCATTTCTCATGGAAAAGGTAGGATGACCCATGATCCTGAAGTCAAAAAGAATACCACAGATGGCAGAGCTGAAAACAACAGATAATCATTCCCAGGGAGTAGGATTGGCACTAATCTACAAACCGGTGACACGTGTCTGGCTGGATTTCAGAACTTCTATAGACCAGTGACTGTCGTGTGTATCCTGTTTCCTGATCTGTTGAGTGGGAGTGTCTTTTGAAATTATCCCATGCAGTGTCGCCATAGTACATTGGAGGTGTGTGAGAGAGGGACAGAAACCTTCTCTAGCTAGTGGTCTTCAGGTTGAGAGGAACTGTAATTCAAGAGCTGCATCCATGGAAATGCACCCAAGGAGACTTACCTACACTTGGACATGATTTAGATAATGACACGCTGAAACCTGATCATGCGCTAAATGCTATAATACGAGGAGATTTTTGCACATGAAAAAGAATGTTAATAATTTGTGGCCAGAGGGTAGATTCTAGTGGATTGATGATTGCTGCTACTTATTTAACACTCTTCCCCTTGGAACGTGAGGTTTATGCACCATCTCTTTGAATCTAGGCTGTCCTATGATAGCTTTGACCAACAGTGTATGATGAAGTGATGCTGTGCTCCTTCCAAAGCTTTTAAGAGAACTGACAGTTCCTCATTTCATCTTCTTGAAGCCATGAGCTGCCGTGTAAGACTGTCTGATTAACCTGAAGCTTCCGTAGTAAGAAATAAAACCTTTATGAAAGGGAACCCAGGGTCCAGCCCCATGGCTTAGCGGTTAAGTGTGCGCACTCTGCTACTGGTGGCCTGGGTTCAGATCCTGGGCGTGCACCGACGCACTGCTTGTCAGGCCATGCTGAGGTGGCGTCCCATATGGAGCAACTAGAAGGATGTACAACTATCTACTGGGGCTTTGGGGAGAAAAAGAGAAAAAAGGGAGGAAGATGGGCAATAGATGTTAGCTGAAGGCCAGTCTTCCTCAGCAAAAAAAACAGGAGGATTGGCATGGATGTTACCTCAGGGCTGATCTTCCTCAAAAACAAAGTGGGAGGGAACCCAGAGAGCTCTGTTGCCCTCTTTCCACCATGTGAGGATACAACAAGAAGACAGCAGTCTGCAATCTGGAAGAGGTCTCTCACCAGAATCTGGCCATACTGACAAGAGATCTGGAACTTTCAGCCTCCAGAACTGTGAGAAATAAATTTCTGTTATTTATAAGCTACCAATCTATGGTACTTTGTTATAGCAGCCCAAACTAAAACAGCTACTATGTTTTGAGATAGTTTGCTACACATTATTAGATAACCTTGACTCCTATGCACACTTCCAGTTTGAATAATGAATTGTCTTAGTTTAATAAATCTCTTAAAATTCCAGTAGAACTTCAGTTTCCCGTGCTGAACCCTGACTAAAACAACTTCTCAAATCTTCTCTCACTGAAAATAAAACTCATTCTAAGTAATAACAATTTCGATGTCTATTCTATAATGAGTGTTTTTTATGTATGGGCTGAATATCACAAGAAAATCTACGTCATTGACTCTGTGTGTAGCCCTACAAATTCATACATTGAAGCCCTAACCCTCAGTACCTCAAAATTTATTATGTTTTGAGATAAGACCTTTAAAGAGGTAATTAAGGGCCTATATGAGTGGGCTCTAATCAGTATGACTGCTGTCCTCATAAGAATTAGAGATTAGGAGACAAAGACACACAAAGGAAAGACCATGTGAAGGTAAAGAGAGAAGACAGCCATCTACAAGCTGGAGAGAGAGCCCTCAGAACAAAAATAGAAACCCTGTCAAGACCCTGATCTTGGACTCCTGGCCTCCAGAATTGTGAGAAAATAAATTTCTGTTGCTTAAGCCACCCACTCTGTGATATCTGTTATGGCAGCCCTAGCAAGCTAATACAGTGTATTTCTCCAGAAATGAGTAATGGGTATGAACTTTTGTACAACACTTCACATTGTTTGTTTATTTTACTCCTTAAGAAAATTAAGTACAGCTCAGGACCCAGTACCCATGATTGGCATTCGGTCCAAATCTGTTACTTAATTGTACTCGAACCTCTTTCCTGAAAGTTTATATCTCTCTCTATCTATATTGTAGATGTACGTGTATGTAAATATATATTCTCATATTCATACATTTGAGCCAGGAGATGAGGAAGAGGAGGCCCCTGTTTCTCAGTCTGCTGTAGTTCCTGTTCCAGTTCTTTCTTTGCCCAACCCCTTTGAAGGCAGGAAAGTCAACTTCCTCTCTTCCGAGTTAGGACACATTAATCTATGCTGATGCTTCAAAATTTAGAATCTGTAAGACACCAGAGGTCAATGCTCACAGGCACCGATGAAGCTATTCTCATGACAGCTTTGGAGTGGACTCCACTATCTATGCCCACCAACCTGTCCCTTCACCCAGTTCCTTAGATTAGACCTGGGGTGATGGATTAGATAGGAGTGGTGGTGATATGTACATGGGAACAAGAATTGGTCAAGACAGTCATTGCTAGCTTCTACCCTCAAGGCACCAATCTCCTGACTTAATCTGGTAAAATTTAGGTTAGTTCCTTACCTTGACTTAGCCATGGAAAACAAAGGTATCTTGCTTACTTTTAGGTTCCTGGGAATTTATGGGGTTTTTTCCTGCTTTCAATAGCAAATGATCATAACTCTGCTCTTGAGGGTAAGAAAAGGAGACATTTTGTTACAAAAATAGCCTGGCTACCATCTTCATGAAATAGAGTGGGTAGAAGATAAAAATTCACCTCTGACCATTCTGAGGCCTCTACAGAAACCAAAGCAAATATATGATAATTTTTCAATGTTAGTACCCTCAAGTGTATTCCGACTCCTAGCAACCCTGTGTACAGCAGAGCAGAACCCTGCCCGGTCTTTTTGCACCATCCTCTCACCTTCTAGCACTCTATCAGACAATGTTCTGCTGCTATTCACAGAGTTTTCATGGCCAATTTTTTGGAAGTGGGTGGCCAGGTCCTTCTTCCTAGTCTATCTTAATCTGGAAGCTCTGCTGAAACCTGTCCACTATGGGTGACCCTGCTGGCATTTGAAATCTTGGTGGCATAGCTTTCAGCATCACAGCAACAGGCAGCTGCCACAAAATGACAACCAACAGGTGGGTGGTGTGGTTCCCTGGCCTGGAAACGAACCTGGGCCACGGTGGTGAAAACTCCGAATCTTAACCACTAGACCACCGGGACTGGCTAATTTTTCAATAGGAATCTAATTATATTAATACATATATACATACATAAATACATAAAACAAATACATAAATACATAAATAAACACATAAATTGAAATTGTATTACTCTGGTATATTTATTTTCTTATTTCAAAACTGAACCACTTCCCTCTTAATATCCCCTCTTTATTCTCTCTCTCCATACTGAAAATCTGAGAAAATAAAATCACACTTTTTGGAGGTGCCGCTATTTTTCTAGCCACTACAGGTGAAACAGACATGTAATTTTAGCATGTTTTTATGCACTGTCTAGGGAAATATTTCTGAGTATAAACCATTTAAAATTACAGCAAACTCTTATTTAAGAAGCAGGTATATTAATGTCACAGATAAACCCCATTTAAGATATAATTTATTTCCTCTGATTTACTAAACTTTTGAGTAAATAATTTTAGAGTTGCATATAAATACGTACATAAATATTATATAATTATTTAAAAGAAATCATGTCACATGCTAACTTTTAAATTACCTTTTTCTACTGTGTGCTCTATCTAGCAGTCAAAGCAATAGCTGAAAAGTAAACAAGAGAAGGGAAAAAGAGAAGAATCAAGGTCCAACTTTCTCTCCAATTGTATAGATGACAGGCATGTGTAAAATTTGTCCTAACAATCATGAAGTTTTATCCTCCAACCTAAAGTAATGAAGTTTTATCCTCCAACCCAAAATAATTTATCTATTTTATCTCCTTGATATGTCAGCTTAACGCAAAACATATTCTCAAAATAAAATTACATAATGAAATAATTTGCATATTTTACACTTTTTTGTATGGTCTTAACTGATTTAAGTGATTCAAAGAACTATCCTACCTTGTAACTATTGACAAATCTAAGCAGAATTGATTTGAAAATACTCTCAATTTCTCTCATTTTGTATAAATCAAACCAAATCTTTGATCTTCAAGATAGTTAACACCTGGTTTGGTGGATATGCCCACTTAATTCATTGAACTGACCTACAGTGTTGTCATTGTGTAAGTGAACATAAGTGAGGCCATCTTGTTACCCTAAATGACCCTTTCCTAGTTAAAACCCTTCCAGAATGTGATGATTATACATTGCATTCATGATTTTCTGGCCCTGATCCTGTGCACATACCCCTGCTGAGGTACTCTGATAACTTTGTTCTTAACAATTTTAATAAAGTTCCCAAGGAATAAGAAGGCCTCCAGGAAGAAAGAACACCCATAGGATATTCATCATCGCTGACAGAAGAAAAGAACAAGGAGAGATCCTGGAGTCCGTCGTGTACATTTCTAAATCCCCTTCTTACTGCCCATTTTCCCTATACAAATGCCTCAAGATTCTGTAATCCTTGAAGATGGGTTTTTTTTTTTTTGAGACATTAGTCACGGGTCTTCCAATTTGCCAGCTAAACTAATCTAATTAACAATTCCTTTCTCCATTCCTAACTCATTGTGATTAATTGGCTCAGATCGTGGCCAACAGAGTGAGCCCATTGCTCTGTATCAATTGTATAAAATTATCTGGACATTCTGTATCACCTGTCTTTTCCTATAGGATTTTTCTACTAAAAATGAGTTTTATATACAGATAAAAATTAAATGAAATCTTTGGCAAATTAACAGTAGGCCTACCGAGAAAATAATGGGAACAATAACACAGCAGACAAAATGGTGGTGCCTTAGCTTGAGCTGGGCATCACAGACTGGGTGGCTTAAAACACGGGAATTTATTTCTCATGGTTCTGGTGGCTAGACGTCCAAGATCAAGGTGTGGTCAGATCAAGGGTTCTTGGTGAGGACCCTCTTTCTGGCTTGCAGATAGCCTCCTTCTAGCTGTATCTCTACGTGGCAAAGAGAGGAAGTTCTCTTCTTCTTCTTATAAATGTACTAATCCCATTACAGGGGCTCTGCCCCATGACATCGTATAAACCTAATTATCTCTCAAAGGTGCCACCTTAAATACCATCACATTAAGGGGGTTAGGGCTACAACATATGAATTTGGGGGGGAAACATTCAGTCCGTAACACATGGTAAGATATAAAACACTATAAAATGGTCATCAGCCCTATGTGACAAAAGTGAGCTCTAATAGGAAAGAAAACTAATGTAAGTGGAGTTTCTAGAATCAATATTTCAGGTCATATAAACAAAACTAATACAAAATATAAAACAAAACTAATATATAGAACTCTTGATTAATATATCTCGGATAAGAGGGATAAGAGGGAAAAGCGAGGGCTACATAAGATGATATGATTATCATTATTTTAATATTATTCAATTCCATCCCTTTTCGTTTTAAAAAATAAATTTGTATTTGGTAAAAAAACAAGTATTTCAATATAGTCCAATGAAGTGAATAATGAGGTGAAAGTTCCAATTACTGCTGCTGATTCTGCAGAAGGACATGTCCTCCTCAATAACTACCTTATATGCTATGTAATCATCAGACCTTCAGAGAGCAGCCAAAAAAATTAAACAGGATTCTGAAAGGGAACGCCGTCTAACCCATACTCTTTGAGGTGAACCAATCTAACAGTCATTCTATGACATGAAAAATTTGACTGTCACAATGATGGAGGTGGGTGTTACTGGTTTTAATGCTCAGGGTCCTGAAATGGCTAAGCATCCTGTCATTGTGCCACAGTCCCACAAAACGCCAATAGCCCACCTATTTTTTCTTTTTTTAAAGTAAGGGACAAGTTTCTTTCGTTCTTTGATTTAGTTTTTAAAAGTCTGGTCAAACAGGAAGCCTGACCCTGAAAACAACCCCAGGTCACTTATTCACTGGCCACATTCAAGCATATGATGAATTTCTCTTCCGACGCTAGGAAGTAAAGACTGGATGATAAAGCAAATATTAGATGATATTCAGGAGGAGAAACGAAGGTCAGGCTGCCATCACTTGCGATATTGTCTGGCATTCTGCTGATGGACATGGAACATAGCAGAGAGCCAATGGGTAAAGAATCACATAAAGAAAAGAAAACCTGGGGCCGGCCCTGTGGCTTAGCAGTTAAGTGCGCGCGCTCCGCTGCTGGCGGCCCAGGTTTGGATCCCGGGCGCGCACCAACGCACCGCTTGTCAGGCCATGCTGAGGTGAGGTCCCATATAAAGTGGAGGAAGATGGGCACAAATGTTAGCCCAGGGCCAGTCTTCCTCAGCAAAAAGAGGAGGATTGGCATGGATGTTAGCTCAGGGCTGATCTTCCTCACAAAAAAAAGAAAAAGAAAAGAAAACCTGAACACAGTGTTATTCTCTTGTTTTTTTAATTTTGGTAAGACAGAGTCACTATCTTTTTTATTTCTTTTTAATTGAAAACTAGGGCTGTTTTCTCACTTACAAAGTGCAACATCTGGGAAGAAGGCAAAATGTTGCTAATAAGTATAGGCACAAGATTTTATCTCTGTGATTTTTTAAAAACCGTATTTTTATTGAGTCTTCTTTCTGAACTCTTTACCTCTGCATCAAGAAAAAGACCTGCCTCAAGGCTGACTCTCCACTCCCTTGTAGCTACTGTATCTTGGGCCTGCCTAGCGGAACTGCTGTCAAAGTTTGGTGCCAACTGGGTAAAAGCAGATAGAAGCGGTGCCTCTCCTGTCAGCCACGTGACTGCAATCTCCTCGAGCCCTCCCTTTACAAACTGAGGGTGTTAATTGACATCTACCAGCATGATCTGTTTTATTTATTTCCAACGACTTTATTTTACATTCTCAGGAGTTGTAAGTGGACCTTCACTGTCTTCCAAAATTTTTCACATGGGGAAGACTTCCTTTCATCCTATTTCACAACAGTCGTGCCTGTCTGCCTCTGTTTTTATATTTCTATGGTTATGTCAATTATGATCAGGTGAAGTAAGAAAATAATATATCTGAACTCAAGTCATAATCTTATCAGGAAGTAAGAAATTATGCATTTTTAGATAATCATAAAGTAATAGAAAAATGGTAAGAGATGTATCCATCAAAGTTAAGCTTTTTAAAAGTTTCCTATCTACTAATAGATTCCTTCTGTCTCCTCTCTCTCTGTCTTTCTCTCTTTCCTTCCTTTTATTGTATCAAATTTATGATTTCTTTATATATTTGTATCAGGATAATTCATTGAAGAAACGTGGGCCATTGATCCCAGATCAATAGTAACGTATGTTTTATTCTGATAACACAAAAAAGTAGAATTCTCTTAACCATGTAAAAACTCAGTATAAAATAGAGCTGAGAAGAAACTATGATAAACTACACATATAATATACACTGTATTCTTGGGAAACTGTAGCAATTCTAAGTTCTTTACCTTTACCTATTCCAATTGAAAACAAAAGTTTTATTTTTTACTCTCTCTTACATAAAGCTGTATTTATTAATCAGAATGTTACACAAGCCTTTTCTGGTCCAACTTGTCTCTTAATGCTTCTGTATCTCCTCTCTGAAATGGAGGAAACTCAGAATTTAGTCTGCCATAAATTGGACGCAGGAAATTAGGACCCTCCCTGTGCTAACCCTGCCCTATCTCTCTTCAGCCAAGTTATACTTGATGACCTATAAAATGAATAGGCTCTTCTAGATAAAGCCTTTCTCAACGAGGTTATGGGGGATAATTAAACACCAGTGTCCTAAGGCATACATTGTAGGTGCTGTCTTCGAGAGAACTGAGTAAATAGTCACTGAAATTATTTTCAGCAGACCTTTAGAAATAAAGTGCTTATGTCATCTCCACACCTATTTGCAGGCTTTTTGTCCTTCAAGTTTCTCATCTTTCAAGTTTCAGGCTTTAAAACAGGAATCGTTTGCTGATGAAGAAGACAGGTGAGGACCTTGTCTCTGACTAATCTAAGCGATCAATTCTTTTTCTGTTTTCCATTGGGTCCTGCGGGAGTGGGTCTTCCCTGTTTTGTATAGAAGGAAATTTCCTTTTATGGTATCTTGTTTTATCTTTATTCTAAGCTCCGTTGTAAAAACTCTGTGAAGTACATCAAGACTTGTCTTTGGTATGTTAATGAAAGCATAAAAAAGTCGGGAAAAATTTCTCTTAAAATTGTTTCAAGTTCAAGATCATCTTCTTTCTCTGGCCTTAACTACTGTCACAAGATGAATATTGACGCTTTCTTTCTCTTTGCATTTTTGTTCTCCCAATTTTAATCTTTCCTGAGGCAGATGGATGTCTCAGGCAAAATAGAAATAGGTATATATAGAAGGATGAGAGATAAAAGTACATTAATATATTTTTAAAAATATGTAAACATAGTTATTCCCATTGTGAAAGATGACATGAGTGGAGCCATGCTAAAATAGAGCCAGAGCAGCCATTTCAGAGGAATTGCCTCACATGTCTTGTTTTCCATAATCTTCCAAAGTGGACCAAACCCCCAACATTCCAAGAAGTCAGTAAGGATAAGAATATCCTGTTTGTAAGGACTGTTGAAATTGGACTTTGCTGATGACCTAATCACTGACCAATCAATGAAGTACAAATCTAGCCTTTTGCCTGATGACCAAATCTCAAGCCAATCTATGAAGTACAGACCTAGCCTTATCTCATGTAGCACTGATGAACTCTTCTTTAATACAACTTACGTCATCTTCCTCCCTTTTCCCCTGAGCCCCTCTCCTGCAATTGGGACACTATTTGGGTTTCTACTTGAATCTATGCTCCCTGATTGCCATTCTTTTGTTCCAAATAAACGCTTTGCCTCTTGAACTGGTTTCTGTTTTTGTAGGTTGACACCGTGTAGAAAATTGCTTTGTCTTTGAGCTATTCCTGTGGTACAAATGTTGACATGACTCTACGAATTTGAATCTCCACTATTCAAAATACTCAACTGAGCTTTGTTTAATGAACTGCCCAAGACATTAAGGTACTGGTTGCTTTGAGGTCACACAAACCCCTAATGCTTGGGTATGAAGAATTTCTACCAATCATTTTGATTTCTTTACGTATAAAGCCCATCATTCCTAGAGCCGTTCAAATATTTTTACTCCAGTCTCTGATTCTGTTACTGCAAAATGAGTTAAAACTCTATTCAAATCATAGAAACAAGCTTGAATTGTGTCATTCAGGAGCTGCCTAGTAATATATTTACTTATTAAATAGTAATTTTGGTTCTGAAGGAGAGGAAAATTTAAGAAGCAGGTTTGCTTTGTTTACTAAGAAGTTCAGGGCTAGATAAAATACTCAACAACATTCAAACTGTTTAGATTACTGGTTAATTAAAACTAAATAGAATTTAGTATTTTACCAACTTTGTGTAGCCATGGCTTCAATTATAAGTCAGAGTAGAGTCATTGTAGGCTAGCAAATTATAACCTATAAAAACAAAAATGAAAATCACATGCTGTGTTTTATTGTTAGTTACCTTCCTGCCTACATTTCTCTGTTGCTACTTATTTCTATGCAAACACAGCACTTTAATCAATAACAATGAAAATGTCTTTTATTTTTCTCCCAATATGACCTGAAACTGAAAAAGGTGATCTTTTACAAGAAAAATAAATCTATATTTTAGAAACTGTATAAGGGTATTTTATGAGCAATTTTAAATTCTCAATGGGTCATGTAGAGAGTTAGAAAAAAAAGCTTATGGTAGAAAAGTAGACTAATTTAAACTGAAACTATTAACTCATTTAATTATAAATTAAGTTTTTTTTTTTTTTTTTTTTTTTTTTTTTTTTTTTTTATTTTTTTTTGTGAGGAGATCAGCCCTGAGCTAACATCCGCCAATCCTCCTCTTTTTTTTTGCTGAGGAAGATGGCCCTGGGCTAACATCCGTGCCTATCTTCCTCCACTTTATATGGGACGCCGCCACAGCATGGCTTACCAAGCAGTACTTCGGTGCGCGCCCGGGATCCGAACCAGCGAACCCCGGGCCGCCGCAGCGGAGCGCGCGCACTTAACCGCTTGCGCCACCGGGCCGGCCCCTAAATTAAGTTTTTAATTTCTAATAATGTATGATTTTATAATTCTTATTCATGAAAATATTCCTATTCCAATTAAGATGCAAATAAATTCTTGAATAGGGAATTAGATTTGAGGGTTTGTTGTTATAATAAGTAATTTAAATTCTGCAAATCCATGTGAGTTTCTCTTTTGCCTGGTTCCACATGGGAAAAATTTCTTTTTGTGACTGGAAATAGGAAATGTGGAAGAATTCCATGATTATGTTTACAAGCTGCTGACTTGTCTCTTTTACTTTCTTTGGCAAATGTCCAAATGCAACATTATAATGAAACAGGTCTGCCATCTTAGGTACCACCAAAGGTGTCCATTATTGATGGTAGTCAGATGGAATACCATCTGGTAAAAGTGATTTATTATTGAAGGGATCTTTAATGACATGCCATACTTTGTATACAGTTAAATGTATCGTCCTTTAGGCACTGTATTTTTTTACGTGGTTACTCAAACAGTTGAGTATTCTCTCTTAATTTTTACAGCCCCAAACGATTATATGTATATAAAAGCAGACAAATAGCTAGACTCATGAGGATGTTAATTGACTTTGTAAACTTTGTTTTCTTCAAAACTATGTATTATATTATTAGTAATCTAATTATAGAACTTGAATACAATAAATAAACTTTGTCAAAAGTGTAGGGGAGAAGATTACTTCTTTTCTGGAAGTGGTTTAAAAATGTTATCAAAGACTGTGAAGATGAAGAAAAGAACAGAGGAATGTAGTTGTTGATTTGAGGAAATAATTATCTAGGCAAAAATACACTGGCCTGGTGTTGGAACCTGAAAACTTGAGTTCAAATTTTCTCTGATTTATCTACATATTCCTATCCAATGCATTTTATCCCAATGTGTAACATGGATATACCAATTAACTGTGTGTGTGTGTATATATATATGTGTGTGTGTGTATGTGTGTGTATATATACATATACGTGTGTGTGTGTATATATATATATATATAGATATATATATATAGAGAGAGATATATATGTTTGTATACATAGGTATATATATATATATTTATATATATATGCTTCAGTGTTGCTTTGAAAACCTTATTTGTGTCTAAGAGTTTGGGGGTGTGTATCTGTGTCTGTGTCTGTGTGTGTGACCCCAAAACTCCTGAGAATGTAAGAACCCTCAAGTGATTTCATAGGTGTATATGTAGTTATGTATATCAGTACCTAGGATATTTCCTATTGTCTACTTGTATTTTTCTGTGTGTGTAAATGCTCATTGAATTTAAATATATTTAATCTTCTTAAACTGGATGGGGTACTGAAAATTAGATTACCCGTTTTAGAGAATTTTCTCTGGGCCTAGACATACAGCATAAGTAAAACTCAGTCGCTACCTTTGAATTCTGTTTGTAGTCTTCCTATATAAAGTCAAGTCCAAGGGCAGTTTTAAGCAGAATTTTAACACAGCTATATTTGGAAACATTATCGTTCTTTGGAATACTTTCCTTTCTTTCCCTATTCTCTTCTCCAGTGCAGGTATCCTGTTGTTGTTTGACAGGAAGTACATGGTGCTTTTTTCTTTTCTTTATTTTTTTTTTTGTGAGGAAGATCAGCCCTGAGCTAACATCCATGCTAATCCTCCTCTTTTTGCTGAGGAAGACTGGCTCTGAGCTAACATCCACTGCCAATCCTCCTCCTTTTTTTCCCCAAAGCCCCAGCAGATAGTTGTATGTCATAGTTGCACATCCTTCTAGTTGCTCTATGTGGGACGTGGCCTTACCATGGCCGGAGAAGTGGTGCATCAGTGAGCACCCGGGATCTGAACCCAGGCCACCAGTAGTGGAGCGAGCTCACTTAACCACTAAGCCACGGGGCCGACCCTATGGTGCTCTTTTCAAGTGGATGCTAAGTCTTAGGATAAACATGAAACATCTTCCAGAAGCATTCATTAATTATATACTGAATTTTATATATATGTAATTATATTCATATATATGTAATTTTAAAATATATGTTATTTTATGGAATATATATAAAAATTTCAATTTTCCATTAGAGCACAGTATATTTCTTATTTCACACTTTCAGCTGGCCATATTTCTGTAATCCTCAATGCTTGTTACAGTAGTCATTCATTCTATTTTGGTATTGAGGCTGGTATTTGCTATTTTGAAGAAAAAGTTTAAAAAGTATTTTTTTTTTAATTCCTCTGTAATAAGATCTCTGGCGTTTGGACTCAAGTTACTTTTACTCACAACAAATATGTATTATTTTGTAATTTCCTCACTCCTTATTCCCACTCACAATTTTTGGGTTTTTTGTTGTTGTGGTTTTGGTTTTTATATATTCTCTGAAATCTTTTTGACTGGCTAATTAATACTTGATTAAAATTAAGATGACATTGGACCATTCTACATCTTAATATATTTGTTAGCATATTAATCAGCAGTATCACTGTTCAAAAGGTCATCATGTTGCACATAGTCTGTTTCCAAACATCCATGCTTCCTAACTTTGAACTTGAATGCCAATGTTTTGTATCAGTACACATTCAGGAGACATTTAATCATTTATTCCTGAAAATATTTAGAGATTTGTAAACAAATTTCAGTGTTGCTTTGAAAATCTCATTTGTGTCTGAGTTTGTGTGTGTTTGTGTGCGTGTGGGTGTGTGGTCTATCTATCTGATTACTTTATTATTATTATTTTTTTTCCTGAGGAAGGTTCACCCTGAGCTAACATCTGCTCTAATCTTCCTCTATTTTGTATGTGGGTCACCACCACAGCATGGCTGCTGTTGAGTGTCATAGGTCTGTGCTCAGGAACCAAATCCAAGCATCCAAAGCAGAGTGTGCCAAACTTAACCACTAGGCCACAGGGCTGGTCCCTGATTGCTTTTTCTGGGGATTCCCATGTTGCACCTATATATGCTCTGGATTCAAAGAATGAATTGACTTGATTGAGTTGAAAAGGTCATTATAAAAACATACAGTTTGCTAAGTGCTCTTTGCTTTTCCAGAATAACAGGTGTTCTGAAAAATCAGTTTGTTCATTCACTTTTATCACCCGACTTAATCCAATTTTTGTAATGATTTCTGTCTGCAATGGTACTGAAGATGAAGATTTACCCTAAGTCACTGGAAATTTAACAATATTACTTAACATTGTATTTTAACTGAAGTAACTGTAGTGTATATCCTTTCTAAATAAGGACATTTCTTCAGGGTCTGATCCTGTTCCTTCTCTCCTCTATTCCCCGAATATACCTCTAGCTATAAAGTCCTCAAATTGTATTCAAGTAATGTATAGAAAATACTTCATTTGACTGGAAGATTGTTTTGAATTAAATAGTCATCGTAGTTCTATTTTACCTATTTGAAGTAATAATTAAATCAATATTTTTAGCTGTATTTTTGCGGGTAGAGATATTCTTTTGACTGTAGTTTTACAAAATTATAATGACGTTTTAGACCATGTAATTAAGAACAATTGGTTGGCACAAATGCAAATACCTAACATATTATACCCAGTGAATATTTGAATATTAAAAGAAATTTAAATTTTAAAAACATATATATATATCAATGCCAAACTTTTGGATACACGAGTTTTATATTCAGTCATATTTCTGCAAATTTTCTCTTATAACACACTTAAGGTCAGTGAAGAAAAATAATACTGAAAATTTCAATAGAGAATATTTAATCCACATAATATACATCTTAATATACAGATTGGTTATAAAGAGAACATGAAGATAATTCAGAAATAATAACTAAATAATTCAGAAATAATAACTAAAGATAGTAACAACCTTAGACCCAGGAAAACAAAAATGTAAGAGCTTTTAAGAGGTGCCCCCTGCAGCTGGGGATCAGACTTCTGAGCAGGGGATACAATCTGTCTGCTGCCTGTACTGCGAAGTGGGTACAAGGAGACTGGTTTTCAGAGTGCTAAACAGTGCTGGAGTCGCACTGGGGTGGTGTGCCAGCGGAGGAGGTGAAGTGTAGCTGGGAGTGCTCAAGCGCTGCTGATGGAATCACAGGAACAACAGTGACACAGAAGTCCATCTCCCCTTGTCCTACCTTCAATTTTCTCCTAGTGCCCTACTGATAGAATCTAATGTGAAGCACGCTGGAAAAGGAATTAGGGAAATGCACTGCACTCAGTCCTCTTCCCAGGGTCACAGATGAATGTATAGAAAGATGGATTTGGAGCAGAGAGAGCAGCACACTGCTGGGTTCCCATTACAGAGCAAAGCAACAAACTAAACAAACAAATAATAGCAGTATGGCTCTAGTTTCATCTATATTAATATATTTATTATATTTATATATTATATGTTTTAATGACTTTATGATTATTTTTACGTTTTTCCATTCCAACATTAGTACTCACAAATATTTTATCCTGATGCATATTTTAGCTTTTATCTTTGTTGCTTTTTAATATTGGGACAAATGCACTTTATGTGTATATTACCTGAATGCCCATGAGCCTTTGCTATATATAACAAAAATAAAGTGATAATAACATTAGTATAGAAATTTTAACATCTCCACATCCCATTTGTTCCCATAGCAATTAAATTTTCATGCTCAGACCTTCAGTCTCCCGAATAGTTCTGAGGTTCTGAGAAGTCTTTTTCATGTGCTAACACATACTGTTCTCACCCACTCCAAGTTCTTTCTTCCTGACATAGTTTTGTAGGAGAAGAAAAAGTTTTTCTCAACCCTCTTAGGGTCCCTGGCTGGGTCCGAAAAATAAACTGACAAAGACAGATTAACAGGAGAAACGCATATAGATTTACTTAATCTAAGTTTTACACGACACGGGAGCCTTTATAAGGAAATGAAGACCCGAGGAAACAGTTAGACCTGAGTATTTTATGCTAGGCTTGATGAACAGTGCACAGGTGTGGAGGACATGATAGGTTAAGGAGTATGAGGTAACCGTAATAAACTGACGGAAACCTAGCAACTCCTGTTTTTTAGGATTCTTCTTGGCATCTCTTTGTCTTCAGAACTTAGGATGCTCCTTTCCTTCCAGTATATTTAGAGCATGCCTCACATGAAGGTTTTATGACCTGTTTCAGGGGAGAAAGGTGGGAGGTGAGGAAGCGGGGGTGTGGGAAGGTCAGAGTGACCTTCCTGTTTATGCTGCTTGCTCAAACTCCTTCAACTTAAAATATGTAATATGCCAAGGAGCCATATTGGGGGGGGGTGTCCTGAACTTCATCAGTTTCAATTTGTCACAGTCTCTGCAACTCAAGATGCATCTAGCATGAGCTTTTGATCAAGGTGCCACTGAAGCTGACAAACTTGCCAAAGGAAGTAAATAAAATATGTCCACCTCTGTGTTACAGACACTTTTGGGTGAGGGGTTGGGCAGGGAAGACCATAGGTTTTGTTAGCACTGTGAAGTATCATAGAATTTAGTGCAACAGCCCCTTCTTTTATCATAGTTAGCACAGGTTAGAAGACAGCCAAGTCATGAAGGGGTCACCTAACAGCTGCCTCACGATACCACCAACCAATCTCCCTCAAACACAGAGAGATATTTGGTTCATGTAGCTGAATCTGTTTGGTTACATAGACATCTTCCCTATGATAGACTTGACTTTCAGTCTAGAGGAATTATAGGGATAAAGGGATTAACTAACCAATACCCTAAGGAAGAATCAGACAAATTAAAAAGTAGAAAATTCCACAGAAAAATAGGATCGCATTCTTCAGCAAGTCAAAGCAACCTGAGAAAAGAGCCTATGGAACATTGAAAACAAAAAATTAAAGGGGATAAAGCAGATGCAAAGTATAATATGGAATTGCAGGCTGGTTTGGACTGACCAGCTGCAAAAGATACAGGAGGAGCGACTAGAGGAGAAAAAATATAACTATAGTCCAATTATTATATTTTACTAAGGAATTATTACTAATTTTGTTGGTTTTGAAAATATTTTAGTATGGAAACATGTTCTTTTTTTAAGGAAATAATATTGAAGTATTTATTGGAGAAGACTAGTTTGTAATTTACTTTAAAATATTTCACCCTAGAGAGTATGGAGTGTAATATGCCGTTAGCTTAAACTACACTCTTGGTGTGATGGATTGCCCCTATTAGGAGTCTACATCCCAAGCCTGGTACCCTGCAGGGACTGGCTAAGATAAAAAACATCTGCTTTCTAAATCTCAGGAAACACAATAGGTTTCCTAATTAACGTTATGAATTTCAAAAAATGGGATTTCACTGGCGAATTTTGAGGCTTATTCATATATATTATTCATATATATTATTCATATAATGGATGTTAGAAATGTGTTTTCAATGGAGAAAACTGAAAGTATTCAAGATATATTGATTGACAGAAATATTCTAGAAGCCTTCCTCACTATTTCTTGACAGTCAGTGACTAACCAATGATTCAGAAGATTCTTGTGAAATTATGTAGCCTGTAAGTCATGAATCCTGCCACTGAATACTGCCTTGATGCCTTGAATGAGATTTAGTGGTAAGGAAATTCAGATCATCTAAGAGGACAGAGATTTGGGACTTCTGTAAGCTTACCAAACATCATGTAAGAATTACTTGTGCCTGCTTGTAAGTAAATGCTTTTACAATAAAGGTCTACTCATGTGCCAGATTTTGATCTGAAAGTTGCTTTCTTTATAAGAGTTAATCAGAGAGTATCTTAATGATTGGCAGCTGCTTTTACATATCAAAAGGAACATAAGATCTGCCTGATGTAACTATCAAATTGACTTTGCTTGTGCCACAACAGGTACCTCATGTAAAATTTAATAACTATTATATCTCAGAACAGTTTTTGTATCCTATTACAGATGCTGTGTATTCAATTTAAGACACAAATATTTACTAAACGTGTATCCCTTTTTTCTCTTCTATGAAAAATTTCTTAGTTCTCTACTTACATTACTTCAATTTTTGTATCTCAATATATGATAAACTGATTTCTGCTCCTACAACTGCATGTAACTAAAACCACCAACTGTCACTAATTATCTCCTGATTAACAAAGTCAATAACATTTTTATAGTGCTTGATTTATTTGACTTTTTAAAAGCACTGATTATTTGATGCTGTAAATGACAATTTCTTTTTTTTTTTTGCTTTCCTTAAACATAAATTCCTTGTTTTCTTCCTTGATCTCTGACTAGCTGAAAGTTATTCCTCAACATTTTCTAGATTTTGTAATGATTTATCTCTCTTTTTTTTAATACTCTATACACACTCCATGGCCCATCTCATCCACTCAGCGGCATCAGTTGTTAAATAACCCCAAATAAATCTCGAATATCCATTGTAAGATAGACTCCTTCTAAACCCAAACACATACAGTAAACTATAAACATCTCAAGAGGATGGCCACAGACACCTCAACCACAGCATATTTACAGCTGAATTTCCCCTTGCCTTGATTCTTATCTGTGTTTCTTGTAGTACATCTTATCTTAGGTGTTGATATTGACATCCACCTAGTATTTAAAAAGTGAAATACCTATAGGGTTAAAATACAATGGCATGTGGCATTCAGTAAGCTTTATAATCTGATTTATCTTCAGTCACATGGATAAATACATATTTTAGATAGGGAACTGTGTTCTTCCTTAGATTTACTCAACAATATAGACAAACTTCCAAAGGAAGAATTCAGGAGATACTTCATTTGACAGAGTTTTACCTACGTTTCTAATTTCCATTTTTTAAATTTTAGACTAATTAGCTTCAGACTATAGACAGATGTTCCTGGACTAAGGCTAGCTAATGAGGTGGCTCATTAAAATGCTGTTCTGCTCTGGAATTGCGTGTTCCAGAGCACAAAGCAATTTTTTCCATATATAAGGGCAAATCACAATATCCTGTAGCAGATTCTCTAACACATCTCCTAGATATCTTTTGGGACTGAAATAATTTTTCCCCTGGTCATAGATAGTGCTGCTGGCTAACAGCCCTTAGCTGCCAGGATTCTCTGGAAATTGCCTTAGGCTGAAGAGAACCATTGGGCCAAGGTAATGCCCTTTCCATGGGGGCTGCCTGTATCCTCACTCAAACTCAGAGCAACTCTGAGGAGCTATCTCAGTTTCTGAGCTTTCTGAAGGCTCACCTGAAGCCTGTGTTGACTACATCAGACCCCAATTTCTCCCTTTCCCAATCCTGCTTCCTTCCTTTCCCCACAAGCATTGATCCCCAAAATTACTCTCTAATAAACTGCTTGCATGCTAAACTTTATGCATGATCTACTTCTTAGGAATCCCTACCAGCAAGAATTGATACAAAGAGTGGTTCAAGAGAGAACTCCTAAGGTGGGATTTTGGAGCTGGAGCTGCATCCCCAGCCACTAATCACTTTCAGTTGGAGAAAATAGAAAGCTGGAAAAAAAAAAAAAAGATATATAAGTACCTGCTTATTACCCTTCAATTTTCTTCTTGGCTCACAAAGCCACAATACTTATTATCTAGCCCCTTGTATAAAAAAATTTGCTGACGGCTGTGCTATGCTTACAAGTAGGGTTAAGTCACAGCATAACCTCGTGCTGGACCTGCTCGAGGAGGGAAAAAGGGCCAGATCTGTATACCAAAGGAGCTGCAGTGCCTAACCAACGTACACTTGCAGAAACTGATAGAATACTTACAGGGCTGGAATCTGAAGACGCCGGATCAATGGAGGCCTGCAAAAACTGAAGAGGCTACCAGTCCTTGTGCTTCCTTTGCGGTAGTTTCCTATTGCTGCTGTAACAAATTATCACAGACTCAGAGAGATAAAACAACACAAATTTATTATCTTACAGATGTAGAAGGTCAATAGTCTGACTCAAGTCTTACTGGTCTAAAATTGAGGTGTTGGCAGGGCTGTGTTACTTTCTGGATGATTAGGGAAGAATGCGTTTCTTTGCCTTTTCCAGCTCCTAGAGTCTGCTCACATTCTTGGTTCATAGCCTCTTTTCTCCGTCCTCAAAGCCAGCCATTTTGCATTTTTCCAACCTCGCTTCCTCATTATGTCTCTCTCCAGAGCAGGGAAAAGTTCTCTGTACTCATGTGATTAAATTGGGCCCACCAGGATAGTCAGAAATAATCTGTCCATCTTAAGGTCCTTAACCACATCTGTAAAACCCTTTTTACAACATACAGCAACATATTCATCAATTCCAGTGACTAAAACATGGACATCTCTGGGAGCCCATTATTCTGCCTACCAAATCCTTCCTTGGGTTGGAAGGTGTGAAATGTAATAATTTGTCCTTTACTTTAGAGAAAATATGCAGACATGACCCAGACTACTAAGAATTTCTCTGATGAGGCAGGCCTGTAAATTTGATTAGACCAAATGAGCAAAATGTGTCAAGTGATTTACTGTCCTTGGTAAGACACACGCACTCTACCAAGTAAGAGGGAAGTACAATGTAGTTTCAGAGCAGTGGGGCACCCTTTATGATCCACTGATGAAAGAAAAGAAAGCCTAGGCTTGGTTCATTAATGAGAATGGGTCAGTTCAATATTCACAGTGGAGAAGGAAATAAATGGAGGCTTCTCTACAGCCTCATTCAGTAGTGGTCATGGAATAAAGCAGTGGGGGGACAATTCTCTCAATAGGCAGAGCTTTTGGTGGCATATATTTCAATCTAATTTGGATTTAAAGAAAAGTGTTCAGGTTCCCGTCCTGCTATAGCTGGAAAAGCCTGCTGCACTGCAATCTATGTCTCCTGCTAATTAAAACCAACTAAATGATGACTCTGAAAAGTTTAAGCAAAAAAGAGTAGACGGTGAAAGGGGTGAATTCCTAGACATGTTTTTTTTTCGTTTTAGCTTTCATAATTTTACCCTAAGGGTGGGCTCGAGTCACATTGGTGCTCAGGGGAGCAGCAGCATACAGAGCTAAAACATTAATATACCCTGTACCTCTGGCCAATATATATACCCTGTACTTTTAGATAAGAAAAAGGGCCCCCTGTTGGCTAGAGAGTAAAAGGCAGGGATCCTAGAGAGGGGCCAGTTGGAGAAGAGAATTCCTTAATTCTGTATATAAGCCCACACAAATCTCAAGTTCACCCCTGAGCAGTACATCAGACAGACCTCAAAATAGCATGCAAATGCTTTGCAACTGAACTAATGTTTCAATCACTACCCAAGTCTCAGACTTATCCCTGAGTGGTACACACTCAAATCAGGAAGGCAAAGGCCTCGAGAACCAAATAAGATGAAAACAATGACCAAAGTCACAGTTAACCCCTGAATAACACACACACATGACAGAACCAAAGCAGCATAGCAAAGGCTCTGAAAATGGAACTGATATTGGAACCATCACCCACATAAGGCAAGACAGAACTTGTACTCTAAACCTAACTGATGTATAGATTAAAAGGAACAAACAAAAACAACAAAATCATTCTTCATGGTATTTTAACAGGACTCGTAATGTACACAAAATAACATTCAAAATGTCCTGAGTTCAATCCAAAATCATTAGACATACAAGAACCAGAAAAATTTAATCAAAGCTCCAGGAAGTGACAATAAACATTTGCCAAATACAGGATGGCTCAGCTATTGGAATGATCAGAAAAATTCTTTAATGCAGCTATTACATTATGCCACATAAGAGAAAGTTAAACATACTTGGATTTTTTGGAACTGAAAAAATATAGTAGTTGAAATTAAAAAAAAAAAAAAAAACTACTGAATGGGCTCAGTAGAAGAAATTAGATAAAAAAAGAAAAGAATGGGTGATTTAAAATAGATGAATAGTGGGAGTGACGTCAGCAACATGGTGGAGTGAGCTGTTCCCTTTGTTTCTCCCCCTCTGAATTACAACTAAATGGACATTAATTGACCAAAGGATGATACCCACACAGCACAACAGAATGCCTGAGAGACCTACACAGCTATACATCTGAAGGTGGATGGACCAGATCCCCGGGAAGCAATGGAGATAGGTGAGCACAACCCTCCATCTCCCCAGCCACAGCGAGCCAGATCACAGAGCCTTACACAGCCGCTGGCATGACTCTAAGGGAAGGCGAGGACAGCCCCACCTGTTCACAACTGCTATCCTGTCCTAGAGGAGCACCCACCATGTCACAGTGGCACCTCCATAGAAATGCTCCCCACCAAGAAGCTGTGGCTAGGCCCCATGAAGGAGTCCCCACTTACCAAGCACAGTGGCCAATGTGACTGTAAGAGCAGGGAGGGGCAACCTGATGCATGCACGAATGCTATCCCAGCCTGTGGTAGCATCCACCCTGCTACAGTGGCTCTGCTAGTGGTTACACTCCCCACCAAGTGGCCATGGCGTGGGCCCTGTGAGGGAATCCTGCCCACCAAGCACAGCCACCAGCGTGACTGTAATAGGACATGGAGGCAGACCAGAATTCACGTGAACACCTTTGGAGGGGTAGCCAGACCTGAGGGCCACGGCTTGGCCCTCATGAAGGTGTTCCACCCACCAAGCACAATGGCTCACCCAAAGCACCAGCAAGCACAAGGCCAGCCCATATCTGTGCAACCGGTCCACTGAGCACGGAAGCACAGAGGCCCCACCCCCATGAGAGTGACCCACCAAGCAGCTGTGGCCAGCCTGCAAAAACACAGAGCAGCCGTATCTGCACAACTTTCAGCAGATGGAGTGAGATCAGAAACACAGCTCTTGTTTCCCCTCAGTGGTGGCAGGTGGAATCTGAAAACTGATGCTACCACAAATGCACTGGGAAAGGTTCAGTTTATCAAACACCAGGAGAAACCACAGTAACACTTCAGAGCAGAAGGAAAATGACAAGTCTCCAGAAACCAATCTTGAAGTCATAGAAATTTACAATTCAAATGGCAGAGAATTCAAAATAGTTGTCTTAAAGAGACTCAAAGTGTTACAAGAAAACTCAGAAAGACAGTTCAATAAGCTCAGGAATAAAATTGATGAACAGAAGCAATACTTCACCAAAGAGATTGAAACTCTAGAAAAATCCACACAGAAATCATGGACATGCAGAACACAATTAATAAGATAAAAATAATCTAGAATCCTTAAAAAATAGAGCTGACATTATGGAGGAAAGAATGAGTGATTTAGATGATAGAAATATAGAAATGTTTCAGGTGGAAGACAAGAGAGAACTAAGTCTTAAAAAAAATGAAGAAATTCTTTGAGAGATATCCAACTCAATTAGGCAAATCAACATAAGGATTATAGGTATACTAGAGGGAGAAGAGAGGGAGAAAGACAGGAGAAGCTTGTTCAAAGAAATAATACCTAAGAATTTCCCAAAACTTGGGAAAAAACTGGACTTACAAGTATGTGAAGCCAATAGAACTCCTATTTACATCACTGCAAAAAGACCTTCTCCAAAGCATATAATAGTAAAACTGGCAGAAGTGAATGACAAAGAAAAAAAATATTAAGGGCAGCAAAGCAGAAGAAAACAATCTATGAAGGAACTGCTATCAGGCTTTCAGCGGATTTCTCAGCAGAAATCTTACAGGTTAGGAGAGAATGGAATGATACATTCAAAATACTGACAGACAAAAACTTTCATCCAAGAATACTCTATTCAATGAAACTATCCTTCAGATATGATGGAGAAATAAAAGCTTTCCCAGATAAACAAAATCTGAGGGAGTTCATCGCCACTATATCTCCCTTACAAGAATTGATGAAGGAAGCCCTCATATCTGAAACAAAAAGATAATGATTTACAAAACTTTTAGCAAGGAGGTAAACAGACAGACAAAATCAGAAAACTGCAGCTTTCTAGAAGAACAAGTTAGCAAACACTTAATTAGAACATAAAAGATAAAGGGAAGGAAAGCATTGAAAATAATTATAAACACTTCAATTTAGTCACAAACTCACAAAACAAAATGGAATAATTTGTGATAAGAATAATTCAGACAAGGGAGAGGAAAGGGATGGAACCTGCTTAGGCTAATGGAGATAAGAGGCTATCAGAAAAAAGGACTATCTGATCTATGAGATCTTTTATACAAAATTCATAGTAATCATGAAACAAAAAAATCAGAACAGAGCAACAATTTATAAATAAAAAGAAAACAGAAAACCATCACAGAAAATCACCCAACTGAAATGGTAGTCAGAAATACAAGGGAAGAGAAACAATGGAAATATAGAACAACCAGAAAACAAGAAATAAACAGCAGTATTGAGCACTCGTATATCAATAATCACTCTAAGTGTAAATGGATTGAATTCCCCAATCAAAAGACACAGAGTAGCTGGACGGATTAAAAAACAAGACCCAACAACGTGCTGCATCCAGGAAACACATCTCAGCTCTAAAGACAAATATAGGTTCAAAGTGAAGGGATGGAAGACGATACTTTAAGTAAATGGCAAATAAAAGAAAGCAGGTGTTGCTTTACTTATATCAGACAAAGCAGACTTCAAGATAAAAAGGACAATGAGAGACAAAAAGGAGGAGTATATAATGATAAAAGAGATATTCCACCAAGAGGACATAACACATGAATATATATGCCTCTAACACAGGAGCAGCAAAGTATATGAAGCAACTATTGACAGATCTAGAGGGAGAAATTAACAGCAACACAATAATAGTAGGGAACCTCAACACCCCACTTACACCAGTGGATAGATCATCCAGACAGAAATCAACACAGAAATAGTGGAATTAAATGAAACACTAGATCAGATGGACTTAATAGATATTATTAAAAATATCTAAAATACCTGGAGACAAATGAAAATGGAAATACTACATACCAACTCTCATGGGATGCAGGAAAAGTGGTTCTCAGAGAGAAATTTATGGCAATACAGACCCACCTGAACAAACAAGAAAAATCTCAAATAAGTAATCTTAAACTATACCTAACAGAGCTAGAAAAAGAAGAATAAACAAAGCCCAAAGTCATCAGAAGGAGGGCAATAATAAAAATTGGAGCAGAAATAAATGAAATAGAGATTAAAAAAACAGTAGAAAGGAGCAATGAAGGGTCGGCCTGGTGGCATAGAATTTAAGTTCACCCATTCTGCTTCGGCAGCCCAAGGGTCTCTGGTTCAGATCCTGGGTGCGGACCTACTCACCGCTCATCAAGCGATGCTGAGGTGACATCCCATATAGAAGAGCTACAACTCTACGACTATGATATACAACTATGTACCGGGGTTTTGGGGAGAAGAAAAAAAAAGAAGACTTTGTTCCTTAAAAAAAAAAAAAAAGAAAGGATCAATGAAAGTAAGAGCTAGTTCTTTGAGAAGATAAACAAAATTGACATACCTTTAGCCAGACTCACTAAGAAAAAAAGAGAAAACACAAATAAATAAAATTAGAAAGGAAAGAGGAGAAATTACAACCAACACTACAGTAATACAAAGCATTATAAGAGAATACTATCAAAACTATATGCCAACAAATTGGATAACCCAGAAGAAATGGATAAACTCTTAGACTCATACAACCTCCCAAAATTGAATTAAGAAGACATAGATAATCTGACCAATCACAAGTAAAGAGATTGAAATATTAATCAAAAACCTCTCAAAAAACAAAAGCCAAGGTCAGATGGCTTCTCTGGAGAATTCTACAAAATATTCGAAGAAGATTTAATATCTATCCTTCTCAAAGTGTTCCAAAAATTGAAGAAGATGAAACACTTCCTAACTCATTCTATGAGGCCAACATCACCCTGATCCCAAAACCAGACAAGGACAACACAAAGAAGGAAAATTACAGGCCAATATTGCTGATGAACATAGATACAAAAATCCTCAAGAAAATATTGGCAAACCAAATACAGCAATACATTAAAAGGATCATATACCATGATCAAGCGGGATTTATACCACAGATGCAGGGATGGTTCCACAGCCACAAATCAATCAATGAGATACACCACATTAACAAAATAAGGAATAAAAATCACACAATCATCTCAATAGATGCAAAGAAAGCATTTGACAAGATACAACATCTATTTATGATAAAAACTTTGATTAAAATGGGTATAGAAGGAAAATACCTCAAAATAATAAAGGCCGTATATGACAAACCCACAGCCAACAACATAACGATGATAAACTGAAAGCGACCCCTCTGAGATCAGGAACAAGACAAGGCTGCCCACTCTCACCACTCCTATTCACATAGTACTAAAGGTTTTGGCCAGAGCAATTAGGAAAGGAAAAGAAACAAAAGGTATCCAAATTGGAAAGGAAGAAGTAAAACTCTTGCTGTTTGCCCGAAGCCATGATTCTACATATAGAAAATCCTAAAGAATCCACCAGAAAACTATTATAAATAATCAGTTACTACAGCAAAGCTGCAGGGTACAAAATCAACTTTAAAATGTCAGTTACATTTCTGTACACTAATAACAAACTAAGAGAAAGAGAAGTCAAGAATACAATCCCATTTACAATTACACCAAAAAGACTAAAATATCTAGGAATAAATTTATCCAAGGAGGTGAAAGACCTATACACTGAAAACTATAAGACATTATTGAAAGAAATCGAAGACGATATAAAGAAATGGAAAGGTATTCCATGCACATGGATTGGAAGAATGAACATAGTTAAAATGTCCATATTACCTAAAGTAATCTACAGATTCAGTGCTATCCCAATCAGAATCCCAATGACATTCTTCATGGAAATAGAACAAAGAATCCTAAAATTTATCTGGAACAACAAGAGACTCCAAACAGCCAAACCAATCCTGAGAAAAAAGAACAAAGCTGGAGGTACCATAATCCCTGACTTCAAAATATACTACGAAGCTATAGTAATCAAAACAGCATGTGAGCCAGTCCTGGTGGCCTAGTTGTTAAGTTCAGTTTGCTCTTGTTTGGCAGCCCAGGTTCGGTTCCTGGGCACGGACATAACACTGTTCTGTTAGTGGCCAGGCTCTGCTGGCGGCCCCCATATTAAAAAATAGAGGAAGATTTGCATGGTGAAACTCAGGGCTAATCTTCCTCAGCAAAAACAAACAAACAAACACAGCATGGTACTGGCACAAAAACAGACACACAGATCAATGGAACAGAATTGAAAGCCCAGAAATAAAACTACATATCTATTGACAGCTAATCTTTGACAAAGGAGACAAGAACGTACAATGGAGAAAGGAAAGTCTCTTCAATAAACGATGGTGGGAAAACTGGACAGCCACATGCAAACGAATAAAAGTACACTCTTATCTTACACCATAAACAAAAATTAACTCAAAATGGATTAAAGACTTGAATGTAAGACCTGAAACCACCTACAAGAAAATATAGGCAGTATATTTGACATTGGTCTTAGAAGCATCTTTTTGAATGCTATATCTGCTCAGACAAGGGAAACAAAAGAAAAATAAACAAGTGGGACTACATCAGATTAAAAAGCTTCTGCAAGGCAAAGGAAACCATGAGCAAAATGAAAAGACAACCCATTAACTGGGAGAAAATGTTTGCAAAACATATATCTGACCAGGGGTTAATTTTCAAAATATATAAAGAACTCATACAACTTAACAACAAAAAAACAAACAACTCGATAGAAAAATAGGCAGAGAACCTAGAAAGACATTTTTCCAAAGAAGATATACAGATGGCCAACAGGCACATGAAAAGATGTTCAACATCACTAATTATTAGGCAAATGCAAATCAAAACTACAATGAGATACCACCTTACACCTGTCAGAATGGCTATAATTAACAAGACAAAAAGTAACAAATGTTGGAGAGGATATGGAGAAAAGGTAACCCTCATACACTGCTGATGGGAATGCAAACTTGTGTAGCCACTATGGAAAACGGTATGCAGATTTCTCAAAAAAATTAAAAATAGAAATACCATACAACCCAGCTATCCCACTTGAAATCAATTCAAAGAGATTTATGCACCCCTATGTTCATTGCAGTGTTATTCACAATAGCTGAGACGTGGAAGCAACCCAAGTGCCCATCAACTAATTAATAGATAAAGAAGATATAATGGAATACTACTCAGTCATAAAAGAAGACACAATTGTCCCGTTTGCGATATATGGATGGACCTTGGGGGTCTGATGTTAAGTGAAGTTAGCCAGACAAAGACAAAACACCACATGATTTCACTCATATATGGAAGATAAACAAACACATGGATAAAGAGAACAGACTAGTGGTTACCAGAGGGAAAGGAGGTGAGAGGGTGGGCAAAAGTGGTAAAGGGGCACATATGTATGGTGACACATAAGAAATAGACTATTGGTGGTGAGCACAATGTGGTCTATACAGAAATTGATAAATAATAATGTACACCTGGAATTATACAATGTTCTAAACCATTAGGACCTCAATAAAATGATTGGAAAAAAATAAATAGCATACTATTGCAATGAAAATAAGAAAACAACACTGTTTCAAAACTAGCAATAAGATATAACGTACAACAGTCAAAAAATAAAATAAAATTGATGAATAGTATTATATAATCTGAAGAAAAGAGATTTTAAAAATTGACATTAAAAAAAAAAACACAGCCTTAAGGACCTGTGAGGCATTATCAAACGGTCTAATATAAGCATGTCATCGGAGGCCAGAAGGAGAGAAAAAAGTCATTGGAGAAGGAAAAATATTTGCAAAAAAAGTAGCCAAAACCTTGCAAATTTGTCTTCATGACTGTATCTTCTCATGTATGTTAGTGATTTAATTAAATAAAAAAGAATGAAAATTACTTGGAACATGTTCTTTCTTTTAATTATTAGTATGTGTTTATGCACTGAATTGAATTGTCTTAGCACTCTGGTCAAAATCAATTGTCTGTAAATGTGAGGGTTTATTTCTGGATTCTCAATTCTATTCCATTAATCTACATGTCTATCCTTATGCCAGTACCACACTATCTTATTTATTTATATATTTATATATTATTGTATTATTTTGAAATCAGAAAGTGTGAATTCTTCAAGTTTGTTCTTTTTCAAGGTTGTTTTAGCTGTTCTAAGTCCTTTGAATTTTCATATGAATATTAGGATCAGCTTGTCAATTTCTGTAAAGAAGTCAGCTGGGATTTTGATAGGGACTGTTTTGACTATAGAGCAAATTACAGAGTATTGCCATCTTATCAGTATTAAGCCTTCTGAGCAGTTAACATGGGATGTATTTCCATTTGATTAGGTCATCTTTAATTTCTTTCAACAATACTTTGTAGTTTTCGGAGTATAAGTTCTGCACTTCTTTTGCTAAATTTATGCCTAGGTATTTTATTCTTCTTGATGCTATTGAGAATTTCATTTTTGATTTGTTCATTGCTACTGTATAGAAATACAACAGATTTTTGTAAATTAATAATATATCCTGCAATTTTAGTGAACTCATTTGTTAATTCTAATAGATTTTTAGTGAATTTCTCAGGATTTTATATTGATAAGAACATGTCATCTGCAAACAGAGATAGTTCTACTTCTTCCTTTTCAATTTGGACATTTTTATCTCATTTTGTTGCTTATCTCACTTATTAATATGCATTTGATTTTCCTCCATGTCTTTTCATGACTTGATAACTCATTTATTTTAGCCCTGAATAACATTCCATTGTCTGGAGGTACCACGATTTATCTATCCATTTACCTACTGAAGGACTTCTTGGTTGCTCCCGTGTTTTGGCAATTATCAATAAAGCTTCTGTAAACAACCATGTGTAGGTTTTTGTGTGGACATAAGTTTTCAACTCCTTTGGGTAAATACCAAGGAACATGATTGCTAGATCATAGGGTAAGAGTATTTTTTTGTTTTGTAAGAAACTGCCAAACTGTTTCTATAATGGCTGCACCATTTTTCCCTCTCACCAGCGATGAATGAGAGTTCTTGTGGCTCCACACCCTAACCAGCATGTGGTGCTATCAATGTTTTGGATTTTGGCCATTCTAGTAAGTGTGAGCTGATATCTCATTTTTGTTTGAACTTGCATTTCCCCAATGATCTATGATGTGGAGCATTTTTTTACATGCTTATTTGCCATCTGTATATCTTCTTCAGTGAGGTGACTGTTAAGGTCTTTGGCCCGTCTTTTAATCTGGTCGTTCATTTTCTCATTGTCAGGTTTTAAGAGTTCTTTGTTCTTTTGGAAAAGAGTCCTTGGCCAGGTCGTCTTTTGCAAAAATTTTCTGCCAGTCTGTGATTTGTCTTCTCATTCTCTTGACATTGTTTTTCACAGAACAGGAGTTTTTAATTTTAACGAAGTCCAGCTTGTTATCAATGATTTCAATTGATAACATCAATTATATCAATGAATATCAATTATTTCTTTCAGGGATCATGTCTTTGGTGTTGTATCTAAAAAGTCATCACCATACCTAAGGTCATCTAGATTTTCTTGTATGTTATCTTCTAAGAGTTGTATAGTTTTGTGTTTTACATTTATATCTGTGATTCATTTTGAGTTAATTTCTGTGAAAGGTGTAAGATCTGTGTCTAGATTTATTTATTTTTTTTGCACGTAGATGTCCATTTTTTCCAGCACCATTTGTTGAAAAACTATGTTTTCTCTGTTGTATAGCTTTTGCTCATTTATCAGAGATCAATTGATGTATTCATGTGGTCTGTTTCTGTTCCACTAATCTAGTTTTCTATTCTTTCACCAATACCATACAGTCTTGATTATTGTAGTTTTATACTAAATCTTGAAGTTGGGTAGTGTCAGTCCCCCAACTTTGTTCTTCTTCTCCTTCAATATTGTGTTGGCTATCCTGGGTCTTTTGTTTCTCTATATAAACTGTAGCATCAATTTTAAATTTCCACAAAATAAGTCGCTGGGATTTTGATTGGGATTGCCTTTAATCTACAGATCAATTTGGAAAGAACTGACATCTTGACAATATTGAATCTTCCTATCCATGAACATGGACTAACTCTATTAATTTAGTTCTTCTTTCATTTCATTCATCAGAGTTTCATAGTTTTCTTCATATAGATCTTGTATATATTTTTGTTAGATTTATATCTAAGTATTTCCATTTTGGGGCGCGAATGTAATTGATATTGTGTTTTAATTTCAAATTCACTTGTTCATTTCTGGTATATAGAAAAGTGATTGACTTTTGTATATTAACCATGTATCCTGCAACTTTACTATAATCATTTATTAGTTCCAGGAGGCTTTTTGGTGATTCTTTCAGATTTTTTACATAGATGATGATGTCACTATGAACAAGGAGTTTCATTTTGTCCTTCTTAATCTGTATATTTTTTAAAATTTCTTATCTTATTACATTAATTAGGACTTTCAGAATGAAGTTCAAAAGGAGTGGTAAGAGGGAAGAACTCTTCCTGATTTTAATGGGAAAGCTTCAATTTTCTCACTATTAAGTGGATCTTAGCTATAGGTTTTTCATAGATATTCTTTATCAAGTTGATTAAGTCCCTTTCTATTCCTAGTTTACAGAGAGTTTTTATCATGAGTGGATGTTCGAGAGAATCATAGTCTTTTGGTTGGGCATATTCTTACAGTAAACTTCAAGTTCCGTTACAATGAAAAAGCAGAAAATGAATGTTGAAAAATTAGCCAACTTCAGTATCTGTCACAGAACTTATAATTGGTAATAATTTCTGCACTATTTGACATTTCATAATCTCCTTTATCTATAATATCTCTTTTGAATATCAAATAAATTAGAGAAATTATTCCTATGTAAATATTAAGATAGTGAACCTCACAGAAGACCATGACTTGCACAAGGTCCACATACATGGCCTAGTCATTAGACTCTTTAAAATATGTTACTCTCCTCTTAGTTGATTACAATACATATTAAGAAATTCCATATATGCTATATAAAAATCAAAAGCAAACAATAAATGTGGACAATATTAAAATTCATAATTTGACCTTAATGCTGCACAATGTCATGCTTTAGCAAGCACTAGGTAAATATTCAGTGAACAACTGGATTCCCAGTATTATATTGAAGAAAAACAAGAATCAGAATGATTCTAGAGTATGATCATAACCTCTTTGATCTGGGTCTTTTTTATTAGGTATATTATGAAATTCAGGACTCCTTTATGGTTTTTAAGAGTAAATGTGGGTAATAACAACAAAGATTACCCTGAGTGGTGTCTCTCATCTTTGTCATTCTGTTAGATTTGATTTATTTACATGAGTCAGCTACTGATGGTTCTGAAATAAAGGTAAAAATACGTTTTTCTTTCCTAGGATTTCATATAAAAAATAAATACATATACATAAGGTATATGAAGCTGAACTGACTTTTCCAAGATTACACAGAAAGTCAGTTTTAGGTCTGTAATTAGAATTTTTAATGTGTTATGGTCCATTTGTACTATGGCCCATAAGTGTTTTTGAACTTTAAACATTGAGATGGCTCAGTGTGAATGGGAGGAAAATAAGGTTGTTATTTATTGGATTGTCTGGAGAACGGGACTGTCTAGATAATAACAAATTTTGAAAAAATAGAAAGCGTTCCAAACAATATGCATATAATAGCTGGATCTAAAGAATTAGAGTTGTATATGTATGTAACAAAGCAAAGCAAATTCAGTCTTTTATGAACTAAAAGTATGTATGGTCTGTAAGAGCTGCCCAAAGAAACTCATGACAATTAATAATCACTACATTTTATTTTGCAGACTTAAAGGTATTGAAGCCAATAGAAAGTACATTTAAAATGTAGGTAAAAGTATATTACTTTTTTATTTAATGCATTTTCATTTACTCTAATGTTTGAAAACATTCACCAGCCTCTAATAACTATAACTGATGTTTCCTTTTCTATCCTTCTTTTTCTCCCTCAAGAATATGTATTTGGAAAAAAACTCAGCAATCATACAAACACTTGACTTGAATACTTTTCTCCTTACGTTGAAAGGTGTCCTATTGGGAAAGCAGATTAGACTTGGGATCATACATGATACACTGATTCCAGAGTATAATTCTGATATTGGTAAAGATCATCACAACACTAAGAAATATCTATTTAGTTTTTGTTTAGCCATCCAT
Source organism: Diceros bicornis minor (assembly GCF_020826845.1). Classification (NCBI taxonomy): domain Eukaryota; kingdom Metazoa; phylum Chordata; class Mammalia; order Perissodactyla; family Rhinocerotidae; genus Diceros; species Diceros bicornis. Next base: position 21,396,630 of record NC_080766.1, read on the forward strand.
AAGATCAGAAAATTCTGTCCCAGGTTGACCTTAAAGTTTATTTCTATGAATTGTTTTAAATTTTTAAATCACAATTTTCATTTATAGCCTCTATTCTAACAAATAAATAGGAAGCATGCTAATATCTGGAAGCAGAATATATATTATGTACTTGTGTTTTGTTTTCGTTTGACTTCATTTAATGAAACTTTTTTCAATATTAAATTTCAAAATGCCTCACTGTTAGTTTAGGATAATATATTTTTATGGTACCTATAGTTTTTAATTTTATTATTACTTGCTTGATATTTAGAAGGCATTTTTTTCAACCTCACAAATATGGTCCATAAAATGAACATGCTGGAATATATACTTATTTTTATAAAATTGAAACTAAGCCTATGTGAGGACACACACACAAAATATAGTTCGTTAGCCCTAATGCTTCATTTTTTTAAATCATTTTACTTTTTGGTAAGAAATTTCTTAATTCTTTCAAGTTTGCTTCTGGCAGTGAAAAGACGGCCTTTGTTCAGTCATGCTCTCTGCAATTTCCAGATAGAGATTTTATGAGAAGTTGGGGATTTCTGCTAATGCTGATAACCAGGCACTAAGCTCTGTGAGAAACAGAGCCCTTGGGTGGAAAAGTGTGAAGGGCTGAGATAATTTCACAGAAAATATTGTCATAAACAGGTGAAAGTTATCCACTTGTGATCAGCCTCCCAGACACTTCCTAGGAGGTAGAAGAGAGGAGTGATAAACAAAGAAGGGCAGTGACGGCAACAAAAATATCCTATGATCATAAGTCCTAAGGACAGAGGGAGAATGTCTGTAAAATACAATTCTCAAAAATTCTCACGTAAGCACACAGACACTCACACCACACACACACCGCATTGCCTAGAATTCTTCATTATTGCATTTGGATCTGGACTTTGGTCCACAAGTGTCCTTGAAAGAGTTGACGCTTCAACCCAACATGCTTTGGATGGTCATCTAACACCCTGAAGAACTAACATTTTTCCCTTCATGTGAACTTACCAACCTAGGAAAGTTTCAAATTAAATCTAGATGTAAAGGGGTTCTAAACCTAACAGATTTGTGTGAATTTAGAAATTCTCTGTGAATATTTGTTTTTAAAGTGTTTGTAATGTCTACCAAAATTTAAGATTAGGTTTGATTGCATTTTAAATTAAATTCAGTAGTTGTTTTTAGATTTGTAATTTTAAGTTGAAAGATATGATTTGTAAAATTACTATATTACTATGTGTAAGAGAATCTCCATTTACTAAATGGAGAAGTTTAGTTGATTACATTGAAATCAGTCATTTAAATGCTTCACAAAGATTTCTTTGTCAGTTCCCGGCACTGAAAGTTTTGAGCATATCAAATTCATTAAATTTAAAATACAATTTAAATTACTTAAAGAAACATATTAACTATGTTTATCATAATTTAGTCTTTTTTCCTTAAGTTGATTCTTGAAATTAATTAACTGCTAAAAGCAAGGAAGACGAAGTTTTTTTTTGTTTTAATATGTTAATTGAATAAATTAATATTAACAGAAACATCCAAATAAGGGCATGAGGTTTCTTTTTGAGCTGATAAAATTTTCTAAAATTTCTTGTGATGATAGTTGCACATATCTGTGAACATAACTTAAAACATTGAATTGTACACTTTAAGTATGCGAATTGTATGAATCTTAGGCCAATAAGACTGCTAAAAAAACAAGTTGACATAGTTTTCTTTGCTCAAGATTCGTCCCTCAGTCACTAAAATGTCATCTCATTATGGGACTTACCACTAATTTTTTTTTGAGAAGTCATCAATGTTGGAGATGTAAGCTGTTCTTACTTCACCTTATTTAACTTCCAAAAAGTTTTAAATGCTGCCTTGTACACAAATTAGTGTGCATGTCTCTTGTTAGTCCTTAAAATAAATTCTAAGAATTATTCAAGTGTTTGAAAAATTTTAAGGATTTGATTCAAAATTTTGATTGCTTCTCTAAATTTCTATAGCAACTTATACTTTTATCTCCAGTGTAATGTAATCCACATCTTACCTTATTCAGCTACACAAAGGATTTTAATTATTAAAAAAGTTGTACTAATTCCATTGTCAAAATACAATATTTCATTATCACTATTGTTTTAATATAAATTTATTTGAGAACCAGTGAGGAAAGCATTTTTTTTTCTTCATGTATATCTGTATCAGTTTAGGTTCAATCAGGAAAGAGAAACCACATAGTAAAATGATCAGGGAAAATTTAACAAAGAATTATTATCTATAATGGGATTAGAGTAACAAGGGTTTGATTTACATGCCATAAAGATCATTCTAAATAATATAAGCATAGCAGATATAAGAAGAACCATTACCCCTTGGGCTGAGATAGAGACCCCAAGGAAGACTGTCCCCCACCCCACCCCCCACTCCCAACCAAAGGCTGAGGTCCAGACTTTCTTAGAGAGGGTCTGCTCATGGCCCAGAAGCCACTATGGTGCAGTACTGATGGAACTTGCTGGAAATCTATCCTTTAGCATGCCAGGGAGAGCTGTTTCCTGGAGGTATCACACTGGAGGCACTCTCCTACGAATCTGACCTAAGGCTGTCTGAAGAAAGCTGTTGGCTACTGAGTGCTCTGGTCACCATGAGCTGCAGGAATCAGGTTCTAGAAAGCTTGCAGATGCTGGGTACTGGGGAGGCCATGTGTGCTGCAGGAGTCTGATAAGCAATCACACCAGGCCCAGGAAGCACCATGCTTTTTCCTGCAATGTCACTCCATCACCCTCTACCGGCAAAGCTGCAATGGAAGCCGGCAAAAGAAAAATATTTAAAATGGCCTAGATCCATTTTTACAGAGCAGGCACAAAGGGTGAATTTGGAGTTGCGAAGCAATAAATGGGTTAACAGCACAATGTCTTTAATGTTTTCATATTAAGAATTGTACACCCATTTACATTTAAAATGTTTCTATCAGAATGTGAGTTTCAATACTGATTTTAAGATACTATGTCATAATTGTTGAAAATGATTAGAGTTCGTAATTTACCTTTTTGTTTGTATTGCAAACAGATCTTAATATTTATGCAAAAAACCTATTCTTTTTTTCCTCTATGATTATACTATTAAAACCATTTCACCAGATTGGTTGGTTTATATATTTATCTCTATTTGTCTAATGTTGTAGTTATTTTTACACTTAACATTTTTAACCCCTCTGGAAATTATTTTATCATGTCACACGGTGACATTTTACTGTTAGTATCCACTGAGGCCCCAAGACCAGCTGCATCAGTGTGGACTGTACTTTGTCCACTAACCCTCCTGTTTGAAATTTTCCTCAGGAAGACAGATTCATCAAATAGAATCTTTGAAGAGTGGTTCCCAGAGTCTCATGAAGAATTGGATCTGAGGAGAAGAACTAACTATAGAAGACACGGTGATGTGTAGCGCAAACCCCGCTGCAAGAATGAAGAATTTCCTGCTCCATTCTTGAGCTGCTGAAATGCTGCCCTAAATAGTTGTCAGCTGTCGGGCCTCTTCAGTAACTGCCTTAGCTTAACAGAGCCATCTTGCCCAATGTCATGCTCTCTTTCCAGAGATGCCGGTATGCAATGATAATTATAGTCCGGGGTGGGATGAGGTATAATGTCAGATCCTTTGCTGCAACTTGAGACAATACTGAAGGGTCATCTCAGCTTCCTAACTCCCCATCTGGACAGCTGAGTCCATTCCTGAGACTGCATTATAGTTCAACTACTGTTTTTGCCGTATCTTGTTTTTGAACTTCTCTTCCAAAATGTTGATTCTCAAATACTCCCATAACAGTTCTTACACTAATCTCCATCTCATAATCAGCCACCTAGGAAATACATGTCGGTGTATTTTTTTTTTTTTTTTTTTTTTTTTTTATTTGTGAGGAGATCAGCCCTGAGCTAACATCCGCCAATCCTCCTCTTTTTTTGCTGAGGAAGACGGCCCTGGGCTAACATCGGTGCCTATCTTCCTCCACTTTATATGGGACGCCGCCACAGCATGGCTTACCAAGCAGTGCGTCGGTGCGCACCCGGGATCCGAACCAGCGAACCCCGGGCCGCCGCAGCGGAGCGCGCGCACTTAACCGCTTGCGCCACCGGGCCGGCCCCCGGTGTATTTTTTTAATCTATTAATATTTCATGATATTCTGAACTCTGAGCTCATTTTCACAAATCATACTTTATAAATAACCATTTGACTGAAGTCAATGGTGGTTTGTTAACATCGTAATCATTGAATGTTAATCTTAATACTATACCAACACTTTATCCTACTTTCTTTTTCTCACATTGGTTTGACTTGGTTATATAATCATTCTTTAGGGACTTCTAGTTGTAGTCACATTTTGTAACGTGACTCTCTATTTTTTGGAAAAATTATATTTACATCATTGCAATTTCATTTTTGATACTACCCTATCATTTGAGAGTCTCTGTCCAAGTTTCCGTGAATTTACTTATTTTTTATTCATATTTACCAAGGTCTGAGATGTATATTTCATTTCACTTTGGGTTTCTTTTCTTTCCTTATGAATTTTAAGATAAGCAGTGTCTTGCTTGTGAGGCTGTGTTTTTCTTTATTCAAGTATAATACAGTCATGTGCTGCATAATGACGTTTTGGTCAATAATGGACCACATATACAACAGTGGTCTCATAAGGTTAGTACCATATAGCCTAGGTGTGTAGTAGGCTATACCATCTAGGTTTGTGTAAGTACTGTAGAGGAAGAAGAAATTTTCCTTTACCATTCTAGGTTCTTCTGGCTGGTCTAAGAATTAAATTGATACGAGGCAGATTAACAGGAGAAAAACAAACAGAAGTTTAATAACATGTATATGTGAGAGAAACTCGAGAAAACCAAGTAACTCACCAAAATGGCCAAAACCCTTACCTCAGCTAAGGACAAAAGATGATAGCAGTGGGGAGAGTCAGGGAATTCAAAAAGCAATTCACAGGTAGGTGAAAAGGAGCAAACATTTGGAAAACAAATATTCGGCCACACAGAAACAGAAGAACATAGAAGAGAGCCCAACAAACAGGGTTTTCTAGGTTCCTCCCTGTCTACCACCTAGTTCATGTTAGCTCACTTCCTGAGACAGGTTTTTTTATTTAAATATTTTGGGGTAGTTAAGGGAAGGTAACAAAAAAATTTTCTGAGTCTTTTGCTTCTTAAAAATCCATCTAGAATAATTCTCACCTTAAAGAGACACATTTTGGGGTGGCAAATTTTGTTCCCCTTCAGTTGTGTGCACTCTACCATGTTCACACAACAACAAAATCACCTAGTGATGCATTTCTCAGAACATATCCCCATCATTAAGCGACACATGACTGTATGTTTATAGACATATAAAGCTAATAAATATAGGGAAAGACAATTAAATTCACTGGTTATTCAACATTGATTTAAAAAATAAGCTAAAGATTTTCTAATTCCCCTAAATGATGAATGTTTGATAATACATTTACTTATGGTATGGGGGAGATAGATAGTCTCATGAAATGCTGGGGAACTACAAATCAACTTCTGTATAGACACTGCCATTGCAGACATCATCATAAGCCATTAGAGGGCAGGCAACTGGCCACACATTGTTTCTTTGACATTTTAAAGGTAAAATTGAATGCGGAGTTTGACAATAGCATTTACAGCAACAGCATTTCAACAACCACATTTAGGAGATGTAGAGAACAAAGAAGCCTTTAGGCCATCGGAAAGTACCTTGATGTGAGCACTTTCTGGCTGTCAAGATTAGATGGGCTATTTTAGGACTATTCTTTATTTTATTCACTGAAAATCTACTGTATGACTTTGTTGTATAATAGGAATTGATGTCTGTCAGATATCTGGTCAGAACTCCTTTGGCCAATGCAGCCTTAGAAGCGATTGACCAGCACTTATCTTTTCCAAACCCTTGTTACCTTCTCTGCTTTCTAATAATACAGAATATACCCAAAATAAATAAGTAAAAAATAATTTTAACTTTATGATTGTTCTATCAATAACTGGCTAACACATGTATAGAGACATTGGTAAATTTAACCAATATTTCTTAAATTTAAGTTCCCTTCAAATGTCTATCAGGGAGTCAGAGTGAAATTAAAAATAGTTTATTTTACACATCTCAGAATCAATACATAACATACTCCACCACTACAAGAACAGGTTTTGCTCATGAAGCCTGGTGATTTATCATTTGCTTGTTGTTGCCTAGCAAATGCTTCTTTGAAATGTGAAATAGTCCATCACAGAATTTCTTCTATGGCAAATTCATGAATATCATGTTATTTGAGAAAACATAACCAAAGAGAAATTTCTTTAACAAGAGGCTGCACATTTCAAGGGCAGAAGACTCTACGATTAGTTAAAAATTATGTTTATGTTCTACTCATACTTTTCCTTAAACTAACTAGGTCAACTTTAAGCAAACTGTTTTCTTCCTGAGATTTCTTTGCACCTGGGAAATGAGTTAAAATCAATGGGCTGTAAGGTCTCTTTGCACTAATCTTAACTATCCCTGAAAATATCCCTGATGCCTTTAAATTGGTGTCTAAGACTATGATTACGAGAAACGGGTGCTGGTGCTTTGCTTCTATGTGTGTTAGTCAAGCCAAACAGAAAATGCAGCGGACCATCGCAATCATTACATTTTGACAAGTTTTTGTTTGTTTATTTGTTTTTCTTATAACATATTGATTTAGAATTCAATATTAAACCCATCAATTTATCAAAATTGAACTCTCATTTTTAGCTTGCAAAAACATTGACTAAGAAATCAGAGTCTCAGACTACGTCAAATGAAAAAGCTTCTGCTCAATAAAGGAAACCATCAACAAAATGAAAAGGCAACATACGGAATGGGAGAAAATATTTGCAAACCAAATATTCGATAAGAGATTAATATCCAAAATATGCAAAGAACTCATACAATTCAATAGCAAAAAACAAATAACCCAATTTAAAAAATGGGCAAAATGCCTCAATAGACATTTTTCCAAAGAAGACATACAAATGTCCATCAGGCACATGAAAAGATGCTCAGTATCACTAACCATCAGGGAAATGAAAATCAAGACCACAATGAGATAACATCTCATATCTGTCAGAATGGCTATTATCAAAAAGACAAGAGATAACAAATGCTGATGAGAATGCAAAGAAAAGAGAACCCTTATACGTTGTTGGTAGGAATCTCAATTGGTAGAGCCACATGGAAAACAGTATAGAGGTTCCTCAAGAAACTAAAAATAAGATTACCATATGATCCAGCAATTCCACTTCTGAGTATATATTCAAAGGAAATGAAATCACTGTCTCGAAGAGATATCTGTACATCCATGTTCATTACAACATTATTCACAATAACTATGGTATGGAAACAACCTAAGTGTCCATCAATGGAAGAATGGATAAAGAAAATGTGATACACACACACACACACACACACACACACACAGAGGAATATTATTCAGCATTAAAAAAGAAGGAAATACTGTCATTTGTGACAATACGGATTTACTTTGAGGGCATTATGCTAAGTGAAATAAGCCAGACAGAAAAAGACAAATGCTATATGATCTCACATATGTGTAATCAAAGCAAACCAAGCTAATAGAAACAGAGAAGGAATGGTGGTTTCCAGGGGCTAGGGGATGAAGGAAATGGGAAGAGGTTGGTAAAAGGCTACAAACTTGAAGTTATAAGATAAACAAGGTTTGAGGAGCTAATGTATAACTTGGTAACTACAGATGATAGCACTGTATTGTACAATCAAAATTTGCTAAGAGAATAGTTCTCACCAAAAAACAAAGGTAAGCATGTGAGGTAATGGATATGTTAACTAATTCAATGAAGGAAATCCTTTTACAATGTATACATACATCAAATCTCCACGTTGTACACTTTAAATACCTTATAATTTTGTCAATTTTACCTCAACAAAGCTGAAAGAAATCAAAGCCTCAGATATATAGCAGTTAGAAGGTTCCCTGTTCTCACAAAGACTTCTGGAAACAGTTTTAGTTTGTGTCTAAATATCAAATTGATGTATATTCATAGCCACAATGGGATAGGGCTTGGCACACAGAAAAAGTGAGGTTGTAACACGAAATTTTACAATAAAAAATGCACATTGTTATGCTAGAAAATAATACTTTGACCTAATAATATTTTGCATTAGAAATGAGCATCAGAATCTCCTAGATAATTATTTCCAAATAAATATACTTGTGACCTTCTTCCCAAAGATTCTTGTTTAGTTTGCAGTTTCTCTAGAAATTATGAGTTACCCCACCAATTGTGAAGACTGGCTCTTCTAATACTAAAATCCTATGGCTGTAAACAGATAATTTTTCCTTTAACGTAAATTTTCTGATCATTAGCTACACTGAGCATCATTCTATTAGCTAATCATTTGAGGTTGTTAGAACATTTCTTCCTTTGCCCTGTTTTCCTCTTCTTGAAAGTTCTTCTTGGCTTAACAAGTCCTCCTTATCCTTAAACATAGATCCCGATTATTGCCTTTTTCTGAAGACTTCCCTTAGTCTCTGGGTAGCATCCTTCTTCACGGTGTCTAAAGGGCATTACTAACACTTCTATTATAGCACTTAACACAATGTGTGGCAATGATCTGTTTATAGTACATCTCACTCACTAGATTATCAATTTACAGGGCAGTAATCAAGTTTGTAAGCATATTACTAAGCAGTAGCAATAAAAATCACTTTATAAAATTGGTTAAAATAAACATTGGTGATGACATCCCAGCTGCAATAAGATCACAACAATTCAATGTCATGGCACCGTGATTTTCAGACAATACCCGCTTCCCTTCCTTGTGTTGGTTTCTGGCAGCAATAGCACTTAAAGGGCAATTTTGAGAAAACTCAGCTAATATTCTTGGCAGATATTTAACCTTATGAAAGGAAATCACTTATCCAGGACTTCAGTATTTTCATTTCAGTGACATTTACAATGGAAATGAATCCATTTTCCTTTCAGAATTTTTGAATATGCTTTGGTTCAAAATTAAACCTGTTCAGTGAATTATTCAACTAGCCCAAAATCAGAATATAAGGGAATTATAAAAGCAGACTTTTTTTCAATGTGGCTCTTATATTTAATATATCCTATACTATACATTGATTATACCAATAGGTAAAACATACCAATTGGTATTCAATAAAATATAGTAATTATTTCTAGTGTATAATGAATTTAATTTTATTGCTCTCTGCATACAAGATCATTTAGATAATTTCAGCATGTATTTTATGCCTTTAATCATCTCAGGAAAATGAGTCATTTAAAAATCTTTTAATTTTATTTATAGATTTTGATATTGATTAATAATAGCTTTTAAATCTTAACTCATTTCGGTATTATTCTGACATTAAAAGAATTTATAGGAAGGCATTGAGAACAATGTGTAAACAGAATTAATCTCTAAAGTATCTGTTGTTACTTTTACTAAAGATTCTTTTTATTGTTTTACAATAAAGAGATGGGTTGAAGAATGTATTAAGATAACCATTGACAACTGTTAGATTTAAGGTGAATGTGACTGAATTGTCTTGGTTGTCCCTATTTTTCCATATGTCTGGATGACTCCCAAACTCCTCAGACACAATATTAAGTCCAAATTCAAAAGCCTTTTGGATAATGTAGCTCTTAATGAGGGAGGGGAAGTTTACCTTACACCTTGCCTACCACATTTATCTTCTAAAAATAAAATATTTCTAAACCTTTAGTCTTTCTTCATGGCTCCTCTGTCTGTATCTCTGACCTCATCCTTTCATTTGCTATTCATCAATCATCTCCATAGTTCACACAATTAACCTGATTCAAGCGACTGTCCCACATTTCCTATTACATTGCACTGAGAACTCAGAACCCAAAAGGTACCGACACGGTCAAGCAAAAGAAACAAAGCAAAACAGATCATCTCTCCCCGCTAATATCTTTCCTTAAGCATGCTCTTTGGGATTTTCAGTTTATCCCTTTATCTCCAGAGAACCCCAGTGTGAATCCGCAAAATGTATAATTCACACTTCTAAAGAGTAATAGACAGTAAGCTGGTAAATGTTTAACAATAAGCTCTCTGAACAACAACAACAAGTCCTGATTTTATGTAATATCTCCCCATTTCTGTGGTGTGAATATCCCCAGCACAACCACTCTTGAGATACCCATGCAATATTACTAAATGCAAAGTTGGGAAGAGATGTGCTGTAGCACACCATTATTTATTTCCCCCATGTAGATTAAATAGATAAAATAACCTCAAGAGAGTATATGATAATAAAATATAGTAAAATAATTAGGATAGAATTAGTTTTTAGCATTTATTAATTAAAAAAACATAAATCCTGTAAGTTTAAATAATTTAACTTTTAATAATGGTTGCATTTAACAATCAACATGCAAAACCAGTTCTCATTATCCAGCACACGCTGGATCTACCAGACCACTGGTAGCATATGTCTTTCATACCTTTTGTTAGTTGACATTAAATATCAAGTAACATAGGTTATTACGTGGTTTTAGTGATTGAGAGTTTTGAAAACAAAATGAAAATTGGTTTAAACACAATACATTTCTTTAAGTTGACAAAACAAAAAAAGGTTGTGTCTAAAGGTAATGAAGCAACAGACATGGAAAATTACATGACCCTTCCTTCACATTGTCCATTTCAATTATTTTATTTTTATGTAAATCTCTCTTTGTGAATTCCTTTTAAAACGTGTAGTTTTATGAAATGAAAAGATAATAGATGTAACGGATTGCAACGCTAATTTTATCCAGTAATTTCAGCCTGGATAAAACTTTCATCTGCAGTTGCCTCTCACCTGTCTCATTTGTGGACGTGGAGATGAAGAGGCCAAAAGTCAGGGGCCTTTTTTGGTGATATATACACATCGCTAATGTCAAGACAAAGGACGCGTGATAAAAGTGCTCAAAGTTTTAAAATCTTGACACTGGAATGATATTTCCTGAATCATATAAAATCACATCCTAAGATTTATTCTAAGATGACACTACAGTCAGGTTGCTTCTTTTTCTGGAAATTTGCTCTGAGGCATTATATTCCACCAAGGCTCATCTTTTTGGCCATCTCTGATTAGACCAGCGGTAGACACCTTTCCAAATTGGTTCATCATCCTATATCTCCCTAAATTTGCAGTTAGGACCAATTAGCCAGTTCACAAGGCTAGAATTATACATAAGCTCGGTATCTATACAGACAGGTATATTTTACCATGTGATCTAAAGAAGCAAAGAAAGTTCTAGAAGGGGAAATTAATAAAGAGAGATAAATAGGAAAATGGAGAAAACAGAAAGGCCAAGGACTTTACAGTGGTTGGTTCCAGTTTCTTCCTAATTCCCACGCATTCTTGCTTTTGGTTTCTATGAGGCATATTTAGGTTGATTCTGTTATATATTTTAAAAGTATTAAATAACATGTTTGGGAAGGAGTAGGAAAGGAACGAGAGAGTGCCCTGTGGCTACCCAAGAAATAAATGATTCCCTGCTCTCAAAGTTTCTCCTTGTTTTCTCCAGTCAGTATTTAGCAAGCGAGTCAGTTAATAACACTTATCACTTATGAGCAGACAGGTAATACAGAGGGGTCAGAACGCAGAACATCATCTCTGCCCTGTATGAAAATAGGAAATTCTTGGGAGACAGTCACAAACTCATGGACAAAGAGTTTATAGTAGTAATTAACATGGCTCTTGACTCTTACTCTCTGTGTGTCATGCTATTCCTTTTCATCTTCAAATCCATTATTCTTCTCCTTTTAAGGTATCTGTACATTGAGACTCATACCCTTGAGGAGATAGCAAGCCAAATGCCAAAGTACATTTGATCACAAGTTACACAGATGGTGATGATTTGATTAGGAGTTTGTGCACCGGGCTGTCATCTGCGATCTCGGCAGGACTTCTTTTCTTTCCTGTTGTGTAGTTTGACCAATTGTGTTGAAAGATATTTTAAAAAATATAGTTTGATCCAGATGGTAGTGGTGTATGTACAACTTTTGATTTTTAAAATTCAATCTTCATTTTTCTTGTCTTCTCAACAAGATCATTGGTCACTTTCTCTTTCTTTCAAACTTCCGTCACAGAGTACTTTCCATATAATAATTTACAATTATCTAACTTGTTGCCATCTGCCATTGCAGGGGAAAACACTTTAATTTTTATCTGCTGAGAGTTTTTGAAATTACACTGATGATAATGAGTACATCAATCCTTATAGAGAATTACAAGGGAGAAAGTGAAAATAAAATACCAAGAAGAATATGATGTATTGCATCTTACAGACATGATATTCTCCGAAAGAAATGGGTTAAATTCATAAGAACTTAGTCAGTTAAAAAGCAAAATAAAATTTTTATTTTCATACAATTGCTTACTGAATTCTTAATCTGACTGCAAAAAATTGTATTAGCATATATCTAAGAAAGCATACTATAATTGATTCTACAATCTAGAAAATAAATAATTTGCAGGTACAATTTCTTTAGACTTTTTAAGCGGAACTGAAAAATTATACCTACAATTTTTTAAAAAAAATTTATAATGGATAAATATATGATGAATTAATGTTCAAATGTTCTATATATTGATAGCTTAATTATTATACTCTATATTTTATTAATTTCCAAATAAGAATTTTTACTGTTAAAATTGTCATAGCTGGCTCTCACCTTCAATCTAGTAACCTGACATTAACCGTACTTTTGGAACATATTCTTGATCATATATCTAGCTGTGTTTCAAGGTGGTGTCTTCTAAAGCTGTGGCCTCTGGGTTTCAGGAATAGTGCTCTTTATGTTCCCAAAATATCTCAACATCCTGCAAAGATGCTGCATTCATAGAGTCTCTACAGAGCACAGGACTCATTCCTAGTATCTTCGCCATCCTTGATGTACTACCAAGTTCAACCAATGAGGAAAAATAATTATTTCCTCCAAGATACATTCCTTTTAAGCTTAATAACTTATATTCTTATTGGTTCATACAGAATTTTTAGCAGTACTATCTTTGTACAAATTAGTTATTACTACTCCTGAGGGGCTAGAGTTAGACATCTCTATTTGGCTCTGAACCATTTTGATGAGTTTACTTCTGTCTCCCACAACATTATTGTCAAGCTTGAGTGCTTTGCCTTTCGTTAGTGACATCTTATCTTAAGGAACATCTTATGAAGTGTAGAGTGGAAAAATGATTGTATTAGCTATATATTGCCACATAATAATATTGTCACAAATTTAGAAGCTTAAAATAACACCCATTTATTATCTCACACTTTCTACAGGTTTGGAGTCTGGGCTTTGGTTAGTTGGATCCTTTGCTTCAGGATCTTAAACCTGCAATCAAAGTATTAGCCAAGACTTCAGTCTCTGATGAGGTCTCACTGGGGAGAAATCTTCTTCCAAACTTGAACGGTTGTTTGCAGAATTCAGTTCTTTGCAGGCTACTGGACTGAGGTTCTCATTTTCTTGCTGGTTTTTGGCCAGAGGCTTCCCTCTGCAACTTGCCTTTTCAATATGGCAGCGCACAACGTAGCACCTTGTTTCTTCCAGGTCAGCAAGGGAGAAAGAGTTTCTTTCTAATACTAGTGTTACAGCTTTACACAACATAATCATGTACATGTGATCATGTGTATGCTGCCATCTTTTCCATAGTCTATTGGATGGAGACCAGTCGCGGGCTGCCACACTCAAAGGGAGGTGATAACATAAAGATGTGAATACCAGGTGGCAGGAATCATGGGGTCCAGCTTAGAATCCGTCTCTCACAAAGAACCTCATTCCCATAAATCTAGGTGAAAATCTCCTACTATTTGGCCATATCACCTTCTCCTCATGTTTCTCAACCTCTTATTCTTAGGACCTTGGCTGGCTTTATTCCAGGAACTTTCCACACACGCTTGGAGAAGATGACATTGGCTCCAAGTTCACCCACCAGACCTCTGGAACATCTTGCAACATGGGATGATTTCTATAAAATTATTATTCTAAAGATGTATGTATTTTTATTTTAGTTACTCTTTTAGTGAACAGATATCAGAACCTACCTATGGAGACAGCATCAAATTATATTCAGCGTGTCTTCCTCATCAGCTATTACCTCAGTGACTTACACTTTTCAGTTAAAATTTTATTTTTTCACTTTGAAAGCAGATGTGAACCATCTGTTTTTAATCAAAAATCCATATTAAATTACACCTTTAATTCCAGTGATAAGTAGGAAAACATCTTAAATGTAATTTGACTTGTGTATGTGATTTCTTCATTAGATTTAGCTCCTTTTAGATATGTCAAAACATCATTATTTTGATGCTGATGATGTAATGAGGAAATTAAGAATCTGTACACCACATAAAGCATGAAAAGCTACAGGAGCAGATCTGAATCACACAAGCATAAGCTGAGAGCATCATTAAGCAATTTGGCCCATTTAACATTATAGGCCAGTGTGACTCTTCCATATTCTGAAGAATAAATTTAAGACAGCTTACTGTAGTCTACATATCTCTCTCAAAAGTCAAGGGTAAAAAATCAGAAATGTTTATGCATCTAATCCACATAATCTTTAAATAAACGCCTAAAAAGTACAGGTAATGCTTTTTCATGATGTAGAGAATTTTACAGTCTTTCCGATTTTCATGGGCCAATTCATGGCCATAGAGAGAGAATTTACCCTAAATGATTGCAAGCTTTTCTGTCAAAGAGGAAATTTACCCTCTATTATCAGACAGACTAAACTAGCCTTATTACCAAAATCTCTTCATCACTTAAGACATGATAGAGGGAGATTCCTCTCCCCACTCATTAGATGTAATGTCAGCAGCACAATTGAGGAGATGTAAGAGAGAAGAAAGGAGAAAGCAGCTTAGTACAGCTGTGATGATCCCCCTTTTGGCAGCTGCGTTCTTCCCTACGGAGAAAACACTGTTCTCCCTTTGATACTGCCTCCATATTCCGGCTTTTTGAAGATATCCACAATCTATATCACAGCCCTGACCTCAGTCCCAGACGGTCCTGTCTTCCCAAATCATAGCCAAAGATTTCTAGCAGGGCTTTATCCATAATAGATGCAAAATTAAATTCCATCAAAGTCATGTATTTTCTTTTGCTTTCATATTTTTTATCATGTTAACAACATAGTATATTCCAAAATGCTCAAAGCACTGATCCTAGAGAAAAGCATAAGTTGAAAGAGGTAGAGCTTTAGGACGGGAGCAGTAAAAACAGCAACAGTTCGGGGTGCGCAGACAGGAGCCAGCCCGATCCGTTTATGTGCTATCAGGCATCAGGTGAAACACTAAGAGAAACTACATGGTGAGTGTGGCCCAACCAAGCAGGGGGACACTGGGCAGGTTTCCCTTATAGGACAGAAACCAGGAGGAGAGAGAAGCTTGTACAACTTACGTGCCAGGGACCAAGAATCAGACACACAGAAAGACCTCTCTATATTATCCTCTGGGGAGTGAGGAAGTAATAGTGGTGTCACTTATGGAAGAATCGTTGGCTCGTAATGCTGCCAAATGCTGAGAACAGTTGTGTCAGGCAATGAGCCCTCAGGCACAAAGAAGCATCAGACTTTCAAAATGCCTCCTACTAAAAGGATGAAGGCTACTGAAACCTTGTCAAATCTGACTTCTGCTCTTGTCTGGGACAGATAGCAGGGCTGGGGGTAGCTTACAGAGAAGTGGGTAACATATAACTTACTGAAAGACAAGAAATAACATGCACATGGGGGGAAAAACCCAGAAGATAACACTAAATAAAGAAATTAAAATGAGAACAGTGTTTGTTACATGTTTGTTAGGTAGAAATTACGTGGCAGGACTGCACACTGGGAATGGATCGAAGGCCTGACTTCTCACACTCAGGTGGAAGAAGACAGACCACAAAAAAAACAACTAAGTAAATTATGTTTTATGTTAGAAGGGGATGCACTTTATGAAGAAAATTATAGTAAACAAAGACACTAGCCAGTGAAATTGCGCTTGTGGCAAGTGGGGATAGGACTGAAATTTTAAACAGAGCAGTCGCTGTGGCCTCCTTAACGTTTGGCACATTGATAAAGAAGGTGACAGTGCGAGAAATGCAGCTGACTGTCTGGACGGAGAGTGTGTCAGGCAAAGGGAACAGCACTACAAAGGTCCTGAGATGCAAATGTGCCTGGAGAAGGAACAGCAAGTATAGAGGCTCTGCACTGAGATCCTACCTGGTGCATTCTAGAACAGCCAAGAGGCTGGTGTGATTGATATTGAATGAGCAAGCTGGTGAGTAAGAGGGGATGAGGTCAGAGATATAAGAGAAAGAGTATAGATTGTAGGGGCTCCCTTTTGTTTTTTTTTTCGGTGAGGAAGATTGGTCCTGAGCTAACATGTGTGCCAATCTTCCTCTATTTTGTACATGGGACACTGCCACAGCATGGTTTGATACGCGGTGTGTAGGTCCACACCCGGGATCCGAACCCACTAAGCCCAGGCTTCCAATGCAGAGCACATGAACTTAACCACTACGCCACCAGGCTGACCCCTGTAGTGGTCCTTTCAAGCCGTTGTTAGAAGTGAGAATTTATTGTCTGAGAAATGAGAAAATATTGAAGGGCTTGAGAAGAAGAGTGAGATGGTGTGATTTATGTTTTAACAGTATCACTCCAGCTGCTGTATTGGGTGATTTTTTTCTTTTTACAGCTTCTCTAAACTTTCTTTATTTTTCATGTTACACTTATAATTAAAATTCAACTTTCATTTTTTTTCTTAAGGCTAGTGCCAGGAGCTGGAACAAAAATCTCATCATTTTCTGGGACTCTCAGAGAAAGATTCGGCAACAGTAAGGCATTGTCATTATAAAGTAATAGCAGCACTACTAAAAATAGGGTCTATGGCAGGAGTCAAACAAATGTTACCTAAGTTTGGAAAATATAAAATCTATATATATATACACAGACACCTATATTTATGTCACCTGCTGGCAGCTGTGTGTTAGTAATTATTCAAATCATAAAGAACCTTTTGTAGAGGAAATAAAGGAAGGGATATGGCCTCAACCTGCTGCCTGAAAAGGGAAATTTTTTAGAGACACTCATCGCATTCCTCCTAGGATCTTGAAAAACCCTGAACACTCCTCAAGTAATTGTTTTGCTTTTTTAATTGTTGTTCTTCTGCAAAGCAGATGGAAGTCACAGGCTGTGACCACAGTCCATTGTTCTTAAGCAAGATTTCTCAGGAACCTTTGTGTTTCTACACAGAATGTAGATTATCTATTACAACAAACCAGGAATGCCTGGAATGCTTACAAATTACCTATGAGAAGTCTCTCTCCATCTAAAATTCTTCTTGCTTGCTCTTAATGTTTCCATACGAACAAAAACAAATCTGGCACTGCATTGCTGCACATTAGTTAGGTTATAATTGAATATCTTGGCAAAGCCACAATTTCTCTCCTAGTCAAGTTATTGTCAATGTTCCTGTTTTCTTGCTGGAGAGTGAGTTCATGTGTGGGTCATTATATTACTAAATATAAGTAAACTAACCAATAAATAAGTAAAAGATGACTATGTTTGGATCAATAATGACAGTATGCCATGAACTGAAGATCATGATTCTCTTCTGCATAGCTGAGGTCTATTTAAGGAAAAATATGAAAACATTAAAAGTTAGTAAAATTCATTTGACTGGTCTCTGTTATTTGGTGGACTGGACCTTCTCCCCCATCACCATTAAAATAATCTAAAAGAGCTCCCAGCTCATATTGCCTAATTTTACAAAAATGGCAAAAATTTAATTACAACAAAATTCATTTTGAAAATCAAATTTCTTTTTTATTCTGTGGTTTCATTTATTATAATGTTTTCAAAGATGGGAGACAGTTCCTGAAGAAATGAAAGCAGTCACTTTTTTCACTATTATGGTCTCCTGGAATATGTAAGTACATTAAATTTATTCAGGAGTTAAGTAGCAATGCTTTTCAATAAATAAAAAATTGAAACGTCAAAGAAATTTATGAATTGTTAGTTAATGTTAATTGTTTAAATTGGCTACCATTGACTAAATTAAATATGAGCTTTTGAAAATAATAACACTATACTTTCTCATCTCCACTCCAGTCCTATATGAGTATAGTCATGGAGTCTAATCAATTTTCATGTGTGACACCGAGTGGAGATTTCTGAAAATTGTATGTCTGTGGAAGTTCTACTTTGCGTGATTAAGAATGGAGAATGAGTATCCAGTTTGTGAATTGAAGGCACTATCATGAGAAAGTGAAAGAAACATGCTTTGACTGACTAGCAAGTAATTCCCTCAAGATTTTTATTTAGCTGCTGGTGTTACTAAACACTTTCTCATTCAGAAAGCTAAAGCAGTTGAGGCAAAATGAACTAAGCCCTGATTTCAATTGAGAAAGACTCACAAGTAAATCTCATGTGGCCTATTGCTTCTGATTTAACAACACCATGGATGACAGATAAGTTTGCCAGGCCTTCTACTTCTGATTATATGAACAGAATGGGAAACACTATAAAGAAATCTTTCTTGATAAACTTGTACTGCTGCAGTACCCAGTTGACATGTTCTAAAGATGCTTTAAGACTTTATTAAAGGATGCATAACTGAAAATGGAGGCCAGTGAACATCCAAATCATGTGCTAGAGAAGTCAGTAATACTTGCCAATTGCCAGCTGCTACGTTTTTTTTTTTAGCTTTATTGAGGCATAATTTAAAAATAAAATTAGAAGATTTTGAAAGTGTACAATGTGATGATTTGATACACGTATACATTGTAAAATTATTCCCCCCATCCAGTTAATTAAAACATCCATCACCTCACATATTTACCTTTAGCGTGTGTAAGAACATTTAAGTTCTAATTTCTTGGCAAATTTCTACTTTCTCAGCAAATTGTTACTACTTAATACAGTGTTATCAACTATAGTCACCATGTTAGACATTAGATTCTCAGACTTTTCCATCTTATCACTGCAAGTTTGTACACTTGTTCCAACTGTTCCCTATTTTTCCCACCCCTAGCCCCCTGGCAACCACTTCTATCCATCCATTCAGTCAACATCACAGGAAAAATACATAGACTGTAGATGATGCTTCTTTTAGGAAAAAGGTGGGAGATTTGGTTAATGGAGTAAGTGCCATTATGTTTCTTGTTTACTGTACCTTTATTCAAAAAAAAAAAAAACCCCAGAACTCATCCATTTTATTTTTTTGTGGAAACCTGGTCTTCTGTGTTCATTTAAATTAAACCCACATGAGAAGGCTGTAAAAGATTGGGATAAACTATTTCATTTCAACCTTATTTCTCTATCCATTGTCTCCACAGGAATGGACCGTGTAGCAATGGGAAGCTATTTTGGTTGGTAAGGGACTGAGTTACAACCTCATAAAACTCTCTACATGTGTATACCACATCTATTCTTCTGGGAAGAGCAATCTTCTCCAAAATCCTAATGAAAATCACACAAATCTGAGCACACTTTATCCTACTAAAATCCCTGGACTGCTTGGAGAGTAGATCATGGCTTTTCCCCTGAATCATATATACCACTTACATTTTATGTTGCTAAAATTTTACTAGGAAGAGAGAAATTCCCCTGGGTAGCTTGGTTGATGGAGAAAGGAAAAATGAAAGAAATTCTAGAAACATACAAAGGACATTATACCTCATTTAGTCCTCAGTTTACTCAAAAGATTTTATAAATGCTTTTCTTACTACTTTTTCACAGTTCGTACCATTCTCTTTTCTGTACGTTTCTCTTACAATGACGAGATATACGTGTTTATATCTTTATCTATCTATCTATCTATCATCTATCTATCTATCTATCTATCTATCTATCTATCTATCTATCTATCTATCTATCTCCAGAATCATTCTGAGAGAAACAGAGAGAGAGAGAAAGAGAGAGAGAGAGAGAAAGAAGAGAGATTGCATGGAGGCAGGGTAAAAAGAGAACAGAAACCTTACTTGCTTACTTATTCATCTGTCAGCCTCTAGTCTTAATCTTGATGGAGCCATCACCACCCCTAGTCTTCCTAGTTCAATTTCCTAGAGAATCAGTCTCCCCCCAAACCACACACTGCCCAGAAATCCTCTTCTTTAGTTGGTTGTTTTTGTCATAAGTCTAAGGAAACACCCTTCTCTTTGCCATGCCCTAAAAAAAACCTGGCTCTTCTCAAGAGTCAGTGAATTATAATTTCAGTTGCTAAGACATAGATGCTATTCAATAGTTAAGTAACAGGTTCCTAGGTCCCTTTTATTTTATATTTGAGATAATTATCTGATATTCACCACCCTAATCTTTTAGCCTTCTGCTACTTAAATAACTTTTCTTGAATTCTGTTTTCAGAAATATGAACAGTGAGGAAGACCTTCCTCCGTCAGCAATTGTACCTCCTCCTAATCTTTGAAGAAGCACCCCAGAGAGGCTCACTCACAGTCAAGGAGAGAAGACATTGGCCAGTTACTGTCTAGCCTCAGGCCTGGTGAACTGCTGCACTCCTCCATACCTTAGGTGATTGACACTGAGAATTTCATCCAACAGCATCATCTATTTTCTTTTCAGAACACTGATAATCAGCATCTTTTATTTCTGTAATCAAAACCTTTACAAATAGCAAGCCTGCAAAAGTTCTCATGATATAGAATAAGATACAAAAACTAAAAAACTTCCCATGATTTTATTTCTTCCTATTGATGTAACACAGTTAAACAGTTTCTTGAGAATGGCCTAGGTATTGAGGTATGCTACAATAAGAACAGGCCTTAAATCCGTCGTTTTCCCCGATGAAGGAAGGATCCTCACACTGCAGATGGCAATGCAGCCTTGACCAGCAAAGCCACGTTTTCCAAACCTCCCTCACTACTGCCTCCCCTTACATACTCCTTATTCCTCAAAGCGTATATTTTCATTCAAACAATTTTTTTTGTGTGTGAGGAAGATTATCCCTGAGCTAACATCCATTGCCCATCCTCCTCTTTTTCCTGAGGAAGATTGGCCTTAAGCTAACATCTGTGACCGTCTTCCTCCATTTTTTTTTGTAGGTAGGATGCCTGCCACAGCATGGCTTGATGAGCAGTGCCCAGGTCCACGCCCAGGATCTGAACCCGCGAACCCCAGGCCACCGAAGCAGAGCAGGCAAACCTAACCACTATGTCTCCGGCCCGGCCCCAAACAATTTTTGATTTAAATTTTCATCGGGAAGTCCTAACTCAGGTATTGAGTAAGGACAAAGCACAATTACTCTTTTTTGTCTATCTTTCTATTATGATCCCATGACCTGTAATTGTTTTTCTTCAGCCTTAAAAGGGTCACTTCTACTTCTGCTAGTGCAGAACATGGATTTGTTACCGTGCCCTAGACTTTTCTTGAGTTATAACTTAATACTTTTATGCAACCCTCGCATTGGTCTGAGCATTTTCCAGAGAAGATTTTTTAGAATAATGAGAGAAAAAGATCTCACTATTACCTTTCTCATAGGTATAATCAATTTATAATCTTTCAATGAAAAAAATTAGAGACTTTCCTTGGCTATTGTGAAATATTTCTATTGTAATGTTTTTGTGCAATGTAAGGAATATTTAATATTTCATTCACTTTCAAAAATCATCATTTTGGATATTAAAAACATTCAAGTCATCAAGGGAAAGACTCACAATTTGGTGTATGTTTCTGTGCTGAAGTGTTCTTCTTAAAAAGCAAATAGGTTTCTGGCATCTAGCCGGAGGGCTAGATTCAGTTTTCTGATAACTTTCTGATATCAGATAATAGTAGAATTGAATCTGCAGTTATAATATATCAGGATCTAGGAAAGACAAGTTCCTTATATGCACACACACACATATTCTTCATGGGTCTTTAAAACCTTTCTTTAGTAAATGAAATGAAAAAGGAGTAACATCCCACAGAGATATCTATAGTATTATTATTTCTGGTTAAAAGAAAGCAAAATACAAACTAGAGAAAAATTCATATAAAGAAAATATCTCCAAGTATCTTTAATCATTAAAACACATATCTTAACTAAAATTACCCTGTATTTGCTTAGTGCAGATAGATATTATTCAATAGAAATATTAATTAATGGTTTCCCTTTTATTTTCATTTCCAAATCACTAACTCTTTCATCTGCCTTATGTAAAGTCTCTAATTTAAAATAATTGTACATTTTTTAGAAGAATATTAACATGGAAAAACAAGTTCTGAAATCTTTAAAGGTAATTTTATAATTATGCTTTAAAATACAGCTTCTATATAATCTTTTATTTTTGATCTCTTTCTCTTAATTACAGATATTCTTGAGATAACATTTTTAATGTTTCCACACAATCCAAAGGGAAAAATCAAAAAAACATCTTCAGTAAAATTGTCATTTCTGAATAAACAAAGCATAAAAAAGTGATTTAAGTATGTTGTTCAGACCATTTGTGCTTATAAAACTGAAAAGTGTTTAGCCTAAAACTTCAAATATAACCTATTTTAAAAAGTCAAAATAAAATAAAACATGGTATTTCCATGTTTTTTTTTAACAGAAGAGTAATTTTTAGACTTTTAGGTATGTATTTGGATTTATAACGCTTTTAAAAAATTGCTATTTAGGGACTGGCCTGGTGGCCCAAGCGGTTAAGTATGTGCTCCACTTCGGCGGCCCAGGGATCGCCAGTTCGGATTCCAGGCACGCACTGACTCACCGCTTGGCAAGCCATGCTGTGGCGATGTCCCATATAAAGTAGAGGAAGATGGGCATGGATGTAAGCCCAGGGCCAGTCTTCCTCACCAAAAAGAGGAGGATTGGGAGATATTAGCACAGGGCTGATCTTCCTCACAAAAAAAAGAAGAAAAGAAAAAAATTGCTACTTAATGCACACGAGTTGATCATTCTATTTCTTTGGACCAACCTATTTGCTTGTAGTTTAGCACACATATATTATCATTCTTTTTCAGAACTCTTTAAAATATGTTTTACCATGCACTACTAATTTAATAAATAGAATGATTGAAAAATTCACTTAGAAGTTATGCAAACCTGTAAATAACAAGTGGCTGATAATTACTGTCTTTCCCCTAAATTCATTTTTCCTGAATTTTTTATCCACACATGAGTAGAGAGAGAGAACAGGAAAATGGCAGAGATTTCCCCTCAGATTCTTCTGTGCAACACAGAAATCAGTCTTCCATGGTTCCAAGTAGTAGTCTAGCGAAATAGGAAAGAGCCTAGATAAGATGTCATTTCGAACGTTTCTTCTTTCTTCTATCCTTTTTAGAATGCCTTCATGTTAAATCAAAACAAAATACAACAGAAATAACAAAACAAAAGCACATCCAGCTTACAAATAGTTCGAAAACCATAATTATGTACTATGACTACTGTACATTCCAGTCCGTTATAACAGAAAGAAATGACTTTTAAGTTAATATATATAGCTACTTATTAATATTAAAATCTATATTTTAAGTAGAGCTCATATTTGTGATATACGAAGGTCAAGTATTTTCCCCATCCTAATAATAAGAAAACAAAGACACAAAACCAAGGTTCTTAGTCCAAGAGATTAAAGAAATAATTGCACAATTAGAAAGTCTCATCATAACCTGCTCCCTCTGTA
Source organism: Diceros bicornis minor (assembly GCF_020826845.1). Lineage (NCBI taxonomy): Eukaryota > Metazoa > Chordata > Mammalia > Perissodactyla > Rhinocerotidae > Diceros > Diceros bicornis. The sequence continues at coordinate 21,420,297 of NC_080766.1, forward strand.
TACTTCATTTAGATAAAATAACATTTACAAGTACCATTTATGGATTATTTTTTATGTACTCATGTGCCATGCACTTTATATGAACCATCTTATTAAACTCTCACAAAAATTATATGAAGGAATTACTGATCTAATCCCCGTTTTACGATGAGAAACTGAGTACTGAAGAGTGAAATATGTTACACAAGGTCACTAGCAGCAGTAAGTGGCAGAGCCATGACTCAAACCAGGCATTCTAACGTCAGAACCCATGCACTTATTTAAGCTCTTCGATGGCTGTTACGGACTGAATTGTGTCCCTCCCCAAATTCACATGTTGAAGCCCTAACCCCTAATGTGACTGTATTTAGACATAGGGCTGTTAAGGAGGTAATTAAGGTTACATGAGGTCTTGAGAGTGGGTCCTAATCCAATAGGAATGAGGTCCTTATAAGAAGAGGAAGAGGCGCGTGGAGCACATGGGCACAGAGGGAAGGCCATGTGAGGACACAATGAAAAGGCAGTCACACCAAAAACCAACCTTTTCAGCACGTTGATTTCAGACTTCCGGCCTCCAGAACCGTGGGAAAACAAATTTCTGTTGCTTAAGCCACCCAGTCTGTGGTATCTGTTGGGGCAGCCTGAGCAGACTAATACAATGGCATCTGGTTCAGTGATTTGATGCCAGGCATTCTGGTTTTGGCCCTGCCCAGGCTGTTTTTAAGATGGAAATTCTTATCAGAAAACAGTTGCTTTTACACTCCCTCTTCCTTCTCCTCCTCTTTTTGTTTTTTTCTTTTATTATTGTAAACTAAGAAAATACTTGAAGGTTGTTGGTGATTTGTGCTGTTGCAACGATTTGGGAAGAAATTCTTTTACTTTTTGCTCATTGGACCTGAAAGGACTTATGCTATGAAAGGCATGCTTTCCTTTGGTTATCTGTGTCTCTACTCCGTCTGTTATACATCAAGTGTCTTCCCAACTGTTGGTCATGCCTCACAGAGCAATATTAGTAGCAGCAGATGTCACAAGAGCCATATTGACAATGAAACAGGCAGCCAGAATGTAATGGCTCTAACCAAAAAGTGTAGTAGTGGCTAAATTGTTACTATTTATTTGTGAATATTTCATTTGCCCACAATTTCAAGTAACATTTACGTTTCTATTCCTCTGCCCAGCCATATATGTATATATCTGTGTGCGCCTGCCTTAACACATATATGTGTGTTTGTTGCATGAGCATTGTGGATTTACATTACTACCACTAAATATTTCTCTGGGGCGCTGTGAGGGTGGAAACATGGGCTCTATTTCTTTAGACCCTCAGAGGCCATTCTAAATTTTATATCTCTGAGTGGTCCAATGCACAGTCATAAGATTAATGTGAGGCAGTTCTCAAGATCTGCCTAGCGAAACTGACTCTCTGGATGCATATTATTTATGGATTTTATGTTATCTTCTTAAATGAGAAAGAGAGAGAAGGAACTTGAGAACTTGTAAACTAAAATCAATACAGATAATAACCTCTCACATGGAGAAGGTTGGGATGTCTCTGTTTATTTCATAAATGTTCTTGTGGATGAGACATGTTTATTCCTCACTGAATGACTCCGTATTTTCTTCATGTTTCTTCCCTCTTTTTCTTTTTCTGCTCCACCATATCTCATTTTCTTGCTCTTCTTTTCTGTCTCCCACACAGAAAATCATGTTGGATCTCTTATTATTACTTGACTAAATAAAGTCACTGAAACAGGCACAGGAGGAGGCGGGAACCCATTTATTTCACAGTGTGATAGTGCTAGCTCAATATTCAGAAGAGAGCAATAATAGTATACATGAAATACATTCTTTCTCATGCGTGATCGTTATTTGAAAGATTTCATCCCAAATAGTGTTTTGTTTAGGGTTTTGTAAAATAGTATAAACTGAACTGATGTCTAGAGAGATGTTTGTAAACATAAAAAAATCCTCACTACTCTCATAGAGCAAAATTCAATATAATCAGCAATTTTAAGAGACCATACAAAAGAATTTGTTAACTTACTATATCTCCTTGGCTTAATTCTGTGTCTGTGTTCGAGTGAGACTATAATCTTAAATAGAAGATGTATTTAACTACTATAAATGCTCCATATAAATTACGACTTTGCTTAAAGACAAAATACAAAAGAAACCTTAATGCTTCTTCCTTTATGACCTAAGCCATAAAGAACATAAAATTCATTCTGACAATTTTATTAGCCACATATTTTTCCTTCTATCAAACTAAATAGTCATATTAAATCTATACAGACTCTAAATGTTTTTTATGTTTATTTACTCAGAATTTTCTGTGTCCTTTTAAATTCCTAGGACATTTCCTCCATGTAAGGATCAGAGAAATTGTGTGTTTTCAGGAAATATTGGAGATTTGTGATTTAACTAATTTGCACTTTCTAATGGCCATGGATTGAGGGTAGTGACAAGTGGCAACTGTGATCTATCGTACTAGATAATTCTACCTCAAAACCAATGATATATGTTCACCCCAATCCACTTGGTAGAGAAGCTCTAAACATGTTGCTAATTATGCTGATGAATTAAGGAATGGAAACTTTCCCCACATCTGTATTGCACTCTATGCTAGTGATAGTGAATGTCTTTTAATAGGAATGGAAATCTTGTTTTGTAGCCAGTTCAACATATAGTATAGAATGCAAAACAATTCATCAATTATGACAAAGAAATTACCATCTACTCTTTCATACTACGTAGAAGAAAATAATTGTTTTGTTCTTGATTTTTCCACCTTTGCAACTATTAGTATTAGTACAGAATGTTCAACCACATGCGATCCATTAATTGGACAGATACTGTACCACATGCTATGCTTTATTGATTCTGGTTATATCGAAGAAAACTACAATGTGAACATCATTTCAAAATCTTATGAATGCAGAGATCATCTTCAGCTTCTTCAAAATAATGCTAGTTGTATCATTATGAGAAAATTAAGCATTAAATCAGAGGATACAAAATCTCTACCTGCTGCCTTTTCCCTTAACCATAATTTAGACTTAATTTCTGCGTTTCATTTTCACTATCACTAGAGGAGAGTTTTATTTGCCTTATTGTTACCATGAGTCTCAGATTAAGTTAATTACGTTTATGACTTCCAGTTTCACATGCCTTTAGTTAAATACATATTATTTAATAGGCAGCATCAAACACTTATTTTGGTTACTTTTTCACTAATGTGGGAAAATAATAATTTCCATCTGTGATGTAAAATACAATGTGAGGCTAAAAATAATTTTACACAAAATATGAGCTATATATCTTCATAGTTTAAAGCTATCTTATAAAAGGCTTTGAATATTTGCCACTGCTTCTTATAACTGAAGTTATCCCAATGTCTTGGGTCAAAAGATTTTGGATGGCGTGGTGAGGGGCATAAATTTATGCTCACATTCATTGCTGATAATAGTAGCAGATAGTTTATTGTTATATGAAATTAGAAGGATTCAAATTCTTTCCTAGTTTAACCCGTCAATATATAAAATATCAAGAACTTTCTTATCTTACTTCAGTTTTAAGGATAAAACAAGGTTTTCTCTTACATTCATTAAGAACTCTAATTTTCAGCAGAAAGGAAAAACTCTTTAATGTGACTATGTCTCAGGTGACTAACAAAAGAATTTTAGTACCATTAATAACCAAATTACTGGTGAAACACTGTTTCATTAGTTTTTTTCCTATGGTAATAACTGACAAAATGAGGGATGAAAATTGACATGCAAAAGAAGGAATTCTGCATGGCAATAATGTCAATTCGATTGAGGAGAAAAAAGGGCATGTGAAAAATTGCAAGGATCAACAAAAATCTTATGATTGTAAATGATAAAAATCAATTAACATAAAGAGGTTATTTTTTCCTGTGACATAGTGGAAAAGCTTGAAGAGAAAAGGTAAAAATTATAAAAAATAGAAGACACATGAAAGACAGTGTCTACAGGACAATCCTCATAGAGTGGCTTGTAAGGTGTGCTAATCATCAAGACGTCTCAACTTCAAGCTGTCATTCTATACCCTGTTTTTGGTGCTGAAGCTGGAACTCAACAGTTGGCATTTCCAGGCTATTTTTCCTTTAGCCTTCCTATTAGTTTCTGCCAAGAAGGAGCACTACAGGAAGCCTGAAGGGTAGAGGAAGAAAAGAGTCATTCTTTCCTGTTTGCTTCTTAAGGGCTTCCAGTCTTCCAGAACAGTGGTTCTTGTGATCTTCATTCCAACATCCCCCGCTTCACTCCTGCTGCAGCAGTTCCTTTCCGTAATAGCGCCAGAGTCCACTTTGCAGCTTTCCCAACACTTTCAGGCCCGTCCTTATCCAGTCTCCTCAGAGACACCAGCTCCAGCTGAGCCCTTCCCTCCTCCGAGGTCTGGGTCTCAGCACCCTGGGGCCCCACCCCTCCGTTCTTGAGTGGAAACTGGCATGGGAGAGGCTTCCTGAAGTTGCCACATCTGTGATACCTCAGCATCTCTTACCTTGTCAGTCACCTAGTTAGCAACTGTATACTTAGGAAAAAGAACATTTGCATTTTTTCATAGAGGTATATTAGGCAATTAAGAACTGTATACATTTAAGGTGTACAATTTGATGATTTGACATACATATACATGAAATAATCACTACATTCAAACAAATTAGCATATCCATCTCTTAGGAGAGTTACCACTTGTGTGTGTGTATAAGGTGAGAACACTTAAGATCTAACTTCTTAGTAAATTTCAAGAATACAAGAAAGTATTGTTATCTATAGCTGCATTGTTGTACCTCAGATCTCCAGTATTTATTCATCCTGCATAACTGAAACTTCGTACCTTTTAACCAGTATCTCCCCATTTCCCCCACCCTCCCAGCCCCTGGCAACCAACATTCTGCTCTCTGTTTCTATGAGTTCACTACTTTAAATTCCACATATAAGTGAGATAATGTAGTATTTTTCTTTCTGCATCTGGCATATTTCACTTAGCATAATGTCCTCCAGGTTCGAAATCTTGCCATTTGAGACATGGATGAAACTGAAACAAGAATATTTTACTTTAAATTTGTTCTGTTCAAAAAACTAGTTTTATTTTTTGTCTGCTGACTGGACCTTGACTCATAAAAAATGTAGAAATAAAAAATCTAGAGTTTGAATTCATTACTCTTGAGTATTTTTTTTTTTTGGTAACTTGGAAATACAATGCTCAGTTTTCAGATTGAAGACCTTTCGCTAAAGTCCATCATATCTTACTTTTATCTGTGACCTCCTTACCAGCTAACCTCTACTCGTCTTTCAGGAATTAACCTAGATGTTGACCCTTTTCTGATATCTTCCATAACTCTCATAAATGACTGAGGATGTGGAGACATCCACCTGCTCTGGTACCCAGTGAACACGTTATATTACTTACCATGCTGTTGAGAGGTACCCATTTACTTGCCTTTCTCTTCTACTACCCAGTAAACTCCTTGAGGAACTGAACCAACTTTACTCATTGGAACTTGAGTGCACATTAGTATTACTGCCACATACTAGGTGCTCAACAAATAAGTATTACATGAGTAAATAAATGAACCTTTCAGAGGTGGATTATTTTTTTCAGAATTATTGTTGCCAGATGTAACAAATAAAAATATAAATCTCCAAGTTAAATTTGAGTTTCAGTAAAACAATGTCTAATTTATTTAGTATAAGTATGCCCCTACTATTTTTTTTTTTATAATTTTATTTATTTATTTATTTTTCCCCCAAAGCCCCAGTAGATAGTTGTATGTCATAGTTGCACATCCTTCTAGTTGCTGTATGTGGGACTCGGCCTCAGCTTGGCCGGAGAAGCAGTGCTTCTGTGCGTGCCCGGGATCTGAACCCCGGCCGCCAGCATCGGAGCGCACGTACTTAACCACTAGGCCACGGGGCCGGCCCTGCCTCTACTATTACATTGCTAAAATAATATACATTATTTATCTGGAATTCAAATTTAACTGGGTGTCCTGTATTTTCTGGCAACTGTAGTCTGAATGAAATATTTCTGTTTCAAGACTGACTATAGATTAAATGAATTCTGGGGGAAAAGTCTTATGCTTCATCTAGAACAGTGTTTTTCTCTGTAACTCTTGGTTTGAATATTCAGACATGATTCTTTTCAGTGCAGGGTGTATGTAAAGATCTGTAATGTTGGTCCATTTAATCATACAATGAGTTGTTAATTGAATGAAGAAAAGTGATTGTCAGACTTTTTTAGAACAGTATATACATATTGAAATAGTATGTGCACATACACATGTATTCATTTACATTTGTGCCAGCTATGGAAATTACAATTATGTTTATTTTATTATGTCATTTGATGGATGGTGCATGCCAATTGCCATAATAGGTAGACCTGATGCCCTAGATTCAAGATTAATGTTTTTCTAATAACAGTGGAACATACTTCATCTCCCAGCAGGACATGTCTGGATGTCTATTGACAAGCCCTGTGGCGTCATTCACCTAGGCAAACACCAGCCGTACGGTCATCCTTTGAAAATTATATTGTTCCAGGCAGATCCAATAATGTCAATCCGTCCTGGACTGTCATCATGTTTCTAATACATTGTGGTCCTGGAATATAAATGTCTCAAGTGCAGTTTTTGACAGCTAATAAGTGTTTAATAAATGATGGCTTCCTTTCCTAATGATTCTGAATCCATTTCATGAAAATGAAAAGATTGTTTCAGAGAAGCTTCTGGGCCCTGGAAGGCCAGTATTTTAGAATCACATCCTCTGCAATCGACCTATCATTCAGGATAGTTATGGTGGTTTAATGGAATGTTGAAGCGCACAGTTTTTCTTAAAACAAAAATTCAGCTACTTGGAACCCTTAAGATATATTCTGGAAACTTTTGGTACATAAGTAGTTTTTATTAAACTTATTTCAATTAGGAACTGAAATAGTCCATAAATAAAGAATGCCTTGTGTTGTTTACACTTTAAGACTCATTATTATGGTCATCCATGCTAATGTAGTTTAACTTCAAGTTTTGTGGCCTGAGAACCTGAATGAATGGAGTTACCACTGAATAAGAGAGATGAGATAAGGTAGAAATGGAGCAGATTTTGACAGGAGGTGGGGTTGGAAGGAGATTAGGAGTTTAGTTCTGGACATTTTAACTTTGACAAATCTGTTACGTATCCTAAAGGAGACATAAAATAGGCAGTTGAAAAATGGGTCTGAAATTCATGAGAGAAAATAGGACTAGAGCTATGTTTGGGAATCAGCTCTATATAGATGTTATTGAAAGCCATAAGACTTGATGAAATCCCCAAGGGAAATAGGTAGATAAAAAAGATGATGGGACATGGGACTGAGCCTCGAGTGACTCACTGAAACGTTTTTTTCCGGCTTTATTGAGGAATAATTGACAAATATAATTGTATATATTTAAAGATGATTTGATATACATATACATTGTGAAATGATTACCAAGATCAAGATAATTACATCCATCACCTCACATCATTAGTGCTGTTTTTTTTTTTTTTTTTCTTTTTTGGTCACTTACTCAAGCTTAAATGTAAGAGAGAAGAGAAAGCAGCAAATGTGACTGAGAAATGAAGTGAAACAATAAGAAAAGAAAGTGTGGTATTCTAGAATCTAAGAGATGAGTCTAACTATAAGAAAAACATTGGACATACCTAATTTGACGGACATACACACAACGCCTAACAAAATATGCCTCAAAATGACAAAGTCATGAAAAATAAGGAAAGATTGAAAAACGCACAGATCAGAGGAGGCTAATGGGACAGCGCACTCAAATGCAATGTTGTGTGCTGGACTGGATCCTGCAACAGATAAAGGACATTAAGGGAAAAACTGGTGAAATCTGAATAAATTTTAGGATTTAGCATAAAAAAATATTTCTTAAATATAAATATTTGAATACTAGAATAATATACTAAATTGTTGATCTGAATAATACGTCAGTTCTTGGATTGTTGGGGGAACTACATTGGCTTCAATTAATTATAAGAATATTGATGTAGGGCGTGGCTGTACTACTTGGCAAACATCAAATGAAGAGTTGCCAAATTCTTGCACAATGGCTTGGGACAAAGATCTTTGTTCTAGTTTGAACTTGAATAGTCATTTGTAGAAACATAAAACATATCCCATGGTTCTCATTGTCAAACCAGATGTGTTCTTGTCTTCTCTCTGTGTTTTTAATTAGTTTTAATTGCCCTAAGGTGATCATAGAAGCAATGCAAGGGTAAATATTACACTGGTTTTCAATTTTACATCTAATTACACCTCAGATGATTTTTTCATTTATATATTGTACCTAGAGCCCTGGGTGATTAAAAGATATCTCCTGATTACATGCAGAAAAATTGGGACCTGCCTACACCCTCATTTAGCAATGTAAAATATCCTTTCTAATATTTTTAGAAATCATAGATATTTAAAGGTCACTCATATTACAACTGTATTTTATGTACTTGTACTTACAGAGATGCTCTATATATGAATGAAAACAAAAAGTGCTATATCTGTGTTTGTGTGTTTAAACCTTTCTTAAAAAAATTTTTTTGGTTCAGGGTTAGCATAATATGTGAAATGCTCCAGTGCACTTTTTCACTTTATTCTTCCACGGATTTATTTTTTTATGAGAGGATTCTATTAAATAGTTATAAATCTTTTCCCTTTGGCTTCGTTATGGTTGACTGCTCTTTGCCAATCACATGTCAAGAGCCAGCCGTCTGGTTCAAAGGAGCAGTCAAGAGGCAAGAGATTCAAATATATGTAGGTTCAATCGGTGTTTATTAATAACTCATTTTGAGACCTGAGAAAAGGCATTTGCTCTCCCTTTAAAACACACACACACACACACACACACACACACACAGATTCTCCTATGCAAATTGCTGCATTCACATGCACTGGAAAAAGTAACTTCAGGATATCATTTTTTCCTCTCTACCTAATACAAACCTTGGAGGGCATTTGCATTTGAGTATATGAAAGTAATAGCTGTTTTAAAAGCAATTACCGAAGCCTTCTGGAGATTGAAACTACCCTTTGTAAAGTAAAAAGGGACAGAGTAAACAAGGCTGAGAAATTTTGTTTTGTTTTCTTTTCAGAACTTTAAATTGTAGATCAAACTGAGTTATTGTAAACCAGCCTTGCATTAGATTATTCCTGTGTGGGAATGGCTTCTTAGGTTCCTAACTTCACTCCATCTCTTGAGTAATCATTTTGCTTGTTTAGAAAGCTTATTTATTTATTTTCTACAATGCACAGATGGCCGGAATGCAGCTCAGTGTGTTGTTGTGTCTTACTGCTATGTCATATTTTCAGCAGTAAATCTCCCCCATCAAAGTATTCAACTAGTGGTGTTTCCTTTTTTGTATATCCATTCACACCTGGTGGCTAGACACTCATGTCAAAAGTATTTTGAGCTCTAAAGAGAGGATATTGAGAGAGCAGTCCCAAGCATGTTAACTGCCAAGATGATCTAGTTTCTTTGATAGACTCTTAAAGAAATCTGGGTCTCCAAATTTAGCGTACAGTAAAAAAGACAAATAAAAGGCAGTCTGTGGCAAAACAAGGTTTATAATGGAACATAATAGAGTAATTCAGAGTTAGAACACAGTTAAAAAGAAAATAGCCCAATTCCATGTTGCCTTATTTCAAACTGCAGTCTTGCATCTGTTGTTTGTTAAAAAATAAAACAATCTATAGCTAGTCATTTAGAAAGGTGTGAATCAATGAATCTGTACGTTGGTGGAGTCCCAGTACCTTGTTAATCGCAGAAATAAACAGATACAATATGTTTTCTCTCATTTAGATTAAGAAATAACAAATAGGCTTATGTCTCAACAAACTTGCCTAAATCTGGAAGAGGAAAATCACATCTAAGTCTTAATATTAAATACAGGTCAAGCTCTAGGAAGAATGCATTAACTTAAAAAAACAAGTTAAGCTTCTAAAAATTTCAAAAAACTCTATAGGGATCATCAGGTCAGAAAAATTACTACACTACATGGTACAAAAATATAAATAATGTCCAGGCATATAAATGATTTAAATTATAGGTATTTTGCTTAAATACACTAAATTATAATATTCAGTCTGCTGACACTTTAAGACCATGGCAGGAATCATTGTGCTAAGTTCTCATGCCACTTATCTCTTTCACTCATGCTGAGTGTAAACCAGCTTAGACAACACACTTAGACAACACTCTTCGTTAGCATTAAACCATAGCTGTTAATATAACTGGATGTTTTTCTGCATAAAGGAAGGTTAAGGTGTTTTCTAGGTTGTGGAATATTTAGATTAACAACTGTTTTGTAATTATATTAAGTGGCTAATTTATCCAAGTGAATTATCTGCATAGATAGCCATGGGAGTTTAAGTAGTAAATATAGACAGAGTTATAAGAGTTGCCAGCTGAGATCATTGGATGTGTTGTTTGCTACTAATTTTTGTCATTTTGCTGGCTCTTTATATGTAACTACATTACATTGAGTACAAATGACCTTGGAAATATATCCATTTAATTATAATGTGTGTTCTTCCAGAATCTTTAAATATTTTCTCAAGTATGACATGTCTGTGGGTATAGTTTATATTAAAAGTATCACTAATAAATTGGAGAAGCACTGTGCATCTGCATGCATTGTTTCTTGCTGTTCAATGTTTAAAACATATAGATGATTGATAGATACATAGATAGATAGATAGATAGCTTTAATCCATGCTATACTGTGATCCAATTTATTCATTTTAAGGCAACGTTATATTCTATCAGAGTACAGAGCTGCCCCCCCCAGCGCTTGAGTAATTCAAACTTAAATACAGAAATGTTTTAGCCCTCACTAGAAAATATTGATTATCTATAATATCATTCTAGCAGGGCATTTTGGTAGGCTGTTAGAGAGACTCTATGGTTCAATGTTCAGAGAAAAGCCAGAAATATGGACAATTCTTTCTATCCCTGAAAAGACATAGTACACTAGTAGGTGGGTATGTTTGATTTTGATCCTGACTGATTCAACTATCGAATTTGACTCTTACTGTGTAAAATGCACAGACTTCTGAACCTGTAGTTGGCTTAATTTCTTCACCCATGACCTGAGGATAAAAACTACAAGAAAAAGGCTACTGCCAGGACAGAATGGAATCAAAAAGTCCTTCCTGCAGAGTATAGACTCAATAAACAGTAACCATCATTAAATTAATATTTTTAGAGCTACTCCAGCATATTGGAAAGCTCTTTAACCTAGATATGAAGCACCCTCCAGCATTCATACTTGGAAAACCTGAAATAAATCATTGAAACTCTTAGAGCCTTGGGTTGTTCATTTGAGGAAGCGTAAACTTCAGGTTAGATTAGAAACAAAATACAGACCAAAATAGTGCCTGTTGTAAATTCTCAGATTTTTGGAGACTAGAAATAAAGTCAACATTGAGAAATTCCAGTGCGCCATAGTTTCTTTCACGATCTTAGGTCTGGTGTTTATTTCTTGGATAACCGCTGTTGTAAAGACTGCCTAAAGGTAAAAAAAGAGAGAGAGATGAAGTTTTACAATGTTCTTGTGCCTCACACCCCAAGATGATGAGGTCTACAGTCTTGTAATTAAGTTAATAATTGGATCTCATTTCTGATTTATGTCGCCATTGTTAGATATTTGTGTCTTCTACGTTTCATTTTTCACTGGTTTCTTATGCTAGGGTGTCCTCTCCTTTCCCTAAATAATTTTAATTAGGTAAGGCTGTCCCTGACTTTCCCTGGTTCATATTGCATTCCCCAGTCTCTGGTAAAGTACCTTGAATACTTGTTGATTTATTGATCAAATACTCTCGATTCAATCAGCTACAAATATATTTACTTAGAGTTTTATTTGTGTTCTAATTCCCTGAAATAAACTTTTTCTAACCACTCTCCAATTAATCTAGCACATTCAGTCACTGAACATATTTCTGAATATCACTAAATTTTGGTAATATGGGACCATTTAAAAATACGTCATTACATGCAAAATATCATAATTGATAACTTCATAGAAGTAAAGATGAAGACAATATGTATTTCATTTAAAAAATGTATTTAGACACCAAAAAAACAATTTACAAGACGTCTCACTCAAAGTATATTATACAGATAACAAATATTTATAAATCCTAAGGTTGAAAATACTTGTTAAAATACAGTAGACACCTCTCAGTAATTTACTTGTTAGGTGGAAGAAAGGCATAACATTCACACATCCATTGTAATGTCTATTTTATGAATAGGACTAAGCACAATATATTGGGACAGTGTCTTATCCTCTATGGTACCTCTGGGTTGGTTTCATACAGCATAAAAACACATCTAACTCATCTTAATCTGCCTTACATATGTCAACATGATGTTTAGCATCTCAGGCAAAAAGGAAGCACTTGTAATTTTTTTTTTTGCAGAGGAAGATTTGGCCTGAGCTAACATCTGTTGCCAATCCTCCTCTTTTCCTGCTTGAGGAAGATTTACCCTGAGCTAACATCTGTGCCAGTCTTCCTCTCCTTTGAATGTGAGCTGCCGCCACAGCATGGCCACTGACAGACAAGTGATGTAGGTCCACTCCTGGGAACCAAATCCCGGCTGCGGAAGGAGAGCTCACCCAACATAACCACTAGGCCGTCGGGCCAGCGCCTGTATCTTATTTTTTGAAAAACTAATTTCTCATTCTTTTAGGGCCAAAATGTAATCTCGACACTTCTAATCTTGCTCACGTACTCAATTAAATAAAGTAAAATAAGAAACACAGTGCATTGTCAATGGTTAGAAATCGTTTCATAACTGAATCACACGTTCATTCAATAAGAAGTGTTTCAATCCTTAGCATGTGCTTCTGGGTGCTAAGTATGGGGTAAAAGCAAAAGAAAATCTACATTGTGTGTGCTTATTCCAACGTTGAGTATTCTTACAGAGAATGCTCTGTTATGGTTTCTGTTCTCTGATTAGAAAACTTGGTTTTTCAGTTCAAAAGCCCCCTATGATTTGAGAGTGCAGGGAAAGCGTACAGTGCTGCAGTGACTTGCAGGACCATTGAAGTTCAATTTAAGCATGGAAGGCAGCTCTGGGGAAAGCGACGTTGCTCTGGTCTGTGAAGATATCTATACACCCTAAGCTGGTAGGAGGTATGGGGAAGTGATGGCAGAACCGTGGGGCACCTTTGATTCACAATAAGGTACTGCCTCTTTTAGAATGAAAAGTCACCTGTTGTTTGTCAAAAGGTACTACTTACTGATTATTGCTTTACATATTAATGCAAAGAGCTCTTGGAAATAGTCTCCTGTGCAGCTGCTGAAAGTCAGTCGTTCACCTGTCTCCAATAGGGCAAACTTTAAAAAAAATATATTTTGTACAGCCAGGAGAGAATGCTTCTTTCTTTAAAGAAATCAGAGCTGTCTGCTGGGGGCAGTGAAGGGGTGAGGATATAGGGAGTCTTGAGCCACTTATTGCCAAGCACAGAAAAATGCTAATAAGATCCCTGCTGAGAAAAGCTCTCACTCATCAGGGTGCACCATTGCAGACACTAAGCTGAGGCTGTGAATTGCTGTTAGCCAAAACTGGAGAAAGGCTAATGAGAATTGTGCCAAGAAGTATCTCCAGTCACCCTGTGAACTGCTGTCTGGGGGCATGAGGTTTGCTCTATTATTTCTGAAATGATTTACATAGCAAAAATTATCTGGTGACCTAAGGAATTCTATTAGTACCTGACCAAAGTATACTCATATTGATAAGTTATTTGCTGAGAAATATAAAATGCTAAAGAATAACTATATGATTTGTTTAATAATCAAATGCATAAATGCAGGAATATTAATTATATAAATAATAATCTAGCATTTGCTCTGTGAGGTTCTGAATCTCAATGAAATGAGATTAATGTGAGACCAAAGAAAATCTGAGCAGAGCCATTTACTAGCTTTTCAGAGGAAATTTTATATAAGGACATGTAGATAATCCATTTCCTTCCCTCAGTTTTTGACAATACAGCAACATATACCATCCATAACTGAGGCAATTTGCAAACAGATAAACTTTCAAGCTTTTTTGTTTTATGAGAAACAAAACAGATAAGTGCATGGAGTGTCCTATTCAAAAGTAACTGGACTGAATGCTGATAATCGTACAATTTCTTTTATTTTAACTTTGCCACTTGGTTTCTGCATCTCTGCTCAAGTCCATGTGTACATGATCAATGAAATGTTGAAGGAAATCGAGTCCAGTGGATTCCCTGGTGTTGCTTAAGATGCATGGATTAAGCTGAGCTAATGAGCACAGTCCATTTTAATTGCTAATAACTGTGGGATTATCTGATAAATATGAAAAATATTTTTCCCTTTCTATATGAAATCCTGATTTAAAACATACCTTCTCATGTCATCAGGTAGAAATTAATAGAGGCAGTTTAGGGTAGTGAAACTTTGGGAAATCTAAATTATATTCTTTGTTCTTTTGCTAATTAGCGTCCCTTGGGGCAATGACTTCACTTGCCTGTGCCTCATTTTTTTTTTTTAAATAAGGGTCTGAAACATTCATTAAAATTTCAGACCTACAATAATGCGTGGATTCTGTGTATAAGCAGGGAATTATATTTCTCCCTCACTCGTTTGATAGTTCAGAAATAGAGGGATTGCTCTAAGATTATTTAGTGTGTGTGTGATAGGGATCTGGAAATGTCCTATCTGTGGAAATTTCCTGATAGTCAGTGTTGGGTTTTCTAGTTCTCAGTTATATCACTTCTACGTTTTCCATACCAATTAAGAAAACTGCTTAGGAGTCAGATAGGAAATGTGGCTTGGTCCGAAGCAAATTTTACCTTCTAATTCTCCAGCTTAAATTTAATTTATCCACTCAAAACTACTGGTCTTTATGTTTTCAAAAGAAAAATTGCCCCAGGCATGTGTTAAAAATGGCAAGGGAGACTTTATTCAAGACTGCTGCAGTAGGAGTCAGGACTGTTGCAACAGGGCAGAGAGATTGAATTCAACTCTGCTGAAACAAAATGCAGGAGAATTTTAATGCTTGGCATGAGTTCGTGGAGAAGTACTCGAGGACTTCATGGGAGAGGCTGGTCACGATGATTAGACCATTTATGTTTGCTACTTGTCACTCATCTAAGTTAGGCTCCTGGACTCCCACAGAGCATGGGAAACAGGAGCTCGATCTCTTTTGATGGTTACATTTCAAAGAGATGTCTCCCAGGTCATTGTGAAAGACATTCCCGGGTTATAGAAGATTTGCATCTCAAAGGGGTAGAAGAAGAATGTACAATTGCATGTTTTCTAAAGTAAACGCTCTATGAAAATGGAAGTCAGAGGCCTAAAGTCAGGAATTAGCCTGTCTAAAACTTAGTCAAGTTGAGGGGAATCATCTTGGTCACGCCACAGGTGGAAACCTGCCCTTATAGGGTTACTAACTGCAGGCAACAAAAGAAAGATCCCTCTCTCCTTCTCTTTCACACACACACACCCACCCACACCCACACCCACACCCACACCCACAAATGGGATGATCCTGATAAGAGAGGAAGACCAGAAGACTACAGCCATTACTTTAGGAGCCCTTCTGTCAAATCTCCTAACACAAAACCACTCTGTCTAAGTGAAAGAATATGAGAAGAAAGAAAGGTCAGAAATGTTCTCTGAAAAACTGCTTCCATTTGAGGAACATACAAACCCTCATAACCTTAAAAAGACATGAAAACTTGGGTACAATCTCTTATTTTTAATTCCTAACCGTACTCAGAAAACATATGGATCTATGTAAAATAGAAGGCTTAACATCTTTGGCTACTAATTATATTATCTCTGTCATTTCTATGTCTGCTTCTATTGAATTTTCACCTCATCATGGATAATCTTTTTTTTTTTGTATATTGGGTGAGTTTTTTATTGGATGCGGGACTCTTTTGTATACATTTAAATATTTTGGTATTTTATCTGGACACAGTTACGTTTCTTGGAAAAAATTCAATCAATTTGAGATTTGCTTTTGAGGTTTTATAAGGTGGCATCAGAACAGCTTTGCATTTAAGGCTCCTTTGGCCCCATTACTGAAGCAATATCTTTCTGAGGACTCAGCTGGCTAACTTGTGTTAGATGTTCTCCAATGATTTTTACACCTACTCCTCCATGGTTCTTCTTATAGTTTCCTCATGCAGACAAAGGCTCAAGGGAAACCTCTGCAGATCTAAGAACTCTTCCTCTCTGAGCAAATCTTTCCTCTCTAGTAGTTTGCCTCCTTGTCCCTGAACTCTGTCTCCTCTGGTCAACAAGATCCCTGGACTCTCTTTGAGTTTCTCATGCTATGTTGTGGTTGAGAACCTCTCCATGCAGTGAACTGGGCACTTGTGTTCACTTGATTTATTTCTCTTCTCTCAGAGACTACTGTCCTAAGCCGTCTTTTTGTCCAATGGCTGAAAACCATTGTTTCCTATATTTTGTACATTGCTTTAGTTATTTAATGTGGAAAGTTAAATCTTGCCCCTGTTACTTTATCATGACTATACGTCTCATCATTAGCATTTCATGCAGCATAAGTGAATGTATGTAGAAAGCAGAGTGCCAAAGTAAAGATTGGTAAAAGTGAATCAAAGAGAAGCAATAAAGATTTAGTCTATCATATAATTCCCCCATGATTTAGTTTACAATAATGAAAAATTGAATTAGACAAAACAACATAGAACATGTGCTTTGAGAAATATTAGCTGTTTATATAGGGGTGATATTTTCAAATAAGCACTGGAAATGATGCCTTCTAAATCTTATTGTTGAAAAGTCATCATAAGCATTTGGATATTTACCCTCTGTGTGACCTTAGAGAAGTCACTTAATCTCTCTGTATTTTAGTTTGCTCATCTTTAAAATAGCGTTGATAATAGTACCTCCATCATCAAGTAGATTCTAAAAATTAAAATGATTTCATAAATATAAAGAGCTCATAACCATCCATGGCACATAGTAAGTGCTATATAATGTTGGCAGTATTTAGCAGTCTGCCAAGGCCTACAGTTAAACTCACACACACATTTAACTGTTCAGATTATTTTAATAGTTACCCACACCAGTGTATGAAGAGGAGACTTGCACCTCGGAACAGGTGTTACCAATTGTTTTTTAGATCTATGTGTTTTGAGAAGCATTGATACAAACAAAAGGAAAGAATACATATTCTCCTGATTTTTCTCCATAAATATTACTTTTCACAGCTACATTTTTGTTAAGTATTGATAAAGATTTTATTCTCAATGAGGTAACTATAATAGGTTCTCTGAAAGTTTCTGTGAAGTCTGGAGAGGGTTCAGATATTTAATACCTCACTCTTGAAGTGTTTTGCAACCTCACATTTAACGGTTTCCTGGTAGATGGATTTCTATTAGGGTAGACATAGTTGATAAAGCATCACCCTCCTCACAAAAATATCCTCCTAAACAAGAGACAAAATTTAAATATCTCTGCAGCTGTTTCAAAGTTGATGCTGGTGCATCAGTTATGTATCCCACGACCTCAAATAAATGTAGGAGTTAGATCCATGCCAGATGGGTTATGGTTAGAATATTTCTCCTCGACGTGGTGAATTTTGCTGTGCTTTAACTATTAGAAGAGGGCAAGGCTTACAGTTTGAATGTGTCAAGACATCACTGATCTTTTAATAGTCAGGAGACCAGAAGGAATCTGGCCCAATAGATGCTTGAATTTTATTTAGGACAATTCAGCAGGGACTTTTGCATCAACTGATCATCATCTGGACAAATGACTGAGAAATTCCTCATTACAAATCTCAATGAGGACAATCTGCTACTGGGAGAGAAGAGTGACCTGAAGGCAGAACTAACAATCTAACTTTGGTCCATGGTGACTGGGAATAACAGTAATTTCCACTAACTCTCCTGCATAAGACCTGGAATCATGTGGAATTTTGCATTATTTTGCAACACAGCCACCTGAGGACTACCAAGAAAAAAAATAGTCTGTGAAATGCAGGTTAATGTTACTCATTGTATTGGGGTGTGGAATACTCCTTTTCATTTAATCAAACAGAGTGAATTTTCCATTGCTTTCTAGTAATTTGAATTACAATGATCATTCCATGTTGAAAAAAACATTATTGTAGGTTTTTTTAATGGTGAGGAAAATGGTGATTCTATCTTTAGTTAGAGTGCAAACTTCACACATGACCTCCAAACAAATCTGTATATGTTTGCATTGAGAAACTTTACATGTTCACTGAGATTAGTCTGAGTTCTTAAATTAGTTCTCACATTACATATTAATTTTAGTCCTTTTCCTTAGTGATTGAAATGTAATAATTTAGTCTTATGTAATTTTCTTGCTTACCAGATCTTTGGGGAAATTTTGCACATGAATTTCAGTCATTTCATTAGTAACACACACTTAAATATTAGTTGTGAACCTCTGGCAATATTTTATTTGTTCTTTTCTATGGTCTTAAAGAAGAATGTAGCTCTATTAGAATACTCAGCGTGCAGGTAAATTTGTAAGTAACTTCTACTCTCTATTCTCTATTTGCTGTCATTGATATTAACAAAATTTCAAAACCGTCTGTGGCAGGCTGTCTACAGTAATGTCTCCCAGCCTTTTTAGCATGCCTCTTAGGTTTCCCTGATCATCTCGTTATGGTGGGCTGCTATTTATCTAGAGCAAAACAGAGGGAAAATGTGTAATGCACTGGACTGCTAGGAACTGATGATAACTTAAAATGTGAAAGAAAGGAAAGAAGAAAACCATTCTTTTTAATCCTATCCAATAGTGAGATTGACAAAAACAAACAAAAGTGAACCCTAGTTCTGATACTACAAGGTGGCCATAATGTCTGGAAATGCAGGTGGTTATATATATATATTATTTCTTTATTTAATAAATATTATAAAATATATAATATAAATTAATAATATAGATGTATGTTACATATAATGATTTTATATATTATAAAAATATGTATAAAATATGGTGTATTGATATTTTAACACAATACATCAATACATTATATGTTCTGTAATATGTTTAACATGTGATCTCTCATAATTCAATCATGTATTGCATGTGTGCAATAGGATATATGTATCTATGACACTTACCCTCAGATGATTTGTGTTTCTGATTTTCATTGCATAAACCTGTGCCTGTGGCATAACTCAGAAGAAATAACTAAGGGGTTTCAAGTTTATTTAAAAAAACCCTAATATCTGTGTTTGTGGACTTTAAGGCAATTATTTATTTTAACTTACTTTTTCATAAAATTAAAAAAAATAAGTTAAATGATTACTAGGCCAATATAAAATATGACTTATTAAAAACATATTTTAAGATATTTTGGTAATTTTCCACAAAGTACTCAGAGTTCTATCATAGTAACATCATAAACACCAAACTCATGCAATGGGAGATGAATATGCTGTTCTTGCCAAAAGGAATTCAATCTTAGAATGTTTTTCTCTCAGAACATTAACAAAAATATTTATTTGTAATATTTTATGTTATTAATAAGCTACGTTAGTTATCTTCCAGATAAAACTAAGTTTTCCAGTGTAATGTACATTTGCTATTTTTTGCTCACCCGATATGTAGACTCCTTACCTCTACTTCTGCTAATAGGAATGTGGAGAACCCCTTTCTCCATATTTGGTCATAAATTTTTGGTGGATCTCACAACTCCAGATCTAAGACAAACAGTTTATCTTATCCCCTTGATCACAGTGATTGCTTCATGGATTATTACTTAATCCAATCAGAGCAAAAGGATTCAATAAGGTTTTTGATGAGAATTCGGCGTAAGAGACTCTTATTGTTTTTCCTGATACGCTACACATAAAAGTTATAAGGGCTGAAGTTGAGTCTGCTGTATTCGTACCTGATAATAAAACTATCACAGTGGAAGACAATGGTGAGAGACAGATAGAAACTGATTCATGATAACAAAATTGAGATCTGAAGCCAGCCACGACTTATGTCAGCCTTGCCAGTGAAAATTTTAATATATGTGAAATTTCCTTTTTGTCTAGGTCAGTTTATATTAGTTTTTGTTTGTTTGGTAAGCAAAAAGCTGACACTCTGGCTGGATTTACCATCCCTTTACACAGCCTCCTGCTCAGGAGGAGCAATCTTGCCTGGCATTAGCCAATATTGGAAGAAAGGTCAATATCTACCGTCAGCTGGGTCCATAGGTAGAGTGGTCAATAATTATGGGTTGAAAACCAGAGCTAAGACAATGAGCTTCCAGAGAGTGTTGAACTTGTACTTAAAAGAAAAAAAAATTCCTACTTGAAGTGTGGGTCAGAGAAAAACAAGCTCATAAAAGATTCTAAGTAACAGTAATTACAGAGTGTGAGAAATTGA
This sequence comes from Diceros bicornis minor, assembly GCF_020826845.1. Classification (NCBI taxonomy): domain Eukaryota; kingdom Metazoa; phylum Chordata; class Mammalia; order Perissodactyla; family Rhinocerotidae; genus Diceros; species Diceros bicornis. Next base: position 21,440,694 of record NC_080766.1, read on the forward strand.
GATCTTTCAACCTGGTATAAATGCCCATCCTGCTTTGCTGTCGTCTGCCCTTATGGTTCTTGCTCTTCATAGGGATAGCTTTCACTTTTTTCTCTGAATGGCTACATAAATTTCCATTTTTTGAAGTAATTTAACCAGTCTGCTTCAGGGAAAAAAATAGACTAATTAAAACATTTTACTTTAATACCATATGGATTTATATTTTCCAGACATAGTTTTAGATCATTCAAATATTTTTAATACCCTTATTTTTTTTATCATCTCATAATTCCAATTTTAAGATTATATGGGCTTGGTGGTGATGGTTACATGAGTGTTGATTTTTGTCAAAACTCATAAACATAAATACTAAAGAGGGTATATTAAATTTTAATGAGGGTAAACTATACCTAAATAAAATTATATATGACCGGAAAAATTGCAGGGGTGGTCATCATCATCAGTCGTCCTTGTCATCATCCTCGTAATTCCCTTCCAGTGATAGGATGAAGTATGGATGGAGGTATCAGTGATGCAAAAATGGCAAAATACTCATAACTGCTAAAGCTGGGTGATAGAGGTTTATTATAATGTTGGTTTAATTTGTATATGTTTGACTTTTTCCACAATAAAAGTAAAAAAAAAAAATAGCAAACATAGACACACATTGCACATATCCAACAAAAATATTATTTGGACATTGCATGAGGCATTATCAAAACCAGAAAGATGCCAGTCCTAAGGGTTTGCTTAACATTTTCTAGATTATTTGCCCAACCTGCAGCTAAAATTGCCTAAAATTCACCCCATCCCGGGTAATGTACCTCTGAGGGATGAGGCAAGCCTTTATTTTGGGCAATGGTACAAACATATCAAAAAAGACAAGCCAACTACTTGTACAGATGTCTAGGGAAAATATAGTAACATAATAGAATGGTAAAAGTTCATGAAAATTTACTATCTAAAATTCTGTGTTTGGGGGCTGATTCTATCATCAGCTGTGTGAGCTTATAGAAGTAATTTAACCTCTCTGAGGTCCAGTTTCATCAATAAAATGTCAATGAAAGCACATGCCTCATAAAATTGTTTTGAGGAACAGTTGGAATAACGCATACAAGAGCTATTTGTAAAACCGAAATCATGGTTATTATTCACTCCCATTGCGAGTCTTAGAAAATTTTGAATAGAAATGCATAACCAGCAACTCGCTCACTTATTCTGCAATTTGTAAAGAATTCAAAATGTTGGGAAGTGTCATCTCTTTTATCTAGTATTTTTCTTTTTGATTTTGTAGTTCACAGACAGCAGCAGTCAATTACTACCCTAGTTCCAAATGCTTTAATAAAATCATTCTGTACGCTCAGAACAAATAACAACCTGACTTGAGAAATACATTGTTGATTAAAATATGGCAGAGTACAAAGTATTTCATAAAAGTACATAGACTGCATTGTCCAATACATCAATCTATTTATTTTGCTAAGAATGCATAAGAGAAGAATAGTTTCCTTTATAAAACATGCACATACATCGCTGATTTTGTAAATTGTATTTCTCAGTAAGGAATAGATTATAGGTAGCTTTGGGAGAGACAGCTGAGATACTGAAAGACAGAGAACTTGGCATTAGAACTCTTGGGCTGAGATCTTTACTTTTCTAGTTGCTAAGTATTTGACCATGAATATTCACCTACTTCTCAGAGATTTAGGTCTTTGGTATTCAGAAGAGTAATTATAGTTGCTACTTCAACTCTTGTTACTCCAAAGGTTGTGATAAACATTTCATTAACTAATAAATGTATCTCCTCTACAATATATTTTTATTGAATTCAATAAATACTAAATGCATTAATGAAAAAGTCGTTTTTGCTTTTGTCTCCTTCTTTAGAAATGAACTTTATTTTAATCTGAAAATAATAATATATTTTGATAAATTATATCAGATTTTATCAAAGAGATTGCTCATCATAAAGGATAGATAAATACTCTTGTGGTAAGTCTCTATCTTCTGTGATTGTAGAATTTTAAATTTTCCCCTAGTTTTACAGTAATAGAAGTATTTTTGTTGAGCAAAATTTTGTTAAAAAATGCCTTTAATTTCCGTTCAACATACAGCCCATATTTCAACAAACCCCCAGCTAGAGTTGGTAAAATGAATATGCATATAAAGAATTATATACATTAATATACAGAATATATATTAATATACAGAATAGGTACATGTTTCTGCCTTTGCCTATCATTACTATGTAATATGCCGTATACAAGCAAGTCGACCTATGTGTTATAAAAAAGGCACCTACAGGAAGTAAATTCATATTTTCTTTGGTCTTATAATACAGTCATGTGCCACATAATGACATTTTGGTCAACAACTAAACCACATATATGATGGTGGTTCCATAAGATTAGTACCATATCGCCTAGGTGTGTGTGTAGTAGGCTATACCATCCAGGTCTGTGTAAGTACACTCTATAATCGCACAATGACCACCTGGCCAAAGGTTGCATTTCTCAGAACGTGTCCACATCAAGTGACGTGTGACTGTAACATACTACTTTCAGTCCTCTTCCTATTTACCCAATTAAAGTTTATAATCTTAGTTTTAAGGTGAAATATGTTTTTATTTCAAATTAATGGTAGCAACAGAAATGTACAGTCATGTGTACCGTGTAATATATCCTTAAGCAACAAGTCATGTCGATAATAAAAATAGAAACAAGTGTATAATTTTTTCATAAATAGCCATAAAGACACAAGATGGCAGTACTAGTCTTTATGAGTTCTACAAATATGACAATGCATTTGAAAACTTTTAATGCATTTGTCCTGTTTTCCTTGTCTATATTTGTAAAGAAGCTTTCATCCCCACGCATAAACTTTCACCAGTTTTGTGGAATTAAAAATAATCCTAATGGCAGTGTGCTATCTATCCATTTATTTATTGGCAGCCACTGCATTTAGTAAAAGTACTTCATCTTTAAAAAACTTCAGTTTCCTCCTCCGTACAGTGAGCATGTTGGTCTAGATAACCTTTAATTTTCTTCCACTTCTGGACATCTGTATCATTTATTAAATCAGGAGTTTTACTTTTCAAATGAATTTGCTGTACTTTAATGATTAAATGTATTCAAAATTGGAGGTAAGAACGGCAACGGGTTTCCTCCTTGTTCAGTGATTGAATAAAGATCAATGGATCAATGGTGGATTGGAAGATCAATTCCAATCTTCAATAGATTTGGAATATTTAGATTCTTCTAACTTTTATGTAAAAAGTAAATATATTTATTGTCATTTAACATTTTAATGACCATTGCTAGGCAGTCTGTATCAAGGAATACATGATATACCATCCTATTTTATTAAAAAGTGTCAAGCATGGGATCTGCCAACTTCCCATTTTCCCATACCCAAATAACTCTTTCTTTGTAATTCTGCTGAATTTTAGAGGAATTGAGGACTATTTCCTTTCTAGAGGTAGTAAGGTAGCAGCTTATCCATTTCTATTTCTGGTTTGTTTGTTTTTTTTCTCTTCAGGAAACGTAGGCTTGGGATTTTCTCTGTCTTAGTCTGTTTAGGCTTCTATAACAGATTACCATAGACTAGGGTGGTTTATAAACAACAAAATTTATTTCTCACAGTTCTGGAGATTGGTAGTCTAAGATCAAGGTGCCGGCAGATTGGTGTCTGGTGAGGAATCACTTTCTAGTTCATACACAGCTCTCTTTTCACGTTATCCTCACATGGTGGAAGGGACAAGGGAACTCCTTGGAGTCTCTTTTATTAGAGCTCTAACCTCACTCATGAGGGCTCCACCCTTATAACCTTATCACCTTCCAAAGGCCCCACATCCAAGTACCATCTCCTTGGGGATTAAGATTTAACATATGAATTTTGGGAGACACAAACATTCAGTTTCTAGCATTTTCTATTCCCACATTGTTAACCTCAATTTGATTTACCCTCCACCTGTTCTGTAATTTAGCAAACCACTATAGGGAAAGAGCTCCACCATGGCACCATGGCCACAATGCGTGTACCCACATAGGCCAAGAGGACAAGGCTCACTTGCAGTCTGACCCAAGTCTTTGTGTAACTCCCTGAAATCCTCCCAAGAACGTGGCAAGATAGGCAGTCTTGTGAAAAATTGTCATAAGGCTACTTTCCATTTGCTTCTCCATTTTGTGGGAGGCTGCTAGAAAGTGGTTTCTCATTAATCTCCCTGGTTCCAGCGAGCCACGGAGCTCCCACCTCATCCTCCTTAGGGTGCAGCTGCAGGCTATAAAGCTTCTTAGTTGCAGTGTAGAATCAGCTCCTCCATGACAGAGTTGCTTACCGCTCATGTCATCTATATCTGCCCCTTCCAGTTTGGTGTCATCTTGTGGATACAGGAAGCTGACACCACATAGCTCTTGCTTATTTTTTTCTCAATCCATTTGGGTTCATTGTATTCTTACTGGCCAAAGTTATGGACTGTGATAAGCCAGCCTAGCAGCTGCAATATTTTCTGCTCTGTAGGGATAACTTGACTACTTCCAAATGCCATGTCAAGGAATCCAAACACTTTAAGGATTCCATGAATCTTATATGATAGAAAAAGCAAAAATTTAGCAACATATACTCTTACTTTTGTTTTGTCATTAAATCACCCATGGTAATAATTCTGTAGTATTTTCCCCTTTTGGGAAGACACAGTTCTGTATCATAAAACTTTTACTTAATCTTCCTGTTACTGTATTATGACATTCTATTTTCTGCCTTCATTTTACTGGAACGCTTTTGTAACTAATAGTAGCACTGCCTTCACTATCTCTTTATGTGTTCCCATTCTTAGACCCTGAGATATAAGTTCTATACCTACATTCTGATGAAAACAGACTTTTTATAATTTCAGAGATTCCGTGGCAAATGAGTTATTCTCAGTATTTGTCCTACATAGACTCTGCAGCATTCTGTACTTTGACCAGATTTTTTAAAACTTCCTTTTATTTACTTAACAACACTCTAATCATCATATTGTCCCTTATTTAATAAAATCCTCCCTTACTTTCCACTAGCTTCTCGTCCCTATTAAATTTCCTCAGCGTTTTCTAAGTTTTAGTTTTCAGCCTTTCACTTTTCTTTTCATGCACATTCTTACCTTCCAGAAAGAAGGAAGGAAAATCACTTCCAGAAGTGTGTAGTATATGTCTTACTGTCACATAGTACAGTAAGTATATGTAACTATTATGCAAGGTGGTCTTAATACTTGATGATAAAGTATAGAGGGGATTTTTGTTTCTGACCAAGATGTAGGAACAGGAACCAAATTCACCCACTTGCTTGCAATAACAACAACAATGAAGACAAAATTTATAAAACAGATGTCTTCAAAACACCAGATATGAAGCAACAAAGACCAATGATATTAGAGAGATGGAGGAAAAAAATAGGTAAGCTGCATGATTGTCCCAGATTACTACCTTGAGACAGTATCCAGGCTATGGCAGAAGGAGAGTGAACGGAGATGGAACCCCACAGATTATATGAATTGAGAAGATGGAGAGTATATTTTGAGGAGAACAAGGAAATTAGAGATCAGAAGAGAGAGTAATGGAGAGAAGAGATTTTCAAGGAAAGAGTTCTTTAGAGTTATGTGGAGGTTGTTCCTTAGGAGTTCAACATACTGATCAGTGAATATGTGGGAAGAAACTCCCTGACGTTAAGAAAATAACCATCAGAAAGGATTAGGGGAAAGTATACCTGGCACTCAACACAGTACTGGGAACAAAGTCTTCTCCCAATAGCCTGAGTGGAAAACCTCATAATTTATGGGTATTTGGGCAGAGTATTTAGACTAAACACTACTTTGGTCCTGTCTTACAAATTTTAAAGGTAACATCTAAATGGACCAAGCTACTAATTCCAAAAAACATTACTATAGCCAAAGCTCAAGTAGGAATACAAAAATATCTGCCACCCAACAGGCAAAACTCACAATTTCTAGCATCCAGTAAAAAATTACCAGACATGAAAAGAAGCAGAAAAAGGCAACTCATAATAGGGAAGAAAATCAAACAATTGAATCCAACTGAGAACTGAAAAAGAGGTTAAAATTAGTAGAAAAATTATTAAAATAGTTATTATAAATGTATTCTATATGTTCAAAAGTTAAGAAGAGACATGAAAAATGCAAAAAATAGGGAAAAGGAAAGGAAGCCAAAATTGAATATATAGAGGTCAAAGACTATAAAGTCTGAGATGAAACATGCCTGGATTGGTATAATGGCATAATCTACACTGAAGAAATAAATGTTAGTGAGCTTGAAATCATAGTAATAAACATTATTCAGAATGAAATATATACAAAAATAAATTTTAAGAAATGAAAATCATCAATAAGCACGTGTGAAAATTTCAAGGGGCCAAATATGCACGTAATTGGAGTCACTGAAGGGGAGAGGACAGAAATAAAACTTGATGAAATAATCGCTGAAAAATTTCCAATTTGATGAAAACCATAAACCCATAGATCTAAGAAATTCAGTGAAACTCGTCCGATTAAAATAACGGGCAAAATATTTTAACAGAATCTTCACCAAAGACGAGATATGAAATGCAAATAGATACATGAAAAAAGAATGTTAAGTATCATTAGTCATTAAGGAAATGCAAATCAAACCACAATGAGATAACATTAGACATCTATTCAACTGGTTAAAGTTAAAAGATCTGACCATATTAAGTGATGTAGAGATTGTGGAGAAACTGGAATTCTCATACACTGCTGGTGAACAAGTAAAATGATATGACCATTTTGGAAAAAAAAATTAGTAGTTTCTTTAAAAAGCCAAATATAGGAGTGACGTCAGCATCATGGCGGAGTGAGCTTTCCCGTGAACTCTTCCCCCGACAAGATACAACAAAAGCAACAGTCACAGACCAACAACGGAATCCCAGACAGTGAAAACCTAGAGCGGAGGGATCCACACTGCCACACATCTGAGAGCGGAACATGCTGCTCCCCCGGAGGAAGTGGGGAGAGGTAAGGAGAACTCCGCTCCCTCCCCATCAGATCAGCGATCCCGGTCTGCGCGACTCCCAGAGAGGGGGGAGGGGCGGCCCTCAGCGGGGAAACCGTGGCTCTTCAGACTCTCTCAGCCAGTGGGAAACTCCCGCACAGAGGACTCAGAGGAGCCACAGGGCTACCATCAACATCTGAGCACCCCAGAGAGCGGATAAAGAGGGGCAAACGAGAAGCCTCCCACGTCAGGGACCCAGAGGGCAAAAGAGAGAGCTCCCCCCTCCCCGCAACCCGGACTCTGCAGCTCGACCAGACCAGACTTAGCGATCCGAGGCAGACCTGATCAAACGATTGGACCCGTGGATCGCAGCAGGAAAAAAAAAAAACAAAACTGCGGATCGCAGCAGAAAAACAGGGGCAGAGCGCAGGGGGCTTAGACTACACAGCCCTTTACCACCAGACAGTGGCGGCAGGTGGAAATTGCAACCAGAGACTTCCAGGATGAGGAAAATCAAAACCAACACAGGAACCACAATGCAAAAATATATGAAATCACCAGACCAGAAACAAAATGACAAGCACCCAGAAATCAACCCCAAAGACACAGAAATCCATAAACTAAATGACAGAGATTTCAAAATAGCTATCATAAAAACACTCAACGAAATACAAGACAACACAGACAAACGATTCAATGAGATTAGGAGTTTCTTCACAAAAGAGATTGAAATTATAAAGAAAAACCAATCAGTGCTGATGGAGATGAAGAACACAATGGAGGAGATAAAGGAGAATCTGGAATCTTTAAAGAACAGAGCTGACAATATGGAGGAAAGAATTAGTACTTTAGAGGATAGGAATACAGATATACTCCAGATGGAAGAGGAGAGAGAACTAAGACTAAAAAGAAATGAAGAAAGACTCCGAGAAATATCTGACTCTATTAGAAAATGTAACATAAGAATTATAGGTATTCCTGAGGGAGAGGAGAGGGAAAGAGGAACAGAGAGCCTATTCAAGGAAATAATAGCTGAGAATTTCCCAAATCTGGGGAAGGAGCAGGAAATACCAGTAAGCGAAGCCAACAGGACGCCTATATATATTAACAGACAAAGGCCTTCACCACGACACCTAGTGGTAAGGCTAGCCAGGGTCAACGACAAAGAAACAATATTAAGGGCAGCTAGACAAAAACAAAAAATAACATACAAAGGAACTCCCATCAGGCTCTCAGCGGATTTCTCAACAGAAACTTTTCAGGCTAGAAGAGACTGGAATGATATATTCAAAATACTGAAAGACAAAAACTTTCAGCCAAGAATACTCTATCCAGCAAAAATATCCTTCAAATATGATGGAGAAATAGTAACTCTCCCAGATAAACAAAAGCTAAGGGAGTTCATGGCCACGAGACCCCCACTACAACAAATACTCAAGAAGGCCCTCAGGCCTGAAAAAAAGAAGAGAAAGGGAACACAAAGCTTGGAGGAAGGAGAAAAGTAGGTAGACAAAATCAGAGAAATAGTAGATCTTTACCGCAATATGTTAGCAACCACTTAAATACTAAACTCAAAGATCAAAGGAAGAAATTCACCAAAAATAAATTTAACCTCATCACTGTAAACACACAGCCACAACACAAGATAGAATAAGGTATAACAAGAGCAACTTAGAAGGAGAAGAGGAAAGTGACTGAAGGGACTTAGTATAAGGAAATAGGAGGCTATCAGATAATGGACTATCTCATACACAAGATTTTTTGCCCAAACCTCAAGGTAACCACTAAACAAATAATCAAAGCAAAACCACATATGATAAACAAAGAGAAAACTAGAAGAATCATAAGACAGAACAACCAAACGGAATTGGCAGTCCAAAACAAATGGGACAAGAAACAAAGGAAATGCAAAAGAACCAGAAAATAAGTGACAAAACAACAACATTAAGCCCTCATGTATCAATAATTACCCTAAATGTAAATGGATTGAACTCTCCAATCAAAAGATACAGAGTGACAGGATGGATTAAAAAGCAAGACCCAACAATATGCTGTCTTCAGGAAACACGTCTTAGCACTAAAGACAAGCACAGGCTCAGAGTGAAAGGATGGAAGACAATACTCCAAGCTAATGGCAAACAAAAGAAAGCAGGTGTTGCCATACTCATATCAGACAAAGTAGACTTCAAGATAAAACAGGTTAAGAAAGACAAAGAAGGGAAATATATAATGATAAAAGGGACACTCCATCAAGAAGACATATCACTTATAAATATATATGCACCCAACATAGGAGCACCAACGTACATAAAGCAACTATTAACAAACCTAAAAGGAGAAATCAACAACAACACAATAATAGTAGAGGATCTTAACACCCCACTTACAGCAATGGATAGATCATCCAGACAAAAAGTTAATAAAGAAATATTAGACTTAAATGAAAAACTGGACGATATGGACCTAGTAGACGTATACAGAGCACTCCATCCAAAAACAGCTGACTACACATTCTTCTCAAGCACGCATGGAACATTCTCTAGGATAGACCATATGTTGGGAAACAAAGCAAGCCTCAATAAATTTAAGAAGATTGAAATCATAACAAGTATCTTTTCAGACCATAAGGCTATGAAACTGGAAATGAACCAGGAAAAAAAAACTGGGAAAGTGACAAAAATGTGGAGATTAAACAACATGCTACTGAACAACCAATGGATCATTGATGAAATTAAAGGAGAAATCAAAAACTATCTGGAAACAAACGAAAATGATAACATGCCATATCAAACCATATGGGATGCAGCAAAAGCGGTCCTGAGAGGGAAACTCATAGCGATACAAGCCCACTTTAACAAACAAGAAAAAGCCCTAATAGGCAACCTTAAATTACACCTAACAGAACTAGAAAAAGAAGAACAAACAAAGCCCAAAGCCAGCAGAAGGAGAGAAATAATAAAAATCAGAGCAGAAATAAATGATATTGAGACCAAAAAAACAGTAGAAAGGATTAATGAAACAAAGAGTTGGTTCTTCGAGAAGATAAACAAAATAGACAAACCCTTAGCCAGGCTTACCAAGAAAAAAAGAGAAAAAGTTCAAGTAAATAAAATTAGAAATGAAAGAGGAGAAATTACAATGGATACCATGGAAATACAGAGGATTATAAGAGAATACTATGAGAAATTATATGCCAACAATTTGGACAATCTAGAAGAAATGCATAAATTCTTAGACTTACACAGCTTCCCAAAATTGAACCAAGAAGAAATGGAGAATCTGAATAGACGAATAACAAGTAAAGAGATTGAAATAGTAATCAAAAACCTCCCAAAAAATAAAAATCCAGGACCAGATGGTTCTCCAGTGAATTTTACCAAACATTCAAAGAAGATTTAATACCCATCCTCCTCAAACTATTCCAAAAAATAGAGGAAGATGGAACACTTCCAAAATCATTCTATGAGGCCAACATCACCCTGATACCAAAACCAGACAAAGACAATACAAAGAAAGAAAATTACAGGCCAATATCGCTGATGAACATTGATGCAAAAATCCTCAACAAAATATTGGCAAACCGAATACAACAATACATTAAAAAGATCATACACCATGATCAAGTGGGATTTATACCAGGGACACAGGGATGGTTCAACATCCGCAAATCAATCAACGTGATACATCACATCAACAAAACAAAGAATAAAAACATGATCATCTCAATAGACGCAGAGAAGGCATTTGACAAGATACAACATCCATTTATGATAAAAACTCTCAATAAAATGGGAATAGAAGGAAGTACCTCAACATAATAAAGGTCATATATGACAAACCCACAGCTAACATCATATTCAATGGGGAAAGACTGAAAGCCATTCCTCTGAGAACAGGAACAAGGCAGGGCTGCCCACTCTCACCACTCCTGTTCAACACAGCACTGGAGGTTTTGGCCAGAGCAATTAGGCAAGAAAAAGGAATAAAAGGAATCCAAATAGGTAACGAAGAAGTGAAACTCTCACTATTTGCAGATGACATGATTGTATATATAGAAAACCCTAAAGAATCTGTTGGAAAATTATTAGAAACAATCAACAACTACAGCAAAGTTGCAGGGTACAAAATCAATCTACAAAGATCAGTTGCATTTCTATATGCTAATAATGAACTAACAGAAAGAGAGCTCAAAAAGATAATACCATTTACAATTGCATCAAAAAGAATAAAATACCTAGGAATAAATCTTACCAAGGAGGTGAAGGACCTATACAATGAGAACTACAAGACATTATTGAGGGAAATCCATGATGACATAAAGAAATGGAAAGATATCCCATGCACGTGGATTGGAAGAATAAACATGGTTAAAATGTCTATATTACCTAAAGCAATCTACAGATTCAATGCAATCCCAATCAGAATCCCAATGACATTCTTCACAGAAATAGAAAAAAGAAAACCAAAATTTATATGGGGCAACAAAAGACCCCGAATAGCTAAAGAAATCCTAAAGAAAAAGAACAAAGCAGGAGGCATCACAATCCCTGACTTCAAAACATACTACAAAGCAATAGTAATCAAAACAGCATGGTACTGGTACAAAAACAGACATACAGATCAATGGAACAGACTTGAAAGCCCAGAAATAAAACCACACATATACGGACAGCTAATTTTCGACAAAGGTGCTAAGAACATGCAATGGAGAAAGGAAAGTCTCTTCAATAAATGGTGTTGGGAAAACTGGACAGCCACATGCAAAAGAATGAAATTGGACCATGTGCTATCGCCATTCACAAAAATTAACTCAAAATGGATCAAAGACCTGAAGGTGAGACCTGAAACTATAAAACTCATAGAAGAAAATATAGGCAACACACTATTTGACATTGGTTTTAAAGGAATCTTTTCGGATGACATGCCTACCCAGACTAGGGAAACTAAAGAAAAAATAAACAAGTGGGACTTTATCAGACTAAAGAGCTTTTATAAGACAAATGAAACCAGAATCAAGATGAACAAACAACCAACCAGCTGGGAGAGAATATTTGCAAAACATACATCTGACAAGGGGTTGATCTCCATAATATATAAAGAACTCACACAATTGAACAACAAAAAAACAAACAACCCGATCAAAAAATGGGCAGAGGAAATGAACAGACACTTCTCCAAGGAAGATATACAGATGGCCAATAGGCACATGAAAAGATGCTCAACATCACTAATCATCAGGGAAATGCAAATCAAAACAACACTAAGATACCACCTCACGCCTGTTAGAATGGCTATAATCACCAAGACAAAAAACAACAAATGTTGGAGAGGATGTGGAGAAACAGGAACCCTCATACACAGCTGGTGGGAATGCAAATTGGTGCAGCCTCTATGGAAAACGGTATGGAGATTCCTCAAAGAATTAAAAATAGAGATGCCCTATGATCCAGCCATCCCACTACTGGGAATCTATCCAACGCACCTGAAATCAACAATCCAAAGAGGCTTATGCACCCCTATGTTCATTGCAGCATTATTCACCATAGCCAAGAAGTGGAAGCAACCTAAGTGTCCCTCGACTGACGATTGGATTAAGAAAATGTGGTATATATATACAATGGAATACTACTCAGCCATAAAAAAAAACAAAATCGTCCCATTTGCAACAACATGGATGGGCCTGGAGCGTATTATGTTAAGTGAAATAAGCCAGAAAGAGAAAGACAAACACTGTATGATCTCACTCATATGTGGAATATAAACCAACACATGGACAGAGAAAACTGGACTGTGGTTACCAGGGCAGTGGGGGTGGGGGGTGGGCACAAGGGGTGAAGGGAGTCATATATGTGGTGATGGACAAACAAAAATGTACAACCCAAAATTTCACAATGTTAGAAACCATTAAAACATCAATAAAAAAAAAAGAAGTCAAATATACACATATAACACAATCGTGGCATTCCATTATTAGGTATTTATCTAAGGGGAATGAAAGCATATGTTCATACAAGACTTGTACAAAAATGTTCACGCTCATAACAGCTTTATTTCTAACGGCCTAAAACATAAATAAAACAAATGTACATTATCAGGTAAATGGATAAACAAACTTTGGTGTATTGGCACAATATCCTGCTATTCAGTAACAATAAAAAAGTAAACTACTGATTTAGGAACAAACACGGATAACTCTAAAAACAATTATGTTGAGTGAAAAAGGAAGATAAAAGAGTACACGTATGATTACATTTATACAACTCCTAGATAATTCAATTTAATCTATCATGCAGAAACAGATCAGTGATTGCTTGAGGAGAGCAGGAGATGGGGATAAGAACAGAAGAGAAAATGCAACGGGTATGAGAAAACTTCTGTGGTGGGTAGATATGTTCACAATTTTGATTCATAGTGGTTTCAGATGTCAAAATTTATAAATTATATATTTTAAATATGAGCAGTTTTATTTCATGTCAATTATACCTCAATGCAGCTAGAAAAAAGGTTTGAAGGTCCTTTTTTTTGCCTTCTGACCAAGGTAATACTTTTAAAATTTTCTGGGGGGTAAGTAGATAAAATAATAACACAAAACCCATTGCCAGATTTTCTTTCAATTGACAGTCACTGGCACTTGACTTCATGTAACCCAAACTATTCACATCACTTGATGAATGCATTCATTCAATCAGAACTTATTAAAAACGTACCATGTGCCATGTGGAGATAGCAAGATGAAAAAAACACGGTAATGCTTATTCTGACAGAGCTCACCGCTTCGTTGTTTTCACTAGAGCCGGGTCTGATTTCCTACTCGGAGAAAGTTCTTCCTCCTTTGTCTTCCTTCCTTTCTTTTGCATTTCTCCTTTCCTGCATCTAGCCATGCATTTTTACCTTTTATTTTCTTCTCCTCCCTGTGATTTACACTTGTGGTTCCACTGAATCCAGCTAATTTATTTTTGCTACTCTTCTGCTTTTCAGAGTCTAAAGTCAGAACTCCCTGGGATGCATGGGGTTAGATGGGATTATTTGTGATTCTACAAATTCCAGGTTGGTCAAGTCAAACTCAAGTTAGAGAACTAAAGAAATAAAAAACTACATTTCACTCTCCTCTGCTTTACCCAATGCTGTATTCTTAACAATTTGGGTCATTTTTTTTTTTTTTTGTGAGGAAGATCAGACCTGAGCTAATATCCTGCCAATCCTCCATTTTTGGTGAGGAAGACCAGCCCTGAGCTAACATCTATTGCCAATCCTCCTCCTTTTTTCCCCTTTTCTCCCCAAAGCCCCAGTAGATAGTTGTATGTCATAGTTGCACATCCTTCTAGTTGCTGTATGTGGGATGCCGCCTCAGCATGGCTGGACAAGCAGTGCGTCGGTGCGCTCCCAGGATCCAAACCTGGGTCGCCAGTAATGAAGTGTGTGCACTTAACCGCTAAGCCATGGGGCCAGCCCCCTGGGTCATTTTGATTTATACTAACTTGTACTTTTAGGTGGCATACAATAAAAGAAAATAGTCTACACGTATACAGCGTATTTTTTGTGTGTGTCACATTCTGTCCTAAGCCATCCTTACAAACTTTATCAGGTAAGTAATATTATTAACCCCATTTTACATATGCAAAAACTGAGGCACGGAGAGATTAACTTGCCCAAAGAGATCCAGTGATCCAGGCAGTCTAGCTTCACAGTGTGTGCACACATGGAAAGTTTGAGAAGAAAAGAGATAAGACCCAATATTCCAGTAATTCAGAGAGGCAGGGACAGAGCTATAAGATGGTCTTTATATTCTTATTTCCTGTACCTGAGGACTCCACCTCAAATAATTATTTTCCAGACTTGCTTGGTATTTGCAATTCCATCACCCAGTAAAGGGAGGAGAGTGAGAAGACAGTGAGTAGCAGAGAGGAAAACAAGCAAATGTTGATTGTGAAATTGTTATTTAATTCCAAATGCTAATTCAAAAGGAAATTAAAGATAAAAGGATGAAAAATGTGTGTTTGAGTGCAAATGGCTGCTGCTGTATTCTTCAAACACAAAAGCAAAAGAACAATAATTTTCAGAAACCCATCAAATAAATTTGGGTGCTAACCAACGTACAAACAAACAAAAAGAATTAATTTGAAAAATCCTTGCCTTCTAGACCTACCACTTCACTTTAGGGAGTGCTATTATCTAGCAGAATAAGAATATCAACATTCCCACCCAGAACCAGAGAGAAATAATTAAAAATCCTAGTTACCCTGAGTTTCTTTTTTGTGTCAAGCTTCGCATGGGAAGGTTAAAGTCAACTGAAAGTAGAGAGTAGAGCTAAATGACCCTGATCCAGTGGAAACTTTGAAAAGGTATGGAAGCTTTAAAAAAAAGTGATCATAATTCTCTGAATTGCAGGTATTTTCACTTTAGGCAACCTGCCAAAGCCCTTTCATGCCAGTGAAAGTAAGCTGTGTGTACAACTTTTTGATGGTATCGCCCATGACAAACCTCAAATAGTAAGGGAGTTCATTTCAGATACAGATCTGAAACTAACTTATCAAACTTATCTGGTCAGAAAATCTTGCCGTAAATCTTTCAAAAACAAGATGACTTGCGAGATTTTTAGTAATCCTGGATTCTGTCTGGGGAGAAAATGTGACATGAGCAGTTGTCCCTATGGTTTCAGCTAAGACTAGGAAATTCATGACCCAAAGAAATATGAATCCACATGTGAGCAGGAATACCAAGTCTTCTCAGAGTCCATAATGTAAGAAAGATTAAAATGTGTATGCTTAGTGAAGTTCAAGTTTTATTTACCCCAAGGAGTTTCCACTTTGTTAGAGGAGGTTATCAAGAGGACGTGACCGCAGTTTGACCCATGAGCTGGACCCAGGCAATTGGAGGTGGGCTACCCCATCCCCTGTGTTTGGAATGTGTGTCCTGCTTGTCTCCCTCTCTCCCAGAAGCTGCCCCAAGGATATAGTCTTGAGATAGACGCATGGTAATGAGACTATCCAGGCTGGGTATGTGGCTAAACCCAGTTAAAGCCTCTGTACAAACTTTCAAGATTTGGAGAGTAGGGGCGGAAGACTACTCATCCTTCCACCACCCAAGACAAGCCTTGTAAATAAGTTCCCTTGCTGATTAAAACTGCCTCCTACCAATCTAGAGTGGTCTGCCCTTTTCTTGGATCTCTCCCTGCCCTCCTTGTGTGGGGGTGGGTTTCAGATTACACCCCAAAGTTCCCAGGCAGGTTGCATAGGAACAACTATTATCAAATTCATTGCACCCAATAGTTTTAGAATTTAAAGACTAAAATAGAAATAATTAAAATTGATTATGATTTTTCTTCAAAATCAAGATCTGCCCTACAGTCTTGTTTTCTAGAGGAGATAGATAAATAAAAAGGTAGTACATATCTCAAAAGTGTCATCTGATGTGTCTAGTGATCCAGATGAGCTAATTTGATTGAAAAAAAGGGGGCTAGTCTCAAAAGTCAATGTTGAAGCAAGAAATTTTCAATAAATTGGACTTATTTTGCACTATTTTTTTTTTGCATAACAGTCACCGGGTATAACAGACTTTTCAAGAAGATTTCAATGGGGAAATATAACACAACTTGGGTGTTTTAGGAATACTGAATAATGTAATAATTGGCTATAATACGTATAAACTCTTTGGAGATAGTATTAAATGATACTGAAACATAGCTGTGCTAATGTAGATGGGCCTCCTTTATCCAGAACAAAGCAACAATTTTGAGGTCTCATTCTCAGCCCTTAGATTTATTATGTAATTATGAACAAGTCTTCCTCTGCCTGCCACTCTCTTCTTGAGAGGTTTTGGGCAAAACACTAAATCTCTCTTGACCTCAGTTTAGCCATTTAAGTGAGGGTGTTGAAGCAGATTATCTCTGTGTCTTGTAACTGTAAAATTATATATTCTGTACTATTTATCCATTTTTTTCTTTCAGTTTCTCTTACTGACATGAAGGCCTTAAAAAATGAGTAGTACTTACTATATGATTGATAGGTTATTTAATATTATTCATGAAAGTAGACAAAATAAAACTCTGAGCTATTTTAAAACTCAATTATATAGATAAGTATCCTGAATTCAGTAAGTTTAATACTTTGCCCAGCCTCTTGCAGATAATTAAGGATAGAACAGTAATTTAGTTTCAGGTTGATTTGAATAAAAATCTCATATACTTCCTCTGATTATACCATATCCAACTAAGTACATAACGTTCAAATATTTGGTATTTTAAATGTGCTCTTAAAATACTGATTGTATGTGCTTTGTAATTATGTCCTTTGACTCAAATATATTTGAGAAATTTAAAATATTTTGTGTATGTCTATTAAAGAATTATAATATTGGCTTAAAGAAAAAATAGAAGACAAAGAAGATTGTGATTCTGATAACGTAGACTTAGCAGCCAAATCCAATCACACCCTCCAAAGTACTGAGGTTTACTTTTGAAAGAAGCTAAATGTCAAGTTCCAAGAAAAATGATGGGGTAAGTGTTAAAGCTATACAGAGCTTGTCTAAGAGCATAAACTTGTTAAAGGCTTAGAAGTAAAAGTTCAAAAAGTGCTGAAATTAAAAAGAATTGTACAATAATAGTGGCATCATATTGGAGAATAAAAAAATGGTGCTGTTTGTGTCATCCTTCCAGTAGGAGATGGTCAGATAAGGGATTAAAGAAATCAAATGATCACTATCCATATCATTGGCATTCCTGTGGGAAATCTCTTTAGTGAGATAAGGAGAAAAGATAGATATCAATGTCATTTTTTTAAGGAAGGAGGGATTAAATCTAAGATGTATAAACAGTCAACATTAAATAAGATTTCTTAGGGAGTTGAAACTCTTCCTTACCTTTCCGTACATTTGTCTGTCTATGTAGAATATTCAAACTCACATATACCCTGTTTTGTATATACAAATTTTAATAACCATTATTAGATACTTTTACAGCATGAGTTTTAGTTGTTATTTTTTTGTCCTATGACCCTAATTTACATCTAGTTTCTACACATTTAATAAATAACTTAATTTAACAATTATTTCCTTAATTAAAAACTATGTTTGCTCATTGTAGAAAATGTACAATATAAAATAGATTGCAGAAAAGAAGTCACCATTGTTAATATTTTTTTTCCATCCATGTGTATCAGTTAGCTACTGAAACAACAGTGCTATGTAAGAAATCATTCTAAATCTCAGTGGTGTAAAACAAAAATGTTTAACTTGGCCAATTTTTCTTCAGGTCAGCTGAGTGTGGCTGCCTAGACTGAGCAGAGATGCACTTGATTATAATGAGCCGTAGGTTGGGTCTGGGTTAGCTCCACATGTCTCTCATCCACTTTGATCTAGCAGGTTACACGATGCATGTCCTTCTCATCATGATGGCAGAAGTACAAGAGGGGGCAAGCAGAAACATAACATTCCTTTTAGGAAAATTACACACTATCATTTCCATCCATATTCTATTGACCAAAGCAAGGCTAAGCCTTCTGTATATATTTTTTTCCAATATAAATCTTATAAAGTTAGTTTAGCAAGAACTTTATTTTATCAAGATTAATGTAGCTAGAATTTCCAAACACATAACTTTTTTTATTGAATTCAAGGAAAATATTTCACAGTTTCTATTTATAAATCCTTTGATTGTAAGATAAACTACTTTTAGTTTTGTATTTATTTTTTCCTTCTCAATAGGCAAAACTTGATAAATTATTTCAATAAATAGTCTGTCATCCCACTAGAAAGAGACTGCCATATACATAGTTAATATAGAAGGATGAGGTATCACCACCTTGTAAAATTTAATAATTAAATCATGCTTTTATGGAAGCCTATATCATAAATGTTTCAGTTTTATATAGGTAATATTAATTTTAAATATGTGTTGTCATTTGTGCTTTTCTTCCACGATGCAAACTATAGTTCTTTTCTTGAGGGTTTCCACAGTTTGTTTATTTATCTCTCAGCACATGTATATCCATCCCCAGGTTATATAGAGCTTGGTTGACTGAAATTGATAACTATTTGATATGAATGGAAATTTATTTCTATATGTAGTTATCAACTCACATTTTTAAAACAGTAGTCTATATTGCAGGAAGAAATGTTTGGAGACATAAAAACTGATTTAGATGGAAATTTCTGTATACTGAAACTATGCGTGTGTGTGTGTATGTGTGCAATTACTCCTTCCTTCTTTTAAAATAAACTGGACGTTATATTCTATAATCAAATATTTTAGTTTGCTTTACTAATTTCTACTAGTGTTCATCAAATTTCCCCTCCCTTTACTTCTTCAATGTATTTATTGTTCAATTTACAGATCATTATTTACTGAAAAATTATGTGCCAACTCTCTAAGACAAGTCTGGAAATGAAAACACTGAAACAAAGACAGATGTTTGCTTAAATGATGTCTTAGTCCATTCAGGCTGCTGTAACAAAATACTGCAGACTGGGTAGCTTACAAACAGCAGTTATTTATTTCTCACAGTTATGGAGGTTGGAAGTCCAAGATCAGGGTACCAGCATGGAGGGCTATGGGCCCTTTTCCAGATTTCAGACTTCACGGTTGTATCCTCGCCGGACAGAAGGGGGCTAGGGAGCTCTGTGGGGTCTCTTTATAAGAGTATTGATCTCATTCACAAGTGCTCCACCCTCGTGACCTAAGCACTTCCCGAAGACCCCACCTCCTAATACCATCATCACCTTGCCATTAGGATTTCAACATACGAATTTTAGGGGAACGCAAATGTTCAGACCATAGCAAATGTGTGTTTAAAGTCTCTATCTTATTGATGACTCTTTTCATTGCAGTTTTCTACTCTAGGATAGAAAGTTTGTTTATCTGTATCTCATGATCCTTTGCTGAGCAACTTACAGAAAAATCTAATACACTACTTAGTGGGTGAAAAAAATGATCTCTGAGTTATCAGAGAAAAGTAAAATAGAAAAGAAAATCTTATGAATAGTGCATAATCAATAAAATTAACTGCTTATATCAATCTATTCTTGAGTGGGACAACCTATTTGACAACTGATGGGTTTGTCAGGGAAAGGTCACATATGTATTCAGCCCTGAAGCTTTATTACAGTAATGTCATACATTCCATAATTGCTTTTGTATAAATTTAGCCTTAATAATGGCTAGGTTCACACTAGAACAATGACCTGAAAATTTAATGTAAGCTTGTGATCTATAAGCTTTCTTGTGGTGTGTGAGAGTTTTGTTAATATTTGCTTTTAATTACATTTTTGCAGGTTTACATATAATGACCTTATATGATCTTTATCTTCATCACTTAAATTTCTTTTAGTTAATGTTCATATATAGATGATATTATTCAAAGTTAGTTCATTAGTGTTTGCTGATTTCTGTTAAAACTAAATAATGTATGTATGAGCACAAATGGGCAGACATACAAGGAGCGTGGTACAAAGAATGAGAAGAATAAGAAAATTGCAAAGATAACAGTGTGAAATTACATCAATTGCAAATTCTTAATTTATTGAAATAAACATCATATCTTTACTTGTAAATATGAATTAGATATTCAATGTATGATATAATGGTATAACATTATGGATCCTTTCTTATTTTAAAAGATTGTCATAACTGAGGCCAAAAGACTTTCAGAAATTTGTCCTTCTGCCAAAATTAAAAACATAAGTTCATTTTCCTTGAAGCCAAAATTAAAAGCAATATTTGTCCTCTCCGTGGAGAGCAAGTTTTAATACAGCTAATAATGATAACCCAGTTCTCTTTCTTTAAATGTTCTACTGGACGCCTACATAACCTATTAATTTGACTGGTAATTTTATTGAGAGCTTACTATGTGCCAGGAACTGTGTTTGTTTTTGGCTATCAAATCACGAGGAAACAAAACTTCCCTGCTCTCATAATTGTGATAGATGAAGGGAAGGGTATTGTGTTTGGAAAAACTGCAAATCATTTTACAAATTTGCCCTCAAGATTCCCTGCTAGACATTTGGTATTGTTACAATATTTTTCTAGCACCTAGGACACTTTTTAAAAATCAATCATTTTGTTTTCTACTTTATTTGTGATTATACACACCCAGGTTTTAATTTCATTGAAAATTTTAATTTTTTATTTCCTTTTTCTTTAATTTCTACTCTTATTTGTAGTATTATTTCTTCTTACTTCATTTGTCTTTACCGTGTCATTATTTCTAAATTAGGCACATTAATTTTCAATATTCTCATTTTTAACATATACATTTAAAATTATAATTCTCTGTCATAGTACTACAACTGCTGAACCTATAAGCATTGATATATTTTACTTTTGCGTTTTCAGTTATGTTTCATATTTTCAATAAACATCTTTTCTTTGATTCATGAATATCTTCGAAAAGTGTTTCTTTTGTCATTTTAATTTCCAACTGAATGGAAGATTTTGATGTACAATTGTGTTCTGATTTATAATTTTTTTTCTTTGTGGTAAAGGCTGTGATATGTATTATATCAATTTATTGGTATTGGGAGACACCCTTTATTGCTCTAGTATATAGTCAATTTTCATACTTTTTTTAAAGGCATGCTTGAAAATATGTGAATTATCTAATTTTGGAGAACAGGATTTTACACACACACAAACACAAATACAACCACATACATGTGAGCAATTTGTTAAATGCATTTTCAAATCCTTAGTATCATTTTCTATCAAATTCTAATAGTATGTTCAAAAATCCCCCACTATGACCTTGCTATGCCCTTACAGATTGCACTCTGTTAAACAAAATTCATGACTGCAAACGTACTATTTGAGATTTAGTTTGCTCAATTTCGCTATTGCTTCTCTTTGTAACCTTGACCTTTGCTCAAAATTTTTTAACTCTTCTGATAACTTACTGTCGTGTAGATTGTATTGCTAAATCACTACCCATTCCACAATCCTGTCTTTTCAGATTTCTAAACTTGACTTTACACCCAGCTACAATTTCATCTCTCTATTTTACCTTAATCTCATTAGGGATGTTCCAATGTAAAACAAAGCTCCTTTCTCTTCTTAATCCTGCAATTCCTCTCCATCTCTGCTTCTAGAAGTATTCCAGAAGGCAGCCTCAAATACTTTCCACTTTTGCCTAGGGTTTAGGCTATTTAGGTTCTCTAAAAGTGTAGAGAAAAAGCAAACAACCATAAAGAAAATTATTTTATCTTAATCTCTTGTTAAGCAATATACATCACACTAAAAAACAATGCAGTCTAACATTTGATTGGCTTTTGAATGCTAATATTCCAAATTATTGTTCACAGAAAAGTAGGCTAGACAGGACACTTCTGTTACAATTTTTTGTCCATTCCTGAGTTTGGAAATTTTCTATTAAGATTCTTTTATTAAAAGAACCAAAGAAGAGTATCGTCACTTCTACTGTAGTTGGATTGGTTCTTTAGCTATATCATATATTTAAGTGGAAGTTGTACAAAGTTTTATTCCAACTGAAATATTCAATGCAAAGATGTACTTTTACTCTCAAAGACCGAACGTAATATGTTTCCAATTTCTGTTCCATTTGTTCTGCATGATGAATGTCTTTTTCTGCTTAATTTAATGTCTTTTAGACAGTGCTTTACAAAATTTCTTTAAAGGAATTGAAACAATTATGCAAGTCTATATGAATAGTTCCTGAGGCTTTTCTTTTGTCAGTCTGATATTCTCATTTTCACTAATAATTTTGCTTCAGACCACTATATGTTTTCCCCAAAGATATCTTTCACTTTATCTCCTCTATATGAAAAATTCCTATCCATGCTAGTATTATCAAATTAAAAAATATTGGCAAGAAAGTAAAATGCTGTGAAATTACCTCATTATTCTTTTAACTCTTCTGTTTACTGCTTCAGAGTGGTAAGCAAAGTCAAGCAACTCTTTTCTTAAGTGGTCCTTGAATCAATCACTGAGGAATTATTCAGTCAATCTCTATTTTCTCCCTTTCTCCTTCCTTATTTACCTTTTCCTTTCCTCTCTCTAAATCAACTCTATCAGTGGCCTGCATTGAGGGTCATTTAACATGGACTCGACTTATACAATAGGATTCTAGGATTCAATTTTCTTTTATTTTTTTCATACACCTATCATGAGAAGTGTTGATTAGCCAAGCAGTTTTCAGGTATTCCTCAGCTTTTTTCAAAATAATATATACAATCTTAACTTTAAGTTTACTGACAACTATTTTTAATTTGCATTAGTATTATGATCAGCATTGATATTAATATTTAAAGACAGGAAGAGTAGGGATGGTACATATTTTTAACCTAAAAGTAACATAGAAAGACACTGAGCCTCAATCTGTCACTTTCCAAATTTTAAATTCCTCACCTCCCTTAAAAATACAATCATATTTCTTAAGTCGCATAAACAGTAGTCAATTATAATCTCTTTTAATAAAATTATGCTTTAATTAAATGTACAAATATATCTTCCCCTATATATAACTTTAAATGACACTAATCTCACACTTTCCTATTCAAAAACATATGTGTGTTAAGTAAACATATAAGATGCCCCCCATTGATCGCCACCTCCTAGTATTCATGCCTTTTGTATTCCCTTTCTCTTGAATGTGGGCTGAATCTAGTGGTTGGCTTCTAGTGAATATATCACAGCAGAGGTGAAAGTTGATCTTTTCCATGCTTAGGTTATAAAAGATTGAATTTCTCTTGTACAGTCATGCATTGCTTAACAATGGGGATACATTCTGAGAAATTCATTGTTAGGCAATTTTGTTGTTGTGTGAACATCATAGTGTCACTGGCACCAGTGGGACCGGTGCAGTGGGGTCCCAGGTTCTTGGTCCACTGACACAGAAGAATTTGAGAGCAGACACACAGCAGAAGTTTTAACAGAGGAGGATTTATTAGCAAAGTGAAAGTACACTCCCAAGGGGAGGGGTGGGCAGGCTCAAGGGGAGCAACTGCCCCGAAGTTGTGGTGGTCGGTGGCTTTGGAAGGTTATATCCTGGGGACGGGTTAGGGTCTTGGAAGGTGGACCAACCAAGGCATTGTCTCCACCACCACATTGAGAGGGGGAGATTTTTTCCTTATATAGGCAATTCTGGAACTGTCATGGAGGTGATCCCCTGCAAGGGGGGTCAAAACCGCAATGCAAATGAGGGTATAATGAGGCTTAGGGCTACTCTGGTTTAAGGTTAGGGGGAGTGCTGCACGTCTGAAGAGCCACTGCGGGGTCATTAGGACACTGCACCTGGTGGAGTGACCTTGCTCCCAGCTTATATCTAGCTTCCTGCCTATCTCAATAGAGTGTACTTACATAAACCTAGATGGTGTAGTCTACTACACACCTAGGCTGTATAGTACTAATTTTACAGGACCACTGTCATATATGCAATTATGAGGCATATGACTGTATACTATTTGATACCAGGAATTCATGGTCAAAGATCCTTGTTGGACTATTCCTGTGAACATTCTGTCCCTGCTTCTAGTAAGTTATGGTTATACTCCAATCTGCTAGTGAGAATGTAAATGGTAAATCACGTGTTAGCCATGTCTGCTTCATGATTCCAAGATTTAGCTTGGACCTAAAACCAAGCTAATCCCATGGTTATGTCCTCTAGTCTGGAGAGTATTTGGAACAGATAATCCTACAATTAGGAGAAATCTCCACTGTGGTTCCCTGACATTTGGACCATGGGTTTTACAAGGAAGGCCAAACAAAGCCCATTGAATTCTCTTTCTCTCAAAATAGAGTCATTCAAAACAATTGCCTTCTCCTAGGGGATTACAGAGATTAGCAACTCAATCAAACACTTGAAAAAAGCACTAGTGTAGTTTGGTATTTCCTCTCTCTTTTTGTTTAATTTGCCAGTTTGGTCAAGAAGATAGCCAATTCCAGTCCACACCTGTTTGACATTTCCGCAATTTTTATCAGAGTAAGTCTTCCCTCCTTCTTGAAACCCTTTCTTCTGATGTGTTCCTGAATCCTGTACTCGTCTGTTTTAACTCCTACTTGTTTCATTGCTCCTTCTCAGCTTTCTCTGTTTCCTCACCATTCCCCAGGCCTCTATTCTTTGTCCAGCCTCTGTAATTCTACTTCCTCCTTCATCAAAACTCTGTCTTCTGGTGTTTCATCCAGCTTTATGGCTTTACTTACCATCTATATGTTAATGACTCCAAAATTTGTAACTTCAGGCTACTCCCTTCCACTAAATTCTAGATGTGTATATTCAAATTCCTACTGCGCATCTTCATTTGGGTGTCTGATTTGCAACTCAAACTTCTCATGTCCTAAAGTGAACTTCTGATCTTCATTATTACCACTCTAAACTTGCTCCTGGTTTGCTTTTCAGTTAAGGATGACAATTTCATCCCTCTCATCACTCATTGATTCACACCAATACTTTGGAATTATTCTTGACCTCATTCTTTCTCTCACATACTACATCTGAAGTGCCGGTAAGTGTGGTTATACCTAACTAGATATAATGAAGTATTGCCAAAATTCAAATACCTCTCTCCACTCCACTGCTATCACTATTATTATCTGTGATCTGGATTTTCTGAGACTCCTAACTTGATTCACTGTTTCTTATCTTTACTGTCCCCTCCTCAGCCCCTGCAGTCTATTCTCAACAGAGAAATAGGCATGATCGTTTGAAAATGTCAAGGAGATCTTGTCATATATTTGCTCATCACCTTCCTGTGGTTTTCCATTTCTTTAAGAATAAATGCTAAACCTCATAGGATAGCCTACAAGATCCTTCATGATTCAAATTGCCACTCCTTTTCTGACTCCCCACCCAGCCCCTTCACCAATACTCATTGTGAGTGCATTGAACATGGCAGTTGATTTCCACTAAGGGTCTTATTTACTGTCTATCCCCTCAGCATGACTCACTTGCTCACATTCTTCAGTCCTTTGTGAGCAAGTGAGGCCACCCTATCTATACTGGCCATTCCCATCCCAATATTGCCTGTCTTCCTACTCTGCTTTCTTTCCTGAGCAATGATTACCATCTGTCACACATAAATTTTATTTACTTTGTTTATTTTTTATGTTCCTCCACTCGAATGAAAACTACCTAAAGTGTTAGATTTTTGTTATTTAGCTGTTTCGGATCCCACACTTAGAGCTGTGCCTAGCATAGAATACAACAATTTTGTTGAACAAATGATTGACATTTAAAATATTTCAAATTAAAAAAATGAATTTACAATGGTAATTGTTCCCAAAAAAGAGCAGAAATATTGCTGATTTTATTGCAAATCCTTCTTGCTTTCTGAGAAATATGATGACTGTTTGCAAACATCCCACTATAAAATTTTAGTCCAAATCTTGTAAAGAAAAAAATAAAATTTTATATTAGCAACATACTTTTTTAAAGACGTTATAATGTATAGTTTCTTTCATTTCCTAGTGTTTAACTGTCTTCCTTTCATTCCTCTTTGATCAACTCTTACATTTTTTTTAAGGCAACATTGTAAACCTGTGGAGCAGTAAGTATTTTTCTCAACTTAGAGGTAAGATTTTCTGTTTTATCAGTCAGTGCCAGTCTCAGTTGCTATGAGATATATTTCAAAGCCAATGCACGAACCTGTGTATACACTAACTGAAAAACTGTTATTTGCCTTTTTTTCAAATGGAAGTTTCCTGAGCTTAAACTGAACTAATTTTAAATATGCTGCCTAGCTACAATTTCAAAGATGCACACTTATTACTCTCGTGCAAGAGCCAAAAGCAAAAGCATGCACAGAATACAAAAGTGTTCTCTCTCAAACCGCTTCTTCATTCTTCTTTTACCTTTTGAAGGAAGGATCCCCTGTGGTTATACAGAAAATGTGAGTATCCAAACAGTGAGTTTCAGTACGATGCAAAAGTGATTCCATGCATTCCACGTCTGTCTCCTTGCAGGCTTTCAGTGTAATTATGTAGGGATCTCCAGCAGTGCTTTTCAATATTCTCATTTGGTAGGTTTTCTTCCAAGTTGACTATAACGCACTGAGTTCTTTACTGGATGGCTATTTGTTAGTGACTTTGTATAATATTGACTTGGAAACGTGTTTGTCAATACATGGTCAACGCTCGAAATATGAATTTCAACGTTGCATAACACGTGATAAACTGAAATTTGTATATGGTAAAAAATTGAAAGTAAACAGCAATGCTTAATTTTCTATTATTTTGTAGGAGAAGTTGAATGTTATATAGACATTAATTAGGATAATTTTATTAACTAAGTGTGCAGCAAATTGGACCTTGTAACTCAGAGGAAGAGTCAAGTTATAAATTCAAATATCCTATAATCTATACACCTAAATATCTATAATCTGTATATCCAAATATCCTATAATCTAATTGAGCATAATACCCATCTTCTGGGCCAAATAGATGTTTGACTTTTTAGGTAGATGTATTGGTCTAAATTAGCTAGACTTTACTGCGATAATCTCATGATTTAAATAAGTTTATTTTTTGGTCATACTGCATGTTCTATTATGTGTTGTCAGGGAGTCTTGATTAAAATTTAGCAAATAAGGGGCCGGCCCGGTGGCGCAAGTGGTTAAATGCATGCACTCCACTGCGGCAGCCCAGGGTTCACCAGTTCGGATCCCAGGCGCACACAGATGCACTGCTTGTCAAGCCATGCTGTGGTGGCCTCCCATATAAAGTAGAGGAAGATGGGCGTGGATGTTAGCCCAGGGCCAGTCTTCCTCAGCAAAAAGAGGAGGATTGGCGGATGTTAGCTCAGGGCAGATCTTCCTCACAAAAAAAAAAGAAAAAGGAAAAAATATTTAACAAATAAAAATAAAAGGTATTCAGTTAAATTTAAATTTCAAATAAACAATGGATACCTTTTTAGAATTCATATGTCTCATGCAATATTTGGGATATACTTTGACTAATTTTGCTGTTGTTTTTATCTGTAAATCAAATTTAGCTGGGTATTCTATATTTTATCTGACAAATCTACCTTTGATGTCACTCAGGGAATGAGGCTTACAGGACAGCCATAATCCCAGACATCCCTGGTCACCATACCAGAGGAAACAGAGCCTGGAGTTTCCATATTAGAGGGCAAAAGGTCATCACCACTTTTTTCCTGTACATTACAGACTACCCAGGAGAGTGTTAAATTTTTTTTCCATCTCTTATTTTACATAAATTAATTCAACATCTAGGATTCCTCCACAGGCTTATAACCAGTTGGTAATACTACCCCTTGGGAGAGTAAATTGAGGAGACTATGATTCAATATAATTGTATTTTATTCTTTATTAAAAATGAGAATATATTTTCTACTAGCTTAATAAGTATAGTTAAGAAAGCCTTTGGTCACATCTATGTGATCATATGCTGTATTAGCTAAAGGGAATATATGAAATTGCATAATTATACAAAATGTTTATTCAGTTTAAGAACAAAATAAAACACGAAATTGGGTAGGTAGACATCTTGGCTAATAGGAATAAACATTGCTGGAATAATCCAATTGTACTGATTTTTTAAACTGTTACTAAAGACTATTTTTTCACAGACAGGGCCCCAATCTATTTTTTTTTCTTTTTTTGTGAGGAAGATCAGCCCTGAGCTAACATCTGCCAATCCTCCTCTTTCTGCTGAGGAAGACTGGCCCTGGGCTAATATCCATGCCCATCTTCCTCCACTTTATATAGCACACCGCTACAGCATGGCCTGACAAGCGGTGCATCCACTTTATATGGGACACCGCCACAGCATGGCCTGACAAGCGGCGCATCGGTGCGCGCCCAGGATCCGAACCAGTGAACCCCGGGCCGCCACAGCAGAGTGCGAGCACTTAACCGCTTGCGCCACCAGGCTGGCCCTGCCCCTAAGTCTATTTTTATTTAGAACAAGTCTTGCATTAAAAAGATTTAGATCCATCTGTTGTTCCGTATTTCTCTAACATTTCTTAAAAAATAAAGCTGGATATTGACTATTGTCAATCTATCCCATAAGGGAAAAATCACATTATGAATTTATTATAAACAGTTAATCACACTTAATAATTTACATTATCTAGATATTGGAGTAACAAAGACTAGTCAAGAGCAAATTGGGTTAATTTCAATGATGGATATTTTGGTTGAATTTGGGAGAATGTATTAGAGAAATCTTTTTTTAGTATTCAGATCTGATCAAATCTGAATGTGTAATTTAGTTTGGAGTATCAAAATACTGGTGTGCCTAAAGAATACCAAACAATTCAGGTAAACAAGGATTAGTTAATCAACATTCCATGGATGATTTAATCATGTGTTTGATTTGTTCTTATGTTGGAAACACATCCCTTAATGTTTTTATTTGCCTATTTGTTTATTTTTGCCTGGAGATGGGGAATTTACCTTATGGCTCAGAGAACTTGCTATCCCTGAATCTGGAATTTCTATAGGCCTCTTTAGTTTTAAGGATGCTTTAGCATAATTTGAGAGTATTACTAAGTAGGGTGATAAGGATTTACTACTTTCTCTTCTGCTTTAGGATCTGAAGATATTTATTATCTTTGTGAGTAGTAATTTTTAGACTATTAATTTTGTTGAAAAAAGAACAGATGACTCTGGATTATACGCCCCCTTTTATCTCTTAGTCCATTCATACTGCTATCACAAAATGTCACAGACTGGATAGCTTATAAACAATAGAAATTTACTTCTTACAGTTCTCCTGGAAGCTGAAAAATTCAAGATCCAGGCACCTGAAGATTTGTTGTATGGTGAGGGCTGGCTTCTTGGTTCATAGACAGCATCCTTTTGATGTGTCCTCACATGGAAGAGGGGGAGAGGAAACTCTCTGGGGCCTCTCTTATGAAGGCATTAATCTCATTCATGAAGGCTCCATCCCTAGGACCTAATCATCTCCCAAAGGCCCACCTCCAAATGCCATCCATTTGGGGCTTATGTTTCAACATATGAATCTTGAGGAGACACAAACGTTCAGTCTATAGCAATCTCTTACTGTAAATACAGCATTCTATCATTATTGATTATTTACATTTTAGGGATATATTTGAGCTTCAAAACCTTATTGTTAGTATTAAAACATCTGTAGATCTATTGCAAATTTTAATGTGTATACTTTTTCATTTCTTAATGCCACATTATGCTTATCATAAAATAAAACAATTATTTGCCAGAAACTGTGTGTCTTAATTATATTCTCATTGTAATGTATAGGTAAGCACCTCTTATTATTATTACCGTTGATAGTGTATTGACACTATCAAGGTTATGGGAATCAAGGCTATGGAAAACGGAGAAAAAGTTATACAATAGAAATTCTACCAACAGAAGAACTCCTCCACATCTACATCCACACACCTTACATAAACCATGGACAGTTGTTAAGAATATATTATTGAGTATCATTAAACATACAGAAAATTAAATAAATACTAACTAGTGTTTTTCCTACTATTTTCTCTGTCCTGGTATTTTTATTGTCAACCATAAAAAGGGTTGGTATCATATCAGACTTAAGAAAAGAGGAACAGTAATTTGCACAAACTTGGGAAAACCATCTAAAATAATTACACCTCCTTACTGAAAACAGAGGATAAAATTATTTAAGTAAATATATTTCATCAATTCATTTGAAATTTATATTTCTATCGTAAATATTCCAACGCACTGGCAACTGATGACAGCCTAAAACAGTATTCTAGAAAACCTTTCTAGTTTGCATAATTCTTTCATAGATGTTCTATAACAGCGTTCCAAAATGTTCCCGAACAACAACAAAAGAAATGGCATTAAAAACTTAAAAACTTTACTACCCATAACATTTCCTGCAAATCTGAGAAATAAAAATGGTAAAAGGATGTGGTCTCTATTTGTAGATTAGGAGATCAAAGAGAGATGGGCTAGAAATCTTGTTCAAAGAAACAACATTATTTAATAAGAGAATGATTATTAAAACAGTTGTAGTCTAGTATGATTTCCACTTAAATAAATTATGCCTTTTCATGTCTCAGGGAAAGGATAAATCTTTGACTCCAATTTATTTCCCCTTCCAGGCACTTTTTATAGAAACTCAGTCACTGGGCCTTTCATCAATTAAGCCAAGATTTGAGGTTCTAAACTCTCAACAGAGATTTAAGGTCTGTGACTAGAGATGACAAAGCCTCCCACAAGGCTCAAGTCTTAGCATCCTCAAAGCGATCTTCTGGAATAAAGGCATTATAAATGCTCCTGAAGCTGTGAGAATTGGTTCCAATCACAGAATGGTGTTATTGTCAAAGAAACAGTTCAAAAACAAATACAAATAATACTTCAAAAAATTCTAGTTATATGAAATAATTATTTATAAAAATATACAATAATTTTCAAACATTGAAGAGCTAATCCAAGTAATATTTCTTAATATCTCTTTCCTTTCTTATTCATTTTCTTTTTATCTTTTAACTCCTCAAGTCACTTCTTCTGCCTAAATACTCTGAACATGCCTCTACTACTTTTTAGCCATATGCCTTCTATGATTCAATGACTCTGTTTCTTTCTACCTGAAGTTTTGTTTACTTTGCTCGAGTCCCCAGATTCTCTTGTACTAAAAGCTGCAAATCATAACTGGAAATGACAGGTCTACCTTAGAAATTCCTAGGAGTGGCTACAGAATGAAAATGAGCAGGTGAATATAAACCTCGTATAGAGTGCAGAGAGTATGGGGGAGAACATAGGGGCAGTGGGAGGGAAATCTCTGGGATTTTCATACATTAGTAATTAACAGGTTTTTGTGTTGGTCATGATCATTTATGCTCCTTGACTTTCAAGTATATATCTTTAGCTCAGATCACCACTTCCATACCTCGTTGTCAATTTATTTTTTATATTTCCACTGGGATATTGCAAAGGCATTTCACAAATAAAAGGTTCAAAGTGAACATCATGAAATACCCCTCCAACACCAATCTGCTCTTCCCATAACTCTATATATTATGGAAATCCACCAATCATCCTATTGTGCAATCCAGAACTCGATATTTATTTTTAATACCTTGCCAACTCCAACACTTAAGTTTCTCTCTCGTCATGTCCTGTCAATATTATGTCCCATATATCTCTTCAGGGTGTCCATTTTTCTCAGTATTTACCACCACCACCCCCAGTATTGCCATCTCTTTCTTTAAATTACACACTAGCTTCCTAGTTGATTTCCTCTCAATTACTGTTAGCTCCTCCTAGTATATTATCTACATTTCATCAGGAATGAATACTTTTAAAAGCATAAAATCCTTCTGTGGTTTTCCATTTTATTAAGATAAATAACTTTAACATGGTCTCCGGTGCCAAGTGATCTAAATCTTGTCCACGTCTGCCACATGATTCTGGGCTTCTCTACCTTTTGCTCCCTACAATCCAGTAAGGAGTAAGGCTCCTTATAATCACAAGCCCTTTTTTTCCACTTTTCTGGAAGGCATTTTAATTTCTTCTGTTACAGGATCATTATCCACTAGGTTTCATCTGTCAAGAATGCTCTCACTTATTCATTCTCATAGAAACTAGGAAATATAAAACCAGATAAGCATTGGTTGAGCCTGATGAAGTAGCTAGACATATACTGAAATTATTAACTAAATGGAACTAGTGGTCTTGAGACTCCCTTAACCTAGAATTATGATAAGAGCAATTTTAATAGAAATAGAGAAATAACCATTGTATTTAAGTATAGATAATGGATTCTCTATAGAATAATAATTTTTCTGATGCCCTAGAATGAGAAAATGAATAGAGGAAATAGGCTAAAACTGAGAGAGAAAATATTTAACCTGTAGAAAATGCTTTTAAAAATCTCTTCTTATAATAAAACAAAAAATATCAGATGAACTAATTCATCTGTCTAGTTATGCAATATCTATTATTTCTCTTATTTTCCTAGAAAATTATTGTAATCTCTCCTCTGCAAAAATAATTATCTGAAATATAACTTCAGTTTTATTTTAGAGTTCATATAAAAACTCCTGGAGTTATTCTACAAGGACATATTCAAATATAGTTCCAGGGATGAGGATACTTGGTTTCAGTTGTATTTTAGAAAAAGAGGATTGGTTAGATGACCCATGAAGACCCTTCAAGCTCTATAATTTTATGAGTTAGTTTCTTCCTTCTTCCTGGAATTGAATCAATTTAACATTTAGTTCTAGTCATAGGAATAAGAAATATGAGGTCTAGGGTCTTTGAAAATGACTCTGCTATTGACTAAATCTTTGACTCTTGGTAAATTGTTAAGTTCTCCTTTTCTGTTTTCTTTAAATGGCACTTCCCAAAGGTACACTTTAAGGCTGTTGGAATATTAATTAGTTAATGTATGTAAAGCACTATAGTAATGTTAAATGTCTCTGCTAATGAATTAACTGGAAAGTTTATGTTTCAGTCTTTTAAAGTACCATTCTTCTTTTGTCTTCATTTTATAAAAGCAGAAGAATATAACTTTAAACAAGAGTTCATTTATGGAAGAAAAATGCAGCTACTGTCAATATGTGCAAAGCAGTGTGCTGGATACTAGGGGTTTTGTTTTGAACAAACATTCAGATTTACTGTCTATCGGGCTTATGTTCTCAGTGGGGAAAGTTAAAATTAGGATTCCACAGAGGGACAGTGTGAAAGCAGGGCCTCAGGTAGCAAGGAATAGGTTCAAATAACAGAGGGCTCTTTGACTAAAATACGAACAGCAGAGAGAGAAAAGACATGGGATGAGTAGTGGTCTTCAAACTTCCTTGAATGCACACCTTGCCCTTAAAAATATTGAGTGTTCATCCATTGTACATAAACATTCACGTACTTACACTAGTTATTGTCTGAGTACAAGCACTAGTAGTATATGTAGTATATGTTATTGAAATACAACAGACATAAAATTTAAAACAGTGAGACAAAGGTGAAGAAAAATATTTTGAATTTATCAATGGAAAAATGTTTTGTTTCTTTGGTGTTTTCTTTTTGTTGCTCTGGCTGAAAATATTATTCTAATTGTATCAGATGGAAGAAGATCATGCTTGGCCAGGCTTACTAACATCACGACTAGACGTTTTCAATCCCATCCTCCAACCTTGCATTTTTTAAAAAAACACTCATTCTTGTATCTTCTGTTTGGTCACTCAGTTATTGTTGCAAATAAATCAGAAAGTATTGCATTTTTATATTCTAAAATATGGGTTTAAAACCTACTAAAACTTATTTGGAGAATGGTTGAACAGCTTAGAAATCTATGTTGCTTCTTTGTGCACAGTATCATTTACAGATATCTGAAGGCATCATACATACCTAGGGTGAAGATGTAAGTTAACATAAAATGGCATTTAAGGTATTTTTTTGCCCAGCTTTTTGTTATATCTGATTCAATTTCCATTGTATTTCACAATAAGGCTGGTATTACACACTAGCTTCCTAGTTGATTTCCTCTCAATTAAAGCAGAGGAAAAGTGAGCACTACATTTTTCCTTTCAAGTATGATATTAATGGTAAGTCCTTGAATCTGAGGGAGGGGGTTCACAGAAAATTTTTAAGTGAGTTTTACATACTATGAAAGTTAGTTTAGTTATAATGATAATACAATTTTTAAATCGGGCACAGATAAATTGCAAAATGACAGAACACTCTAAAGGAAAAGGATAAACGTGGGAATAATTGTTCATTTCTCTCCATTTGAAACCCTTATTCTCTCTCTAGAAAATTTGTCTGATATATAGAGCAAGTAAAGGAGACAACAGGAACTTGTACATTAAGTATGTGTAATACTAAATTTAATGTATTTCTCAATTTTAGAAAAAATATAGAAGTTTGATCTTTTTCTT
Organism: Diceros bicornis minor; assembly: GCF_020826845.1. NCBI lineage: Eukaryota > Metazoa > Chordata > Mammalia > Perissodactyla > Rhinocerotidae > Diceros > Diceros bicornis. Next base: position 21,475,471 of record NC_080766.1, read on the forward strand.
CCAGCCCTTGATGGATTATCTTTGTTCTCTTGGTGTATATACTCGACTAGAGAGATCAGTGGGGTAGAGCAAGAAGGAGACAGATTAAGCAGATCTTTTAATTCCAATAACAATTGTGGTTTTATTCCATTTGCAATAGAAACTCCAGTGAAAGTTTTAAAACACTGGAATGAACAAGCTGATTTGCATTTTTAAAGCAATAATGCTGACTCCTGTGAATGATGGACCAAATGAGTTTCAGAATGGAGACAGGGGGCCTGCCTGTTTAGCAGTTAAGTTTGTGGGCTCCACTTAAGTGGCCCGGGGTTCTCAGGTTCTCGGATCCCAGGTGCTGACTGGCGCACCGCTCCTCAAGCCATGCTGTGGTGGCATCCCACATAAAGTAAAGGAGGATGGGCATGGATGTTAGCCCAGGACCAATCTTCCTCAGCAAAAAGAGGAGGATTGGCAATGGATGTTGGCTCAGGGTTGACCTTCCTCACAAAAAATGAAAAAGAATGGAGACAGGAAAATAAGTTGGGTAGCTATTGCGGAAGTCAGGTTAAAACAGGATGGAAGCTTGAAGTACGCTGCTGGCCATAGAGATGGAGAGAGGTATAAAATGTCATTAACATAAGAGGTAAAGAGTCAGGAATCAATGATTCATGTGATGTTCATAATATTTGGAGAGAATTAAGGTGGATTTGAGAATTGTTGAATATTTGTGCTCTTGGTTAAATTAAAAAAAAAAATACCAAGCCAGACTCAGTTTCCTGAAATGATCTGGAGTGAGTGGGAGAGAATATTAGTTCCATTTTGTACATGTTAATTTGGGGATGCCAATTAAATATTCTCTTGCAGTTCTCCAGTATAGATGAGTAAATGGATCTGGGGATATCAATTTGAATCAATAGGGCTTCTGAATCAAGATGGAAATGCAAATCAAAACCACAATGAGATATCACCTCTCACCTGCTGGGATGGCTATTATCAAAAGACAAGAGAAGATAAATGCTGGTGAGGATGTGGAGAAAGGGGAATCCTTGTACACTGTCGGTGGGAATGCACACTGATACATATCTTTTTCATTTTTACCTAAGTTTTATAGAAAAGTGATTGGTTTTGTTTTCCATCATGTACATGACTGGATTTAAAATATGATTGGATTTAGATGAACTTTATATTTGGATGTCTAAGCAGAAAACATAAGTGTTAAGAATCCAAGAGTTTGGAGGTGCTGTGCCTTAAATCCAATCCCAAAGGCTCAGAAACTGCAAGGAACATTAAAATCTATGTCCATAAACTGTCTGTCTCATGCTGACCTAATTTTTCCTCATGCATTCCCTGTGATAAACCTTGTATTTAAATTACTCCTTTTTAATTAATATTTTATATTTAATATATGTCTCATGAGCTATATAGGTTTATAGTAAAAATAGGAGAATTTGAATGTAACAACAAATAAAATATTTACAGGAATGAATTCATAATTTTTCCCAGGACTCAATCCATTAATTTTGCATTTATTTGAATAAATGTAGAGAAGGTATTCTTCCCGGCATCACGTCTCCATAATTGATATATCAAAGTTTCACTTCTCAGTCTCTGAGGTAGACCAATATGCGCTTTTAACCAATATCCAGTTCTCCTTTTCTCCTGGGTCTATGTGGAAGACTGTGTGTGAGTGGTCTGGCCAATGTAATATGAGCATAAGTGATGTGTGACATTTCAGAGCTGAGGCAGTGATGAAATCCCCATGATTCTCCAGTCTACTTCCTCATGAAGGAGGCATTGTGTTGAGAATACAGAACCACATTATTAAGGCCGTCGAGCTCGCTGAGTCACCACATGCAAGCTAGGTGTGCTGGAGAATTATGTGGTCTTGCTTAGGGTCTTCCATGAGTTAGAAACTAATCTTTTTGTACTAATCTAGATTGATGGCTCTTCTGGGGTTGATATCTTTTCTGAACCAACATACGTCTCATCTTAGTGATATTTCTCTTTAGCCTCTAACACAATTGAATACATCTTTCTTTCTTTTGTTTAAATTTGTTTCTCAGCTTTATTGATGCATAATTGACAAATAAAAAATGTATATATTTGAAGTGTACATTGTGATGCTTGATATACGTGTACATTGAGAAATGATTACCACAATAAAGATAATCAACTTATCCACCACCTCCCATAGTTATCTTTGTGTGTATGTGTATATGTGTGTGTGTGGTGAGAACATATACACTTTCTCACTACATTTCAAATATACAACTCAGTATTATTAACTATAGTCACCATGTTGTATATTAGATCTCAAGAACTTATTCATCTTTCCCCAGAACTGTCCCCCTGGACCAACATCTCATTTTCCCCTCCTTCCAGTCCCTGGCAACCACCATTCTGCTCTTTGCTTCTGTGAGTTGGATTTTTTTTTTTTTTTTGGAAGGAAGATTGGCCCTGAGCTAACATCTGTGCCGACCTTCCTCTATTTTGTACGTGGTATGCCACCACAACATGGCTTGATGAGCAGTGCATAGGTCCGGGCTTGGGATCCAAACATGCGAACCCCAGGCTGCTGAAGCAGAGCACGTGAACTCAACCACTATGCCACCAGGCCAGCCCCTGAGTTTGACTTTTTAAAATTCCACCTGTGAGTGAGATCATACAGTATTTATCTTTCTGTGCTTGGCTTATTTCACTTAGCATAATGTTCTCTAGGTTCATCCATGTTGTCCCAAATAGCAAGATTTCCTTATTTTTAAGGCTGAATAATATTCCATTATATTAAATTCCATTACATTACTTTTATTTAATGACAATGCTTTTCTATGGTGAGAGAAAGTAAATACGTATAAAGAAGAGGAATCTCCTGCACTCAAGTTTGCAAAGAATCAACTCTGCCTGGCTGCCACTGTTTTTTCTGCCACAGCAACAAAAACACGTACAGATGGCATGCCTCTGGGTAGGATTCCTCAGCAATGACTTTGGTGGAAAGTGGTGTGAGGTTGATTACCTGGCCATGACAGAGCAGGCTTTAATGGCTGTGGGTTTACCATTGGATGATGGCAGACTGCAACTGTCTGTCTAGCAGCCACGGTGATTGGAATAGCACCCATAGCTATGGTGACACAGTACTACTTTCAGCCCAGGTTACAGCAGGAGCAGGAACCAGGATTTCTCCCTGCAGGGATGTTTTTCACCTAAAATTTGTACACTTGGAGGGGAAATTTAACCAAAAGTATACACCGTTATGAATATGATATTAGGAATGAAAAGAAACAACTATTAGAATGAGAAAACATAACAAACCACAAATTTTGTAAAAGTTAAAAATACTATAAGCATCACAACCCATAAAAATAAAACTTTTATTAATTGCCTGAGACAATGCTATAATATTTTTTCTACCTTTTCTGCTGCATATTCTTGGATTATTACATCATGTTAACAATTTTTAAATATATTCTATAGAGGCTAGAAAGATCTTTCACTCAGGGTTGATCATAATATATTTCTTATTATTTATCATTTGTAAAAATAAGCTTCAGATTTATTTCTTATTACTCAGATTTTTTCCTTTTAGATTTATTCATCCAAATTTTAGGATTTTTTTTAAATTTAGAAAAAAAACTCTGTCAAGATAATGTTTTACACAATCTGTAAGATGTGTAAGAATTTTCCAAAACTAGTTTCTTGTGTCATTCTTTCAAACATTTTTTTCTCTTCTACTGCTCATAATCCAGAGACAGGTTCTGGAGGGCATGTTCACTCTGTGTTATAATCTTAGCCTTGCACATTTATTTCACAATATGAGCACAGTGGGCAAAAGAAGTATTCTTGAAGGATATTACAGTGGTGTGGCTGAAGTAAGAGAAAAGAAACATGTATAAAGAAAAGAAATCGAAAAGAAAGTCACTGCAAAACCACAGACACATATCCCACCAAACCCAACTAAATACATCTCCAACTCATCTTCCCCTCAACCAGATCCCGACAATCACCTTGGCCAGCACAAGCACCATTGCACACATGGAGAGAGAGGGAGATGAGATGAGAGAGGGGAAGTTAGAGAAGAGGAGAAAGAGATGATGACTGTATCAGTTAGGGTTCTCCAGAGATAAAGAACCAACACACGTACACACATCCATATGCATGGGGGTGTGTGTTTGATTTATTCTAAGGAACTGGCTCACGTGTTTGTGGGACTGGCACGTCTGAAATTTGCGTGGCAGTCCAGCAGGCTGGAAACTCAGGCAGGGATTAATACTACAGTCTTGAGGCAGAATTTCTTCTTCTGGAAAGCTCAGTTTTTGTTCTTAAGGCCTTCTATTGATTGATTGAGGCCCACACATTATGAAGGGTAAACTCCTTTACTTAAAGTCAACTGACTGTAGATGATAACCATATTTACAGAACAGCTTCACAGTAACACCTAGAATCCTGTTTGATTAAATAAGTGGGCACTGTAGCCTAGACAAGTAGACACATTAAATTAACTTATGTGTGCAAAATTCACAAAAACGAATAACGTGAACACTTTGCTAGGCCCTAATGATAAACCCATGACTGCCTCATATAGATTTTACAGAGTAGAAAATGCAGAGCAGTAGTGCCTAACAACTACAGTACTGAAAGTCATTGTGTTTTGAGATAAAAAGTCTCAAAATTTAATGGAAATCATGCTGTACCTTTGTGTGGAGGCCCAACACTGGAACAGCTTGCTGGAGACACAGGCAGGTACCTGTGCAGATGATGGTTTTGGCACTTGGCTCTTTATCTCTAGAAATTAAAACTATATTCACCTTATGAGCAGCACTGTAGGGCACAGATCTTAGAACTGCCTTGGAAGCAGCTTATATCTATTTAGTCAAGGAGTCCCTGTATTTGAAAAAGCTTCTGTAAATAACGATGGAAAAATACAAAGTAGGAAGGACATGCTGGGAGACTCTGAGTCACTGAAAATGACAAGATTCTGATGCCTTACATTATGTCTCACCTTATGTTTGCTCTTTGTATGCCAAACTCATTTTACAGCTTAACCCTTCTATTCAAAATAAAATTCTTTTTTTAAAAAGTTAAGATTCTGGAATGATGAATAACTAGAGAAGTAAATGAATCATCATGATACTGAAATCCATGGGAATACAAAGGGGTAGAGTGAGAAAAAGGTGGGAGAGAGAAGCAATAACATGAGTGAAGGAGAAAATACATTTTTTTAGTGAAAACAAAATTTATAGTAGGCAAACTAACTTTAGGGCTGTTGAAAGAGGAATTGATTTATTTTAAGGTACAAAATCCTCACAGGGATGAGAAAAAGTTGTTAAATATCAACTTACATTAGAAAAGAGTTTTGCAATATAGTACAAAAAAGAAATCTGGAGCTTTATTCCGTTATTGCAGCTAGCTTATCCTTTAGAAGAAAGAAAAGAAATCAAATGTGTTTATTTAATCCTTTTTGTCTGTAATACTCAGGGTGAAGAATTCATCTGTAGCTTTTCTGGTACTGACTTAACTCTTAGAGCTTCATATATATTAAAGTAAAATGTAATGCCTTTTGATTCTAAGACTTCAGAATATAGTTCATTTCTATTTACGAAAAAGGAAGGTTTCTGCATTATTAAAATTTCATGGAAATTGTCTAAAAATCCATCAGTTATCAAAATGAAGACTATTACTATTTTTTTGTTCATGGAACATATCTATTTAACTTTTTAAATTTTTATGTTTTATTCACATTTCCTTTCTCATTGAGTTATACAAGGTGGATACCTCCTTAAAAGTCCAGTATATTTTTAGAAACATTTAGGAAAATGTATTACAACAGCAAAAGGAAACAGTTTTTGTATTTTCCTTTAAGCTCCAAAGCTATCATTGGGATAATATTTACTTTTTAGTCAGATAATGATCATCTGTAGAATCAAATATATTTTACCTTGTCAACTTTTCTACTCCTAAAAAGGTAGATAGATAACATGAAACGGAAGAGAACTCAATGAAAAGATATAGCATATTAAGAATTGCATCATTTATGTTTAACAAACATTCCAGAAACCTGGATCATTTGTGGATATTCAAAAATGAGGATGAAGGAATATGCTACAATATGGATGAACACTAGGCTACAGACGGCAGACAGGAGCCTGCCCAGTGGCGCAAGCGGCTGCTGCCCGGGTTCGCCGGTTCGGATCCTGGGCACACCGACACACTGTGTGTCACCCCATGCTGTGGTGGCATCCCATATAAAGTAGAGGAAGATGGGCATGAGTGTTAGCTCAGGGCCAGTCTTCCTCCACAAAAAAAAAAAAAAAGAGGAGGATTGGCATCAGACGTCAGCTCAGAGCTGATCTTCCTCACAAACAAACAAACAAACAAAAAAACACCTGACATAAAAGGTTACATATTGGGTGGTTCCATTTATTTGAAAAGTCTAGAATAGGCAAATCCATAGATACAGAAAAATTGTTTCCACCATCTCTGTTGGAAGGGAAGAGAGGCTTGGAAAGACTAGCACCAGCAAGTACATGCTTCTTCATGGAAGCGACACATATCTACTCACATATACACACTATGTCTATTTCATAGGACAAAGCAAGTAACACAGAAATGCCTGCCACTTGAGGAGGTGAGACAGTGCAGATTCCCCAGGTCCTCAGGAGGAGAGCCAGACATCTGTATGTGCAGTACTAGGTTCTAAAACAATGTACTTTTTCATGTGTTACATTTTTAGATATGATTATGTGTTACTTAATCAAAAAGTTTATTTTATTTAGAACTATAGTTCTATCTATCAAGTAAGAAAGAAAGGAAGATAGATATATAATTTCTGAAAATAATAAGTTTATAAAACCTGTTCAAAATGAATCCAATTTTATAAAATCTCTCTCTCTCTCTACCTATACCTATCAGCTAACTCTCTCTATTTATCACTTTTTTTAGCATGCAGTGAAGAAGGTTCAAAAATATACAAAATTATAATCAAATTGGTTTTCTCCAAGTTAGGAATAACGCTTAATCTATTCATATACTTTCCTAGAGGTTTTTTTCCATAAATTTTCTAATATACGTATTTAAGCAGTAAAACACTACATGTAATTCTTTATGTGATTAGTGTTTTTGAATTACACATCAACTTTTTGGGATCTTTACTACACTAGTATTTTGATCCCATAAATAATATTTTGTGATCATATTGATGCCTAAACAAAGGACAGAATAACCACAGTCTCTTCTTGTAATAACAGACATGAAATTGTAGTGATAACATGGTTAAAATATTTTACAATCAAATAATAATGAGTCCGGTGTGGATATCTATGTAACCTAATATACGATTTAATCATGATTGATATTTTGTTTCTTCATTTAACTTGAAATAATGTTATTTTTAAGTTACAGGGCAATAGTAGACGATAGAGCAGTAAATAGAATTAGGAGGGGAAAGGACCTCTCCCAGAAACTGTAAGGAGAGAGGCCTATAGAAGAGATCACCTTGAGAGAAGCAGTGACATTCAGTCCAGAGACACAGCTAGGCCATAGCGTTGAGTCATAGATGGATCCAGAAAAATAAGTACCCTGACATTACCATGCTCCCTTGTCCTATCTTCTTCTGGGGTTCCCATTGGCTAAACCAGTCTGGAAGCAAGAAGTCACAGGAGTCTTTTGAAGTTGTCATATAGGTCAGGCTTCAAGACTCTGATGAGAGGATGTGATGAGGAAGTGGATCAAGATGGCAAACAAAAGCTATCTGGAATATGTATGATCACTAACTTATATGTCGAGGACACCTATTAAAACTTTTTTTTTATGAAAAACCTTTTATTATTTTTTAACATAAGGAAAGAGAAAAAGAATACATAATTTTTTAAAAGCAATAGTGGTTAGGAAATCAGGTTAAATGTCAATGTATTGGAAAGGAATTATAAATTTTGTCCTCTAAAAAACTATTTTGGAAGGAAAATATATGGAAAGTGATGAGAGATTCATCATGTACACATATAAATTTACAGAGTAGCTCCATAATTTTTCTCTTTTGCCTGTAAATTCAAAATGTGGGAAGCACAAAATCTAATCTGTACAGTAAAAAGAGATAGATGAATGTGAAAGAGACAATTCTTTTTCTCTGATAAATTACAAGCAATTAAAACTTGCAGAGATAATTTCTTTATACATTGAAGCTGTGCAAAATTTACTTTGCCCAGTTAAATAAATAGGCACAATTTAATGGATGACTTTAGAAAAGAACAGAAGAAAAGACATAGATTAAGTAACCATTGAGAGAGTTTAAATGTGGAAGCAATGCACTTACTTTGCACGTAGATCACAATTTGCTTCATTGCGTGCATTATTTGTGGCAAAGATTGCTTGCTGACCTGCGCAGTTTATGCTCCCTTTCTGTTGTGCAGAACTGTTTGGAGGAATGGTCCACCCGCCAGGCACTCCGTTTCCCAGCTCCCAGTGGAACCATGCATTACCACTGTTTGCTGGGGCGTGGATGGAAGTGGTGTGCGTATCATTAAGGGGCTAAGGTGGTGTTTGCACAATCCTCCAAAGGTTCCCTTTCTCTTGTCAAACCACTGGATGCAGGGAACTCTGAGCCCCTGGGCCATTGCGGAGCCACTGGATGAAAAGAACTTGGATCCCAGAGTCACAACTTAGTGGAGAGCTGTCCAGGAGGGCTGCTTGATGAGAAATGAGAAATATTAGCATTTTACTTATCATGGGAAAGAAGAAAAACGCTGTGTTAATGCACTGAGATCCGGGTGTTGTTTTTTTCAGTAGCTAATGCCAATTATCCAGTCTAAAACAGTAATTGATATTAATCAAAATAGAAAAAAGTGGGAAAATAAAAAAAAAGACTGCAGCAATTCTAGACATAACCACTGTTAACACTTATACATACCATATACATACAAAATATTTAAATTTTACGTACATCCATGGTATGTATACTTTATGTACAGTAAAGTGCATAAATCTTGCCTCCTACTTGCAGTCTGTTGTTAAAATCATTCAGCAGGTTTGATTTCTTTCTTTAGATATTGCATTTTACAGTTCTTAAATGTACATTTGATTCTATCTTTATAGATTAAAAATTTCTATTGAAATCTTCATCTTACATCCATTTTGTCTATCATTTCCTGTAATATATTGAGCACATTAGCAATAAGTTCTTGTTTATACTGCCTTCATGCTTTGGATTATCATTCCGTTTCTATTTATCACTAGTCACCTTTCGCTTGCCTTTTTGCATGTCTGGTTATTTTTTAAAGAAATACAGAACCTCCAGACATTTTTCTCTGCCAAAGAGGGCTTTACCCTTGCCCTATAGGAAGATAGAGTAAAAAGTTGATCTCAGATTAGACAGGGATTGAACTGGGTTGTCTCTGGTCTGCAGTCTTCATAAGATTCAGTCTTCCTCTGATCCGTTGGGGCATGTACTTGGGACATTTCAATCTTTGCACTGAAAGCCTGTCAGATCTCTCTTTCCTCAAACCTGAAAACCTGGGAGATTCTGACCTGCAGAAATTTTAAGTTTAGCCCTCCATTTCTTACCAACTCCTGCTTCTAAATCTTGGAGATATGTTGAGCAGAAAAGTAACTGTGTTTTGAGGTAGGTTCCATTTCTCTAGTGGGACTTGTCTTAAGTACTACACAATCATAGGTGACATTATTCGGTTTACCAGCAAACAAGGCCACCTGCCAGCAGATCGACATTCAGAATTTGTCCCTGGTGGAAAGCTGGCTGTATTTGGGTATTCTCAAGTTGTCTGTTTCCTCCATCAGCCCTGTAAAGTTCTGAAAGACTTACAGTTTTTTCTTGCTTTGAGTCTAGTTCCTCAGAATAGGCGAAGTCGGACTCAGAGCCAAGACACTCCTTGGTCCCAGCTTATAATGAGCAAATGCTGCCAAGAAGAAAATAACCTGTGATAGGATAGTCAGCTCACCTAAGAAAAGTATCCCATCTCTAGAATTCCAATTCTGTTCATTATTTCTTCTATTTTTTAAAGTCTTTAAAATTATATATAAAAATATATATATAGTATATCAAGTCTTTAAAATTATAATTTTTGCAATGGATTAAGCTTTTCTAGTTGTTACAGTAGAACTGTTAAGGTTGTCATGATCTTCAGAATACATAATATGAATATGAATATATGAATTAAATGCATTCTGAAGGTCATATATGTGAATTAAATGTATTTCAAAAATCATAAATATATTAATAGAAGTTATACTACTATAAAGCTTCTAATGTGTCTCAGTACTTCAAACCTTAACATATTCCCACATCAGGGTACACTTTCCCAACAGAAGAAGGCATGGTCCTTTAAAATATAAATACATTTGTGGTGCTTCTCTAACCTTTCTGGTGGCTACTGTGCACATTTAAATAAATCCATAACCTTTCCTAGGGCTTAAAATATTTTATTATCTGATTCCAGAGTGCTATTCTGACTTTTTCATTTCCGGAACTTCCAACAGGAATTGCATATCCATTAAAAACAGGTTCCCATCTTCTGGCTTTCCCATCATGGCGACTATCACCCAAGATTATGATGCACCACTCAATCCCTTTCCTATCACTTTGACACTTGCCTCACACACATGGACCACTTTTCTTATCTTTGAAAATGCCAAGCTTACTTTCATCTCAATTATTTATCATTTGCTTATGCTTTGTCTAGAACTATTGAACAGGTAAGCTACTCCTCATCATTTAAGAATCAGATCAAATGTCACTTCCACAGAGAAGGCTTTCCAAACACCTTAATTAAATTAGCCTCTTCCCATCATCCTCAACTATAACACTATTTTACTTCCTTTGTAATACTAGACCTGCCTGAAATTATCTTGTTCATTTGTTATTCTCTACTGTTTACTTTCAAATGTAAAGAAAACTACAATAAACTTTCTTGTACTATTTTCTTTTGCCATTTGTCAAATTATTTCTAGAGTACGCATTTGCAGCAGTTCAAATTTTATATCAAAGTTCATATTGCCTTTTTTTGTCTTTGACTCATTTTGCTATGGTTTAGAGAAAGACTTTTACCAATTTACATGTATACCAGCAGTATGTGGAAGTTCAGTAAAGTTAAATACAATACAAAGAAAATGCAAAAACACTACACTATATATTTATTCTATTTAAATCCCTTGATCGTTATTATTAGCGACTGAATACTTTTGGATATTTGTATAAGTAAAGAAAAGTTAAATTTGATTTCCTCAGTCACACAACTTTTTATGCCCAAGAAAAATTTTCAACATAATATACAGAACATTTTCTCTATGTACACAGATCTATATTTATACACTTCAAGATTCAGATTCAAAATGCAGTCTATATAGAGTGAACCATTGAAATTCAAACCTATACAATGAGATTAAAATGAAAATACTTTTACAGTTTTAAAATGCTTCAGAAATAAATTTACATTAATTGAAAAATAGAAATGGATTATTAATTCCTTACCTAGATTGGATGGATACCAAAGAGTTTATTTTATTTTAATTCCAGAAATTGTATTTATTACCAAGGAATGTTATTCGTTAGTGAGGCCAATAAATGATATATACAATTTTTATCCAAATGTTGATTTATGAGTGGTATATTCAATATTTTTTTCCTCACTTTTTTTTCTTGCTTCACCTCATCATTACGACTTCTAATAATTCCCAAATGGGGCAGATATTTGTTTGTGTTCCCTCAATATGACAAGTAGTCATTAGGAAATAAAAAAGGCCTGACTATCCTCCTTCCCAGCGATTACATCTTCTAAACAGGAATTTGATGCAGCTGATGTATTTGCATTAATAACATCTGCTGCTTTTATCATTAAATTCCACCCACGGCTTAATGCCTGGAGCTGCAAAAATATGAGAATTAGCTGAAAGAGTCTCAAATCAAAGAAGAAAATTAAAGCTTTGAAAATATATATTACCACCTATAATCTTTCATAGTGGGCAAAATCACAGGTAGCCCCCAGCCATACGTGGAATACATCAAATTCCTTAATAGTGGAGGAAATTTAAATCAAAGGAAATTATAGGAGGAAAGTTTAGTCTATGTTGTGTTGTTGGCTTAAATGAACACTAAGAGAATGAAGTAATGAATGTTATAAATATGATGTTTACCCAAGGTCTGAATTTGAGACAGAAGACTCACTTCTGAATAATTGTATGTCTGACTATATGTAACACTAGGTAATTTGCAAGTAAGGAACATTTAAACTAAATTTAAACATTAAATGCATTTAATATAATCTGGTATGTATTGTATATAAGAAAATGAGTATTTAAGCCTATTTAACTTCAGAATGTGAAGATTATGGAACAAACAATACACTAGGAGGGATAGACGTGGGTAACCATAGAAATTACATTGTATGAATACCTTGGTTTTAAAGACTTTTTTTATTATATAGTAAATATAAATATGAACTGTATCCTCCCTTTCATGCCATTCGCTTAAAATATGCTTATTGACTTCATTTGTCCACTGTGTAAGGTATTAAAAGTAGGATGATCCTTGAAACCAAACTCAAGTTATACATAACTGCCAAGGATTGATCATAGTCAGTCCCTCACTTTCTAATGTAGGTCCACGTGCATTAAATTAGGAGCCACCTCTTTCTAGGTCTAAGAGCCTTGGTTTGGGGAATTTGTAAATGAGACTCTTTTGCTACATGCTTGGCTAAATCTCTGTTTTGTTCTCATTTACAGATTACTGAGATTCCTTTTGTCTATTGAGATTACTATCTTCACTTGCAGAATTCATGGGTCCATTCAGTTGAACTGCACATTCCCTCCACACCACTCTGTTTAGAAGCATCCTTCATAACATTACCAATACTCTCAATGTATTGGTCAAGTGGCTCATAGCTCCTCTTCATTAAGAGTTTGAAACATTCTCCAGAATTTGGAAATATATTTAATAAATATACAATAAACCATAGATTATTTTTCAGAACTCCAAAGATTGTTAAAATGTTAAATCTCCCATTTTCTAACTGTAAATTAAAATTATTAGGTGATACATAGCTTCATTAGAATGGCCCACAAAAATATATTTAAAAATCTGTTTCCTTGTATTAGCATCCTAATTTCTAATGAAGCTATTAACTTTTAAAAATGACTTTTTATGTGAATACTATGCAATTTAAATTGTATGCTAATACATATAAGCTTCATAGAGTATCAAGACACATACCCTGATTCATCAACCAAAATTTTATTCAGGATCTGAAATCAATGGCAGCCTTAACGCTTTTTAAAATAGATAGTACTATTTTAATTAAAAATGTCAGCAATGTAATTACTCCTTAAGCAAAAGGCCACAGAGAGGAAAATTGGATGATACTTAAATTGAGCATATGAGAAAATTAATTTGCGTTAAAAAGTAGCAATTAGACATTTCCATGGCAGCATGAGAAATCACAATTTCAAATCTTTCACTTTTGCAAGGTAGAAGTTATTGAATTTATTATTTTAAAACAAAACAGTAAATCTCTAGAAGTATGGAAAATAGCACTAGTTTCAAAATCTAAAAAACATTTCTAGAGTATTTCATATTGTACTTGATCCTTTAAGTCTTTTGTTTCTTTGTTCCTGAAATAAATTACTCAGACTAAAATTTCAAGTCTCCTTCAAGATCCAAACGCTAAAATTTCTATATAATTTTTGTCATTTCTTAGATGATTACCAAAATATGTACTGCTTGATATCTGAGAAGACTGGTCATTTAAAATTTAGTCAGCAGGAAGAAACAGTTGCCTTTCCACTAAATTCTATTATACTCTGTACACAGATTCTTCATTCTCAGTATGCTTCTCTTCTGATTTATAAAAAGAAAATCGCAAAATAGGTAATTTATCCATTTATGTACAATCTTGACATAAAATACTCAGTGGAGAAGTTTTGGATTTATGTGACTGAAAGATACATTTTTTTGGTCAATCATAGTTGTTGCATTATAATTTTACAAATACAAGGAAGATAAGTCTTACCATTTAGACACATTCTGCAATGGGACTTTAGACTAACTAGGAATGATCCCCACTTTGTCTTTCAATGTTTACTTTGTTTCTATTTTCCTTTAAGAATTGGTGCCATAACTGATGGTTGAGGTACATGGTTATCTGGTAGGTTAAAAATACTACATCATTTCACTGATCATAGATCATAGACGTGATCACATTTTCTTACTCTTCATCTGGGTCTGATTTCATATCACAAGAAGAGAGTAAGAATGTCTATTTTTTCCATTTATTTAGTTACCATGGATTGCTCTCTCTTTCCCTCTCTGAAACCTTATTTTATTCCATTACTTCTAGACAAAAGTAAGACTATTGCATATAAACTAAAAGAAATATTGATGTGCCTTTCGTGCTAAATTTTACTAAAGATATATATAGAATTACATTATGAAGTAAAGTAATGAAATAAAACTTTTCTCCATAAATATGAAATATCCATACAGTTTTAATGAGATTTAACTGAAGTCATTACATTCTAGCAAAGTTTAATGCCACTAATAATTTAGGTATTGTTTTCTCGTTTTCATACTTCAATACTTCTTGGTTATAGCATCTTTAAATTTTCTACTCTTTCAAATCAATCTAACCTCATTAAAAAGCTTTCTTTATTCTTCTAAAAAACTTTGCATTTTTTCTAAGTGTTTATGAGACAAGATTATTTTAAAATTCACTTTTTCTTACAACAAATATTCTCAGGTGATGTTATTAAACTGTAATGTTTCCTCATGGAATCAAATGAATCAAAATTCAGTGGGACAACAGTGATAATCTGATGATGTCTTATTAATATAAGGATATTTCTATATTGTATTTCCTTTCCATGGCATCCCTGTTTGTGGATTTTCTAGGTGACATTCATCTTCATCCATCAGTGATTAAATCTGTCTTAAGGGAAATGCAAACATAAATTTTGTCCTCAAATTATTCAATGCTGCTTTTCATTTGAAATACTTTTAAATTACTATTCTTTAGTTATTTACTTTTAAAATCTAACTTAACTCCTTTAATTTTTTTTCTGGAAGAGAAAAAACAAAGTATTGAAATTTTGTGTGTTTTTTCTTGTTTGTTTTGGTTTGTGTTGAATGTGAAAGTCTGAAGAATCTCAATGTGGGGCCAGTAATATATGGCTGACAAAGAAATATATGTCTGGACCTGATAAAAGGGTATAAACAAAAGTTCAGATTTGATAATTATAAGAATATATGCAGGGAATGAAAACAAGCAATTGGGGGTCCATGTGTAGTGTGTTCATTAGAGAAGTTGAGGAGGTACAAGTTGATAATAAGATTCTGGGAATCGTCAATAATGAGAGGACAGTCAGAGAAAGAAGACTCAATGAAGACACTTGAGAAAGAATGTTCAGGAAAACTGGAGTAAAACCTTGATGTCTTGGAGTCATAATAAAGAAAAAGAAGAGAGAATCACAATGTAGAACAATGTGCCAATGGTATAAAATGCTTCAGAGAGATTAAATAGGAATTAAAATGTATCCATTTGATTGAGCAATCAGTAGTTTTATGGGGGTCACATTTATGAGTCATTCAGTGAGATGGGAAAAGTGCATGCTTAAACGCAGTAAGTGAAAAAAGCTGATGAGGTGATGAACTGATTATAAATCATGGTTTGGATAACCTCAGATAAGTAGACTGGCAAACCAAACGTAGGCAAGGAAACAGCAGAGTAAGTATTGGAGGAAGGAGGGATATGCTATTGAGTTTTTTTCAGCCTCATGGCATCTATATTTTATCTGTTCAGGAGGAAACATGATCCCTGACAGAAAAATGTAGAGGGTAGGATGAGTTGCCTGTTTGGAAAAAGAGGCATATAAGGCGAATAGGTCAAAGTTTTGACATAGTTACCTTGAGTGAAATTATGACCTAAAATCAATTACACAAAACTGATACTTAGCAAGAATGGGAGATAAAAGAAGTTATGCCCCAGACTCATGTCTAGATGCTGATCGGACATATTTCCTGTGTCAAGATCTACTTGCATACTGAATTTTACAGCTCTTTAAATGAAATGTAAAGGGCACCAGCTGTGCCCAGGGCCTCCTTAGTGGTGGTGCCTGGGTCCTGGTGGCAGCTATAGCCCAAGATGATACTGGTGAGGTACCATTTTAGCATTCACTCAGGGAGGAGGCAGTGCATATATTTGGCTATAGTCTCAACATTTGCACTTGCCATTGGATGGCCAGTATGGAGATGTGACAGCTTGTGATTCTTTGACTCTAGAAGAACAAATATTTATTGCAACTCAGACTAGCCATGTATGTGTTAAAGAATGGTTGCAGCAGGCTAGACTGATATCAATGGGAGCTGGGCAGAAAACAGAGACAGTGAGATATGAAGCACAAGAGGGATTCACCATGCCATCACTGGCTTAAAAATGGAGGCAGCCGCATGACATGGAACATAGGTAGCCTCTAGATATTGTGGAGATGGCCAACTTTGCTGCTTATATGTACAATGGACATATTAGTGACTATTTTAGAAGCTCTTCATGTCCTAGTAAGTGCTATTTTTTTTCATACTTTCTAAACAAAAGACTAAATCTTCATGGGAGCATTGGGTATTTGTTACGCTGCCCTGGATCTCCAATTACAGTCATTCATGCTTCAAAAGAAGAGAGGCTAGAGACTTTAATAAAATGTCTCACAAGCTAATTGATCTGAGTTTGGGGTTTTTTTAAACTTTTGTGATCATTGTGTCCTTGATGTTAATCTTTGTGGTAGGATCTTGCTCTAGACAGACTGACATTTATATAATGATATATTCTGTAATTAAAGCATTTTTAGTATCCTATTTTAAAGGCCTGGACATTGTTATTAAATAACTTCTTGTGGGCAAGTCTGTACTGCACATCCCTTGGCTTGGATTCTTCTACTGAGTTTTATAGTCTGTCTAAGTACAGAGATTAATTATCTAAATAGGTCCTGGGTATATTCAACACTTCTATAGTGATTCCGTTATATTAGGTATTCTTTACAATATCAATTTTGACTAGTTCAGCTCTTCCTTTTAAGAGGCGACAAGATATGCCTGCTGATAGTACTTTGAGCATCTACTTTACAATTTTGTGGGGAAAAAATTGTAATATTTTTCTGCCTTTAAAGATGTCAGTTTTCATCTACCAAGAGGGCCTACATCTTTTCAAAAAGATGAAAAAGTAATGAATGACAATCTCTCTAATATGTATACAATTCTTAATAATAATGAAGAAAATTTAACTGGTGTAATTGAACAGCAAACTGGAGAAAAATCCCCTAGAGAAATGGAAATCTGATAGCTTTATGAAGAAAAATATTTAAAAGGCTAATCTGTAATTCTGCTACTAAATGATTTGAATATCAAATGTGTCTGAAAAAGGATTTTCCTCGTGTTAAGCAGAATTTTAAGATGTCCCCTGTGACCTTTATCTCCAGGTGTTACTACCATGATTATGTTATGTTACATGGAAAAAGAGATGTTGCAGATGTAGGTAAGATTACGAAGGAGTTGACTGTAAAATAGAGAAATTATTCTGGTAGTGCTAATCTAATCTCTTGAGCCCTTTTAAAGCAGAGAGTTTTCTCACTGTTGGCAGAAAATGAAGTCAGAGGGATTTGAAGCACGAGAAGGATTTACCATGCCATTGTTGGCTTGAAAATGAAGAGAGCATATGAAAAGGAATGCAGATGATATCTAGAAACCAAAAGTAGTTCCTGGCTGACAGCCAGAAAGGGAACAGGGACTTCAGTTCTACAATGACAAGAAACTGAATGCAGCCAACAACCTGAGTAATATTGGAAGAGAATTCTTCCCCAGAGCCTCCAGATAAGAACTCAGCATCTTGACTCGACATCTTGACTTTGGCCTTGTGAGAAACTACGCAGACACCCAGCTGAACCTGTCTACTTCTCATCTACAGAAACTGAGGTAATGAAAGAATGTTGTTTCAAGCCACTAAGTTTCTGGTAATTTGTTACTCAACAATAGAAAACTAAAACAGTCCTCAAATAACGTTCTCTAAAGACAGTCATCTTAAGGTTTTCTAATTTAAAACAAGAACAAAGACCTCTCAAAATTACACGATAGTAGGTCACAAAAATGACCTCAGTGTATGCTTCGTTTCTAATTCTATTAACATCCTTTTATTCTAGATATATATTTTAAATGTTGACTCCTTCACCAAGAGCTAAATGCACTAACGGCAATTTTAAGGATAAACAAACGCTTTATTTCCTCGTTGATGAAATAAAAAGTGTAAAACTTTGAGATGCACTAGTATGCTAAGCCTCTTGTTTGGTAAATTTGCGTTTTATTTGGTTTTAAAACTTAAGGCAGAAAAATGAATATCCACTGCTGTATGTGATAGATTGTATTATTTGCCCCAAATTATTTCTAATCTGCCCAACCTCATGTGGCTTCCTTGTGGGTTCATTATACCTTCGCACATCTCATTGACTAACTACAAGACTTATTTTGGCAGATGGAACAAAGAGGGAAGTAAAAGTGGGTCAAGTTGTGAAGTAAAGCCATAAGAGGCATGGCCAGTTTCTCCTTGTCCTTTTGGAGCTTTTCCCACCTGCCATGAAAGAGGCCCCAGGTGAGTGTGGCAGCTTCAGCCTGGATGCCACCTTCAGCCGTGGTTCCACAATGAAGATACACGGAGGTGACCTGGACTCAACTCAAGTCTGGAGTCCAGCCCAGCCCAGATGTATCCAGGGGCTCCCAGATGGGATCAGCTTAACCCTAAGCAACATGTATATTTCTAAGTAAGAAATAAGTGCTTGTTTTATAGCCATCGATATTTTGGGAGTTTTTGTAACACAGCATTATCTCAACAAGAATTTGACCAGTAGAGTCTAATACCGGATATACTTTATGAAGAGTATGTCATATAATGTCTTGGGTATAGGAGAGGTATTATCAATTTTCTTATCGTAACAATAGGAATAATCCTGCTTTTACTAATGCGCTTGACCCTGACCTAACAAAAGAGCAGTAACAGCTGAAGGCTCCATTTTACTTTCCATTTTGATATTAATCCCTTTAAATTTAGCTTCCTCTGATCGATGTGCAATAGGAATAGAACCTAAACGATAATTTTTACATAGGACAGAATGTTTTATAACTTTCTACAATGTCATTCGTATTCAAAACATAAACATGTTTCCTCTTAATTGAGGTTGATGGTCTAGTCATAATCACTTCCTTTAGATGCAAAAAGTATCTGTTTTGAACCCAAGATGATTATGGTAAGCAATTATGTCACATGGTAAACTATCCATAAATATTGAATGACCGAAACAAATGCAACAACAAGTAAGTGACACAGTGACACAATGAATAAATCCAGTTCTTAGCCATTAAATACTATCCTTGAAGACTGAACAGAAGGCTTTTACAATTTGCTGAAAATGAAAGGGAAGTTTAAAATCCTCATATATTACTGGGAAGGAAAGCATTAAGCAGCTGGACTAGAAACTTTTTAATCCTATAATAAAGAGAGGGGCAGTCCAAGGCAGGAAACAAGGCAAGGTACAGGATTCAGCTCCTGTCGAGAACAGTAAAGACAAATGTATTGATAAACAGAGGAAATGGTTTTGGCAGCAATAGAGTACTTATCTTTGGGATGTGTTTAGTAGAATCCACCTGATTGGCTAGGATTGCTTAAAGCAAACAAACCTGGAATCTCTGGATTTATCTGCAGGTTTCCCTGGAAAATGTCATGTAAGCTATATAACAATCTGAATGTAAAATGGAAATGTTTTATGAACTACATTCCTCCATTTGGGTGTGCACACCTTATGTAGAAACCTCATCTATTAACCTGGGCTACAGAAGGTCTGAGAAGAAAGGAGCTGGGAGATGAACCAAGACTGGTGCCCCCAACTCTCCCTCTTCACTCGTGCAGCTTGCTCTCTCATATACCTGAAATGATTAGTCAAGCTTGCTGTTGGGTAATATCTCTGATCCATGTAAGTCTAATTGGACAATCCCATTCTTTGTGGTATCTAAATCATTTAAAATAACTAAATTTAATTAGAGTATTACAGACTTCTAACGGTTAAGAGATGGGAAATGTACTGGCCCTTTTGTTTGTCTGTTTTATTTTTAAACAGATGTCTAAGGTATGTCTAATTCTTAACAAGTTTTAAAAATTCCATTTTTACATAGATGACGCTGTATCTAGATATACATAGATGAGTATGCCTAATTGTTAGACATTTCCATTACGTCAATCAATATACTACAAGTCTTTTACATAAAAAAATAGATTTTTAAAATTTAGAATCAATAAAACAGACACCTTCTTCTAATCATTGTAGCACATGATTATACATAAAATTATTTTATTAATGGTACATATATCTGAATTCAAATGACAAATGATTTTCCCTATTTTGAGCATCTAGCATCATGGAAAACAGAAAGTAACTTGATGTAGGAGAGCTGCCTTGTGCCAGGACAGAGCACTACCTCTGACTATCAAAAATTAGGCTCTGCCTCATTTCCCAAGTAATCAATTTCACAGTGCGACTATTTAGTCTGCTTTACAGATGAATGTAATACAGGGGAAAGGCTTTGAAATGTATTATTATGTCTACTTAAGGAAAATACATTTTCGAGTACAGTACTTAAGCTAAAAATTTTACAATGCCTAATGGGAAACAAACTGCACTAAAGGCTAAGTGGAAAGAATGGATGTTCAATTGGCTATAGGGAAAAATAGATAAGTATATTGAAAGAAAACCAGAACACAGCCGAATAGGCCCTACCTATTTGACACTCTAGTCCTTCCCTGAAACTTTTCTGAGATTGTAAACAAGTCCAGGCCATGCTGTTCTTAAACATAGCAAACAGAAACATTTTACTGTAATACCTAAGATACGTGACACTAATTGGAAATATTTTGTAATATTGAGTATATACAAATATGCAAGCATAAACCTTTCACATATTATTGAAAATAAAACATGTAAGAATGCATGAGAAGAGTCAATAATTTTTGTAGTATATAAAATGTAATATATGGCAATGAAACAAAGTTTTTCTAGAGATGTTTCAGAAGGATATTTTAAATATATTACATGATTGATATTAAATTTTTATTAAAATTATGTTAAGAAAAAACATGCTTTCTTTTAAATAGCATAAAATGTGAATGATTTGTGAATAAACATATTTTGAAATACTAGTTTCTATACAGTTGCATAAATAAGGATACAGATTTATATAAATTATGCAATTTTAAATCTTTAAAATTTTCATACTGTTAGAGAGAATCTCCAAAGGATTATATTTGTGCAAATATTTATGTATATAAACAGATATTTATCTATCCAGTTAGAAAACCTTTAAGCATTTTGATCAATATTTTTTAAATAATATAGTAATTTTTTTTTGTATAATACGTAGAGTCAAAACAAAACATTCTAACAAGTAATCAGTTTTCTTTCATCCTTTTGATCCAAAAATCGAGTTTGACTACAGAGTCTGGAGAACTCAGGGAGACAAACAACTTCAGAAGCAAACTAAGATTTTTATTTATAAATTCTGAGTAAAATCCAGTCTCTTTCAGAAGAATTTTCTTCGGTCATAAATAAAGATATGTTCTCAAAACATGAACTATCACCACATTAGTATCTTTCTTATGGATATAGAGCAACTTATAACCTACTCTTTTATATTATTTACTTATTTATTTATGCATTTCTTTATTTTTGCCCAGTTAATGTAAAGATTTTAAGTTTAACTTTGTTTCTCTTTAACCATGTAGTTAAGATATTTATGGGAAATATTTTCATTGTTTTTTACTTGCGAGTGTAAAACTTGTCTTTATCGCTTCTAATCATAAATTAATTGAATAACAAATATATTATGCCATCTAATAAAAGCTCCAGATTTCAGAAAAGATGAGAGTAGCATCTAGATGTGTCATTATTCATGACCTATCAGGAAGCTTAGGGTCTGAACCAGGAATATGGGTTGACATACCTTTTCTTTGCCTTTTCTAACAAATATAGACAGTCCTGTCTGCCAGCGTTTTTAGAAAGTGTCAGAAATGATTTTGTTTCATTTATTCACACATTGTAGAAATCAGTATGATTAAAATTTTTGATCCAAGGAGGAAGCAGCTTTATTTTTAAGACAGGCTTAACTTTTTAAGAAGGAGCAAGGGTTTGTTAAATTGCTCTTTGACTCAGCTAATTAACCTCACTTTCATCTAACTTGTACTTGGTATTCCTTGGACTTTCATGCTCTAAATCAACAAATTTGCTAAATTCTTATGTTTATTTTAAATTGAGATACGATAAACAAAACAAAAATCTGTTAGAAAACGGCCTGAGATGTTTGTTGTTGTGAAATAGACAGACATAGGCAGCTGTAAGTTCTGTGGCAGAATAAGTTCATTTTATTCTGTATAATTAAAGTAAATAACCTTATGGACTTTGAATAGTCATAGCTAATGCTCATCTTAGGGCAAGACATAGCTTTGCACGTATCTGCATATATCTATACATGTGTAGGATTCCACTTAGAAAGCCATTTGTAATTAAGAAATGTTTTTTGAGAACTCTAAGAAAATCAATATTTTTCTAATATGTTAGCACATTCCGGGAGATACAACATTGTTGTTTCAGGTTTTATTGGCATTGAGGCATTACCAATGTAACATGGCAAAGTAATATGGTAAAATAAAATTGAAATTAAATATCATAAAGTGTTAAGGGAACTAAGGGTCATTTTAACCCAGAAAGAGTAGAAAAGGTTTCATATAGGGTATATAAATTGAACTATACTTTCATAGATGGGTAGGATTCGGAAAAGTGAAGAAGATAAAAGACATTCTAGATAATAGCAAGCACTAATACAAATGAAAAAAGAGTTTGATATGTGAATAAAATGGCATAAATAAAAATTTGGAAACCCCAATACCATCAAATCAAGCTAGATACACTATATATGCTAGTAAGTTCTAGTGGAAAGCAGTAGATTTGAAACAACGCATGCTTCCCCATTTTTCCTTTTTCTAGTAATAAAATCTCTTTCCTGGTGAGAGTTAGTGCATTGTCTTCACCTGAGACAAGGAAGAATAAATGAGCCAGATCTAGGCAGACATCCTAGTCCTCTGACAAAGTGATTTGTTCATAGAGAGAAAAGTGAACACCACTGTGTTAATCAGACTCTCTCTATGATTTTTGATGCTGAGAAAGAAAGAAGTGCTGGGATTTCTGGAGAGAGATATAGTCCTGGAAAGATCAATTTGCCATCTAGGTTGGCCTTATTTGGCATCTTAACTTTAATATTTATATCTAAATTTGTTTAAACCCAGAGCTTTGCATAATAAAGGAGCTAAAATGAAAGAGAATGGAGTCCAGAGGTAGAGAAAAAGAAAAGGAGAGAACTGACAACATCATTTTAGCATCCAAACTTATCCTTCCCTGACTTATATAAGTCAAAAAAAATCTCCTTCTTGTCTTTCTTTCTTTAACATGTAATTAAATAAATAGGCTTTAAAGTTGGAACGGTTATAAATGTAGGCAAAAAGTTGGCTACAGAAGTAAGAAGATATTTAGTGTATTTAATCTGTCGGTAATAATAATAAATCACTTTTTGAATATTTTCCAGTAGAACAATGTAAATGCCTTGTCCTTATACTCAGGAAGGTGCCTGGCTGAGTGTCCTCCCAGATTATAGAAAGTGGTCTAGAAAGTGGAATAAATGAGGAATCAAATCGTCATGCTATGAAAAACAAATAAAATACATCTCAATCCCCTTGTTCAATGAAAGTGTTTATATTTTCTTTTTCTTCCTTTATTCTATCTACTTTTATTTGGTTATTTCCATCCTAGTACAGAAGATTTAGCTAATTTACTAATATAATTTCAGTGGAAAAATAATACGATAAATTCTATACATGACGAGAGAAATATTATCTTAGTGTATGTGATGGACATCAAAACAATAGACCTAATAGAATAGAAGGATCATCCATTCTCTAGAATTATGGCAGGGGAAAAAAAGAGAACAACTTGCCTGATAGTCTGATATATATCTAAGTGCTTAATTATTAAACCAATGAATAAACCTTTATTTTGTAGAAAACAGAAAGTAACTGCAGGATAGTTAATGACGTAATCAAATGAACAGAATAATGAAAAGAATAGTAACATAAAAGTTTTAAGAAGATCAATCTTGCAGCCTTTGCTAGATAATGGAGCGTGTGTGTGTGTATGCATGCACGTGTGCAACTGTTAAGAAAGGTACTTTGTAGGTTTAGGAGAGAGTAGCTTAGAAATATTGTATTGTTATAATTTCTCTGCTAGTTTAGTCTAAGTCCAAAGCTATGTGTTCTTTTTTGAATCTCTTTGTTGCAGTATCAAAGCAAGCATGTAGTCGACAAAGCTGATGGATCTGCCAATAAGTCTTTGAAAAGTCTACAGATTAGAAGTCTAGTCAGGCTCAGCTGCGTCCTCAGCTAAGGGCCCTATAAAGCCTAAACAAGGGGTCTATTGTGCTCTTCTCTGGAGGGATCTGCTTCCAAGCTCATTCAGGTTCTCAACAGAATTCAACTCTTTGTGGTTGTAGGATTGAGATCCCAGTTTCCTTTCTGGTTGTTAGCCAGAGACCGCTCTCAGATTCCATAGGCCAACTGCATTCTTGGGCACATGGCCACTTCCATCTTCCAGCCAGCAATGGTGGATTGAATGTTTTTCATGCTTCAAATCTCTGACTTCCTCTTCTGCTCCCAGCCTGAGAAAACTCTCTACTTTGTAAGGATGCATGGGATTAGATGAAGCCCAGTCAGAAATGTCTCTATCTAAAGGTCAACAAACTAGTAACCTTAACTACATCTGCAAAATGCTCTTTAGCCATTTAATTATTTATTATTAATAAAATAATCACTGGAGTAATGCCAGAGGCAAAGGTTACAAAGGTCATTTTTTTTTAAATTGTGGTAAGAACACTTAAGATCTACCATCTTAACAAATGTTTAAGTGCACAATACAGTATTGTTAACTAGAGGCACAATGTTGCACAGCAGATCTCTAGAATTGACCCACCTTGCATAACTGAAATATTTTACCCATTGAACAACAGCCTCTCATTTCCCCTGGCAACCACGATTCTCTTCTCTGCTTTCAAGAATTTGACTGTCTTAGATACCTCATATAAATGAATTCATGTGGTATTTGTCTTTCTGTGACTGGCTTCCTTCACTTAACATAATGTCCTCCAAGTTCATCCCTGTTGCTGCATATGGCAGGATTTTCCTATTTTTTAAAGCTGAATAATATTCCATTGTATGTATATACCACATTTTCTTTATCCATTCATCCATAGATGGACATTTACATTGTTTTCCTTCCTTGGTTATTATGAATAATGCTGCAATGAACATGAGTATGCAGATAACTCTTTGAGAACCTGATTTCAATTTTTTTGGAATATACCCAGAAGTGGGATTGTTGTATTATATGGTAGCTCTATTTTTAATTTTTGAGGAATCTCCATAGTGTTTTCCATAGCAAATGCACTATTTTACACGCCTACCAAGAGTGTACAAGGATTCCAATTTCTCTATATCCTCAAAAACACCTGCTATCTTTTGTTTGTTTTTTAATGTTTTTGATAAAATAGCTAACTTAACAGGTATGAGGTGATGTCTTATTGTGGTTTTGATTTACATTCCCTTGATGACAAGTCAAGTTGAGCACCTCTTCATGTACCTGTTGGCCATTTGTATGTCTTCTTTGAAGAAATATCTATTCATTTGCCTATTTTTTAATCAAGATTTTTTTTGGCTGAGGAAGATTAGCCCTGAGCTAACATCTGTTGCCAATCCTCCTCTTTTTTTGCTTGAGAAAGATAAGCCCTAAGCTAACGTCTGTGCCACTCTTCCTCTATTTTTTTGTATGTGGGTCACCACCACAGTGTGGCTGATGAGTGGTGTTGGTCCACCCCAGGGATCCAAACCAGTGAACCCAGGACGCCAAAGCAGAATGTGCTGAACCCAATCACTATGACACACGGCTGGGCCCTATTTGTGTTTTTTTTATTGAGTTGTAGAAGTTCCCTATACATTTTGGAGATAAAACTCTTATCAGATATATAGTTTACATATATTTTCTCTTATTTCATAGGTTGCCTTTCCATTCCGTTGTTTTCTTTGCTGTGCAGAAAGTTTTTAGTTTGATAGAGTTCCACTTGTCTGTTTTTATTTTTGTTATTTGTGCTTTTTGTGTCATATCCAAGAAATTATTGCCAAGATGAATTTTCCCCTATGCTTTCTTCCAAGAGTTTTGATTTTCAGGTCTTATATTTAAGTCTCTAATCCATTTTGAGTTGATTATTGTGTAGTGTAGAATATAGGTTAAGGTCAGTCTTTTGTATGGGGATATCCAGTTTTCCCAACATCATCTGTTGAATAGACTATCCTTTCCGCATTGCGTAGCTTTGGGAACCTTGTCAAAGATCATTTGATCATATATACGAGGGTTTATTTCTGGGCTCTCTATTCTGTTCCACTGATTATATGTCTCTCTTTAAGCCAGTACCATATTGTTTTCATTACTGTAGCTTTGTAACATCTTTTGAAGTCAGGAAGTGTGAGGCCTCCAGTTTTGTTTTTCTTTTTCAAGAGCGTTTTGGCTATTTGGGGCCCTTCGAGATTCCATATGAATTTTAGGATTGTTTTTTCTATTTCTGTAAAAATGCCATTTGGATTAAATGGGCATAGCATTCAACAAAGCCATCTTAAAATTCTGTCTAATACAAGGAAAATGCATTTTTAAACAGATTCTGATGTTCAAATTGATTTAATAGCAGAATTACATTTAAATATTAGCTTTTTAAATATGTCCCTCAAAAAGTCATCATATTTTCATTTCTTTAGGAGATTTTTTTTATCAGTTTTCTGTTCCATTCCACAGGTTAAATTGTCTTCATTATCTCAAAGAATTGCATACATGTCAGAAAGATGTCCATTCATTGGTTTTTGTTTCTTACAAAAGACACACAAAAATTTGTTAGATGACAAGTGACAACTTTAAAAGCATAAAAATATCCCCACAATGATAGCAAGGAATCTACTCAAGTCTGAAAACATCATCAATAGGCATAATTTCTAGTCCTTAAAAAAATAGTTGAACAAAATAAAATGATGTTATAAAGAATATGTAAAAATCCTATGGTCCACATTCCCTCAAAATTTGTTTATAAAATATGAATAAAATATTGTTTGTAGCCCTCACTTAACCCTGTACACTTAGTAATTTTTTTATAAATTTACAGTTCTTTAGTAAGATTGTAAATAATCTCAGTAGGTATAGGGAGTTTCAAATATTACAAGTTAAACAGACTACAAAATTTTCTTTCAATAAGAAATACAAATTAACATTTTCTTTGAAATAACACCTGTTACCAAATTAATGAAACTATTATTTTCAACAAAATTAGAATTACTACTAGCTACTCATAAATGCTTACTTTTAAAACTCCTTGAGGGAAAGAGTTAATTCAAAGATCTTTTACCAGAAATAGGATTTTAACTATTATGGAAGATAAGTTCAATAGTGGATATATATTGTTTGATATACATGAACAGTAATTACAATTTTTGAGTAGTATCAAATATTTATGTAGGCCACTGAGTATCTTTATACACTTAAAAAGTGAAATGAGTCATAGAAAAAATAAATTAACTAAATTAATCATAGAACACAAATGCTATCAAGAAACTTCACACTTGAGTAGTGATTTCCGTTTCAGGTTTCCAAGTTCCGTCAAATTTTCATTGCTAGTAAAAATTAGAAGAAAGTGGTAAAATATGTAATCATAAACACTGATTAATCCTTAAATACATGCTGTTTGTTCATAAAATTAATACTCACAGGTCATATTTGTCAGGAATAAATTTTGTCCTCAATTTTTTTTATTTCCTTTTTTTTGCATTGCATTGCAAAATGTCTCAAGATATGAATTCGCAAATGATGACTCTTTCCAAGAAAAGTGGTAATATACCAGATAAAAAAGACCTGAAGTGATATTGAGTATGCATTAAAAATATTAAATATTATCAAATTAGAGGCATTAAATGCAATCTATTAATTTGATCGTTTATTTTCAGCTGTATCCTAATTGGTGTGTCTTAGCGTATGAATGAGTGTATGTTTACATATATGTTTACATATGTACATACGTATCGATAGATTTACATATACATGTGTTTATGTGTTAGAGTGAAAGGAAATATGGTTATCTGAAAGACTGTAGATAATATTTAAATTACTAATATTGGTAGTTTACAGTGAATACGATTGAATATTCCAGAGTATTCATTTCTGTGTTTTAAATCAGTTGAATTGTTCACTTCTATACAGGCTGTTTCAAAAGTTTATGAGCAAAAACACATTCATCCAAGCAAAGTAAGGGATAGAAAACAACTAAATTTGACTTTTATTTTACTCAACAATGTATCCTATTATCAAATTGTTCAATTTTTAAGTTAAGAACTTATAAATTTGTTTAAAATTCCTATATATTTATTCAAAATTTAAAATACTGGGGGCACCATTGCTTTAGTCCTCAATCACTGAATTATATGTAAGATCTGACAACCCTGCCTCTACTTGGGTATTTATATGTGAATTATCAAGCAATTATAGGCCAGTCATAACTTGTCTGCTATTTGGAAAGTAGAACGTTTGAACTATTAGATAAATTCAGTTTATATAAAGAGTGAATCAAGATGTCAGTCTACATGGAGAGCCAATTTAGTTCCTCAATTATATCCTTTGCCTGTTTAAGTTAGCAATTTAATAGAATAATGGACTAGATTTTGAGCTAAGGAATAACCTTAAAGAAATAATTTTAATATTTGATAACATTGGTAGACACATTCATTAGTAATTAAAGTGGCAATCAGAGAATGGAATAACAGTGAATTATGGAAAGATTATAATAAAGATGGTCTTTAATTCTCAATGGAAATATGTATTTGCACATCTTAAGAAGATTTGAGGAAATATGTTTAACTGAAAATTTTCAGCAAATAATATTGAAAATAAAAAATTGAAAGAATAGAAAAGTTAAAATATATTTGGTCTATTTATTTGTCTATATTTTGTACATATTTAGTTAATTATGAAAAATGTCAGGAGTCAGAAAATAATACTACCAACCAGAACCCCGAGGTGATTTGATTATATCAATTTGAGTGTCTTTTTTATAAATGATTACATATCTTAACATTTCCAAGATTGTAAATGCTCTCGTTTTAATATATTTATGATTATGTGCATAATTTCTTCAAATATACAACCTCTGTCAGTATTAGCTTTGCTTCTTAATTCAGTAAAATGACTTTTGGGTCCATAGTTTATACTACACTATTTCTGATCATCCTCCTATCAAAAGGTCAGATAAAAATGGTGATAACTGAACTGATGAGACTAATCGATTTTTGTACTGGTTCAGTTAACGACACACTACAAATGAGATGCTGCAAGTCATTTTAATTGCCAGTAAAATGGTACAATGGAACAACACAAAAATAGCAATTAAGTAATAATTATTTTAGTGTTTCTTGAAAGAGTATGATGAATATATGATTTTAGGGACTTGGGTTTTTCTTGGTGAATTACAAACATGTCAATATGATACAATATATACTATGAAAATATTTCCATTTATGAACAATACTTGGAAATGGTAAAATCTAAGTGATAGTTCCTTCTGGTTCATCAAAAGAGAGGGATCTGTTACATCATATTGCCTCTTGAAGTTAAGCATGAGGATGTGCGCTCTATGCCCTTTGCTTAATCTCATTGCCTGTCAGCTTTGCTTTTTCCATTTCAACCTTATAACTCTCAGAATATTAGTTACCGAGGAGGCTTCAGGTCATATCTTAGAAGGTCTCTGATTTATTTAATCACAGAGATTTCCTATTTAAGGTCAGTTATTACGTTATGTGTCACATCTCTTAAAAATTAAATATAGTCATCTTTATCTTTCTGCTCCACCTGAGGAGCCAATGTGTCATGCTTATTACCCAGCTCATAAGTTGCTCTTTAAAATGAATTGGAATTATTTGGCTTAAATAAAAAAACCTTTTATACATAAATTGAACACAACCTTAATTAAATTTATACTTTAAGAGGAAAGGCAATGATGCTTCACTATTAGTAGAGGGGAATAGCGGTAATTGTGCCCACAGTTTGAGAGATGATCCAGTTTTACTTTTACCTATTAGTAAGAAATATGTAAGTATTCTGGCAACTACTTTACAAGTTATCTATAAATCTTTTATTAAATCTCTGTGCTAATCTCTAGTGTAAACACTAACTTTTATTTTTATAATTATGACACTATTTTACTTCAGACATTATTTGATGAAAATTTTTCTAGTTGTTCTTAACTCATGTTAATGTAATTAAGCTTTTAAAACACATTTCATTTCCTAACACAAAATTAAAAGTTTTTCAATAAATTAAAACAAAATAATTGTTTTTAACATTACATATACATATTCAATGCCCATGGTGATTGCAAGCTTTGGGAATGGAAATTTAAACATTATCTCCATTCTTTTATAAACATATGCCCATAGGCTTGTGACTTGATATCAATTTTTATCTATACCTAGGAATAATAAGGTACATAATATAAACTAGCACAGAACCTGGAATATTGTAACCAATCAAAATAGTAGCTTTAATTTTAATTATAAAATATTTTATATAAAAACTACTTAATTGTTCTTTGAAAGTCCAGTTTTGTTTTGCTTTAATTTTGTCCTAATCTCTATTTAGTGTATATTTCCAATGATAATTTCTACTTTATATTTTAGCTCATTAAAGTATAGAACTGTTGAAAGTATAAAAGAGTAAGAAATCAGAATTTATAATCATAGAATTTTATAGTTGTTATATATCTTAAAGATCGTCTCATCCAGTAACTTCCTTTGTGAGACTGAGACTAGTTTTATAAAGCCCCCAGCTAGTTATTAGCAGACTAGTGATTAGAATTAAGTTATAACGATGACATTAAAACAATTGATCTAGAATGACAAACTGTCCCACAATGTGTATGACTCTTGAACTTTCATTGATTTCCTTATAAAAATAAATATAGTACACATATATTTTTGATGAATAGTTGTAAACTATTGAAACATTCTTATTCTATTAATTTGGTAGAAAATGCATATGTACATCACCACATTTTTCCCAATCCCTCTTTTTCTTCACTCCCATTGATTACAGGGTACAAGCAACTAAGTATATTTATTTGTCTAAATTACTTTCATTGTATGTGTAGTTGCTAGGAAAGTACCATCTGTTGAACCTGTCCTTATAGGAATTCAGAACATAATTTACGTATACTGTGTTAATTATCAACTGCTGTATAACAAATTATCCCCAAACTTTGTGGCTTACAGCAACAAAAGTTTATTGCTTTTATTATCTCCATTTCTGTGGGTCAAAAATGTGGGTGCTGCTCAGGTGAGTCTTCCAGCTCTGCTTACTCACATGGCTGCCTTCAAAGCAGCTGAACCCAGCAGCCATCTCAAGACGCTAATGAAGAGAAAACCCTTTCAAGCTCACTCAGGTGGTCGTTGGCAGGATTCAGTTCTCCGCATGCTATTGGCCAAAATCCTCCCTTGGCTCCTCGCTTTGTGGCCATCTTTATAGAAGACTCACAACATGGCTGTTGGCTTCATTAGAGTGAGCATGTGAGGAAGCAAGAGAGAGAGAGAACAAGGTGGCAATCACAATCTTTTGTAGCCTAATCCTAGAATTAACATCTCATAACGTAACCTGTGACATTTTATATTTATTAGAAGCAAGTTCCCAGTTCTCGTCTATATTCAAGTAGAGGGTATTACACAAGGGTATGAATACCAGGGGATGGGGACCATTGGGAGCCATTTCAGAAACTATCTACCATGGAAATTATAACTGAAGAAGTGGCTTTACCAATGTCTAAACTCTCCATAGAATTTTCCCTTGTTCATGTAGAAGTAGCTTTATTAAAAAAAAAAAAAAGAGAGATGACCAAGGGGTTTTATTCTAAGTACTACATTTTTTTCTTGATACATTTAAACAAAATTGTTGAGTTCCCTGCTACTCACTGAAACATTTTTTTTGCCTTTTTTCGAGAGAAGTGAAATATTTATAAAAGTCAAGATGATATTTGAGTAGTGATAAGCACTTAGGACTTACTTTCTAGTCCCAATTGTAAAGTTAGGAATCTATTTATATTTTTCATTTTTCTTTGCTTGTTATTTATTTGCAGCTATTCACTTAAAATTCCAAAACTCATATTATCATTTTATAAGTAGTTTTTTTTGTGACAAACATATTAAACTCAACCTCACACCACGAATGCTGAAGAAATCTCAGCATCTCAGAAGCACAAATCAAAACTTTAATAGACAAAAATCTATAAAATATTCCAGTACTGTACTTTTTAATTAAACTAAGCCCTCACTAAACTAGATAGATTCTCTTTTATAATATAGACCAAACAGATTGCTTTTCTGCTTCCCAATAGTAGACTCATTGTTAGAATATTAGAAATGTAATTCACACAGATGAGAATCTAAGAAAAGAAAGAAAATGAATTTATTAATGTAGAAGCCAATAATCTTAACAAGTGCAATATGTGACATGTAAAAATCAAGAAAATGTGTAAATCAAAAATATTTATAAAATCAGCAAAAATGTATAATCAGAAAGCACAATAAAATACAATCTGGATGTCTGAGTAGCATATTTTGCTTTAAAACAGAAACAAGTACTTCACAAATTTTGGGGAAGTTTATTAAATTTTTGTTGGAAGGATATATGTAATATGAATAGTGCAATACTTTAAAGTCAGGTGACTGTCACTTTTTACTTGTTTTGGATTTCATATTCATTTTATAGCTTGGGGTGTGTAATATCTTGACTGTGTCAACTTAAAAAGCAAATTTGCCTGTTATTTTATCTCAAAATGTGTTTATTTGGGAATAGTCCAAAGAACTGCAATTTGGGATGTGTATGCTACTGCAAACCATAGGCAAATCCAGCAAACCAAAAAGGGGAGCTGCTTTTATAGAGAAAAAGAGGGAGTGGGGAGGTACTGTTCTAAATGAAAGTCCATTGGGGGAAAGGAATAGCTCAGGGTGCCAGCAACTTCTCATGGGCTAAGATGTGGCCTTTCTCATTGGCTGGGCTGTTGCTAGAGGGGAGAGAAATCTTCCTTCAGTAGTAAAGTAGTTTTACTTCCCCTCCAAAATGCAAGCCTCCAGTCTCTTCCTGGTTGGTGTAATTGACGATGCATGATAGGGCGTGAGAGCTCCCCCTACAGGCCTTCCCAAGTCCAATTTAGTTAAAGTTTCTTGCATTAATCTCCATAACTGCATTATTGAAATAATAATTATGGAAATACTGTGTAATGAAATGAAACAGTGTAATTAAAGCACTGCCATAGAGCTTTCCTCAGCAAGCTCTCAACAAAAGTAGGATATGATATTTGAAGAGCTAAAATTTCCATTTGTATACAGTTTTGCTCCATTATTTTAGCTTATAATCAGGTAAGTAATCTAGTTTTAGTGTGGAAAGATGAAAAGGTCCAAATAAACAGAAAGAAAAGAACATTTTGAACTTTAAACTTATGAACAAGAGATCACTACAATTAACATTTAACAAAATGTCCTTCCTAATTGCATTCAGTACAAATATATACCTATCTATATACATTTCAAACTAAACTAACTCCTAAATTTACTGTTTTATGATCCTCCTTTTAATATACCTATTGATGGGAAAATATACATATAAACTGACTCCCTGTCATAGACACATACACAGAAGTTCATATTTTTCCCTTCTTTGTTATTTTCTTAGCTAATTCTCCCATCTGCCCTTGCTTCAGTAGAAATGGGAAGTAGTGAACTTAGGACTAAAGGAACAAGGTAAATTTGAATGACCTTTAAACATTAAAGTTGGATTTATGTAGTACTAATATGTGGAACTACCCATATGAATAATTATATCATAAATACCAAAGTAAATTATTAGTTGATTTTGCAAATCTTCAGTATAACAGATGTGTCTTTCAGGGAAATATTATATATTAATATATTAGTTTTATACTTCTCTATACAAACTTAGAAGTATAAAACAACTAAAATTATTGTCTAACAATTTCTCTCAGTCAGGGAATTTTGACGGTTATTTTAAAATCCTATCTACCCAAATTAAGGATCTTTGAAGTATTAATTTAAGTACTTAAGTACTTAATGTAAGTACTACCTTATTATGATTGAATAAATTTTTTTAACTGAAACATATTTCTTTAAATAAGACGTTACTTATTCTATTGTTTTATTGAGTAAGATAAATTTAATTATAGAGAACATATCTGGAATTGTATATTTTAATATATATAAACACACAGAAGTATATATGTGTCTGTACATATGTGGCTATGTGTATATATATAACTTATATGGAAAGTGAATTAGACTCCAGACTTTTAAAAATTATTTTAAAAATTATTTCTGTAATCTTATTTTATTCTAGTTGTGTTATACTAATGTATAATGTGTCACACAAAATATAAAATTATTATGATTTTAAATACTAATGGCATATTGCATCCTATTGAGTACCCATCATATTTATAAAACAAAGAGAGGTTTAGTAAGGAATAACTAATATATCTTTACCTTGGTATGAATAATTGGATCTATTAATGTAATTGTAGTCATAAATTTTCTGAAATAAGAAAATCATGGGGCCAGCCTGATGGCGTAGTGATTAAGTTCGCGTGCTCTGCTTCCGCAGCCCCGGGTTCACAGGTTTGGATCTCGGGCATGGACCTATACGCCACTCATCAAGCCATGCTGTGGCGGCATCCCATATACAAAATAGTGGAAGATGGGCAGAGATGTTAGCTCAGGGCTAATCTTCCTCAGCAAAAAGAGGAAGATTGGCAATGGTTGTCAGCTCAGGGCCAATTTTTCTCACCAAAAAAAAAAAAAAATCACAAGTTAAACTCTAATATGCTGCTATTCTTAAAGATGTATATATGTCTATATATACACATACACATTTACCCCACCATGCCGTGAGGGAAATTAAACTCTCAAACTTAATAACAAAGAGGTAAAGAAATTGCTCAAATCAACTGCACTTAGAACTACACTCTGTCATACTGGAATATTCATACTTAAATAGCCATTTTGATATTATTCTACTCTTTTGAGAACTTTTAGCATAGATACTTGATTTTATAGTTTGTCTAATGCAATTTCTTAATTATTAGAGGTGGAAACTGGGGCCCATCTTAAAAAGGTTAGGTAACAGGCAAATTGTTACTTTACTAATATACATATTGGAAGTAAGACAAGTCAGAGTCTCATAACTCTAGGCCCTCTTCTCTTTCCTCACATTAAATTGCCATTTTATTTTATTCTCATTCTAATACAAAGGTACTCATTCTCCCTTTGAAAAGCTGTTGGAATTTTGAACACAAAATGCTAAAGGTAACATTGCATTAGAATTCTATTTTATCGGAGTCTGCCCTCGCCCCCCACACATACTTTGATGTGAATCCTGTGATAATTTAAGCACACTCTGAGCTTGCTACCTTAAAAATGTCAAACATCAAATTTTTTGTCAAAACTAAGTTCTAAAAAATAGTAAAATAAATAATTCATCAAATGCACACGTAACACTAGTAAAAATACTGTTTAAAGCAGTCAAAAATGGAAATAACTATAATGGCTTTTAAACAGGCGTTTGAATAACGGGAGATTTATCAAGTGTTTATTTGCCTGGCTGTCTGATAAGCTTTGTGATAAATGTACGTGCACTCTGTCCTCACTGGGCTGACAATCAAGCACAGAAAATGGAATCAAGCAATATCCGTTGAATGTAATTGGATCACCTAACCCTAAAATAACTGGACTCAGGAAGATTTCCCAGGAGAAGTAATGCTCATCTGAGATTGGACAGGAAAGTTTCTGATGGAAGAACAAGAATGAATGTCCCCAGCCAGGGAAGAGGTGACTAGGAAATTTCAGTGTGTCTGTAGGTCATAAAGGGCCTTGGGTCTATAAGTCATGAATACCCCTAGTGCTGTGGCCTGATTGTTTATGTCCCCTCAAAATTCATATATTGAAATCCTAACCCCCCTAAATGATGATATTAGGAGGTGGCCTTTGGAAGGTGCTTAGGTCTTGAGGCTTGAACACTCATAAAGATTAGTGTCCTCATGAAAGAGGCCTCTGAGAGAGCTCCCTTCCCATTTCCACCATGTGAAGACAGAAGGAGGAGTCTGAGACCGAGAAGAGGACCCTCATCTGAGAATGCTGGCACCCTTATCTGTGATGTCCAGCCTCCAGAACTGTGAGCAATAAATTTGAGCTGTTTATAAGCTACCCAGTCTGTGGCATTTTGTTATAGTCGCCTCTAAGACATTGAGAATCCATATTTGAGGAGTTTGGAATTTATTCTAAAATCAAAGAGAAACAATAAAGGGTGTTAAACAAGAAAGAGCCATGATCAGTTTTTAGAAGACTTTCTCTAGCTACACAGGGAAGCATAAATTGGAGAGTATTGGGATGGCACACCAATTAAGTTGTGGTAGTAATTTTAGACAGAAGTCATTTTTGAAAATTCTAATGCCATTGTGGGTTAAGAAAGGTAATTAAATTCGAGTACTCTGCTCATTAAAGGAGGAGAAAGGGTCAAGTTCATCTTCCAGGTTTCACCATGAGTTACTATGGGGTCGATGGTAGCATTCTTCGCTAAGATTGGGAACTCATGATGAACAATGGACTAGGAAGGTAAAACGAATTTTCACAGGCAACTTACAGTGATTTTTCCCAAACAGAAATGATTCATGTAGATTCTGTAAGAGGATATTGAGGGAATTTTTGGGTGGTATCATTATTTAAAGAGAAATTATAGATAAAGATGTATTGACTTGGAAAAATGTTAAAGGTATAGTAAGATAAAAATATTGCAAACCTGTATCTATAGTATAATGCATAGGAAAAATGTGTCTGGAAAAATATACAGCGTATTAACAGTATTTATGATTGGGTGGTATATGTTTTATTCTATCTACTTTTATTATATTTATTCTCAAATTTTGACTGCTGGATGCTTTCTTAATGAAAAATAAAGTAGTAAAACAGTTTAATTCATCAGATGCTCTGCTCTTGTGTACTTAACACAATAATCAAAACAGCAGCTTAATATCTTTGTCTCACATATTGTTTTTCACTATTTTAATTTTTATTTTGAAAGCATCATATTCATATTTTTGAGAGTACCATATACCAAAAAAACACTACTTACTTATTTCTCTACTAAGTATTCTTTCTTTCTTTCTTTATTTTTTTGTGAGGAAGATCAGCCCTGAGCTAACATCCATGCCAATCCTCCTCTTTTTGCTGAGGAAGACCAGGTCTGAGCTAACATCTATTGCGAATCCTCCTCCTTTTTTTTTTTTCCCCAAAGCCCCAGTAGATAGTTGTATGTCATAGTTGCACATCCTTCTAGTTGCTGTATGTGGGATGCGGCCTCAGCATGGCTGGACAAGCGATGCATCAGTGCACGCCCGGGATCTGAACCTGGGCCGCCAGTAGCGGAGCGCGCGCACTTAACCAATAAGCCAAGAGGCCAGCCCTCTACTAAGTATTCTTAACTGTACTTCTGTTTTCTGTTTTATATATTTTCATAAGAGCATTTGGTTTCTTGTCAAATAACATCACTCTTCCACCAATTCTATTAAATATATAACTTTTAAATGTGCTAGACTTTCTTTAGCAATATTTAAGGTGCATGTTCCTCTGCAACAATTCTCAGTGATATTCATAAAGTAGTAAATGATTTTCAAAGATAACTTACACATATTTATGAGATAAATTGCTATAGTTTTCCACTATGCTCAGAAAAAATCTGCTTAATCCTATTATCTCACTGTACAGATAATATATAATAAATTAATCAGCATGGTGACAAAAGCATGGACCAGGGAACCAGGACTAATCATGACTTTTAAAGCAGGTAATAAAAAAGGAAAAAGGTCAGACATACTAGAGTAAATCTAGTTTGAAAAATTAGCTAATAGAAATATTATGTGATCATAATTATGCTTTTTAGGGATGTGTAACTCATTTAAGGGAACGTTTCAATAAGTCAGATCCTGTGTACATTAATTCAATAATTTATGTTTCATAAATAAAAACTGGAAAAAAGTTTCAGAGGCTAAAGTTCGAATACTATGCAGCTGCATAAAACCAGAGACTTTGTCTTACAACATGACTAACGATATACCAATAGGAACGCAGGGAGATTATCTCTTAAAAAAATTAGCATCATCAAAATAAATAATTTTGGGTATCCATCATATGGTCACATAACTAAACCACTGAATAGACAAATGTGAACTACACTTTTTATATTTCCCCCATAAAGACTAGTTGTGTTTAATTATTTTCTCTTATTTCAGTGCTCTAGATAATGCAAAAATGAACTTCAAGTTTAACAGAGCCATAACCATAGTGGAAGTTTGTCTCAAAATTACGGTCTTCAGAGTATAAGTACTGTGCGAATTTTGCGGACAGTGAAGTTAATGGGGATTCAGAGATCAGAGAAGACTTTGTAGAGATGGTTTTAAAGGAAGAATGAATAAAGGTAGGTGAGGTCTTCCACGAGGAGAGATTTGGGAGAAGCGAGATACTGCAATTAAGCCTTACCACAGGTATTCAAAGTGAGCTAGGGAGAATGTTAAGATTAATTCAAAGCCCGAGGGTCAGGATGTCATGCAAAAAACTTTAAATATGACACATTAACAGATATGGAGTCTGGATATTTCTAATTCTGATAGTAACACGAAAAACATGATGCAATAGAAATATTGGTATGTTAATTTCAATTTGTATATGCTCATTGCTATAGAATATTTTAGCTTACAGATAGACAATAATTTGTATCTTGCTTTTGGTGGATATTGCAATTGCTTCCAATTAGGTATATTATGAACAAATCTGCTATTAACATCTGCTTTTGCTACACATGTGCACTCATGTGACCTTCAGAGTAAGCTAGAGGGGGGTGGGTTGACAACAGCAACCATTACATGCCTGGTAAAGTCTTCTGTTTATTTTTTAAACATACATATAATTTTTTTCTGAACAATTTGAAAGTAGGTTTCTTACATCATACCCCTTATCCCTTAGTATTTTAGCGTTTATTTCCTAAGAACATATATAAAAGAGTGTAATTTCTGAGATATTGCCAAGATATTACACAGAAGTTTTCCAAATAGAGATTGTATATATATTCCCACCATGAGAATTCCTATTAATCCATGTCCTCATGGTATATTAGTGTGAGAGTCTGTGTATGTACGTTCTAACCCATTCTGGTCAGTATATTGTAGTATCTCATCGTAGTTTTAATTTATATCACTTTGATAATTAATAATGTTGAGCACATTTTAATAAATTAATTGGGTATTATGGTATTCCATTTTGTGAAGTACTTTATCAAATTTTGATTTCCAACAAAAATGGAACCTGAGATAAGGTATTGAGTTCAGGCAGTTTACTTGGAAAGTGATCCAAGGAAGGCTTGTGAAGAAATGGGAGAGTAGGAGAGGAAGCAAGAAAAGAGAATAAAACCTACGTTAAGTGAATGAGTTACTGCTGTGGGAAAATAGGAGTCAATCTACTGGGGATTGAGAACACACTTCAAAATTTTACATTTAGTGGGGCTGGCCTGGTGGCGCAGCAGTTAAGCGTGTGCGCTTGCCCCACTTCGACAGCCCGGGGTTCACAGGTTCGGATCCTGGGCACTCACTGATGCACGGCTTGTCAAGCCATGCTGTGGCGGTGTCCCATATAAAGAGGAAGTTGGGCACAGATGTTAGCCCAGGGCCAGTCTTCCTCAGCAAAAAGAGGAGGATTGGCATTGGATGTTAGCTCAGCGCTGATCTTCCTCAGAAAAAAAAAGAAAAAATTTTACATTTAGTGCCAAATATGTTGGGGTATGGAGTAGGCAATAGAATGTTCCCCAACAGTGTCTGTGTTCCAATTCCCACAATCTATGACTATTTTAGGTTATGCAATGAGGGAATTAAGGTTAAAGATGTAATTAAGTTTACTAATGAAGTGATCTTAAAATAAGGAGATTGTCCTAGATTATCAAGCTGGGCCCAATGAAATCACAGGGCTCTGAAATGAGGATAAGGGAGGCAGAAGTGTCAGAACCAAAGATGACATCATGGGACTATGTCAACCAGCCATTGCCGGCTATGAAGGTGGAAAGGAGCTACAAACCATGAAATATAGGCAGTCTCTAGAATCTAGAAATGCAAGGAGACGGATTGTCCCATAGAACCTCCAGAAGGAACATAGCCCTGCCAACATCTTGATTTCAGTCTGGTAAGATGCAGTTTGCACTTCTGACCTACAGAACTATAGGATAAGAAACTTCTGTTATTTTAAGCCACTAAGTTTGTGGTAACGTGTTACAGTAGCAATGGGAACTAATATAAGGCATTTGTCCATCATATCCCATTCCTCCTTTGTTGAGGGTCACATCTATGACATTACCTTTCCACATCCTTTCCTATGAAGGATGCTGCTACGAAGGACGCTGCTATGATCCCACAGCTAGAAAACTCTCTCAGAGGCAAAGATTCAGGAACACTGGCAAGTACTGAAACTGTCTGCAGCTGCCCTCCAGGGTGGAGTACACGGTATAGATAGGGCACTGATAGCAACCATTACATGCCTTTCAAGTCTTCTGCCCCTTTCAAAAATATATGTAGGGGCCGGCCCCACGGCTTAGAGGTTAAGTGCGCATGCTCTGCTACTGGCGGCCCCGGGTTTGGATCCCGGTCGTGCACCAATGCACTGTTTGTCCGGCCACGCTGAGGCAGCGTCCTACATACAGCAACTAGAAGGATGTGCAACTATGACATACAACTATCTACTGGGGATTTGGGGAGAAAAAGGGAAAAAAAAAGGATGTGGATTGTCAATAGATGTTAGCTCAGGGCCGATCTTTCTCAGCAAAAAGAAGAGGATTGGCATGGATGTTAGTTCAGGGCTGATCTTCCTCACAAAAAAAAAATATGTAAACTTTTTTTCTAAATCACTTGAGAGAAGATTGTTACATCATACCCTAACCTCCTTAATACTTCAGTATGTATTTCCTAAGAAATAGATGAATTCTTTATGTCACTGTATACAGTTATAGTACAGTGTTCAAAATCACAAAATTCAACATTGATGCAATACTTTTATCTAATATAATCTCAGGAGTTTTTATTTGTTTGTTCATCTACTTCACCCTAATTATGAAGGGATGATTTTTCATGGTATAGAATTGTAGATTGGCTTATATTTATTTATTATTTTGGTGAGGAAGATTGGCCCTGAGCTAACATCTGTGGCCAATTATCCTCTTTTTTCTTGAGGAAGGTTGTCCCTGAGCTACCATCTGTGCCAATCATCCTCTATTTTGTATGTGGGATGCTGCCACAGCATGGCTTGACTAGCAGTGTGTATGTCCGC
Source organism: Diceros bicornis minor (assembly GCF_020826845.1). NCBI lineage: Eukaryota > Metazoa > Chordata > Mammalia > Perissodactyla > Rhinocerotidae > Diceros > Diceros bicornis. The sequence goes on from NC_080766.1 coordinate 21,517,059, forward strand.
ATCCGGGATCCAAACCTGTGAACCCCGGGCCCCTGAAGCGGAGCATGAGAACTTAACCACTATGCCACCAGGCTGGCCCCTAGGTTGGCTTTTTTTTTGCCTCCAACCTTTAAAATACTATTCCTTTGTCTTCTTAATTCCACAGCCTAAGTTGAAATGTCATCTGTCAGTCCTCTCTTTGCTCCTTGAAGATAATGTGCCTTTTTCATCTGGCCACTGTAAGATTTTCTCTCTGAATTGAAATTTAGAAGTTTTACTGTGCTATGCCAAGGCTTTGTTTTCTTTGTAATTATCCTACTTTCAGTTCCCTATTTTGTTAAATTCATAGATTTTGATCTTTTATCTATTTTAAAAAATAATATTTATATTTTCACAAATTTGCTTCTCTTATTTTCTCTTTCTCTAATTAAATTACTCTTAAACATTTTTACAAGTTCCCATATGTCGACTGTGAGTTATTTTTTGTGTGTGAGGGTGATCAGCCCCGAGCTAATGTCCAATGCCGATCCTCTTCTTTTTTTGGCCAAGGTAGACTGGCCCTGAGCTAACATCTGTGCCTATCTTCCTCTGCTTTGTATGGGACGCCGCCACAGCATGGCGTGACAAGCGGTGCGTCGGTGCTCCCCTGGGATCTGAACCTGCGAACCCCGGGCCGCCAAAGCGGAGCACATGCACTTAATGGCTTGCGCCACCAGGCCGGCCCCCAGTATGAGTTTTTAAAATGCATTTTAAAACACTTTTTCTCTCATGCTTGAAATTGGACGAGAAATAAATAGAAAGTATCCAGTTTGGAATATGGAGAGAGAAAAGGTTAAGAAAATAGCTTAATGTGCTTATAACCCATTCCTGTATTCTTTTCTTTTTATTTATTTTTTTCCTCTTTAGATTTCAGTTCTTTGATCCTGGTGTGAGTCTTTTGTTTGTTTTTCTTTTTTTGGCATGTCTGGAAATTTTTTATTGCAAGTTCTTCAATTTTATAAAAATATTCACTCATTGGTTGATAACATCTTCCTTCAAAATGGTTTGATTTTCCTCTGGCTATTATTTGGAATTAAGACAATACCTTTTAGTCTTTGTGTCTAGTTTCTTTATGGTTTCATTTTAGTCCAAGGATGTAGATTTTACTCCTAGAGCATAACCTTTACTATTAGAGCTTAGACCTTGTGGGCTTTCCTAAAAAACTCATCATCACTTTACTATGACATGCCCCACACTTTAATCTCTGCTGCTCAGGACAAGGCTATTCAAGTCTCTGCTAAGTTCTTTTGCATTCCACGTACTGTTTTCTGCTTCATATCTCAGCTCCTGTTTATACATGCTTAGGCTAGAAGTTGATGAATGACTCAAGGAGGACTATGTGCATGCAGAATTTTTGGCTGAACAGGGTGTTTATCTCTTTAGGACTCAGCTGTATTGATAACTCTTAACTTTAACCTGTCTACACTATCAGGTGAGACTACTGAAAACCCAAAGCAATATCTTTCTTCTTGGACTCCATTTTCCTTGCTGGAAATTTGAAAATTCCTCTTGAGAAAAGATAATGTTTGCCTCAGTGTACTTCCCTTCTCCTCACATTCTTTCTTGTTTTTTGGTCTCTTATATTCTTTAAGAATATTTTTGTGTATTTTCTAGCTTTTATCACTGTTTTCACCAGAAAGTTTATCTTGATAAAAACTATTCAGCCATGACCTATTTGTAAATATTTTTAAATATTTTTCACAATTATATATAAGACATTTCCATATATATGAGAAAACTTTGTAGGTTAAATGATCTTATTTGATGGTTTTCAGTTAAATTGTCATTTAAAGCTGTACAATAAAGTCAATTTCAGCAATGTAAATTATTATCATTTGATTTTGCTTGCTTTTTACTTGATGTCAAATGAAACATAACATTTCTTCAAATACTACCAATAATAACAATAATAACAATAATTTCATCTATTTGTTTATCAATAACCTTCAATAATTTAAGAGTACTTTCATGTTTATGGAGTTTGAGTGAAGGAATAAATCTTTTATTCCAGTTAACACTATTTTAAAAAATATAGTCTTCCATAATACATACTCAAAAGCTTGAACATACAAAAAACACTCCAACAGATGAAATTTAATACTTTTCAGTATTAAATACTTGGAAATATTAGAGAAGGAAAGTCCACTTTTCCTTAGCAAGGTCTTCACAAGGATTTCAGGAAGATTTACAGAAAATTAAGGACAGCAACACTGGACCACCAAGTGTCCTCTCACACATTTACAAGCTTTTATGACTGAAGAGCCCATGTTTAAGAACAGAAATGAAAATTATTTTATTTCTTGGCAGAATCTATAAATGTTAAAGAGACTATGACTTGGAGTAATCACGTAGAATTGCAATTTGGCTTCTCTTACCTAGATACGTCTTTCCATTCTGAGCTTCCTCAAGAAATAGCATTAGGCAATTTTTTAGGTGCTCAACTTAGCTGAAAAACAATCTTTTCATCTTGAAATTTTCATAAATAATTAAATGCGCCTTTTCATGCTGTCAGTATCACGAGGAATTTCTCTTATTTGAATTATAGAGCCTTAAGACAACTTATTTATTTATTTATTTTGGAAATAATAATGATAGATTTTTCTCAAAAACAAGCTTACTTTTATGTTTAACTCTCTTTTTTTTGCAATTTAGCTGTAATTCAAAGAGTTTTCCCAAATATAAGATAGTAATCTTACATTCTAGCATGTTCCAAGTGATTAAATTTGTTACTAATTTTTTAAAAGAAGCATTTGGTGGCTAGCTAGCTATGATGTCTCTGCTTTTCATTTACCATTTTATCCTTTTTTCTTCCCATCTTCCTAGCCATATATGCACATTTTTCCTTCAATTCTGATTTCTATTTCAGAATATGTTTGTGTTATTGAGTAATCTGAGATAAGAAATATATTATTCCAAAACCTATGAAGTAGGATGGTGTGTTTGTACAAGATGGCAGAGCAAGGGGTATAATTTGTAAAGGAAGTCACAGTGATTCAAGAAGACCAATCTGTTGGGTGGCATGATTACAAGTAAGAGGCAAAGAATATATTTCACACAAACAAGAACCAGAGACGTTCAGAATTTAGAAAGTCAAAATTATAGCTGGAATCAAGGAGTCCAGAGGGTTTTCAGCATTAAGTCTGAAAGAGACAAATAAGCCAAAAATCTTTTCATCAAATGAACCGCAACCCAAAAAGCTTACCCAGAATTTATTACCGCTGATTCAATACAACGTGGTGTTTTGTCATTAAAAGACATTTAAAAGGAGACATTGCTTTTTAGAAGAGGCTGTAATTTTAAAAGACAGTGAAAGTGGTATACAAAATCAGAAAGGGAAAATTATTGGCTTTTTTTTCACCGGTCTAAAATGAAAAGCACTTGAGTTTTAAGAAGTGATAATGAAAGTAAAGTATGAGGCAAAGTGCTATCTCTAATATATAAACATAGTAGTCGTCCTGTACTATGAAATTCTTAGAGGCTACTGTGACATTATATACATTATTTCTCATAATTCTGACATAAAAACAATTATTATCGCCATGCTACAAATAGAGAAACTGAGATGTTATAGTTTGAGTACTTTTCATAAAGTCACACATATCACAAGTCGTAGAGCATCTAAGCTGCACATAGAAAGTGATAACAAATGGTGCTTATTATTTACTATTTTGATAATAAACTCCCAAATATTGAAATCATAAAACCCATGAAACAATGGTCAAAGTGTTTCGCTTAATCAAATATGCAGGAAATACTTTTGGAAGATTATCAAAACAATTTAAAATTAAAAAATTATTTTCTTGGGGCCGGCCCGGTGGCGCAAGCGGTTAAGTGCGCGCGTTCCGTTGCGGCGGCCCGGGGTTCGCTGGTTCGGATCCCGGGCGCGCACCGACGCACTGCTTGGTAAGCCATGCTGTGGCGGCGTCCCATATAAAGTGGAGGAAGATAGGCATCGATGTTAGCCCAGGGCCGTCTTCCTCAGCAAAAAAGGAGGAGGATTGGCGGATGTTAGCTCAGGGCTGATCTCCTCACAAAAAAAAAAAAAAAAAATTATTTTCTTCATTGAAAAGAACTAAGAGAATTTTTCCCCAAATATATATTATTTTTCTTCTTTTAAACACACAGTTTCTATATTTATATTAATGTAAACAACATAAGAGATGAAAGTTTTCACTAATTGTAGAACTGGGAAAGTTATCATTCATTCTTTTAAGCAAAAACCCTGAAAACATGTGGCACTACAAGATCATATAAAACTTAAATATATGTAGCCCTGAACCTTTAATGTTAAAAAGATATTTTATATTATCTTTAAGGAAGTTCTCTTTTCAAACTAGGGATTGTCATAATGTAAAAACCACACGAAATAATACAGAATAAACCACCAAGAAAACTGCACATAACCTGTCAAACCTTCTCCTGTGAGACATTTTCAGGGTGACATGCAAAGAAAACATGTTTCACCCGAGAGCTTTGCTTGTCAGGAACGAACCATAGCATAACAGATATCACTGAAAAGATAAATACTTGCTAAAAGAAAATTGACATTTCCAGATATGTCCCAGAGAAGTCTATCAACTGCAAGATTAAATTCAACAATGTTTTTGAATGTAAGCGCCACAATGCTGACTCGACTACTTTCATAATTATTGACTGAATACAAATAAAGTAAAATTCCAATTAATATGTAAATAAATATCAAAATATTAGGTAAGGAGGAAATTTCCTGGCTTTTTAGAATTGAGACTGTTTGGATGCATAGTGAACATTCAATAAATATTTGTTGACTTAATCATTGACCTAATAACTAGCTTTTTCAGTCTATAATACTTGCACATACGGATTTCACATTCATACCTACATCTATATTTAGATTTACTTTTGAATCTTGATATCTATGGACACGCGTTTGTAAGTTCTTTTGTTTCTTTTGCTGAAAATGAATTTTGCCATTGCTTTAAATAAACATTTTTTAAATATACTATTAGTTAGTGCAAATTGCTCCTGTAGCTGTGGTATTACCTCATCAAGGTAGCCATCTTGTGGACGCGCAAATCTTGTGGTTTGTAGGGTGGTTCACAGTAAATTTTTACATGGCTCTTCCTCCTTCCCTGCTTTACTCCTCTGTCTCTCACTCCTACTCCCTGGCATCGCATTCCCACATACACTAGTCACATAGAAGTCTTTGCCTTGAGATCTGCTTTGCAGAAACGCAGATTAAGAAACTCCATTCTAGAAGCATTTACTTGAAATTCATAATCAATAATTTATATTTAAGAGTTATTGATTATGGCATTAAATTCCACCACAGAGAGAACTTGGTGCCTCCACTTGAGCACAGGGTTCTAGCAGTGATGATCTGTGTTGAATTCCTGTTTGTACTCCTCAAAGAGCCTAGTGCAAGGTCTTATACACATGATAAATACTAAGTTTTATATACCCAATAAATGTTTGCTGAAATAACTCTAAGTGCTTTGTTTAATTTATATTATCAAGACTTTGTTGCAGTAATGTTTCATACAAGGCTTAATAATACAGCACTTACAACAATACCTTAAATATGAAAAATATAAATGACATAATTTTTGTGATATGTGAATCTAAGTTTACTACCTTAATTGTGAAAGGTACATATTCAAAATTATAAATTTATAAAAAATTGTGTTTCTATGGGAGTGGAAAGCATTTTCTATTTGCTAATGACACAAAAATTAGTTGTTACAAAACAGAAAGAAAGATAAAAGTTATTTCTTTTAATCAACTGGCATCTCTAAATATAGTAGAGTTGATGCAATGCCATTTATCTAGATTCACTTTTACATTCTTAAAGTTATTTACCTAAATGCTTTAAACATTGGGAATAATGCTCTTTCACTTAAACAACTCAATAATCATCTCCATTGTTATCATAACAATAACAATGCAGTGTTTTATCTAACCATAGAGTAAAATAATATTCTATACATTAAGAAAACTTAGAATGCTATAAATTATTTTTGTTAACATACTCACTGATTACTTCTATTACTATCTGAAAGTCTATAATCTTAATCATGAAGCATTACATTCAAAATAAGATTTGTTGCTCATTAAAATAATTTAGATACAACCAAAAAACATTTTATATGATTAGTACATGTAATTTCCAGGTCATCAAAATATGAAAATACATAATTTAGCTTTTGCTACATCAGGTAGCTTACTCAATTTGCAGTTTGCAAGTACTCAGCCTCTGCGACTTGAAGTTAAAGAGAAATATGATGAATTCAGAGCTGATGTTGCCACACTTCAGTCACTATCATTGCAGAAAGAATCCCCAGTTAACTGTGGTAATTGCAAGTTTATCCTACCCACTTAATCCAGTGAAATCAAGCAGTTTTAATAGCAGCCTCCAGAGGCAATGGATGGGGATAAACATGAAATACATAAACACAAAAGTTTGTTTGTGGGAGGTAGAGATGAGAAGACAAAGGTGGTAAACAAGAATTAATAGTCCATCCTCCTAATTTCCCACCTCTGATCCTAGGACAGATTTATTGTCTAGATAGTCTCAGTCATGAAGAATGTGAGTGACTACAGGTAGGATGTCATGACCTATTTTTGATAAATACTTGCCTGCTTCTGGACACTTCTTTTTTTTTTTTTTTTTTATTTCTTTGCTTACTCAGTACAAAGAGAGTAAAATTCAATCTTAAATTATTGCTTAAATTTGCAATTGTCGATAGCAACAGTCCCAACTGCTGATTTAGACTCAGCCATACCAGCATGGACCCTCCACTACCTCGTGTTGTTTGGAGCAAAGTGAATTTCTCACAGGTTCCTCTCCTTGAAGACAATTACATCAGAAATATGGGAGATTAGGTGGGAGGCAGTGCTTAGCTTTTAAGATATGTTATCTTATCTTGGAAAAGAACATTTAGAACTATTACAATTAAAAAAATACTCCAGTCTCTTGGTACTGACCAGTAAATCTTCATTCATTCATTCAATAAATGCTTGTCAACTTTCAAACATGTTCTGAATATTTTGCTGAATGTATAGTGAGCAAAACGTACACAATACTTGCCCGTATAATGCTTACAGTAGAGTGGGAACATCAGGAAATAAGCAAACAAACAACAAATAAGTGCATAATTACAATATGGGAAATGTTAGGAACTAAAATAAGATAATAAAGATGTAGAGAATAATATGGTATATAACTTAATGGAAAAGTCTTCTGTAAAGAAATCACCTTTTTTGCTTTTTAGAATGAAGAAAAAGAATGAGTTATGTGAAGATAATTTTAGGGAGAAGAATCATGATGGACTGAAAACTTTAAGACAGACAGAGTAACTTGGCAGATTTGGGAAACAGAAGATGGTCAGTATTCTAGAATCTTCCTGATTAAAAGGAAAAGAGATTCTGGAGAAAGAAATAATGATAGATAACTTGGGAAGAAAATAGATGATGCTACATTTTGTAGGAATTGAAAGGTTTTAAGCTAAGGAGGGAATAATCTATTTTATTTTTATTTATTTATTTTTTTGCTTATTTATTTATTTTTAAACACTTGGCCACCTCTCTCCTTCTTAGCTTACAAGAGGGGCCTTCTTTTTTTTTTTCTTATTTTTTTCAGGAAGATTGGCCCTCCACTAACATCTGTTGCCAATCTTCCTCTTTTTCTTTTCTTTTCTCCCCAAAGCCCCAGTACATAGTTGTATATCATAGTTGTAGAGTTGTATCTCTTCTATATGGGGCGCCACCTCAGCATGGTTTGATGAGCGGTGAGTAGGTCCGCGCCGAGGATCCGAACCAGCGAACCCCAGGCAGCCGAAGCAGAACATGTGAACTTAACAACTATACCATCAGGCTGGCCCCTCTATTTTATTTTTAAAGAAAGCTCTGGCAGAATGGGCAGAGGGGTAAACAAGAAGATTTGGGAGTGTAGTGGAAGTTGATTACAAATAGACAAATACAGATATATTTGCTTGGGTTGAAGAGGAATCAATAGTGATGGAAAAGGTAGATATATTTATAGAACTTTCTGGATATCCACGATGCTAGAGCAGGTGAATTGATCATGTTCTCCACATCTTTGTACAAACATAATGTTGACAAATATTTAGTGCCTTGACATTTCATTTTACTAAAGTGAATTCATGTGCTATAAGGATATGACTGAGGGGGGCAGGGAAGACTATCAACTAAAAGAGAAAGAAAGGAGTAAACGATATTAAAAGGGAAAAAAACAAAGGGAGGAACTCATTCAAGAATAAACAAAATGTTATATAAACTAAGAAACATTTTCTAAACCTAGGGAAAGAAACACAAGCTTTAGAATACGGAATAAGTACTTTTGATGCATCTGTTATTCCCCTTCTGTTTCTCATTTAGACATAGATTTCAAATCATGAAAATGTTTTGTGGATATATTATGCAGTATACTCGTTTTAATGAGTGATATATCCCAAACTAATCTCTAAACATAAAAACAAATGTAGAGCTTATAAACCTCCCTATAAACTTGTCATACAATGTTGAGTAGAGAACAACATAGCCAACGAAAAGAAATGTGGATAACAAGCAAATTACTGCATTCAAGAAATTTGTATTTCCAATTTATTGAAAACTGTTTCTCATCCAGCTAAATTTATTCCCATGTATGATCTGGGAAGAAGAGAGAAGAACAAACAGTGACTGATAAGAAACTTTGAAGAGGGAACATATAAATAGTGGGGAGTAGAATTTTTGAGAACTCACAGCCCCGTAATTTCTGAGAGAAGTAAAGAAACAGAATAGCAGATTCTATAGTTAGCCAGGGATGTATGGAAAGGAAGCAAAGCAGTAGGAGAAGGTATATGAGTGCAGCACAAGAATATATGGTGACCCTGGTGGTGATGGGCAGAGGTAATACTTGAAGAGAAATTCTTCTAAATGGGAAGCAGGTACACTTAGAAACCTACCTGATGTGATTCCAGATCTTCAGAACAACTGCGTTTCACAGCATCTCCTTTAACTATATTTTTCTAATATTAAAAGTCCATGCATTTCTGTTTAAATATGAATATGAATACCTTTGGATATGTACTTTATTATGCTATTATTGGTCATTGCTAACTTAGATATATTCATTTCACATTTTTCCATGATAATTAGCTGAGAGAAGATTTAGATAAGAGAACTAAAAAGCAGAGTATGCAAGTCTTTCTTGGAAAAAGCACTTGATTAAATGCCTAATATAATTTATTTGATAATGTAAATATCATGTTGTGTACTAAATGGCCTCCTAAGAAATTTCTTGAAATAATTTTTATTATTTACTTGTCCTAAGACTATGTAGTAATTTCCTAATTATTGGAGTTTGACAAATGAAAGTAGAGATTTAGTTGATTTCACTTTATAAGGGAAGTTAGCTTTTAAATTTGACTTTGTAGTTATAATTGTAATCTTTTTCTCTCTGATTATTACATTCATTTACATGAAATCTGTCATAAAATTGTAATGAACTAATGCCATCTAATTAAGCGTATTAGAAAAACACAATGAGAATATTTTGCATAACAATAAAAATATCAGTACTGGGCTGCACTTGTGTTAACAACATTCCCTTATATAATGAGCAGTCATTTACTTTTGCATACACTCGAATATTGTGCAATATTTTGGCCTTTTTTTCAGGATTTATCAATTTTATTATCTACTACCTGACTATGGTATGCAGAATTTAAGACAGACCCCAAAATTCCTGCCCTGTAGTGTACATGCATTGTATATACTCCTCCTCTTGAATGCACATAATAAGGAGCTTAGGACTACCTGAGGGTAGTCCTTGGCCAACAGCTAGAAATAGAACAGGGGCCTGAGTGCTAAAAGCACAAAGACTGAATTCTGTCAAAAACCACATAAATCCTACAAAGGACCCCAAACTCCATAAAGGAAGGCAGCTCAACCAAAACCCTAATTTCAATCCTGATCAGCTCCTGGGCACAGGATCGAACTGACTCAGATACTCAGCATCTGACCCATGAAAATTGTGAGATAATAAATGCACATTATTTTAATCTAATAAGTTTGTGAAAATTTGTTACATAGTAATAGAAAACTAACACAACGGCCAAAGTTACTCCCATTTGAATTCTATATGTTAGAACTAGACTAGAAATCAAAATCATTCAAAACCCAAATCCATCACATATAGTTGAAACTAGTCCCATATTGCCGCCACACTACAAATATTTTATAGTGATGGATATGTTTGTGAAAGAAATGTATGGACATCAGGAAGTGTATATTAAGAGAATTTGGGGAATGGTGAATTCAATTTTGTATCAGGCAAGTTAAAGTACATTTACTATGGGATCTAAAGCATGAGTAGAATCTTACTCACTCTGGTAACTGCAACATTATACAAACTCCAAACTGCTTCCATAGTCACTCTTTGAAAGACTATTATATTTTAAAAATAATATATTTGTTATACAGTTCCAGACTGTACACTGCCTGATGCTTATATAAATATGAACAATTATGATAATTAATAAGTTTTGTTCTAAACTTCTAATTTCCTCAAATATAATTAATCACTTTAGAAGAACTATAACTTTGATTTTCAAAAAAGCATGGGAAGGGTAGTGAGAAGAATTGGTAATAAAGGTGCTTCTAATCCTTATAATCATGATAGTGATCGTTTATTGAGCTCTCATCCCTAACAGACACTAGGCTAATGTTTTATATGCACATTATGTCATCAAATTTTACCCACACGGTAACTAATAAAATTGCTCCATTTTATGAATGAAGAAATTGAGAACTGAAGAAGTTTACTTGCCCAAGGCAACATAGCCAGTGAGCAGTAAATCGAGGGAGTGAAATGAACCATTATCTATCTCTACAGCCCAAGGTTTTAACTACTAAATTATTTCGGTCAAATAGTAAAGCTCTATAGCTCTTGGTTTTCAACCTGCTCCAAACAAAAGATTTAATTTCTTCCTCAAAAACCCCTTGATGCAGTCAATGTGTTAATTGAGTGGAACTGCATTTTTTTTTATTTCTCTAAAACTTTATTTAAAGTTATGCACCTCACTGTTAATAAGGTGTACAGTTAATGCTCTGTGCCAATATTACTAGGCCAACCCATTGCCAGCAATGGACTTTGAGAAAACCCATTCCCTGGCATCCAGAAGGTAAATTACTCTTTTCAAAACATACTGAATTCCCAATACTTGCAAAAGTATTACATGAACCGTTTTCCCATCAATCGTTAAATCTGAACTTACCTTATTACTCTGCATCAGTGGACGTTAAAACGGTATCATTTTAACAAGTCGTGAGTGTACAAACAAAAATACTGTTAGTCAATATTAGACAAGAGTATTTTACAAACACTACAGTACATATGACCTTGCAATTTAAACATTACATTTCATATTTGTGTAAGTTTATTTTAGATAACTGAAACTTCACAGAATTTAACAGCAAATAAAGTTGAAAAATTTTGTTCTGGGGGCCAGCCTGGTGGCATAGTAGTTAAGTTAGTGCACTCTGCTTCGGTGGCCCAGGGTTCGCAGGTTTGGATCCTGGGCACAGATGCACATACTGCACATCAAGCTATGCTGTGGAGGTGTCCCATATACAAAATAGAGGAAGATTGGCACAGATGTTAGCTCAGGGACAATCTTCCTCAAGCAAAAAGAGGAAGATTGGCACCAGGTGTTAGCTCAGGGTCAATCTTCCTCAACCACAACAACAACAAAAGTTAAAATGAAAATTAAAAAATTTGATTTTGTACATTAGTTCCAACTATCTCTATTTCATAGTCTATGAGACATATCATAGTTCAGCACCAAAAAGATCTACGAAACTATCTAATAAGTCTTTTTATTCATCCTGTGTGACAGTTTCTGGTTTTTGCTTTTTTTTTTTTTTTGTGAGGAAAATCAGCCCTGTGCTAACATCCATGCCAATCCTCCTCTTTTTGCTGAGGAAGACTGGCCCTGAGCTAACATCTATTGCCAATCCTACTCCTTTTTTTTTTTCGCCAAAGCCCCAGTAGATAGTTGTATGTCATAGTTGCACATCCTTCTAGTTGCTGGATGTGGGACTCGGCCTCAGCATGGCCGGAGAAGGGGTGCATTGGTGCACGCCTGGGATCCGAACCCAGGCCGCCAGCAGTGGAGTGCGCGCACTTAACCGCTAAGCCATGGGCCGGCCCTCTGTTGTTTTTTTAAAGTGAAAGTCTGAGAAAATGCTTTATATATCCTACTTTCAGAACTTGAAGTGGAATATTCTTTTTGGCTGGTTATACTATGTAAAAACCTGAATTGTTTTTATTCATTTTTTTATTATCATTTTTATTTCATTTTTTATTATCATTAAACACATAACAAAAAAAACAAAAATTAGTACTTACACCATGAATTTAAGTTATCAGTCTTTAAGTTGAATTTATAACACTGTAGCCCCAAGTTTCATTCATGTAGTAGAATATGTCAAGATTTCCTTCTTTTTTAAGGCTAAATAATATTCCTGTGTGTGTGTGTGTGTGTGTGTGTGTGTGTGTGTGTCTACTTCCATTTCTTTAGGATTTGTTTCTGGAGGTTTATTTTGTTCCTTTAATTGGGCAATATTTCCCTATTTCTTTGAGTCTTTTAACTTTTTCTGGGGATCTCTGCATTTGAGAAAACTGCCAACTCTCTCAGTCTTTAAACCAGCTCCTCCCAGCTTCATACTAAGGAAAGATCTTTACCAATCAGCCTGGCTAGAGATTCTAGGGGCCTCTAAAACCTTTTCTGTGGATGCATCTTCTCTGGACCTGTGAATGTAAATTCCCGGTTAGAGTCATTTACGTTTACTTTTTTCAGGAGCTTGTCATCTCTTGCTCCCTGTGGTGTCTGCGGTAGTTCACGTTCTGGAACTGCGGCAGCTCTCCTTTGTTCTCAACAGCCCCCAGGCTTCTACAGTATTTCAAGTCCCATCATCACTCTAAGTTGAGCAAGACAGAAGCCCATCCCCCAGGCAACCTTCTGAAAAGCTGGAATTTAGGCACATACTCTATTCTTCTCTCCCACCCCATCCACTCCCAAGGGAGAGGCTGCTGAGCTGTGTTGGCCTCTGTCTGCTGTACCACTGGTCTCCTGGAGCAGCAGCAAGCCACTCAGCTCTCTTTTGTTCTCAGTGCCTCCCCGGCATGCAAAATATGCCAAGTCTCATCAGCGCCCCAAGACAAGAGAGACAGAAACTATTCCCTTGGGCAGCTCCCTGAAAAGCCAAAACATTGGATATATGTTCCAACCTTTCCCGTTCTCAGGGAGAGGCCAGGAGCTGGAGGCTTTCTGACACTTGTTCTACACTAAGCCAAGGGGAGGGTCTACAGCAAGCGAATGCGTGCTGGTCTAAACCCTCGTCTTGCTCTCAGCAGACCCCAATTGAGTGCTCTTTCTTGTCAAGAATTATATTCAGGCAAGACAGAACCCCTCTGAAAAGTCAAAATATTGTGTGTACATTTCAGTTTTCTCTTTCCTTGCCCTGGAAGAAGCCAGGAGCTGGGAGTTTCCACCCTATGGCACTGCTCTAAGCCCAGAGGGAGGGACTCTGGCGAGTGAGTGCCACGAATTTTTCTACTGGCTTTGATGCAGCTGGTTTTACACTTTCCTGGGGTGCAGGAGCCTCTTAACTGGTTTCTAGATTTCTCACAAGGTGATTGGTCATGTATTGTTGTTGAGTCAGTGTCTCTGAGGGGAGAAAGAGAGTCTGGGGCTTTCTATTCTGCCATCTTGCTGATATTATCTCTTTCAAATTATTTTGACTATGCAATAAACAGATAGCTAATGACAATATTTGTAAATATATATTAAGGGAGTATGCTTTCCATAAAAATAACAAAATTTTTAGTGCCATCAATCTTAAGATACAATTTTTATTTGCAACCAAGCCAATAAGTATTGCATTTAAAACATATATCTATCAAGTCACCAATTATAGATCATTACTTTTGCTCAGATGTAACCTAAGTTTGAAATAATAGACTACAGGGCAGAGAGAATGAATATACAAATGGTTATTTGTATACTATTATAGTATACAATAGACAATGACCAGAACACATATGACAATACAATTTTAACCCATATGAGAAGCCCATGAAGCCAATTCACCACCTCTGCATCAATTGGCCCAGAATGTTCAGGAGTTGGTCATGACTACCAACTTCTCTATTTTTGTCTCTGCCTCCAACACAGGACCAACCAGAGAAAGTCAAATATGTTCCCCAAACCAATCATGTAAAATGCCCTGCTGTTAGTTAGCTGACCTCAAGCATCCCCATGACAATGACTTCCAATTAGAGCCTACTTGAAACTTTTCATTTTTTTGGCTACAAAGCGTTCCCACTGCCCTGCCTGCCTTTGAGTCTCTGCCAAACTTAAGCTAGCTATAGCGAGCTCTGAATAGACTCTGTTTGTCTTCATTTGGGTGGTCTTCATTTATTTCCAAAAAGCATATTAATAAAAGTATCTTCAAGTATATACTAATCACAATGACAGTTATCAGGACTGAATGATATTTGAATATGTAATTATTGACAATTTCCTTCAATTCCAGTTTATATATTATGTTGAAAACTTATTTTTCAAAGTGCTGGCCATCAGAAAAACCAAGTACGCATTAAACCAGCTTTTCTTAGATGGAAATTGCTAAATAGCTTTTTCTCTTCCTATATATAAAAGTAAAGATTGTGAAATTTTATCACATTAATAGACTACATCTGTGGGGAATATCAAGCAGCCAACAATCTCTGGAGAAACGTGGAGAAAATGATAGAAAGGGTGAAAGAGAAGAGGCTCTGACTGTTGTGACTTAGCCTGACCCTGTGAATTTAAGCATGCAGGGAATTTAAGGCAGTGGTATAGTATTTTGGGATTAAGTCTTAGATTGTCCTACAAAATCCAAATTTCTTTTGTGTGATGCCACTCTGCTATCACCATAATGACCTTCTAAGATCCACACATAATTTTTGTGTTTAAAAACATGTAAGACTATGACTGGTGCCTCTAAGGAACAGAGTAGCCACCCCAACTTCACAGGTAGCTCAGAGAAGCAGTAGCATGAGAGACCCTCTTAAAAGAGGGGAAGAAATTCAGCATCATTGAAGCATTCCTCAGTTGTGTGGGGGGGACTGTGTAGTTCACCTCAGTCAGGTCTAGTTCATACTCTTTACAGATTTTTCCTGGATTTTTAAAAAGTAGAAACTTACAAATACAGGCTAATCAATTGCATATTTAGATTTGTAATCGTTATAAATTTGGAAACCTATATTACAAAAATGTTTTCTTATATAAGTAAAAAATGTGAGTGGAATTTAGTCTTACGCATAATTTTGTATTTCCAGCTAAACTATAATTATAATATTAAAGATATATAATTCTAAGTGATCCTCTTATGGATTATTACTATATCTCACTTTTAACACAAGGTTAAAGCATCAGCTAAATAGAATATATTAATAAAAGTATCATCAACTCTGAAACCAGTAGGACCTCAGGGGTATTCAGTATTATTTAAATTCCAAATGCTTTAACATGATCAAATGGCCCTGCCTAGATGGCCCCATGGCTACTTCTTTGACTTAATTTTCTGCAACTATCTCCCTTGTATTCTAAATCCAGCCACACTGGCCTGTTTTTTCTGTTTCTAGAATATACCAAGCTTTCTTATGCCTTGAGAACTTTGTACCACTTGCTTCTTCTGCTAGAAATGCATCTGCTCCCAATGGTATTTGCATGCTTTACACTTCACTTTATTCAACTCTCTGTTCAAATGTTCTTTAAAAATGGCAAAAATTATTCTCTTTCCTAAAACTAGGCTACTTTGCAATGTGCTTTTGCAGCCATTTTCAGAGGGCTGGTCCTGAGATTTGTTTTGACTAGTAAAATTCAGCAAAAGTGACATTTATACCTGTGCCCAGCCTAAGATTTAAAAGGCTTTGAGCACTTTGGTTCAGTCTCTTGAAAGTGTTCTGCCCTGTAAACAAGTCTAAACTTCTCTGTTGAAGGATATGAGACCACACTGAACAGAGAAAAACCCATCTCAATGGAGATCATCTCAAACTAGTCACCTTAGCAATTGATCACAGATGCATCAGTGAGCCTGAGATCAAAAAAACACCCTCTCAAATTGTCAAACCACTAAATTTTGAGTAAAATAAATGATTGTTGTTTTAAAGTCCTATGTTTTGAAATGGCATGGGATATAGCAATAGCTAAGTAACACATTTTCTCAGGTGGGTATATAACCCCTGTTAAGTAGCATTTATTTGTTCCTCAATATCCATCTCTCTTTTTTTTTCCTTCATAGAACTTATACTAACCTCTGAATGTACATTTATTTATGTATGTGTGTATTTACGCATGTATGTATGCATGTATTTATTTATAAGTGCCCAAAGGCAGGTCATTATCTGTGTCGTTCAAGCTTCATCACCAGCATCCAGAACAGTGCCTGACACAAAATGGTCATTAAATAAATATTTGCTGAATGAATGAATAAGTGAATATTTTTATTTTACACTCCCATGAAGTAAACCTAAAACAAAATAGAATGAGCAAACAAAAGAGAAGACCACAGGCAAGATTTAGTAATTTAACAACATAGTGAAAATTGCCAAGTGGAACAGTAGACCTCTTCCTGAAGGGGAGCTACTTTCTTCCTTCCCCAGAGTTCTTTATGATTTTTAGTGGCTAATAAGGGCCTACAGGTATGCAAATGGTGAAGCGAGGAACATAAATTCACAAGTCACAGACTCCTATTTGTTACAATTGGAATATAAAATTAATGGCCTTGGTATTTCCTCAACAGATTTTGAGATCTTTGGCCAATTGCTTGTTAAAGAATCTGAAAATGTGGTGATTCATTAGACTCTTGGGAATATTTTTACATCACTATTGGGTTATGGAAGAAAGAGAGGGAAATTAGCTTTTAAGACAAATGAAAAGATTCCATTTTGGTCTTGTTAAATATGATATACCATTGAAGTCTCTAATTTTATGGAAATAAAGAGGATTATTAAAGAGTACTATGAATTAAAAATTGGCTAACTAGATGAATATATTCCTAGAAACATACAGTGACGATTGAATCATACAGAAATAGAAAATCTGAACTGGCACATAACCAACATGAAGATTGAATCAGTAATCAAAATCCTTCCAATAAAGAAAATCCCAGGTCCAAATGGCTTCTCTGCTGAATTCTACAAAATATTTTAGAAATAACACCAATTCTTCTCAAACTGTTCAAAAACTGAAAAGGGAGAAACATTTCCTAACTCGTTCTATGAAGCCCACATTATCTTGATACCAAAGACACTACAGGAAAAGAAAACTACAAAATAATATCCATATGAATATTGTTGTTGCATCAACAAAATATTAGCAAATGAATTCACTAGCACATTTTTAATGTGGATTACACACCATGACCAAGTGGGTTTTATTCCTCGAATTCAAGGATGGGTAATATACAAAAATGAACTAAAGTAATACACCACATTAACAAAATGAAGGGGGAAAAAACCCCACAGAATCATTGTAATTGATGCAGAAAAATCATTTGACAAAATTCAACATGCTTTCATTATAAAAACATTCAAGAAACTAGTAATTGAGGAAACTACTTTAACATAATAAAGGCCATATATATTAAAAAAACAACAAGCATCATACTTAATGGTGAAAGACTGAAAGCTGTTCCTCTAAGATCAGAAATAAGGTAAGGATGCCTGCTTTTACCACTTTTATTTAACATAGTGTTCCAAAAGAATTAAGCAAGAAAAATGAATAAAGGGCATCCAAGTAGAAGGGAAGAAGTACAATAATTTCTGTTTATAGATGATATGATCCTATATGTAGAAAGTCCTAAAAATTACACACAAAAAATGTTAGAACACATAAATGAACTCTGCAGAGTTGCAGGATACAAAATCAACACACAAAAATAGTCTTATTTCTATACACTAAAATGTACAATCTGAAATGAAAATTAAGAAAACAATTCCATTTACAATAGTATTAAAAAGAATAAAATACTTAGGAATAAACTTAACCAGAAAGACAAAATATCTATACACTGAAAATTACAAAATGTTACTGAAAAAAATTAAAGACACACGTAAATGGAAAGATACCTCACGTTCATAGATTAAAAGACTTTATATTGTTAAGATGTCAATACTACCCAAAGTGATCTACAGACTCAATGCATTCCCTATCAATATCCCAATGACATGTTTTGCAAAGATAGAAAAATTTGTCCTAAAATTCATATGGAATCTCAAGAGATCCCAAATAACCAAAATAATCTTGAAAAAGAAGAACTAAGTTGGAGGTCTCACACTTCCTGATTTCAAAACTTGCTACAAAGCTATAGTAATCAAAACGGTGTCATACTGGCATAAAAACAGATACGTAGACCAGTGAAACAGAATAGAGATCCCAGAGATCCCAGAAATAAACCACTGCATATATGGTCAAATGATTTTCAACGGTGCCAAGACCATTTAATGGGGAAAGGAAAGAATTTATAACAAATGGTGCTAGGAAAACTAATTAACAACATGCAAAAATGAACTTGGACCCTTACCTTACACCACATACAGAAATTAACTCAAATGGATCAAAAATCTAAACATAAAAGTTAAAATTATAAAACTCTTACAAGAAAACGTAGGACAAAAGACTCATGGCATTGGATTTGGCAATGATTTATTGGAAATGACACCAAAAGCACAAGCAACCAAAGAAAAAATAAATAAATTGGACACCATAAAAATTAAAAACTTATGCATCAAAAGATACCATCAACAGAGTGAAAAGGCAACCCACAGAATGGTAGAAAATATTTACGAATCATATATCTGATAAAAGATTAATATCTAGAATATATGAAGAACTCCTATAGATAAACAACAAAAAAAAACAACTGATCTAATTTAAGAACAGAGAAAGGACTTAGATATTTCTCCAAAGAAGATATACAAATGACCAATAAGCACATGAAAAGATGCTCAATATCACTAAACTTTAGGGAAATGCAAGTCAAAATTACAACAAAACACCACTTCACACCCATTAGGATGAGTATTAAAAAAAAAAAACCCAGAAATCAACAAGTTTTGGTGAGGATGTGGAGAAATTGGAATCTTTGTGCATTGTTGGTGGGAATGTAAAATGGTATAGCCACTGTGGCAAACGGTAGGGCGTTTCCTCAAAAAACTTAAACATAGAGTTACCATATGATCTAGCAAGCCCACTTCTGGGAATATACCCAACAGAATTGAAAGCAGGCACCTTAACAGATATCCGTACACCTATGTTCAGAGCAGCATTACTACTCATAATGGCCAAAAGGTAGAAGCAAACCAAGCGTTCATCATGGCTGAATGAATAAACAATATGTGGTCTATCCATACAATGGAATATTAATCAGCTTTAAAAAGGAAGGAAATACTGACACATGCTACAACATAGATGAAACTTGAGTCTGTTATACTAAGTGAAATAAGCCTGTCACAAAATGGTAAATATTGCATGATTCTACTTACATGAGGTGCCCAAAATGGTCAAATTTATAGAAACAGAAAGTAGTTGGTGTTGCCTGAGACTGGGTAGAGGGGAGAATGGGAAGTTTTTTGTTTAAAGGATACAGAGATTCAGTTCGGGAAGAAGAAAAAGTTCTGGAGATGGATAGCAGTGATGGTTGCACAGCAATGTGAATGCATTTAATATCACTGAACTATATACTTAAAAATGGTTAAAATGGTAAATTTTTTAAAAAGCTTTATATTTTTCTGGACCTTTAGAGAGATGATCATGAATAGATGAAAATTTACGTTTTTAAATAATGAGGAAGTCCCTATTGACCAGAGTATATAGGAATGAGAAGTTTTCAAGAACTGAGTTTTGGGGAAAGAAGATGTCTTCATTAAAACTCTCAATTCTTAGCTTGTCTTCTTTTTTTTTTCCCCCCATACAGACACCTTAATTTCTTTCTAGATTTCTTGGGTTAAACATTGTTTTTTTTGGTATCAATCTTAAATGTTATCATAATAATCATCTTTCCAATCCCTTACTCTATCACTTTAAAAATCCTTCTGTGATTTTTAGATAGTCTATTACACAAGCAGGGGAAAAGGACCAGGGATCTCACAGTCTGTATAAAGTTCAATATCCAAGCCCACAGTAGTTTCTAATGTTCCAGAGTCCAGACTCCCTTTGGTCAGTCTATCCAGAGATTAAATCTCGTCTTTGCCAGAGCTGTTTTCTGGCTGAGAATTAAGAGAAGAATATTATCATTGAAAGACTTCCTTCACATAATTTGTCTGTGTTTCATGCCAGTCAGGACTTCTCCATTCAGAATACGTGGTATTTTTCGGGGCTATCTGGCAAATTCAGGTTGCTGGTGTTGGCCTATCCCTGTTTCCCATGGTGGGACTTTGCTTTCAGCTTTTTCTGCCTCATTAAGTCAGTTGAAACATCCATTTGTTTTTCCAGTTTCCAAAACAAGTTGATTCCTCTCCTGTTTGCAATATAGTAGACTTTATGGATTTATGCTTTTAACATTGTCATCATTTAATATGGATACAGGAGAGAAGAGAAGTAAAATTGGGTTCAATCCACTATGCTTGTCTTGCTAATGTCAACCTACTCTTAATCATTTACCTCTCCCATTCTGTTCTGTTTCTTGTTTGTTTTAGATTGAATTACTTTGTTTTCTGAATATACTCTCTGTACCTTGGTTTACTCTGTTCTCTCTATTACTTTCATGATTCCCTTAACTTTTGTCCAAATTCCATATTATCTTACCTGGTACATGCTCCTGGGATAACTTCATCTCCCAAACTGCCTAACATATTAGTATCTCCTTAATAGCTGGTGTTGAATGATTAAATTCCAAAGAGAAGACCATGGAGAATGAGCATATGTTGTAGAAATAAATTCTGTACATATTTGTGTTTGTGTATGTTTGTACTGTTTTTGTTGGTATATGAATGAGTGTCCCTATTTTTGTAAATAGTCAACTCGAAAGGAAAACTGAGGAAAAACTTAAATTTGGGCCTGTATCTCGTTATTACCCCAGAGACAAAGTAAAAGTGGTAACTTCCAAGGGATTTTTTACACTTGAAAATTTCCAGAGATTTTATAAAGAAAACTAAACTTTAATTTCACAAAAATAAAAAAGAAAAATGAATTAAAAGTAGTAGTTTTATTAGAAGAAAAATTGAAGGATTATTAAGTGATTATTAATTATTAAGTGTGAGATTAGTTAATTAATAAGTCATAACCATCTGTAAAAAATGAATATGATATAAGGTATGCAGAACTGTTTATTTAGGAAAAGTCTGAGGGTTCTTTGGCTATAGAAAATACCAATTTTGTTGATTAATTTATTGACATTGTAAATAACAAAGAATACTAAAAACAGGGTGATAGGTATATGATTATCTATTTATACATGCATATAGATATATGTGTATATACAAGAGCAAATTATTAAACAGAATATACTCTCTAAAGGACTTGTCTATCACATAGATGCATTTAATCTTTTTTTGGGGGGTTGTTCTAAGGATAAAAGCAGTGAAATTAATTGCTTTGACAATTATAATAATTATTAGTGGGCAAAAGGAAAAAATATAAAGGCTGGAAGCAAAAGATAATGAAATGTATTTATAATATTTGCCAGAAGTTATTTCATTGAAAAGACATCACATTTAATTGTGACTAGTACATTCTATTCAATTATGAAGTAAAGTTTTAATGTTTGATAATTCTACAATCCTTGATGATGGTGCAATTTAGATAAAAAAATTTCATTCCATAAAGTTACTTTTTTAATTGATTTTAATGGTTTGAGAAGTATCCTAGAATTATTAGTAGTGAAGAATTATTTGACATATAGATTGGGTCTTTGATCATGTGTATAATTTGCCATAATTCTTTATTTTTCCATTTCATAAATAGAAATTTTAAGATAAAAGCAGTGTGATTCACGGTTAAAGTTAAAATAGAACTGGCTGTCTGTTATGATTAATTCTAAATTTTATTACACAATCCTTTGATTATAAACAAACAAGCTAAAGCAATAACAAAAATATAAACAGAAAAACAAGTGAGAATTGGGGGCCTTAAGACTGCTTTGATTGACATGGACAATCAAAATGGGAGAGTGATTAACCCTATCTATACTAAGAGAAACAAGACATTGTGAACTCCTCATTTTTGCATCAACCTTACCTTCCTTTGTATAGCCTTAACTCTCTTTTATTTTACTTTTCAGACAATATTTACACATAATTTTCAATAGCTTCTTGCTTAGGACATTCAGCTAAAGGTTAAACCTCTATGTTAAAACCTCTCTTAACAGTGGTGATTACTTCCACTTTAGGTAGTAGTATTAACATTGAGTTCAACATATTGAATTTCGTAATTAGTCTTCATAATACTGAAAGAAATGAAATCAACCAGCAATAATCTTCTACTATTGACTTAAATAAAACTGAGAGTACTGACTTCATTCAAAAAAAAAAGAACTCTCTCTTATACTGAGCAGTCACAGTTAAGTGAATTTATATTGATAGAAGGTGAAAAACAATTTAACACCTTTGCAAAAAATTAAATTATGTGTGTACAACATTGTACTATTGTTATTATTTACCATTAACCAGCATTTTGCAATTTTGCTCATTTTAGTATATTTCAAAATTTTTTAATTCTACAGGATTTTTCAATACTAGAACATTCATATTGTACTGTTAACTCTGATAAGATATGAGCATTAATTCTCACTTAAAAATTATAACTAAAATTGATCCAGGTTGTAAAATGCATTTATAGAAAATATACCTGTTTGGAATTTCAAATCTTTTAGATAGAAAAAAAAGCACAGATTTTAAATAAACAAATAAATAATAAATTCTAGATAATTAATTTGCTATTATTTAAAGTGAATTTCTTAAAAATCACATTTTTCTGCATTTCTTAAAAATGTTATTTAGCTTGATATGTTTTTCCCTATTTAACTACTGTTAAAGATCTATAGCTCAAGAAAACAATAGATTTGACAACACCTATGATTAACTTTTTCCCCTGGGAAATTGCTGATATTATGGAAGAATTAACCACTTTAACACAAAATATTTTTTGGAATAAAAGTATTGTCTTTTTGTACACTTTTTAAAGGCAAGACACCATGCCCAGTCTAAATTCCTATTTTGATGGCACTTTTTTTTAGTGAATTAAACTCCAAACTGTATTCAGATTTCACCAGTTTTTACATTAATGTTCCTTTTCTGCTCTAAGATACAATGGAGACTATCACTTACATTTACTTGTCATTTCCCTTTAGCCTCTTCCAGTGTGTGATAGTTTCTCTGGCTTTCCTTGTTTTTTATGACTTTGTGGCAATTTTGAGGCGTGATGGTCAGATATTTTGTAGTAGGTCCCTCAAGTTAGGCTTGTTTGATGTTTTCCTCAGGATTGGAAGTGGTTATGGGTTTTTGAAAAGAACTCCACAAAGGTGAAATGACCTTCTCATCACATTATATTGGGAGTTACAGGACATCCATATGACATCACTGGTGATAACTTTGATCACAGGGCTAAAGTGATATTTGCCAGATCTCTCCAGGTTTCCCTTTAGAGTTACTATTGTTCCTTTTCTATACTCTTATGATTTGGAAGTGAGTCACTAAGTCTAGATCACACACTAAAGGGGGAGATATTAAGCTCCTTCTGGAGGAAGATTACCTTCATATATTATTTGGAACTCACCTGTAAGAAAGATTTGTTTCCTCCTTAGTATTTATTTATTCAATTATTTATTTATATTAATGTGTATTTATTTTATACTTGGGCTTATACTCTAATAATATGACTTTTTTTTGCTCAGATGTTTCCAGATTTGGCCACTGAGACCTATTTTAGGTTGACTCCTGTGTCCCTTGACATACTCTCATTCTTTTGCTATTTGAGCAGTTCCTTACATTCTAGTACCACAAGATGGTGCAGATCCATCTTATATTTTCCCCTGTTTCTGCTGTAGAACCAGCCATTTCTTATTGAAGCCTTGGGTCTATTAATTGGAGGATAGTACTTAGTACCAAGATCTGGGCATAGGGGTGCCTGTTGTTACTGGCATGTCATTGATTCAAGGTTCTTTCAGCAGACAGAGTTAGGTAATATATTTATGTAGACTGACCCATGTATACATGCATATCTATAATTGTTTTTGTATCTATTTATGTGCATTTATATTAAGCTAAACATGAATTCATACTGTCTCCAATTCTAATCTAACAGTTTATTCTAGCCTTCCCTTCTTGCTTATCTGTAACTTCTACTTCTAACAGTAAGAAGCTTGGCTCTCATCATAAACCATATATTTACATATTTGTTCAATCAAGTATACATGGTAAGCAATTTCAGAACGTTAAAACTACTGCTAAGAAACCAATTTATCAACTTGAGTACAGTGTTTATTATGTACAATTCATTTTGTCTTTAGCTTTACAGGTTACAGTCAAAACAACTTTTGTCAACATTAATTAAGCAAGCTCCTTTTTCCCCCCTGGAAACTTTTGGTTGTGTCATGCATTTGTAATATAGTTAGACTCATTTGTCATAGTATGCATCCCATCCTAGGACCAACCCCCAACCTCCTGGTTGATTTTGTTGTTGTTTGTACACATTAAAGTTCACTATTTGTGATGTACAGCTCTATGAATTTTGACAAATGCATAAAGTCATGTATTTACCACCCCAACACTACAGAGAACAGTCCTTTTACTCTGAAATGTCTTCTTCATTGTCTTTTTGTAGTCAATCACTTCCCATCCACCAAAACCTGGCAAACATTAATCTTTTTCCAGTCTCTATGGTTGTTTTCTTCATTGTGATATAATTCACATAACCATACAACTCCTCTTCTTAAAGTGTACAACTCAGTAGTTTTAATATACTCACAAGGTTGTGCAACCATTGCTACTAATTTCAGAACATTTTTGTCATGCCTTATAGAAACCCCATATAAGCAGTCATTCCATAATCTTCCCTCCACCTAGCCACTGGCAATTACTAATTTACTTTCTGCCCCTAAGGATTTGCCTATTTTGGACATTTTATATAAATGAAATCATACAATACATGACTTTTTTTTTCCCTTTGGTATAGCTTTTTTCATTTAATATACCGTTTTCAAGGTTCATCTATTTTGTAAGATGTATCAATACAACATTTCCTTTTATGGATGAATAATATTCCATTGTATGGATGTATCACATTTTGTTTATCCATTCATCACTTGATAGGCATTTGAGTTGTTTTTACTTTTTGGCTATTATGAATAATGCTGTTAAAAACATTCATGTACAACATTTTTGTGTCAATGTATGTTTTCAGTTCCTTTGGGTATTTACCTAGGAGTAGAATTGCTGGGAGGAAATGCATAATGGTTCCAATTGCCTCATATTCTCATGCACATTCATGGCAGTTAAGTTGCTGACTACAAAGGGGCACAGAGGAATTTGTTGGGTTGATGACTCTTCTTTATTTTGATTGTGGTAGTGGTTACAGAACTATATGCATTTATCAATACTCTCAGAACTTCACACTAAAAAAAGGGTTAAATATACTGTATGTAAATTATGTCTTCATAAAATAATATTAACATTTTTAAAATATCAATTTAAAAAAAAAACAATAATTCTGTAACACACAAATATCACTGGGAAGAGATTTGGTATAATTAGATACCCAGGGTTGAGTAGTTTATTCATGTTTGGTGGTAGATGTAAATTTACAACATAATTTTATCTGACATTTATGAATAAATATCAAAAATTCTCTAAATATTTACATTTATTTAATCAAAATTTACCCAGTGTTACATAAAAACAAATTGAGCAAATATATGTATGAGGGTAATTAATAGTGTTTGTCACGTTTATCATTACATTTCCACAGATGCAATATATATCTTTATCTTTTATACGTTATAAAGCTAGTTTTCTCTTTGGAATAAACATTAAGTACTTCCAGATTTGCATTTTTAGCATCCAGAAGAAAAGAAAAGCTCTTTGTAGGTTGTGATATAAATATTATTGACTTATTTTCAGAACAAGTGAAAATTTTTTCTCCATTTTGACTATGATGTTAAGTATCAAGGATAGACATCAACAGGACTGAACGTGTGCTTCCCGGTGTGTGTGTGTGTGTGTGAGAGAGAGAGAGTTAGAGAGACCACATTTAAAATGCTCTTCTGAGTACAAAAGGGCAGGAGTACGAAAGGGCAGTTATTAATATTTAATGTATAGTTTAAATCTAGACCCATCCATTCCTATGTAGAATTGCCAAACAGGCAAAGTTTCAAGCATCTTAAATCGGTCTTTTTCACTCACAGTTTAAAAAATAAAGTAAATATATTGAAAATCTTCTATAACAGACTCAATACGAGTTATTGGGGGTGTTGTGATGAATAAATCAAGCCCCTGCCATGGAGGCATTTATAGCACATTGAAAGAGAAAGGTTTGTAATCAGATAAACTCACTAAAAGTCATGAGTGCAATGAAAATGGCAAAGGTGAAACTAGAGAGGGCAGAATAATCATATTGTACCTATTATTTCACTGAATGCCGTCATCATTCTCCAAATTCAATTCATTTTAATAAATGTTATTGATGACATTGCATTCCGGTTACTATACAAGTCTTGAGGTCATTTAACTGTGCAAAACTATTCATGAGGAAACTCATAGTCAAGTCTTTTAACGTCTATTCAAATGATGTCTGTACTATAGTTATGTATAAACCAACTCTCCCCTAAACAATTTTACTCTTAGACAGATGTCTAGCCAGATGATGATAAAATTTTCCTTAATACAGGACTCTTCCCTACAATTTATTGAAGAAAACTAAAGAGAAAATGGAAGAACAGAAAAAATGCGGTAGGAATAAGAGTATTAGTTATGAATCTTGAATAAATAAATTTATATTTGTGAGCCTATTTACTGATTAATTGCTATTGTTTAAAAAAAAGTGTGATTCATTGAAGAGACGTTGAAGACTATTCAACATCTAGAGAATACCCCTCCAGGTTGTCTGATTTAGTCTCCCACGGCCTTTGATCTATTTTATAATTCTCTAGTGGTAGGTTACTGATAACCAAGCAAAATGATTCCTCTGGACATTCAAATTCTGTTATGACTAGGACATTTTCAATTATCAAACTTCTTCCTCTGTGAAGAAAAAAATCGTTTTACCTTCATTTACATATGTATTTCAACATTTCTGATCTAGGTATATGTGTCTTCTTTGAATTCCCTTTCAAATCAGTTACATCATCAGCTTGGTCCCCTGGTGAGTTAATAAATTCTTTAATGTGGTTTCAATTTTATATCAATATGAAAGTCATGGGTTTACTCTTTTTTTTGAAAAATGTATTTTAACACTATTAATAATACCTTCTCTAAGTGTCTCAAACGTTTTTTTTGCTAATGTAAAATGAGCTGGACACTTAGGACAGATCCACTAGAAGCAGAGCCTGAGAGAAGGGTCAGGGTATGCCTGAATTTTGGAGAAAGTGTTCTTTAGAAAAAGAACTGAAGCAGGGTAGGGAAAGGAAAAAGAAGAGTAAAGATGTTCTGATCCACAAGGGGAGGACTCTGGACTATGCCTCACTCTACAAGATTGCCAGGTCAGGGGATGGAGATTTTGAACCCCCATATTGTCAATCATAGACTGAAAGGCATTCCCTGAGGGAGGGGTAGTATTGTAAGTTTCCTAGTGAGGTGACTCCCATCAGTCAAGGGCAATTCTCTGAAGATTTACAATTCCACACCTAGCACTGTTCATAAAGATGTCGAATGTCTAGGCTCTTATACAACAAAGCCTAGGTACAGTAAATATTTATATTTACAAATTATGCTTATATTTATTTACCAAATAAATAATAAATATTTTAGCAAAGGATTTTGCTAATCTTCTATACAAAGCGCCAAACTTTGTTCATGTATAAAATTAATGCAAAAAGAAGGAAGGAAGGAAGGAGGGAAGGAGGGAGGGAGGGAGGGAGAGAAGGAAGGAAGGAAGGAAGGAAGGAAGGAAGGAAGGAAGGAAGGAAGGAAGGAAAGAAGGAAAGAAGGAAGGAAGGGAGGGAGGGAGGGAGGAAGGGAGGAAGGAAGGAAGGGAAAATCTTGTGCATTTAAGGATATGGAACTATAGATGTCAAGTCCTTCTTGAGAAAACGGAGTCAGGATAATAAAAAATCCAAACCAAGGGTTTAGTCATGGTTCCATACGCTTAATTTTTGTCGCTGCTCCTAAGGTAACAATATGGTACACCTGATATGGTATTTTCAGGTCCTTTAAGCCTGTATTAATACTTCTTAATGTTGCTCCCCAGAAAAATTTATAACTGACTGTACAGGGCATAATATTGAAAAACCCTAGTTGTTAGTCCTTATTTCTTTTACCAACTAGAATTATGCTCAGCTTTCTTGGTCAAATAAATTGTAATACCAGGCTGTTGTATGAGCAGCACATGAGAATATAATTTAAACTACAAAATGTCAGCTCTAAATTTTTTGCTGCTTTAAACATTTAATAATAACCTTTTCATCATAATGTCAATTTCTTGTTCCCACAGAAAAGTGCCCAAACAGGTACAGAGGTAGAGATTTCATCAGAGGCTGCAGTGTGGCTGGTCTTATCTGCATCAAAAGATCACATTCAAATTTTAATTATTCCAAGCCTAAGGCTCGAGTCTATAGATTTTCCAAGGTTCCACAGACCCCAGGCAGAGAACAGGATTCATTAGATTAGCAAAGCAACAATTAAATGTCCATAGGTTCTGTCCTGATCCTTTAGGAGCATTTAAGAGCTTGTCTTTCACTCAAGGTTGAGATAGAATGTGCCCTCTACTGAGGATTGAACCCTCAGTAGCTCTGAGAAATGACTCAGACTCAAGATGCATAACTTTT
This sequence comes from Diceros bicornis minor, assembly GCF_020826845.1. Lineage (NCBI taxonomy): Eukaryota > Metazoa > Chordata > Mammalia > Perissodactyla > Rhinocerotidae > Diceros > Diceros bicornis. The sequence goes on from NC_080766.1 coordinate 21,546,084, forward strand.
GTCAGAACTTTCTTGCTCAAGTGTAGTATATACAGATTGTACCTTGTTATCTTGTATTCAGACAGCGCTAATTGTCCTAATTAGGAATTGCAATTCAGATAAGTCTCACTGCCCCATTTAGGAATTATTCTCAATCCTACATTCTCTAGTCAATCATTCCCATCCCAAACCTCTGCTCCCCCACCCCACGAGATGAAAGGAATTCAGATACAACTTTGCTTCTTTAAAGGACGCTACAACAACATGTCTGGAAAAAATTAACTACATTAGCATTTTGGATTTTCTTCCATCATTAATGTGCAAGTTTTATTTCTCTGTGTAAAATGTATTAGCAAAGAGTTAAAGAATTTAAAACAAATTCTTTAATTTTCAGTCACTGGTTTCTTTCCTTTTATAAAAAATAATAGCAATAGGAACAGTAATGCAAATCAGGTTCATAACCTACCACACTTGTATCTCTCTTCCCACTGTCGTATGTGACAGAAATAACTGTTTTGAAACAACTGAAGCCAGACCTATTGTACACAATCATAATTTTATCTATTTTGAATATCTTCAAACAGCCTCACAGTGGGGTCATGGGCTCTAGCAAAGCCTATTCTCCTCTAAAGAAATACCTATGAGCGTTTGAGAAAAAGTCAGGCATTTTCACTTCCTTTTAAACACAGAGAGAAAATAGTCATTTTAAAAACCTGCTAATAATTAAGTGGAGATCTAAAGGACCAATTTGCAATAGACTTTTTAAAGACGCAAGTTCATTGTGCTGAATTGAACTTCTAATTGTTCATAGAATATTTACATATGAAAATAATCTGCATTCCTCAAAACGGTGGGATAAAATTGGAATTCTCCTCTTTTCAATGTATTTGAATGCATCTACATGTGCATTTTGAATTGGAGAAACGGTTATTATACGGAATAACATCTATCACTCTGAAATATTTGAATATAGAGGCAAATGGTATTTAAAAATGGAAATAGTCTCTCTAATTCAATGTTTCTACTTTAATTTTTGTTTCAAATTATAGGTTATTCAGCAACTGTGACTGAGTGTATATACATAAAATATGCAGACCATTCAACTTCTTTAGTTAAAACAGTGATGGGTAATTCATGTTCTGGATGTCACAAATCCTTGCCCAAATGTCTTATTTTTATAGAAAACATGAAGGTTTCAGTCCTATTGATTCCAATATAGTTTAATAAACATGGCTCTGAAAAAGCATCTACATCTGTCTGCTATTTATGAACATTCCATTAGGGCATCCCATAATTCTGTTACTTTTTATCAGAAATTTTATTTTTATGCATAATTTTAATTGAAAATTGAAGGTGACAACAGTATTAAAGAAAAAAATCTAAAAATAAAAATTCTCACATAATTTTTGTACTCTCAACATTTACTCATTTAACAACATTTTTCTATCAAAAACATTCTATTATTTTTATTACAATCTTTCTTTCTTGTCCACAAGTGTGATGGTTAATTTTTTCTGTCAACTTGACCAAACTAAGGGTGCCCAGATAGCTGGTAAACATTATTTCTGGGTGTGTCTGTGAGGGTGTTTCCAGAAGAGATTAGCACTTAAATCTGTAGACTGAGTAAAGAAGATCGTCCTCACCAATGCAGGTGGGCATCATCCAATCCGTTGAGGGCCAGAATAGAACAACAAAGTGAAGGAAGACCAAATTATCTCTTTCTGTTTGAGCTGAGACATCCATCTTCTCCTGCCCTTGGACATAGGCACTCCTGGTCTCAGATGTTTAGACTCAGACTGGGACTTACACCATCTCACCCCTACTCCCCCCACTCTCAGGCGTTCAAACTTCAGTTGAATCGTACCACCAGCTTTCTTGGGTCTCCAACTTGTAGACTGTAGATCATGGGACTTCTCAGCCTCCATAACCACATGATCCAATCCCAAATACAACAATGATCCAATATAACAAATCTCCTCTTAAATATATCTCTGTATATCCTATTGGTTCTGTTTCTCTGGAGAACTCTGACTACTATAATAAGTATACAAATTTCCTAATTACAACTTTAGTATACATATTTATTTTCTAAATTAATTTTAATAGACTTTATTCTTAGAACAATTTTAGAATTATACAGCAAATGAGAAGATAGTACAAAGAATTTTCATATACCTCCCCACCCCATGAACAGTTTTTCCTCTTGTTAACATCTCACATTAGAATAGTACATTGGTCACAGTTAGTAAACTGATATTGATAGGTTATTATTAACTAGAGTTTGGATTTATCAGATGTCTTTAGTTGTTACCTAATATCTTCTTTCTGTTCCAGAATTCATCCAAGACACCATATTACATCTAGTTGTTATATCACCTTAGGCTCCTCTTGGCTGTGACAGCTTCTCAGACTTGCTGTGATTTGATCACCTTTTGGAGAGCACTGTTTTGAGGAGTACTGGTCAGGTATACTGTAGGATGCCCCTCTACTGGAATTTGTCTGCCATTTTTCTTATGACTAGACTGGGGTTCTAAGTTTTCGGAGGAAGACTAGAGCTGTGAAGTGCTATTTTTATCACATCAAACAAAGGATACATACTATCAACAAGTTTTATAACTGTTGAGATAGACTTGCATCACCCAGATGAAGTAGCATTTGTCAAGTTTCTCCACTTTAGAATTACTCTTTCTTCTCTCCATTCCCACACTGTACTCTTTGGAAGGAAGATATTATACACGGCCTATACTTATGTGGAGAGTTATGCTCTCTCTCCTTAAGAGTGGAGTATCTATGTAAATTATTTGGAATTCTGCATGGGAGATTTGTCTCTTCTCTTCCATTTATTAAGTTACTGGATCACCCATGTGTATCTGTATGGACTCACAGATATTAATTGTACAGTTTGAGTTATAATCAAATACTACTTTATTTTATTGCTCAAATTGTTCCAACTTTGACCAGTGGGAGCTCTGTCAGTTGGCTGCATTGACCTTTGACATATCCTCATCACCGTGGGTGTTTTTGATTGTTTATTTGTTTTTGAGCACTTTCTTATTTTCTGGTACCACAAGATGCTCCAGGCCCATGTTGTATATTTTCTGCCCCAGTCCTAGATTCAGCCATTTCTCTAAGAACTAGTTAATTTTATTGGAGAATGGTATTAGAAACCAAGATCTGGGCGCTAGGTGTGCTCTTTGCTACTGGGGTGTGATTTCTTTTAGGCTCTCTTAGCTGATGAAGAAAAGAAATATGTGTGTGTACACTAACCTATAAATATGTCACATATCTATACATATTTCTTTAGCCATTTGTATCTTCATTAAGCTAAATATGAATTCTAACTGCTATCTCCAACTCTTATGCATTATCATGTGGATCTCTTCCTCTCCTGTAAATTCCCATCCCAACAGTGAGAAACTCGTCTCCACCATCCACCATGACTTATTTAATTCTTAAATTTCAGAATACATTTATAGCAGTATCAGAAATTTTCAGCTATAACCCTTTGGGAAGCAACTTTATTAAGTAGACCACATGAATTATCCTTGATTTTTAATTTTTTTACAGATGCTTTAGTATTTGCAAGACTTATTTGAAACTAATCTAAGACCACTTTCAAACAAGTCCAAATTCGATAATACCAGGTTCATGAGTAGTTCAGTTATCTTATAATACAGCATTCTCTCTCATATTTTTTATCATGTAGTAATCTGTTAAATCAACTAAGATTAAGAGAAAGAAAAGATCTTATTTTAACATTCACTATTTCTCTTCTGACCCTCTATCTTTCTTTACATAGATCTGTGTTTTTGACCTACATAATTGTTCTTTCTCTCTGAAAAACTTCTTTTAACATTTTTTACAGGGTAGGTGTACTTGTGAGAAATTCCTTCGATTTCTGTTTGACTGAGAAAATTTGTTTTATACTTCACATTTGAAGAATAATTTTGCTGGATATATAATTTTATGCTTGTGGGTTTTTTTTTTTTTTTTTTTGAACACTGTAAATGTTTCAATATATTCTCCTCTTTTTTGCATGGTTTCTGACAAGAAGTCTCCCATAGTTTTATCCTTGTTACTCTATAGGTAAGATGTTGTTTTTCCTTTGGCTTCTTTCAAAATTTTCTCTTTGCTTCTGGCTTCCTATAGTTTTAATATGATATGCCTAAGTGTAGTTACTTGTTTTTTTTATGGTTGGTTGGAGTATTTTTAGTATTTATCCTTCTTGTTTTCAGAGCTTCTTGATCTTTGGTTTGGTGTGTCAAAAGTTCAGAGATAACAGGAGAAAAACCAATGAATCACCAAATTAGTAATTAGTAACACTTTATTGTGCACACATCAAAAAGACAGTTTGCAAATCAGGAGCACTCAAACCAAAACATGGAATGAGGCTCAGGGGTATATTGTTATAAAGCAGCTTATATAGTGAGAAAGAAAAGACTGTTTATTCTTCACAGTGATTGGTTATAACATTAGAATTTTCTTAAATAGGGAATTGGTCAGTGGTTAACTCATAGCAACCTTGGGAAACAGTTCAAGCTTTGTTTATGATTTCCAGAGGCATAAGCAAGAAATGACCCAGGTAAAGCAAGTCTTGCAAAATAAGCTAAATTAAGTTTTGTTTGTATGACTAAACCGGTTTTGTCTGCTCAGGGAATTTTCAAGGTTGGTCTCTGTTTGGTTTTGATTTTAACAGTTCTCCCTTTGGGTTGCTCTCCTAGCAGGCTGAGAGTATAACCAACCAGTATAGCATTATTCTGTTACCACTGTTGATGTAGTCAGACCAAAGAATCACATATTAGTTCTTTCCATTAATTGAGTCTATAAACCAGGATCTTGTGCCTTTATGGAAAATTCATGAACTTCTACGATTGTAGTAGCCACTTTGGAGAAAGCTTGACTTAGATATGTCCACCTTAAGGTATACCCTTAAAAGAGAGGATTCCAAGCCTCTCAGAGACAATGGAATGCATTCTTTGATTGATATGCAGAAGTTTCTAACAGACAAAATGACTCCAAAAATAGCTCTAAAAGGATCCTTCCAGCAGGAAAATAAAAAAATTTTTAGTACAAATCTTTGGCTATCTGAGCAGGTAACCTTAACTTAGTCCATCCGCCAGAAACACAATTTGAATGTAACTATTTGTACCTGAGACATGGCTAAAAATTTTTAAACAAAAGCTATAAGTTCTCTGTGTCTTTCTGTGTATTTATCCATGTCTATGTAGGTCTATTATGGATATGTGACATTTTCAAAGAGCTCTATTTAATTGGCTTAAAGGAAAATAAGTGTTTCTATAAATTAAGTATTCCTATAACTCTTAGATATATAGAAACTAACCCAAATGTTTTTCAAGTTTACATGATCTGCAGTAATCTTTTTAATAATAAAAGGGAGTTTAAGTTTGTTGGTTTAATAAACACAGGCATATCTTCAGAATTTCAATATTAAATATAATACAGACCTACAATTTTTTCTACCCTGATTTACTAATCAAATAAGTTCATGCTATTTGTATGTTACAAAATTCGTCAACAAGAAAAATAACTTAAGATGATGGTTGGCTGTTAAATGTCTAATCCAAGTATAATTGTTAAAAACAAATGTTTTAAATACATGTAAATAAAATCAAAGCTTCTAATAAATTAAACTAAATAATGGATATTCTTTGAATATCTAAATCATTTCCAAATAAGATAAACATTAAATACTAAACATAAGTTTATCTTCTTTGGGATTTTTAATTTTTTACAGAAAGACAAAGAATATTTGGGTCTATTAATAACCATATTTTGTGCCACATTGAAAAATTTACTATAAGAAGGAAAATACTACTAGAAATTATGAAATATATTTATAAGTTTGTTATTCTACTACAGGATGCTAATATATGATAGTTCAAAATTGCTTGCTTCCTCGTTTTCACGAGAAAGCAAAGATTGCTAATAGTAAAAATTTATAATCAATACATTAAAAAACTACTAGAAATAATAAGTGTGAAAGAAAACAACTGTAGGGGCCGGCCCGGTGGCGCAGGCGGTTGGGTGCGCGCGCTCCGCTGCGACGGCCCGGGCTTCGCTGGTTCGGATCCCGGGCGCGCACCGACGCACTGCTTGGTGGGCCATGCTGTGGCGGCGTCCCATGTAAAGTGGAGGAAGATGGGCACCGATGTTAGCCCAGGGCTGTCTTCCTCAGCAAAAAAAAGAGGAGGATTGGCGGATGTTAGCTCAGGGCTGATCTCCTCACAAAAAAAAAAAAAAAAAAAAGAAAACAACTGTATATGGAAAATAAAATGTGTTTTTGGATAAGGAAAGCTGTGAAGGACACGAGGGTGTTTTTGGTAAGGGAAAAAATAAAGTAATTTGGTCCTAAAGTAAACTGATTGTTTCAGAATAAGAAAGGAAAAAGATAGGACAATGCTGAAAGGGTATAGAAAGTTGCAGAAGGTTAGTGGAGAAGGAATCTTGAGAAAGGAATTTTATGTGCGGTCAAGCTGACTAAGATAGGAATGGATTTATTTAAGTTAAAAAGAAGAAAAAGAGTTTTAATATCAAAAGTACAGTGGTGCAAAATTAGAATTTGGTTTTCTCTCTACTAAAAATCAGAAGTTTTTTTAGATTATTGGTCTTCTCTTAATAAGAAATTGTAAACAAATCTTTTTCTTTACCTTTAATGTAATCCGCCTAGAAACAAAGACCCTGTGTCTTATGGAAATATTTCCTGTGCTCCACATTGCCTTTATTAAGTCTCTGATTATTTATATTAAAAACCCCGAGTCTTCTCTAATAAAAGAGCTAAGGATTTCTACAACTAAATAACTTTCTGTATTTACCTTTGAAATCTTTTGATTGCCACTTTGGTTGAACGGATAACGAGGTATTGTTTCACAGCGACGTGGGATCTTATTTGATCAAGCGTTTTAAATCTTTTGATATTTTTGACAAACATACCCAAATCACATTATAAATGATTTCTTTTTGACCTCAAACTAACTTTGGGATTTTTCCAGAGGGCCCCTGGGACACCTCAAAAGATTTATTCTTCTTATAAAAGAGAGATATTAAACTAATTAGGCTTATTTGATACGTTAGATTACATGCGAAGCCTTGTCAAATAAAAAGTGATGCTATAAACTTTCTTTCATTTATATTTGTATAAGTATATGTTATTAATTTAAGCATTCCAGAAATTGTGTGAAATTCCTAAAAATCTGATATGTCCTGGTATGATGTTAACAGTCATAATTCTAGTTATTGTTTTATACTGTATGTCACAGAAATAACCAAATTCCCTTGTCAACTGCATTATAGTGAACTCTCATCAGGTCTTAACCACGGGCATTTTAAGTGTTTTGTCATTTACAGATGGTTATGGTTTACTCTGAAGCTTTTGTGAAAGTGTTGTTGCAAAATGCTTCACCTTCAAAGAGAATCGTGGAAAAGACCCTGACAAGTACTATAATGTGCAGGTTTCTGATAACTTTAAGATTATAATGCTCAACTGAGTAAGAATTTCTAAAACTCTAATGGAAACCGTTGCTTCATAAAGCTGCTAACCCAACATCAAGCAAAACAAGAATTAATTACAGGAGACTGAATGAATTGATGAAGATGATTATAATTTTTATGACTTCATTTAAAACATTGGTGTTTCTTTAATGTTTTGTGTTCCAGATTTAAAGAGCTCCATTTTCTCCTCTCTTTAAAGCTCTCTACAACATACAGCAATTTGGTAAAGTATATCTTTACAACAAAGGTTGAAACACTTACTTTTTCTCACTATTAGATCCCTCCAGAATTCTGAAACTCTTATTAAATATTCTTATTTTTATGGCTATATATGTATTTACATAAGCTCAATAAGAATTTGTTCTCCTTGTAACAGGACACAACTAGACAAGTTCTTAGCATGGTTTCTTAGTCTAAAGAAACTTTAAAAGTCGAATCTGAGGTTCCATATGAAAAGTTCCAGAAAAGCAGATTTAAAAGAGCCTGTATGGTCCATCACTATTCTTGCTGTACTTATGTAAATAATCAGGCCAAGTTTATTGAAATTAGACTTAATCTGCAAACAAATTAGTCTTACTCTGGCTATCTTTAACACAAATGTGGATACTTATAGAGATAAAAATTATGTTTCAGTAATATACTTTTGTGGATATCAGATTCTAGTGCTGTTAATTATCTTTAAGGTTTTGTTTTCTACCTGTAAATTGGACTGGATCCTGAAGTCTTTTAGTTTCCTCCAATATCTTGCTAGAACTGTCTAAACTAACATTTTCAATTATCTCCCACTCTTTTATCTTGGAATCACTATGAAATTAAAACTTCCCTTTTTCCAAAGCCACGCAAGCTAAAGCTGGATGACTTGATATAAACTTTAGAGAAATCAGAAATCACCACAACAGCTCATGTGTGAACAGTCTTTGTGCCTGTTGCTATGTGGCCACCCAGAAAGATAACTAGAGACATTCAAACCACAAACCAAGAAGATCTATCAGATTACCACTGCTTCCCCTCACTTCATCTCAAGATGCTTAGAATCCAACATCTAAAAGTCTTCTCAACTGGCTGCTCTCCAAACTCAGAAACTGAATTTAAAATTTGCTCAAACTATTAGCCTTTGTTTTTCTTTTATTTCCATAGAAATGCCTCTCATCAAATTATCAAATTGCTCACATTATATACAAAACTAATTTCGGTGAAAACTCACCTGCAACAATGCCCCCTAAAATAAAAGATCCTCATATTCATTCTGTTCTAAGCAATCATGAGGATGTGTGATTGCTAATACATCATAATGTGCCTATGTAAATAACTTTAAAAAAACTGAAACTCATTTGATTTATTTAATTGGTTAAATCTTGGCTCCTGGGAATCTCTGCTCCAGGGAGTTTTTCAATCCTTGGCTATTATTCTCCTGATAGTTATCATATTAACGTCTGGTGCATCGTATACTCTTGAGGGTTTTAAATGCCTATTGGCAGGCACTCATGTGCCAAATGGTATCCACCAGAATCAGACAACTAGACAAAATCAACAATAATCACAAAAACAATGAAGATGGTGACAATATGGCCCTCCAGCTTGTCTATTCAGCTAATGGAAACAGCAAATATGTGATTCTTATTCTTAAACTACATCAATAGTGGTGACTGAGAATCATCCTATACTAGTTGGTCATACTCCCAGCCTGCTGAGAGAATGACCGAAAGGGAGAATTGTTAAAATCAAATACAAGTGGAGACCAGCCTTGAAAACTCCCTGAGCAGACAAAACCAGTTTAGTCATACAAACAAAGCTTAATTTAGTTTATTTTGTAAGACTTACTTTACCTGGGTCATTTCTTGCCTATGCCTCTGGAAATCCTAAATGAAACTTGAACGGTTTCCCAAGGTTGGTATGAGGTAACCACTGACCAATTCCCTATTGTTTAAGACAATTCTAAAAATATAACCAATCACTGTGAAGAATAAACAGTCTGCTTTTTCGCTATGTAAATTGTTTTATAACAATATACCCCTAAGCCTCATTCCATATTTTGGTTTGAGTACTCCTGATTTACAAACTGTCTTTTTGATGTGTGCACAATAAACTTTTACTAATTACTATTTTGGTAATTCACTGGTTTTACTTCTGTTATTTCTGAACTTTTGACAGGTGTCTGTCATTAATTTTTTCAAATTCTCAGCCATTATTATTTCAAATATTTTTTCTGCTCTGTTCCCTCTTTTCCTCCTAGTATTCCAATTATGCACACATTACAATTTCTAAAAATGTCCCTCGGTTCTTGGATGTTCTTTTCTGTTATCCATTCATTTTTATCTTTACATTTCAATTTAGGAAGATTTCTGCTGACTTACCTTTTTTTAAATTAATTATTTTTTTTAATTGAGGTCATATTGGTATATAACATCATATAAATTTTAGATATACATCATTATATTTTGACTACTGTATAGACAGCATCATGTTCACCACCAAAAGTCTAGCTGCCTTCTGCCATCTTCCACATGTGCCTCTTTACCCCTTCTGTCCTCCCTCCACCCCTTCCCCTCTGGTAACCACCAATCTGTTCTCTGCATCTGTATTTGTTTGTTTGTTTATCTTCCACATATGAGTGAAGTCATACGGTAATTGTTTTTCTCTGTCTGCCTTATTTCACTTAGCATAATATCCTCAAGGTTGATCCACATTGTCACAAATGGCAAGATTTTGTCTTTTTTATGGCTGAGTAGTATTCCACATATATATATATACCACATCTTATTTATCCATTCGTCCATTGGTGAGAACTTAGGTTACTTCGATCTCTTGACCTATTTTTAAGTACAGTTTATTCTTTCTTTGGCCATATCCAATCTACTGATAAATCCATCAAAGGTATTCTTAATTTTCATGACATTGTTTTTGGGTTTTAGCATTTCCTTTTGATTCTTTCTTAGAGTTTCCATTTCTTTACTTATATTACACACTTGTTCTTGGATGTTTTCTATTTTTTTTAATTAAATCTCTTAATGTATGGTTATTTTAAATCCCCTGATAATTCCAAAATGTGTGTTATATCTGAGTTTGATTCTGATGTATGTTTTGTCTTATCGGATAGTGTTTGTTTTCCTATCTTTAGTATACCTTGTAATTTTTCATTGAAAGCCAGGCAAGATATATTGGATAATAGGAACTGAGATAAATAGGCCTTTACTATGAGGTTAACGTTAATTTGGCAAGGCCGGGCTGTGCTTAATGTCTGCTGTAGCTGTAGGTGCCAAAAGCTTCAATTTCTTCTAGTGCCCTTTTTTGTTGTTTCATCTATTTTCCTTGGATTATTCATTTATTTCTGGTGTGAAATTTCCAGACTCATTGAGACAGGAGTTTATATTTGATCACACTATTTCGATGATATAAAGATTCCGTCCCGCTTTCACTGCTATAATATGACCTATAGACACGAGAACTGTTACAGCATGTCCTGTATTCTCTGTGTTCTTTTTCTGCAATTTTTCTTCCATCATTCAAACCAGAACCACTTTTCTCAAAACAGATTTTTATTCTTCAGACACGTTCCCATCCATAAAACTAGAATATAAACAGAAAAATATAAAATACACAGAATCACCATGCTGGTTCTCCACGTTACTAATTATTCTCTATAGATGTAGTGTTAATGACATAAGAAAATAAAGAAAGAAAATTTACATGTATAACCATAGCATTTTAGTTATTTTGGTATGACATTTGAGCTCATACCTTAAGTTTAGTGCCTTTAAAAAAAGCCCCATTTTATGGGGCCAGCCCTGTGGCGTAGCGGGTTAGTGCGCGTGCTCCACTGCTGGCAGCCTGGGTTCAGATCCCGCGCCCGCATTGATGCACTGTTTGTCAGGCCATGCTGTGGCAGTGTCCCATATAAAGTGGAGGCAGGTGGGCACAGATGTTAGCCCAGGGCCAATAGACCAGATTACGGAAAACAGTAACCTAAAAGGAGAAATGTGCCTGGCTACAGCACTGAGCTGGGAGTTTCGGGGCTGAGTTACCCATTGTCTGCTATCAACCTACTACACAACCACCTGATGTCTATACCTGACTTTCCATCTAAAGGTTTGTAGGAGGTTCAAGGGACTTGGGTTCTGATCAAGGAGAAAGGTAATGATCACAAGAGGCAGTAACACACAACAAGCTTTACTGGGCAGTGCTTGGATAGGATTGCATAAGAGGGGAAGCCCCTGACAGCATGAGACCATCCAGAAGCTTAAGGTGAGGGGCTACCATCCAGAAGGGAATGGGGGTAGGGGAGCTCTCAGGGCAGAGGAGGATCAGAGAGGGCGCTTACGTGTCTAGGTGATGTTGCTCAGCTGTCTGCCAGAGAGTCTCTGGGACAGAGAGCTCCAAGGGGTAGCAGAAGCATGGGGCCTTAGAACTACACACCCCTATCCTACCAATGGACAGCAGATTCAGGGTGAAGTTCCACAGGTATGAAAAGCAGGCAGGCTCTAAATGGCTAAAAATCTGCTTTCTTGGGCTATTTCTGAAATAATTGGATATGTAAAAATTTGAGTTTGGCACTGGTGGGCTTTCAAACTAACAAGTTTCAGCCTGAAGTGAAGAAATAAACAACCTAGGGACCAATATAGAGGCCAGCTTTGACTCATTTATATAAGAAAGTGGAAGAATAATTCTTGCCACATGAGTGTTAGGGGAGTTAATGAAATAATATTTGTAAAGCCTTTGGGGGTTCTTCTCAAGAAATTACTCCATTAATACAAAACAGACTATTATTATGGCAAGAAGACTTTTCTCAAAGTAGCTCATATACAATCACTGCTGGTATATTCACTGCAACTGAAATGAGCTGTTTGTGGGTTATGAACATTAAAATGATTCCTTTAGACTTTATTGGGAGGGCATTAGTTTTCATATTAAAAATATTTCAGGAATATTTTAAAAATTCAACTTAAAATGTGGTTTAAATACAATTATAAAATAAACATTTGGATTTGAATACAAATATTTGAATGATTAGTTTTCCAAGGATTATTTCTATTTAAATAAGACCTGTAATAATTGTGTTTCAACACAATTATAACAGGCAAATGGACACTCATTTCTGCTTGCGTTCTTGACCCTGAATATGTATTTGCCTGGGATCTTGACTTTGAATTTACCTTTAATTCCTGGTGATATGGCCTGAACTGCAATTAGTATCAAAAATATCTATTGCTGTATATACAGATATTATATTAGGTAATTTAAGAAAAGGAACAGAGGTAGATATTTTAAGACTGTTTCTAAATTTCTACTAAGCAATTAAATGCACCCTCCAATAACTAAAATAACCAGACATTAACAGGATAAAAACATCCAAAATAATTCAATAGAGTCAATTTAATGATTGATGATCAATAGAACAATACATAGAGATGGAATAATTATGCCTGTTTAATCAACACAATTGATTTATAAGGAGCAAAACCTGTTTCTAGTTGGTTGCCCCAATGGAATCTGTGGTGAAGTAAATGACCAAGGGCCAGGAAACAGACTCAAGAGGATCTGAGGTGATTTAATATGTATCTTACACAATCGATGTCAGTCCATATGAGACCGAGGACGAATGAGTTAAAATTTTTTTTCCCTAGCATAGAGTAGAAAAATAAGACAAGCTTTGCTAGCTCTACCTGTACACACACCTACACAGCTATTACTAAGTGACTGTTGCCTAAGATTAACCAGACCTTTCTGTTCCTCCTTGGGTACATGATGAGTGAGTTATTTTTCCAGGAAGTTAAATTACAGATGGTCAAGAAGAAAGGAGATTAGTCCACAAGACCAAATGCAGGCCAAACGTGATGCCAAAGACTCAAGATAAATCTCATGGGAAGGTGCCAATTAGCAAGGCCACATGCTCCCCTTCCCCTACCCAAAACCCTAGATAAAAACCCCTAATGTTTTCCTTTTGGGGAAGTGGATTTGAATTTAATCCCATCTCCTCATCTGGCTGCCTTGCAATAATAAAGCTGTTTCCTTGCTACAATCCTGATGTTTCAGTGATTGGCTTTGCCATGCATCGGGTAAATGAACCTGAGTTTGTGTTCAGTTCCATGCTCATATCTGTTTGAGTCCTTGTTATCCAGTTCCCATCCAACTCTAGACAGTCTCCAAATTTTGTCAGAATAATATGCCTTCACTTCTTACCGGAGAGAGTAGACATACAAATTCAAACAACCACGGAACTTCCTTCTAATTGGTGACCAGCCACAATATCTGAAAAGACAAGGAGAAAATTAGTGAAACAATCTACAGTCCCCATTGCTGCAGCTGTTCCCAAAGCTGTGATTGATATTCATGATCTCCTTCTTCTACAAGCCATTCAATATGTATTTCCTTCACTTTCAGCCAGAATATTTACTGGGCTGAGTTGCTTGACTAGTGATGTGGCTCAGACCTCCATCCTTGAGAGGTTTGTGCTCTTAGGTACTTGCCCTTGTTAATAGGTGGTTGCTGCAATTTACCATTTTTCATTCATCCTGGGCATGGACACACCAAAAAATGCCTCAGAAAATCTCCAGTGTCCAGACATACTTTCCATCTCCCTGTGTAAAGGAAACTATAGCCCACCTTGATAAACAGGATTGATAACTCAAACAGTTCTGTAAATCCTTTCTTTTCCTTTTGATCCACTGGCTTCCTAACCGACATGGCGAGAAGGTCAATTCTGCTTCTAGTTCACTGTAACTCATAATGTTTCTCTTGGGAGAAGTATTTCTCTCTTAGGAATCAAGACCTTGAACCTAATAGTATCTAAGATCCCAAAGATGTGAAGCACACACTGAAAATGATGATGATGGAAGTTGATCTTCTTCCGTTCCTTGGCTCTAGATCTGTTGAGCTATTGAGGCACACCTGCTGAGGCACACAGCTATACGTCTGCTCTTGAGGCAGTACATCTAGCACATCCTGGAGACAATGTCTCAATCCTACAGACTGTTTTGTTTATGCTGGCTCTTTAGAAGAGCCTTTAACTGTCATTACACTGGTCTACCAGACTATGCTCATTTTAAGACACATACACACAAATATATATAGATTAGTATATATAAATCATCCTTAAGCCATTAGATAGTGGTCATGTTGGAGGCACTGAATATGAGGAAAACAAAAGCATATCTGGACAAAAAAATAATGGATATTCTAGAATAGCTATCAATTATGGTAAGGATGGATTGCTGTCTTCTCCAGGGTGGGAGATCAAATATAAGTGACTTACTACTAAGTGTCTGAATGGTTCACTATCAATCGCTCATTGTTAGTATCTGCAGTGGTGACATTGACATTTATCAGTGGTGGTGGCTAGAATTAGCTTTGTTGAGAGGGATCCTATGAACTTGGGCCATTTCATAACTGTCATCCTTACTACCATGACTCTTCTGTCAATGAGCTCATTGTACCAACCCTGGAGTAGCTGAGAAGAGACAATGATAGATATTCCTCTCTGGTGGCAATTGTAGTGAGACTCAAATATCTGTGGATTTTGTGCTTACTTTTACACCTCCTCTGAGATCTCCATGATCCTCATCTTTCATCAAGGTTTATTCTTTCCAAACACCTGGTGAAACATTCAGTTATTCATCAGGCAACCATATATACCCACACTTTAGTCATCTTCTCCTTGCATTAAAATCCAGATGAATTGCATGGTCAAATATAATGCTCACAACTCTGTCCACAAGGAGGCATTCCTAAGTAGATCTATAATGTGACATTTTAAAATATATGTCTATCAGCAACCCAAATCGCTAACTCATCTTTGAGCCAGGGCTACATCTATTCCACATCTATCAGTTAGTTATAGCGAAACCCCCATGAGGCTATAGTTGCGAGGTACGTAACATGGTAGTTTGTACCTATTATTATATAATTTACCCATGTCTTCTGAACTTCCCTGGCCTGACCTCAAACAAACCACTTTCAATGGACAATGGATTATTTTAAATTCACTTAACCTTGTCTCTTGGTGACTCTAATAATATCTACCTCACGAAGGTCTGATATAACTGCATACTCACGTGATGTCTCCTGTTCAAATGTTCAGTAGCAAAGTGAGGAGCTATTCTAGAAATGGTAGTTAGTTTTCCCATGGTTAAATCACAGCCTTATTCCATAATCTTAAGGTTTGGTACTATTACTCTTCTACTGAAGATTTCTGGGAGCAAAGCATCCTCATCTACGACACATACTTCTACCACCATCAGATCTGCAGGGTTATATGGTCCAAGTGTCAATGCAGGTTGTAACACACTCTCAACCTGTTCAGAATCTACTTTTGCTCTGGGATCTTCTTGAAACTGTCAGCCTTCTAAGTCTGCCAAAATGTTCACAGTAGTATTCTGAAATGTATTATGTTCTCTCTGCAATACAAAGAGGCTCACGAAGCATTGTGCCTTAATGGTAGGATATGTGAGATTAAAAACAAAATGTCCCGTACCTTAGAGGTCCTGATATGTCCCAGACAACTAGATTCCTAAAATCTTTTCTTATGTAGTAGGCCTCTGAATCTTCATGAAATTTATCTTTTATCTCTTGGAATGAGTTTGTTTTATAATGAAATTTAAAGTAGGTGCTCATCCCTTCCTTCTCACGAGAACCAAATACACATGATGTCATTAGTATAATGTGCAACACTATTATTCGGAATGTCAAGGTCAAGGACACAGACTATACTATGACAGAGCGCAGAAGTTTTTAATTAGTCCAGGGCAAGACAGTATACGTGCACTTTGGCCCTTGCCATGTAAAGATGAACTGAATCTGATTTTCCCTAATAATAATGATTGAGAAGAATTCATTCACTAGCTCAACAGCCAAATATTAGGTGGATTTGTTCCAATAAGGAGACCACATCCAGTACAGCAGATATGATCAGGGCTACTTCCTGGTTAAGTTTACTATGTTCTTTAACTGTATGCCATAATCATCTGGTTTTCATAGAGGCCAGAGAGACAAAAGGAATGGAGATTTATGAGAATCCCCACTCCTTCATTCTTCAGGACTTTGATGGTGGAATTCAAATCTGAATTCCATCTGAAATTTGTTATTGTTTTTACTTTACTATCTTGCTCAGAAATAAGCTATTTCCTACAATAGAGTCCTTTTATTCCACAGGTGAGATAATAGGCGTGAGAATTCTATCAGATCGTAAGTATATCCCTCCAAGTTGGATCCAATGTGACATAGGCTTGAACCAAAATTCTATTCATCAACAGATTAACCAGAAAATCGCATAGTGTTTTTGGTCCTAGTGTAAGAAGTTATTTTACAGCTAGATTGGGACTACTTTCTACTTATCTCTGAAGAAGGTTGGAATTCTGATACTTATCTTTAGCCAAAATAATTTCAAATGGGCTAAATAATAATTTATAATGTGCTGCGTAAAGTTCTAAATTCCCATAGTGGCTCCCAAGGCTGGCTTGTTTATTGGTGGCTGTGTGACAAGCAGGACATAAAAACACTGCTGGAAACTTTTGGAAAGTTCTTCTGAAACAAAATTTCTCACACAAATCTTAGTCATTCAAAATCTGAAGATAAGGAAAGAAACTTTATTAAAAAAAGAACCCTGAGTGATATGCCTGGAAATCTTTTGGGTCTCAAAACGTGTCTACAGCCATTTTCTCCCCTGGTATTATATCGTTTGTCTTCAACCCAAAGCCTTATAAGAATATGATCTGTGGAGTTTAGTGAGTCCATTTAATCCTTTAATTTATAGAATATTTGTGGTGCCCTTACAGCAGTGTCAACCAAGATCCAAAATCTAAGAGTTCATAACTGGCCATTGATCTTTTCAGGTAGAATCCAAGGAATTTCTATCACATACTCGTGCAGTGGCATTTAAGTGTCTTTGTTCAAGAAGACTCAGCACTTTTTCGATCAAGAGGTTCTGTGACTAATTTACATCTGGACACTGGGAGGGAGATGACTTTTCAGGTAGTGGTAGACTTTAGCCTTTTGCTCATCAGCTATTGTTATCTATTTTTTGTTTATTTACTTTTATTTGTTATTGTTTATTGTTCTTGAATTTAGACAATTCAAGAAACATTATAGCTAGCTGTGTACTTATTATGCCCCTAGGAGCATCATGACATATTAGCCTGATGTATCAGGTCAGTGATGGTCAAAAATCCTGATTGTCACTAGGCCTTTCTGTCTTCTATGGCAATCGTTTCCACTGGCTTTGACAGTTAAATGCTGCCACTCTGAAGTCTCCAATATCAGTAATACTATGGACTCAAGTTCCATGGTGGCAGTGGCCACTACGAACCCCTGCCTACAGAGGACAGGCATCATAGAGTCTCTCAAAGATAACAGTGGTTCCCTTACCAGGGCATTCCTTATTTCCTCAGTAAAGGGAGTGTCCTCTGGGCTCATCCAGAAAACGAGATTCTTAGATATTACACGCTAAATATAATCTGAACCTCCTAACCCCCTTGCAATACTCCAACAAAGTGGTTCTGTCATTTTCCCTTCACTTATTCTAGGCCATCATCACTTTCATCTTTCAAGGAAACATTCCAGAAGACTATCAGGACTAGGCCCAGTTTTCCACCCAGTGCATAGCATCTTGAGCAAGAATATGACCACATCAATAAAGTCTATAATCCAGGCTTATATCCCACCTGTCTCCTTCCTATACTCTCCCTGTCTACTCACAGAATGTTCCTATTGTTTCTGCACGAGCTATGTACCAGATTCTATATTCTCTTTGGCAAATGAACTATTTCTTCTTGCTGGATGAACCACACTGCCCTGCCTAGGCTCTTCTAAGGACTGACAGTGACTAATGGCCTGAAGGCAATGAGAGGTGGTACAGGCAGATATTGAGGAGAGAAAGCATTGCCTTCTGTGGAACTTGCTTCCTGTGAGGTAATTGCAGATGTTTAGGCATGGGGACGTTCTTCACATGTAATACTGGAAAGGGGGTGTTGTTATGTTGGCCCAGAGGGTCCAGGGGACTCTAAGCGTTCAATGTTCTCAGGTTCAGTTTCCTCAATCTCCTGGCCAGGTCACAAGTCCCCAGTATTTACTTATCAGAGCCTCAGGATAATATAAGAACATTGTCAATGCTGGCCATTAATTTTAATTGTCAGCTTTGCTACCTTTACAATTAGATCTGCGACTTAATTTTCAATAAAAGCTGCCCTAAGCCTGTAAGGAATGTGCATCTACTCAAAAGCTGCCACAGAACCTCTTTACTTTTCAGTTTTACAGCACACTTTCCATTTCCAGTTGGCTGCCCTGAGCCTATAATTTTCTTTCTGTAGGCCTTCCAATGTCATTAACAGAAGCCAGCCCACTCTTCCGTCATTATCATCATCATTGCCCTCACACCATTCAAGTGCCATAGTTCCCACATAGCCAATGCCTCTCCATCCACTTACACCTCATCCCAATTAATCAAAGGTGAAATCCTTAGCACTTGTGGCGTGAATACACGCCACATTGTTATCACCAGTTCATGTCTGCTATTAGCTGTTTTATTGTGGGCTTTTCAGAAAGAAGACCTTAAGGCAAACACTCATAGGATACTACTTTATTAGGAAGTATAATCCAAAAGAAATCAGAGGTGGGAAAATGTGAGTGAGGCAGGGAATGTCAAGGAGAAAATAAAACCATGTGTTACCAGGGTTGCTACCACTAACTTTGTACCTAGTTAGACCTCTTTTCTGAGAAACACAATGTGTCACTTTGCCTATCAACAATCCAGCCATGGAGTGGAAGGAGAAGAATTTATCTGCTGGTTCCTATCTCTCACTGGTCACATCTATTCTTTATGCCTCTTCGGCATGGACCATGTGAGGGTGACATGCGTGTCCCAGGGATTAGCATGTCTCAGGGCCAACAGGGAAAAGCTGAGGGGGAGGTGAGGGACACTTGGTGTAGACCTGAGGTGAAGTGACTGTGGGTTGTGCCTGCTGCTTGGCCCACAGCTTGGTTGAGCCAAAACTGAGATTGTTGCCACGGTTAGTTGGTATAAGAGAAATTGGTTGGTGCTCCAGACGTGTGTAAATCATAAGTTTATGAAATAATGTAAATGAAGTGTTTTATGTAAACTTATACCAAACAAAAACCAAACGAAACCAAACAGCAGTTCTCTTCTCCATGCTCTACTGGCCCCTTGATTCTTACCTCTGGAAGACAAACTTTCAACTCTTTTCAGCTTTTTCTTCTGGTATTTAGCAAAATATTTTTAAATAACATACTTACTGGTGTTTAGGCAAACATTTTAAAATAACATACTTCTACTATTCTTCCTTTTCCTCTTTTTCTTTTTGCAAAAAATGTAGGCATTAACTATTGACACACATCTGTTCTACCCATTTTATACATAAGATTGTATGATACCTGGTTGAATTAGTATTGTGACCGCCTAAATGCTGTTCACAGCTGGCTCACATTCTGATACACATTTTTGTTGCTGTTCCATTGATCTAGCTTTATAATTGACTAATTTATTTGCTTGCATAGTTTTCTCTAATGCTGCTAATTCAACATCAAACATTTAAAACAAAAAACAAAACTACACAACCACCCAAAGTTTCATTAAAACAATTCTCCCAAGGTTTACCATCCTCTTACTCTACATTGACCTGCCTGTTCCAGCTGGTAGCTGTGCTCCACAGCTGTCCTTTTGGGATGTCCCCTCATAGTTACTTTGGGAATTGTGTGTGTCTCAATCTTATATTGACTATCTCATTTACATTCCTGGACCCTGTGGTTTTCTTTTGCTTGTTTTACTTTATCATTTATAGTGGATTACATCCTCTAAAAAAGGAGGATTGTAATATAACATTTTAACACCTTGCATTTCTGAAAATATATTCATGTTGCTCTCATCCTTGACTGTTTCACATGTAGCTTTCTGAGAAGTCATTTAGCACATTTCCCATCTTCTTTCCATTTTCCCAAGTTTTTTATTTTTGGTCTCACATTTGTTCAGGTCTCTTATCCAATTATTTTTGTCTTTTTATGTCCATACAATGTTTATCCTCTAATATGTTTTGAGTTAGAATTTAGGAAGGAGTGGATATAAATATGTGCATTAATCAACAATCTTTAATCTTAAGTCCACATCATTGTCTTTTAATTTTTATAAAA
Source organism: Diceros bicornis minor (assembly GCF_020826845.1). NCBI lineage: Eukaryota > Metazoa > Chordata > Mammalia > Perissodactyla > Rhinocerotidae > Diceros > Diceros bicornis. The sequence continues at coordinate 21,566,703 of NC_080766.1, forward strand.
TAAATTATAAAGTAAATTATAAAGAAAGAAAAGTTACTCAAAGAAATACATGAATCTTGTAACATCATCGCTTATGTGATAGACTATTTTTTTCCAGTAGGACATTCACTTATTCTGGACACATGATTTCTCAAAATATACCATATAAACAATGTCAGAAGATAATGTCCAAGTTCAGAAAAATGCAAGAATCTCCACAATTTAGTGAGTCTTTATTATCAGTTGGTTGAGCAGCTTCTGAATCACACAGATATGTAGAAACAAAACTGTTCGATAGTTTCTTCAATAAGTATGTCAGAATGCAAGTCTAAATCTTGCCATCAAAAAAAATCCTAGGTGGGCCGGCCCCATGGCGTAGCAGTTAAGTGCGCATACTCCGCTGCTGGCAGCCCGGGTCCAGATCCCAGGCGCGCACGGAGGCACCACTTGTCAGGCCATGCTGTGGCGGCGTCCCACATAAAGTGGAGGAAGACGGGCACAGATGTTAGCCCAGGGCCAGTCTTCCTCAGCAAAAAGAGGAGGATTGGCATGGATGTTAGCTCATGGCTGATCTTCCTCAAAAGAAAAAAAAATCCCATATATTAATATTTTCAGAAGTTGCAAATTTAAATTGCACTGCACAAAATTTCCATTTTCTCTCAAACTCTCTTGCAAAGTTATCAGAATTGACTAGATTAGGCAAACTGTGTTTGACTTTCTTGATGAAAAACAGTAACTATTTATGTCATTATGTACTCAGAAAACAAAAAATAATGAGACAGTGTTGACAATATACTGTTAGAAAACATTATTTGTGAATACGAGGTTAAAAACATTAGACATCATTTCTCTTATGCAAATAGACATAACAAATGTTGATATCAGTTGATAGGAATTTTCTTTGAATGTCATAAGGTTGAGATTGCTGCTGTTTAAATATACAATGGCCATTATCGACTCAATTTACAGATAACTCAAAGTCTCTGGAAGTGAGATCATTTTATAAGAATGTGTTTACTAGGTTTTTTAAAGTTAGACTGTGATGGCATTCCAGAAATAAACGATCATTCATCCATATACATCAGGTTAACTCTTGCCAAATATTTTAAGTTTTGTAAACTTAAAGAAGGTTATTTTCTTAAATATTTAAGCAGCTGCCAGGAGAAAAGTGTTTAAAGTACTATTAATTCAAAATATCTTTGGGAAAAATAGTATCTCAGGGGTAGCAGGGTTGGAAAGAAACAACATAACCTGGAACAGAGCAATAGAGGATCAGATACACATTTTTATCTGTGTACTTACTGTTAAGAAAATACAGAGATTTTATAGTATTCCCTAGTTTCGTTCAGCTTCATTTCATTCACAATGTTTTAGACACCATATTTTGATGTGACAGAAAGAGATTTACAAAAAGTGATATTTTCCTTCTCCCTTAAAATTAGTTTTAGAAAACCAAATTTTAAAATGTGACATTCTAATAAAGTCATATTGAATTTTTGGCCTGTACATTTTGCAATATATTTTAAAAACAGTACCAGTTTCTGGCTTCAGATTGTTGTGCATATGAATTATTAGAAGTGTTATATATGGAAGAGTTAAATGTTCCATTTTTAAGGCTATAATTATAAACGTAGGACATTTTTACATCAAAAGCTCCTTTGAGAAAAGAAGTAAAAGTATAATAGAGAGCTTCTTGTCTAAAACAGAACAAATATCTTCAGTAATGGAAAGAATGAGAAGTGAGAATTGCTGTAACCTATTTAACTGACATTAAGATTACCCTTGATACTGTGGGAACGTGAAATAGCCAATTCTACTTTTCAACATGATTATACTAAAGGAATTTAATAAGAAAGAGCTGAAACTTCTTGTCCTTAAGAACCAAAATCTTTTGTTTTTAAGTGGGTCACCAAATAATTGGCCCCCATATATTCCGTATTTGTTGAAATCCTAAATCGATTTCCTTAACATTTCTAACCAACTTTATTCTAATCCCTAATGTTTTCCTTTGGTGATAAATGCATTCTAAGTAAAACATGTTCGAAATTGATTCAATTGTATAGGCTAATTTTATTTGAGGTTTTCAATAGGTTCTTTTTATATACAAATTGTCCAATGATTTGTTACATTACAATGATGATGGGAACAATCATAATGGATCTAAAGGTCTATGGCCTTTTATAGAATATATGAAAACCTTTTGGGTGAATGATTAATACAAAGTACGTACAAAGACGGATGGTGTACGATCTTTGACATTATACCATGTTAGCATTTCAGACCAGTGTGTTGTAGAAAAAGGTCACTCAATATTAGAGCCAGCCTGGAAGAGAAAATGTAGCTTGAAAGACTGAGGGAATAAAAGTTGAGAATGTGGTAGAATCTTTCTGTGTAACTGCATTATAATTGCAGATACAAGCAAATGTATTAAGAAGTCCTTAAAGTATGTAAAGGACTACAGATGTTCTAAATTTAATACAACTGCTAGAGTATTTTAAAGTATTTTCACTTCCAATTAACTCAACACATAAGCTCATATGTTTTTTAAAAAATAATTTGGCCCATGTCTGCCTTTGTTTCTTTAACTTCACCTCCCCTTGGATCACACTTTTCCATGTCTGTAAATACTATACTCCTGTTGGCTCCCAGATCTATGATTTTCAGCTCCATCGTCTCCACAGATCTCCAGAATTACATATACAAATTCCTTTGACATCCCCATTTGAAAATCTAAAAGATCTTAATGTTAACATAGACACAAAACAGAATTGTTGATCCATGCCATCTGTGCCTCTCCAGTTTTTCCTAATTCTGTTCTGTATTATATCTACCCAACATAAAAATCAGGGACATATATTTGGTTTTTCCCTTTCCCTAATCCCTATCTCATCCATCATCGAGTTCTCCAATCTCTATCTTTGAAATGTATATCAAATTCCTCCACATTCCCCTCTCTACTACAACCATCCACATCACCATTAACTGTCCTCTAGACCACTAGAATACATACTTAATGACCTCTCTGCTTCTGAGCCTGGCCTTTACAATCCATTTCCCACAAAGACAGTTATAAACTTTTCCAAACAAAATCATTTATGTAATTTCCCTGCTTAAATTGTTTCAATGGTTTCCCAAAGCAGTAAGAATAAACCCCCAACTCTTTAAATTGGATTGAAAAACCTACAAGACAGGGCCTACCTACATCTCCCTTAAGTACCTACTCTCCCACATTCTCACTATTTTCCGAAGACACTGGATTTTTTGAAATGCTTCAGATTGTTCCTGCCCCAGGATTTTTGCAATAGTTGGTTGCTCTTCCTAAAATATGCTTTCCCTTGATCTTCATGTAGCTGATATCTTATCTTTTTATTTCTGAGCCTTAGTGTCCTGTCACAGAGTGGCCTTTTCTTAACCAATGATTATCACATTATCACATCATTCTATTTTACTCCTCTGCGGAACAATACTCACTTTCTGATATATATTTTCATTGATTTTTAAATTAATTTCAGGCTTTCTGACCCCCCTCCCCAAAATGGTATATATGAAAATGAAACAAAACCTGAAAAGAAAGTATGGGACCCAGAATATATGCAGTGAAGAAAAGGGGGAATCCCAGAAATACACTGAATAGAAGACCCAAAAGATTAGTTCAGAAGCCAAGACTTTATACTTATGTATTAAACTGTAAATTCACTTGAATGTTTTATAGTGAATTACTCATCTTCCCCCTCCACCACAGATCTGTTCAACCTTCCCATATCAGTTGACAACTAATATATCCTTTTAGTTGCTCATGAAATTCCCTAGGATCATCTTTGGCACCTCTTTTTCTTTCATAAGCTGTATCTAGCCTGTCTGCCATTTTTTGGTTACACTTTCATAATATACCCAGAATTTGATCACTTATCATTTATCATCCATTACTATACCTTGGGTTAAATTTCCAATCTATATGGCTACCTGCCACAGCCTCAATGGGGATCGTAATAAAAGTAAGTTGTATGGTTTCTCTTCTTCTCAGAATCCATCCATGGACTTTTTATCTCACTCAGAGAAGAATGGATGGCTATCAAAATAGATAAGAGGAATGACAGGATATGGCTTCCCACTCAGATCTGGTATCATCTTTCACTTTTCTCTCCGATGTTGTCACAAAGGCCTCACTGATCTTTTAAATCAAACCAAGCCTGCACAGGCCTCCGCGTTCTGTCACTTCCTTGGCTCTCTGCCTTAAATGCTCTCTCCCCTGGTATTCACCTGGCTTGCTCACACATCAACTTCCAGTCTTTTCCCAAATGTTAACTTCTCAGTGGGAGATAACCTAAGCATTATGTTTAAAATTACCTTCTCTCTCTTTCCCCAATCTCGCTCCCTTCCCTGCTTTATTTTTATAGGACTTTTAACCATCTAATATACTATAAACTTTACTTAATTTATTTATACTCTCTTCTCTCTCTCTTCTAAAAAAATATAAATTATATAAGGGAAGGGATTTTGTGTTTTGTTCAATTCTTTATCTACGGGCTTAGCAGAAAGGACGGCAATACTAGATATTAAATAAATAACTACATAAATAACTACATAAATGAAAAATAAATTAATTAATCTAACATACAACATGAAAATTTTCCAAGGAGAAAAAATTTAAACTTTATAGAAAGACTTTAAAGGATACATAAATCAACATTTAATCCATCTTCACAGATAAGAATGATCAACATTACAAACTTATAAATCTCTTTAAACAGGTTTATAGATTCAACGCAATTCAAATCAAAGTGGCAATAGGACTTCTACTCGTTTGGAAACTTGGTAAGCGTATTAACATTATATAGAATAATAAAGTCCCAAGTATAGTCAAGATACTCCCAAAGAAGGATTTATTGGTGGCAGTTGCCCTATTAGATAGAAATTCTAATTATAAACACACTGTGTGGTAGGCAGCCTCTAAGATGGAATTAGAGGATTTCAACTTCCTGGTCTTCACACTGTGTGATCCTCTCCTCGTAAATGTTTCCTGAATTTATTGACTTGTACGTTATAAATAGCATGGGGCATATAATATGATGCCAATTTAGATATTAAGTAAGAAAAAGATTGTGGCTTTTGTCTTGAGTGTACACTCTCTCACTCTTCCTCAAATTGCTGTCCCTGTAGGATGGGAATCCAGCTGCCATGTCCCGAGGCAGCCCTGTGGAGAGCCCCAGGTGGTGAGGGACCAAGCTGACCAAGTTTGCAGGTAGATCCTCCTACAAGGTGAGCAGTCGGATGACACTGTTGCTCAGTCAATACTTGCATTACAACCTCATGAAAGACCTTGACCCAGAGGCACACAATGAAGTCATGTTTGGATGGCTGACAAAAAAGAAAGTGTGAGATAATAAATGTTTGTTGTTATTGGATTCTAAGTTTGGGTATAATTTGTAATGCAGTAATAGATGACTAAAAATCATGGTAGTTAGGAAATGATGTATTGGAAAGGAGATATGTAAATGTTAAAACAAGGGAATAGCGAGTCCAGAAACATATCTATGCATATATAAAATCTTGATACAAAACAAATGTAGAATTGCAAATTTAAAAGAAAGAAGAGTACTACTTATTGCTGACTTGTGTCTAATTAAATGTAAAATGTGATTTTTTTTTTTCTTATAGAATTGCAGAAGTGAAGTGGAAAACTACTAACCAATCTAGAGTGCCACTCGTTTCCTTGGAACTGAAGCACTGAAAGTTTATTCCTAGCTTGTGGAAGGTCAGACCATTATGGCGCAATTTTTATTGTTACTAGAATATCAAATGCTATAACAAATTGGTACTGAAAGAAGGACTTGATTGAATTATCAAATGCACTCAGCCAAAATTCTAATACAACAAAATCAATTGCATTTCTGTTCCTCTTTCATTTAAGCTCATTTGTTTTAAATAGATGAGGAAAGAAATGGAGAAAAAAAGTCAGGAAATAATTTTACTCATTCACCAGAATAATCACATTATCTTGCTGGAATAAAAAATTTATGAATTACCTAATGTTAATGCTAACAGTTGTATGAATAGCCTGCTATAAGCAAACAGGACACGAAAACCTCTATTTTTACCCACTATCTTAATAAGTGTTTGTATGTACCCATGTGGCTAATTAACCATCAAAAGCCACTGGAAGATGCAGTGGTATCTAGTACCAACCATCAGGTATTTTACACAGAAGGTTATCTGAACAACAGAGGTTAAGTACCTTGTCAAAAGTTAAATTGGTTAAAAGCAAAAACGTGTCTCATCTGTCATCAAGAAGACAAATTGCTTTGTTATCATTATAGAAATTCTTCTTGAATAATTGACAGCTATGTGTAACCAATCATTGTTTTTGGTCACTACCCTTTTTATTAAAGCCAATAAAATATGTACTTGAAATAAAATTTTTTTCTTTCTATACCTGATTTAATTTTTTAGGCTGTATGCTTTCATAAAATAGGATATAAGAATTAAGATGATCTCCAACAGTATATAGTTTCTCCATTTTCATCACTAAATGTATGGGCTATAAAAAGAAGAGATTAAAACTATAACTTTGTCAGACCGTAAAGAAAAAGTCTCATAGTATCTGACCTCATGGACTTTGTATGAATTAGTATCCATCAAGAAAGATAAAAAGCTATTAATTGAAAAATCTGAATACGTCATAAAAGTTTTAATAGAAGTTTAGGATTCCCATCATCCAATGGTAATACATAATTTTAGGAATTATTTTGGCAAATTGTCAGAATTAATTGTGTGATGGAGATATTGATATACGTGTAATAATCTTAGCAATATATTTTGCAATTAAATATTGAGTGAATTTAATTTCTGATTCCTTAAAGTAAACTTTTGGTAGCTTGGGATCATATATATACTCTACCTTTAATTCTCATATGTCATATGAGAATTTCATATATATATATATATAAAATATCTGAAATGTGGTGGGGCTCCAGGTTTCTGTCATTTCAACTCATCATATTATGCATAAATGCTCTCTACTCTACTCTTTTTTTTTTTGTGAGGAAGATCAGCTCTGAGCTAACATCCGATGTCAATCCTCCTCTTTTGGCCAAGGAAGATTGGCCCTGGGCTAACATCTGTGCCTGTCTTCCTCTACTTTATATGGAACGCCGCCACAGCATGGCCTGACAAGCGGTGTGTCACTGCGCGCCTGGGGTCCGAACCCGCGAACCCTAGGCTGCTGCAGTGGATCGCACGCACTTAACTACTACGCCACCGGGCCGGCCCCTCTCTACCCTACTCTTAAAAGAGAGTTCTATTGCCAATCATAGGAAATTATAGGAATTAATGGCTGTTATAACAGATTATTTAAAAGAAATTATTTTAATTTCACATATGATGCAAGCTCCAAGATAATAAAATATCAACGACTCATATATCAACCTGAGGTGTAAGTTCACTCCACGGGACAAGCTAAGAAGTTTCCTGAAAACCAGTTTGTGACTCTTCCAACGTCACCCACATTCAGGACACAAAATGGTCAGGATTGGAGATTAAAATAGAAATAGATCCATGAAAGAAAAATCAATAAATTGTATGTAATCCAAATTAGAAACTTTTGCTCTGCAAAAGATCTCATCAATTAGATGAAAAGAAAGGCTGGAGAATAAGAGAAAATATTTGCAAATTACATATCTGACAAAGAATTTTTATCCAGAATATATGAAGAGCTTTTTACGCTCAACAGTAAGAAAAGAAACAATTCAATTAGAAGATGTGCAAGGGAGTTGATCAGACACCTTCATCAGAAAGGATAGGGTTTGGAAAATAAACACATGAAAAGATGTTTAACATCATTAGTCAGTAGGGAAATACAAATTATATCTATGATGAGATAGTACCACACACCTATTAGAATGGCTAAAATAAAATCAACACTGATTATTCCAAGTGCTTGTGAGAATGTGGAGAAATTGAATCTCTCATACATTCCTGGTGGAAAGTAAAATGATACAGTCATTCTGGAAAACAGATTAGCAGTTTCTTATAAAAATAAAATATGCGTCTATCCTACAACCCAGTAATCATACTATTGGATATTTATCCTAGAATAATGGAAAACTACATACATTGAAAGGCCTGTACATCCATGTTCATAGCAACTTTGGGCTCATGCAAGTCAAAAACTGGAAACAATCCAAATGTTCTTTAGGGGGTGAATGTGAAAACAAGGGGTGGCATGCCCAAGCAATTGAATATTTCTCAGCAGTAAAAAGGAATTGACTATTGATTTACATGACAAATTTAATGAATTTCAAGGTCATTATGCTGAGCGAAAAAAGCCAGCCTCAAATGGTTACATACAGTATGATTCCATTTACAGAACTTTCTTCAAGTTACACAATTATCATAATGGACAACAGATTAGTGTTTTTCATGAATCAGGATCTGGAGGAGGTTGTAACACAAGGGAGTTTCCTTTTGGTGATGAAACAGGTTTTGTTTTCTGATTGTGTTGATCTTACTCAAGCCCACAGATGTGATACAATTACTACATAGAATTATACACCAAAAAAATGTGCATGTGAAAACTAGTGAATTTGAATAAGGTCTATAACTGTGTTAGTAATATTGTACAAAGACAATTTCCTGGTGTTGACACTGTACTATGGTTGTGTATGGTATTATCATTGAGGGAATCTGGGTGAAGGAAACACAAGATCTCCGCATTACTTTTACAGATTCATGTGAATTCGTTTTTTGAAAAAAAAAAGTTACAAAACATGACACTTTAAAATTCAATTGAAGAATTAAAGTAGCTATATTGAGTGTATTTATGGTGACATTGATTCTACTGATTATTGCCTTTAATTCTCTGAAAAGTTGGTAGTAATAAAATACAACCATTTATTATCCCACTCTCAACTCCAACAAATCCCTGGCAACTCCAACGATAAAGGTTGGGAGACACGTGTACCTCAAGCCTAGGAAATGGAGCTTCACCAGGAACACAGAGGACACTTGCTATACTTTCTTTGTGTTTTGGAGAACTCAGTAGACTTGTGTCAGACTCAGTTTTAAACATGTTTAAGTAAAGAGAAGGTAGGTGGGTAAATGCCCTCTATGGAGGAAAAGGAGCACTGACTGTGCTGTGGCTGTCCTGTTTTTCCAATATAAATCCAGATAGTAATCTTGTGTGACAGTGAAGGAATAGGGTACTGGGATGGAGTCTGAAAACTATTCATGGAATATGAAATTCTAAAGATTCCCAAAGTTATTGCATCTTTGAAGTTATGTTCGGTATATAAAGCTAAACCTACCATAGTTCATTCGAGAAGTAGAGTCTTTCTTACCTTTATCCTTATCTTTATCCCTTATTTCACTACTTTAATATTTATTTTTAACATTTTAAGTCTGTTAATTATAGTTCTGTATCTATAAAAAGTCATAGTGCTTTGTCTCTAAATTTGTTGTAAATTTGAAGCCAATGTATTCTTCTATATGTTAATTATGTAAATATGCTTCATTGTAGGATCAGATTATTGACTATTTTCTTTATCATTGATAAAATAGCATGAATCCTGGGACTCTGAGAGAATGTTCACAGCAAAAAGCTTATCTTGGTCTTTTTTCCTTCTTCTTTTTTTAACACTCTTTACTTACCAAAATGCCTGCTACAGGGGGCCGGCCCCATGGCTTAGCGGTTAAGTGCGCACGCTCCGCTACTGGCGGCCCGGGTTCGGATCCCGGGTGTGCACCGACGCACCGCTTCTCCGGCCATGCTGAGGCCGCGTCCCACATGCAGCGACCAGAAGGATGTGCAACTGTGACATACAACTATCTACTGGGGCTTTGGGGGGGGCGGAAAGGAGGAGGATTAGCAATAGATGTTAGCTCAGAGCCGGTCTTCCTCAACAAAAAGAGGAGAATTAGCATGGATGTTAGCTTAGGGCTGATCTTCTTTACAAAAAAAAAAAAAAGCCTGCTACATTTTTCCTTGCTTTGCATATGGATTAACATTTTCTTTTATGCCTTTCATGTTTGTGTGTGTGTGTCTGTCTAGGTGTGTGTATCTGGGTGTATGTGATGATATTTCTAAATTAACTTTTTCTTGTTTACCAAAAAAAAAAAGGGGGGCGGGGTTGCCCTATTTTCACACTTATCCAGATTGGAAACATAGCATATGTTTAGCAGGATCCCAATTTCCTCCCTGTAGGCATCTCTTCTAGTGTCCCCTGCCTTCCACCTCTAACATGACCTGTTTACTCTCCAGAGCTGCACTGAAGCTATTGCTCTGGAATTACTCCCAGTTTTCCCCAGGGGAGCCACTATTTCCTGGTTCTCCTATCATTTCTCTTGATAAATCTTTGACTTATTTAATTTTTATAGATTTCAACATGAATCCCTACGCAATTCATTTTCCTCTCAACGTTTGAAGAGTTGTTCCACTGTTTTCCAGCATCCAGACTTGAAGATACAAGACTTATGCCAACCTGACATGTATTTCTTTGCAAGTGATATGAATCACTTGGGTTCTCTTTATCTTTATAAACATGAGACTACACAGTATGTGATTAGCGTGGTTCAGGTTACTTGATACAGTACTCAGTGGACCCTTGTCCTCAGAAAGAAAGTTCTTCTTCAAACGTTGTTGGAAATTTTATTTTATTACTTGGTTGATGATCTCTGTGCTTTCTTGTTCTTAGATTCTTATTTTCAGGTACTTTTTCTTTCTGGATGATCTTCATCTTTTACCATTTCTCACATATTTTCTTTATTTTTATCTTGGCTTCTAATTTTAGAAGAATTTCCTTGAATAATTTCCTGTCTTTCATTTGAATCTTTGGTTTTCTTGTCAATCATAATTTTTATTTGCATTAACTCTACAATTGTCTGTTTATTTTTTCATAGTATCCTTTTTATTCTATATTTCTATATTTCTTATATGTACTATGTGCGTATACTATGTACTAAGGAGTATAGCCAAAACCTCTTATTTATAGTTTAATCTCTCTCTCTCTCTCTAAGGAAGCTTTTTTCATGTATTTTCACCTATAATTTAAATATTTTTTCCAAATCTATAACCGTTTTTTTTTTTTTAATTTGTTGTTAGTTTGGCTGTTTATCTGCCTATGTATTTTCACTTTTTATACTAAAATCTGTTTGTGTGGTTGTCCATTCATATTTGAGAATGGACTACTGGATTGTTTATTTTAAATTAGTGTGGTGTGTTTCTTCTGCTTCAGTCTATATACATCTTTTTTTCAGTCTATATACATTTTTTTTACATTTCCTTGAGGGCATCTTTAAAAAAAAAAAACTGGGACATTTATTCAGATAAAGCTGCATGTTAATTGAACAGCTTCATTTTGAGAATGCTCACTAAAAAACTATGCCACTTCCCCACATGTGGTATTTCATAAATAAATGTTTACTCTAGGTGACCCGCAGACACTATAAAAACCTGTGCTCTCCCCTGAAGCTTGCATAATTTCCTTAGAGAATCGCCCTATATCTTTTTAATTTCCCTGGAGTTAAATTCCTCACTCAGTGTTATTTCTTTACATTTAAATCCTGCACATCAACCCTACCAGCCAAATTCCTGTGAGATCCCCTCTGGTATTTCAACTGGGAGAGTGACCTCATATTCCCTTTTAGTGTTATCTAAGCTGCAGCTGTTCCATTCTGCTTACATTTAAACAATATTTATCAATACTTCATGAACGCAGTTAAACTTATCTATTCTTTGAAGGTTCAATCTCTCCCCAACCCTTATATCTTCTTTGTTATGCCATTCTTACTTTAGTCATTTGGCATTATTATTTCTGTAGGGGTATTGGGAAGGAGAGGCATTCACATGATCTTTTTACCCAGTGGTTGTATTGTCTTAGATTTCAGTGCATCAAATATATAATGTTAATTTCGTGTGAGCTATATATATATATTCCAATCTTATGGTTATTTGTATGGCTGTGGAGTTCCAACAATCAATTTATTGATATTCTACTCAATAATATTTCGCTTCCTAATAACATATAAAAATACGTTCTGTACTTTGTAGGAATTTTGTGCAGATCAAATGTTAATGCCTTCTCAAACATTAGTTCTAAACACTAGTAACTGTTTTATTGCTATTCAATTGATGTGAATTCAATACTCAAACTAATTATCTCTAATTATCTTTATAATTTGACTTTTTAGAGTTAAAAAGTATTCATTTTTCTGAAAACAATCTATAAAACTGTACTCAAATCTTTGATAGTACATGGTAATATATCTTATATACGTTATTTACATAGTTGAAGAGTAAAAACAACATCAAACTAAGCAACAAGAATAAAACTTTTGTAGATTAGTTAATAAAAAGACATGTCCTTCTAAAGGAGCAATCTGTTTTAGCAAGTATTTGTATAACTATTATATATGGGACACACATAGATTTTTTTTCTGCAAAGTCACTGACAGTTTACATCTAATAAATTAGACTGGTTATATCTAGTTATACCTAGCTTAAGAAACAAATAATATTTCTATTATTCGTTGTTCTTAAAGCATATTTATTTTATATTTAAAATTTTTGTTTTCACCATTAAATATATATTTATATGTATTTTTGATCTTTTGATCAATTTGGTTGATCCATTGTGACTTCTGATTTAGTGAATTTCTATGTTTCATTTTGTAACATATGGCAGCATTTTTGAATGAATAAAATTATTCAAACTTTGAATTTTTAATACTTTTCTTGGCTTTATATTTTTTCCATTGTATGACAATGCTCTCACCTGAAAAAAAAAAAAAAGTTGCTTTCCCTCTATTTGCCTTTGAAAGATGATGACTACAATTGGATTGAATACAGAAATTCTATTATATACTAAACCGTTAGAAAAAATTAAATTTTGAACATTTTTCTTTCAAAATAAAATTCACCTTGAGACAATGAAAAATTAATTTGAAGATGTTTTAAAATAATTTATTTCACTTCTCTGTCTTTCTCATTCAGTGATTAATTTTTGATATACTTTTTGGAAATATGTTTAGTTCTTTTAAAGTATCATCACTTATAATCAACACCAAACCTTGGACAAGAATGCATGTAAAATCAATACCACACTATGTAAATGAAAGCTTCAAATCAATTAAATAAACAATATTTTACATCTCAAATGTCTTTAAGCTCATTGTTATATTTAAACTCACTGTACTTTCAGAGTGGCAGATAAGAATGTGATAGAAGATCAGTGTTTTCTTTTACAAATCACAGTACCAGGAATTTTTATTTTTCTGGGCTAAGTTAGTTAGAATTGGATACAACATATTGCCATCCATAAAAAGAAATGCATATTTATAGAGTGAAAAATTCTATTCTTAATAATCTACTTATTTGATTGTGTAACTTCCATTACAATTTATCTTTTATCACAGCAATGTAAACTTTGATACTTTCAAAACAATTCTCCCAATTGTTTTTATTTTCAGTCAGGGCAATGGTTACCGACTGGCTCTGTATAGAAAATACAAACTGAGGTTGGGGCTATTCAAATTTCTCCCTAAATTAAAGAATGCAAAGATCTTTTTCTTTGTCACTCATTTTTTTCTGCAGCTTCCCTAGTTTCTTTATCTACTGTATTTCTCAAGTTGTACAATTTATGTTTATGGTGCAAATCTAAACAGAAAAATCAACTACTATGACTGATGTCACCACTTACACATTTTAACTGACGTGTGCTGAAAGCATGACAAGCTGAAGAATATAATCTGTGCAGTAACATGACCTTTATTGGCATGTAACATCTATCATCCAACTGTAACAGACACTTTGCTTACCCAGCATTCCAGCTGGCTCCTCTGAAAGGTCATAACGACGTATTTACATAATGTTTTAAAATCACTCTTAACACTGCTGATAAGGTTCTGCTGGTAGAATGACTTCATGATTTATATTTTCTATAAATTATATTTATATTTTACTTAAGGGCTTCAAAATTTTCTATAATATGGAATCTTACAGGCATCTTAGAGGATGCCTAACTAAGTGTTCAATATTTACTCTAATTTTTATTTCATCCTCGGCATTTTAGAGTCAAAATAATTGTGTAGGAATGCCTCCTTTTTTTCTTTTTTAAAACTTTCCTAGCCACTTGATCATTTTCAATCTAAAGATTCAGGCAATATCTCAGCTTTTATAATGTTGGTATAATTACTTATATATATTTGGTTGGTATAATATTTATATATATATATTTCCCTCCTCTCTAGTTTTCTTCTCTCTTTCTGGGGATTCTATTTATATATCTGCTCTTATGTATTGCTTTTATATGTTTCTTTTCTCTTGCATTTTCTGGGTTTTGTTCCCCCCTCTACATTTGGAGACATTTCAGGATTGTTATCTACTGGTTGTTCTACAGAATTTTTATGCTCATCAGTCATTTACCTAGTATTTAGGACTCTTATTTTTCTTTAATTTTCAGCTGCTCACAATGTCATATTTGTTATTTGAATGCTGTAATTGTCAATATTTTTTACTAATATTAATTAAAGGTATGATGTTAAGGGTTTTCTTTGCCTTCCTGAACTGCCTCTATGTCCTTGTGTTCTGTTTATTTTGTTTTTTCGACAGGTGTATGAAGGTCCCACCTTGTTCATATTTCTACTGTCTTTTCTTGTGGCCTCCCAATCCTATTTACCTTCTCTCTTCCAGAAATTTTAATCATTTCTTTGTTTTGTGCCTCAGCTTCTTCTAAATTCTGTACTCTATTTTTTTTCAAATCTTTTATTTTTTTACTTCTGCATAATGTTAGTTTCTCATGAAAGATAAGGGGAATACATGTGAGTCTTAAGTGCATCTTAATCCAAAAGTTCTGTGTTGAGCTCTATATAGAAAATCTAATATATATGTAAGGGGCCATATAATCCTAGCATATCTATTAAATTGAAGCTAACATAATTTATGAAAAATGAATATGCAGTTACCCTAATATTAACTATATATGGTTTATATAAGTATATCTTTAGTGTTATTTAGTCTGTAAAATAAAGGAATTTAAATCTTTTAGATGGTGGACTATAAGCTGTAAATGTGGAATGATGTTTAAAGGTATATAGTAAAAAAACAAAAACAAAATATATATTAACAAGAAGCAATTTTTTTTGTTTGATACCAGTGATCAATTTTGCACCAGTAAAAATATACCTTCTTTTATGGGTTAAATTGTGTGCCCCCCTCAAATTGACGTTGAATCACTAACCCTTAGTATCTTAAAATGTGACCTTATTTGGAAATAGGGTCATTGCAGATGTAATTAGTTAAGATGAGGCTGTTAGAGTGGGCCCTAATCCAATATGACTGGTATCCTTATAAAAGGAAGAAATTAGAACACAGACACACGGGCAGGGAGAATGCCATGTGAAGACTGGAATTATGCTGCCACAAGCCGAGGAACTACAAGAAGCCAGGAGATAGGTCTGGAACAGATCCTTCCCCAGCACCTTCAGAGGGAGCACAGCTCTGCCAACACTTTGATTTCAGCCTTCTGGCCTCCAGACTGTGAGACAATAAATTTCTATTGTTCTGAGACACCCAGTTTGTGGTACTTTGTTATATCAGCCCTAAGAAACTAATACATCTTCCTTGTCCTCATGAAATATTATCCCTGTGTCTATTAACTCACGGTTGTTCATTTTTGTCTCGTTGTTAAGAAAAAGATAAAAATAAAAACATTATTGGTAAATGCAAAGCTGTGCATGTTCTGGCAATTGCCATCCCCTCCAGCTTTATCTTATAATCTTACATGACTTGACTCCTTGTTCTCTGCTCCAGCCCCTCTGGTTGCTGGTACTACTACTGACCCTGCATCCTCCTCCTAGCCTCCTCCTCCTCATCATCTGCTCCTTGAATAGATCATTCTTTCTCCTATTAAAGTGTCTTTTCAAGTGTTGTTTTTATCTGCCTAGAAGAATTTCTTCTCTTCCCACTCATTTCACATAGTTAACTACTATTTATTTGCTTATTTACTTATTGGCTTAATTCTTAGTCAACATCTGTAAACTTTCTGAGAACAAAGCTGTATTGTTTTAACTCATCATCACATACCCACTGTCAAATACATTCCCTGGAACATAAATAAATGAATCAAAGAGAGACATTGCTAACTTTAAAGGTTGTAGCTGAGATTGTAAGAGTACATACAGTAAAATTACTTCATTTTGGCTACATGGGCTTTGAACACTTTATATATAAAAATAAACATGCCCTAGCTACAAAGAAATAATATTTGGTAAACTCCTACTATACTTCTTATGCCTCTCACTCTTTCAATACTTGTTCTCTTCAATGCTAAAAACAGGCTTGTGAGATGTGTATAACATCCTCTCCCACATACACTTTTTTCTGATGAAGAGACTGAGCATCATTAAGGTTAACTAACTGCCATGATCTCGCTGCTAGCCATCATATTGCAATAATATGTCATGAGCTGCAATTTAGGTAAATATAAAAGGCATTGTAGTTGCAGTAGTCAGAGAAAATTTCAGGTAACAATGTTGGAGGAAAGACATAATTTTCCTGGAAGAGAATCAAGAGTAGGGGGAGACATTTCTGAAAGCAAGAACAGAAAGGGTATTCAAGGTTTGCTCTTAATTTGAATCATCCTCACCAGTGAGTTTCCAAGAGCAAATGTTTCTCATTTCAATGTTTGCCAGATAGAGGCGCACGTTTATGTCGACGAAATCAACAAATGAGAAGTACTGTAGTCAATTGCATACATGACTGAATTGAACAGAGCATCTCTTGTGAGGATCTGCTTGCCTGATAAATTTGCCCCTATCTGAAATTTTGCTTACTTTGTACTTCTAAGTCAATCACTCAGAAAATGCTCGTGCACGTAATCTTTCATGTTTCTTTTTGGTCTATCAATTTTTCTGGATAGTGATTTCTCTCAGCATATTTTTTGTCACATATGCCTATTGGGGTCATCGTAACACCAGCAGATATATTTCTAGGGTCACGTAAGATCAAGACAGAATGAAGATGGGATGTATTTTCGAGGAGATGGACAAAAGGTATCAGAAATGCCTAACTTATTTGATTCTCCATTTCAATATCCAGGGTCCTTCTTATATTTGTAACCAGAAAAGCCTAAGGCGGTAGAGAATTCAAGCACTGCTGCAGTTAAGCAACATATGAGAGAGAGCACTATTTGGACCAAGTTGTCAGCAGTCTCATAGTTCTGGTTACACCGGGAAATGTTTCCTGTTGTAGTAATGACATCAGCATTAACAGCAGCAACAACAACAGCTACTAACATTTATTGTGTGCTTATTACATGCCAGGCCGTGTTTAAATTTTTCATATGTATAAACTGGTTTAATTCAAATCATCTTTTCTTATCTACCTATAGATGGACAATACAGAACTAAATCAGTCTGATTCCTGCTGCAAACTGTTTAGTGAAACTTAAAACTCTCATTCTTAATTATTTTTTCTTAAAAGTGCTCTAAATCAGTAGCAAAAAAAAAAAAAAAAAGGTCTCTAGGTATCCAGATCTCAACTGATAACCAGTAAAAATTTTATTTACATCAGCAACACTAACTGTGGACTGCCAGCCTAACCTCCTGGCACTGGGAGATCACTACACTCGGCGGCTCAGGGTTATGCCTCAACCGGCTCACTAAATCCTCTGTTTTAGCCTTGTTCCTGGATCCCTCCTTTTTGTGTAACTTATGCCTTTCTGACTCCAAGAAACAGAGACTGACACAGGTCATCGTATGGAAAGGAAAAAGCTATTGTTACCACCATAAGCTTGGATGGTAACTGGAAAAAGAAAACTACCAGGGATTGGGTTATTTGGACCAGCTTTGCTATCCATTTTACAGAAGGAAGTGTACTTCCTTCTGCATGTTTCCTCAGACTTGACTTGTTAGCCCCCTCCATAAATCTCAGTAAAAATCCCAGAGGTGGTAAGTGCATAGTTCTGAACCTTGAGTAGGGTGTTATAACCTGGGCAATTTCAGTTAGAGGGGAAGCTGGGAATAGTTACATACAGTGATGTACATGTCTAGAAAATTAACATATGATTTGCATGATTCAATTACTGTAGTTGCTCTTCTAATAAAACTAAGGTTCAAGTTTAAGAAGTCATCTTTACCCTGAAATTAGCAATAATTATTCTCTATTCCCAAAATTGCATTTTAAAAGTAGGAAAATTGTTAAAATTTAGATGAATCCTACATATATCACCAAGTATCAACTAAGGGTGAATATCGTGCTAGTCATAGAGAATACCAGAATGATTAAGATTTACATATTATCCATGTGAAAAATGTTTTGAGCCTATAGACATATATAATGACATTATTAACCTTGTGTGTATTTTTTTCATCTTCTAGTACTGTCACTTATCAAAGAATAATGAAACAGAGTAATGTAGAGTAAGTGATGGAAAAAGAGATAGGGGTCATGAGGCAGTAGGTGCGAGAATGAAATAGAGAGACAGGGAGACAGACAGAGAGAGAGACTTTTGGTAATGTTCACAAATGATTAAAGTTAAAAGGAAAGAAAGCAAAACTAATCTGAGATGAATAACTGGGAAGTAAAAACACAGATCCATGTGACAAAATGTCTTTGTCCATTTGGGCTGCTGTGATAAAAATAGCATAGACTGAGTGGCTTAAACAATAAGCATTTACTTCTCACGGTTCTGGAGGCTGAGAAGTCCAAGATCAAGGCAGCATTGAACTGGGTGTCTGGTGAGATCCCGCTTCCTGGTTTTAGGCTGCTATCTTTTTGCTGCGCCTCACATGGCAGCAGGTGTGAGGGAGCTCTGTGGAGTCTCTTTTTTAAGGGTCTTAATCCTATTCTTGAGGCCTCTGCCCTCATGACCTAATCACCTCCCAAACACCCACCTCCAAATATTATCACATTGGGGATTAAGTTTCAATATATGAATTTTAGGGGAACATAAACATTCTGCCTGAAGCACAAAGGATGCAAACTAAGCAAAGGTCAACATGAACACAGGTGACTATTTGGGAGTTGAGGAGAACAGCGGGCTTATAAACATAGTGAGAGCTAGGGATTCTATATCCAACCATTTTTCTTCTAGTATTAAGTTTATGGAAGCATATAGAAGACTATAGAACAACAACAACAACAAAAAGTTTTCAAATGCAACACTCAGGGAATATACTGGCCCACAATTCTTTCTTGAGGAATCTGCAAGAGGATGACTTTCACTCAAAGAAGAGATAATGGAGGAAACATTGGCAAAGGGAATGATAATTAGCATTTCATGTAGTTAAAAGTAGTTCTAAATTTTTTTTATAACGTGGATACTTAGGGGACAGCCTGTTGGAGTGGTGGTTGGGTTCGTCTGATGCGCTTCAGTGGCCCAGAGTTCGCAGTTTCGTATCCTGGGTGCAGATTTGTGCACCGCTTATCAAGCCATGCTGTGGCAGGCGTCCCACATATACAGTAGAGGAAGATGGGCACAGATGTTAGCCCAGGGCCAATCTTACTCAGCAAAAAGAGGAGGACTCTCAAGGGATGTTAACTCAGGGCTAATCTTCCTCACCAAAAAAAAAAAAAAGAAGAAGTGGATCTTCAAAGAAAATATATAAATATTATATGTTCTGACAAAGAAGAATTAATACAATAAAAAATGGAGATGAGAGAAAGAAAAAATGAAGTAGACTAAGCCCATTATCTAATGTGTAGGAAATAGATATGAGTCAAAAAATATCACTAAACAATACAGTGTTATCAACTATAGTCACCATGTTATTCATTAGATCCTCAGACCTTATTCACCCTATAATTGAGAGTTTGTACCCTTTTACCACCCTCTCCCTCTCCAGACCCTAGCACTTGTCAAGCTCTTTTCTACGCTGTTTCGATGAGTTTGTGACTGCTTTTTTTTTTTTAATTCCACATACAATTGATACCATGCAGTATATATCTTTCTCTGTTTGGTCTAAGGGAAATTTTAAGAGGTACGAGAACAGAGGTAATGACTAGAACAAAAATACAGACTTTCTTAAATGTCAAAATTATTTTAAAATTATGGAAGAAAGCACATTACATAGAGAAAAAAATATTGTATAATAAACATAGTATTACATAAAATAACGTGAAATTGGAGACCCAATATATTAGCTTATCAATAAATGTTAATGGTCTCAACTCATCTATTAAAAAAACAGAAAATTAATTGTAAAATAGATAGATGACAAATAGATAAATATAAATTTAAAAAGAAGAAACCATTCAAATACTAGAAGAACTCATGGGTAAATTCCTCTCTAACCTTAGTTGTGGGAAAGAATCTCTAAATATGACTCAAAATCTAGATGCAATAAAAGAAAAGATATCTGACAAAAAATTTCAAAACAATAAAAAATACTTGCATGTCCCAAATAACATAAATACCAAGAGAAAACAAATGACAAACAGGCAGGAGAAATTTGTAACATATGTCAGAGATAAAGGGCTAATATATCTTTTAAAAGTATAAAGCTCTCATATAATTGAAGTAACTAAGCCTAAAAACCATATAGGAAAATGTGCACAACACACGAACAGGGATTTCACAAACATGATATAACGAGCTTTAAACATAGGAGAAGTTCACATTCACGCACTATAAATGCATGTAAGTCAAAAGTACACTAAGATACCATTTCTCGTCTAGCAGATTATCAAAAATTAAAAGCTTGATAACATATTCTGTTGGTGAGCTTGCGAGAAAAGAAGCATTCTCACAGATTCATGCAATATGAAAGAAAATCTGGCTATATTTAATAAAACCATGTATGTCTTTACATCTTGACCAAGAACCTTCACTGAAACAGCATTGTTTGTAATTACAAAATATTGGAAACAAACTAGATGCCCATACATAGGAGGTTGGTTAAATAAATTGTGGTAAATCTTCTGGGAGGAGTAATATGCAGCACAAAAGGAATGTGGAGGATTTCTATTAACTGATATTGAGCAATTTCTAGGACATATTGTTACATAAGAAAAGGAAACTGCAAAAGTATATATATATTTTACATTTTTTTTCTGTGAGTAAGAGAGAGGGATAATTAAATATTTATGTGTGCTTAGTTTTGCAAAACGAAATCCAGTGGGGATAAGCCAGACAAAATTGTAATTGGTTGTTTTTAGTGAGCGGGTAAAACAGGTTGGAAACGTTGGCTCTCATGGTTTAAGACTTCTTTAAATCTACCTTTTTTATAGTTTTCACTTTTGGAATCCATACCACAAAACTCAATAAAATCAGCAAGGATGGATAAAAGGTTAAAAGTGTTTGAAACAGAAACAAGTGAACCTGTTTGTATTTGAAATGACTAATAAGACCACGTTAAAGAGGGGGAAAGAACTAACTATAAAGAAGTAACTTTAAAAAGCAGAATTTTAGTGATATATCTTCAGTCTACAAAGAAAAAGAACTCTAGACAAAAGCTGAATTATAATTAGTAGGTTTAAGTTTTAGGGCAGTGATATATTAGAAATACTAATAAAACTACTTTTTTTTTCTTTTTTAGTTTGAGCAAATAAATAATTAAATTGAGGATAAAGGGAGCCAGCTTTCTCATTGCTGAAGTAATGACTTACAAATTTATAACTAGGGGAAGAATAGAAAAACACTGTGGTCTTCCACTGGCATTGGAGGTAGCAGTGTGAACACATGATCTAAGGCTCCTTGAGCAAGCAGCTGATTTCAGCCCCGGACAAATAAACTATAAACAATCCTGGAACATCTTCTTTCACCGGAAAGTAAAGATGTACTCGAAGAAAATTAGGGCATGTAAAAAAAAGACCCTGGATCCAGTTTGAAGTTATCCAGCTCCCACTGGATAAATCTGGAACACTTTGACTATCTAAATAAATAATAATATCAACAAATTATATCCCAATAAATAAAAGGAGAAACCATGTATTCATACTTAAATAAACGAATGAATGATTATGTAAAGAGGGAAAATGAAAAAGCGTTCATTTAGAGTAGAATTCCACCTAATAAATATACTGGAATGGCAGAATGATGGAGATTTTTAAAAAGTGTCATTTAGTGACCATCATATTAATAACTGTTTCAAGTAAGATGCAGTAATGAATGCTAAGACTCACTGGTAAAAGGTTGATGAGAAACAGGGTACAAAAGGTTATATATGTGTACACCCCCACACACACATATACATACAGAAAGAGAAAGCAAATATGACAACATTTTAAAATTAGGAAATCTGGATGAAGAGTATACCCAAATTCCTTATACTATCCTTGCAACTTTACCATAAGTGTTAAAATATGTGAAAATAAAAAGTTACAAAAATGGGAAATTGTTTAACGCTTGTGACCCCAATTTAATTTGCTACAAAATGGGATATAGAGTATAGATTTGATTGTAAAAATGATGTAGGTAAGTAATATAGTACATAACTGAACCATTACAGATTATAGATTCTAAGAATATAATAATTTTCTCTTCTTCAAAAAATGTCAATGTGGTTAGAATTTTATTTTATCAACTTGTGAACAACTCACCATTTTATTTCGGCAGTGGATCCTATTACAAAACTAACTTCTAACATCATAAAGTTTCTCTGCTTAAAACTGGGGGTGATCAGAGACACTTTTCTAAAATGACAGAAAGCGTATGGCATAAAAATAAGAACCAGGTTCTGGAAGCAGACAGACGTGTGTTCAGATTCCAGCTCAGCCACTTCGAGCTGCTTGATACTGGAAAGTTACTTAGGCTCTCTAAGGTTTTGTTTCTTCATCAATAACATGAAGATAATTATTAATTGTCACTTCATGAAGGTGTCATGAGGCCCAAAGGAGAAAATTCAAGAAATACCTAGCACAATGTCTGCACCATAAATAATTTTTATACATATTAGCTATTATAATTAATAACGGTTACACATAATAGAGATAGTTAGGTACTGCTTCTCCTCAAACCATTACATTCGAAACCCGTTCATAGATATGAAATCTTGAAACACGATCTAAAATTAAGCCGGTGATTTATTCTATGCACACATCACAGAGAATGAACACAGATTTCTTTTTCAATGCCTTTTTTTAGAAGCAAAAGAAAAATAAAAGCAAAACTATATCTCAAGTAAGTTCCTCAAAACTTCAAATAATTTCTGATGCATTCCGTTTCTACTTTCATTAGATGTGGTCTGAAAACATTTCACCGCCTGAACAACTACTTGATGGTTTCATAAGAACTTTTTAAATATTATTTGCAGGACAGAGATATATCGTTCAACTGAAAATTCAAGACATCTCTTACATTTCTTTTACTTGCCATTCTGTAATTTACTGAAAGTCCATTTTAAAACGTTTTTGGTTACTATTTATTAGGTTTCACTTGGGAAACTCAAATGATTTATTTTATTATTGTTTCACTTTGCTAAATAAACCAGTAATGCAAAAAAGAGCAGAGAAAGTCGGTTTTCTTCTCAATTTTTCAGGTTTACATGACTAGGCTGCCTCTCTGCCTCTGGACACTGCACACTTTGATGAATACTGACTTCAAGAGTTTTAGAATAAAAATAAGTTTTAGTCAAAATCAAGTCTAAAATAGAAACATTGTCTTAGAAACATCAAAATTACATGAAATGAAGAGATAATAGTCATAGAGGTTTTATTATGAAGTTAGTAGCAATGAAACTAATAGACTGCTATGGTGCTTGGTTAAATTTGTTGGTTTAATTTTTAACACCTAGTTATAGGAAGAGGAAAATGCTATTTCAAGTGGTTTAAAAAACGAAAGGACCATCTATTAACATTCTTTTGAGAATAATTAACATACCTTTATTGTTTTAATTATTTCACAGGCACTCACTGTTTATTAGTAACACATGCAATATTTGAAAGCATACAAATTGTGGTTTACATGAAGTTAAATGTTACACTAGAAAAGCTAAGCTTTTTTTAAAAAATAAAATGTATATTTCTGGGCCGGCCCGGTGGCGTAGCGGTTAGTTTACGCATTCTGCTTCAGTGGCCCGGGATTCACTGGTTCAGATCCTGGGCGTGGACCTGCTCACCGCTCATCAAGCCATGCTGAGGCAGCCTCCCACATAGAAAAGCTACAACTCTACAACTATGATATACAACTATGTACTGGGGCTTTGGGGAGAAAAACAAAAGAGGAAGATTGGCAACAGATGTTAGCTCAGGGCCAATCTTCCTCAAAAAACCAAAATTTATATTTCTTTGAAGGCTAAAGGAATCATCTTATAGACTTTATCTTCTAAGGATCTCTAATTTTCTCTTAAGTATAGCTGTAACCACAGATTTATCAATATCAAGGTAATTTATAGTAATTTATACATAGGACAAAATACTCTTGGGCCATTTATGGAGGCCTCCAATATGTGTGACAACACCTATTTGCCTATGAAGCATAGTCTGAGTTTGAACAACTGGTGACAGTTTAAAGCCTGCAGTGTTCCACTTCTTTGGTTTTTATGGATCTGTATAGCAGCCCTCATCCTAGAAAATAAGCCATTGAGGTCATTTAGGGCAGCACGTGCCCTGAGAAATGTATTTTCAGGCCTGTCAATATCAATAATTTAAAATAAAAGGGTGAAACAGTATCAACAATTAAGCTCTTAAAACGTGCCTTTTAATTAGAAAAGGATGTTAAAATAGGGTAACACTTCAAAGTAGTAAAATGAAACCCATTTGTAACATATTGGCAATTAAACTTATTCCTTTTTTATTATTCCTTAGGCACCCTGTGTTGTACTTATAAGGCAATCCTACTTCTTTAAGGCTAGTTTTGAATCACAAGTTTAAGCTGACAGCTACTAGGTTTCTTATTTTACGATTTTAAGTCCCTATATGTTGCTTTTAAAAACTGAAAAGCTGTTTCCTTCTTTAGGTGTCATGCGTTTCTTTAAAAATATTTTTTCTTGATTTAAAACAGTCCATCTTCTAGATAGTACCAAGTATGTTTAAAATACAATAAAGTATTAAGTAAACTTTATATTCAGAAGTCCGATGCTCTTAAAGAGGGCCTGGGAATTTTTATACATTACACTAAATACATTTAAATGAACAAAAACTTTTTCTAGAGGCAGAATGTGTAACCTAAATATTGTTGATAAAATGTTGATTTTTAACCATTCCCTTGAGGTTCATTTTCATATATTTAACTACAATTTAACGTATTTTTACTATTTGGTAGCTCTGAGAAGTGAGGTATGGCCATAATATATTATTCTTCTTCAATCAAAACAGTCTCTACAGGAAAAAACACTTTTACTTACGTTGCATTTTTAGAAGACACATCAATACTTCCATTTCAAAAGGTAAATGGGATCTGTACTTTAAACCACTTGCACCACTAATAAATACAGTGATCTGACCATACTTATGGTCTCAAAGCAGTGTTGGGCTTTTGTCTAGAATATATATTATACTTTCTGTTTTTAACAGAAGAAGAATTGATCTAATGAAGCACACTGCCCCAAAGAGTGGCAGCAGTGAGTATTTTATAGAAGACATAGTGGTCTTTCTCCATCACATGAGCTAATATGGGTAGTGTTCTGTTCCTTAATAACTCAATCTTCCTCTATATCCTGATATCTTTTGTAATTTATCAGAACAATTCTTAAGGCTACTCATATGGAGGGGTTGATTACTGTGGGATTAACAGATGTCAAGGATTTATAACTCTGTCATTTCTTTATTTGACTTATATTTAATGGTATCAATGATGCCCTTAGCATTTAGTTACATTTGCATGCACCTTTCTCATGTTTTAGATTTACTTTCATACCTCTGGGCTTTCCCATATGCCATTCCTCTTGTCTGTAATGACCTTTTCCTTATTCTTTACTTGGATTATTAATTTGTCTTCAGGTTTTAGGCAAAGTTTGACCTCAGGGAAGCCTTCTCAAACTCCCCATCCTGTACAGTATGACTCAAAATGCTCCTCTTCTCTGTTCCCAGATGATTCTTCGCTATAAGTGTATAAATTGCAATACATTATGATTATTATTTTACTTATGATCCTATAGTCAGATTTTCCACAACAGTTTTATACAACAGTTAAGATTTTCAATTTTTATTCATTTAAAAGAATTCACTCCGTATTTCAGATAGTTCTAAAACATGCTCATAGATTTAGAATTTTGCATGGTTCTCATTTACATGTAACTCTAAGGGGCTGCATTATTAAAGTGGTTTGTCCAATGTTTCATTAAACTAATATTTATTGAAAAATTATGTGTGCCACACACTGTGATAGGTACTAGAGGGAAAGTTAGGATAGCATATAAGGAGGCTATGACAAACTTCCGTTTCTGGACATGACAGAGCAGCTGATATTACGCTAACCCTCTCACTGAGAAAAACTCAGTGAAAAATTACCTCCCTCCCAAAAAAATATCATTCTCTTGACTGTAGACAGCAATCAAGTCAACCAAGAGACTGTCTAGAGAGGAAGGATAATACAGAGACTAGAAAGAATAGAGGCTGAGTGGGAAGCAGCAGCCTAGGGTTTCCATCATTGTCACTGAAACGAAAAGACCATGACTGAAGTTCAGACTCTGAAAGTGGCTATGAGTTGAGGGGGCCACGACTCCAGAGAGAAAAAAATTAGAAATAATTGAGCTTGAACTAAGCATGCACATTCCCTGGAGATATTTGCCTAGCCCTAAGCGATATTTATAGACATAGATACATACATCTCTATATATTATACATGCATCTATGTACATAGATGTCTGTTCAGAAATAACTGAGGGATGGTTAAAATGTGTGAGCAGAGACAGTGTCAATCCGATAATGCTGAGGCTCCTGAAGTTGCAGTTCTGGGACTGTGGAAGCGTAGGGCTTAGTAAATATTCCACACTTTTAGTTGAAACCCCTTAGAAGAAAGGGTAACAAGGACATCTATGGAGGCCTAGCAATGAATGAAAGAGGAGACTCAACAGGGTCAGCGTCATCTATAAACAAGGGAAAAAACTAGGGGCTGGTTAAGCCAGAAGTCAGTAGATGACATCTTTACATGGCTGAAGGAAAAAGAAAACTGTTCAACAAGAATTCAGTACCCAGAAAATATATCTTAGCGTGCTAAAGGGAAAAAAGATGTCTTCTTTAATTAAAAAAAAATGGAGAGAAATTAGTCAGAATATAAGCCCTAAGAAAATGATTGATGGCAAAAAGGTAAAGATCCTATGAAGAACTTTGGGAGCATGGTCACGCAGGAAGAAATAACAGTTCAGAGAGTAAGTAGGTTGGTAAATAAAAATAAATATTGACTGTCAAAATAAGAAACGTCTTTCAGCATTTAAAATATATATGAATTTAAATATTCAGCAACAGTAGTGGGTAGATAGAAGGGGCCAAATGGAATTTAAGAGTTGTTTTCCTTAAAAGTTTCTTAGGTCCTTGGTATTCTTAAAAATATAAAAATACTAATTTTGGATGTACTGTAACAAGTCAAAGATACATAATGTAATCATTGCAGTGAATATTTTAAATGATTAAAAATTATAATCACAATATTAATAAAGAGATAAATAGAATAATAATAAACAATTGATTGATCTAAAAGACAATAAAGAAAAAGAACAAAGAACAGATGGAAAAATAGCAAACAAAAAGTATGGGGTGGGCAATCTAAAAGATATAAGTAAGCCTTTAAATGTAAATCAAGGAAATATTCCAATTAGAAATATTAGAAAATAAATTGTCAGCCAACAACTATGTACTGTAATTATACCACAAGTATATTACAACAACTATGTACTGCTTAAAAACTATATATATACATATTTCGTGTGTGTGTGTGTGTGTGTGTGTGTGTGTGTGGAAGATTAGCCTTGAGCTACCATCCAATGCCAATCCTCCTCTTTTTGCTGAGGAAGATTGGCCCTGGGCTAACATCTGTGCCCATCTTCCTCTACTATATATAAGACGCCGCCACAGCATGGTTTGACAAGCGATGCATCGCTCCGCGCCTGGGATCAGAACCTGTGAACCCTGTGCCGCCAAAGTGCAGCACACGAACTTAACCACTATGCCACTGGGCCGACACCTAAACTATAGATTTTAACTAAGGATACACAGTATTCAAAGTAAGAGAATGATAAAAATATACACCACACTGGCATGAACAAAAAGAATGCTGGCATAGCTATACCAATATTGCATAAAACAAAATGTTAGGCAAGATGTGCTACTAGGGATCAAAAAATTATATTTCATATTGATGAGCTAAATTTTAGGAAGAAAATATTACTATATTTTTAATTCCTCTATACATAAAAAGTGATAACTGTAACAGAAAGACATTTCTCAGTGATACTGCAGATTTTAAACACACCTCCATCAGTAAATTATAGAACAATCAGATGGTAATATCAGCAAAAAAATAAGAGATTTGACAATATGCTTGGTAAGCTGAACGTTATTTTCGTATATAAGACATTATGTGAGCAACAGCAATTTAGACTACAACAGGCCATAAATCAAGTGTTAAAAAAATTTTAAATAAAATTATTTAGAATGTGTTGTC
Organism: Diceros bicornis minor; assembly: GCF_020826845.1. Lineage (NCBI taxonomy): Eukaryota > Metazoa > Chordata > Mammalia > Perissodactyla > Rhinocerotidae > Diceros > Diceros bicornis. Next base: position 21,595,214 of record NC_080766.1, read on the forward strand.
TCAGCACATTAGAATTAAATTAGTACTTAATAATAATAATATAACTAAAACACATATTTATAAATCAAGGAATAGACTTATACACAAATAATATAAATAATGTAACTATAAGTTAAAAAGTAATTCTAAATATAAATTTGAAAATATTGACTTGATATATAACAGAAATATGACATAACAAAATCTGTAGATGCAGCAAAAGCAATTGTTAAAGTGAAATTTATAGTTAAAATGCATTTGTTAGTAATAAAAAGAGGCTGAAAAATCAATACTTTAAGCACCCATCTCAAGAAGTAGATAAAACACCTCCCCCCAATACACATGCGATAGCAAAAAAGGATATAATAAAGATGAGAACAAAAAGCAATGATTCACAAATCAATCATATAAAAGAGGAAACTAATAAAGATAAAAGCTGGTTTTCTGAAAACTTTAACAAAATGCCCATATGTTGAGGAAGATTGATCAAAAATTAAATCAAAGCTACAATTTACAGGTAATCAGAATGAAAAAAAAGGAATTCTATAAGTTAGATTTTTTAAAATTATCAAAGATAACAATTTTATGCCAATAGTTTTTTAAATTATATGAAAGAGATGAATTTCTTGAAAAACATAGATTTTCAAATTAATTCAAGAAGAATTATAAATATAAATAGTTCTATATTTATGAAATATTTGAGTCAATAATTTATAATATTGCCAAAAAAGTTCACTAGTGAATTCTAAAAATATTTTAAAGAAGCATTTTAAAGAAACTCTTTTAGAGAATAGACAAAAAGAGAATATTTCCAAGACAATCTATGAGGCTAGCATATTATTAATATTTAAACCTTACAATGGCAGTACAAAAAAGGAAACTATGAGGCTAGCATATCATTAATTCTAAAACCTTACAAAGACTGTACAAGAAAGGAAACTCATACTAAATATTTGGTATAAAATAAATCCAAATATTTGAAGCAAAAATAACAAATTGAATTCAGCAATACAGAAAAACATAATATATAATAACCAAGCTTACTTTATTGCAAAGTTGAATTAATGTTAAAAAATAAATCAAACTCAGATGTCTATAGCAGTTTTACTCATAACTGCCAAAACCTAGAAGCAACTACTATGTAAATGAATGGATAAATAAACTATAGTATATCCAGACAGTGGAATAGTATTCAGCAATAAAAAAGAAATGTGCTATCAAGCTACAAAAAGTCATGGAGGAATCTTAAATGTGTATTACTAAGTGAAAGAAGCCAATCTGAAAAGGCCACATACTATATAATTCCAACTAAATGACGTTCTGGAAAAGGCAAAACTAGGGAGACAGTAAAAAGTTCAGTGGTAGCCAAGGGTGGGGGAGAGGAATAAATGAACAGCTGGAGCACAGAGGATTTTTAAGGCAGCAAAACTATTCTGTATCATAATAGAATGGTGGATACATGCCATCATATGTTTGTCAAAACCTATAGAATGTACAACACCAAGAGTGAACCTTTATGTGAACTATGGACTTTGAGTGTTAATGATTTATATCAATGTAGGTTCGTCAGTTGTAACAAATGTACCACTCTGGTGTGGAATATTGATAGTGAGATCGGCTGTGTATGCGTGGGGGCAGTAGGTATAAGGGAATTCTCTGTACTTTCTGCTCAATTTTGTGTGAATCTCAAAATCACATGCCTATCATTAAAACTAACAAAACCCATGCAAGATCTCCACGCGGAGAAATATGCAACAATACTTAGAGAAAAATGTAAAAATATAAACAAACGGAGAGATAGATCACGTACACGGAACAAAGAACTCAATACTCTAAATATGTCAATTTTCCCCAAAATTGATCTACAGATTCCATACAATACTAATTTAAATTAATTACAGCAGTGTGTGTGTGCGTGTATTGACAAACTGATTATAAACTATATATGAAAATGTAATGGCCAAAAAGAGAAAAGATATTCTTAAAGATGAATAAAGCTGAGGTACTTGCATTATCAGATATAAAGACTTATTATAAAGATTTCTCACCATTATTTGCAAAATATTTGTTTAGAACTCTGGTGATATGAATGGTTAAACAGTACACTTTCTTATGAACAGTTTTGGAGTATTTGCATAGGTCGAAGGGATAATTAATTAAAAATAAAGGGAATGTTTGTCATATACTTCTACAACAAAAACAAAATATGTCCTTTCCTTTGTCTCTTAGAAATTCCAGAAATTCTATTTTCTTTTTAATTTATGGTTTCTCTCCACATTAGAAGACTTTTCTAAGTGTAACACTTCCCATTGTTCTCAGTCACCTCTCTCTGTCTCTCTTCCTGTCGGGCACAGAGTAAAAATAAGAGAAGGCTATTTTAACATTGGATAAGATTCCTTCTGATTTCATGATATATTCTAAATTGTCCTCGAGGCATATTTTAATAAGGTGGGGGCATCAGCATGATAATGGTGTTATCTGGCTTCATTTACAGACTTCTAGGAAAATGGGGCTCTGTGTGGAAGCTTCTTTTGCTTTTCTGCATCCCACCCCAGGTCAGCCCTTTTTCAGCATACCAACCCAAGTGCATGATATACATTTTTGTGCTTTCTGCCACGGGTTCTTTACTGAAACCACAGACAAATGCAGCTGGGAAGAAGCCTGGTTAACGCCTCTCCTCCATACCAACAAGAATGACTGGAGGATGGGAGCCCACCGATAAATATCCCAGACAACCGTCCTTGGAACAGACAATTCTAGGAGGCAACTATGGTTCTCAGATGTCCTGGAAGAATCGAGTTCTTAAATCTGCAGGAGAAAAGTCGGGTGCGGGCCCTCTCTTCCTCCTCTCCTGTCTCTCTCTGACTTCTCCTTCCCTCACTCCTAATCCCCCCAAACACACATACTACCTGTGTCTTAGTCCTGTTTCATGCAGTGCTTTTGAGGTAACATAAAATAAAAACTGTATTTTGGAACAAAGCAAGAAGTGGCCTTTGATTTAATATGTAAAAGGCTGAGGGAAGTTGAAAGTCAGAGGTTTATATTTTAGGATAGTATAGAAATAATTACGGCACTATAGCCAGAAAAGGAAGCACACCCACTCTCTTTTCTTCAAAATGTTAGTGAAAATATAGGTCATATCATTTGCCATTTTGTGGATAATGAAATGCAAGTTGGATGGTAGAATCCTTTCAGACATGGATGTAGAATTCAGAAATGCTTAATCCTCATCTGGGCCAAGAGAAATACTTCTTTTCTGTGAACCAGGTTGTTTAAACCTCTGATAAATGCTCCCATTTAATTGGAAGATAAAACAATAATTTTACAACAGAACTCTTAATGTTTTAGTGCCATTTACAATGTCACAATCTGAAACTCACTTTGATTTGTTAGTAGTCCTCAACGTTTTTGAATAAGTTCTTTTCATTTATTTCTCTCTTCAATTCCGCTATAACATTGCTATGCAATTTACGTGTATAGACCAATGAGTTTAACAAGAAAATCTTCTAAGCAAAAAAAGAAAAATTTCTTGCAAATACTTTTCAATATGTTGCTACCACAGGCACTTATTTATGTGATACTTTTGTTTTATGCCTGTTACATAAAGCAGAAATTATATAGAAATCACTGGACCATCATTTATATTTTTTTCCAATTAAAATATTTAGAGAGTCTTAGAAACTTATTGTACTGCCTACCTAATGTGCTCATAGTCATCATTTTATTATAGTGTTGCTTAAGCTACTGCTGCTTTAGATGTTAACTGCCATATTATTTAATCAATGACATCAAACTGTGGTGTTCTGGGTATAACTGAACTTCTTCATAAACTGATAGCTTATAATGTCATGCTAAGTAAAACAAAGAAAAATTTATGCCTGTTGTTACCACATATTTTTACTGCTCATTTTGTCTTAAAGTCTTTTCTGTTAAAACAATGGCAGGAGAGTATTTCATACTAATTTTTGTTTTTAGTCTTTGTTTTAAATTACATTAATGACATCTCTTGGTTTCCCTACTGAGTTTCCTGAAATGGAAATCTGACAGCTAAGTATAACATATAGTTTATTCAGTTTGAAAATAAAGTGAATATCTGTATATTTATAGTAGTACAATAATGGAGTCATTCTGATAATTGCTAAGGTGTTTTGAGCCAAAAGTACTTAAAATATTCAGAAAGGTTGAAAATATACTTGCATAAATATTCATTTTTTTTAGGATGGGGAAATTCTCCACCAAAATGAGCCTTGGATATGAGTGTAGAGAAAGTCAGATGAGTAAAGGTTTCTGGAGATGAGTAATTTCCTCCTGCAAGGTAAATGCAAATGTTTCAGGAGAGCAGGGTATTATGTACAAAGGGAGAAGAGATGATTAACTAAATTACTTGCTGTCCCAGATAAATTAATTTGCTTCACTGGGAAAGCTATTTATGCTCAGAGTATTTTACTGATTCGGATTCATGACAGGGTTGAATGCATATCTTCTGCCTCATGAGTCAACCCTACATTAAAGTATTTATGAAGGTTAAAAGTAAATTAATCATTTATTTCTCCAGTTCTTTTGAAGGAAGTAAGTAGATTAAACTGAGAACATGGAATAGTTGAGGCTTCAGACAGAAAATGTCGCAAGCTTGTTAATATCTAAATTGTAATTTTAATCAAAACTTTTATTCAATTTAATGACATTTCCACTTTCTGGTATTTTAGTGGCTGATATTGAAAATAAACATGTAACGTCTGGGTCTCCATAACCACAAATAATGAGGCTTATATTTCTATTATTGTCATTATTGTTATTATTATTATATAATGTATTGAGTTGTATGGTGTGATATCTATTTAAAAATGGGAAATAATTAAGCATACAGATGGGTTTAGGTGGGGCAACCTGCCGGTATGGACTGCAGTCACTATTCAGCCCAACACCGACATCATCTAGATAGAAACAGGAACAAACCGCAGCAGCCAGTGGGCTGTACTCTTAGCTGTCTGGCTAGTGATCCCTCATGAGCCCTGGTCACTATCCCTTTGCACTGACAGTTGGGCTGTTCTAAAAGGATTAATCCTCCACCAAAATACTAATTACAACCCACATTAGTATTTTGGTGGTGAACATGATGTAGTCCATGCAGAAATAGAAGTACAATGATGTACACCTGAAATTTTTGCAATGTTATAAACCAATGTTACTGCAATAAACAAAAAATTAAAAAAATAAATAAATAAATAAATAAATAAAAATAATAATAAATTTAATAATTATCCATCATTTCCTTAAAGAGGATCAGTTGGGTTCTGCATGTGTATGTGGTGTATGTGTGTGTTTAACCCATATATATATATATATAGTCTTTGTTCTTTAGCACTGTAAATTATAAAAATAACAAAAGATCATTGCTTCTTAAAAAAAAATAAATAAATAAAAAAAATAAAAGGATTAATCCTATGGCTTCGACAATTGGAAGCTGAGGGGTGGATGACCATGAATAGGCCCTGATGGGGTCAGGATATATGGAAAGACATTTGGGTTCACCTGCAAGAGCCTGAGGCAGTCCTCACTGTTTTCAACCTCCCGGCTCAAAAGGTGTTAACACCCCTTGGCAATCAGGAAGCTGACGCCCTAGCCCAGGTATGAGCCCTAGCAACCCACCCTTCAGTAGATACAGCAGATTTGGCGCATAGGAAGTGCAGCCACCATAGCCTCCAGGTGGGATGGCGTATTGCTGAAAATGCTAGATTGCCCTTGAAATACAGTGTGACTTCATTAATGCAGTAACAGCATGTTCTGTGTGTTCTAAACACCCAAGGCAATTGCCAAAGGAGTCTGGGGCCATCACCAGAGTTCCCAACTGATGGGGGATTGGCAAATTTATTATATCGGCTCCTCCCTCTGAGTGAGGATTCTAAATATGCCTTGATTTGTGTGGACACTGCTTCTGGCCTAACCCAAGATTTCCCCTGTTGCTGTGCAAACCAGGCCGCCACCATTATGGGATTACAGAAGCTGAGTACCATGTATGGATAAACTTATCAAATAGACAGTCATCAGGGACCACATTTCAAAGGTCATGATGTTCAAGACTGGGCAAAAGAAGATGACATTGATGGAGGTTCCATCTCCCTTATAACCCACAAGCAGCAGGATTGGTAGAAAGGAAAAATGGAATATTAAAGAAGCAGATTAAATTACTAACAAGTAAAACCACCTTGGCTGGGTGGACTAATGTACTATCCCAGGCTTTAATACATTTGAACGGTCAACCAGTAGGGCCTGTTGCCCCATATGCCATTCTGGGGACCCCTGCCCATAAAGGTACAGAAGTCGTGGGAGACAGCCTTTGCCTTTACTCTCCCCAGAGATCACGGTGCTATGCTGCTGAGAACACGAGCCCCAACAAGCCTGGGAAAGGCATTATCTACTGGAATATGCAATGAGATACCCCAGTGGGATGGGTGAATTTCTTCAAACCCCTAGATGAGGGGGAACTACTCAATCTCCACTGGGATCCCATTGTCCTGCTACAAACTGGACCTGCTGAAATGCACTATACCTGGAACGCAACAGGCACCATTGAAAGAGGGGAGAAGGTAGGGGTCCTGGTCTGACATATCCCTGCCTCAGTCCAGCTCCCCATGCCTGGCAGTGCTGCCTCCCTGGGCAACGTGTACAGTATAAACAACCTGGTCAAGTCCTAAAGCTGCAGCCACGTTAACATCTAAGGATCAGACCACAAGTGTAATTCCTATAGAAGGGGAAGATCTTTTCCTACAAGTTCCTACTAAATATCTGTCTCTTCACCCTTAGACGTCTGCCACTCCTGGGGTGCCCAGTCACAGACGGGCACCTGACGGAAAGGCCTTTCTACAGTGGGCCCACTTGTACACTCAGCAGTCAATCCAACTGTTGGGTATGTGGGCAGCGGCCCCTCTCTAGCTTATCAGGATTGCCATGGTGGGCATCATCGCTCCATGGAAGGGATTGGAAGGCACTAGAGCAGTAGATTAGGGAAGAACAAGCTAGGACTAGTACTCTTAATTCATCTGATAGTACCAACATTGATCCAGAAACCTAGCCTGCAGCACACATTACTAGTAACACTGGGGATGGGGATTCTTTTTATCTGTCAATCAAACTACATAGAGCACCAAATGGCTGACCAGAGGGGTCCAAAAAATGCTACCATCAAAGCAATGGGTGGCCAGACTCAGATTTGGGACGGGTTCATGTGGCTTACCCCAGATTATGGACATTTGAGCACCCAGGCACTCCTATGTTGGGAACAGAAGAATCACTCTAAAAAGAACTAACCCCGGGATATGGGATGGATATTGCTGGAACCAGGTAGTCATTCTCTCACATGAAAGGATAGCAACTGGTTTGGCACTGACTGGTTGCATTGCCCAGGTATTTATTGGGTAGCCCCTAATGGGACCCAGTGGTTCTATGGCACAAACTGTTGGCCATGGCTTCTACCTGGGTGGTTGGGCCACTGCATCCTGGATTTTCCCTCGGCACAGGGCAGAATTCACCCCATGGTAATGAAAGTTGCCAACCTCCCTCTCCTTAAGGCCAGATGGGCACATTCTGTTATCCACTGGTACAATCATTTGGCTGAAGTCTTTGTTCCCTTCATTGGCCCCAGAGGACATTGTAGCACACACAGGAGCCCTTACTAAATTCACCCAGCAAAGCGTAAACGATAGCCAACAAAGCCTGTCCTTACTGAACCCTGAAATGTCTCAACTGAGAAAAGCTGTCCTCCAAAATAGATGGCATTGGATTTTATTACTGCATCCCAAGGAAGCACCTGTGCATTACACAAATAGAATGTCTGTGTTCATAACGAATGAGTCTGCTAACGTATGATCTTTAAGTCAGATGAGGACACAAGTGAACTCCCTGATACATCCCACCCCTAGCCTATGGGACTTAATAAATCAGAGGTTGGAATCATGGGGCTCTTGATGGAAAAATTGTTATTATTTTTAATAACAATTATTTTATTTATTTTGGGAATCATTATCTTAATCAGTGTTTTCTCTTGCACGTGCCTATACTGTTGCTGTGGCATCTGCCTCCAATGCAGCCAGACAGACACCAAATGAGCCACCTCCTTGCCAATAAAACACCTTGCTGACTGCTCAGGGCACTCTGGGGAAGAGGGGGACATGTAAGATTGTAAGAGCTAGTCACGAGGGGTGGAGTATTGGAGGAAGTCATCTAGAGGACATGACTGAAGGGTGGTCCTTGAGCTGGACCCAGGCAGTCAGAGATCCTCATCCCCTCCCCCTTGGAATGTACATCCACCCTCTTTTTCCACACTAGGAGCCCTTCAAGGATGCAGCCTTGAGAGAGTAATGTGTTAACAAGACCATCTGGACTGTATACCTGACTGAATCCTCTTAAGCTCTCTACAGAAACTCTTAAGATTCGGGTGGGTAGTTTTGGAGACTACTTGTCTTCAGGATGCTGCAGACAAGCCTTGCATGTAAATTCCCTTGCTTATTAAAACTGCCACCTACCAATCTGGAGTCAATTTCTTCCATCTCTCCTTGCCCTCTGTGTATTGGGGCCAGTTTCCGATTTCACCAGGGGAACTCCTGTGGTTGTGAATCTACCCCAACCCAATGTCTGCCAGGGTGCAAGCCTGCAGCAACCCAAACATATGTTCCATTGCATGTACTCAGGTTAGTTGTTCCTCCCGGCTGCTTCACAGGGTCTCAAATTTGTCCCAGGAGACCATTGCTGCCCATTTCTAAAGTCTTTCTGCTGAAGAGGAACCTTAGGGCATTGCTCTCTCTTTCTGACCCGTCCCATCCATCTATCTATCTATCTATCTATCTATCTATCTATCTATCTATCTATCTATCTATCTATGTACCTATCTATATATCTCTATACCTGTTTATCTATAGACCTATATATACCTATAGATAGATAGGCAGATAGAGAGAGAGACAGGTATGTAGAAAGACAGAGATAGATAAATATGGAGGAGAGATTTATTTTAAGGAATTTGCTCGTGATTACAGAGGCTGGCCAGTCTAAATCTGCAGGGTAGGCCAGCACGCTGGAGATTTGGGGAAGATGTGATGTTGCGTCTTAAGTCCAAAGACAAATCTAAAGGTAGACTTCACTCTTTGGGGAACCTCAGTCTGTTTTCTCTTAAAGCCTTCAACTGATTAGATGAGGCCCATCCACATTATGGAGGATATTGGAGGATTTTCTCAAAGTCTACTCATTTAAATGTTAATCTCATCTAAAAATACATTTAAAGAAGCATTCAGGCTGGTAGTTAACCAAATATCTGGGTACTGTGGCCTAGCCACATTGACACACTCAATTAACCACCACAGTCACCTACAATCAGACATAGAATGCATGTCTATATATCTGTTTTCATTTTTGCTGTCTATATTGCTTCACTTTATCAGTTTAATTTCTCTACCTCAAGCTATGTTTGTTCATATTTTTACATATTTTAAGAGAATTCTCTCATCTAATGCAACTTAGTATATCTCCTCTGTATCTGCTGGTTTTCATCAAAATTGGCTTCCCTTTGCGCTACTTCTCTTTGCCTTTTAGAACTTTGCCTTTTTTTTCTTCTGCATATTTTTTTACTTGCTTATTCCGGTGAGAGGTCTTTTCATAGCTCACTTGGCTTTTGGAATTAAGAAAGCCTGTCAGTTCAGTGCTGCACAATAAAAGATTCCTTCATTTTACAGATTACAATGTTGTATTTGGTGAAGTATCAAAATTCATATATTCCCAAATCCAACATTGTCTAATTTTTAATAATCATATTTCTTGTTTTCATATACTTCAATAGCACCAATGTTTTCTTGATGACAAACAAAATATAAATTAAAAAATCTAAAATGAAATCCAATTAGCATGCATTTTTCATTAACAATAGGCTTCATTAGGCATAAAACTTCATTTAAATGTGCTCTTCCGTAAGTCACCAAATTAATAAGTTGCTACTTGCTACTAGGAGTCTGAATAGAGCTTTATGATATTAGAGACAAATGTACCTAATACCCAATACAGTGTCTGGCACATAGTAGGTAGGAAATAAATAACAGTTAAATAAGTATCAGTTAAATGGGGTTCCTAGATTGACTTGTCAAAATGCTTAGCCTTATGGGAGGTACCATGTGGTTTAAATGAAATACAAAATATGGATTATGCCCACAGCAATTTTTAAATCACATTGAAGGCTTCAATATTTAATACATAAAACATTAATAAGCATTGTGAATAGCATGACTTAAAGATACTCTAAATCTATATGCTACGCTATTCAAAATAAGCACTACATAATGGTGTGATTTTGTAAAACAAAGGGGCAGCATTTTCAAAAGGTATGTAGACTAGTTGACTAAAATTTTCTAAGACTATATGTAGGGTCCTCTAAGAATCGGTATCTGTGATGCCATGTTGGGCAGATTGAGAAGAAAATGTTGCAGAGATGGACAGTGAGAAATTTGGTATAAGGGTGGTCTCTTGGCAAAATAGGACAGTGGGAGTTATGGAAAGGGCACTGTGATAGCTTTATAAATACAGATCAGACATCACAGAAAACCTTACAAAACCTGTGGCCACACCAATAAGTTTATAAGAAACTCCTTTAACCTGCAAAACAAGACAAAACAAAACCAAAACCAGTGAGTGAAAGAGAGAGAGAGAGAGCACATGCTTGCAAATATTTTTCAGAAATGTACAACTTTGTGAGCTTAAATTGAGGGGAGCCACCTGACACAAATTATCTTCTAAGAATAGTGTAGCCAAATAATCCAAGTATAAATTTAATATTAAACGCCAATTCTCAGGATTAAAAAATTTGCTGCATTTGCACAGTACATAATTTAAGCTAATTTGCTTCTCTGACTAACATCTATAACAAAATTTCTCTGGTATAGTCATCAGTGACTTATTGGCAATATAAAATAATTGAAATTATCAACAGATAAAATTAAAGGAGAAGGATTAAATGATAGAGTTATAGTACATGCCAGCAATTTCTCAAAGTGAATTACCCAAATATAATTGCACATCTTTGCTGTGTTCTAAAGTTCAACAGCCTGAAATGTTATTGAATTATGCATGCATTAATAAGACACTGCATGCCAAAAGGGGAAAAATAACGGGAATAGTTTAAAATCTACATGGACTAGAAATCTATTAATGGCGTCTATGACTTATATGCTTCATTTTCTGTTACATTCACTTCAAGATGCCTCAACCAAAAAGTCTGAGGCTAATACAAATTATCCATTTATATATTATCATATTAAACTCATCACCAAAATCTTAAGAACTAAACTTTGTGCTTTTTACGTTATTTTCCTTCAAGAGAATTGACTTTTTATGTATCTGCCTTTGATAGAGCTTTGTATTTTAACATAAATAAATTTGACATTTTTGAGGTAGTCTTTCATATAGTCACTCAGATAGATGACACAATTTGGAGAACATTTACTAACCTATTGCCTTTTTGGAGGGTTATGTTTCTATAAAGGAGGTGGAGCATAGATAGTATAAAGTGATGTTTATGGTCTCTCTTTCTGCAATTCTAATGAAACCAGTATTGCTTAGTTGTGAGTCATTTCCATTGGCAAACTTATCAATTTAATATGTTCACTGCTTAGAAAGATATAGTGACTTGTCTTAAATAATACTGCTCAAGGCGTTTAATGTCAGGTATTAAAATCTAGCATATTTTAAAGAAGAAAATATTATCTGCAACGTATTTATAGAATTGGGGCATAACAGAAGAGATACTGTGAAATGTGAAAAGACATATGAAGAAAAAATAACAACTGAAATTCAAAAGTAGTCCAATTCTAAGAGATTAGACTGGCATAGTTTTCTGATGAGTGGAGGTTTTTCTCTCAATTCTTAGACATGAGACAGTAGTTCCAATGGCCTGAGAAGAAACATATGCACCTAGAACTATCTGCAAACTGAATAGTTAAGACGCAGATGCATTCATACAAACATGTTTGTGTTTAAACATTCTCAAATCCTTATAAAATAAAATGTTCATCCAACCAGTATTCTTCTGGATTTATGTTGCTTTTGTCTCAATCAATGTATACAAAAATACAGCTGCTAGGTAAGAAAAGATCAGCAAAATAAATGAGAAAATATTATTTTGGAAACCTAGGGGGAATACCCATTATAGAATGCAACTCTGATTTGGAATGCAATGGTTCATGTTTGGCAATAGAGTTCCTTGCTTAAAACATGTATTTTAATGCATTCAAAAATTCTCTTACTCAGCAATAAATTTTAAACATTTAAAAATTTTTTATGAATTAATACACTCTCATTGTTTAAAAGACGTATGTCAGTAAGTCTTATGAAAACTTTTACTCACATGTGTGAAACTATCTCTTCTCTGTTTTCAGACCCCTCAACTCGTATGGTAATTTTTCATAGAACTTATCTCTACATTTCTAGATTACCTGATTGATAGGCTGTTTTATGATTTATGCATTTTATACATAATCTCACGAGAGCTGCAAGGTAGATAAAACCTTCCTATCAGCATTTTCATGGTTAAATCACAATATTTGGTTAAACAGATAATCTTTACAGTATGTCTATGCAAACACTTATCAATACTGAGTCTAAATAATATAAAACAATTACTCTTTTCTTTTTGATCTCTTTCTTTCTCTCCATTTGTTATCTCATTATTTTCCTTACGTGATTTTCCATGTAGTTATCATTAATTTTATGCAAGTACACAATTCTGCCACTTGCCTTTCAACAATGTATTTAAATGTTTAAACACTCAGTTCTATTAGGTTTTCCTGTAAAGACCTCTACCTGGAATCCACAGCCCTCTGACTGCTATTTGGATTGTATGCTCTTTGGGTCTGTGATATGGAAATCCAACTGTGGATTCTTTATATAATCATTTTAGGATTTCCAATCACATATCTCCTGCATAGATCCACCTTCACAAGAATCCCTCATTTTTATATTTTTGATTTACATTCTACTTTGCTGGAGCACATCTTTCATTGGCTTCATTAGTTTCTTTAAAAGGACTGAAAACTTATAAGCTACAAATGAGAAATATAAACATACATGTAAGAGCACATACAGACATCGTCATAAAGCATTATAAAGGATGAAAAGAATATGCACAGTAGACTAATCACTTCTTATTGTTAAATTCACCAAAAATGCTTCTCACATAGTTTTTGAACATTTTTACAATGTACATTCAATTTCTATAGATATATTACATTTAATATTATCTAGAAATAGTATAATGGTTACCATTTTAAAGATACTAATTGCTAAAGAAGTGACAAGTGACTTTTTTTTTTTGTGAGGAAGATCAGCCCTGAGCTAATCCTCCTCTTTTTGCTGAGGAACACCGGCTCTGAGCTAACATCTATTGCCAATCCTCCTCCTTTTTTTTCCCCAAAGCCCAGTAGATAGTTGTATGTCATAGCTGCACATCCTTCTAGTTGCTGTATGTGGGACGCGGCCTCAGCATGGCTGGAGAAGCGGTGCGTCGGTGCGCGCCCGGGATCCGAACCCAGGCCGCCAGTAGCAGAGCGTGTGCACTTAACTGCTAAGCCACGGGGCCGGCCTGACAAGTGACTTTTTAAAGGACTCTTTGAGGCTTGTTTTAGTCATCTGTAACATAATAGAGGGAATGCATGATTTCTAGCATTATATATATTTATTTTATTAAATACATGTATGGTATGTCGAAGGATTTTACATTAAGTTGAAATTGCTGAAATCACATTAGATCATCTTCTATCCAAAATATATAATCAATTTTTAAATATGAAAGGTAGTTTATCAGAAAGGAATTTATTGTTTTAGAAAACAAATAATAAAATCCACATTTGAGATATGTAATGACTACATAAAATAACTACCTTAAGAAAATTATAATCTCTAATTTCTTCTGTTTGATTTACTTATCTCCAAATAAACTTGTTTTATTTAATAGAAAATGGTATTTCATTGAATTCACAAAACCGTATCTGGAAAATAAACATCTCTTATAAACTGGCTAGGATGTTGATGGGGAGAACAAGATAATCTGTTTTAATATAATTCTATTCTATGTTCAATCATTTCCTTCCCTTCATAAGATAAAATTCAAATGATATGCAATTGTTGATGTTTTAGGATGTTGTCTTTTTCCTTCCCTCATTTTGAATTATAGAATAGCTCTGTTTCAGCAAAAATCACTCTAATAGATTTATATGTCACTTCTACTCGTCTGGCTTGATAATTTTCAACTTGGACAATTGTGTCATGCAGGGTAACTGAATCAAGTACATTTTTCTGAATAACAGAGCGAAATTTATAAAAGAAAAACATAATTCATCATAGATACACCATGAATGTGTGTAAGTACAAGTTGATATGCATCCCCATCTACACGGTCAGGAAATCATGACTCATCTTGGTTTATGTTCAACAATCTTGAATTTTATATGCTTTCTATATTGTTATTGTTTATCTCTATGCTCTTATGATTAATTTTAGAAACAACAACAAACGCAGCAAGTAAAACAGGCTTTGATAGCCTCAGGGCACTTCCACAACTGGACTGGAAATAAGATTCAAAAGAAATTTGCTAGTGAATAATAGTAAGCATTTAAACACATAAAAATAAATTAGCAAATGGCATTAAGTCTGTTCTGCTTTTACTGCTATGAAAGAGATATATTTTAAAGCGATAGAGTTCAAATGAATACTTGTCAATTAAAGTAATACGAATATACAAAAATGCTTAGAAATGAAAACCTAGGATCTTATAACAAGAAGACGCAAATTAATCCTGTGGGCCTCCATAAGAGAGACTATTTTGGGGTGACAAAGCATAGTTAAAGATCAAAGGTGCAAAAGGAGATTATAGAGTCACGAAGCTAAGAAAAGTCCATGGATCAACATAATGGTAAACACAGTGCCCTGAGAGTTAAGAGATGTAGCTAGAGAGAAAAATAGAGACTGGATTATACTAACCTTGAGGTGTATTTGAAGGATGACAGATCTGTTCTAAGAGCAATAGAATACTTTTCTTTATTTTGATTATTTATTTTGAGTAGAGTAAAAGATATTTGTTAGATACACAAAAGTCTTCTCTGTCACATTTCTATCTTATTTCACTTATATCTTTGACACTTTCTGTCTCCTTTCTTATCTTTGTTGAGGGTATATTATTTCCTGATCTTTTTTGGATGTTTTAGCAAAAACTGAAATCTTATTAGTCAGCTTCTAAAATGAGAATTGCAGAACCAGAAATTTTCTCAGTCCACTCATGCTATTACAGCCATATATTTACTAGAATATGAATTCAGCTGAAATTTAGAATAAAGGATACCAGAAGTAAGTATGTAAATACTTCAAAATGATTAGTGATAGCTACCACAAATTTTGGTATTCCAAAGTAAAATGACTTCCCACCTAGAATTTTATATCTAACAAACATTAGTCAACCCTTATGGTAAATAAAGACATTTTAATATATTGAAGGGCACAGCAATTTTATCTCTGAAGTATAATTTTTGAGAAAGCAATAATATTCTTCACCAAAAGGGGAAGAAAACAAAGAGTAAGCAATTTGTAAGATCTATGGGCATAGAATGCAACTGGTCTAACATAAAGAGATACAGTCAAGTTGTCACTAAGAAGAAACATAGAACTGGTGAGTTATTTACCATTTTTAATCTAAAGAGACAAGTGTTCCAGTTTTCCAACTTAGAAATTTTCAGATTAATGAGTGCTATATGCAAGAAAAATAATTCTAAAAGAATAAGTAAATTATTCTGAGTCAAAAAGAACATTTTTAAGTTAGGAAATACATTCATAAATGACTTAGTAACAATATTTGTATAATAATAATAAAAACATTGCCTATTGTTTCAAATAAAGTTTCTGGCATAAGGATATTGGAAGGACAGAAGAGGACACGATCTGTGGTGGTTTAGGGAGTTGATATTATAAGATACCTAAATTTTCTTCTTCTATGAGGTCTAGGCACTAGATAGCATTAAAAAGTGAAGAATCAAAAGGTAACAATAATAGGTACATTAAATAGATAAAAGCAAGTAAGTATCATAAGAAAAACTTAAGAGTTAAAACTTGTTGGATCTGGTAATTCATGGATAAATGTGTATGTGGATAAAACTATTTCTGTAATAAGCATTATAGTATTCTTTGACTATTTAAACAATGTGCATTAAGCATTTGATATTTAAATTTCAAAGAAAAGATTTAATATACATCAATTTTTTATCTGTTCAAGAAGTAAAGGAAGCTCCTACCTCTACCACTTTACAAAATAATAGAGAAAACTTACGTGATTATTTTCCAGGTTATATTAATTTTTAATAGCACAATCAAATGAGAAAAAGAAGAAAATTTTCAGGCCTTGAATTTCTCATTTAACTGATTCTATGATTTTTTTTAATGGAAAAATTGGATTAGAATGAGAGTTGCTGAGGTTTTTTATGAACTGTTAATATATATTTAAACCCACACTCATATATACATATACATACGCACATATATGTATATTCTATTTCTATTGATTTTGAATATATAGCAGTAGAAATTAGCCGCTAAAATTGGTTGTTGAAAATTTGTTTTTCTATTACTTTGCACCAATTACCTTCATAATGTTAGGTGGGAATTAGTTTGATTAGTTTGATGAAATGTTCTGATTGAGACACCTCAGGTATAAATCAAAATTGACTTAATTTAATTTCCATTTGTGATTTAATTAGAATCATATTGGAGCTAAATATGCAGATGGGCTAGAATTGACAATTTTTTTTATTACTTGAATTTCATTTTTGGAAAACCTAGTCACTAAAAAGTATTAAGCGACATTTAAAGAGCATAATTTCCATGTATCTATGATTTAACTCCTTGATTTATTTGGAGAATATTTTCTAATGCTCCCATTTTTTTTTGCTTGTTTTTTTAGCATTATAGCTGTATGTCCTGTGTTCTAAGAAACTTTAATTTTTTGTTTCATAATTTTTAAAGCCTGTGGCTTCCAAAGCAAAATATTAAAATATTCATACTCCCGAGGAACTTAAAATAGAAATATGATCACTAAAAGAAAGTACTCATACAAGCATCAGATTCTTGAAGGAAATCTTGCCCTAAACTGTAGGGTAACGTGTTGGTGGATGCTCTAATATATTAATTAGAAGCTTCTGACAAAAATCTACCTTTATTAGTTTCCTGTGGCTGCTGTAACAATAATCCCAAGCCCGGTGGCTTAAAACAATACAAATTTATTTTCTCACAGTTCAGGAGTCCAGAGTCTGAAATCGGTATCACTGGGGGGAAATCAACATGCCAGCAGGGCTTGCTCCCTTCAGAGGTTATGTGGGGGAATGCTTCCTAGCCTCTTCCAGCTCCCGGTGTCTCCTGGAATTCCTAGGCTCGTGGTTGCATCTCTCTAATTGTTAAGGGCAGTATCTTCGAACCTCTCCCTGCTCCATGTTCACATTGACTTCTCCGTGTGTGTAACGTCTTCCTCAGTCTCTCTCTTATAAAGCTACATATGATTACATTTAGAGCCCACCAAGATAATCCAGGACACCTCTCCACTCAAAATTCTTAGCTTAATGGCATCTCCAAAGACCTCCTTTGGTGCCATATAAGCTAACAGTTATAGTTTCCAGGATTAGAATTTGCATTTCTCTTAGGGGGCATTTTTCAGCCCACCCTACTATTACTTGGCTTGTCAGGACTACTGGGTTCCTCTGATTTCTCTAGACAACGTGGAGAGTCACTCAAAGTTACAACGGTTGTAAGACTGCACATTGTCTCGCTGTGACCCGGAAGCCATCCTGCCTGGATAACATCTTGAATCTTGCTACTCAACATGTAGTCTCTAGATTAGACCAGTAGCATCAACAACATGTGAGACATTGTTAGAAACGCAGAACTGGGCAGACACATCCCAGAGCTACTGCGTGAGAATCTGCATGTTAACAGGATGGCTTATATGTGTAGGTGGTTCATATACACCTTGGAGTCCGAGAAACACTGTGTGTGTATGAGTGTGTGGGTCTCTCCAGACATGTCTAAGAAAAACATCGCAAACTTTTTAAAAAGTTGGAGGTGATGTGACTTATAGAAAGACAGATATGATTGACTCAAGATTACATTTTCCTGTCTCAATAATCTTTAGAAACATGGAGTCCTAGATAATCATGCAAATAATTGGTAATCATTTTAAATGCAAGTAGTTTTAACTGCCATTTCAGAATAAGTAGCTTTCTCAGACATGTAGCTTAACTAATGAAAATGAGTTTTATTTGTATTTCAGATAACTTGTCCTTCATATTCTTTCTATTATGAAATTTTTGTCATGATTAGTTTTTCTTCAGGATGTGGTACATTAGTTTGTATTAGCATAACAAAATATATTTTGTTTGACCAAAGTAGAACTAAGCTGCAAAACGCTTAGGAGTGCAAAGGTCTTTGCTCAGTGGTGCCACGTGTTCACACTATTCCTCTCATTTATGAAGATTATCCTTGAGACAATTTGTGTGTCACACCAATTATCAATAAACTATCAGTTTAAGCATTTGCCACCTACAAATCACATTACTAATTTTACTTAGATGAACAAATTACAAAGACCTGTAAAATATAGTCTGTTCACCTAAGTGTTCAATCTAATAGGTGAAATATTAACATCTGAATTAAAAAATCATTAAGAAGTGCAAAAGTTCAGAAAAGAAGTACTATGGAAACTTAGAAAGGATAATATTGATACATGCGTGAAGTATACTTATGTAGAAAGAATTCCAAATTGTCCTTGAAAAAATGGAAACAAAAGTGAGAGTAACAGGATATTCGAGGTTCAGATCCTGATTGGAGGAAAGGCAAAGGGGAAAAAGCATGTAATGTATTCAGGAGAGAATTAAGAGGATAGGGAGTAATATATTGTTTTATGCTTTTATTATCATGCAAGAATTACCTTCCAAATTATTGAATAAACATTTGCATATGTTTTACCTTCTTATAGAGATATTAACTTTTTTTATTCAGCAAAATACCCAGTACATGGTTGAGTTAAATAGATTAGTTAACAGATAGCTTAAAAGCAGCCTGAGAAATTCAACGATAAGAATTTATAAAACTAATGTCAAATTAAAAGAGAAACACATTTTGAGTTAGGAATCTTGAGGCAGTTTCTTGTGGCCGAAGTATGGAACAGCAGTTGGAAATTGTCAAAAATTAGGCTGAAGAAGTAAATGGAGGCCAGACATGAAGATTTTTATATATTAACCCAGGCTGCCTGAGTCTTACTATGCTTGACACTCCTTACAGCACTCAACAGGAATTACTCTGTTTAAAATCCCAATGATTCGATGAGGTAGGCACAATATGAGTCTCATCTCATAGAAAGGAAGCCGAAAAACAAAGCAGTAAAAAAGTAAGTAAAATTCTTAAAGTTTTAACTAGTAAATGAAATTACTGAGATTCAATCCTGGAAATTCTAAATCCAGAATCTATACACTAAGCCATCATGTCAAACTGACATCTATTGAAATGGTAGCCTACTAAGTGGAAAAGCCTAGCTAGGATTGACTGATAGGTTAGTTGGTTGGGAGTCAATAGGCATTAGCAACTGGTGGACAAGATCTTTTGTGTATCAGTATGGACAATTATATCCCCTTAGGGATTAGAATACACTGTTGGTGGCAGTAGTATCTCTGTGTACATATAATGCCTGAATGTCATCCGTTGTCTAATTGACTCCTTTCATCTAGTTATAAATCTATAGTCAAAGTTGGGTGAGGTTTTTGTGGGAAAAGTTTTTCAATCAAGTAATAAAATAAAATTATATATAAAGTTGAAATTTAATTTAAAATATCTGTATTTTGTCATAAAAAATAAAATAGAATTATTTTCAGCTATGCAAAACCAAAACATAAGCAAACGTAAAAGGATAAGTTCAATATGCATTTAGGAAATCACATTATGTATTCATAGATTATAACTCATATATTAAGAATTTTTGTGAAGGGCCTAAAAGTATTCCCAAACTTCTGAAGTAGACACCATGAAAAATCAAGATAAAATTAACTCGTAAAATGTCTATTGATCCCAGGCCAGCCCAGTGGCATACTGGTTAAGCTTTCATGCTTTGCTTCGGTGGCCTGGGATTTGCAGATTTGGTTCCTGGGCAGAATTCACTGCTTATCAAGCCATGCTGTGGCAGGCAACCCACATACAAAGTAGAGGAAGATGGGCACAGATGTTAGCCCAGGGCCAATCTTCCTCAGCAAGAAGAGGAGGATTGGCAACGGATGTTAGCTCAGGGCTAGTCTTCCTCACAAAAAAAAAGAATATATATCTATTGATGCCATAGGCAAAGAAAGCACAATTGGCATGTCAGCACATTGAGCAGGAAAGGAAAACCCTTAACTTTGGAAAGCTTTCTGATTCAGGGGAAAGAAAAATGCATTAATATTTACTATGATTTTATTGTTCTCAAAGTAGTCTATCTCATGACTTCACAATGTGTTATCATTTCTTTGTTATAAGGGAAAATATATCACCATATTTTCTTTTTAACTGGTAGTATAGAAATAAAAAATAGTTTTCACAGCCTTAATTTAACATATTTAGTTAACTTGCTGAGGGAAAGTACAGAAAAAAGAAGTTTCAAAATACTGAAGAAATGTTACATGGGGAGAAGGAACTTAAAATTTCTATCACCACTGAAATTTTTAGCAACCAAATTATCATAAATCTTCGTGTTGACCTCACATAGAGAAATCATTCCTCAGCTTTAAAGTTCTTAAAAATACATGTAAAAATAAATTAATTTGACTAGATGTTGAGTAAGTTTGGTGTAGAAGACTGAGTAGCTTGTTAGGATACAGAAGAATTTCTATATTCCAACTTTGTTGTTTGGGCCTTGCTTCATATAGCACCTGAGGACATTAATAACTTACTAGCCTGAAAATCTTGGGCTGGTCAAAACAATTTCCTGAAATTGATGTCAGACACGTTTAGAATTTTATATTTCTATTATGTTCTTCAAGAAAATATGTTTTCTTAAAGCATATAAACAATATTGAAAATGAAAGTTTATGAAAGAGAAGCTAGTCTTAGTTACAGAACATTTGAAATTCTTCACAGTGAAAATATAGTTTAGGAATGCTAAATATCCCAAATTTTGTTTGCTTACTATTGCTGTTAATACGCTCAATAACACAAACTATAGATCACAGTTTTGTCTAGAATATAACATTTTCTTTTGACCTTTCTCTTTAGGAGTAAATATGGAATAATGAGCATTTTGAACATTAATAAGGTCAAATGATGATGATACCTGAAATCTAATCTATTTTATCGCCCTTGAAATTATTTCCATTCGGAAGTTTGTAGTGTGTACCATCATGGTTCAATGAAAGTTTTGCCTTTCAAGATCACAGTATGGTCTATTACTTAGCAATAACTTTGTTTACTTAGCAATAACTGCATATATTTAGGAACAATTCTTTACCCTAAGTAAAACTTCTAAGACATTTCAGTTTTCATTATAGTAGAGATTATCTGGATATTTGAAGTTACCAGAAGGCAAGGAAAGGTGAGTCTTTTTTTGAACTCTTATCCTGTATGGTCGTAGGATAGAAACTAAATATCCGTAAACATAATATCATAAGGACTATCAAGGGAGGAAATAATTTATTTGCTTAAGAGTACATATTCTAGACTATGCAAAAAAATATTTTAAACAAAATTAAAAGGCTTATATTGAAATATGTTAGTGTTCAAATTTATTACTTCTGAGGGAATTTGTTATGTATCTGCTTAATTCTAACAGTTATTATTGGTCATTATTTTTTCCTTAAAGATGTATTTAAAAGAAAAAAGACCTAGTCTTCCTGAACGTAAATAAGGTACCAAGTTCCATTTCTATCCTGATAGCCCTCCTAGTCATATCTTTTAAGGGATTTCTATCTTCAGCATAGAATGCTGATCTATTTGCATTCTTTCTTTACAGCACAACCATATGACTCACTCCCTAAGCATTTTAAATAGACCAAGTCAACTTACTTTTTTTTCCCCAGGAGGAAAATTACACATTCAGTGGCAACATTACCGATGCCCCTTTTGTTTCTGTTTCTGATTTTTTCCTTCTTTTGTGGTTATTTTTTGGTTATTTGAATGCTATTGTAATTCAGTTTCTAAGAACATTAGCTAAGTAGTCCTTCAACAACAAATCATTTTTTGTGTGTGTGTATGTGAGGAAGATCAGCCCTGAGCTAACATCCATGCCAATCCTCCTCTTTTTGTCAAAGAAGACTGGCCCTGGGCTAACATCTGTGCCTTTCTTCCTCCACTTTATGTGGGATGCCGCCACAGCATGGCCTGACAAGTGGTGACTTGGTGGGCGCCCAGGATCCGAACCCCCGGCCACCAGCAGCGGAGCGCGTGCACTTAACCGCTACACTGCGGGGCTGGCCCCAACAAATCATTTTTAAAAAACAGCATGTTATAGATATGAATCTTATACAATTTTATCCAATTTATACATCTACCTAAGGTAGAGATTTCTTTCATAATAGACAAACCTACTCATAAGAAACATTTCCCTAAAATATTGACAAAATATCAAATTTTAATTTCGTAAAACAGTTTACTGTCTAATTTAAATAATTCTTCTAACAATTAAAATCAATTTGTTCTTTAATTTAGATTGAACATACTTAATCAACAATTCTTCCATGACTCTTGAGTGTTTTCCATAGGTCCATATTCAGAAAAATAAAGTATATTATTTGATTCTGCTATAAATGTTTACATATTCCCATTAATTGATTAGATACAAGAAACAAGACAAATCATTATACTTGATGACTGCTGAAAGGTTAATCCCACTCTTATATATGAAGTCTCGATTGAGATACCTGAAAAAAGGTTCCTACTAATCAGAACAATACTCTAATTAACTCAAACATTTGTAGGCAATTTGGTCATGGTATACCCAAGGGAGTGTTTTGGGTAAGATAGTCCATTTGTTCATAAACTCTTATCACAAGTTTCTAACTAAAATATCTAAATATACATATAATAAATATATAACTAAATATGAAAATACACATATAATAAAAATTTGTAATAGTCTTAAATGTAAAAGATAAGAGTCTAGCATGTGCCTGATTCTGATCTCATATAGTAAGTTTTTGAACAACAGCAGCCACGAAAACAACAGAACCAGCAAACAAAAGAAGGTCTTGGACAGACTTCACTCCAAATTTTATATATGGGACAGTAAAATGTCACTCACTCAGCTGACAGGTGATTGGCAAGGGTGACAAATTCATTAAAATGTCCTATTTGGGTTCTCCAACCAGCAGCATTCAGACTTCATTTAAATTCTGCATATCGGCCACATTAAATTCTTATAGTCTGGCTTTAAACAAGATAGATCACAATACTAGCTCATTAATCCGTTGAACATACCACTATGTTGATGTGCAGTACTGAGACTACAGATATAAAAAAGGCTCAGATCTTGTCCTTCAGGATCTCCAAGGCTAACAAGGAGAGAGATAGGTCTTCAAAAGTATTTTGGTATTACAAGATGAATAAAACCATAGAGACGTGTAGAAGATACACCAGAGCAGAATAAAATGAGATATATTTAGAGTTATATATGTGTTTGCCTTTTACCAAGGAAATATCAATTTGAGGTATAAATACAGAAGTAATCATACAATATTGGACAGTTAAAATCTTCTATTGCACAGAAAAGCTGGGGTACTTCAAAATATGTTTTGATATGGATAGTCAGGGAAAATAAATACTTATTAAGCTCTTTGCCAAGGGCTTAACATTCAATGCTGAACACAAAATGATTTAAATAAAAGATAAACACGTTTCATTTTATCTAGACATTAAATAAGACTATAAAACTACTTAAGGAATTCACCAAATATTTCAAATGGATTCCATACGTGAATAGAGTGGGAAACTTGATCTACATAAGAATATCAACAGATACAGCAGGTAACATAGTCCTAAATGTGTCAAGCGCCTGAAAACCATGGTGGTGAGTGCTTGCAGAGTGAGGGAAGTTACACTTACAGTGGGATATGCGTTGGTCCTGGAGTCAGAAGTCTTGGATTGGATTTGTGGCTCTGTTATCTGATAGACAAGTGATTTTCACGATGCCCCTTAACATTCTCTGAGTGTCTACATCTACTTTTGAAACCATATGTATCTCTCTCCATATAACTTCGAGAATTAAAGATCAATATTTATTGAAAGCATTTAGAAAGAGCCTGGTACACAATGGGTTCTTAATAAGACTACATTGACTTGAATTATGGGTAATCTCTATTGTGTCCATATGTTTGGCTTTACAATTAAGTAGAAAAACATATACTTTAAATTATGATATACATTTCAAATTACATTTATTCGTTACTGTGTTATGCATATACATTTGTTAAAAGTGCAAAGTGTTTAATTTGTCATCATATTTATTCTAGTGTGCTGAAACAAGAGTTAGTAAAATTTTACCATGCAGTGTCATATATTATGATTAGAACGTGATTAGTGCATATGATGTGAAAAAAATTATAAGGGCCAGGCCCGGTGGTGTAGTGGTTAAGTTCACGTGCTCCGCTTTGGCAGCTGGGGGTTCACAGGTTTGGATCCCGAGTGCAGACCTATGCACCGCTCATCAAGCCATGCTGTGGCGCCATCTCATATAAAGAGTAGAGGAAGATGGGCACAGATGTTAGCTCAGAGGCAATCTTCCTCACCAAAAAGAGGAAGATTGGCAACAGATGTTAGCTCATGGCCAATCTTCCTCACCAAAAAAAATAATAATAATAATTATAAATATCACACGTATTCCTTTAAGACATGATTATTAACTCACGGGAGTTTGGTGAAAGAAAATGTTATAGTCACTCCTCTTACTTGGGTTTGTGTTTTTTTCACAATTTCATGAGAGTTTACAGAGATTGTCAAGTTAGGGAAAATGAAACACAACTAATTTTTGTTTAGACATGTTTCCTATTCTGCCTTCACTGCAGAAGGTGTCACAAAATCTTGACAAATACAGTTGCTTGCCTGTTGTTAAAGCCGTAACAGGTCTCTCTGTTAAGCAAATTTCCCCATGTCAAATGTCTTATCCTGCCCTGGTCAATAGATAACACTACCGCTGTAAAAGGAATTTGTTATATTTCAAATGAGAATTTCTAAAACCTACATATTTGCCTGAGGTTATTTTAGCTTCTTTGTGCTATATGAAATCTCAATATTTTTGTCTTTAACATCTTGAATTTTTATCTGAACAGTTTTTCTTGCTGTTTTCTTATTTTATGATAAATCAGACATATTAGAATTTATGCAACTAAAGTTTCTTGAATCGAGTTAGGTGCAAGCTGCAGCAAAATGTGAATGTGTTTTGAATTGATTTTTGAATCAATTTTGAGACGTTGAACAACTGTTCTTTACAATATGGGACTTATTCTGAATTTTTCATTTGATGTCATAAGTGAGTCCTATAATTTATCCATTTATATTTTCCTTAAAGTGTGTATGGATTATACCAGGGCGTTCTCTAGTATATAATCAATTTCCTTGGCATTAACTTCTTGATTTTCCCATGAAATAAAGATTTTTGCTTTATCAAGAACATCAGGTAAAGTAATAGAATAAAAGAATTAACCTGTGCTTAATTCAAATGAAAAATAATGAATTGACCCTTTGAGAATTTCATGCCCATTAAAATCATCTCCATATAAATCAAGAATACTCTCAGTAGGATACTCTAATCACCAAGAAAACTCTACATATTCTTAGCAAGACTTTTTACTTTTTACTCTTTGATAACTACTGTATTACCTTTCTAGATATTTTCACTGCTAATTTAAATGTTCTTACGTTTTGATTCAATTTGATATAAACAATTCGATTTGTTTAATTTATACTTATTTTTGTAACTTTTACCTCTTTATCAAAGTGACTTTGTGTTTAAAACATAAATCCTAGTAACAGATTTCTTTACACATAATGTCATGTATAACACTATTGATAACATGGAATAATAATTTAGTTGCTCCATTATGATAATTGTTCCCAATCCTCCATTGGAGGCTGTGGAAAAGTTACGAAAAGGTAATGATTTTTTTGGTAAGGCTGAGAAAAATAAAACAGTGTTTTTTAGTATAAAGATGCATCCAAGTTGGGCTAAGAGGCTATCAATTTTCCTAGAATTTCCAATCTACCATAAAAAGATAGAATAGTGTTTTGTATAATAGCACAGAGGAGTTTTGCTCTAAGACAAGTGATAATAGTTATGGAATACACCAGTAATGTAAATACCACCTGTTATGGACTGCATATTTGTGTCTCCCCAAAATTCATATGTTGAAACCCTAATTCCCAATATAGTGGTATTGGGAGGTGGGGATTTGGAGAAGTAATTAGATCATAAGGGTGGAGCCCTCATGATGAGATTAGTGTCCTTATAAGAAGAGACAGGACGGCCGGCTGGTGGCTTAGCGGTTAAGTGCGCGCACTCCACTACTGGCGGCCTGGGTTTGGATCCTGGGCACGCACCAACACACCACTTGTGCAGCCATGCTGAGGCGGCGCCCCACATACAGCAACTACAAGGAGGTGCAACTATGACATACAACTATCTACTGGGGTCTTGAGGAGAAAAGGGGGAAAAAGGAGGAGGATGCGCAATGGATCTTAGCTCAAGGCCGGTCTTCCTCAGCAAAAAGAGGAGGATTGGCATGGATGTTGGCTCAGGGATGATCTTCCTCACAAACAAAAGAATAAAGAAGAGACAAGAGAGAGCTTGTTTCTCTGTTCTCCACCATGTGGGTATACAAGGGGAAGATGGCCATCTCAAGCCAGGAAGAGGGCCTTCACCAAATACCACATCTGCCTGTACATTGAATTTGAACTCCCCAACCTCCAGAATTGTGAGAAATAAATGTTTGTTGTTTAAGCTACCCAGTCTATGGTGATTTGTTGTAACAGCCAGAGCAGACCAAGACACCCCCAGACTCAAAATTGAGTATTTTTTAGGAGTTGCAAAGTGAGAGGCTATAAAAAAGGGTTGAAATGTGGCAGAGCAACGTTCTTCTTATTGTATCCTTGAATTTTGTAGGAGAGTTGTTGACTCTCCTATAATGGATTAAAACACCCGTATTAAATATTAGTCAGAGATGAGTATAGAGTTGTGTTTTATATGCCACAGGACTCATCAATAAGCCAGGAACACGTATCTATTGGGAGACCTGAGCATTCCTGAAAATCCTCAGTTTCCCAAGGAGAGGCATAACTGACAGCTGGAAATTATTTTCAGGGGCACATCTTCAGAGGTATTGATTTATAGAACCATCTCTACTTGGGGATGGAGAATCACTTCAGAGCTCAGAAAAAAGATTTGGAGCTTCAGAGATCAGTAGAAATGAATATGTGGTCCTTCTAGTGAGAGAAAGTGGTTTCCCCACGGGCATGACAGCTCTATCTGGATAGAGAAGTGATAATTCATTAATGGGGTCTTGCACAGAGAACCACACTGCCTCATAATCATTCTGGGGTAGCAGTTGGTCTTGTTGAGGGTGATGTGTGAAACTTGGGACTTTTGGTGGAGATCCTGGAGCTACTTAGTGAACAAGTAACCTAGCACCCAAGCTAGTACAATTTTGAGAGTAAAAAGAGGGGGTTATTACTATTAATGATTGTGCTGGGATACCTGACATAAACCAGAAGTATCATGGGAAAGCTGTAATCCATATGCATTCTAAATTTAGAATATGGTTTCTTTGCTCCAAGATGACAAATAACGTTTAAGCAAACGTTATGCTGTTGTAGTTTAAGCAAAGGCAGAAAAATAATCTTAATTCAGTAAAAATAATGTTCAACAAACAAGAGCAGGAAACTCCTAAACATAGGATACATTAATTTTAGTCTTTAGAACCAAATAACCCCAGACAGAGTAACAGACCCATGTTGACCAAATAATGTATTAGCTAGAATTATGCATATCTTGTGCAAAATCAGGGACTTTCTTATGTAGAGTAAGTGAATTTTTTCTCTTTATGGATTGCCTGTTTACATCTATTGTGACCCAGGCACTACAGAATTCATTACAAAATAGAGTGATTCAATTGATGAGAATCCAAAAAATTGAGTACTTCTTAATGTAACAAAGTTAACATTATTCTCAGCATGGTCCTCAAACTATGAGATTAAACAAAATTTTACTGAAGTGCCAGGAGCTCTTTGCTCATAAAAGAAAATATAGATTGCCAAGTCCACATTTTCAAAGCAATAAATTCTCTCTCTGCATCTTGATGTATAGGAAGGAAATTTGGCTCTCTATTGGGTTTGGCAAGAGAAGAGCAGATCGGAATGGTCTCCCTAAAGCTGACAGAAAATTTCCATTTGGCTTACTGGCTAGCTGCTGTTGTAGTTTACATGTGTAGGAAAATATTCTGATAGCCAGATAGTGGATGGAAATTGAAGTTGGTGTTAAGACACGTTATGAAATCAGGAGCGCTATACTAGCAGACCGTGGAAAAGGACCCTAACAAAGGACCCTAAGTGTATCATCCATGATAATGGATATTAAAACAGCTTCCAGTTTAGAAACCACTGCAGGAAGTTAATGGAGTTACAAGGTAGTACATTAAGCCAACATTTTAACCCACTGAATAACTAGAGTGCAGGATATTCCCTCAAACCAGGGTATTGAGTGTTACAACATGGTTGGAAGAGTGTCATGTTTTCTTTCTCAGTGGGGAACTATCATTATTATTTTTATTATTATTATCGTGCCTGTCTAAGGAAAACATCATATAGACTTATAGAATAAAACTTATAAGGAAACAAACAGAAGTGTCAATAAGTCTCTTGTACCATCCGCTGGTGGGCACATGTGCTCTATTAAATAATTCTAAGATGTTTCTAGTAATGAAATACATCTTCTCACTGTTTTATATGTTAAGGGCTTATACAGTAAAAATGTGACGCACAAGCATCTAGACATAAAATTCTATTTTCCATTTATTTTTTGAACGCTAATACCAGTAAACGCAACGAACAAGAAGTCTGGGGGATCACATTACAAACATGGTTTGAGTGCTTGCCTGCTAAATACAATGGGAATGCTGTATCAGTTAAGTGTTTAAAAAGATATTAAAGTCACTAGGTATTCAAATTCTAGAGTTTCGCTTTCCAACCTCAGTAAATGTTGTCTGTAATGAATTTTAATACTCTTACGTTTCTCTACTCCCTTAATTCAGTTGTCGAGGGAGGTCATAATCTGTTTATAAATACTGAGCCTTCTGTGCCTGTTCAGAATCATCAGTGCATGAGGAAAAGCAAAAACGAAAACACACTTTAATTTGTCAAGCACTTCTTTTCATGACCCATAAATATTGAAAGAGAAATTTAATCTGATTTTTAAATAAATGAATAACTATAATTAATTTCCTGCTGTTTTAGTATTCTTCCTAATTATACATTTAGGTATTTTCTGGGAACTTATATTTAAAAGTTGACTTCAGAAAAGTATTTTCAAATATAAATTCTCATATGATAATAAATGAAGAACCCATGACATTTTGAAAAACTGTAAAACTAGCCAAATTGGTGTCAACTTCCAATTTATTCTTCTATAGAAAGAACTTTCTCCTATTCCATTTTGTGTCTTTTTTGTATTTCAAAGTTGAATTTATTCTTTATATTTTAACTTGGAAGCTTTTGATTATAGATAAAATAGATATTATCTGGTTCCAAAAAGCTTTTATTTATGGTAACCCTAAACTTATTATTTTATTATTAAGATATGGCTGGTTTAATATGAAAACACTTATTTTTAATGTATTCTGCTAAGAAATATGCAATGATATCTTGTGTGTTGTTGACATGAAATAAATAAGATTTTAATTAAAAAACCTTTATCTTCAGGCTGGCCCAGTGGCGTAGCAGTTAAGTGTGCACACTCCACTTCAGTGGCCTGGGGTTCGCAGGTTGGGATCCCGGACGTGGACCAAGGCATCGCTTGTCAAGCCATGCTGCGGCAGCGTCCCATATAAAGTAGAGGAAGATGGGCATGGATGTTAGCCCAAGACCAATCTTCCTGAGCAAAAAGAGGAGGATTGGGCGACAGATATTAGCTCAGGGCTAATCTTCCTCACAAAAACAAAAACAAAAACAAAAAAATCTTTATCTTTGAAGTCTATATATTGTGTGTAATTTAAATTACATGTAATTTAAATATATCTGTTAAAGGCTTATCATTTACCACATTTGTGTTTTTTTTTAATTGGAAGTTTATTTTATATGAAGATTATGAATATACATTTTCATATTGCATCTTGAAATATTTACAAATAGGCATCGTCGTCACCTCTCAAGTTCCTTTCAATGAACTTACTTGGGTCATAAACATCTCTGTTTGGCTATTACATTTGATATTTGTAATATATTTGTAGAATGATTGCAAACGTTTCCCATTTGAACTCCTTACTTCTCCTTCTTGAGGTTTCTTCTTCTCTGGGCCCCTCCATCATCTCATTTCAGCTGCTTGAACTTTTTTAAATACACTCTACCCTGTTTCCTTGGATTGATATGTTAGGTTGAAATTTTTCCTGTTGTCGGAATTTCTTATTTGACCCAGTATGTAACTTTCTATTTCTATTTCTAAAGCACTCTCATATTTAGCTTTTAGAAACCTACTCTGGTCCCTTATTTGCCAAGTTATCTATTTGTGTCACTCTCCTTTCTTCCATTCATCTGGTAGGTATGAGATACTTACAAGTATCCACGTGTGATGAGAAGGTAATGGAATATTTTAAAAATCCTTAAGTTAGGACATATGGTTACAATCAGGTCAGTCCTAGTTTATATGCTCAAAATTACCTTTGAGTAGCTTGGTTATTAGGAACTGGACTTGAGGTCTAGATATCAAAATTGCTTATTCTTTATTTAATCTACTTTCCGTTAGATTGGACTCTTATTTCAAAGACATGTTTTCATATTCTTTGAAAAAAGCCATAGTCTCAATCTGTTTAAAATAGTATTAGATAAGAAATATTTAAAAATGTAACCAGCTAGAAAAAAAAGGTTATTAATTCATTTTTATTGAAATAATTGTTTGACATTTCTTTCTAAATAATTTTATAATAACAGAGCTGTGCATTAAGGAATTTATTTTTTACTTCCATTCTACAATATAATGATTCTGACATAATAATTCTAAGTTTTGACAAATGAGTCTAAAGAGTTTTCTTTGTAAATCCATTTGACTGTATGACCCAGAAATACAATATTTCAATACACCTTTAACAAACTCAATACATTTATGGCTACCTAGAGAATAATTTATCAAGGCTATCGCATTTTTAACTGTACATGGAAAATTTGCACAGGAGTCGGATCAATTATATTATGATAGAATACTCTGTAAATGTACAGTAAATTAGGTATTTCTATTTTACTTTAGTTACGGCATTAATGCTTACTGTTGTTCCTGTAGGCAATAGGACCATCTTTTTTAAGATTCAGAAAACTACTTTTAAGATAATAAGTTATGTACTTTAGCTTATTATATAGTTTATTTATTCAGTATATATTTAAATCACAAAATTATATTTCTGCTCCTAACAACTATAGTGTATCATTTCAAAAGGAAATGAGATTTTAACCACACTAATAGTAATTTTATCAGCTGAGATTTCTTTTTTAATTTTATTTATTTATTTATTTTTCCCCCAAAGCCCCAGGAGATAGTTGTATGTCATAGCTGCACATCCTTCTAGTTGCTGTATGTGGGACGCGGCCTCAGCATGGCTGGAGAAGCGGTGCATCAGTACGCGCCAGGGATCCGAACCCAGGCCACCAGCGTCGGAGTACATGCACTTAACCGCTAAGCCACGGGGCCGGCCCTCAGCTGAGATTTTAACCCAGCTAAATCCTAAAATGTAAAATTGGATTGATTTTGACAGATGGAAATGTTTGGTAGATTAAAAATTATTCTCAAGTGTTCAATGTCAAACAATCCTCCCTTTAAGTGAAACTGGTAGATTTTATATTTGTATTTACACACAAAAGTAGTTTGGCAATGGAAAATTAACTTTTTCACATAATCAGTTATGCAATAATATCCCATTATATGTATAGTCATACACACACACACACACAGACACACACACACACACACTCTCACATATATATGAGGTTTCTATTACTAGTCTAAAGAATTTTATACTTAAGATCATTACATATGTTGGATAAATTCCTTTGCCTATTAAACGGTTTTCTTTTAAGAATTTTTTCTTTACAATCACACATTGTTGTCTCACCTCTTGAATAAGAGAAGCTAGATAAAGAGCAGGTTAAAATCTCCTTCATAAGGACCTCTATCCTAAGACCAAACTCAAGAACCCCAAATCCATCTTCCATTTGGCAGCATGCACAGCTGGTGAATGAAGATGACCACTCACTTATAAAACAACAGACCGACATTAAGTTGTCTAGGGCCTTTGACACCCAGATTTCCACTCCAGGTGTAAGATGACTGCACAACCATCACCCAGTTGGCAATGAAACCTTGAGAAAGCAATGAGTCTCTTAGGACTTTCCTCTGGTCATTGCTATTACCAGAGTCATAGCTGCACAGCCATCTGCCTGATAATGTGTAACCTTATAGCACTCTAGCTTTTGAAGGTAAATTATTCTTAGAAGTTTTCTGTCATTGGAAAGTCTCATGTACTCTTTATTCAGGTATCATCATGATAGGGAAGCCAAAGGGCAAGATTCTGTAAGTCTCAAAAACCTACATTTGAAAATTCCTTTGAATATATTCCTTGAGACTGTAAATCCTGACAGAATCATCCTTGAATTTGGCCCAAGCACCAGACAAATAAATTCTTGTTTTATCATTACCTATTCACTTATTCAGGCAAATCTTAAATGGTTATCATAAAGTGCTATCTCCTTTCTCTAAAACTTATCAGTAAAAATATATTGGCACTTCTTGGGGAGGCAATAGAAAGTTGGCTTTGGTATAGCTGTAAAGTGCCGTACTCAGATTGGAATTCATTGACCCGACATCATCACTACATCATCTCAAGTTATTCTCAAATTCTCGAAACTCACTTGTGCCTGTCTGAACCAGTTTCTTGCATATTCTAACCTTTTCTTTTCTTTGTGTGTGAATTAGAATATTTGGAAGGTCCTTAAACTTTAAAAAAAAAAAATAGCTATATTTTTGAAGAAAGACAGTGATTAAACAAGTCTCATTTTAAATCAAAGCTAAAATTTTTATTGATGCAGATTTATGTTCATATAAGTATGACCAAATTTTGCATCATAGAAGTGAAGATTTTTATTATATAAGAAGAAAATTGTGAAGAGACTGTG
This sequence comes from Diceros bicornis minor, assembly GCF_020826845.1. Lineage (NCBI taxonomy): Eukaryota > Metazoa > Chordata > Mammalia > Perissodactyla > Rhinocerotidae > Diceros > Diceros bicornis. The sequence goes on from NC_080766.1 coordinate 21,628,634, forward strand.
TCACAGAAAAAATTAAAATGTATTTTATTCATTTATAACTGCTGCATGTTAAAAACTCTAGCTCTAATTTAGCTGTTTTCAATGTGAACTGATTTCCTATTAACTCTGAGCCCTAATTTTTATGTGCAGGTCATTATAAACCTTTGTGTTCTATTAAAAGAAAGAATATTATCCTTAGATTAGAGAATGACTCAATTTATACTTGTTTAACTGGACTATGAATTGAGCCTCTGAAAGAAGGAATCTAAAATAATCTACTGAGATGTTTGTGTCATATTTCAACGTCAAGTATATGGTTTCATTAAATCATTTCAAATAGTTTCAACCTTAAGTACAGTATCACACTTTTTTTACTGGAGACATTATAAAAATAAATACATCAAATTTAGTGCCATATTTTTGTTTAAGAGCATCAGTCACTGTTTTAAAAATAATTGACATCAGCATTTCTAGGAATGGATTAATGCTGCTTAAGGTTTGGGATTTGTTTTCTATTGTCAGTCTCACCTCTTTTAACTTCAATTTCAACATATTTATCATTATTTGAGTGATGTTATGCAACAACTATTTCTTATTTTACCTGTTGTTGATTTTAGATATCTTTTACTGTTTTCATTTTAATTCAACTTAAAAATATTGAAGATGGGATTTTACATAATTTTTATTCTCAAACTAGTTGATCAATTATAAACAATAATAGCACTGTATGTTGTACTAAGATAAATTGTTATTCATGACTCAAAAGGACCCTGTGCACTAGTTACAGTTTGATACAGCATACTGTTATGTAAGAGTGGACATGGCAAGAATGCAGCTCAGAAAAGCTAATTTGCTTGTCAATGGTCATGCTCCTAGTAAATAACAAAGTTGCTATTTATACTCACCTCTGTTTTACTCTGTACCTATCATGGCGTCATGTCCTTTTGTAATTTCCTGGAATTATACTATCTGACATAACTTGAATAATCTGAACTACAAATATAACATTTGTGGATTGTATTCTGTATTGTAAAGCTTTATATTCTACTCCTTTCCACCACTATGGCCTATGCAAACATGAGCATCCCACTGAAACATTCATAAAATAACTATGTTACCAAAATCTTCTCTCTCTCTCTCTCTCTCAATTTTATATCTGGGATTTCCAAACATTTTATAACTCTAAAGTAATGTATTTGCTGTTATAATTCTATAATGTCCTCCCTTTTATTTAAAGAATGGCATTATAAAATTTAATTTAAAATAAATAAGTGAATGATTGAATTTCTTAGTATTAGAGAAATTCTAGAATGATATAAGCAAGTATGTGGCAAAGACTTTTACTGCTGTGAAATTTTCATATGCTCTCCCTCTCCCCATTCTCTAATCCCCTTAGATTTAGAGTCATGTGATCAGTTCTGGCCAATGGGCATAGAGAAAAATGTATCATTACCAGAAAAAAGCATTTAATATCTGCTCTATGACCCTCCAGCTTTTTTTCCCTCTGCTTTGAAGAACCCTGAAACTGTAGGTTGAGACAAGGAGACATATGAGTAAATCCTGAAAATTAGCAAGAGATAGAATTTAATGATGTTAAGTTCATGGAGGTTTCAGGGTTAATATTTTACTGCTGCATAACCTAGCTGCTCTAATAATACAGAAGGAATAGTTTTCAAAGTTTTTGTTGTAATAGACTAAATTATTTTATTTGCAGGGGAGGAAAAAGTGTTTTCCCTCTACTCACGTTAGGTTCATTGGCTGGGGCCGTATAAATTAAACTGACAACAGATAGATTAACAAGAGAAAAACAAACAGAAATTTATTAACAAATGCATCCCGCATACACATGAAAACACAGAGTGATGGATAACTCAAAGGGGTGTTTAGAACTTACACTTATGTAGCATCTCAACAAAAGAGCAATACATTTTTTGAGATGTGACAAGACAAAGGACTTCTTGTTTCTAGGAGAGCAAATTGTGGGAAGGCAAATTTAGAGGGAACGAATGGAAGGTAAGAGCTAGTTAGAAAATTTGTTATGTAGAGTCCTCTGATGCTGTCTCTGGTGATTGAGAATCCTCCTGCCCTTCCTGGTAAAGAAGGGAGGACGAGGAGTAGAAAGTTTTTCCTGTGTCTGCTTTTTTTCAGTTAACTTCAGCTCAAAGTAATCTTTATGCCAACGTGGTATATTTTGGGGCGGTATGTTCTGCTACCCTTCATATTCCTTTTATGTATATCTTGTTTTACACTGGAAATGAATTGATACTACGTTACTTTCAGCCACCAGTTTCCATACTACGATTTTGTTTGTCTTTCTCTGCCTGAATTACTTTAAATTTTACTTATTGAGTAACTACAATTAGATACTATATACTAAGTGTAAAAGCATTATGACAAGGCATTTGGGGAACACAAATGGTAAGCTGCTTGACTTTTTCTACTAAGGTCAGTAATCGCTCCCCAGAGTGGGTAACATTTGGGCCTGGTCTTAGACATGGATGGCACTTTTCCAGTAATACAACATGGCTTAGTTTGTGACATGCAAGAAACAAGAGAACTGGAAAATATAAAGAACTAAGAAAATCTGAGAAGGCTCTAAATATTTTTTATTGTTGAAATTGGGGGAACAGAACAGATAATTTTGTCTATAATAGGTGTATACCACTTATTAACTTTGTCTTGGAATTACAATGATTTTTTTGATACCGAGGAGTCTGGCTAGGAGTTAAAAAGTTACGTATGATTTTCCAGGCTCGACGCTAGACAACTACAAAAGCTTTGCCTGGCAGGCTTCAAGGAGGAAAGCTGCTCTCCCCATACCAGTCTTGGTGCACAGTCAATGCATCGCAGTCTTGGAAAGGAGTCACAGTAAAGGACTCAGGCCGCCCTGACTGGCCATGCTCTTATATACGTCTGCATTCCTAGCCCAGGTGCCTTCATTCCAAGGGCTCTTTATCTGAAGCCTTGGATGGAGAGCCTCCTCAGGCACCTGCCTCTGCCTCTGCCCCCTTAAAAGGGAAGGAGGGGAAACCCCTGAAAACACTTTTCCCCACTCTGATTCAGTACCTAGTACTTTTCCACTCTTAGCCCTCCTCCCCGCTCCATCTCCCTCCCCCCATCTCAGGGTCCACAGAACTATCAGAGCCTTTTATTCAGGGCTCCCTCAAGAGTGAGACGACCCCCACATCTGTGCTCATCCACCTGACCCTCCACCAATGCACTGATATATGAGGGAAAATGGAACAGAGTCACCACTTTCTTGGTTTTAGACCCTTGCTTATACTATCGAAGTAACTGATTAAAGGCGTAACTCTTTATTTTTGGCTTGTTGCTTTAATCTGCTACTCCAACATCTGACAGCTTAGCTTTCTCTCTCCCAGCTCAGCTGAGGTCCTGACAGATAGCCTTTATGCTAAGTTATAATCCCAGGAAGCTGACTACATGCTAGATGTGATACATTTTGCCTTCAGAAATCTGCAGTATACCATTAATGTACCTTTTTCTTAAAAATAACTTGCCTTTCAATTTAGAAGGCGTACCCTGTCATTCTGCAAATAGTGAAACATCATTATGTGGTGGCACATGGACAATTTGCAAATTTATCTTTCATTTTCTGGCAAGCATATATCTTGGCTAGAAATCTAGGGTGTATCTACTTTCTGCTTACCCATTTTTATCAATATTATGTCCTCAATGTAGTGGACAAGGGTGGTGTTCTCTGGGACATTGAGATTATCTAGGTCTCTATTGGCAAAATTATGACAGAGAGAAGAATAATGATATAGCCATTAGGTAAAACAGGGAAGGATTTTGTTAAACTTGCCAGTTGAAAGCACATTGCTTTTGGTGTTCTTTAACCACTGGTAGAGACCAAAGATAATTTTCCAAATTGATAGTTGCATTCCAGTTGTCAAATTCTACGTTGATTTTTCTCTAGTAAATAGACTACCCTGCAAGAGCAGCTACAATTGGATTCATCATGCGGTTAAGTTTATGATAATCCATTAGCATTCTCCAGGATCCATACATATTCTGCACAGGTTAAACACACAAGCTGAATGAGATTATATTAGGAATCCCCAGTCTTGCCTCTCCCAGGAATTATTATCATTAGGTTACTACTTCCAAGGGCTTCTTCAAGGCCATTTAAATCATTATAATTCTCATCCTAGAGGGGAATGAATGAATTGAAAGCATATGCCAACTGGGGAAAAAAACACAAGATGTATTACCACAAAATGTGTTCAAGTATCCATCAGGAATCCTGTGAGACAGTCTTCTATTGAAACTGCCTTTTCCATCAACTTCAAGGATCCGCTCCTTGACTTGTAGGTTCAATTCAAATTCTCTGGTTGGGGGTTAGCGTTAGCTATTAACAATATCATAAATCCATTTATTTGATAGAGACCTAAGAAGTGCTGGTCAGTTTCAGAATCTGTGTATTCACTTCATGCTTTCTCTCAAGTTTAAAGACCTGATTCTTTAACAGGGAGAAATTACATTGCCACAAGAGAGAACAAATTCCCCACATTAAGCAATAATGATTTTTATTTTAAATCTATTAATCACATTCAGTTAAATTGGTCAGACGTTTTTAAGGCAAGAGATAACTGGAATGTGCCCTAAGTGCAAAGGATTTTTTTTACTTGCCTACATTTTGTCCTACTAATTGTTTCATCCAATCAGTAGATTTTATTTTTACCATTGATTGGAAGTATATTTAACCTCATTATATGTGATATATCCACGTAAATTTTAACTTATCTCTTCGAAATTAAATAGAGAGCTGCATTTGTTATTCTGAGAGACTTGAGGAAGTTGACCAACTAGTTACTTGTAAACCATACAGACTTTTTATATAGAAAAATTAAAATATTACATGTCATCATTTAAACAAATTCATTGTAAGGCCCATTCTCTGACGTAGTATGAAAATAATTGGAAGAAAAATGGCATGTCTATGAAGAGAGATACTAAAGGCAAGATTAGACTAATGCTGAACTGTGCTTTCAACTCTTTTAAAAACTAGACCTAGGGGCCGGCCCAGTGGCGCAAGTGGTTAAGTGCACGCGCTCTGCTGCAGCGGCCCAGATTTTGCTGGTTTGTATCTGGGTGCGCACGGATGCACTGCTTGACAAGCCATGCTGTGGCGGCATCCCGTATAAAGTGAAAGAAGATGGGCATGGGTGTTAGCCCAGGGCCAATCTTCCTCAGCAAAAAAAGAGGAGGATTTGCAGATGTTAGCACAAGGCTGATCTCACCAAAAAAAGAAAAAAAAACTAGACCCAGGCTACAACTTTCTTTTTTGTTGTGTTGTTGCTGTCTCTATGTGTTTCTGTATTGTTGTTATTATCTACTACTTAATGAAGGAAATCATACGGTATTTGACCTTCTCCCTCTGACTTATTTCACTTTGCATAATACCCTCAATGTCCATCCATGTTTTCACAAATGGCTGGATTTCATCATTTGTTATGGCTGAGTAGTATTCCATTGTGTATATATACCACATCTTCTTTATCCATTCGCCCCTTGATGGGCACTTAGGTTGCTTGCAAGTCTTGGTTATTGTGAATAATGCTGCAATGAACACAGGGGTGCATGGATCTTTATGCATTGGTGTTTTCAAGTTCTATGGATAAATACCCAGCAGTGGAACAGCTGGATCCTATGGTAGTTCTATCCTTGATTTTTTGAGAAATCTCCATACTGTTTTCCATAGTGGCTACACAAGTTTGCACTCCCACCAGCAGTGTATGAGAGTTCCCTTCTCTCCACATCCTCTCCAACACATGTTGTTTTCTGTCTTGTTAATTATAGCCACTCTGACGGGCATGAGGTGATATCTCATTGTAGTTTTGATTTGCATTTCCCTGACAGTTAGTGATTTTGAACATCTTTTCATGTGTCTGTTGGCCATCTGTATATCTTCTTTGGAGAAATGTCTGTTCAGGTCTTTTGCCCATTTTTTAATTGGCTTGGTATTTTTTTTGTTGTCGAGATGCATGAGTTCTTTATATATTTTGGAGATTAACCCCTTATCAGATGTATGGTTTGCAAATATCGTCTCCCAATTGTTAGGTTGTCTTTTCGTTTTGTTGATGGTTTCCTTTGCTGTGCAGAAGCTTTTTAGTTTGATGTAGTCCCATTTGTTTATTTTTTCTATTGTTTCTCTTGCCCGGTCAGACATGGTGCTTGAAAATATGTTGCTAAGACTGATGTCGAAGAGCATACTGCCTAAGTTTTCTTCCAGAAGTTTCATAGTTTCAGGTCTTACATTCAAGTCTTTAATCCATTTGGAGTTAATTTTTGTGTATGGTGTAAGGTAAGGGTCTACTTTCATTCTTTTGCATGTGGCTGTCCAGTTTTCGCAACACCATTTGTGGAAGAGACTTTCTTTTCTCCATTGTATGTTCTTGGCTCCTTTGTCAAAGATTAGCTATCCATAGATGTGTAAGTTTATTTCTGGGCTTTCAATTCTATTCCATTGATCTGTGTGTCTGTTTTTGTGCCAGTACCATGCTGTTTTGGTTACTATAGCTTTGTAGTATATTTTGAAATCAGGGAGTGTGATACCTCCAGCTTTGTTCTTTTTCCTCAGGATTCCTTTAGCTATTCAGGGTCTTTTGTTTTTCCATATAAATTTTAGGATTCTTTGTTCTATTTCTGTGAAAAATTTTGGAACTTTGATAGGGATTGCATGGAATCTATAGATTGCTTTAGGAAGTATGGACATCTTAACTATGTTAATTCTTCCAATCCAAGAGCACTGAATATCTTTCCATTTCTTTGTGTCTTCCTCAATTTCTTTCAGCAATGTTTTATAGTTTTCAGTGTACAGATCTTTCAGCTCTTTGGTTAAGTTTATTCCTAGGTATTTTATTCTTTTTGTTGCAATTGTAAATGGGATTGTATTCTTAATTTCTCTTTCTGCTACTTCGTTATTAGTGTATAGAAATGCAACCGATTTTTGTATGTTGATTTTGTATCCTGCAACTTTACCGTATTTTTTTATTACTTCTAAAAGTTTTCTGGTGGATTCTTTAGGGTTTTCTCTATATAAAATCATGTCATCTGCAAATAGTGACAGTTTCACTTCTTTCTTTCCAATTTGGATCCCTTTTATTTCTTTTTCTTGCCTGATTGCTCTGGCTAGGACTTCCAGTACTATGTTAAATAGGAGTGGTGACAGTGGGCATCCTTGTCTGGTTCCTGTTCTTAGAGGAATAGCTTTCAGTTTTTCACCATTGAGTTTGATATTAGCTGTGGGTTTGTCATATATGGTCTTTATTATGTTGAGGTACTTTCCTTCTATCCCCATTTTATTCAGAGTTTTTATCATAAATGGATGCTGTATCTTGTCAAATGTTTTCTCTGCGTCTATTGAGATGATCATGTGATTTTTATTCTTCATTTTATTAATGTAGTGTATTATGTTGATTGATTTGCAAATTTTTTTTTTTTCTTTGTGAGGAAGATCAGCCCTGAGCTAACATCCATGCTAATCCTCCTCTTTTTGCTGAGGAAGACCGGCTCTGAGCTAACATCTATTGCTAATCCTTCTCCTTTTTTTTTTCCCCCAAAGCCCTAGTAGATTGTTGTATGTCATAGTTGCACCTCGTTCTAGTGCTGTATGTGGGACGTGGCTTCAGCATGGCCGGAGAAGTGCTGCGTCGGTGAGTTTCCAGGATCCGAACCCGGGCCGCCAGTAGTGGAGCGCACGCACTTAACCGCTAAGCCACGGGGCCGGCCCCATGTTGACTGATTTGCAAATGTTAAACCATCCCTCCATAGCTGCAATAAATCCCACTTGATCATGGTGTATAATCTTTTTAACGTATTGTTGTATGCGATTTGCTAGTATTTTGTTGAGGATTTTTGCATCGATGTTCATCAGTGATATTGGCCTGTAATTTTCTCTTTTTGTGTTGTCCTTGTCTGGTTTTGGTATCAGGCTAATGTCGGCTTTGTAGAAGGAGTTAGGGAGCTTCCCCCCCTCCTCAATTTTTTGGACGAGTTTGAGAAGGATAGGTATTAAGTCTTCTTTGAATGTTTGGTAGAATTCACCAGGGAAGCCATCTGGCCTTGGACTTTTATTTTTGGGGAGGTTTGTGATTACTGTTTTGATCTCCTTACTTGTGATTGGTCTATTCAAATTCTCTACTTCTTCTTGATCCAGTTTTGGAAGGTTGTATGATTCTAAGAATTTATCCATTTCTTCCAGATTGTCGAATTGGTTGGCATATATCTTTTCATAGTATTCTCTTATAATCTTTTGTATTTCTGAGGTGTCTGTTATAATTTCTCCTCTTTCATTTCTGATTTTACTTATTTGTGCCTTCTCTCTGTTTTTACTGGTGAGTCTAGCTAAAGGTTTGTCAATTTTGTTTATATTTACAAAGAACCAGCTCTTGGTTTTATTAATTTTTTCTATTGTTTTTTTGGTCTCTATTTCATTTATTTCTGCTCTGATTTTTATTATTTCCCTTCTTCTACTGATTTTGGGCTTTGTTTGTTCTTCTTTTTTCAGTTCCTTTAGGTGCATTGTTAGATTGTTTATTTGAGATTTTTCTTGTTTGTTGAGATAGGCCTGTATTGCTATAAACGTCCTCCTTAGAACTGCTTTTGCTGTATCCCATAAATTCTGGCATGTTGTATTTTCATTTTCATTTGTCTCCAGGTATTTTTTGATTTCTTCTTTGATTCCTTCGTTAACCCAGTTGTTGTTCAGTAGCATTTTGTTTAATCTCCATGTACTTGTGGCTTTTCTGATTTTCTTCCTATAGTTGATTTCTAGTTTCATACCATTGTGGTCAGAAAAGATGGTTGGCATTATTTCAATCTTCTTAAATTTATGGAGACCTGTTTTGTGGCCTAATATGTGATCAATCCTGGAGAATGTTCCATGTGCATTTGAAAAGAACGTGTATTCTTCGATTTTTGGATGGAATACTCAGTATATATCTACTAGGTCCATCTGTTCTAGTGTGTCATTTAAGGCCAATGTTCCCTTATTGATCTTCTGTTTGGATGATCTGTCTGTTGGTGTAAGTGGAGTGTTAAATTCTCCTACTATTATTGTGTTACTGTCTATTTGTGTTTTTATGTCTGTGAATAATTGCTTTATATATTTAGGTGCACCTACATTGAGTGCGTAGATATTTACAAGTATTATAGCCTCTTGTTGGATTGTTCCCTTGATCATTACGTAATGCCCTTCTTTGTCTCTTTTTACAGTTTTTGTTTTAAAGTCATTTTGTCTGATACGAGTACTGCTACCCCAGCTTTCTTTTCTTTGACATCTGTGTGGAGTGTCTTTTTCCATCCCTTCACTTTCAGTTTGTGAGTGTGTTTAGGTCTGAAGTGTGTCTCTTGTATGCAGCATATATATAGGTCTTGTTTTTTTATCCAATCAGCCACCTTATGCCTTCTAATCGGAGCATTTAGTCCCTTGACGTTTAAAGTAGCTATTGATAAGTATGTACTTACTGCCAGTTTTTAACTTTTTTCCCTCAGTGTTTTAGTAGTCCTTCCCTGTTCCTTCCTTCTTCTATACAGAATTGATGGTCTCTTTAATTTGACCTCTGTCTGAAAGCTTTACTCTTTAACTCCCCTCCTCCTTCCTTTTATGTTTTTGATATCATATCTAACCTCTTTTTTGTGCATTTGTATCCATTACCCTCTTATCATGGAAATAGATAATTTTTCCTATTTGTGGTCTTCTCTTTTCCCCTTAAATCAGTCCCTTTAACATTTCTTGTAGCACTGGTTTCTTGGTGACAAACTCCTTTAATTTTTGCTTGTCTGGGAAATTTTTGATCTCTCCTTCGATTTTGAATGATAACCTTGCTGGGTAGAGTATTCTTGGCTGTAAGTTTTTTCCTTTTAGCACTTTAAATATATGGTGCCACTCTCTTCTAGCCTGTAAGGTTTCTGCTGAGAAGTCAGCTGATAGCCTTATGGGGTTTCCTTTGTATGTAACCTGGCTTTTTCTTGTGGCTTTTAGGATTCTCTCTTTATCTTTAATTCTGGACATTTTGATTATGATGTGTCTTGGTGTGGGCCTCTTTGGGTTTATCTTGTTTGGGGCTCTCTGTGCTTCCTGTACCTGGATGTCTGTTTCCTTCCTTAGGTTAGGGAAGTTTTCATCTATTATTTCTTGAAATAGATTCTCTGCCCCTTTGTTTCACTCTTCTCCTTCTGGAACACCTATAACACAGATGTTAGTGTGCTCGATGTTGCCTCAGAGGTCTCTTAGACTGTCCTCACTCTTTTTAATTCTTTTCTCTTTTACCTGTTCAGCTTGGGTAATTTCTTCTAGTCTTTTGTCCAGCTCACAGATCCATTCTTCTATATCCTCTACTCTGCTTTGGTCCCTCTATTGAATTTTTCATTTCCAGTATTGTATTCTTCATTTCTGATTGGTTCTTTTTTATATCTTCCATTTCTTTGTTGACATTCTCACTGTGTTCATCTATTCTTCTCCCCATATCAGTGAGCATCCTTAACACTCTTAGTTTGAACTCTCTATCGGGTAGGTTGCTCATTTCCATTTTACTTAGTTCCTTTTCTGGGGTTTTGTCCTGTTCCCTTACTTGGAATGTATTCTTTTGCCTCCTCATTTTGCCTCTTTCCCTGTGCTTGTGTCTACGTATTAGCTGGTCAGCTACATCTCCTGCTCTTGGATAGGTGACCTTATGTAAGTGATGGCTTAGGAGGCCTGCAATGTGCTCCCCTCAGTTCTCAATGTTCCAGGGGTGACCCCTATGTGGGCTACATGTGTCCTTCTGTTGTGGCCTGTTTGCTCTCCCTGTAGGCGCCCAGGGAGGCCGAGTTATGCTCCTGGCCAGTTGTTGTAATGCTCAGCTGCTTGTAGTTGTTGTGGGCCCTTCAGTCTCTTTATCAGGTGTGGGGAGCCCCAGCACAGTTGGCTGCAAGTTCTAATACTACATTTGTGTTGCAGTGTTTCTTTTAAGTGTGTAGGCCCCCAGCGTGGCAGGTTGTTAGGCTCAGGGCCTTACAAATGCTATAAGCCTCCAGCCTTTAGGTCTCTTGTCAGCTCTCTGAGGATTGCAGCTGTGTGGGGCTGGCCTCAGGCATGGGGGACTCAATTGTTTCAAGCTTTGAAGGTGGAGCAAACCCCCTCTGTGGGTCTTTGAGAAGCACAAGTCTTCTGCAGCTGACAAGCCCTGCTGCCCACAGGTCCACACACACAGTCAACACAGTCCTATCCAGTGTTGTGCCCCGACCTCCCAAAGCGGACCCAGTCTCTCCACGGTGGGAGCCCCACACACTCCACCGCCGCCCCACATTCTCCACTCGCTCCTTGTGCACGCCCTGCCCCGCTCAAGTCGGCTCAGTTGCCAGGCTGCAGAGCATCCAGTCACCAATCTATGCAGGCTCACAAGTTGCCTGAGGGCTTGTTGTTGGGTGGGGCCAGTCTCTAGGGTGGGCTGCCTGCCATGGCTGAGCTGGATTAAATCGGTGCTCTAGTGGGTGGGGCAGACCCTGGGCTAGCAGGCCCCAGGGAGAACTCCAATGGCATCTGTGTCAGCATGCCCACACCAGGCCACAACAATGGCCGCCGCCAATGTGCCAGTCCCTGGAGAGGTCTCGCCTCTCACTGAGATGCACTCAGGGCCTATTAGGTGAGTCTCTTTTCACCACAGCACTATGCCCCTTTCTTTCTGGTGATTTTAGGTTGCTTTCTGAAACCGGTGAGTTTGTGCGTGGGCCCTTTAAGAGCCGGTTTTAATTTCTTTGTGAACCAGCTTTTCTGGGGGTACTCCCCAATGTTTTAGTAGCAGGCAAAGTCAGATATTATGCCACTCATCTCGATCGTTCTGGGTCTACAAAATGCCCCCAGCGAGGGCGCTCCCCAGCTCAGGGCCCTGCTCCTGCAGGGAGGGCTGTGTACCTGTGGGCTGCTCCTGCGCGGCCATAAGGCGCTGCAGCTTGTGAAGGTGGCGTTTTTTTCTCTCCAGAAGGGAGTTTCTGACTCTTCCACCTCTATTAGGATTGTCCTTTGTTGCAGGAATTCCTCTTATCCAGTTTTCAGTTCTGCCTCAGGGATAATTTTTCCACGAGTAGTTGTAAATTGGCTGTGTCCGTGGGAGGATGTGAGTTCAGAGTCTGCTTACGCTGCCATCTTGACTTCTCTCCCTCCAGGCTACAACTTTCATGTAACTCCATTTAGAAAATTATTTTACAAATTATTTTATAAAATTCATTTGTACAATAATATGATCAAAGATTAATTTCTAATTCTTATGACATCAAATACTCTTTTTCTTAGAATGAGACCAAAGAAATGTTACATTCTTTCAAAGAAAAGCAGTCATAGTCCCAGGAAAATTGAAAGTGTATTACTCAGAAAAAAATGTAAATTTACTTTTAGCTTACTCTATATAGTTATATTTTACCTTATTAAAGTAAATTATTAGTAATATTTATATTCTAGCTTATATTCAACTGTTATTCTTAAATTATTTGTCATATTTTTACAGGACATTAATAATTAGATCTAATTCTTAAATAGTATTCTATTTTTTTGCTATGTAATCTTGTAAGATTTGCATAATTGTCCTTTGAACACAGTACCGAAACCCTTCCCTATGATGCCTTTTAGCATAATTTTAATATTTCATTACTTGAGTTTACAACCAATTGTTTTTCTGCATATTACTGCAAACCATCTTTTCTTGGATAATATTTATACTTAATACATATTGGTATTAATATGAGCCCTTGCCGTATCACATTAAATAGTATTTCTGGTTTTTTAAATGATCAATTTCAGAGCTGGCTATTCTCCAAAACCATCATGATTTGGCCCCTTAATTCTTTCGAGTAATCATTGTCTTCCAGGAATGAACTCTCCAAATAAAAGTTCAGTGCACCTCTGATGCCATGCACTTACTTATTCTTTTGGAAAACGTATTGATACTCTCAAGTCACTTGGGCACCACTTGCTCTATATAGCTACGCAATGGTTTCACATCTTAGTGCAAAGATTGTCATGTGACATTTGGGTAGAATGATATCATTAATAGGTAAAGAATGAGTCTTTATTAAGCTTATGAGTTCCAGACTTAAATGTCTTTCTCCGTCTCTCCCCTCTTGGTCTCAAGTTATTCTTTGAGACTAAATATTGCCCGCTATTGACCTTATTCCCTGAACCTTAGTCAAGCCTTCTTAATTTCTTCAGACTAATAGGTCAATGCTATGCAGTTGAATCTTCAATGAATTTGCCTGAGAGTATCTTTCATACCTCCGACAGTGGATACAAACTTTGCATTCTCCTGCTGAAATAAGTATGCTTTTAGAGCAAATTTACCTCTCCTATTTTGCATGTTGCAAGAATTACTGAAGTCATAAACAGGAATAGAATCAGCTAAAGCTATGAGAAATTGAAGATTCTGTACACAAGTATTTTTAAAATATCAAGGAACACTTTCAAACTGTGTTTATTGACTTTTTTACATAGTTGAATTTTCTAAACTGAATGAAGTATGGAATGGGTTCATAAGGGGATATTTAAAAATGTGGATATTAAACCATCACACAGAAACTTTGAAATACAAAGGAAATATTACCTAAACCAGGCTGGGAATGTTTCCCTCAGCCTTTCTAGCCTATGTTTAAGCAAATTCCTAATGCAAGTAGATTTGATTTAGAATGAAGACAGTGTTTTAACAATGATAATATTTTCATGGATATCTAAACTTCAAAACAGTTTGAAAACAAATTATCACACATCCTACAAGAGAATTATAAAGGTCTATTTTTTTCGTTATTTGTTTTACTTCATGTTACTACTAACGAAGATACTCAGAGTAAATATATCTCAATATTTTCCAACTCATCAAAGAGTTGCATCCAGTACTGTGCTAGTAAATGTTTCATAACCTGATTTCTAGTGTAAAATTTATTGAATTTTACCATTTTCCATTTTATGTATCTAAGTTCCCTCCGTGGCTAATTTCATATTACCAAATTGACGTCTCTGCAAAGTTGTGGAGAGAGACCTCAAATTGGCTCTCGCAAGATGAGAAGCATCAGCTCCAGCCCAATGCTGGATTCAGTCATGATGCAAATACATTAGAATGTTATTGTTGTGATGGCTAAAGTGGTAATAAAAAGATCTGCATTTCTTTTTTTGTAGTTGTTTACATTTTCTAAACCCCCACGTCAACATTTATTTGGGGTCATCTCTGTACATATGTCCGTTACCACTAACATATCTTTATTGAATTTGTATATAACAATCTGTCCTATTGGGAAATGATGCTACTATGCAACTGCCAAAAATACATGTGATGAGAAATGGCTTTCCAGTAGCATTAACAAATTTAAACGCATTAGTCTACAATTTTGCACCTATTCCCCCTTGTTACCAGTGCATTTATGCTTTCAAACATTGATATGCTCTTTTTTTGTGCTCAATCAGAGCCAAGTAGTAAAAGATTAATCCCGTTACACTCTCTTCATCTCTAGAAACACATTGGGAGCACTAGTCTTTGCTGTTGCTTACTTTTCTACTCACTATTATTCTCATTGTCATAGACTATGGAAAGGGATGCTTGGGTTATCCATCTCTGAGTTTGGTGAGACTTAAATGTGTTAATATAGCAAACTATTTAGAAAAATGCTTAGATGTAATTAGTACTATATGTGTATTTACTATGATTAAAATATTTAGATTCTAAACTTTGTGCTTAGTAATAGAGCTAAAAAGATAAATAATAAAATAATAATAATAATAGTACATATTTATTGAGCACTTAGTATGTGAAAATAATTGTTCTAACCACTTTGCAGATATTTTCTTATTTTCTCCTCTCAAAACTCCTATAAGGTGGGTTACATTGTTTTCTCTTTTATACAGGTGAGAAAACTGAGATGCACAGAGGTTATCAAGTAAATTTCCTGAGTTGATGGAAGTGGTAAATGCTCTAAGAATTTGAAGTCTAGCTACTGAAATTTTGCCCTAACCACTCCATTGCATGTCTTTGCAGAATATTGAATAAGAGGTCAAATGATTCAGAGAGGCGGGAATGCTGGAATGGATTCCTTATATAAACCCAACTGCTGCCCAGGTTGAAGTAGAGGGACTAAGGCATATTCCCTTCATGAAATAATAAGAAATACATTAGAGAAGGGTGGGCCAACGTCACTGAGAATCTTTTCTTAGATGGAGTAGCTCTAAAGAGTTTGTTTTACTCCATCTTACTAAATAGCCTAGTAGAATTATGTCCCAGTTACCCAAAGTTGTAACTTGCTCTTACAGTCTTTTCTGTAGATTCATTCTTTTTTCTCTTTGTATTTCTCTCTGATCATATCTGCTGATACAACTTTCAATATAATAAAATTCTTGTGTCATGTGACCATTCTTCTGTTAGATGTATGTCAACTTATTTTATTATAATTTTCAGTTCTAGAATTTCCTTTTGATTCTTTTCTATTGATTTCCATGCTCTGGTGAAATTCTCCAGTTTTCTATAATTTTGAATAATTTAATCACTGCTGTTTTTAAGTCTGTTCTTTATAACCCCACTATCTCAAGCAAGTTTGGGTCTGGTTCTAGTGTCTGCTTCATATTTTGCTCCTATTTGTGGCATGCCTAAGAAATCTTGAAATTCTTGAATGAATGTGAGATATTGTGCATTATATGTGTACATTTTAATGTATATATAATATATACATATGTATAAAACTTAGATTGAAATGTTCTCCCAATCCCATCTTCTCTGAAGCAGTAGAAGAGCAGGTCATCTCATTCTAATCACTCCTCTGAATTGCAGTCTTTAAGATATTTGGCTCATGTGCCCTTCTTAAATATTGACTTATCGGGCCCCAACTCAGTTTTTTGGTGTGTGTTTTATTTTTCTATTTATTTATTTACTTGTTTGTTTGTTTATATTCAGGACCACCCTCCATTCAGAGTTCTCAACTCCAATTTTTGTTTCCTTGGCAACATATGACTGCTAAAAATTGTGCTTTGCTTTGTTTTCTTTCACTTTTTACTTGGCTTTCTACCTCATGTCCTTCAAAGCTTAAGAATCAGCAAGTGTCTCCGGAAATCCAAGGACCTAGCTCACTTCTCTGCTTCTTTCTTCCATCCAAGATCTTGGATCATTGTGACCCAGAGCCCTAGACGGCCTAAAGTGCCACTTTTAATTTCCATGTGACTGTGGTTACTCCTGTGGTTTACTTTGCATATTAGCAGCTGTCTCCTCCATGGCTCATAAGACAAGAGCTAACAAATTCTCAAAGAGAAAAAGCAGCATGCAGAATACTTAGCTAAGTTCAATGAGTTATTATTCTTTGCAGGATCTTATTTAAAATTACTATGTGAACACATTGCTAGGGTCCATCCCGGTTACCTGAAAAATTCCTCTGCAAAGAAGGAGTGGTGAAATTTAAGATTTATTAACTTAACAATAAACCCAGCTGTGATTAATATAAAGATTTTAATAAATATCCCAATGTTCTCTAAATATTAATAGATTCCATAAGATGCTATAGGGAAACGGTAGTGATCCAAATTCAGACCTTGCTAGGAAAGATCAATGGAGATTTTCTATTATTTCTATTTAATTTAGATGTTAAAAATCATTCACATATAGAGTTAAAGAGGTCGGAAGAGAGGATCAAGTCTGAGGCGGTAGCAGCCTGAGAAGGTGTGAAGCAGTATGGACGGCTCAATACAGCTGAAGAATAGAGTACGACTGAGAAATGGGTGGGAATGATAAACAATAAAGATGGACAGTCAGCCATAAGGCAGACCATAAAGAGATTTGTATATCATGCTGAAAATACAGTCTGTTAGATGTCATTTTTTTTTCCATTTTTTGTTTATTGCAGTAACATTGGTTTACAGCATTTCATAAATTTCAGGTGTACATCATTATACTTCTATGTCTGCATGGATTACATCATGTTCTCATGTTCATCACCCAAATACTAATTACAATCCATCACCACACACATGTGCCTAATGATGTCATTCTTAACATAACAGTAACAATAGCAATAATAATAATAATGGTTATTATTATTATAACTAAAAGACTTAAGCACAAGTAAAACAAGTAAATTCATTGTGTTTGTTTGTTTGTTTGTTTGTTTTTTAAAGAGAGATTAAATGCCCAAGGATATGGATATCACTCTTGATTATTTTGTTTTTAGCCATTTGAAATGAGGCAAGTTGTTTAATATCTTTGAGATTTTGTTCCTTATCTTATGATAGTGTTATTTTTAGCTTCCCTGTATGTCTCATTAATGTATTCAATAATGATTTGTTATGGAATAAAATAAATTGAAATATTTCTAAATAACTACATAAATGCAAGGCATTAGAGAAATATGTTGGACCAACACAGCATGATATTTGATTCTTTTTTATTAGGGCCTAGCTTCTCACTAAAAGATGGTGAGTTTATGGTCAATGTTACTATATTAGATTAATTTCAGAGGAACTCAATTCAAAATCACATATACTTGAGAATAATGTGCATACAGCGGTCAGAAAGCATAGGATGTTTACATATTTTTAGCAAAGACAAGGTCCAGATTCATTTAAAATGCCCTGTCAGTGCTCAGATGCAATACTCCCTCATGCACATTGTAGGGAAGGTCATTGAAAAGAGTACCTCCAATTGCTTTATTAAAATGGCAATGAAACCAGTCAATACTGCCAGACAAATGAGCATTTGAAGAAGTGTTTAAACTTTCACTGGAGCATGTCCACATGTTATGTGCCTACATCATATAGCTGTGTTCTGATTTCATTTCATTAACCCTTGGGAATATTTCCACTTCATCACAGCTCTTACATTTCAAATGGCATGGTGTTAATTTGTACTTGACTCTAGTTAATTTTGTGGTCTCCCAAATCTTTCTCTCTCATTTATTATCTCTATCTCCTGCTTATATCATTATCATTTTGTCCTTAAATTTTTTGAATCACTTGCTTATTTTTTGTGAGATATGTACTTTTTCAGAGAAGACACACCACTTTGTGAAAATTCATGTATTTCTTCATGTATAGGGAAGAGGATATTTTTTATTTGCTACTGGATCTTTGAAAATTAAGTTTTTTTTTCTAATGAAGGTCACCTTGTTAACTTCTATATTTAAAACGACTAAGATCGTCTAGGCACAATGATTTGTCATGAAGTTTTCTCAGTGGGCTAGGAATGGATATAGGAATTGAAAATTTATCTGATTTCACAATGTTAAAGGATAGACTGAGCATAAAACATACTGAAAAAAAGAAAACTATATTTAGGATTATGCAATATAAATGTTTAAAAATTATTATATGTATTTTATGAAACACTACTATTAAATATAAAGATTATTCCCCAAATCAGTCATTTTCATAATTATACCTTACTATAAAAATTATGAAAACACATAGCTGGCAATAAATATTGGCTGTATAATACACAGGGAGAGACAATAAATTATTAAAAATGGGAAAAGGTTTTTCCAAAACAAATCTCAGAAAGGGGAAAAAAAGGCTAATGATCTTTTGAGAAAATGTTTAATCTAAAAAATCAAATTAAAATAACAACGTGATATTACTTTTTAGTCCCAATCTCCCAAATTTAGAGCCCCTTTGAAAATGAAAAGCTCCCCTCTGCTTGTTTACAGTAAAGCAGGCATTTGTATGAAGCTAACGGAATTTTAGATTTGCATAATCTACCTGGAATGATATTTAGGGAAGTTTATTTTTCACTTCAAAGGTATGAAATAATTTATGGGACTTCTACTGGCTGCAATATAATTTAGTTATAAATATTATCCTCTGAAAAATACATGATTGACAGGGGGAAGTTATCACCACATAAAGTTTATTAAAAGAGTAGATACAACATATTAAGAATAGCATGATCAGGGGCCAGCCCCATGGCCTAGTGGTTGAGTTAGGTGTGCTCTGCTCCGGCGGCCTGGGTTCAGTTCCCGACTGCGGACCTACACCACTAGTCAGTGGCTGTAGTGATAACCCACATACAAAATAGAGGAAGACTGGAACAGATGTTAGTTCAGGGTAAATCTTCCTAAACAAAACAAAACAAGAGAATAGCATGATCAAAAATATATAAGAAGCCTTTTGGGGCCAGCCCGGTGGCGCAAGCGGTTAAGTGCGCACGTTCCGCTGCGGCAGCCCGGGGTTTGCCGGTTCGGATCCCGGGTGCTCACCGAAGCACTGCTTGTTAAGCCATGCTGTGGCGGCGTCCCATATAAAGTAGAGGAAGATGGGCATGGATGTTAGCCCAGGGCCAGTCTTCCTCAGCAAAAAAGGGGAGGATTGGCATTGGATGTTAGCTCAGGGCTGGTCCTCCTCACACACACAAAAAAAATATATATATATATAAGAAGCCTTTATTCATCTCTGTCTATTCAGCCATTCATCCATTGACCCACCTATTTGTCCTCCATCTGTTTGTCATCAAGATAGAAGAAATACCAGGAACTCTTTCTTTCCAGATGGTTGTGTTGCATTCTTTTTGTTGCATTTGTTTTTTCCAGAAGGGCAATGCATTTTTTATAACTATTTTAATTTAATTTTATTTTATTGTGGTAAGAACACAACACGAAATCTACTCTCTTAACAAATTTTTAAGTGTACTATACAGTATTGTTAACTATAGGTGCAATGTTGGACTGCAGATCTCTAGAACTCGTTTGTCTTGTATGATTGAAACTTTATGTCCATTGATTAGCAGCTTCCCATTTCCCCCTCGCTGCAAGCCACCATTCTACTCTCTGATTCTATGAGTTTGATCATTTTAGACACCTCATATGCGTGGAATCATGCAGTATTTCCCGCTATGTGACTGGCTTATTTTGCTTAGCATAATGTGTTTAAGGCTTATTCATGTTATTGCATATTGCAAGATTTTCTTCTTTTTTAAGGCTGAATAATATTCCACTTTATTATAATATTTCATGTTATCCTTATCTATTCGTTTTTTTCTTTGTTTGCTTTGCAGGGGAAGATTCACCCCACGCTAACATCTATGCCAGTCTTTCTCCTTTTTCTCTCCTGCTAAAGCCCCAGTACATAGTTGTGTGTAGAGTTGTAAGTTCTTCTAGTTCTTCTATGTGAGCTACCACCAGATCATGGCAACTGACAGATAAGTGGTGTAGTTCCACACCCGGGAAACAGGCTGGGCCACCAAAGCAGAGTGCAATGAACTTTAACTGTGAGGCCATCAGGGCTGGCCCTATCTCTTCATCTGTTGATGGGCATTTAGGTTGTTTCCACACCTTGGCTATTGTGAATAGTGCTTCAATGAACATTAGGGTGCTGATATCTCTTCCAGATCCTGATTTCAATTTTTTGGGGTAAATACCCAGAAGTGAGATTGCTGGATCATATGATAGTTCTATTTTTAATATTTTGCAAGTATTTTTCAATTCAAAAAAGAGATACTTGTACCCTAAATATTTTTAAAGGTTAAGCAGTAAAAACAAATCTAAGAATATTCCTCCAAAGCTGAAATTTCTAAAAGTGAAATTTCTGAAAAAAGAAGTATTGCAGTTTTAATTCAGAAAGATATTGGTGATTTGTCATCCCATGAAGCTTCACTAATTTAAACTTGCACAGTGCGTGCTTGTCTCTCCCTCTTCTCACTCATGCTAATGTTATTATCAAACTTTTGAGCTTTTCTACTATGATAGGTAAAACTTTTAAAACTTAAATTCACATCTTTAATTATGTATGAGGTTAAATACTTTATGTTGTAAGCCTTTTGAACATCTTTTTACTATGTAATGCCTATCCCTATCTCCTACCATTTTTGAGTTAGTTGCTATTCTTTTAAAAAATTGATTTGTAAGAATTGATTACTCAAGGACTTATTTCTGATATGTGTCCTATCTCTTTTCAGTCACTAATTTCCCCTTCTCTACTTAATGAATCCCACTGGCACCATGTTTTGGTATTTCCCTGAAACAAAATATTTTCTGAACTTCACATTCCCTAAGATTTACCTTCTCTTTAGCCACCAAGTTTATGGTGACATTTATAATAATAGGCATTTATAATTCCTGTCTTTGCCTTCCCATCACCCATTCTGTCCATATGTTGTTCTATACTGTCTTTTCATCTCTTCTAGTTGACTGAAATGTCTCTTGTCAATCAAACTGAAACTTATCATGGCTTCTTTCTATACATTTTATTCCAACTTCAGTCAGCCTTCCTCTTACGGGACCACTCCTTCTTCCTAAACCCTTACTCTCTTGTGCTCAATAGTATCATACTCCGTTAACTTGCTTTCTACTCCCAAACCTCTCAGTCTCTCTTATTGGATCTTGCCTTTTAGACTAATCTCTAAATATTTCTGGATTAAGACTGAAACTTTACCACATCTATTGTCTTTCTAGATGCTCACTTCTAGTGCCATGAGTTTAGTCTCCATCAGTATGCTGATAATATCCAGACTCCTATGTCCATTGCTGACTTGACATCTCTACCAAGATATCTAACAGGCACCTGAAATTTAGCGTGTCTGAAATAGAACTGATCCTACATCCAGACATGCTTCAGTCTTTTCAACTGAGTTAATAGAAGTACCATGTATTAGCTTGTTCAAACCCCAAAGACAAGAGCTATTCTTGAATACTCTTCTTTTTTTTTTTTTTTAATTTTTTGTTTATTGCAGTAACATTGGTTTATGACATTGTAAAAATTTCAGGTGTACATCATTGTACTTCTATTTCTGCATAGATTACATCATGTTCACCACCAAAATACTAATTACAACCCATCACCACACACATGTACCGAATTATCCCTTTCACCCTCCTCCCTCCCTCCTTCCCCTCTGGTAACCACCAATCCAATCTCTGTCCCTATGTGTTTGTTTATTGTTATTATCTACTACTTACTGAAGGAAATCATACGGTATTTGACCTTCTCCCTCTGATTTATTTCACTTTGCATTATACCCTCAATGTCCACCCATGTTGTCACAAATGGCTGGATTTCATTGTTTCTTATGGCTGAGTAGTATTCCATTGTGTATATATACCACAGCTTCTTTATCCATTCGTCTATT
Source organism: Diceros bicornis minor (assembly GCF_020826845.1). Classification (NCBI taxonomy): domain Eukaryota; kingdom Metazoa; phylum Chordata; class Mammalia; order Perissodactyla; family Rhinocerotidae; genus Diceros; species Diceros bicornis. The sequence continues at coordinate 21,650,686 of NC_080766.1, forward strand.
CTTCTTATAAACCAAAATTATTACTACAGCCAAGCAGTCCTAGCACTACTCTTTCCAAAATGTGATGTGACTTCAGGCCAAGCAACCACCATCTCTGACTGGCATCCCTGTGTCTTAGTCTGCTCAGGCTACTGTAACAAAATACCATAGACTGGATTGCTTAAACAGCAGATTTTTACTTTCTTCCAGGTCTGGAGGCTGAGAAGTCCAAGATTAAAGTGCCAGCAGATTTGGTGTCTGATGACAGTCCATTTTCTAGCTTATAGACAGCCATCTTCTCCCTAATGTCACATGGCCAAGAGAAACATCATCACTTCATGTCTTTTCTTATAAGGACACTAATTCCATTTATAGGGCTCTATACTCATCATCTGATTACCTGCCAAAGATTCCACCTCCGTTTACCATCACACTGGGGATTGGGACTTCAGTGTATGAATTGGGGAAGAGGGGCAGGGCACAAACATTCAGTCCACAGCACCTTGCTTCTACTTCTACATCCCTATAATAAACTCTTCTTTGCATAACTTTTAAGTGACCTTTGCAAAACTTCAAAGAGGGGCATCATAGCTCAGTGGTTATACATGCAGGATTTGGATTCAGACTGTGAGGATTCATACCCTGGCCCTGCCATTTACTGGAATTGCTACTTTTGGAGAAATTTCTTTCAAAATCTCCATTTCCTCACCTGGAAATATTAATAGTACCTCTCTCTAGAGATTTATTATTGTTATTGAGATATCAATAGGGATTTTTGAGAAATACTTTAATATGGGTCAAGCCCTTGGTACATTGCTTGGTAAATGATACAGGCTTAATTAAAGTTAACTTTTGGGGATTTTTAAAAAATTTTTCACTCTAGCTAAAATCCCTCCAAACTGCTTACTAATAATTTCCTACACTAACCACATGCAGCCTCAGTCACACACGTTTTCTTTCTGTTCCACAAATACTCTAGGAGTCTTCCTCCCTGAGTACACTGCGCTTGTATTTCCTTCTGCCTGGGCGATTCTTCACCTCATCTTTGCATGGATCTCCCTTTTCATTCGGGCCTCAGCTCAAATGACATTTCCTCAAACAGTCAAGTCTTGACCTCCATGTCTAATAGTCATATCCCATGAGACACTATTATTTTATCCAGTTTCATTTTTAAAATAAATCATATTACCATCTACGATTAATGCCTGTTAATGTGGTGACTTTTTCTATCTGTATCCTCTAAGAGTCTGAAGTCCAAAGACAGCAGGACCTTTTGTCTTCTTTCTTCATCATCAATTTCCTGGACTAGAGCAGTGCATGTCATATTGTAGACCCACCACGGATATTTGTTGAAAGAATCGATATACGAAGGAATGGCTCAATGAATAAAAGGATGAATAAATCTCATCCACTGGGACCTTGAAATGAGCTAGTAATGTCTTTGTGATACCTTGGCCAGTTCTCTAAGACTGCATTCCTCCATTCAGAGCTTCCGTTACACCCCGTGGGTCCCCTTTTTCAACTCTTTAGAAGTATGTCCATTTCCAAAGATAATTTACCGGGTATATGGGAGATTTTATCATTTTCTGGAAATTCCATGTTAGCAGTATACCTACAAAATTAGAATATATGACTTTTGGAAAAGCAATATTGTTAAAATAATTGATTTCCCACATCTATTTTGATCAGAAATGTTTCAAGTAATGGAAATAATTTTTAGATGTATTCTCTCCCTAATTGTTAATATGTTGTTTACAGAAAAAAAGTTATCTCCTCTAAGAGGCTTAATAAAAATTACAAGGCAAGTACATTAGGATGTTGTAAATTAATTTGTTCTGCTTTATTGATACAAAATGTCAAATTTTATGCTGAGAGAGTATGCTTTTTTATAGAAAACATTTAAATTATCTACTTTCCAAAACATATGCAAGTATCAACTTTTCATTCAACAGGAATAGAAGGTTAAATATTTCTTCTGGTTATTATATCTATTCAACTGATAGGCTATTAAAACATCTGTTATGTATACACAATTGTAAAATAATTTTCTGTACATTTTAGCTTTAGCTTTTCTTTCTTTTTTTTGGTCTTCTGTGCTTTATAGAGAATAGTTCTGCATACTAGGAGTTTCAAACAATGTAAACAAAGAAAGAGAAAATATATTTTCTCTAAGGAAATTCAAATTCCCATAATCAATTAGCTTTAGAAAAGGACATGAAGTTTATGTTCCTTACCATGAGATTGTTTTGCCAGGTTTTCAAAGCTTAAATTCAGAAGCACCAGCAAAAAGGTAGCATATTAGCAAATTTCCATGTATACTTTTATGGAATGGTTCTCATTTCTAACAGCAACTAATTCTAGGCCCCTGTCATACATTTAAGTTTTAAAAAGAAATAATCTCCTACAACTATGTCCTTTTCTGTTGTTCTTTGTGCTGTATAATTAACTTACTTTATTAGGAAAAATAAGAGTTTAATTATTGCAAAAAGAATAACATATTCTTTAGTATTTAGGTGTGTAAATTAAAGCATGGTCAGATAATCTGGCAATATTCTTTGAAATAAATTTACTGAATAAGTTTCCAGTATAAAAAAATATGAAAGAATTACTGGCTTACAAGAATAAGTCATTGAAGCTGTTTTTTAGAAATTTAAATTACTGGAATAATGGGATAAGTTAAAATGACATACTATGCTATCATGTTTATCAACTGTTCATTAACTGATATTCTATTTAATAATTTTATTTATGTTTTAGGAATTTAAAAATCAAGGAAATATGAGTGTTGAGCTTCTCTGTTGGGGATAATATATTTTAAGGTTATGTATTGCTATATAATCAAGTCAGGATAGAACAAAGGACTGCTTATTTTTATATACTTAGGATTCTTTTATGTTTGACTCTGATTCACAGTTTGAAAATCATGAAATATTTTTAAAGAAATACGATTGTCTAAAATATCCATATTTCTGCACTGTGACTATTTTTTAAATAACAAACTCAATAGAGCCTACTGTTTTTTCTGAAGTGCTTAGTTGGAAAGGATTTCTCATCTTTTCACTTACAAACGTCAAAATTAGTGTGGGTTATCATAGCAATTATTCCAAATCTTATGTAAAATTAGCTATCATTTTTCACTGGAAAAAACATGTACCATGGGTATCATTTTTGTTTTTCACCCATTAAATAATCTTGACTAATTTATGAATTGATAGTTTATATCTCTTCAAGACCAGAGTGAAGAATACATTTTGCAAAGGTTATATTATAAGAAAATTAATAAATTTAATAACTATATTTAGATAAATGTATTACTCTTAAAAATATTGACTATTGTATATTAATAGATTTAACTACTTTTTACACCAAATATAGTAATTATAGTTGTTATGACATAAAACAATGAAATTAGAGGCAAAAATAGTTGTTCTATACAAAATTACCCGTATTAAGCATTGCAATTTCACAACAACATCATGAGTTAGATACCATTATTATACCCATGTATAGAAGAAGAAACTGAGGTACAGTGTGGTTACTTCATTTGTCCAACATGACATAACTTGAGTTTTAATAGGACTGGGATGTGGGTGCAGTCCTCGATGTATATCTAGTGTAAGCATATGATGCATAATACATATTTTTATCTGATATATGTTAATAGTTACCATATATATTTCTCTAAAATTTTATACACATAACATAGATTTTCTGGCACGTATAGATATACACACAGATAATTTGGAAATCACGTGTGCATATTTAAAAACAAAGGCAAAAATAATTGTTATATTTTACAAAGTTTGCGAAGATTACTTAGTTATCACTCTACAAAGGAAGATAGAATACTATAGTTACACACTTCAAATTTGACAAATGTAATTTAAAAAAAAAACTTTCAATTTAATTCAATTATTCAACAATCTAATATTAGCTTGTTAAATACTTTGAAATTCTGACTGACCCTGATAGAGTAATGGCTCCTCTGACTAAGGCAATCAGGAGCAGGCTAGCATAAATCATTTGACAGGGCATTCCAGCTGCTGTTTTTATTTATCTTTCTTTTTTCTTTAACTCAAAAGATTGCTCAGCAAACCTATCTATACTGAATATGCTGGATGTAAAATAAAATTTATTCTTCAAATATGTATTATTTTTATTACACAATTCAGTAATAATCATTAGTGATAGCAAGCAGAGTGTACCAGATATTTCTTATTCTTTAAATACTTCACAGCCACGTATGTTCCTCTTAATTTTTGCATTTCTAGATTTGGATTTGTTAATGTTTCTCTCCCTTTTTCCAATCTCTTCCTTCCTTTCTATCCCTTTTTTTTTTTTTGATTGTTTCTGCATACTTTGCACCTTTGGCTGTAGTTTTCTGTTTTAAAATTATTTTTAATTAAAAAGGAAGTATTCTTGGAATAATATTTTAGATTTTGAAAGCACTGATACTTAGGAAGCTTATAGGAAGAGAAAATACTTGGAAATTATCTATCACATATATAAAGAATTAAAAAAAAAAACCCTCTGGAATCAGACATCATTCTAAAATACAACAAGTGTAAAGTAGTTGAAACTATGCACTGGAGACCTGCTAAAATGAAAAGGCAAGGACGAGAAGAAAATAAAATGATTGTTAAAATAAAGATTTCATGAAAGATTAAAACAATATTACAGGCATTAAAGAAAAGAATTCGAATGAAAAAACTGAATCAGTGATGTATCAGACTAGCCCACTTAAGGGAAAAATATCCCATAAGGTAGGACAAAGTTTGAAGACTTGAAAAAAAGAGAATAAATATAACAGACATGGATGATAGAACAAAACGGTCAACCTAAATATTATAATTTTATATAAGAAATATAATTTGACAAACATATTAAAAACGATTTTCAAATAATCACCTGAAGATTATTTCTCAGCTGAAAAAATACGTGAATGCAAATGTTAAAAGTTTTTCTCACTCTGTGAGAAAAGGCAATGTGAACATACCTATCTAGAAAATCAGTGGTGAAGATTTTAAACGACAAGAACAAAGAGAGAAAAGAGAGTTCATGCAATAGACATAGCTCATTAAAAATGGAATAAACAGTTTAGGCAGGTCCTGAGATTTCTGTTGAGATCTCTTAAATGATCCATTAAACAGACGGTTTCCTAGGACAAGTTTATGCTACCAAAGTTGACTCAATATCTGAATAACTAATAACTATCAATAAAACTGAAAAAAGTATCAAAGAACCCATGTGAAGATGCAAGACCTGCATTTTCATGTTTCATTCTCTCTAGTTTTAAAATTTTATATAATGTAAGTCAATACAAAGCATAGAACAACAATGAAATACTCCCTTTTATTTTATGAAAAGGCAAAACTCTCATTTCAAAGATTATCAAGTTGAACGATTGGCCATAAAATTAAATATGGACTCCTTAATAAAATATTAGAAAACAAAGAATTAAACATTACACCCAAGTGGAGTTCATGCAAGGAGTATAAAAACGATATGATTATTAATCTATTGATGTGTTATAATATTAAAAATGATTCAAATATATTTATTACTAATGAAAATCTATTACTCACATTATTCTTAGTGCATAGGACTAGAATAGATTCATTACATGTAAAAAATTATTATAGTAAACAAATAGCTTATATCACAATAATAGAATAGTTCCTCTCAATGAGGTTCTATGGAATGCTATTTATGCAAAAAATTAATAAATCATCACAAATAAAACAATAGCTACATACTTGCTCTTGAGTATGAAATTCTGCATGGGTGAAATGAGAGAGGCACTGAGGTGGGGGGAGTGAGAATGGCATACCCATTTATTTCTCTCAAACAGTAAATATTCCTGACCTCTCCCTAAAGGTAAATTAGCTCTATCTACCGAGACTAAACAGTCTTATGTCTTTTGACTTAGAGTTTTCACAGATAGAAATTAATCTTAAGAAAATATTTCATCAGCTCATGTCTGAGCTCAAAAAACAAAAACTTGATAACAAACATAATACTTTAAAAAATATATCACTGTAAAATGTTACTTTTGAAGATTAATGATTTAGGAAATCCTTACAAATAAGATTAGATAAACATGTGGATTACCTATCGGTTAAGTACGCACGCTCCGCTACTGGCGGCTGGGTTCGGATCCCAGGCACACACCAGCGCACCGCTTGTCTGTCCATGCTGAGGCCGCGTCCCACATACAGCAACTAAAAGGATGTGCAACTATGACAAACAACTATCTACTGGGGCTTTGGAAAGAAAATGGGGGAGGGGGAAGAAAAGGAAGAGGATTGGCAATGGATGTTAGCTCAGGGCTGATCTTCCTCACACACACACAAAAAATGTGGATTTGAAATTTAAATGTATGGATTATTCACATTTTTACAAAATTTTTTTACTTGCTTTCATTCTTGTTTCCAAACCTGCCCCATCCCACTCTCCCACTACTGACCGTGACCCATTCATTCTCTTAATCCATAGAGAAAAAAATCTTGAAATAAACTAAACCCAAGATGCTAACAGAGTGAATTGGTATAGGCATGATAAGGTGAATTTAAATTCACCTTTTTTATTTGCCATATGCAATCACTGTTGGCCATTACAATGTGAAAGAAATGTAATAAAAATTAAATTTCATTTAAGAAATGGGATATGATTGGTTTCTTTCAAACTGTGTTCTTATTCTAACAATATATTTAATGTTTCTCTCTTTTTAAGATAGTATGTATGATTTAAGCATAATCAACACTGATACATTGTTACATGGTGTGTGTAACAGCTAATAACTCAAAAATATAAATAATCAGATTATTATTCTATGTAAATAGTGCATAGAGGTCAAGACAAAAATGAGATAAAAATAATTTGCTGTCATTCTAAGGATTTCGATTTTGGATTATAGATAAAAAGTCGTGGGTGTATGAGAGACTTTTGAAAAATATATGTTATACATATTCTTAGATATGTTTGTTTACAGAAATGATTCATATATATATTTGTTGTGTTTTATTTTTTTCAAATTTGAGCTTGGTGTTGTAAAGGTTACCAACATAAATGATATATACTCCCTGAAATTAAGGAAATTATGTTCTAGTAAGAAATCACACAATACATCTATGTAAAAGTACATTAAATACACACACAAACACACATACATACATGCATAAATGTACTTTTTATTAACCACCTTGGTGGTTCTTCCATGTTGAAATCATGGTATATCTCATGATTACACAATAGGATTTTCTTCTATTGCCACCTTCCATCAGGGCTGCTATGAAATTTTATGTTACCTCTGGAGGAAAAATCCCTCCCCCGGCTCCCGGGATAGCTAGAGAGACTCTTGGCTTGAAGAGCCAAAGTCACCTATATTTAAAGAAAAAGGCACAGGTCCACACCAGGCCAGGGCACAGGCTGCACTGCAGGTTTCAATAGCCCACCCCACTGGGTGCTGTTGAGCAACACACAGCTGCAGTGGCACATGCTTGCTATCCTGCTTCCTAATTGGGCTCATGATGCATTATAATGCAACACTTCCAGGACCTACTGTACTCCTGATTCTAATACTTTGTGAGATTATTAACTTAGTCTCAATAAAAATATAATTTTTATTTTGAATTTTTTTAAAAAGTTTTTATTTGATATTATAGAAATAAATACAGGTGCAATTACATAATTTGGATAAAATGATGTAACTACAGTTTTGACTTAGAAGCAATCAAAAAAGCTTCATTATTTTGTTAGTAGGAATTTAAAAATTGAAGCAATGACAGAAAAAAACAGCTCTGTTTCACAATTCGATTTCATAGATTGTTTCTAATGAGAATTTTGAAGGACACTGGTTACAATGAATGCTTATGTCCACTAGGATTTGCACTGGTATTTGTTCTAATTATACCTGAGGTTTCCTGTCATATTCTGAGCTTTCTCAGAGGAGAAAATTAGCAGGTTGTCTTCTGGAACAGAAATGTGCTCAGAATTATTAGATTTTCCTAAACAACCATTAGGGAAAATCTTGACAATATTTGGAGGTAATGGTAAACACAACTACATAGTAGTATTGTCAGAGTCACTAATTAATTAATTAATACCCTGGAAGTTCCATTGGTCCTGTAAAAAATATCCCTTATTAAAAATTAGAAAACCTTGGCTAAAGAAAGGAGGAGTATCGTTCTTTCTCATCAAAATATCACCCACTTAGTTTCTCATTTTGTATATTGTACTGTATTCTGTAAAATTTTTGTAAGCTTAATGCTATTTACATGTAGTATATGAGTTTAACTTAAATACACTATATATTATTTAAACCGTATAAGAAATTTCAATGTAAAAATTATTCATGGATCTGAAAAACTGAAGAACTCAACCTTCAAGACTCACATATTTAGTTGCTGATTCACCTTTATATCATTTTTTACAAGTAAATAATTTTTAGAATTATCCATTATAAATTTTCCTTGAAAATCATTTGTTAACTGTCAGACTTTGATTTACTGCAAATTAGCATTGCCTGATAAATGAGATATAGGAATGATCTTTTTTTTTTTTTTTTGTGAGGAAAAGTATCCCTGAGCTAACATCTGATGCCAATCCTCCTCTTTTTTGCTGAGGAAGACTGGCCCTGGGCTAACATCCGTGCCCATCTTCTTCCACTTTATGTGGGACGCCACCACAGTGTGACGACAAGCGGTGCATTGGTCTGCACCTGGGATCAGAAGATGTGAAGCCCAGGCCACTGAAGTGGAATGCGCGCACTTAACAGCTACACCACCGGGCCGGCCCCTAGGAATGATCTTAACTGTTGCTTAAGGTAGTGGTATAATTTCCAGACTCCCTCAAGATAACCAGATGTGTTTGTGAAAAAGAATAATATATCTCCCCACTCAGATGATTGAGAAAGGGATGGCTGAAATTGATCTAATATATTGGCTTTTCTCAAGTTTAAGTGTTGGAATAATTTCACCAGTATGTCACTTTTTCCTTCTGGAAAGAAAAAGCGTTGTATTTTAAAGCTCAAATAACACTCAGACTATAAAAGTGTTACTTGACTTTGAAAGTAAGGGCTTAATGAAGGGGTGAATTCTGTTTTTGAGCATGGAGACTAAATCAGTATTAGGGAGAAAGCATCTGTGAAACAAAATTTGCTTTTATGTAATTTTACAAATGTACTATGCAGGAAAAAATAAAATTAGTTTACCAGAACTGTGCCTGCTACCTTCTGCCGCTAACTCAGGCCCTATGAAGGTATATTCAACGTTGGGCCAACAACTGCTCTCTTGACCCTTTGTACAATTCCCCTTCTATCAAGAATCCTTCCCACCACCCCCTCTACCCCTGCTGCTCTCCAGTCACTACCACCCACTCTTCAGAAGTGTGTGAGGGTTGTGTGCCAGCCTGTTATGTAAGCAGGCAGGCAGCCCTAGTTCTCTTGGCAGGAGGTAGTCGAGTGAGGAGGTGTGTGTGTCCTTTTCTTTGACAGTTAGCTGTTGTTTGACCAAAGTTTTTGGTGGTGTGTTTTTCATTTCAAACTAAAATCATCATTTTACAAGTGTACCCAATTTCCCCTGATATTAAAAGATGTGAGGAAAAAATGGATCAAAATGAAATAGTAAACAGAATCAAGAAAGGGAAATGGAAATGTAATCATGAAATATTTGTCGTCTTTTAATTTCTTGGCTATGCTGCTACCCGGACCTTTGTGGACCTGTAGCTGCAAAGATTGCTCAGGTCTTTGATATTATGCTGAATAAATACTCCTAGGTAATCAGCATATGATCTTGAAATGTCATTTCTGTTACATTATAACTTGTTAGCACTTGCATACAAGAGGTACTTGATATTTCAGTCAATTTCAATGGCTGGTTCACTGAGCGCTATTCTTTTCACTCTCTCATCATGTGGGAAACTGTTTTCTAGCTGAGGCAGGCAATAACGGATCTCACTTAACCACGGAGCAGCAACCAGAAGTGAGGGTATATTTCTACTAAAACACTTGAACACAGCCCATGGGGAAGAGAGTCTAATGTCAGTCCATGCTTAACATAACAAGTGCTCCTTGGTGAGCCGAACTCTTGTAATGAGATTATTCGTAAGCATAATGGGGAGCATGGAAATGTGCCAACTGAAGAGTCAGTGGGAGAGGAATAATATGGATTATAAGTAACAGGGAGAGAGAAACAGGTAGGCCAAGGAAACCAGGCACATGACCTCTGTAAAGTCGAGTGAATTATAGCTGTAACAGGACGTCTAACGGTAATTATTGATGTGTTTTATACCTAAGAGTGTGAAAGTCACTTTATGCATTCTATTTTTGATAATTAAGAATAATTTATAGGTTTGCCACCTTTCCTCCTCCAAGTGGCAAGCCTCCAGATCCTTCCTGTACTGTCCTTCTGTAGAGTGAAGTGGCAACAGAACAAGCTTTAATAAGCATGCTAAAATTCCCAAGTTATTGCTATCAAATAAATACTATGTAAAATAACTTTGTTATATTTTCTTCTTAATTAACCTATTTCTTTTTAACAGAGATACTTAAATTTGTATTTGATTATGGTTTGTGTTTTTATATTTTCTTTACAAAAATATAAGGAGGATTCTAACTTTGAGAGAACTGGAGAATGGATATCTGAAATAATAATTTTACAATATCTATATTTCTATTTCTATTTCCTGGGTGTTTATACATATAGATCATTGAGGAACATTTATTGGAGCATCTCCTCAGCAATTGTCTCTCTTCTAGATGATTTCTCTTTAATTATTGTTTGTCAAACTATGATCCCTTACCTTTCTACAATTCCAAATTATGGTATGTTTTAAACTGTTGATAATTAGTATAGTTTTAAATTTTGAACAATGGATGAAGGAGAAGATTAGGTTGACAACAAAAATCAGGAATAAAACTTGTTTGTTGACCACTATCTAGAAAAAAATGGAAAACGTGTCTAGAGTAGAGAAGCAATGCCAATATGAAGGGGGATTTTGTTGTTGTTTTTGTCAATGTGGTTTTTAAACTTCTCTGAATATTTGATAAACTTCAATGGAGTCATGTTAAAAGTTAAAATTTTGCATCTGATATTATATTACTAGATGAATGGCTTAATCTTCATGAACTTTAGTTTTCTTTAAAATGAAGATTATGCCTATGTCGTAGATTTGTTGCTTGTGGGTAAAACGAGGTACTCTTTTCTTTGACTTCCATTCCACTCCATTTACTTGCTTCTGCCTTGTTCTGCCTTCTCTCTGACCCATCACGAAATGACCCTACAGGAAGTTCTCCATCATAACAGTTTGACAAATGCCATCATCATTAGCTGTGCCTAATGCTCTAATTGAACTTGATGCTCAATTTATAACACGTTACTATCAACAAGTGAACAGCACTTTATAAGGGATCAGTCAGCAGACACACACACACACACTTTTCCACATGTCTTTATCAAGTAAAATGTGTTTCACTTAAGGTGAGAAAGAACACCTAATGTCTTATTAAGGCATGAGAGTGTGATGATAAAAGTGGGGCAATGTAGAATCTGTGGAATGGACCTTATTCTAGCGTTCACAAGAACCATCTTGAAGTCGGGTGAGTCCCGTATATAAATGACTCTTGTATTTTACTTCCTCTGGCAGTGTACTTTTGTTGTTGTTGTTATTTAATCAAGTATAAAGGCAAAACTCCTCAATTTTAGATGCAGTTTTCATTTGAAAGCCAATTACATAAATTAAGGCTTCCGTTTCTTAAGTTAGTATTTACAAATTGGAAGCTATAGACACCTGGGGAAACTGCATTTATATTTAGGAAATTTTCAGAAATTTGTCCCTTTAAAATATCCCTATATTATTCCTGGTTGAAATACTCTTCTCTAATTGGTTGCTTTTGAATAACCCAAATAAATGTATATACAGTTTCGTCATATGTCTTGATAATCTGTATATATCATGTTAAAGTTAGTTTGTCCTATTTATTACTACATTGGGTTCAAAGTAGAACTCTGTTTTTGTTTTTCTCAATTCTGTCTTTCAATATTCAACCTCATAAAAAAATGTGTGTGTATGCCTGTTTGTTTTAAAAATGCCACCTATAGACATTCATTTTCTTTCAAGATAAAGTTCAAATAGTCCATCAGTGTTTTAGCACAATTTAAGAAGTTTTCTTTAATCAATAAAATTGAGTAGTACACATGACATCTTTATACATATAATATTTCCTGTATTTTAAAGATTTCCTATATTTTAAAGGTAAACATAGTTTTACCACAAATTCAATGGTTTATACCATATAAAATGATTTGTATTATAAATAAAAAGAGTTAAACTTTTAACTTTTAAAATAATACATAATACTATAGAGAATGCAATGATATCATTTTTCTATCTATCCACACAATATTTAATCTTTAAACGTTCTTGAAATCTGCATGTAATAGTTTTAATTCAAAGGGATGCAGCATATTCTTAAGTCCAGCAGGCTATTTATCATATGCAGTTGTAACAAGTACATCAGATCGTTTCATTCTTTCACCTGTCCAAGATCAACATTTTCTATAAGTTCACTATGTTTCCTTCCATAACATTTTTATGAACAGCCACTGTAAGCTGAAATCTTAAAAAAAAAAAAAATGGTTTCACAAAAGAAAGAGGGATATTTGAACTATATCAGCTAAAATTATACAATCCCTTTTGATCGAATCATCTCTCAATTTTTGTAAATTTATCATACTGAGTTTAAACTAACATGAAAATGCAAGTTACTAATATTGAAAATGCCTTATCATATGAAAATGCCCTTTAAAACTACTTGAAAGACATTAGAGTCCTTCATATTTTCAGAGGAATAGAAAGATCAAAGCACCTCTATCTTTTCTTCCATTTGAGGCATATCATCTCAAACTTTCCAATTAAGTGCATCATTTTTCAAAATTCCACATGAAGTGCAACTATCCTAATTGTGGAAGAAAACAAAGTTTCATTAAGGAGCAAGAACTGGCGCAATCGCAGTGACTGGATTTGATAATAAGACCATCAGAATCATTTGTCACGAAATGTCGTCACCCACCTTCATATTCCTATTTATTCCCCTTTACCACTGCCTCTTGGTAAATGTGGGAGGACAGTCCCTACGTATGGAAAATGCCAGTGTAGGTGGGCAACAGCTGCTTTACAATTGTGAGAATCATTTCATCAAATAAAATGGTACGAGATTTATTTTTAGGTATAGTTAAATGTAATACCCGTAGTGCTTCTGTTCTTGTTCTTTTCATTCATTTGTTCAGATAATTTAATTCATTCCAAAGTATTTTGTACCTGAGCACTCTGGTAGATGCTTGGCGTATAATCAGAAAAACAAGGCAAAATCCTCTTTTATATAGAACATCTTACTCCCTGCTGTCTTCATGTATGCTCACTCTATCATGTTAAAAGCAGGAAAATCAGTAAAATGTGTGTTTCCTGACTTCTTTATAATAATAATAATAATTTTTATGAGAATTAAATGATTTCTATAGATGAAATACTTTAATTTTTTACTTGGTACATGTTGTATTAAACACCAGTGTTTTATATCATTATAATTAACTATTTATGAAAGATTTGTTGATGAAGATAGTGTAATAATTTGAAAATTTATTTGTGATAACATGAACGGTTAATTCATTTCTACTATATTTCTGCTTTTGATTTTCAAAAAGCAAAGTGGGTTACCTAAGGGTCTAATATTTGCCCTTAATATCACTCTTATTATGGGGGATTTGATAAAAAGATTTTTTTTCATCAGAAAGAAAAGAGTTAGGAGTTGCAGAGCCTTCAGAGTAAACTGGATAATAAAAAATTACATCTACTCCAAATTGTTTAATTTTAAAGCACCTATCCTTTGAGCTGGAACCAAAATTCAGGGCAAACTGTGCCAAATGTTTAATTTCTTAAACAACTTGCTAAATGTTTTTTTCAGTTGGTGTTTTCAAACTATTCAAAACTGAACAAACAAATCATGACTATTATTTAAAAAAAAAACAAAACTTCAATCACCACAGCAACACCTTCAAGTACACGTACACACACAAATTTGGTTAATAGATATTCTTTTATTTTGAATAACTTTATAACATGAAGTGTCAACACGCGAAATAACACAACCTGCTCTTCTTTCCTCATACACTATGTGTCTAAAAAAATGTTTTAAGATTAAAAGTATGATATTGTATATATAACTGTTATATAGCTCATTCTATGCTATATAACAGTTCTATATAACATTCTATATAACAGATAGTTAGATGGAAAAGGTCAGGAAACTCGATTTATGAAATTCCTGGGAGAACAGCGGAAGGATGCACAGACATATGTGCAATCTGAACTTTAGTCTTTTATGATATGTTTAGGAAAACAAGCTACCAATATTTTTATTTAGTTTGTATTCTAATCAAATATTATAGACAAAAATACATTTATACCCAATCTCTACTTAAATTGTAAAGAGTCCATCATTTCAGTTATTTTTTATGTTGGAAAAGGAATTAAAACAACCTTCCAGAGAAATATTTTCTTGCTTAATTGGTCTGAATGGCTATGTAAAAGAGCACTGAATGACGTGTGTTAGAGTCACAATGACATCTCAAGTTCTCATTCATAGATATCTTTCTGCCCCCAGAGTGACTGTTGTTCTTCCTTAGGCATTTGGAGTTCGTCAAACTATATATGGATCAAGCAGCTAAAAAGGTCTTTGCTCAGGATAAATTTCAATTTCTCGTATTTTCTGTGTGTACTTTATTTTTTGTGTGTGCGAGTAAGATTGGCCCTGAGCTAATGTCTGTTGCCACTCTTCTTCTATTTTATATATGGGTGCCGCCATGGCACGGTTGGATGAGCTGTGTTTAGGTCTGCACCCAAGATACAAACCCACGAACCCCGGGCGCGGAAGCACAGCATGCGAACTTAACCACTATGAAACTGGGCCAGTCCCCTGTGTATAGTTATTTTATCTCACTATACTAAAGAATATAGTCCTTGGGAAACGTGTAAAGATTTCTGATGCTATCACTATAGAATCTGCAGTGCCGTCGTTTTCCGCAATGCTATTTCAGTCTTGCTCGTATATATTTCCTGGGAATGTAGTCACCCTCTGTTTGAATCAGTACTTCAACAATAAGCAAATGCTGTGGCTCTAAATTTAGCCATGAGTCAAAGAAAAGAAAAGGAATATAAGAATTATTTAAAATTTAATAATAGTAATTCAATAGTATATAGAGCTAAATAAATAATTTAATAATAATGTATGTATAATAAACACACACATGTATATATATGTACATAAGCAGAAAAACAAGGCAAAATACTCATTTATAGGGAACATCTGGTTGCCTACTGTCCACATGTGTGCTCACTCTATCATGCTAGGAGCAGGAAAATTAGTAAAATAAGTATTTTTCTTGACTTGATAATAATAATAATGTATACATTCTGTATACATATCTACATTCTGCATTCCATAGTCTATATATAGATTCTTGACTATGAAGAAAACAGCCCTTTTGATATTTAGATTAGTAATGATATAGTCATTATATCTGTATTGGAACAGATATTCTTAGTTGTCAGCATGACCTTTGCAAAGATATGACCTTTCCAATGATCTTGGTAATAGTATCACAGTGTGTGTGGGAAGAGATTCAGGAAGCTTGGGATCTACTCCTAGTTCAGATATTTTTCTAAGTCAGGAATAGACAAATCACCTGCTCTCGTTGAGAATCAGGTTTAATTCTCATTATCAGGCAAAGCATAAGGAAAAAAATTATGTGTAATAAAAGAGCTGAGACAAAGATGAATGGCAGAAATTGAATGGGGAGGTGGATAACAGTGCACCTATTTTACACTTGATAACGTCTAAGAATACTGTGAAGAAGACAAGGTAAACTGTTTGGTGGTGGTAGAGTCAGTTCTGTTTTTAAACTGAATTAAGCAATTGTGATGGTTAATTCTTTGAGTCAACTTGACTGGGCTAAGGGATATTCAGATAACTGGTAAAACATTATTTCTGGATATGTTTGTGAGAATGTTTCTGGAAGAGATTAGCATTTGTATCAACAGACCTAGTAAAGAAGATAGCTCCACCAATGTGGTGGGCATTATCCAGTCGTTTGAGGGTCTGAATTGAATAATGAGGCAAAGGAAGGGAGAATTCTCTCTCTCGCTCTTAAGCTGGGATGCTCATCTTCTTCCGCCTTTGGACATTGGAGCTCCTAGTTCTTGGACCTTTGAATTGGACTGAATTATACCACCAGCTTTTCTTGTTCTTCAGCTTGCAGACAGCATGTTGTGGCATATCTCAGCCTCCATAGTTGCGTGAGCCAATTCCCATAATAAATCTCCTCCTATATCTCTATATATCCTAAAAGTTCTATTTCTCTGGAAAACCTCGACTGATACAGATATTGGTACTGAGAAGCGGGGGTGCTGCTGTACCAAATACTTAAACTGTGGAAGTGGTTTTGGAACTGGGTAGTGGGTAGAGGCTGGAAGAGGTTTGAGGTGCATGCTAGAAAATAACCTGCATTGCCATGAATGGGCTGTTGAAAGCAATTCTGATGAGAGCTCAGAAGGTGAAGAGGAGAGCTGTAGAGAAAGCCTCAGTCTTCTTAAAGAATACCTAAGTGGTCGTGAACAGAATTTTGGTAGAAATATGAATGGTAAAGGCCATTCTGATGAGATCTCAGACAGAAGTGAGGAATGTGTTATTGGTAACTGGAGAAAAGGGGATCTTTTGTTACAAAATGGCAAAAGAGCTTGGCTGAATTGTATCCCTCACCTAGTGCTCTGTTGAAAGTAGAGTTTGTGAGTGATGACATTGGATATTTGGCTGAGGAAAGGAGCAGCTGGTTTCTCGTGAACGCTTATAGTAAAATGGAAGATAGTGGGGAGATTATACTCAGCCATCTAAACAGAAGCCAGGACCTATTGTCAAGTCAATGGAAGAATGACCCCAAAGGCATTTCAGAGATCACAGGCGTTGCCCCTCCTGTCACAGGCTTGAAGTGCAAGAGCCTGTGGGGCAGAATGATCTAAGAAGGGGCTGCCTCTGCTTGGTGCCACTTCACTGTGTGAACTCCACTCCCTGAATTCCAGTGCCACACTCCTTGACCACTACAGTGCAGCTCCAGCAGGCCCTGGTGTGACTTGTTCTGCATCCAGCAAAGCACGGGGGACATGGCTACCTCCACCTGGATTTCAAAGGATGAAGCCACCTGAAGCTGCTGGAACACAACTGAGGCAAAGAGCTGCTGCAGTGTTGGGGCCACCATAGAGAGCCCCTACGAGGGCAATACTAGTGGAGCCTTTGGGTTGGGGCCAACCCTTCAACCCCAGACCAGTAGAGCCACTGGCTTGTGATTCTACGCAGGGAGGGCCCCTGAAACTTGACTTCAACCTGTGAGAGCTGAGGCCTGGGCTGTACCCAGAAAAACTGTGGTGTGGTCATGCCCAACCCCTGCCCCAGTGTGTCCAGAAGGTGGGGCATCTAGCCAAAGAAAATTGTTCTTAAGCCTTGGGGTTTAGTGTCATTTGCCCTGTTAGGTTTTAGACTTACCTTAGGCCATTTACTCCTTTTTATTCTCTCTTTCACTTTTAGAAGGGGGATGTGTATCTTATGCCTGGCCTATCACTGTATTTCAGAAGGACATAAGATGTTTGATTTCACAGGTTCACAGCTGGAGAGCAATTTGCCTTAGGATGAGTCATACCTTAAGTCTCACCCGTATCTGATCTAGATGATATTTAGATGAGACTTTAAACTTCTGGATTGATGCTGGAACAAGTTAAGGCTTTGGGGGCTATTGGGATGGAATGAATGTATTTTGTGTGTGAAAAGGACATACATTTTGGGGGGCCAAGGGTGGAATATTATAGTCTGAATATTTGTGTTCCTCCAAAATTCATATGTTACAATTTTAATCCCCAAGGTGATAGTATTAAGAGGTGGGGCCTTTGGGAGGTAAATAGGTCATGAGAGGGCAGCCCTCATGATTGAGATTATTGCCCTTATAAAAGAGGCCCCGCAGAGCTCTCTCGCCCCTTCTGCCATGTAAGGATACAACAAGAAGTCTGCAACCTGGAAGAGGGCCCTCCCTGACCATGCAGACACCATTATCTTAGACTTCTAGCCTCCAGAACTGTGAGAAATAAATTTCTGTTGTTTATAAGCCACCTAGTCTGTGGTATTTTGTTATGGCAGCCTGAATGGACTAAGACACCAATCAAATTCGTGTTTTCCTTAATATTTCCTACAAAGTTTGCCTATAATAAAAGGCCAAATATCTCCTAAAAAGAATATATGTATATTCTTATAACAAAATATAGTAAATATATATGCATACATACATATTTGAGTCCCATTTAAATTATTTGGCTAAAAGAAACATAGTCTGAAACAGTTGCTAAGGAACCTGAGTTATTTGAAAGAGTTTGGGGAACTGTATCAGACACATTTTATGCCCCTCTTAGTCCTCTATCTCTGGAGACAGAGTCCCCTATCTCTGGAGCTTTTGGTCACTGGTTCCAACACCGCTTAACACTGTAGCAAACAATTTTACATGGACTGTATCCAATCTCTTGCAGGCCCAGCCTGATTAAGCACAGACCAAATAGGGAAATGAAATCTGTGTTCTAAAAGGAAATAGCTTATACATTAAAGGAAGTACAGAACCTAAATAATTTTTGCTAGCAGGAACTGTCAGACAATATTTAGGCATAGATCTTGAGTGTATTCATTGAGGGTTCAAAAATATGGCTTAATAGGAGACAACTTAATTACTTTTGGGAATTTATATCCATTATAAGGACTTCTAAAATATCCTAATAACCTGTTAAGCTGGCTATTTGAATCCTGCACTCAATTACAGTAAATTAGGAATAAATATTGTTACTTCCCTGACATAGTAGTGAGGATGAAATCAGAAGACTCAGAGAATATGGGAAGGTAAGATGGATTTAATATTTAAGAACCAGGAACCACCACAACTCCATCATCCCCGGAGTAGCCTAGATAATACTCTCTTCAATAAAGCAATAAGGAATGGATTGAGAGGGGCTGCTGTGGTCCTAGTAAGGACTGTTCTTCGCCAGGAGACATCAAGTGGCTATATGACCTGAGCTGTGCATTTTGAGGTGTATTGTATCGTATCCATTTTGGCATAATGTCAGGCAGAATAGGAAGGATCTATTGTGAAAGTGGAAATCACAGTAGAGATTTATCCCAAGCAGATCAAATGCATATTTAAATTACATGAATATGTCATCTATCTCTTTGTACAAATGACTTTCCTTCAAATTCTGCTTATGACATCATGGGGATTCCCAATGACCAACTGCTGGAGTAGGATAAATCTCAGCCTACATGGATGGATTATTGTAATACATTTGTGTTAAGTGAAAAGGAACCTCATTCCAGCCCTAAAGTATAGTTATAAAGGACATCATTCCAGTGGGCAAAGCTGGGTGCAGTTGGTTGTCACTTTCTATGAATGAGAAGTGGCCAGAAGTATGAGTATACATGGACTCTAGAACAAAGGTAAAAAGTTTGATTGATTGATCTTGATTTGGAAAGGAAAAAAAAAGAAAACTGGAAGGTAAAGATTCAGAGTTCTGAGGAAGAGACATATGGATAGACCCATGAGAGTAGACACCAAGCATGTGGATCTTTATTTTTCATGTTAATACATGCCAGAATAACTAGTACTGTGATTTCACTAAGACTTTCTTATCCTTCCCAAATCTGGGCAATGGTCCATGAATAACACAATTATGTGAATGATGGAATCAATGCATGGGTGCCATAATATATGCACTAGCACTTCTAGGCTAATCTAGCTAACTGCTACTGCGGCATAACCACCCTGCCATTAGCCGAGAGCAATGATCGATAGGTTTCAGAATGACATCTTCTTTCAAAAGACTAGTTATATACTTTGTGTCATGTCACCTATTTCAAACGCTTTGCCCCGTGAGAAGGGCAGCAATACGTACTCATTGAAATCTATACTTATTCTGGATATGAGTTCATCTTTCCATCTCATAGTTTGTGAGCACCACAACACAAGTTGATTACTAAAGTACCCTCTTATTGGCTCTCCTTCCTGCTTTCCTACCTTGCTGTCCTTTTCCTTCATCCCAGCACCCTAGGGTTGCACCATCTGATAAACCAGTAGTGTATAGTTTTTACCTCAGGTTCTGTGTTCTGGGAAACCTAGAGTAAGGAATAGAGTAAGGAATGGAGTACGTGACAATTTTAATCATTCTTTATCCAACATCCATATCAAAATCCTTTATTTCACCTTTATTTTTCGCTTTCAAGTTATTTTGACAGTACTTCCTTGTAGCCTTTATCTTGCATTCAAATTTATCTTCCTATAACTCAACTGTGATAGTTCTCTTTCTCAAAAACTTAAAATCATTATATCACTGCTCATTACTGCCAGATAAATTCCAAAGTTCATAGCAAGCATGCACAGTCTCCCATCCTTCAGAATAAGCTCAAGTTAACCTCACAGACTCTTCATGACTCTGAGCCTTACTCACAGTTTTAAGACTCTTCAGACATCCTACTTCCTTTGTCTAAAAAACCCCTTAATACTTATAATTCCTAGTTACTCATTTTGTGATATTTATATATATATATATAAAGTATAAATATCACAAAATCTATCTATCTTCCTGCCTACCTATCAATAGATATAGAAAGAGAGAGAAAGAGAGCATGAGAATACGGTGGGAGGTTTTGTGAAGAGGAAACTATGTAAGAAGAACATGTATTACCTCTGCTGATGGCTAGCTCTGGAAGACCAAATAATCTCTCCATCTTCTGTCGTGATTTCTTTGTGGCAGGAAGCCTGAGCCATTTGTTTTTCTGACATATATTCTGAAGCAGTATAACAAAATCTCACAGATCATATATCCCAACCACTAGTCACTCTCAAAGAGAAGAAAGAAATTGACAATGCACATTGCTAGGGGATATTTACATTGTTGCTTATAAAACAAACAAAACAAAACCAAAGGCACAACCAATAAAAAAAAAAAAAACAAATGTCTGAGCAATCCCATTCCTTCACTCAGGAAATGAAATAACAACAATAATAGTAGTAGTAGCCAGTAGTCTCAGTAGCAGAACCAACAAGAAGAGTAGTAATATTCACAGTAAGAATGTCATAATAGCAGTAAATGACTTATATGTGCAGAATTTTTAAAAGATCTTTCTTATATATTGAATTTTATCAGTTACCCTGAGCGTATTATCTTGAGATATCATATTTAAAATACTACTGAAGATTGAAGGCTCAAACATGGAAATAATAATGACTTCCCAGGGTTTATGCCAGATCACATGACAGAGTTGAAAGAAACTGTAGGTCTCTTACAAAATAGGAGATAATGTTTCATTCTGACCTACAGCAGTCACTCATTTAGTGACTGAGTGGGAGGAAAGGAATTATTATTTCTACTGGAGACATTTATTACAGAAATTAATTGTCACAATTTATTTCACACAATATATTAACAGATAAGTCCAAGAATAAAAAAGTCTCACATATTAAGTCTGATGCTTTGAGAATCTTTTATCTCCATAGAAGGAGTAGTTCTATAGTTAAAAAAAAAAAGGAGAACAATTAATCGGGTTGTTAAGTGGAGAATTTGGCTCTCTCAATTTTATTCCATCAGTCTACACCACATTAAATCCCTTTATCTTTGTCACTAGTTACTCTTGTTCTTGATTCTCCAGGCATCCTACACATCCATCAGTCTAAAAGTTGTCAAGATTTCAAGTGAAATTGAACTAGCAAATGTATTCAGTAGCTTCTTCCACATGATACACAAATTAAATTTTTAAACTGAAGAAACAGTACACTGAGGGTTTCACTTTAATTCTAAGATTAAAGGAACTTTGCTAACTTCTCCTTTATCCTTCTTCTTATGATTTAAGATGTTCTTTTTTTGTGAAAATATTAATAAAGCAATCTATCTAGACCTCACAGGACTTGATAATTGCAGAAAATAACCACTCTTTTGTCAAAATCATAGACTATCTACAAACATTTCATTTCATGGAGGTTTTGATTTTTCTTTTTAAATATAATTAACACTCACTAAAAATATTAATAACTTTTTTTTTTTAAGATTTTATTTATTTATTTTTTCCCCCCAAAGCCCCAGTAGATAGTTGTATGTCATAGCTGCACATCCTTCTAGTTGCTGTATGTGAGATGCGGCCTCAGCATGGCCGGAGAAGCGGTGCGTCGGTGTGTGCCCTAGATCCGAACCCGGGCCGCCAGCAGCGGAGCACGCGCACTTAACCGCTAAGCCACGGGGCCGGCCCAAAATATTAATAACTTGAATGACAAAAATTTAAAATATTAGAAACTATTATAGAATTGAAATGGTATAAGAGTAGAATTAGCAAATATTAAAAGTTAGAAATAGGGGGCCGGCCCCATGGCGTAGCAGTTAAGTGCATGCCCTCTGCTGCTGGCGGCCTGGGTTCGGATCCCAGGCACGCACTGATGCACTGCTTGTCAGGCCATGTTGTGATGGCGTTCCATACAAAGTGGAGGAAGATGGGCACAGATGTTAGCCCAGGGCCAGTCTTCCTCAGCAAAAAGAGGAGGATTGGCATGGATGATAGCTCAGGGCTGATCTTCCTCACACACACACACAAAAAAAAGTTAGAAATAAACATAGAATAATATAAAGCTTCACAAGATGAGAACATAGACCCCTATTTATTTAATTTCATGTTTACAAATATTACTGTTTTGACATAAAATAATCTTTGAAAGCAATCATTTATTCACTGAAAAAATAAAGATTCAATCTTGCTAGTTTCTACATATACTGACCCTTCAAATTTGATTACTGTTGGTGGTGTGTTTTGTATCAATAATTTTTTATTAAATGGAGTGATAAGATGCCTTAGATCTAATTACATTGCCAGTAATGTGTTATTGGCAAAAATTGCATAATCATACTTCAGAATTTCTTGTTTCAGTAAGGAGACTATGTGTGAGAGTGTGTGTGTATGTCTGTAAAATTTGTGACCTAGAATTTTAAAGAGCTGTAGGAAGTATTCCTTCTGGGGGAGGAGAATTATTTATAAACTTTGACTTCACATCTTCACATAATTAAACAGCTTTTGGTGATGAAGTTTTATATGAGAGTTATTTTGAGTCAGAACTCAATTTTAAATGGATAAACTTGTAAATATATTAAGAATCATGTGAGGTTCTTGTTGGAAGAAAATAATAAGAGAATATTTTGTCCGTCTTTTATTAATAAACTTTTTTATAACCTCATATTAGCATTTGGCAGTCAGCTCTTGAAACAAATCACTTATAAGAAACATAAACAATGGATTTAATGAAGATTAGTTGTGAGTTTATAGTTCGCACCAGAAATGCTCTCATAGTAAAAGCTACTCCTCTCTTCTCATGCCATTAAAATATAGAAGATCAATGCTTTACACGTAGCTATGTCCACAGGTTCAGTAGTTTTGAACACGAATATCAGCTATCAATCTGATAGCAAAACTTAGGCATACATTTTCTATGTATATAAAATATGTAAATTAATTAATAATGCTTAATCTAAAATAAGAAATTTGCTAATTTTGAAAGAATAATTTCTTTATCATAAAATGAAACTAATATATGAGAATGATTAAATTATATAAGAAAACATTTTTGTTTGGGGTTACAGATAATTTTGTAATTAGATATATGATGGACATTAGCTTATCATGAAAAATAAGTTTAATAAATCTTCAAATATCTCTAAGTATCAAGTTAGTTCAAGTGATTGAGATTGATGAAACCACACAGTAACTACCAGCAGTAGGCCTGGGCTTCTCACTTGTACTGAAGAGGCTGAATAACTGTATTAATTTTACATTGCTGTATAACAAATTATCACAAACTAGTGGGATAAAACAACACGCTTTTATTATCTCACAGTTTCTGTAGGTCAGGGGTCTGGGCCTATGGTTGGGTTCTCTGTTCAGGATCTCACCAGCCTGGAATCAAGATGTTGGTCAGGGCTGCAGTCTTATCTGAGGGTCAGAATCCTCTTCCATGCTCAGTGAGTTTGTTGGTTCCTTGTGGTTGTAGGACTGAGGTCCCTCTTTTCTTGTAGGCTGTCATCCTGGGGTTGGTCTCAGCTCCTAAAGGCCACACTCAGTGTCTCCCTACATGACCCCATCCATAGGCAGTTGTTCATAACACAGTTGTTAACTTTCTTCAAGGCTAGTAGAGAACATCTGCTGCTGCTTCTTGTCTGTGAAAACATGGTTAGGTTAAGCCTACCAGGATAATCCCCCTTTTAATTAACTCAAGTACATTGATTAGGGACCTTAATTACATCTGCAAAATCTTTTCTGCCATTGTATTAGTCTGCTTGGACTGCTAACAGAATATTGTAGACTGGATGATTTAAACAATAGACATTTATTTATCACAGTTCTGGAGGCTGGAAAGTCTCAGATGAAGGTGCCAGCAGATCTGATTCTTGGTGAAGGCCCTGTTCTTAGCTTGCAGACAGCTGCCTTCTTGCTGCATCCTCACATAGCAGAGACTGAGAGAGCTCTAGTCTCTTCTTCTTATAAGGACACTAATCCTATCGTAGGAGCCCCACCCTCATGACCTCATCAAAACCTAATCCTCTCTTAAAGGCTCTACCTCCAGATACCACCACATTGGGGGTCAGGGCTTCTACATATAAATTCTGAAGGGACATAAACATTCAGTCCATAACAGCCATGTAGCATATCAAAATTTTGGGAGGGATATTCCATTATACTCATAGGTTCTGCCTGCATTCAAAAGAAAGGGATTGTGTAAAGTGTGTACATCAGAGGGCAGGAATCTTGGAGGTCACTGTAGAATTGTGTCTCAAGAACTGATTAAGTCAACATCAAATTTCCAATAGTAAGCTGGGGCAAATAAGATTGGGTCCAAGCCAAAAATCCAAAATAAATACAGAAAACATGTAGGTGGGTGGATTTATAGATGGAGAGAGAGAGAAGGAAATACAGAAATGAAAGAGAGGTGATAAGGATCAAAGCAGGAATAAATAGCATAAAGGCACTAGAAGGAATCCTTTCTGAATGAAAGACCTGAATTATTTGTTTTAATTTTTGAAAAGTTTGTAAGCAGATAATTTAATTATTTTATGAAAAGAACACACTGAATCACTGTTATTACTGTTAGCACCACTGCCACCACAAATTTTCCCCCTCCACCTCCTCCTCTTCCTCTGCTCATTTTCATTCTCTTCCTCTTCATCTTCATCCTCCTTCTTCTTTTTCTTCTCCTTCTTTATGATCAGCAGTAGATAGCAACCAATAAGAAAATCTGAGAGTCATTCTTGACTCTTCTCATTCAACACAATATTCATTTGGTCCATGAGTTTTGTCGACTTTAATTTCTAAATATAGTGCACATAAAATACCAATTTTTCCTGTCATATATGCCTCCATTTTCTTAAATAATGCTCATATTGTGTGTGTTATCTTTTCCCTGTCTATTCATATACTGTTCAAGTCTATTCTCCGCACTACAACGAGCCACGATTTTATTATTTTCCCCATTTAGATTCATATAGTATATTCCGTAGTGTGAATACCGTGTAAGACTTGGCATGACCTGGTTTTTGCTTTCTTCCTAACTTAAATCTTGTTTTATACCCTGTGTTTCATACTGAACTAATATGAATCCGGAGTGCTATGCTCTTCAAAACCTACTTGTGTTTGTACATTCTGCCCCTCTTTCTGGAATGCTTTTCATATGATGTAGTGGATTGAGTGGTGTCCTGCAGAATGATATGTTCGAGTCCTGGCCCTTGGTACCTGTGAATGTGACTTTATTTGGAAACAGGTTATTTGAAGATGTAATCAAGTTAAGATGAGATGATATTGGATTAAAGTGGTTTCTAAATCCAATGACTGTTATCCTTATAAAAAGAGGAGAGAACACACACCAGAGGAGAAGGGCCATGTGAAAATGGAGGCAGAGATTGGAGTGATGCAACTACAAGCCAAGAAACACCAAGGATTTCTGAGAGCCATCAGAAACTAGGAAGAGACAAGGAAGGATTATTTTCTAGAACCTTTAGAGCGACCATGACTCTGATGACATCTTGTGAACTTGGAGAGAATAAATTTCTCTTGTTTAAGCTACTAAGTTTGTGGTAATTTTTTACAGCAGCCCTAGGAAACTAATATATGTGGATATATCTTATTTGTTTTCAAAACTTACTTCAGTGGCTACCTCTGCTGGAAAATTATCATGACTATCTTACTCTGAATTTAATCTCTTTTATATGCGTAATCTATACATTATCATATTGCGTTGGAGAAGTATTTATATATTTGTTTGTTTGTTTACTTATATATACTGCTTCATGAGCCTTTCAACAGGGTCCTACTCCCAACACAGTGATTGAGACACTAGAGACAGGAAATAACTTAATTTCTTATAAATGACTAAATCCATGAAATGCTACTACTATGTACTTGGCCCTATGATACAAGAACACTTAGGACACCCTCAGTGAGCAGCCCCCAGTTCCTTCTGCTCACTTCTCCTCCATAGTCCGAGACCAGATCTCATTTGCTGGCAGCTCAATTCTTCTTTCTCAGCTCAGAGGATTATTTCTATATAACCACTTTCAGCTCTTTCAAGATACTTTTTAATCCTGTTCATGTTGTTTTAGAGGAGCAAAATTCTTAGTGTGTCTACTTTTCAACCATAAGATTTTCCTTCAAACAGCTCAATCACTTCCAATATTCAGGCTATGAAGTGAAATTATTCTCTGAAGCAGCTGTGCTATGGAGTAACACCTAAGCTGTTTGGAATTTTGACTGAGTTAGGACAACCTTAGTGGTCTGATGCCAAGTCACTGACTCTTAATTACATTGGGTGGGGGAAGAGGGTAGAAAGGTGAAGACTCAAAAGGCAATTCTCAGATTCTCTCAGGGACTAAAATATAGATCCAATTCTCCCATTCTGGCAGTTGTCAAAGTAAATATCTAGAAGCAATTCTAGAAGGGAGAGGGTAATTTATCTCCTAAATCCAAAGTACTAGAGAAAGCAAGTTCTATTTGCAGTTCTTCAAAGTACTTACAAAAGGTACATTTAAGAATAGCTTTGAGTTACCCAGGTGTGTTCACATGAGGTATGATTGTGTGTGTATCTCTAAATGTGATTCACAGGATGGGGTTAATATACGGTTAATGACTGAAAACTCTTAAACAGCCCTCAGGGTGCTTCAAGTCTTTCATCTGGAAGTATTTAAAAATGAGATGAAATATACTTGCAATTTTAGGTGACAAAATAATATGTTGGGGTTCTTTTGGGGATGTATCTAAGATACAGAGAGGCTAATCATTAGAAACAGAAATGACAGCAGGTGGGTAGGGGTCTTAGTAGGGGTAAGGCCAAGACCACTATAGTATGCATAAAGGGCCATATGGCTTTTGATGCCCTCACTCTGTTAATACTTCTTATCTCAGTAAAACTGTTACAATGATAAGACTCCTAAAAAATGTTTTATCCTTTTTTGAACACTCTAAGTGAACTTCATCTAATGTTCATGTTCTTTCTTTTGTGAATTTTATTGGATAGCTGTAGCCTAATTGTTCAGCTCAGTGTTTGAACAGGTTTCTTATCTTCATGGCACTGTGAAGGGAGCACAGGGAAGGAAGCTCGTGACATCCATTTGGGAAAGTGATGGGGATGCATTCACTCCCTCTCTCAACTAAGATTCGAATTTCAAGTTACCTCAAAGATAGTTTAAAATAGCACTTCAAAGAAATGATTTAGCAAACATTGCTGTAATATTTTATGGTTGACTAAAAATTTGAATTTGAAATGGAAATCAAGTTCATTCATGAAATCCTCTTACAGTAATAATATATCATTTTAATAGCAAAGTGTCTAGACACCTAATATCAGACTAGACCATGATAATTTCAGTGCTTTATATCAGTCGCATTCATCAGTATAATTATACTTTTCTGGCCATAATTAAGTATGTTAAACAAGAAATCTGATGACTTAGAAGGAATATTGGAAAGCATCTCAGGTAAAAAAAAACCCAGCTTACAAGCTCTTATTTTAAGGAAATACTTTTTAAAATCTGGAATAATACGTAAAATATTTTAACACACACTGATCTACCTAGTATAATCTAGTTTTAACAAATAGTTAATTTGCCATACTTTTCTTCAGATTTTATTTCCTAGTAAATAAAATAAAAGAGAAACAGTTGGAATTTGCCTTTGCATCCCATGTTGATCCCGTTCTCCTCCCCTCGGCCTTAGAGTAACCAGTATCTGGATGTTGAGATTTATCTTTCCAGACCACTTGTTTAAATTTCACCATATATGTATGCGCATCTATCAGAAAAACAGAATCACTCACAAATGATATGTGAACGGGGTTTAATATAGGAAACAGGGCAGCAGTGTGGGTGGGAAGAGCTGAAGCCAGTGAATCAGTGCAAAAATCATTCTCTGTATCTTCCTCTCAATTTTGCAGTGAACCTAAAACTGCTCTAAAAAAAATAAAGTCTTTCTTTTTAAAAAATCATGAACTAAGTTAGCCTGAAGCACTAGAGTGAGTGTGGTGGTGGAGAGGTTGCCAGTCATGGGAAAGACCTAGAAGAAGGGCAGCCTGAGATGCTGCTGGTCCTGTGCTGGTCACCGGGAATTGAGGTCTTGACTTCTGAAACTACTGGTTGCCACTTCACTTCCAGCTTCTAAATCTGTGAGCTTCTGTCATTGGTGGACTTGAACTAGACACAGTAAGGGGAAGGATATTCTGGGAGGTGTAGCCCCCAGGTTTCAATAAAGTGATGGTGGTACCAAATTGACAACAGAAAGTACAGCACAAAGGGAATCCGCAAAATAAATGCAGTATGGATTGTTTTAAAATTTTACAAAATTGCTCTCAGAATGTTCATATCCTACTTTAAATATTTTCAGTGCTCCAAGAGTTATCTGTGTGCATTTTAACATTTGCCAACAAGAATGATTTTGTTTCACTCCTTTCAATTATTCCGCTTTTTATTACTTTTCTTTTCTTTTGCCCTACCTAGGGACTATATTATACTTTTGAATAAAATACTTTATAGTAGCCATTATTTTTTCATAGCTGTGTATAAAGGAAATGCTTCTAACGTTTTCCCACAGACTTTTTGTAGAATTTATTACATACTCATTATAAAATTTTTTAAAATTATTTAAAGTGACCTGAAAATTATTTCATTATAGGTCAGAATAGAATAATATCAAATGCATTTTTGCACCTATTGAGATCATAATTATTTTCTTCTGTAATTTATGTAGTGAATTATGTTAGTAGATGTTATGTAGTGAATTATGTTAATAGGCGTTCTGATGATAAAATTTCATGGCTTTTTTGGGGTAATCCTAATGATAAGGGGATATATGGCACATGCACACACACACACACATGCACATCTACTGAATCTATAGTACACACACACACAAAAATAATTTAAGCATCTGGATTTAGTTTAGGGGTATTTTATCTAAGATATTTACATTTTAATGAGACAGATTTAAATTGTATTTTCTAAGTCCTTAATCATTGTTTATATGAATACTATGGTAGATTTCCCTCCTTTTCCATTTGAATAGATAAACAGTATAAGATAGAGAATACGCACTTCTTAGTTGCTACAACTCAACGCTTAAATTGTCTTGAGGTAGTGCCCATACTGTACCTTTACTGTGGAAAATTTATGTTTCATTTTTCTTTTTTTTTGTCAGGCATATTTTAAAAAAATGGCATCAATTTTGGCAATTAATATTTTCTACAAGATTGAGAATTTATTCATTTTTTAGAATATTGGAAAACTATTAATATATTAGTTTAATCTCTTCTTTATTGGCAGTTTGTCTCTTTTTTTTTTATTTCTAACATGATTTAAGTGTGTTTTCAATTTTATGTTGAATACTCTTGTTTCACTTTTGGTGAGGAAGATTAGCTCTGAGCTAACATCTGTTGCCAATCCTCCTCTTTTCGTTGGGGAAGACCGGCCCTGGGCTAACATCTGTGCCCATTTTCCTCTACTGTATTTGGGATGCCGCCACAGCAAGGCATGAGAAGCAGTGCATAGGTCTGCACCTGGGATCCGAACCGGCGAACCCCGGGCCACCAAAGCAGAGTGCACGAACTTAACCACTATACCACCGGGCAGGCCCCTATGCTGAATACTCGTGCCTGAGGTTTTCTCTTTGTGTTAATTTTTATGAAAAATGATTTCAAAAATTTTCTTCATTATTGCTATTATTTCTTGCTCTTCTTTCTTTCATCTCATTCGTGCTATATTATTGAGTTTTCCCATTTTTCTGATTTTTTTTTAACTGGAATGCCTTTAATTGGAATTCAGAAAATGTCTGACTCCAAATTATATATTGAAGTTGTAAATTACCATCCATTAAATGCATTAACTGCAAATTATAATTAGGAAATGTAGTATTTTATCTCCTGTTCATTTTTAAATATATTATAATATGCAATATAGTTATCTCTTTGGCCATGGATTAGTTGGAACTATATTTTCTAATTCTTGAAAAAATGTAGATTTTTAAAAAATCATTTTAGTATTACTTTCTAATATTATTTTATTTTAATATGTTCAGAGAAATGTGATCATGGATTATTATTTTGTATATGCCTTTTCTATTTTACAAGTATATTTCTTTAGTATAGTTAGTGGTCAGCTTTTTTTACATATGTTATCCTAATGTAATCCTACTTGAAAAATTATGCTTATATAAGACTACTAGATTAAGTTTATATTCTGTTGTTTAAATCATATATCCTTCCTCTCTCTCACTCTTTCATTTTCTGCTTAACATGTCAGTCTAGAGGCCAGGTGAAATGTATAAACATTCATGGTGTATTTTAATGATTTTTTTTCCTTTTGTGATTAAATAATGACTATTCAGATTTCATGAAACATTTTTATCATATAATCTATTTTGTCTGGTATTAATATTTTGACACCATTTTTTGTAAGTTTGTAGTTTGGCTAGTATTTTTATGCAATCATATCCAGTTTTTCTACATCATTATGTTTTAGGAACATGCTTATGGCTGCATTTTAAAAAATCTATACCAATAATTTACATATATTACAGTTATTGATCATTTTAGACTAATTACTGCAAACATTCTGTTTCTGATAATTTTGTGTTTTTTCTTTCCTTCTACTTTGAACCTTTTCAACATATTTTGGGAGTGAATGTGGTTGTGATGGTCTCTCCCCATTTTTTTCCTTTCTCCATGTTTGAACGATTTACATTTTATTTCTATGTTTTTAAATTTATACCTTGAAACAATTAACATGTGTACTTGAATTAAACTACATACATTTTTTTGAAAATAGTTTTCCTCCTCAAAATCAGTGTCCAATTATACAAAGATTTTACTCAGATCTCTGCCCTGCTGCCATCTCTAAAGAAGAGATTTATCCTTTTACTTCTACCTGGCTTTAAATTATTTCATATAATTTAAAGTCACGTACATGATTTTCAACGCTCAACACTTCTTTGTATGTATCACTGTGTTTGGCAATGTCCTTGCTTACCATTGCATCTTGCATCTCACTCATTTGTTTTTTGAGTTCAATATTCTTTTTACTGAAAAATAAACTTCTACTGCTTTCAGAAAGTATCTGTGACTTCTAGGTCCTTTCATGATGTGTCTAATTAATGTGTTCTTATTTCACCTTCATGATATTTTAGGTTATTTTTATGGATAGGACAATCTACTGAAATGCTTGGCACTGTGTATGGTCTCTTTTCTAATTCTCAGCCTCTCCTAAGTCAAAGATTTTTCTTGTTTCTATGCAGATATTAAATCTCCATCTCCATCTCCATTTTTTCAAAGTTCTTGTTTCAATCCTATACCTTCAATGAAAAGCTGAAATTTAAGTTTCTACTTGATATTTTCCTTTTATTTACATTTTGTTCTTGCAATGTAGCAAAATTTCCTCATTTTAAGATTTAATATTGAAGTTTGAAACCGTAGTAAATTTTCCAAAGTTTCTAGTTGTTTGAGAGGTAGAGAATCCTAACATAACTACATATTCACCAGAGGTTTCAATTCATATTCCTTCACGATGGGTTTATTCTTCCACTCGCTTCTTATATTACTTTGAATATTTTCTATTTTGATTTTGCAAAGCAGAGTCCTTATCTCGAATTAAGTTGGGAAATGAATGAATTATTTTTGTCTAATTATCAGAATGAAGCTGGATTTATCTTTTCTTTGCAGATAGTTGCCAACTAAAAATGATACATACTTTGTCAGTGTTAAGTTCTATTTAATGTTTATCTTAAATTTTATTGTCAACATACAAGATAGCACATAAGTGAAATTACTTATGAAAATATGTTCTTGCTTGAATTTCTTTTTTGTTAACTTTTCTCCTTTTCTTTTGAATTATGAGAAAAGATATAAACTCAGCCCAAACTGTTTCTATTAAAACATTAATTAAATCCATATTCACTAATGTAGTAAATACAGGAACTCAAATTATAATTTTAGGACCTGATTCCTTTATAACCCTTGGTTCTACTTTTCTCCGAGGCAGTTTATTTTCAGGTCCATGTAGTGGCCAAATAGCTGCCAGCAAACTCAGCCCCACATCTTCCGATATTCAAGTCCAGGGAAAAAAAAGGAAAGTGTTATCTAGTGAAAGACATCGTTTGCTTACCTAATATTTTCATTCTCCTTTCGTTCAATAAATAGATTTTAGAAAACAGCCCAAATGAGCTACTAAAGCACATTTCAGTCATTAGAAGTAGAAAGCACCAAGGATGTGAAGAACAAGTTCCCCTTGACTGTCAAGTGACTAAAGCAGAGGAAAGAGTAGGAAGCTGGAGGGGAGGATAGTGACGTAAGGAAGGTCTTAAATATGTATGGCTCTGGGAACCATTTAAATGGCGTTGGTTTCTATCTAGATTGAAATGAGAAGCTGCTAGAGAGATTTAAGTAACATGATTAAAATATTCTACAAGCATTTTATTCTGGCTGCTCTCTTAAGTATAGACCATCAAAAAGGTGGGATCAGGGAGATCTGTTAGGATTGTTGACCTTAAACAAACAGCCAGTTATCCTCCAGCAAAAATGGGTTTGAGATCAGCAAAGAATTGCAATTTGGGGTCTGCAACCACGGCTGGCCACATGCAAGTCCTCTGCAGCAAGGGGAGATGAAACTCTTTTATATAGGGGAAGAGGAAGTTGGGAGGGCTGTTGTAAATGAAGAGTCCATTGGAAGAATTGAGAGGTTCTTGTGTAGTGGTTTTTCATTGGCTGAGTTGTGACAATATCTCATTGGCTGAGCTTCTTACCCATCAAGAAATCTTTCTTCTTCCCTTTGGGATCTGCTATTGACATAGGGCCTACGAGCTCCCCCTTTTGGCTTTCTGACTCCAATTTAATGAGGTTTCTGTTTTTATTAATTTCCACATATCTCTTATTTGATTGAGATCTTTCTCTGAAAGCATTGCTGATCAAGAGCCAAATTCTTCTGTTTTCAGCTGCCTCTTCTCTCTAGACGTCAGGAAGGACCTTTTCTGGGTGTCTGCCCCACATTGGAGGAAAAGTGCATAGATCGGTAACCTATTGTGGCCACATTTGAGTAACAAGGAGGGAAAATTCTCAGGCATTTGTCTTTTCTAGAGTTCCTATGTTTTCAAGATCATAGACATTGGAGATCATCTGAAGTGTTATGTCAACATCAAAGGTTTGGCAGACAAAATTCCCAACAGGCCTGGTCTGGACTTCTTGGGAAAGCTGTCTCACCAGATGTCATCTGCTTCAATGCCAGGAAATCTTTACTTTCAGGTCACCGGAGGATGTGCAGGTCCATTCTGGGGTCATTGCTTTTTTTTTTTTTTTGGAGCATAATGTGAATCCAAGAGCCTGTTCCCTGGAGTTTTGTGCCACAAGGGTTAGTTAACAGTAACTGATAGGGGCCTTTCCAACAAGGCTGAAGAAAGTCCTTCTGGAGGTGTCTTTTCTGATAGATGATATCTCCAGGTTGCAAGGTGTGATACTTAAGGTCTTCACCTCCCTGGATCGCACTGTGAAAAGATTGCTCTACCAAGACATGATTATTATTATTATTTTTTTTATTGATATTTTAATGGTTTCTAACATTGTGAAATTTTGGGTTGTACATTTTTGTTTGTCCATCACCCCATATATGACTCCCTTCACCCCTTGTGCCCACCCCCCACCCCCACTTCCCGGGTAACCACAGTCCAGTTTTCTCTGTCCATGTGTTGGTTTATATTCCACATATGAGTGAGATCATACAGTGTTTGTCTTTCTCTTTCTGGCTTATTTCACTTAACATAATACGCTCCAGGCCCATCCATGTTGTTGCAAATGGGACAATTTTGTCTTTTTTTATGGCTGAGTAGTATTCCATTGTATATATATACCACATTTTCTTAATCCAATCGTCAGTCGAGGGACACTTAGGTTGCTTCCACTTCTTGGCTATGGTGAATAATGCTGCAATGAACATAGGGGTGCATAAGCCTCTTTGGATTGTTGATTTCAGGTGCGTTGGATAGATTCCCAGTAGTGGGATGGCTGGATCATAGGGCATCTCTATTTTTAATTCTTTGAGGAATCTCCATACCGTTTTCCATAGAGGCTGCACCAATTTGCATTCCCACCAGCTGTGTATGAGGGTTCCTGTTTCTCCACATCCTCTCCAACATTTGTTGTTTTTTGTCTTGGTGATTATAGCCATTCTAACAGGCGTGAGGTGGTATCTTAGTGTTGTTTTGATTTGCATTTCCCTGATGATTAGTGATGTTGAGCATCTTTTCATGTGCCTATTGGCCATCTGTATCTCTTCCTTGGAGAAGTGTCTGTTCATTTCCTCTGCCCATTTTTTGATCTGGTTGTTTGTTTTTTTGTTGTTCAATTGTGTGAGTTCTTTATATATTATGGAGATCAACCCCTTGTCAGATGTATGTTTTGCAAATATTCTCTCCCCGCTGGTTGGTTGTTTGTTCATCTTGATTCTGGTTTCATTTGTCTTATAAAAGCTCTTTAGTCTGATAAAGTCCCACTTGTTTATTTTTTCTTTAGTTTCCCTAGTCTGGGTAGGCATGTCATCCGAAAAGATTCCTTTAAACCCAATGTCAAATAGTGTGTTGCCTATATTTTCTTCTATGAGTTTTATAGTTTCAGGTCTCACCTTCAGGTCTTTGATCCATTTTGAGTTAATTTTTGTGAATGGCGATAGCACATGGTCCACTTTCATTCTTTTGCATGTGGCTGTCCAGTTTTCCCAACACCATTTATTGAAGAGACTTTGCTTTCTCCATTGCATGTCCTTAGCACCTTTGTCGAAAATTAGCTGTCCGTATATGTGTGGTTTTATTTCTGGGCTTTCAATTCTGTTCCATTGATCTGTGTGTCTGTTTTCGTACCAGTACCATGCTGTTTTGATTACTATTGCTTTGTAGTATGTTTTGAAGTCAGGAATTGTGATGCCTCCTGCTTTGTTCTTTTTCTTTAGGATTTCTTTAGCTATTCGGGGTCTTTTGTTGCCCCATATAAATTTTAGTATTCTTTTTTCTATTTCTGTGAAGAATGTCATTGGGATTCTGATTGGGATTGCATTGAATCTGTAGATTGCTTTAGGTAATATAGACATTTTAACTATGTTTATTCTTCCAATCCACGTGCATGGGATATCTTTCCATTTCTTTATGTCATCGTAGATTTCCCTCAATAATGTCTTGTAGTTCTCATTGTATAGGTCCTTCACCTCCTTGGTAAGATTTATTCCTAGGTATTTTATTCTTTTTGATGCAATTGTAAATGGTATTATCTTTTTGAGCTCTCTTTCTGTTAGTTCATTATTAGCATATAGAAATGCAACTGATTTTTGTAGATTGATTTTGTACCCTGCAACTTTGCTGTAGTTGTTGATTGTTTCTAACAGTTTTCCAAGTGATTCTTTAGGGTTTTCTATATATACAATCATGTCATCTGCAAATAGTGAGAGTTTCACTTCTTCGTTACCTATTTGGATTCCTTTTATTCCTTTTTCTTGCCTAATTGCTCTGGCCAAAACCTCCAGTACTATGTTGAACAGGAGTGGTGAGAGTGGGCAGCCCTGCCTCGTTCCTGTTCTCAGAGGAATGGCTTTCAGTCTTTCCCCGTTGAGTATGATGTTAGCTGTGGGTTTGTCATATATGGCCTTTATTATGTTGAGGTACTTTCCTTCTATTCCCATTTTATTGAGAGTTTTTATCATAAATGGATGTTGTATCTTGTCAAATGCCTTCTCTGCGTCTATTGAGACAATCATGTGGTTTTTATTCTTTGTTTTGTTGATGTGATGTATCACGTTGATTGATTTGCGGATGTTGAACCATCCCTGCGTCTCTGGTATAAATCCCACTTGATCATGGTGTATGATCTTTTTAATATATTGTTGTATTCGGTTTGCCAATATTTTGTTGAGGATTTTTGCATCAATGTTCATCAGCGATATTGGCCTGTAATTTTCTTTCTTTGTATTGTCTTTGTCTGGTTTTGGTATCAGGGTGATGTTGGCCTCATAGAATGATTCAGGAAGTGTTCCATCTTCCTCTATTTTTTGGAATAGTTTGAGGAGGATGGGTATTAAATCTTCTTTGAATGTTTGGTA
This sequence comes from Diceros bicornis minor, assembly GCF_020826845.1. Classification (NCBI taxonomy): domain Eukaryota; kingdom Metazoa; phylum Chordata; class Mammalia; order Perissodactyla; family Rhinocerotidae; genus Diceros; species Diceros bicornis. The sequence continues at coordinate 21,687,430 of NC_080766.1, forward strand.
AAATTCACTGGAGAAGCCATCTGGTCCTGGACTTTTATTTTTTGGGAGGTTTTTGATTACTATTTCAATCTCTTTACTTGTGATTGGTCTATTCAGATTCTCCATTTCTTCTTGGTTCAATTTTGGGAGGTTGTATAAGTCTAAGAATTTATCCATTTCTTCTAGATTGTCCAATTTGTTGGCATATAATTTCTCATAGTATTCTCTTATAATGCTCTGTATTTCCATGGTATCCGTTGTAATTTCTCCTCTTTCATTTCTAATTTTATTTACTTGAGCCTTTTCTCTTTTTTTCTTAGTTAGCCTGGCTAAGGGTTTGTCAATTTTGTTTATCTTCTCGAAGAACCAACTCTTTGTTTCATTAATCCTTTCTACTGTTTTTTTGGTCTCAATATCATTTATTTCTGCTCTGATTTTTATTATTTCTCTCCTTCTGCTGGCTTTGGGCTTTGTTTGTTCTTCTTTTTCTAGTTCTGTTAGGTGTAATTTAAGGTTGCCTATTAGGGCTTTTTCTTGTTTGTTAAGGTGGGCTTGTATCGCTATGAGTTTCCCTCTCAGGACCGCTTTTGCTGCATCCCATATGGTTTGATATGGCATGTTATCATTTTCGTTTGTTTCCAGATAGTTTTTGATTTCTCCTTTAATTTCATCAATGATCCATTGGTTGTTCAGTAGCATGTTGTTTAATCTCCACATTTTTGTCACTTTCCCAGTTTTTTTTTCCTGGTTCATTTCCAGTTTCATAGCCTTATGGTCTGAAAAGATGCTTGTTATGATTTCAATCTTCTTAAATTTATTGAGGCTTGCTTTGTTTCCCAACATATGGTCTATCCTAGAGAATGTTCCATGAGCGCTTGAGAAGAATGTGTAGTCAGCTGTTTTTGGGTGGAGTGCTCTGTATATGTCTACTAGGTCCATCTCGTCCAGTTTTTCATTTAAGTCTAATATTTCTTTATTAACTTTTTGTCTGGATGATCTATCCATTGCTGTAAGTGGGGTGTTAAGATCCCCTACTATTATTGTGTTGTTGTTGATTTCTCCTTTTAGGTTTGTTAATAGTTGTTTTATGTACATTGGTGCTCCTATGTTGGGTGCATATATATTTATAAGTGATATGTCTTCTTGATGGAGTGTCCCTTTTATCATTATATATTTCCCTTCTTTGTCTTTCTTAACCTGTTTTATCTTGAAGTCTACTTTGTCTGATATGAGTATGGTAACACCTGCTTTCTTTTGTTTGCCATTAGCTTGGAGTATTGTCTTCCATCCTTTCACTCTGAGCCTGTGCTTGTCTTTAGTGCTAAGATGTGTTTCCTGAAGGCAGCATATTGTTGGGTCTTGCTTTTTAATCCATCCTGCCACTCTGTATCTTTTGATTGGAGAGTTCAATCCATTTACATTTAGGGTAATTATTGAAATATGAGGGTTGAATGTTGCTGTTTTGTCACTTATTTTCTGGTTCTTTTGCATTTCCTTTGTTTCTTGTCCCATTTGTTTTGGACTGCCAATTCAGTTTGGTTGTTCTGTCTTATGATTCTTCTAGTTTTCTCTTTGTTTATCATATGTGGTTTTAATTTGATTATTTGTTTAGTGGTTACCTTGAGGTTTGGGCGAAAAATCTTCTGTATGAGATAGTCCATTATCTGATAGCCTCCTATTTCCTTATGCTAAGTCAATTCAGTCACTTTCCTCTTCCCCTTCTAAGTTGCTCTTGTTATACCTTATTCTATCTTGTGTTGTGGCTGTGTGTTTACAGTGATGAGGTTAAATTTATTTTTGGTGAATTTCTTCCTTTGATCTTTGAGTTTAGTATTTAAGTGGTTGCTAACCTATTCCGGTAAAGATCTACTATTTCTCTGATTTTGTCTACCTACTTTTCTCCTTACTCCAAGCTTTGTGTTCCCTTTCTCTTCTTGTTTTCAGGCCTGAGGGCCTTGTTGAGTATTTCTTGTAGTGGGGGTCTCGTGGCCATGAACTCCCTTAGCTTTTGTTTATCTGGGAGAGTTACTATTTCTCCATCATATTTGAAGGATATTTTTGCTGGATAGAGTATTCTTGGCTGAAAGTTTTTGTCTTTCAGTATTTTGACTATATCATTCCAGTCTCTTCTAGCCTGTAAAGTTTCTGTTGAGAAATCCGCTGAGAGCCTGATGGGAGTTCCTTTGTACGTTATTTTTTGTTTTTGTCTAGCTGCCCTTAATATTGTTTCTTTGTCGTTGACCCTGGCTAGCCTTACCACTAGGTGTCGTGGTGAAGGCCTTTGTCTGTTAATATATATAGGCGTCCTGTTGGCTTCGCTTACTGGTATTTCCTGCTCCTTCCCCAGATTTGGGAAATTTTCAGCTATTATTTCCTTGAATAGGCTCTCTGTTCCTCTTTCCCTCTCCTCTCCCTCAGGAATACCTATAATTCTTATGTTACATTTTCTAATAGAGTCCGATATTTCTCGGAGTCTTTCTTCATTTCTTTTTAGTCTTAGTTCTCTCTCTTCTTCCATCTGGAGTATATCTGTATTTCTATCCTCTAAAGTACTAATTCTTTCCTCCATATTGTCAGCTCTGTTCTTTAAAGATTCCAGATTCTCCTTTATCTCCTCCATTGTGTTCTTCATCTCCATCAGCACTGATAGGTTTTTCTTTATGATTTCAATCTCTTTTGTGAAGAAACTCCTAATCTCATTTAATTGTTTGTCTGTGTTGTCTCGTATTTCGTTGAGTGTTTTTATGATAGCTATTTTGAAATCTCTGTCATTTAGTTTATGGATTTCTGTGTCTTCGGGGTTGATTTCTGGGTGCTTGTCATTTTGTTTCTGGTCTGGTGATTTCATATATTTTTGCATTGTGGTTCCTGTGTTGGTTTTGATTTTCCTCATCCTGGAAGTCTCTGGTTGCAATTTCCACCTGCCGCCACTGTCTGGTGGTAAAGGGCTGTGTAGTCTAAGCCCCCTGCGCTCTGCCCCAGTTTTTCTGCTGCGATCCGCAGTTTTGTTTTGTTTTGTTTTGTTTCCCCACTGCGATCCACGGTTCCAGTCCAGTTTATTCAGGTCTGCCTCGGACCGCTAGATCTGGTCGAGCTGCAGACTTCGGGTTGCGGGGAGGGGGAAGCTCTCTCTTTTGCCCTCTGGGTCCCTGACGTGGGAGGCTTCTTGTTTGCCCCTCTTTATCCGCTCTCTGGGTTGCTCCGATGTTGATGGTAGCCCTGTGGCTCCTCTGAGCCCTCTGAGCCCTCTGTGCGGGAGTTTCCCACTGGCTGAGAGAGCCCGAAGAGCTACAGTTTCCCGCCGAGGGCCGCCCCTCCCCCCTCTCTGGGAGCCGCGCCGACCGGCTCGCTGATCTGATGGGGAGGGAGCGGAGTTCTCCTTACCTCTCCCCACTTCCTCCGGGGGTCCAGCACGTTCCGCTCTCAGATGTGCGGCAGTGTGGATCCCTCCGCTCTAGCTTTTCACTGTCTGGGATTCCGTTGTTGGTCTGTGGCTGTTACTTTTGTTGTATCTTGTGGGGGAAGAATTCACGGGAAAGCTCACTCCGCCATGATGCTGACGTCACTACTCTCGACATGATTATTTTTAATAGAGGCAATTGGGCCTTTGCAATATTGGAGTGTAGCTTCTTTTATCAGCTTTGGGTCAAAGGAGGCAAGATCCAAATGCACTGGGCCTCCTGTGACTATCTCAAAGGTTGAGAGTTGATGAGTTCCACAGAGGGTGGATCTAAGCTTTAGAAGGACCAAGGACGATGCTTTTGGCCAAAGTATTTGGAGGGTCTCTACAAATTTTGCCAATTGAGTCTTTTTTTAATTTTTTTTAAGATTTTATTTATTTATTTATTTATTTATTTATTTATTTTTCCCCCCAAAGCTCCAGTAGATAGTTGTATGTCATAGCTGCACATCCCTCTAGTTGCCGTATGTGGGATGCGGCCTCAGCATGGCCAGAGAAGTGGTGCATCGGTGTGCGCCCAGGATCCGAACCCGGGCCGCCAGCAGCGGAGCGTGCACACTTAACCACTAAGCCGTGGGACCGGCCCTGCCAGTTGAGTCTTAATAATGCCGTTAGTATATTTGAATAAAACAGAGGATTGAGGGTGGTACGCATCATGTAAGTGTTGTAAAACTGTCCAAATAGCGCAGAAGTGTTGAGGTACCTGACCGGTAAAATGGGTTCCTCAATTACTATGAAATTTGAGAGGAGTTGCCTAGGTAAGGATAGTGTTTTTACAAAAGGACTTTAGCCACAGAAGAGACAGTAGCCTGTCTACAAGGGAAGGCTTTGGTCCAGTTAGAAAACATATAGACCATCACTAAAACATTTTTATCTCCATGATTTGAGGGAACTTGTATGAAATCCATTTGCCAAACTCCAAATGGTCCATTAGGCAGTTTAAAATGTTTGGAAGCAGTATGAGCAGGCTTCTCTGGTTGTATTTTGGGCAAGTGGGACAAGCGACGTAGGCACTTTTTGCAGCCTTGTTAATATTTCCCAACCAATCTTGATTCATGAATGTTATCATTTTGTCAGTAGACCAATGGTTTAATGCATGTACAGTGGTTAGGAGTGGAAATTTTAGAGTCTCCAGTAGGACTGGGTTGTTACTTGGTTTGAACCTGCGCTTTCTTTTTTTTATCAAACCAACATTTGTTGAATTTCCAATCTTGCTTTTCCTTTTCTGAGGCTTCTCTAGCCAGTTTTTCTAAGTTATCATTTGGGGAACTATCCCGCTGGACCATGACAGAGGTTTGCCTGTTGTTGGCTCCTTTAAAGGCTGCATTTCTTATGGAACTATGATGCAAGGTGATTTCCTTTAGCTCCCAGAGAGTCAAGTTTAGAATGCACCAGGATCTTCCATAGTACCTAAACAGCAGGTAAAAGTATAATATCCAATAATTCCTGAATTTAGGGGCCCTTTTTTAATTTTATTTCTGCTGGAAGTAAGGAAGCCACATTGCTTCCACAACATTCCAAAATCTTGAGCTACTCTGAAAGCATATCTGCTATCAGTATAAATATTGGCAGTTTTGCCCTCGGCTAAAGTACAAGCCTGTGTAACAGCGTATAATTCAGCCTGTTGGCTGAAATAGCCAAAGGTAAATGTGCTGCCTCAAAAATATCTAAAGGAGTTACAATAGCACACCCAGCACAGTATTTGCCATTGTCACCCTTTAAATAAGAACCATCCGTGAACCATGAGAAGTCAGTGTTACCCAAAGGAGTTTCCTGCAGATCATCACGAGGAGTCAGGAGACGATCCCTCAGTGTTAAGCAGTCGTGAAGGACTTCATTGGTAATGGAGGGGAGAAGAGTAACAGGGTTAAGATTATTACAACATAAAAGAGTTATGTGAAGAGCGTTAACATCTGATATCCCCAGTTATCAAAAGGATTTCATAGGAGGTGAGGCAGCTGACTGAAAAATATTGAGCGTGGTGAGAATTCAGGAGGGCTTCCACAGCATGAGGTACAAAAATAGTCAAAGGCGATCCCACTATGATTTTCTTGGTGGCCTTAACCAAAATGAAAGGGGCAGTAATGGCTCTAAGGCAAGGGGGGTATCCCCATGCCACAAGGTTCAGCTGCTGACTCTAATACCCAAGGGTTGATGGTAGTCTCTGTGTTCTTGAGTGACTATCCCAAGGGCATTCTCTTCCTTTTCATATACAAAAGGGAAAAAAGGAATATGATAATTGGGATGTCCAAGGGCAAGTGGTTCCTTCAAACTCTCCTTTAAGGCTTTAAAGGCTATTTCATATGGTTCTTCCCAGAAAATTGGGTCATGGTTGCTCTTTAGTAAAACATATAGAGATTTGGCCATAAAAGAGAAATTTGGAATCCAATTTCAGCAATAACCAGCTAGCCTGAGAAGATCTCACAGTTGATGCTTAGTTTTTGATTTGGGGAAACTTAGGACACTATGAAACCTGTCTAGATCTAGGTGCAGCCATTGTTCTGATATCAGATGCCCTAAATATCAAACCGGTTTGAGCAAACCGTAATTTCTCTGTGGTGACTTTATGTCCCTTTAAGGCTAAAAGCTTTAGCAAGTAGATGCTGTCTTCCTGTCAGGAGACTTGGGAGGGAGAGCAAAGAAGCAAATCATCCACCTATTGCAACAAAGTAGAAACCCTAGGGAACTTTATATCATCCAGATCAGCCTTCAGGATTTGTGAAAAGTAAGAAAGGCTCTCAGTAAAACCCTGAGGCTCTACTGTCCAGGTGAATTGTTTTCCTTCCCAAGTGAAGGCAAAAAGGTATTGACTAGCTTCCTCAACTGAAATGCTAAAGAATGCAATATGTAAATCAATTATCATAAAGAACTTGCTTCCAGTGGAAATGGATGTTGGTAGCATATGACGGTTAGGGACAACAGGGTGTTGATGCATAACAATGTTGTTTATTGCTTGGAGGTCCTGGGCAAACCTCCACCCTCAGCCCTTGGGTTTTCTCACAGGTAAAATAGGAGTATTACAGGGACTGGTACAAGGGATAATGAGGCTTTGAGCCTTGTGATCCTCTATTATAGGTTTTATACCTAGAAGAGCTTCTTTACTTATAGGGTATTGATTAATTCTGGGGAGAGGTTTTGAGGGATCTATTTGAATCCTCATGAGAGGTGCATTGTTAATTTTACCAATATCACTTGGAGATTTTGCTCATAAGGAGGGTGGTAGCTGATTCAAATAGGGGCAAATATCAGTGTTTCCAGAATCTCTACCATCAGAGATGGAGCAAATAAAAGATATCAAGGGTCATTTAATTTTCTTGGTTGGCTGTTTTGATGACTACTGTCAGATTGTAGAATTATTTACCCCTTTCAGAAGAACGATATTCTGGCATGTTACTTTTCTAAGAAGTCTCAACAATAAAGTAATAGGGGCAGAGAAATTAAAGAGAAAAGGGTGCTTGTCTCTCAAAGGGCCAAAACAGAAGGTTCAGAGACAGGAACCTTTTGAGGTTTATTAGAAATCCCCAATATTTAAACTGTTTTGGTACTCCGAGGCAAGGGCTGCTTTATCCTAGTGGAATTGAGCACTGAGAGTGTGGCTGTGGTGTCAGTTAGGACAGGAAGAGAGTCATCTCCAATTTGGACAAATGCTTCTCCAAGCTAATTAAGAGGAAGACTTGGGAAGAGTCCCTGTAGTCTCTCAGAGTCCCATCGTTCAGGATTTGGAGGGCATTGGAAAGTGTAGTTAGAGAGTTAAAGCACTTGAAGCACTTCAATTGTAACAATCCCTTTTCCAACATCCTGGCTCTTTGCAATCATAGCAGAAAATAAGAGATTTTTGGTTTTGTTTATCAGCCTTCATTTGCTGGAGTAGAAGATTAAGAATTTTAGCAGTCTGTCTTTTAGGTGACTCATCTAGAGTGTGAGAGAGTTGGTTTGCCAGATTAACTAAATCCGGAGTGGACATAGTTTCCCATTCCATCCTGGTCGTTTTTACCAGAAGGGAAAGGTCCGAGTTCAGCCCATTGATAAACATAGAGTTAAGAGCTACCTGAGTGGAACCAACATCTGAAGGAAGACTAGAATTTTCTTTAAAAGCAGTCTGAAATTAATTGTAATAGTCATGAACAAGTTCATCAGGTTTTTGTGCACAAGGCTGAATTTTGTTCCAGTCAACGGGCTTTGGGAAAGCCCTAGAAATTGGCCGATGAAGTTGCCTAGCAATTATCCAAGGCTGATCATACACTAGGTCAGCAGATTGGTTTCCTGGTTGTAATTCTAGAGACTTTTCAGGATTTTCTCAGCAGTTTTCATCCAATACTAGGCCTGTCCTTTACCAACAAGTGTATGAACTAGCTGATAAAAGTCAGAGAAACTAGATTGATAAGTTTCAATGATTATATTAAATTCCTCAGCAAATCTGTGAGGATCTTCAGTTACTTTAGGAAAATCTTAGACCTTAGCTCACAGTTCAGCTTTAGTCCAGGGAGTATAAGAAATTTAGAGTTTAGCCTTTGGATCCTCCAAAGGCCTAATTTTCAAGGGACAGGTTCAGAGGAAGAGGGAGTGGGGAGAGGTTCAGGGAAAAGGGGAAGTGTGACAAGAAAGCTGGTATGGGAGAACTGAGAGTATAGAGGAGGTGTAGATGGTATAGAAGAGAAGGGGGAAGATGGCACCAAAGGTGGGGCCTGAGCACACGGAGCCAGGGGAGAGGAACGCGATGGCGCTGGGGGTGGAGCCTGAGACAAAGAGGCCTGGGAAGAGGAACATGAGGTTTTGGAAGCCGCCACGTTATCTTTAATTGTTTGCCTCAGTTAACCTTAAAATTTTATTTTGCAAAGAGGCAATTTTTTGGCTCCTCATAAGATTTGGAGGACTCAAAATACCAACCAAAATAGGCACTCCATTCAGTTTTGCGATACTACAGGGCCATGGTTGTTCAATTTGGTTTTAAGAAAAGTAAGTTTGGGAAGTTCAAAAGTTCCCCACAAGGGCCATTGATATTCTAAATTACTTTTGTTTACATCCATTCATTTAGTTAAAAATGAATGACTGTGGTTTTGAAACATAAATCAGCAGAGATCCCTGTAGGGGGAGGCGTGCCTTCAAGATATTTAGAGAACTAGAATCCCATTTCTTAGAGGTTTTACTCTAGAGCAAGGAATAGTTCTTAAACAGCCTGAACAAGTCAAACAGCTTAAACAGCTTGCAACTCAAACAGCCTGCTGGCTTAATACCAGCCAGTTCTAAGGAATAGTCTGGTTTCGGTAAGGTGGACAAAGGTTGAACCAACACAGTCCCAATAGAACACTCTAGTTCCAAAGGGAATCGGACTGAAGGTTGATCAACGTGGTTTTAATAGAAACATCTGTGCTGAAGGGAGTCAGACTGAAGGCCGGACTGGCACAGTTCCAACGAAGTAATTTGAAAGTTGGACCCTAGGCGACAACAGTTTCAGTCAAAACAGTCCAGTTCCAAAAGAAATCAGACCGAAGGCTAGCTCAGTTCCAATGAATAGCCTGATTCAAAAAGTCAGGCTGAAGTGCCACCCAAGTACTCACAGAAAAACAAAGCCTTAACCAGAAAAGGATCAAGCTTTATAACAGATCTTGAATAAAGCCTGGAGAGCCATAACACAAAGAGGCCAGAAGCTCAAATCCAGGAGAAAGACTTACCCTCAAACTCCAGGGTCAATGAGAAAAGCAGTGAGCTCCACGAGCTCTTTTGTGGGTATCACACCTGTTTGCTCACCAGCCTTGGAGTCACTGGGAGTCTTCTCTGGGTCCCCGGGCCACCAAAATGTTGACCTTGAACAAATAGATAGACAGTTATTTCTCCAGCAAAAATGGGTTTATTTGAGATCAGCAACGAATTACAATTAAGTCTGCAACCATGGTGAGCCACATGCAAGTCCTCTGCAAGAAGGGGAGAAGAAACTTTTATAGAGAGGAAGGGAAGTCGGGAGGCTGTTGTAAACAAGGAGTCCCCTGGACGAATTGAGAGTTGATGTGTAGTGGCTTTTCATTGGCCGAGTTGTGACAGTCTCTCATTGGCTGAGCTTCTGGAAGTCTTTCTTCTTTCTGTTGGACTCTGCTATGGACATAGGGCATGAGAGCTCCCTCTTTTGGCCTCCTGACTCCAACTTCATGAAGTTTCTGTTTATTAATTTCCACAGGAGGCTTTGGCTTTACTCTAGGCAGGAGATAACGGTGTCTTTAAGCGGAGAAGGTCTTCAATTCTGGATATTATTTGAAGTTAGAACTAATATGACTTTGTGACATATTTGCTGTGGGATGCAGAACAAAAAAAAAAAAAAACAAGAAAAATAATTCAAGGATTATTTCAGGGTATTATGAGTGAGGTGGAATTCCCATTAACTGAGATGGGAAAGACTGTCCACAAACAGATTTTAGAGGAAGATACTTTGGATATATCATGTATTAGATGTCTTTTGGAAATCCAGATGAAGGTGTTGACTAGGAATCTGCATACACAGGTCTGCAGATCAGGGGAGATGTCTATTCTAGAGGTATAAACTTGAGAAATATTAGTATAAAGGTAGTATTTGAAACCATATGACTGTATTAGATCATAGGGCTAATATTATATAGAGAAAGAGAGAACTTAAAAAGAGATCTAGAAGAGATAATCGGTAAAAAAAAAAAAAAAGAATAGTTAGATGTTTCCTATAAGCCAAAGCGAAATGAGGAAAGGATTTCAAAGATGAGCAGTGTCAAAATTACTGATAGTCAAGTGATATGAAGATTAAGAATTGACTATATAACTAAGCATTGTGGAGGGCACAGTTAATCTTGACCAGAATAATTTCCCTAGGGTGTGTGGGGTAGGAAGGGAGAGGCCTCAATGGAGTGAGTTCAAGAGAAAATGGGAGAGGGGGAATTGAGATCAACAATTATTCAAGGAGTTTAATTTCATTGCAAAACAGAGAAATGGAAGAATAAACTGGAGGGAGAAGAGGCAGGAAGATTTTGCTAAAGACTGTCCATGAGTTCCAGAGCTCACATTGGAAACTTTTAAGGTTGACCCAACCCAAAGACTAAAAAAAAAAATGTATGGAAATCTAACCCCAAAGGATCATGGATTGCTAAGATTACTACACTTCTTTTGGTGACTAGAAGAAACACAAATAGAGAGAATTGCAAATAATCCTGATAGTCCTAGGCAAAGAGTGATAGGAATAGTCTCTGAGAGTTAGAGGTGGTGGAGGGAGGGGGTTTTCCAGAAGCAGGTTGAGTTCCAGGAACTTCTCCATTCCCACCAGTTGTAGCACTGAGGAGAGAGTTCGCTTTGAGGAAAATGGCTCTGTGACACTCCCCTGACTTCTGCACATGAAGGTGAGGGGGTTGAAGGATGGTCACCTTTTTTTTTTTTTTTTAGTGAGGAAGATTCACCCTGAGCTAGCATCTGTTGCCAATCTTCCTATATTTGCTTGAAGAAGATCATCCCTGAATTAACATCTGCACCAATCTGCACTATTTTGTATGTGGGATGCCGCCATAGCATGGCCACTGATGAGCGGTGTAGGTCCACACCCGGGAACCAAGCCTTGGCCACCGAAGTGGAGCACGCCAAACTTAACCATTAGGCCATGGGGCCGGCCCCGAGGGTCACCTTTCTTGAGCATCTAAAGTACCCCCTTGAATCCTGCTGAAAGCAGTATGAAGCCTGGAGGTGGGTAATGGGCACAGATGTGGTCCTTTGTCACTCCTGTGATGGAAGCACAGGGAAAAAAAAAAAAAGTTACTCACTTTTTGCTTTGGTTTTTGATTTTCCATAATTTCTTGTAAAGTAACAGTACAATATTTAAATCTAGAATCTGCTTGAGGATTTCGGAAATGTAATAATAAATTGTTAATAATTTCTTCATCCTGAAAGATGACAGTATATTCATGAGTTAATAATTTGGATCAGGAGCTGCCCTGCTGGGCTTGAATCCCAGCTCCACCATTTACCAGCTGGGTACATTTGAACAAGTTACTTAAACAAGCCGTACCTAATTTTCCTTATCCATTCAAGGAGAATATTAACAGTGCCTACCTCGCGAAGCTGCAATACTGAATAAGTGATGTAACGCATATGAAGTGTCTAGAACAGTATACCGCCAAACAAGTATTAAATGCTGAATAACCATTACCATTATTAATCATTCTGCTAGGCCTCACCTGGCTTCTACCTCTGGACAATTCATAATAATGACTCTGGGACAGCAAATTTAATCTCCCTTACCTCATAGCTGCCTCCTTAAAACAGAGAAAGTTGTTCCTTTTTCAACATAGAAAATACATTTAAAAGAGAAGCTTCAAAGCACAAAAAAGAAAAAATTTCTTCTAGGTTCCCATCTATCTCCAGTTTTGTTCTTCCCTACTACAGTTCAAACTAAGCTCTGTCTAGAAAATCATTCTCCCATCCATTTCAAATGGCAGGCAGTAGGTAGATAGGACTTCTTACCAAACCCATCTGCTTCTAAATAGGATAGCTTAAGTCTGATATATCTTTCTTATATCATGTTATTGAAACTGAAAAGAAATACACCCCCAAATCCTTTTTTTCCTCAAAAGTACTTTAATGTTCCAGATATTATTGTGCTCAGACATTCATTCTCTATACCTCCCTAGGTTATATACACCACCACTGCCAAATGGCCTGCCTGTACTTTTGGTGAGTAATTATACTCCTCTGTCCCACTGATGATGTCTCAGTCTTGTGACTTGCTTTAGCCCATGAGATTTGAGCCATTAAGCTTTATGCCATAGTTATGTTATATGTCACTTTAGAGCAGAAGATATCACTGGAATCGCATGCTTCAACTCACATGCTTTACCGCTTCTCCTTTGCCACAAAAAGGGTGTGTTCCTCCTAAGGGCTGCTCCTTCAGCTTGAGTCCTGGAAGAGAGACAATCTGAGGCAATTATAGCTAAACTGAGCCGAAGCTCATCTTTGATCGTCAGTCTGTAATGTGAGCAAGAGATAATTGTCATTGTAAGCTAATTAGATTTTGGAGTTTTTGCTCTGAAGCAAGGGTGAATGATACAAGCTATAACCTCTAAGATCAAGTCAGAGCAGTTGTGCATATTTCACTATTCCAGACCAGGATACAGGGGTCCCCGCTTTTATTTGCACTGCTTTTACTCAATTTATTCTGAATTGTAAGGATGGTTATTTTCATTTTGTGCTTTAGTATTGAATTTTTTTAGATGCAAATGACAGAAAATCTAAGCCAAAAGTGCTTTGAAAAAATGTGGGTAGAATTTATTGGTATACATAATGCACAATCCATGAGCTTCAAGCAGAAGTGAAATCTAAGAACCAAATTTCTCCAGGACAAATCCTTCTCCGACTCTACTCTGTTCTGGATTCATTGTCAAGATCCATGTGGTATCGTAGTGGCTGGCAACCACTTTTGGCTTCCATCCTCAGCCGTACAATTACAATTATAACAGTCAATCTTTGAGTGCTTCCAATGTGCCAGGCAGTCTTGTAAAGAATTTACATGAATTAACTCATTTCATCTTCACAATTATTCCACAAAGTATAAATTAATATTATCCTCATTTTATAGATAGAGAAATAGATGCACAGAAAATTAAGATGCCTCATAATACCCACTATTAATAAAGGCTTAATAGAAAAGATTATGTACTTGCAAAAGTATTTGAACAAAAGTTTTAAACCTCATTTTCAACAGTTCAAATTGTGTCATAATTCTAACATTAACTGAATCTCTATGTTAAATAAAATCCAATGTTCTAAATTTCCATAGCTGAGATGTATTTTCTCTGTTTAGCTGGGTGGAATTTTTTCCTGAGAATATATAAATGAAATGATGAGGAGAGTGTTCCTCAGAGAAAAATAAGGGCATTGTTATTAGATGAAATGTTGACACATGTGATGTCAAGAACTTTTAAGCATCTGAGATTCTATGCTACTTGCAGGCCTATGAATTAGCCTGCCAAAGATTCGTGGATGCCAAGAGAAGACATGAGATTCTTGGTTCAGCTAAAAAAGGACTCTGTTATGACATAGAAGCAGCATGAACTTTGAGTTCTTGGTAGTTCCATTTGTTCCCCCACCAGTCCTGAGGGGGTGAGAAAGAGCAGTCCTGGTGGATGGTGAGAATTTAGGCTTAAAATGAGTGGGCCATTCATTGGCTTATAAAACCCACAAAGTTAGTCATTCTGCACTGTTAGACTTACCAGTAAATCAAAACAGAAGAAGGCACTGTTAACAATTGTTGGTTTAAGTTCACATTGATAAGTGACTAGGTAAGTATCTAGAAGGGTATTATTGTCATTATCATCATTATTATTTTTATTTATTTACTTTTTATTTGTTTGGTCAGGAATATTGGTGCTAGGCTAACATCTGTTGCCAATCCTCCTCTTTTTGCTTGAGGAAGATTGTCCCTGAGCTAACATCTGTACCAATCTTCCTTTATTTTGTATGTGGGACACCGCCACAGCATGGCTTAATGAACGGTGTGTAGGTCCACACCGGGATTCGAACCCATGGTCCTCAGGCTGCCAAAGTGGAGTGTGTGAATTTAACCACTACACCACCGGGGCTGCCCCCATTATTTTTTATTTTCATTGTGAGATTTTGTAAACAGAAATTTTACAAAATCTTATAAAAATTTTAACTTTTGGTTTTAGGCATGAAAGTAATTGTTAGGTGCAATTAAATATGAAAAAAAGAGTAACTTTATAAAATTAAGACATAAGATATTCCCATTAATAATATTCAAATCAAACCTAGAAAAATGAGACAGATTGTTGCACTTATTGACAGAAACCTGAAGTTAAATTTAAAGTTTCTTACTTTATTTTCTTAAATAGAAGAAAAGGAACATTCTTTTGTTGTGGTCTGAATCCATAGATCATGACCATTATTTTTCTGCTTACTCTAGGCATCTTCTTTTAATACTCTAGTGCCTTTTACAAAGATGCTGTGGGTCATTATTTATAAGCATGTGAAACTCAATTAACCATGCCTCTATGACTGGATTAAACTACAGTCAAAATGGTATAATATTTAGGCTTATACAGCTTAAATAAATAATTGACAAATTATTGTTGTTAGTGCTATCTAGTCAATTCCAACTCTTAGCGACCCTGTGTACAGCAGAGCGGAACCCTGCCTCATCTTTTTGCTGCATCCTCCTGCACTATATCAGAGGATATATAGCAGTGGACAATGCTCCACTGCTATTCATAGGGATTTTATAGCCAATTTTTTCAGAAGTGAGTGGCCAGGTCTTTCTTCCTAGTCTGTCTAGTCTGGAGACTCTGCTGAAACCTGTTCACCATGAGTGACCCCGCTGGTATTTGAAATACCGGTGGCATAGCTTTCAGCATCACAGCAACATGCAGCTGCCACAGTATGCAAACTGACAGATGGTTGGTATGGTTCCCTGACTGGGAAACGAACCTGGGCTGCGGCGGTGAGAGTGCTGAATCTTAACCATTAGACCACCAGAGCTGGGTTAATTGACAAATAATATAGAATATATAGTAGAATAGTAGTAGAAATACTATAGAAAATAAAGTAGAATTCAAGCTCACTTAGAAGAAGCAGGTTAATTTATTTGCAAAATAGAAAAAAATCTTAGTCCAAATGCCTGTAAAATAAGAAGCATAATTTTCTTTGTCTTTAAAAAAAATTATTACTACTTCAAGTCCACATTTCACTGGAGTATTGAAACCTTAATTTGCATAAAATCACTATTCTCGTTTTTCTTAGGGCTATTTTTAAGGCCAGCACGGCCTTGGTCTTCATTGCATTTCTCCTTTAATCTGACAGCTTTTCAGTTGTCCCTGCCCCTCTGGAGGACATGGGGATCATTGTGATCACTCAGGTCAGGATGAGGGTCAGGAAACTACCATCTCTCTAAGGCCACATGTCACACGTCATCTCTGTTCTTCTTCCTCAATCCACTACTACTCTGGGTCATCCCTTCTCCGGGGGTGTGGAGGGGCTGATGAGAGAGTGCATTCTTGCTCTTAGTGATCACTTACCTTTCCAAATCTTTTGTAAAAATTTTTTTTGGTTGTTGATATTCTGAAAGAACCTAGGCCTCGGAAGAGTAAACTCCAGCCTACTACTAGTTTTCCCTCCTCTAATTTCTGCTGTTACATCATTTCTCTGAGATAGGAAGCTCAGAAGAGCCTAAGGAAGATCCAAAAAGAAAACTAAATACTGGAAAAGGATAATCGTTAATGTTTCAAAATATACTTCTCTGCCACACACATTTGTTACAGTTTTAAAATCAAAACAACAGATTGAAAAACAAAGAAACAAAACCTTGCTGAGATGGCCTGCCTGGGAAAAATATTGATGTTCTGTGAGCTAACATCCGTGCCAATCTTCCTCCATTTAATATGTGGGTAGTCACCACAGCATGGCTCATGAGTGGTGTAGGTCCACACCTGGAATCCAAACCCACGAACTCAGACCACTGAAGCAGAGTGCGCCGAACTTAACCACTGCGCACAGGGGCAGCCCCAGGATCCCATTTCTTTAGCTAAACCATGGGTCTCTACGACCCAAATTAATACCTAAGAGGAAAGTGCTGCCAGGTTGGGGATTTTGTGGTGTTTTACAGTGTAAATCATTGCACAGAAATTTTCTTGAGGTTGACAGGTGACCTAGTCTGAAAATAACCTGTTCTGTGACCAACTTATCCTAGCACAGCACTCTTAGAGTTGCATGGCATGTGCTCTAATAGCTTTTACATGTTCAATCTGTGCCCACCAATTTTTTCAGCTCTGGCTTCTAGGATTCCCATTAGCAATAGATTATTCTTTTCTTGAAAGGATTTCTGTACAGTGGCAAGTGCCCTAATGGCATCCCCGAGTCTCCCAGCAGTTTATACTGTGGACTTACCTCAAGGTTTTATGAGTATCCCAACGACCGCCACCCATTGCTGACTCCCAATATAACTATCTGGGAACATTTCCGGGATCCCAGAATCTTTCTGGGAATAGAAAATATATATCTATATATATTTTTAAAAATGTATTTTGTTCGGACTGGAGAGCTGCTCACAAGGGAGCAGAGCTCCAATCCTAGAATGACTTAAACGTGGCCCTTGGTAACGACAACAGGAACAATGAACTGAAAGGGTTCAGTGGTCCCCTCACCTGGGCACCTAGTTGTCCTGCAGGCTGTCAGCAGTCAACTTTGGATCCCAACCTCGTCACCAAACACTATTTAAAAATTATTAAAGAAGACAATTTAGGTGATATAAGCAAGCTTTATTTAACACTTCATGAAGCAGACAGTCTCCTTTTGGAGAACTGCAAAATGGGGCAGAAGGCAAGAAGCTTTTATAGGATAAAGAATAAAGAACAAAGAAGTGACAAATAGAAAATATCTGATTGACTGGGACCACATAGTCAACCTTGTTTGGGGTGAGAAGGCCTGAGATGGCTTGGCGTTTGAGGGTTGGCTGACTGGATATACTGCATTTCTAGTCAAGTGGAGCCTTTACAGGGACAGGAAAGTTATCTTAGTTTCAGTTAGCTGACATCACACCCCCAAGGGAGAAGTGGCTGCATCTTGGACTGAGAAAGTTATTTCAATGTATATTATGTGATATTGTTTTAATTACATTGAGGCATGCTTCTTCAACTTTTGTGATTATGTGGCTCTGTGTTAGGGGGATGATGCGAAAATTTTGCTTTAACTTTTGGGAGATCATTTAGGCAAATTAATTGCTGATTACTTTAATATATTTAATACTGAAATAATCATGTTTATAATAAGCATACAATAAATTCATAATAATTCACTTTAAGATGACTTGCTAAATTTATTAAGTGATACATGCAGGCCTACATTTTTTCACATTTTACAACAATCATATGAGTTTAATAACATTATTATTCCCATTTTTCCCCTTTGAAAAACTTTGGCACTGAGAAGGTTTCCAGATGCCCAAGACATGAGAGCACAGCTTTGAAATTTGAATATGGAATCCTTCAATTTTAACAAGTATATCACTGCTTTAAATAAGA
Source organism: Diceros bicornis minor (assembly GCF_020826845.1). Taxonomy (NCBI): domain Eukaryota; kingdom Metazoa; phylum Chordata; class Mammalia; order Perissodactyla; family Rhinocerotidae; genus Diceros; species Diceros bicornis. The sequence goes on from NC_080766.1 coordinate 21,704,899, forward strand.
CATTACACTTCAAGCAGCATTTTCTTTATTGAAAAGTCACTTTAGAATATATTCTCAGATTCCCCGGGTACATATTCTCTTCTTAATAATGCTATAATGTGAATTCAAACACAATTTCCCTTTTGATGTAAATTTTTATTTTCCCAGTTAAGAAAGCAACCACAGTGATATATTGAAATTATGAGAAACATCAAGTTGTTGGAAGTGGTTGAATTAGTTTAATCTAGTGGGTAGAAACTTAAGTGAAATTAAAAGAAAATTAAGCAGTGAAATTGAGTACTTCAATTTCAAATGTGTATACTTGCCTATTAAATTATATTGAATCAAGGTATTGTAAGCTTTGGGGATTTTTTGTTTGTTTGTTTCCAGAGTATAATTTAATTACTGTAACAGCAGAACCATAGTGGACTCTAGAGAAGTAAAAGTCTAATTAGTTATATAAAAGGTTGGAATGATACTTTCTAAAGTTCTTTAAGCATTTTATGATCATTAGCACTCTCACAGTACTCATATGAGCATGGTACATGATGAACAGTGCCTTATTTCAAAGTGACCAAGTTAAAAGAATTGGAAAAAAAGACTAACCCTGGTTTCCATTTTAATAATGAAACCTATAATAGATACGAGGCTATGTGGGAAGGTTGTTTGTTATTATTGTTGGTAGGTGGGCTTTAGAGGTGTCTTTAAATTGGAATTTCAAGACAAATTATCCATAAATATAGAAAAGCGCATTTTTTAATAGGAAGTATGTAATTTCATCAGATTCTCACATTAAAATGCATGCCGCAAAAGGCATTAAGAAGCATTGTTTCATGGCTTGAAATTTGGTATAATTACCATTACTTATATGATTGTCAACATTACAAACTATTATTTTTGTCATTTGGTCTGTTGCATATAGACCTATCAAGGTGCTCCTATCATCTGGTGAATTTCATTGAAACTGCAGATGGTAGTGAATCAGCATCTCTGTTAGACTAATGGTGGGGCTTCCAGACTGAGAAAATAGTTTCCAAGAAAGACTTGCAAAGTCCATACAGGCATAAAGAAATCTAACAGCTCTATATTTACAATTTATTCTATGAAAAATACATATATTTGCACATTTATATCTAATACTCCTCTGAAAAAAGTAATTTATCCATATTGTGCTTATGAGAATCTGAATCTCACAGAAGTAAAGCAGTTTTCCAAAGTCTGATGGCTTAGTGATATCAGAGTTAATATAATATATCCTATACTCCATTGATAGACTAAGGATTCAAATATAACAGCTAGAGTGAAAATTTGATAAGTTAAGAGAATATTAATTTTCTTCCTCTGTGTGGTAATGTTTGCTACTATTAAAAGATAAGTTTGAGGATCGTCCACAGTGGCCTAGTGGTTAAGTTCAGTGCACTCTGCTTCAGCGGCCGGGGTTTGGTTCCCGAGTGTAGACCTACACCACTCGTCAGTGGCCGTGCTGTGGGGGCGGCTCACATACAAAAAGAGGAAGATTAGCAACAGATGTTAGCTCAGGGCAAATCTTCCTCAGCCAAAAAAAAAAAAAAAAGATAAATTTGAAACTGAATTTCAGTTTCAAATGCAAACTGGTGCAGCTTTTTTTTATTTTCCCAATACTACTCTCTTCCACATGTTTCTTCCTAGGATAATTTATAGTCTCTGGAGAACTATCTGTCCAGTTATCCGGGTCATTTTCTTAGAAACATTCTAGGAAGAAAAGAATAGATGTCTCAGGTGGGAAACATACCTCTTTCTCATTGGAAATGCCCACGTCTTTTTATCATATTAGATAAGGAATAGTTCCTTGCCATTTTCAAGAAGATGCTTGGTGTTTTCCACTAATATCTGTACTTATGCAGGGTTTGAATTTCAGATAGCTTTCTCTCTTCCTTCATGCTCTTCCCTTGCAGTCTAGCTGGCACTGTATACCTCTGCCACAAACAAGAATTTCAAGACTCCTGCTCTGCCCCAACCAACCTTCTGAACAATTGGCAACCATAGAAAGGAGTTAACAAGAGACATATACAGCCTTTAATTCTGAAACTTCCAGAGACTTTACACTGCTGTGTGGGCCCACACTGGGCTGATTAGAATTCATTAAAATTCCAGCTATAGGAATATAGAAATATAGAAATACATAGAATTTTCACAGTTTAAGACAAAACCATATGTTGATTTTAAACTCATAGAATAGAATTGTGATTTGCCTTAAATAAGCCTTTCTATATGTCTTCACTACATCTGTGGTGCAAGTTTGTTAATTTTACTGTGAAAATATATTTCATAATATCTTCTAAAGCCAAACTTGACTTTGAAATTTATAAGGCACTAAGTAACCAAACATGAGTTAACAGTTTTTTAAATAATGGAAAGTTTGTTTGTTTTGTGTATTACTGTTCATATTGTACTGTTAGTTGATTCTGTTTTGTTAAGCAAACTTTATAAATTCTGTGAGCTTTATCTCAAGGAAACTAATTTATTCTATTTTGCCAATGTTTAAAGAGATTATTAGAGTTGCTCTTTTCTCTTCATTTCCTTGTGTAAATAGGTGAAAGATGTGCTACAAAACTATTGTATTATAAAACAGTCATCTTCATTATCTTATTAAATGTGAAACTCTCTCCAGTATTTCTATTGGCGTATCTTCAAATGCTTAACATTATCCCTTCCAAATGTTGCTAATCAATTATGGGATGTATAAAAAAATAATGAGTGCAAATAGATTTCTGTTAAATTGGTAGGAACTTGGAGGCTCTAAGTCTCTTGCCCTTGATGTGCAAATGTATCTCTCACCTTCAGCCTTCTGTGGATTATTAGTGGTATTATTATTAACCATGAGTATTAGATGTTATTAGTGATACTCTTCATGTTTATACGTCTATACCATTTTCCTAAATTGTAATGCTGTTAGCATCAGCTTGCAGAGGCAAAAGTGGCATCACAATTACTGCAGAGTTGTATCTGAATGTGGATAGTAAAGTACAGCATAGTGTAAATAGGTTGCTATTATGCAATGTGTTTAAAACTTAGTTAATAAACACAAAACTTTAAATGCGGTTCAGTTCCCTTTCATGAGGAGTCCGCTGAAGTAAACAGTAACAAGTTACGTGGATGGCAAAATGACAGTAGTGATTATAATAGTCATGCATCACTTAACGACAGAGATACGTTCTGAGAACTGTGTCATTAGGTGATTTTGTTGTTGTGTGAACATCACAGAGTGTATTTACACAAACCTAGATGGTATAGCCTACTACAAACCTAGGCTATATGGTACTAATCTTATGGGACCACTGTTACATATGTGGTTCATTGCTGACCAAAATGTAGTTATGTGGTGCATGACTGTAATATTATTAATGTTTAACACATTATAGTTGAAAACTTCATGATTTCATTTTGTACATTTTGGATAATAATTTCAGTTGACTGAGAATTATAATACAAAAGTAAATGGTGTTAGTTTTATCCATAATTGGAATTAATGTTGTCTTGATATCTTCTTGAAAATACTAGACCAGAAATTAAAATCAGTGTATGCAAGAAAGAGTGAGATAAAAATTAGCAGACCAATTGCTTCTACCTTTGCCACGTTGGTTTTAAAAAGTCATATTGTGTTGGTCCTTCACTGTATTTGCACTACCTGTTGTATGGTGATTGGTTTGCTCTTTATTGGTGGACTACTATGGTAACTTTGACTTTGTCTCCCCAGCATAGAAAACTCTGGGAGCATTATTAGTGGAAGAGCTTGACATTGTTGATAGTTGACTACTTTTCAAAGTGTGTCCAAAATACCTTGACGAGCATTCCTGGGCCCCACACCATACTTTCTGAGTAAGGATTTCTGGTGATGTATTTTTTTTATTGATGTTTTAATAGTTTATAACAGTATGAAATTATTTTGGTTGTACTTATTTGTTTGTCCATCACCATATACGTGTCTCCCTTCACCCCTTGTGCCCACCCGCCACCCCCATTGCCCCTGGTAACCACAATACAGTTTTTTCTGTCCATGTGTTGGTTTATATTCCACATATGAGTGAGATCATAGGGTGTTTGTCTTTCTCTTTCTGACTTACCTCGTTTAACATAATACCCTCCAGGTCCATCCATGTTGTTGCAAATGGGACAATTTTGTCTTTTTTTACGGCTGAGTAGTATTCCATTGTTTATATATATACCACATTTTCTTGATCCAATCATCAGTCGAGAGACTCTTGGGTTGCTTTCACTTCTTGGCTATAGTGAATAATGCTGCAATGAACATAGGGGTGCATAAGCCTCTTTTGATTGTTGAGTTCAGGTTGGTTGGATAGATTCCCAGTAGTGGGATGGCTGGATCATAGAATATTTCTATTTTTAAATTTTTGAGGAATCTCCATACCATTTTCCATAAAGGCTGCACCAGTTTGCATTCTCACCAGCTGTGTATGAGGGTTCCTGTTTCTCCACATGCTCTCCAACATTTGTTGTTTTTTGTCTTGGTGATTATAGCCATTCTAATGGGTGTGAGGTGATATCTTAGTGTTGTTTTGATTTGCATTTCTCTGATGATTAATGATGTTGAACATCTTTTCAGGTGCCTATTGGCCTTCTGTATATCTTCTTTGGAGAAGTGTCTGTTCATTTCCTCTGCCCATTTTTTGACCCGGTTGTTCACTTTTTGTTGTTCAGTTGTGTGAGTTCTTTATATATTATGGAGATTAACCCCTTGTCAGGTGTACGTTTTGCAATATTTTCTCCCAGCTGGTGGGTTGTATGTTCATTTTGATTCTGGTTTCATTTGTCTTGTAGAAGCTTTTTAAAATGATAAGGTCCACTTGCTTATTTTTTCTTTATTTTCGCTAGTCTGAGTAGGCATGGCATCTGAAAAGATTCCTTTATGACCAATGTCATATAGTGTGTTGCCTATATTTTATTCTGAGTTTTATAGTTTCAGGTCTCACCTTCAGGTCTTTGATTTATTTTGAGTTAATTTTTGTGAATGGCGATAGCAGATGGTCCACTTTCATTCTTTTGCATGTAGCTGTTCAGTTTTCCAAACACCATTTATTGAAGAGACATTCCTTTCTCCATTGTATGTACTTAGTTCCTTTGGCAAAGATGAGCTGTCCGTATATGTGTGGTTTTATTTCTGGGCTTTCAATTCTGTTCATTGATCTGTGTGTCTGTTTTTGTACCAGTACCATGCTGTTTTGATTACTATTGCTTTGTAGTACGTTTTGAAGTTAGGGATTGTGATGCCTCCTGTTTTGTTCTTTTTTCTTAGGATTGCTTTAGCTATTCGGGGTCTTTTGTTGCCCCATATGAATTTTAGTATTCTTTTCCCTATTTCCGTGAAGAAGGCCATTGGGATTCTGATGGGGTTACATTGAATCTGTAGATTGCTTTAGGTAATATAGACATTTTAACTATGTTTATTCTTCCAATCCATGTGCATGGGATGTCTTTACATTTCTTTACATCATCATCAATTTCTTTCAATAATGTCTTGTAGTTTTCATTGTATAGGTCTTTCACCTCCTTGGTAAGATTTATTCCTAGATATTTTATTCTTTTTGATGCAATTGTAAATGGTATTATCTTTTTGAGCTCTCTTTCTGTTAGTTTGTTATTAGCGTATGGAAATGCAACTGATTTTTGTAGATTGATTTTGTACCCTGTGACTTTGCTCTGGTTGTTGATTATTTCTAATAGTTTTCCAATGGATTCTTTAGGGTTTTCTATATATAAAATCACGTGGTCTGCAAATAGTGAGAGTTTCATTTCTTTGTTGCCTATTTGCAGTTCTTTTATTCATTTTTCTTGCCTAATTGCTCTGACCAAAATCTCCAGTACTATGTTGAATGAGAGTGGTGAGAGTGGACAGCCTTGTCTCGCTCCTGTTCTCAGAGGAATGGCTTTCAGCCTTTCCCCGTTGAGTATGATGGTGGCTATGTGTTTGTCATATATGGCCTTTATTATGTTGAGGTACTTTCCTTGTATACCCATTTTGTTAAGAGTTTTTATCATAAATGCAGGTTGTATCTTGTCAAATGCCTTCTCTGCATCTATTGAGATGACGATGTGGTTTTTATTCTTTGTTTTGTTGATGTGATGTATCACATTGATTGTTTTGTGGATGTTGAACCGTCCCTGCATCCCTGGTATAAATCCCACTTGATCATGGTATATGATCTTTTTAATGTATTGATGTATTCAGTTTGCCAATATTTTGTTGAGGATTTTTGCATCCATGATCATCAGTGATATTGGCCTGTAATTTTCCTTCTTTGTATTGTCTTTGTCTGGCTTTGGTATCAGGATGATGTTGGCCTCCGAGAATGAGTTAGCAAACTAATTTTTGCAATAGTTTGAGAAGAATGGGTATTAAATCTTCTTTGAATGTTTGGTAAAATTCACTGGAGAAGTCATCTCGTCCTGAACTTTTATTTTTTGGGAGGTTTTTGATTACTATTTCAATCTCTTTACTTGTGATTGGTCTATTCAGATTCTCCATTTCTTCTTGGTTCAGTATTGGGAGGTTGTATGAATCTAAGAATTTATCCATTTCTTCTAGATTGTCCAATCTGTTGGCATATATTTTCTCATAGTATTCTCTTATAATCCTTTGTATTTCCGTGGTATCCATTGTAATTTCTTCTCTTTCATTTCTAATTTTATTTATTTGAGCCTTTTCTCTTTTTTTCTTAGTAAGTCTGGCTAAGGGATTGTCAATTTTGTTTATCTTCTCAAAGAACCAACTCTTTGTTTCATTAATCCTTTCTACTGTATTTTTGGTCTCAATTTATTTATGCTCTGATTTTTATTATTTCTCTCCTTCTGCTGACTTTGGGCTGTGTTTGTTCTTCTTTTTCTAGTTCTGTTAGGTGTAATTTAAATTCGCTTATTTGGGCTTTTTCTTATTTGTTCAGGTTGGCTTATATTACTATGAGTTTCCCTCTCAGGACCGCTTTTGCTGCATCCCATATGATTTGGTATGGTATATTTTCATTTTCATTTGTTTCTAGATATTTTTTTGTTTCTCCTTTAATTTCATCAATGATCCATTGGTTGTTCAGCAGCATGTTGTTTAATCTCCACATCTTTGTCATTTTCCCAATTTTTTTCTCATAGTTGATTTCCAGTTTCACAGCATTCTGGTCTGAAAAGATGCTTGTTATGCTTTCAATCTTCTTAAATTTATTGAGGCTTGCTTCATTTCCCAACATATGGTCTATCCTTGAGAATGTTCCATGCCTGCTTGAGAAGAATGTGTAGTCAGCTGTTTTTGGATGGAGTGCTCCGTATATGTCTACTAGGTCCATCTCATCCAGTTTTTCATTTAAGTCCACTGTTTGTTTATTGACTTTTTGTCTGGATGATCTATCCATTGAGGTAAGTGGCGTATTAAGATTCCTTACTCTTATTGTGCTGTTGTTAATACCTCCTTTTAGGTTTGTTAATAGCTGCTTTATGTACTTTGCTGTTCCTATGTTGGGTGCAAATATGTTTATAATTGATATGTCTTCTTGGTGGAGTGTCCCTTTTATCATCATACTTTGTCTGATATGAGTATGGCCACACCTGTTTTCTTTTGTTTGCCATTAGCTTGGTGTATTGTCTTCCATCCTTTCACTCTTAGCCTGTGCTTGTCTTTAGAGCTGAGATGTGTTTCCTGGAGGCAGCATATTGTTGGGTCTTGCTATTTAATCCATCCTGCCACTCTGTATCTTTTGATTGGAGGGTTCAATCCATTTACATTTAGGGTATTAATTGATATATGAGGGCTTCATGTTCCTGTTTTGTCACTTATTTTCCAGTTCTTGTGCATTTCCTTTGTTTCTTGTCCCATGTGTTTCGGACTGCCAATTCTGCTTGGTTGTTCTGTCTTATGACTCTTCTAGTTTTCTCTTTGTTTATATTATGTGATTTTGTTTTGATTATTTGTTTAGTGGCTGCCTTGAGGTTTGTATAAAAAATCTTGTGTATGAGATAGTCCATTATGTGATGGCCTCTTATTACCTTTTACTAAGACAATTCAATCTCTTTCCTCCTCCCCTTCTAAGTCATTCTTGTTACAATTTATTCTATCTTTTGTTGTGGGTGTGTGTTTACAGTGATGAGGTTATATTTATTTTTGGTGATTTCCTTCCTTTGATCTTTGATTTTGGTATTTAAGTGGTTGCTAACCTATTCCAGTAAAGATCTACTATTTTTATGATTTTGTGTACTTATTTTTCTCCTTGCTCCAAGCTTAGTATTCCCTTTCTCTTCTTTTTTTCAGGCCTGAGGGCCTTCTTGAGTATTTCTTGTAGTGCGGGTCTCATGGCCATGAACTCCCTTAGCTTTTGTTTATCTGGGAAAGTTACTATTTCTCCATCATATTTAAAGGATATTTTTGCTGGATAGAGTATTCTTGGCTGAAAGTTTTTGTCTTTCAGTATTTTGAATAAATCATTCCATTCTCTCCTAGCCTGTAAAGTTTCTGTTGAGAAATCCGCTGAGAACTTGATGGGAGTTCCATTGTACGTTATTTTTTCTTTTTGTCTAGCTGCCCTTAATAGTGTTTCTTTGTCATTGACTTTGGCCAGCCTCACCACTACATGTCGTGGAGGGGGCCTTTGCCTGTTGACATATTTAGGTGATCTATTGGCTTCGCTTACTGGTATTTCCTGCTCCTTCCCCAGATTTGGGAAGTTCTCAGCTATAATTTCCTTGAATAGGCTCTCTGTTCCTCTTTCCCTCTATTCTCCCTCAGGAATACCTATCATTCTTATGTTACTCTTCCTAATAGAATCCGATATTTCTTGGAGACTTTCTTCATTTCTTTTTAGTCTTAGTTCCCTCTTCCTCCTTCTGAAGTATATCTGTATTCCTATCCTCTATAATGCTAATTCTTTCCTCCATATAGTCAGCTCTGTTCTTTAAAGATTCCAGATTCTCCTTTACCTCCTCCATTGTGTTCTTCATCTCCGTCAATATTGATTGGTTTTTCTTTATGATTTCAATCTCTTTTGTGAAGAAACTCCTTATCTCATTGAATTGTTTGTCTGTGTTATCTTGTATTTATTTGAGTTTTTTTATCATAACTATTTTGAAATCTCTTTCATTTAGGTTATGAATTTCTGTGTCTTCAAGGTTGGTTTTTGGGTGCTTGTCATTTTCCTTCTGGTCTGGTGATTTCATGTACCTTTGCATTGTGGTTCCTGTATTCGCTTTGTTCTTCCTCATCCTGGAAATATCTGGTTGCAGTTTCCACCTGCTGCCACTATGTGGGGGTTAAAGGTTGTGTAATCGAGCCCCCTGTGCTCCACCTCAGCTGCTCCCTGTGATCGGTCCAGCTGCTCTGTCTTGCCTGGTCAGCTGAGCTGCAGTGTCGGGCATACTGTGGAGGAGGCTCTCTCTTTTACCTTCTGGGTCCCTGGAGTGGGGGGCTTCTAGCTTGCCCCTCGTTATCCACTCTCCCGGGTTGCTCAGATGTTGATGGCACCCCTACAGCACTTCTGAGTCCTCTGTGTGGGAGTTTCCCACTGGCTGATAGAGCCTGAAGAGCTACCGTTTCTCGACAGTGGGCCACCCCTCTGGGAGCCACACGGACCCGGATTGGTGATCTGATTGGGAGGGAGAGGATTTCTCCTTACCTCTCCCCACTTCCTCCAGAGGCCCCAGCACATCCACTCTCAGATGTGTGGCAGTATGGGTCTTTCCGACCTTCCTTTTTGCTGTGTAGGAGTCCATTGTTGGTCTGTGACTGTCTCTTTTTTTGTATCTTATTGGGGGAAGAGTTTATGGGAAAGATCACTCTGCCATGATGCTGACGTCACACTGGTGATGCATTTTTAACAAGAAACAAGAAAGTTATTATGGACATATATGTCTAATACTAGACTGCCTAGGAAACTAACCCTCTGTACAGAGAACTGAGAGCAAGCTGCGATGGCTCAAGATGATAACTAGGTATGACTAAGCTAACAGGGGATATGTGAATGTGATTTGATTTCTTTGGGGACAAGAGAGCACCTGTTACTTGTGTCCTTAGAGTTGTAAGAGTAACTCTAAATAACAAATCTGGGATCACTCAAGGGAGGCATTGAAATTCCAAAGCAACAGCATCGGCCCCTCTTAGTTTAGAGAGTTACATAGAACAAGATCCTATCAAATGGCTAAATTCTTCATCTAATTACCATTTGCAAATAAATAGAGCTTCTTTTTGAAGAAAGATTACAATGTGATTTATAGAAACCTACACAGTAATCATCCCTTACAACTACTGTAGGAGAAAACAAATCACAAAGTAGGTATATGGCTAGAGAATATGTTAACAGTTTAAAAAAATTGAAAACATAAATTATCTACAGAATTTAAGAGAGATTTCTTTTGGATGTAGCACTTGGGCCTGGTTAAAAAGATGACAACTTAGAGAAGAAGTGATTGGGCCATTTGATATTTTCTGCAATTTATTTTGAAGAACTATTATAAGGAGAATCATTATTTTTCTTTATGAATGTAATACAGTAGCAGCATAATATATGGGGAAAAGTAAATACAATAAGACAGATGGAAATATTACAAAATGACTCATTTTATAATAAGATAAATTCTTTAGAAAAACATATGTAAAGGGAAAACTTTTTGAGAGGAAGTACTCATAATTTGGGAAAGGTGGCATTGATCTATGATACAGGAGAAAGGAATGACACAAAAATTTAATAAATTCAAAAGAAATTTGATAGGACATTCAGATTTTGAAGAGAGAGAATTAGACCTTAAAGGAGTCAGCTAGAGAAAAAAAAAAAAAAGAGAGAGAGAGAAAATGGGGCTACTTTTAGACTGGTTTTCACGTTTTTAAATATCCCAAGAGTAAATAAAGCCATCATGTAATGATGAATCTGACCAAGTGGGGTTAAGTTCTGTAAGAGAATTATACCATGATCACCACACCCTATGACGATGGCATTTTAATCTGAGAAACTAGAGGCAACTGGTGTGACCTATATCACAGGTGCACTCACGTGTGTTTTATTTGGTTCTACCTTTGAGGAAAATCTGAGGAACTGGGGGAGTAGAGGCATGAGTCAGAATCAGAGATGAGAAAACAAGAAAAAAATCACTTGAACTATATATAAAATAGTAACCTTGCCCAGCCTACTCCAAGGCTTCTCATCCCTGAGGATATGGTATTTCTTATGACACTTCATATCAAACTTTCTTGATTCAGAGCACCCTCAGTGTTTCAGTAATTTTTTTCACAGTTTTCCTAGGCAAAAAGAAATTCAGAACTGAAATACAGTAGGTCCAAAGAACCTAATAATAGTAAAACGCGTAGCTTCTGACAAATGTCACTGTGATTCTCTCAAAAATTTAAAATATCCCATGACTTTTCTGTGATGTCCAATAACGCCTTGACGCACAGTTTGAAACCACGTGTGCAGTAACTTGATCCAGTAGTCATATACACATGTTGGCTTAGCTGTTTTACTCACTGGTATTGATTTGTCACACAAACCATTGATGGTAGCCCTCTGTAATTAGCCCAGAGTTGTAGCTTGCCTTTTTTGAATTCTTGCACTTCTATCTCTCTAGAATTTTGGCCTTACATGGGATTGAGTCCACGATGATGGCCAAGTCAACTAAGACACCTGGGGTTGATAATGGTAAGTAACTTACAAAGAAATAAAATGTTACAGAAAATGTTCATGATACTCGACATAATTCTTTCTTTTTATAAGAGAAACATATTTGGATGTATGACATAACATGAAAATAACACCCTGAACCACTGTGGCGATGCACTTTGTGTGCAGTCTCTCATTTAATTCTTCAATTATACAAAGTAGGTGACATCATTGTTACAATTTTTCAGATAAGGAAGCTGTGGCTTAGGGAGGCCCTGCAAACTTTCCAGAGTAGGACAGATAATATGAGATTTAACCCAAGGTTTTCTGATTCCAAATTTCATAGGTTTACTTTCTAAGTTTATATATGTAAATATAGAGTATGTGTGCTAGTGTTATCAACAAAATAATAAGGTTTAGGAATTTAATAACTTAAATTCTTTACAGAAACTTAGAAATTTCAGAAAGTACAGATAAGTTTATAAATTAAAGGAAAAGAATTATATAATTATATATGTATAAGTGGATACATATAGATGGATAGAGGTAGATAGATGATAGATACCTAGATAGATACATGGATAGATAGGTAAATGAGGAAGGATACTGTCTTCTCTCCTAGTATTATGAAATTAATATTTTTGAAATGTATATTTCCATAGCTTGGCAATATGGTTCTAAAATGTATTATAGAAGGAACAATTAGAAAGTTTTTAATAATTTCATGAGTCCTGAGGCAAAAGAGGCAGAAAAATAAAGAGAACATAACTCTGAAAGAGTTGAGCCTTTAATCACCTATTGTGATGGTAAAAGCAGGAACCTAAAACCAGAGAAAGCACCGACTCCCCCTGTTCCATTTGCCCCCAAGGGACAGTGCTCCGGTGGAGAGTCAGGGAAATCAGCACAGACATGGGAGTCCTCTCACTGTTGAGGGAGCCCCAAACAAAAGGCTCTGACAATTTTATGGACCCTGAGGTGGGGAAGGTGAGGGAGTAGGGCTAGGTACTGAGTCAGTATGAAGAAAAGTATCTTCAAGGGTTTCCTCATTCCCTCCCACACCCTCCCAACCTCAGGAGGCCTTGGCAGAGGCACCTAAAGAGGACCTGTGCCCAGGGCCTCAGATAAAGAGACCTAGGAATGAAGGCAATTGGGCTGGAAGGCAAATGTGGGAAGAGCGTGACCATGACTGAGCAGGGGAGTCTGAGTCCTAGCCTGCAACTTCCTTCAAAGACTGTAAGGCATTGGCTGTGCACCAAGTCCCTGTGGGCAGGAAAGCTTTCCCCCTGCAGCCTGTCAGGGAAAGACTTTTTGTAATTGTCTATGGTCAGGTGTGAAAAATTACACATTAATTTTTAACTAGGAGCCCACACTCCTCAAGAGCAGACACAAACCTGAAGGAACACCAAATATGTATTCATAATTCAAGAAACTTTTAGTGATAGAAGTTACATCTCTTAACAGTACTTTGCACCCATCTGGATGAGCGAGAACTAAGCTTTGTCAAGCACCGTGCACGTTATCTCATTTAATCCTCACAAGAATTGGTGAGAGTGATGTTAGTAGACTCACTTGGTTAATGAGGAAGCTGGATCTGAGAGATTAAGAAATTTCACCAATTCCACAGTGCTTTCTACTACATACTGAAAAAGGAGAAGCTTTATTCTATGTAAAGATGTTATTAAATATTCAAATGATACAGTGTTACATGACTCTCTTCCCATCATTTCCTTTTAATATATGTAAAATGTTTTTATAAAACTAATGTCGAAAACTGTATTGTTTTAAATTTTTGTGTGATCTCGTTTATCAATACTGTGTGTTAAGAGTTTTGCATTCCATGAAATGTCTAAGCGATTCTTTCCAATTGCAAACGCAGAAATGTTATATCGTTTAATTTCTTTACTTCTATTCTTTTTATTCTGAATGGTTTTAAGGTTTTGTTTTTAAACATATGATTATAGTGCAGTTTGAATTAATGACTCTTAGACAGTAGTGACCTACTGTCCCAACAGTAGGATCATGTCCCAATGTGATTTAATGTGGAGTCCATTTTTCTCCCTCTAATTTGTAAGACCTACTATATCATATACCAAATTTTCATTTGCACCTAAGTCTATTTCTAGACATTTTAAAACTAAATCTAAAAATAAGGACTGAATAATTATACACAAAATTATTGATAGAAGTTGTCCCTGGTAGGAAAAGGATGTAGTAATTTGGGAAATTCAGGTAAAATGGTCATAAATTTTAACTGTAAAGACTGTTCTGTTAATATTTGAAGGAAAAATGTGGAAACATTATGAGTTAATACTGAATGGTAGTTTCTCAGCTGTTTGAAACATTATACTCTAGACATTGCTGTAGGGCTTTTTGTATAAAAGACTTTGTAAGAAAAGCTTGCTTTCATTTTTCCTTAGTGTCATCATAGGAAAATTATTTGGCTATTTACTTATAAGGAGATTTTAGACAATAATAATTTCATTACTAGATTGAATTTAAGAATGATTTGTATTAAAAACATCCCTGAAAATGACTTCCAACTGCCAGCAACTGCTTTTGTTAACTTATGATCCGTGCTTCATCTTATTATTAGGAATGACCTTACTAAGTAGGCAGGACCCAGAAACCATCTATGTGGTGCTATTTTATGGGCACCAGGAAGGCCAACTACCCAAAATTTATACCTGCAACCTGTTATGGTTTCTGAACTCAATTATTAGAGATTTATTCCTTTGTTTCTCAAACTCTTTTCAGTCTTCTGAAACACTGTCAGAATGCAAATAGCCCTCAGATTGTAAGCTCTGAAACCATAGCATTTACTTACAGAAAATTGATTTAATCCAGACTTCTTACTTTTATTATAATTATGAGAACTGAATGCAAGTGACATAACTAATTCGTAATTGAGTCTGGATTAAAACCCAGGGTTCCTGACTGTCGTCTGGAACCTTGTTTTACAATAAATCCACTTATACCACATAGCCAAAGGTTTTATAAATTTTTCTGCAAGAAAATCTCTTTTACGTGATTCTTTACCTAAAGTCCACAAATCAGCTCTCCTTGAATAGAAATAAAATAATAGAAATAAAAGACAAATGTATTTTGTATTTTTCTGCATGTTTTCATAATAGGAAGGAAAAGGCTCACACAAACATCACTTTGACTTCTTCTCTATCTTCTATTTACTTACAAAAAAACATACAAAACAAAACAACAATGAGGAAATAATCCATTATTTATTTTAAAAGTTTAGAGTAACAGAATACTGATGAAGCAATTATTGTCTATTTATTTGTCTTTCATTTGCTAAGTAAAAGCAAATAGGTTCATCCTTAAAATTTGGTACATATTTCAGCTTCTCTTCACTCCTAATTTTCTATTTATTTAGTAATCTTATGTAATAAAAATAAAATATACATTATGTAACAAAAAATCCCTTGTATATGTTTAGCAGCCTGTGGTGACTTCAGAATAAAATTAAATTTCCTGCTACTTCAAGAGGCCATTCTTCCTTTCCTACTCCATGCTGACACTAAGATCAGCCTCTGAGTATGGTTGTCTACCTTGCTTCCCAATAACTCATCTCACCCCACTGCCTCATTCAAAGGAGTCTGTCCCATGTCTTACTGTTTACAAGACATTAATCACAGATATTTATTCTCTTTTATAGTAGTTGTCCAATAATAATATATTTTACAATCTGCTCTCCAAGCAATTTTCACAGCTTCTCCCCTACCACTAACTTAATTACCTTGTATAACGGCTGGCAGAGTCAGCCTTTATCTATCACGGTATCTGTGTGCTTTCAATCCACATTCCTCAGGCTTCTCACTCTACAGGTGACAAAGAGGTTGTATCTCGCATGTCTAATTCACTTGCGTGGAGCATGTGTTGGGACCTGGTCTGAAACCGCATGTCTGAGGCAGCGGTGGAGACTGGAGGGAGAAGGAATTTCGCAAAGGTTGTGTTATTGCTGTCTTGGATTGACTTGGACTTCAGGCCTTCCTTTTGCCACCTTCTACAGTCAGACTCAATTCTCTCCTCCACTATATATCCACTGCACTTTGTGTTTATCTCTGATTCAAAATTTATGATCTTGTGTCATAATATATGGTTTGCATTATCTATTCTATTAAGCATTTAGCCCATTAAGTAAAGAGTTTTATTCATTTATATATTTTCAGTGCCCAGGAAGGTGTTTAGCATAAAGCATAGGCCCAATAAATATGTTAAAAGGAAGAATAAAAAATATGGAATTATATTAATTTTTTTGTAGTGAGAAATCATTAATTTGAATGATAGAGCTAAAGTGGAACACACATCTAAGCATTAACAAATGTTAGCGTGTTCAGTTTCAGAATGCCTAGAGAATGTAAGTATACTTGCAAATTAAAAACATGAATCAAACACTAAAAAATTTGTATACATATATACATTTTTTTAAGTAGAAATGTTTAAGTGGCAGTGACAAGAATCAATTGTAATAAAAATGGATGGCTGAACGAATATGTGAACCTTTGAGATTATATAAAAAGGAAAATAAGCTTTAGCAGATTACCCCATTTTTCAGTTTTTAGTGAATTCTTCATGCTAAGTGAATTTAACAATACAGTCAGATAGGTTGTATTAGCAATGATCCTAGAAAATAACATTCTGGCTTTAAAAAGTTAACAGTGTGGAAAGAGTAGTACTAATTACAGACATAATATATAGCAAGAATCTGCTTTTCAAGAGTCAGCTTTTTGCACTGAAATTAAGAATATGAATTATAAAATATAAGTGAATCCAAAGTGCACTAAATATGATTTCTTTTTGAGGGCATAATTCTATATGTTTAAATATTAAATACTCTCTGGATTTTTATCCATCTGCTGTTGTTCATTTTTCCCTCACTCAGCTTTCTAGTTAGATTGTTGTTAATATTTTGATAAGAAACAGTGAACTGAGTATAATCTTTCTTAAAGTAAATATGATTCTACTTCTGCTCCAATAAGAATGCTCAAAACTGAATAGGCATATCTAAATCCTTTAGGGGAACTCATTCAATGTGAAATTGAATAGATATTCTGATAACCAACAAAACATATCCTCTCAGAGACTAAATTCATATATCCAAACTTGAACCTCTTCTCCAAATCTTCATTCCTGTCAACGGCAACAGCATTTATCTGATACCATATAGACACCGTTCAAAAAAAAACTTTTTTCTTCCTTCTTTTCTTCTTCTTTGTACTCTTGCATATCTGAGCCTCAGTTTCCTTATCTGAAGAAATAAGATATTGGAAATGAACCACCATATAAAACCAAATAACATCACTGGCATGAGGTAGATATATGATAAATGTTAGTCCTCAATATCAAACTCACTTTCACCAGCACCAGCACCAAATCTGCCCAAACCTTTATATTCAATACATGTCCATTTGCACAGATTGAATTTTGTCCAGGTCATTTTCATTTCCTGTCTGGATTTTTGTTACTATATATTTGTTAATAAACTCTTGGATCAGTCTCTTTCATTTTCACTGTATATTGACTTTAAGAAACAATGTCTCTCATATAATTTATATCATATGTCAGAAATTTAGCATGAAATATAAATTTATAATCCTGACATTAAAAGCCTTGCATTAATTCACTCTACCATATCTATATTACCTCATCTTTCTTTATTCACAAAATTATCTCTGCCTGATTTTAACTGGAATTTGCTGAGAAACTATTCTGAGATTATTAAAGCCTGACATAATTTACATTAAAAGTGGGAATAAAAATATTACATCTGCTGTAGAAAGCTATTTGCCAATGCTTAGTAAAATTTAAAATTTGAATATCTACACTTCACCTAAACCACTCCTAGGAATACACTCACTGGAAATTTTGGCTACTCTATACAAAGAGATGTGTACTTGGCTATTCGTTGGAGAGTTGTTTGTATTAGGGAAAAAGATAAAATGGATACATTCAAATAATTACAGGTAGGACTAGGTTTCAGTGTGTAATAACTGTAATGCAGCATTGTTTGAAGAAGTGCTTTGGGGGTTGCAATGAACAGAATGTTTGTGTCCACCTAAAATTTATATGTTGAAACCCTAATCCTAATTCTTGTGACGGTATTTGGAGGTGGGACCTTGAGGAAGTAATTAAATCATGTAAGTGGAGCCTTTAGAAATGGGATGAGCGTCCTTATAAGAAAAGACCAGAGAGCTAGCTAGCTCTTTCCACCATGTAAGGATACAACGAGAAGTAACAGACAACGAGAAGTTGGCTGTCTGCGACCCAGAAGAGGGCCCCCATCAGAACCCAACCATGCTGCCACTCTAATCTTAGACTTCCAGCCTCCAGAGCTGTTAAAAATAAATTTCTATATATAAGCCACCCAGTCTATGGTTCTTTTATTTTAGCAGTCTGAACTGACTAAGAGAGGGAGGTAGGTAAACATGGTGTAGAGTCATCTACTCTGTGAGTCTGACTTTAGCATGATTGAAATAGACAGGAAGAATTCCCACAATGGACTAGAGGAGATTAGGAAGTAGCAGAAGTCGGATGATCTTGACGGCAGCACGGACACTGAAGAGTCTGTGACAGTTCATGAGTAAATTTTCTGGGCACTGGGGAAAGCATCAGGCATGCAGATTTAAGAGTAGTCAGGGTACCTTGTATCAAATGAAAAAGTGAGATAAATTGCCAGTTTTTAGACACCCAAGGATTTATTTTCCAACCCTACAACCTGCCATGACAATAGTACCACTTCTTCTTCCAGTCCTCCCTTACATCGTGATATTATCATGGAATATTCTTGTTGATATGTAATGATATCATATGTAGTTGATATCATATCAAAATAAATGATAACAATATATTAATAATAATATGATACAAAAGTTATGACCAAATTTGCAGATGATAATAATAATATCACAGATTGTTAACATACATTGAGAATTATTGCAAACTGAATATTTATGTCCCCCCCAAATTTGTATGTTGAATCATGAAGATCAATATGATGGTGTTAGGAGGTGGGGCCTTTGGGAGGTGATTAGTTCGTGAGAACAGGGCACTCATGAATGGGATCAATGCCCTTGTAAAAGATACTCCCAGAGAGAGCCCTTGCCCCTTCCACCATGGGAGATTACATTGAAAAGACAGATGTCTGTGTAGTGGGCCCTTATCAGACTCCAAATCTGCCCACACATTGATCTTGGATGTCCCAGCCTCCAGAACTGTGAGAAATAAACTTGTGTTATTTGTAAGTTACCCAGTTTATGGTATTTTTGTTACAGCTGCCCAAACAGGCTAAGACAAGTGTTTACACAGTTCTGGTTTCATTTATTGGAATCAATACATTCAATCCTCAAAACAATCATAAGAGACAGGTGTTCTGAAAATTAATATTTTACAGATGAGATAACGGAGGTTTAGAAAAGTTGAACAATTTTTCCAAAATCATACAACTAGTTGGTGATAGATTTAACCTGTAATATCAAATCTGTCTGCCTTGGGACCACAGATTTTAAATATAATTTAAATATAATTCTACTCTCAGAATCTATATATATATTTATATAATGTACTTATGTATGTATACATTTACTTATATATATTTTATATGTGTGTGTGTTATGTCACTTAAATTCAAAATAATGATAATAATATTGGATTGAGTTTTATTAACAGTAAGTGACAAAGATCAGGGAACAGCAAACTAGAGAAGACAGGAGGAGAAATCATCAAGAGTTTAATCCCATCAAGATGTCTAAAGAAAAACTGAGTACCAGTATTCTCTTTATTTCTAACTTTCTACTCACATCAACTTTTTCAAAGTTAATGAAATATACTTTAATTTTACAGATAGATATTTGAAAAAGAAGAGAATAGCAGTGTTTGATATAGTTCTTGAATCTGAGATATCTGATTTTACTATATCTTACATATAATTTAACTTAAAAATGTTTTAGATTTTATGAGGTTGGGTATTTAGGTTTTTTGTTTTTGTTTTCCTGCTAAATTAAATGTGAATGAGTTGTCTATTATACCTAAAATATATCTTTTTATGTGTTCAAGTCTCCTCTATGGTTCCATGTTTGAAGCAAATAGTTTACTTGTTTCTGTGGCAATGAGCACCTTTTATCTCATGTCAAAGCCTGCCTATATATTGTCCCTGGGGGGTTCAGACTTACCTACAAGTCTCAGCCAATCCTCATCCCTAGTCTGTAGATGTTTTCTTTGTTTTTGTTCTTGTTTATTTATTTCCTATTCTAAGCATATGAACCTAGCAATATAGACTATTTGCCTGTGTTTGTTCATCCCATTAAACTGCCTTTTAAGGGCAAGGAGCAAATAAAAACTGTAAATCTCAAACCACTTATTGCAATGTCAGGCACCCGGGAATGCACAATAACTATGAGTGGATGACAAATAGTGGAGCGTCAAGAGGCATAAATAAAAACAAGGAGAGTGGAAATCCAGCATCACACAACTCTCAAGCAACATGTCTTCCCTGAGAAACCTCTAGAGGTAAGGTCAAAACATCCCCAAGTTGCATGTTGATTAGCTCCATACCACTCTCCCTTTTACAGTGAGGGGAGCATAATGCTTGGTATTGATTTTACTCTGATGATTGCTTAACAAGCACAGTTATGCCTAAGTGACTGATGAGACGAGTGACCTGCCAAAGTGGCAATGGGAGAAAGAAATGTATCTACTGTAAAGGTAAAAGAATTAGAATGAAATATACTGACCAGGCTTTGCCAGTGTTGACTTGCTGAGTCAAACTTGGAGTATGTCTTTTCTTAATAAGAGGAGGGAAATGAATTGCGTAGGTTATATCAGCACGTCTTTGCAGAGCGTTTGATTTCTGAATTTGGTTCCAAAATAATTATGCTGATTATTCTTATACAGTGAGACTGAGATTATTTACCTTATATGACATAGTCATGATTGTGTTACTAAAAGTTCTGGCTTACTGAAAAATGAAAGATTAATAAAAAGTAGTCTCTGCATTACACAACAGAAGAGTTACACTTTTGCCCTAAAGTGATATTTGAGCCTTTAAGTCTCTTTTTTTTGCCTAAACAAATATACAACAGTGTCACTCACTCCGGTGACACAGCAAAAGTATCAGAGAGAGTTTCCAGTCCCTATAAGGAATAATCTTCAGTTATCTAAGAGTTTACTTATCAAACTCCCCTTCATTACATCCCATTATAAACTCGAAGCGCAAGTGAAAAGATACTAAAATACCATATTCTTTGGCCCAGGATTTTTAAACCATTTTAATTGGCTCTTGTGCTGTCATTAAACACTCTTTCCTATAAGAGCTCAAGATAAAATTGACAAAGAATTAAAGCCCAAATTCAACTTAATTGAGTGATTAAATAAATTAAATGGATAGAAAAAATGACTAAAGTAAAACATGCCCTGAGACATAGGTTAACTGCAAGATTTAGCCCAAAATGAGAGTTTTGTATTAGCAGTAGTCTTCACATTTTCTGAATTCCAATTTTCAAACTTAAAGTTCAAGTTGATATTGTTCGTTATTTCATCTATTATGCCTCTAGACATTTATTGATTTTAACCTACAGCCATTTAACTTACGGCATGCAGCTACTGAAATGACTTCTAGAGAAGTTTAATACTTATTTTGGAAACGGCATAAAATCTTGGGGGTTAATGCCCTCTTAAATAAGCTTAGGGTTGAAATATTTCATACATTTTCCTTGTTCAGTGTTACCAAAATTAATTGGGTTTAACCAAAGGACCTTGATGATTGAGAAGAGCTAAAGCAAGCTAGTACCAATGTTTGCTAAAAGTAGTTCCCATTACTTACAGAAAATTCTGCGGTGTGCCCTGCTAGAAAGAGCAACCTGGCTACCCAGAAAACAGAATGTGAAAGTCAGGAGTTATGATTTTTAAAAAATAATAGTAATAATTGGACTTCCATACTAGAGGCAGGGAATAGGCAATTGGCATGTTCAGTACTTCATTCAACAAATACATATTTTTAATTATGGTACACTCAGCAATGGGCAGAAGAGAGGAAGAGAGAACCATGATCAGAGGAAGAAAATAAGTAAAATGAGGTACATAAAGAATGAGAAAAACTAAATTTTACAGCATTGAATTCCTGCATGCTGGGATTTGTTTTAGAGTAAATATTATTGTGTGCTATTCTGTTTGTCAAGGGTGGAGTAATGCTAAAAGAATGGAATTGGGTGGAGAATCAGTCATGGTGACAGCTCTTTTTTCCCAATTTACTAACTCATCTTCGTTTTTTTCCCTCTTTCTTTGTTGAGAGTGGTCCAAACCATTTCATTTGCAGAATAAGATATGATAAACATTAGCACAAATCAATACAAGGTAATTATTATGTGTGTCAAGCAATCCAATATTCCCGAGATAGGTCCAAACTGAGAGGGCAGTGGACAAATGCAATAGCTAGGAGAGTACGTCAAGAAGATTCTCTCCTCATCTCTCTTGACTGACAGCTCACTGATTTCCTATATTTTTTTTCATGAAACCAGCTGGAAATATTAGTAAAAGCTATGGAAAAGTACAAATTTTTCAATTCTTTTCAAACAAAAATAGTGACGTATTCTGGTTTTACCTCATCATATGTGTAGAGTACTGGTTCTAGCCACCGTATCGTATGACAGGAGTCAATCGTGGGTCAGTGGGCAGGAAAGGAGCAGAGCTATCGTTACTCTATTGGAAATGCTGGCAGCCCTGGCAGCCCATGTCTTCTCTTCAAGAGCCACTAAAATGGTGGGAAACAAAGATAATAATGTGTCTCGGATGAGAATGTCATCTATTATTTATGTTAAAACACATGTGAGAGCATTTATATATAAAAAAACAAATACACATAGCATCAGCCTGCAGACACACGTAGCCACACACACACCACAACTCTATACAAATATATGTAGATTGCACAACAAAATATTTTAATGAAGATGAATTTTTGTTTTGCATTTTTGCCCTTATAAAACAAACTGCATTTCTAGTCACTTTCTACTTCCCCATTTCTTGGAGCTTTCAAATCAGGACACAGGCATGTTTGGGATATTGAAGAAATATCATGTATATTCACAAACGTGAAAGCATGGCAAAACAAACCTTACAGGATAACACATGTGGTGAACTGAAGTAGCTGGTAGATGTTTGAGTTCTGTGCATTTTTGTTTTCCTATATAGTTTGGTTCAGTTGGAGGCAGTTTTATGTGCTCACCTAATATTTCTCACACAGCAAATCATGCATAGTCAAACACAGAATTCCCATTACATTCAGAGTGCTCACTAATATATCAATCATGTGGGAACAAATTTGTGATTTCAAAACAGCATTTTTTTAGAACTGACTGCATTTGTGTATAATGATTCCTTCCATGTGGCCTCAAGGCTGTGCAATTCTCAACATAGTGCATTTCTTATTTGCTGTTGAAATTCTCTTACTCATAACTCTTTTATGAGAGACAGAAATGAGTGGTGATGGAGACAGAATGAGAGAGAGATGGTTCTGGAATAATTACTACAAACGTTTTATTGTTTGTTCAGGGAACATCTATGCATGCCGTCATAAATCATCACTCCCTCTTGAATACAATTTAGAACGTTAAATTATTATAATAAATGGTATGGGCATTTGCCACTTGGCAATCTGCAGTTATTTATAATTTAGGCAAAACACAAAAACACACAGTAGAAGTCAGCGTCCTTCCTAAAAAGGTTCTCCATAAGGCACGTTCCTGGTGATCCAAAAAATCTCCTCGGACTTGATAGCCACGCATGATGAATCCTCACTTTCAAGTCAATTCTAGCAAGGTCCATGGAAGGTTTAGAGTGTTGCTTCAAAGGCAGCTGGACCACTTCAAGCGTGTGTGAGACCTGAAAACTGAAATAAGTTTTAAAAAAAACAGACGCGAGGAAAGAAAAATGGATAAAGTAGGACAAAAATAGCAAAAAGAGAATGAGGTATTATTATAAATCAGAGGGAGGTCTCAAAAGTAGTCTAGGGACTTATGGGGTTCTCCAAGTTCAAAACTATTTGCATAATAACACTGAGACATGATTTATAGTTTTCTTGAAGCTCACTGATTTTGTTACCAATCGGTTTTCAGTGTTTTTGTTGCTCCTAATTAAATGTTGATTTCTGTAATGGAACTTTGTTGTCATATATTATTTTTTTTTCTTCTGTAGTTCTATAATTTATTCTGTACTAACTATAATACTTTTTATGGAATCTTCTTTATTTTTAATATCACTTGACTGCATAAATTTCTTTGAGAGCATATCTGAAATAAGAATGATAGCTAACATTTATTAAACACATACACTATTTCTTCAAATCAAAATGAAACCATTTCACTATTCTTAGATAATTTCTGATTCATAAATATTAAAAATATATGTTAGATTTAATAAGAAACGCTATGATATGCTACCTAATCTGTTACATAATCTATCTCATTCAATTCATAAGACTGCTCTGAAATATTTATCTCAGATATATAGATAAGGAAACTGGAAATTATATAGGTAAAGAAAAATAATAAGAATTACAGGAAAGACATGGAAAAGGAGATACTGGACGCCAAAGCAGATGATGGCTAATCTTTTTAGGTGGGAGGGAAAGTAACTCTCCCTCTCCAGCCTGTCGAGAAGCTGATATAATCCTGTGCTAAAGGAAGTCAAGTCTCAGCTTTGTGTCTATGGGATACTTATCTCTGCTTAGCAAAACCAATCCCCAGGTCAAAAAAAATGTTGAAGAATGTTACAGATACTTTCATATCTCAAAAGTGTTAAGGACCTATGTGTATGATTCTCATGTGCCTTTCTGCAAGGAACTGTGAAGGCCAGAACCAATTCTGAAAAGCTATTCTGGACTCCAATGCGATTTCAAAAGAAAATACTTTTCTGAATAATTGACAACCCTTGAGACTCCAGAGAGAGGGAAGCTGATGGATAGGTATGAGAAATGTAAACTAAATTAAGGAGATTTTAGCTACATAGCAGTCCTAGCATTAATGAGAAATTAGTTTCCTGTAGATGTGATTTTCAATGAAGTGATTCTGAATTCTTCAGGGAATGAATGTAAGGTTTAAAACCCACTCTTAGATTATGATATTACACCAGAAAAGAAGGATTTTACAGCTTTACTTCCTGTTATTAATACAAACTAGATATGATGTATGCACTATGTCAAGCTATATATTTTTGATACAATGTAATACCTTCTGTCCTTCTGGCTGTTTCAGGGTTGGATATGCCATTATGATCTGATTACCTCAAAAATGTTATTTTCTTTACTTAATTAGTTTAGATGCAGTTCAGAGTTTTAATACATTTATTTTCGTTAAAATGAGACTGTTTTACGTGTTGATAAGGCTAATGAATTCATTGATCTTTCAACAAGGCCTATATAATTGGTAGCACAAGAAAGGAAAGGCTAGTTTGGCAAAAACAATATGGAAGTAAAAGCATGGAATTATTGAATTTATGAATCAGGCAGAATCAATTATCACTGTTGTTTGAAGTGCTCAAAATTGTAGTGACACGGACTGAAATCATGGCCTTTGCTATTATTTGGCCATTCAAAGTCTTGGGAAGGAGGCAGATTAGCATGACCAGGCATGAACATTGTAATTCATATCTGGAAGTACCTTCAATAAGCAACTTGACTTTTATAACCTTCAATTTAATTTATTTAACCTCTAAAACAAAGGCAATAATATTATACATCATCTGAAGTGTTTTGTGAAAATTAAATGAGACAACAAATACAGTCTTTAGGCTGTCATATAGTGTTCAGTGTACGTTAGCTTCTTTATTTGATTATTTGCTTACTTTTCTATTATTTACATATTAACATTTTATGGTTGGTCATATTGGCAAACATCAAAAACAAGATGTTCAAGGGCAAGCCCTACCATACAAAAGAGAACAGCTATTGCAACATTTTAAAAATGTTGATTCCTTGAGTATTTAATGTCACTATTTGGGGACATACCTTCATTGCAATAGACACTCAGTTTTCGGTTGCTAGACTATATATTGCATCTTTCTATGCAAATTGCCTCCATATTTACTATCTAATGCAGAGATCCAATAGTGCAACTTCATTACTCAAAAAACTCACCCTAGTTTCTTAGATCGTGTAACTTGAAGTTTAAAACTTTTTAAGTAAAATTTAATTGTCTTCCCAACTTGGCTCCAATCTAGCTTGCCTTGGATTCTACTACAGCACTCCTGCCCCCATTCCCTTCATGATATAAAATATGCTTGTTCTTCTCTTAACATATGGATAGTCAAATTTTAATGAATGGTTTGGGAAGATTTAATTGGTTCGTTATAAAAATTTCAGCCAAAATGTTCAAAAGTAGAGCCTATGAATAAATATCTCTGCTATTTTAGAAAAATGTAAGGTATGTATCACATTTTTGTAAGCTGTAAAAATATCAATTAAATGTTACAAAAGATATTTTTATCATTTTATTGTATAGATATTATCCTTGAAATCATAATGAAAATAAATGCACTTAGACATTAAATAGTTCTTAATGCAACTTAGGATCCTTCTACATTTATCATTTAAGGCTGAATTATAACTAAAAAGAATGGATTTAATGCATGAAAAATTTCTTCAAAAATGTTAATATGTAAACCTAAATAATAATTGATAACTCTGTTCTCTAAAATAGGGTCAATTTTATTATTCTTTAAGGTCTTTAGTTCATTAATTTTGTTAACCAAGAAAAAGAAATCCTTGGAGTCTTCTACTTTAAAATGGAAATCTGAGCTTGATATGTACATAACAACCTCTTACTACTACATCTCCTATAAATTATTGAAACGCCTAAAGATCTAGACATTATATGCTTTCTGGAAATTTTTGATACATGTCATAAAATTCTATTTATTCATGTAAAAGATCCTGCAAATAGGACAGGATTATGAAGACTAATATCCAATTTTTTATTCATTAATGTTAAAATAAACATGAACAATAAAACAAAACTTGCTTGGAGAAAAAGAAGGAAATTAATCAGCAGAATTTATTTTATTTGTTTTTATTTTTATTTTGTGAGGAAGATCAGCCCTGAGCTAACACCAATGCCAATCCTCCTCTTTTTGCTGAGGAAGACTGGCCCTGACCTAACATCCATGCCCATCTTCCTCCACTTTATATGGGACCCCACCACAGCGTGGCCTGACAAGCGGTGTGTCAGTGAACACCCGGGATCCGAACCTGGGCTGCCAGCAGCTGAGCGTGCGCACTTAACTGCTATGCTGCGGGGCCGGGCCCAGCAGAATTTAAATAAAACTCCCTGCTACTATGCAGAAATGGACTGAAGACAGCAATGGGATAGAGAGCCAAGTGATGGAAGCAAATATCCATTAGGTGCTAGCCCCTGGGATTTGCACAAACAGATAGATTTCATACTATGGGTATATATCGTGCAATCAGTAGAGTGCCCCTACACTAGACTACATGCTGAGAAGAATGAGAGTACCCCAGACAGGGCTCCCAGGGATGACCATTATGCAAACAGAGATAGGAGCCTCCACTCTCAAATAACTCTATCACAGTAAGTCTAGAAAATAGACTTGTGAGTGCGTAAGTGAAATATATCATAGCTATACCTTATAAGTGCATAAATATTAATTATGTGTATATACACACTTCTACTAAACATCCATGGAAAGTAATTTTAACTTAAATATATTTCCTTTATAATAACTGTACATAGTTTGCATCAAAGATATCTAACTCACTTGTATCAAATATATTGAAAATTCTAATATTTAATTTATACCTTGTTCTATAGGCTGACAATTAATATGTATGTACATACATACAAGTATATAAATAAGTGCATATTTAACATCTAGTATCAAAACAGTTTTTTTCTTACAGAATCAAAACGTAAAAATGTGCTTGTTCTGTAAAAGAAAATACCCAGAAATGTATTGTATTGTATTGTAAAAATCAGTGAAAAAATATCTAGAGCTAAACTTTATGAATAATCTATTTTATAGAAGTTATTTATTCCAGAAGTAAAGCATTTTTATCAGAGAAAAGCTCTGAGTCAAGTGTATAAGCACAACTAGAGTATGTTATGAATAAATAAAGCAGCACTCTCTCTAAACATGTATTTATTCTCTAAAGAGGAAATTCCTGAAATCTTAACACCTCATTGTTAGGTATCCTTTTAAAAAAGTGTTAGAAATAAAAGATAGCCTAACAACAATTTTTACTTCATTTTTTTAAAAATTATGAATGTATTTTTCCTTAAATGATATTTTCGCAGTCCAAAATATGCTGAAATAGTTCAACAAGGATTAGGATTGTCAGGGTAAGGGAAAAGAGTGCCCTCTTCATAACATTCCATCAAAGATAGAAGAAAGAGAGTGGTTTAGTTTAAAAAACAAAAAAATCTCTCGTGGTAGGAACCAACACAATCATCCTTCTATTATTAGGTGTTGAACTGATGACAATTTTCAAGTGTCAGTAAACAGGGACACGAAGTCTTCTATAGCCCGCTCAGGTGTTTACAGGTACTGTAGAGTCTCTAGGGACTCCATAACTGTGCCTAAAGCTAATACTTCTTCCATTATGATTTTTCCTTTTTTATTATCTTTGGGCTTTGACTGAGCTTTCAACAAAGGTCAAAGTATAAATTTTTGCCTGAAGGCCTGCTTTTTGAGTCCAAGGAAAGTGTCAACTAAAATAAAGGATCTTCTACTAACATATCTGTTTGTACCCTCCAGTCCGCCAATACCTTTACAGTGAAACTAAAGATAAATAAATTCCCCAGATGGTAAGGGGCAAGTACAGGGCTGAATTAGCTATTTCTTTATTTACAATGATACAATAATAATTGATTAAAATGCTTTTAAACACACTACATGTGTACAAATCATAATGTGAAGCATTTTTTGTTCTGTTCCCATAAGAATTTTTGTCATTTCCCTCTTAAAGACAGTAAATTGTATTGTAACGCGCTGTCCATTATCTAGTTGGGATCAAACCAGGTGATTTTCAAGGCAAGACTGGTGCAGGTTGATCAAAGTAGCAAGGAGGCCATCTTCTCTCTCCAAATGGAGGAAACAGTGCTTAATTAAGTCTGCAAGAAACAAAGGAGTGAAAGGAGCTAAAATCACAAACAACACGCTTGTCAATTTCCATACACGTTCTCCTTGTTTATTTTTATTGTAGTAAGAACAGTTAAGATGAGATCTACTCTCTTAAACAATTTTTAATTGCATAATGCAGTGTTATTAACAGTAGGCAAAATGTTGTACAGCAGATTTCTAGAATTTATTCATCTTGCGTAACTGAAACATTAATACAGTTGAACAGCAACTCCCGTTTCTTCATCCCTCCAATCTCTGGCAACCACCATTCTACTCTCTGATTCTATGAGTTTGACTATTTTAGATACCTCATAAAAGTACAATCATGCAGTATTTGTCCTTCTGTGACTGGCTTATTTTGCCTAGCATAATATCTTCAAGGTTCAACCACTTTGCTGCATATGACAAGATTTCTTTTTTTAAAGCTTTATAATAGTCCATTGTATGTATGTACCACATTTTCTTTATCTGTTCATGCTTTGATGGAGATTTAGGTTGTTTCCACATCTTGGCTATTTTGAACAATGCTACAGTGAACATGGGAGTGCAGATATCTCTTTGAGATTCTGATTTCAGCTCTTTTGGATAAATACCCAGAATGGGGTTTGCTGGATCATATGATAGTTCTAGTTTTAGTTTTTTGAGGAACCTCTATGCTGTCTTCCATAGCAGGTCTTCCATTTTACTTCCCCACCAATAGTGTACCTCCTCTCCTTTTAATTTCTTTCTTGTTTTTTTTTTGAGGAAGATTGGCCCTGCGCTAACATCTGTTGCCAATCTTCCTCTTTTTCTTTTTTCTCCCCAAAGCCCCAGTACATAGTTGTATATCATAGTTGTAGAGTTGTAGCTCTTCTATGTGGGACGATGCCTCAGCATGGCCTAATGAGTGGTAAGTCTGTGCCCAGGATCTGAACTGGCGAACCCTGGGCCACAGAAGCAGAACACGCAAAGTTAACTACTACACCACTGGGCTAGCCCCCCTCCTCTTCTTTTAAATTCCCAACAACCCTGAAAAGTTGCTGGTTTACTCTACTCCTTTTCTTGTAAATTGTTCTTCCTCCAAACTTAAATACACTTTTAACTAGGCCCAATACTGAGGGCCTCAACATATGGAATAGAGAAAACCC
Organism: Diceros bicornis minor; assembly: GCF_020826845.1. NCBI lineage: Eukaryota > Metazoa > Chordata > Mammalia > Perissodactyla > Rhinocerotidae > Diceros > Diceros bicornis. Next base: position 21,734,765 of record NC_080766.1, read on the forward strand.
AATGTCCATATTTCTAAGTGTATTGTGCCCCAGTTTCAGACAAGACTGGTCATTAATTACAGTCGTTTGTAAATGAGAAAATGTGGAGGAGGATTTTGAAACAGAGTCCAGCCTCAGGAAATGGGACCCAAAACACTTGTGGATTGAGTCAGTTCTCCCAAGTTCATCAGCTAAGGTTCAAGAATAAGTTACTGTGTTCATGGAAAATTATGGTGAGAAGTATATATGAGAGACAAGAGCAGAGAAACCAGTGAGGCAGCTTGCACACCAAGAGTTTGGGTCACATAGAGAGGTTGCACTCTGATGATCATGGAAGCCTCCTAGGGAGTTAAATGTATTCCAAAGACCTATGGGCACTAGTGTGGGGGAAGGTAAGAACAACCAAAACAATAACAAAAGCAGCAACAGCAACCATAAGCAACCCACACCACCCAAATTCCTGGAGATTTAGAGACAACCCAAAACTGTAATGAAAAGACCTAAGCTAAACTCTCGCACCATCTCTTAGTAGTCATGTCATATGGAACATAAGATTATAACAGTTATAATGATTACATGCTATTGTGGCTAGTAGTCTATAGTTTGCTAAACCATATACTAGAGATTAGTAAACAATAGGAAAACTGTTAGGAGGCGAAGTTGGAAAGATATAGTGTTAGGATCTTTCTCAAATACTTCAAACTCATATATATCCTACTGCCTTCCCTGCACTTCTATTTGAATATATGATAGGTATATCAACTCTAACATCTCCAAATAGGAGCTCTAGAACTCCTCCCAAAAACCTGCTTCTCTGACAGTCTTTCTCAACTCAATTATTGGTAAACTCACATTTCCAGCTGCTCAAGCCAAAATCCTGAAGTCCACCGTGACTTCAAAATGTATGTCCTTAAAAACGATTTAAGATGATGGCAGAAACTTTTCACTTGAAAGTGAAAAATTGCAAGGTCTCTGAAGATCTAAGCTGACAACTGGCACACGGTCAGACCCATCTCATTTTAATGGCCCAAGCAAGTCACAAGCTGCATACCAAGTAATGAGGTGGAAAAATATACCCTGCCTTTTCATAGGAGGGTCTACATAGTCTCATGGCAAAAGGAGTGGAGATAAGAAGGTGAATAAATGAAGACAATATTGCAATCCCCTAAAAAATTAATTTTACCCGCTCACCCTTGTGTACTTGTATTTATTCATGGAACAAAAGTGTACCAAGTGTCCACTCTGAGCCAGGTTCGTGTATAGGGAGTGGCAAGATATTTTTCATCCCTTCTTTTATAAGACATGTTTAAGTGGAAGAGAGAAGGAATTAAACAATAAATAAGGATAATGCAAGATATGTACAGCTTATGCTGAGTATTATGAATAGACAAGTAGGATGTTATGATTTGGGAAAAAATTTTAATTTATTTAGCCAGGTAGGTGACATTTAAGTTGAGATATATAAAGAGAGAACCATATTTGTAGGCCTGCCTTTATTTTTTTCCTACTCCATTTTTTCCATAGATGGTACCCTTGCCACATGTGATCATTTTATTTCTATGTTTAATGTTTTTCAGTGATATCTCCTTTTAAATGCTTACTGGTCAACAAACAAACAAACAAGCAAACAAAACACCTTAGCATATGATAGATGACTCTATATTTTGCTCCCAGACTTCCTTTCCTGAAACTCTAAACCATGTATTTTCTAGTTTCTTAGCACTAAAACCATTTGCTATTAATTATCCTAGTAAATTCTCTTCCACAATCAAATTCCTTTATTTTTCCAACCATATATACATTTTGTTAGAAATTAGCCTTCCAAAAATGAGTGTATATTTGATTTTATTTACTAGATGTCACAATTCTTCTATCGATAACACCTTTAGTAAAACAGATTTAATTGAGCTTCTTAATAATCTTATTTAAAATTTTCACTAGGGTCTTCAAAATACCTGCTCACATTTCAAGTTAAGTTTTGTTTAGATATTTTTCATTTGCATGAATATTTTCTCAATTTTACTGTGCTTTGCATTCTATCATTCAATGAAAATGTAGCTATCTAAAGGGGACGATCAGCAACATTTATTTAAGAGTTAATGTCATGGCATTAACTAAATTATGTTTTCTAGAAACTCTTTTTGAATGGCTGTGTTAATATTTACATGTTTATATTAATAAATTTTAGTTATCTCTGTGCATACATAAATGGTGTGTGTATTTATGATAGTTGATCATTATGTTTTATGTATGAGACACCAGTCTAATGGTAAATGTTTGTTCTGGTACAAGTCCTTTGCTGGCCAAGTTTACTTTAACTTTAATGTATCAGTATGAATATTTATAATATGTAGCAATTTTACAAATGTACTTGAGTAGGCAGCAATAATTGCTGCAATATGTTGAGAGTTAAATTAACTGAAGAAAACAAAAGTGGCAGGAACTAATTAAAAAACTGGAACAAGAATGAATGGGAATTTTTTTTAAATGCCTTATAAAGTGTTTAGTAGCCAATTCATTTGTGAGAGAAAAACATATTATAATTAAGAGATTATTTTTGTTCAGGATGCATTGAATTTTTGTTGCCTTTTTACTAATTATTTTGGCATTAACAAACATGTAAAAATAATTAGTTGCAACAAATATCCCTCTGACATGCCTGAAAGAATTCTGGTTTTAGGAAGGAATAATTAATAATTAATTAATCAATTCAGTAAACATTTTTATTATATATCTGCTATGTATAAAAAATATACTAAATGATTTGAGGGATTAAATATTTACTAAAATACAATGCTTGACCTAAGGAACAATAAAATTTATTAGAAAAGATATGATGCATATAAAGATCTAAATTAATAAATTAATCTGGTAGAATTATCAAGTAAGGTGATCAAAGTGGTGAAGGTGGATGTTGAATGATAGCAAGAGAATATCAAGGGAAGATTTAAGAAAAAGAATATTTTGTGAAGAAAAAATAAGAACATGGCATTGTGGTAAAAATGCAATGTGTGCACAGAAATCACGTTCTTACTCTTCCTTGGTTCCCAACAAGAGTAAACGACACTCCAGCATCCTTGGCAGTGGAGTGTGTCTCTACTACTGAGTTTTAGCCTAGGGAGCATTTCTAGGCCCTTTCATAAAACTACCCTCCTACTGTCCTTCATGTTCTTACTGGAAACAAAAGACTACAAAGCCATAGACAATATGGAACCCCATAATGGAAGGAACCTGATCGCGTGATGCTTCTGTTTAGTAAACACCATTTAGTGAATAGCTATGACAGATAGTTATATGAGTGGGAAATAATGTATGTGTGCTAAACCACTGATATTTAAACATTAAACTATGATAGCATCAGATGTTGTCCAACTAGTGAAGGGAGCACATTCAATTTTACTCCAATTTGTACACATCATAGGTAAGACGGAGGAATATATTGATAAGTAAAAATGGGAAAATGAGAAAGTAGATTGGAAGCTGATTATGAAGAGAACCATATTTAGGAAAAGAGAATTTTTGAATTTATTTTCTGGATAACAAGATAAGATGAAATGAGATAGGATGAGATGAGAAAAACAGAACTGGTATAAGCAAGATTATCTGGCAGCAAAATAAATGATAGAGGATGGAGGAAAGAGTCCAGGAAGAGGAGATCAGCAAGTAGGTCAAATGTAGAACTAAACTACTTTAACTCCACAAAATGGAAATGTAGGTGTAAAATATTGCTAAAGAAAAAACTAACATACTTTTTATAAAAGAACTTCATAAGGCAGACAAAGGGTGAATCAAAGAATCTGTCAATGATTCAAGACAGAAGCTGAGAAAAAACTACTGAATCTTGGTGGAATAAACTTTATGGACAGTTGAAATCCAGTTTTGCTCAAGGGCGGCCTAATGAAGACATTCATCTTTGATTCTCCCAGGCTCGTAGTAGATTCTCAGTTACTTGTGTGTATTGAGTAGATAACATGTGGCCAGAATCTCAAGAGTGGGGTGACTGAGAGAATGGCCTGGCTAAAGATTGCATGGTGAAATCTTTACTTTGACAACTGGCTTTCCTGATGGGAAATTGTTGAGTCTGGATAGCATCAAACAATTGAATTCTGATTATCTGAAGTCTGCTTTGAGTCAAAATGTTTGAATATCCATATCATTTGGGACTAAAATTGTGTCATGTAACTGTGTCATGACAATTTCCTATCAATGTCATTATTGTGTGGTAGAGAATCTCCATAGAGAAAAGAGTAAATAGGAAATTAGGAGAAAGGTGTTTGTGAGGAACAATGGAAAGTCTATATTAGGTCAGTTTTCTGGTTTAATTGAGGATACAAGTGGTACAGACAAGTTTTATCTTTTAATTGGAATATTTAATTCATTGACATACATTGTTATCTTTATTGGATTTGGATTGATGTCTACTTGTCTTATTTTTTGTTTTCTGTTTGACTCAACTCTTTTATATTCTTTCTCTCCTATATTAGCTCCTTTGGGAGTAAGCAAGAATTTTTTATTCCATTTCCTCCTCTACTAGTACTAATATACACTCTTTAATTACTTTTTGAGTGCTACTCTAGCAATATGAATCCTTGACATATTAGATCCTCATTTAAATGAGAAATTTTACCACTTCTCAGGTAATGTTTTGACCTTAAATCACTTTACTCCTCTCAACATTTATGTGATTGTTTTAATTAACTCTATTCTTGTATATATTTAGCCTTATAAGTTTACTTTTTTCATCTTAAAAAAATATTAATTTATATTTAACTGTATAGTTACCGGCCCTGTTGCTTTTCATTTCTTTCTACATTTCTACATTTCCCTCTGGGAGCATAGTCCTTCTGCCTGAAACACTACTTCATTATTTTTTTATAACTGGTCTGTTAGAGTATTGCTCAACATTGTATTCTTCTATGCTACAAGTTTTATGAAGGAACAGTGCTCTTTCCTCTTTGGAGGAGAGACTAACATTTAACACATTGCAGGAGAATATTAAAAATTAAACAGGAAATGTAATTGCTGGTAGCTTACTTTTAATTTTTTTCTCAGTATTCTTTGCTCTCATTTAACAACCAAGAGTTCCTCTCTTAGCCCACTCTTGGCCGATAAACTTCTTTTTAATTTACTAATGAAAAGATAAGCAACAAGTGGAGAAATTGCACAGAAATCACTTAATCACAACTCTCTATCTACTAGAATCTGCCCACAGAGATCAAATTAAACATATAGACATGACACTTTGACCTTGGTTGTTCTTAGAGAATTTTTTGGCCTCCTTTGGATTGCTCTCATCTGGAATGGTGACTTTTAGTTTTAGCACACTATGGATCTTGACCTTGGTCTGGTGTAGAGGAGGACCTGCATCCCAGGTCATGTAGGCCTCAGCAATGACTTGAAGGGCAGATGATGGTTGTGTAGAGTATAGGAAGCTAGTGTTCTTGACATTCTTTTGTTTTGGGGAGCAAACTACTGCAGGAAAACTACATTTTGCTGATCCTTTCAGGAAAATTCCACCTCTGATGGCTGGGGGTTGGATAGTGGATAGGCTGAGGTCTGTCGCAGTCCAGTGTCGTCTTTACTAAGGAAAAAAGTCTTTCTCTTACAGTAAACCACACATACAAATTAGATAACACTTATCAGTAATAAGAGTAATAACTTAGATTATTTTTGCAATTTACGCTGCAAAGGATTAGAGAGATAACCAATTTTTTATTTCTCAATTTGTTCAAAACCTGGACAGATAAAAATACCAAAATATATGCATATGTTCGTAGATATATATAACAGAATGAAAATTAGAACAAATAAGGGGTGAGATCCGTTTTATTTAAAGTGTTAAGATTACAAGGGAAAAAAATTTTCAGGGGAAATGATGTCTTATTCCTACTTAATGAAATAAATAGGAGTTCTTCAGGAGGAAAAGCTGGAAAAGGGTAAATACACAGGAATTATGCCCAAAGAAATAAAAATATAAAACAGACCTAGATTAAATTTGCTCTATTGTGTATATCTCCAGGCAGACATGCCTTTCTCTCTGGAAGAATGTCCATTTTCTACCCTCAGTCTCAACTCTGAAAGTATGTACTTTTTCAAAAAATATATTTAATAAATGACAAGAAATTTCTTGTCCCTTTTTACCCAAAGCACTTTCTGTTCTCATTTCTAGTAAGACCTTTCTCCAAATGTTAGTCCACATTTGTCTTGTGCCTTTAATTCCACTCTCTGTATGGACACTTTAGTCTAGACATATAAATTATGCAGGAGTATCACTTTCAAAAATACATACATACAAACAAACAAACAAACAGATAAGCTACCCTCTCCTTAGTCTGGCAACTTGTCTGCCTCCCTGCTCACCTTCACATGCACAGTTATAGAAAGACTAATTTGCATTTGCCCCCTCTACTTTCCTCCTTTGCAGGACATTTTGTCCTGTCCAAATCTCCATAAGATATTTGGTCCACGTCAAAAAGTCTTTGATATTTGGTCCTGTCTAAAATATCCATAAGATATTTAGTCCATAAGACATTTGGTCCATCAGACATTTGGTCCATGTAAAAGAGTCCTTGACATTTGGTCCTGTCCAAAATGTCCATAAGCATATTTGGTCCACGACAAATTGTTTTGGATGGAACCACATATCAAGGACCTTTTGGTGTGGACCCAGTGTTCCATATTTGGACAGGACCAAATATGACCAAATATCAAGGGTCCTGGTCTGGACCAAATGTCTGATGGTGTTTTGGACAGGACCAAATGTCAAGGACCTCTTCGCATTGACCAAATGTCTATGGAGGTTTTAGACAGGAGGAAATTTTGCTATTCACTTCCTCAGATAGGGTAACTGTTCAGCGCATTGTTTTTTGCCCTTTTGTTCTATTAAACTGCTCTGGTAAATATATCCTTTATCCTACAAGTGACAAAATAAAAATGGAGTTTTCCCTGTCCGTATATAATTGTACTCTCCTGAGAATTTTTAATACTATTAGCCTTTTTTTTTTTTACTTTCTTGAAAGTCTCTATTTTCTTTCTAGATCTCCTCCCTCTCCCTTCACTTACCATGTTTTATATATATATATATATATATATATATATATATTTAGTTCATCATTCTCTTTTGCAGCTTTTCAAATGTTACAGTTTTTCAAGGTTCTATCTTTAGTCAACTCATATCCACAATACCGATTCCATAATACCCATTCACTTTCAAAATTGTAACTACAATATAATCCATATGAATCACTTCCCTTTGAACTAGCAAGTCCACACTTATTAGTTTGTATTATAGACAGACTTGTTTTTCTTGTGTGTTTGCAAAATCACAGGAAACAACTTGTCTTTTTACAATATATCATAGGGCAAAAATATTCTCTTATATCATATATTTAATTGATGGAGTATATAAAAGAACTAACTCTCATTGAAATTACAGTCTTTATTTTTTTTTCACCTTAGACTAATGCACCTGGTATAATCCTACTAGCCAGAAGAGTAATAATTTACTTGCACTCCATTCATGAGATAGTTATAGTACTTAACATAAAACTCATGGAAATGGATACTCTGATCCTTCTGAATATTGTGTGCTCATTAATTTATGCACGTGTTTTCTTTTAGGGATGTAAATCATATAAAAACAAACCCAATGTATGCAAGTTTAAGAAGTATTTTTTAAGGAACTAAAATAAATATTAAAATATTTATATTTAATTATAAATATATAAAAGAAAGTTGCATCATAAATGTAGTTATTAAGTTAATTTGTACTTATTAGTACTATTTATTCATAGTACTGATATAATAGTATTAATTTAACTATTTACTATTAGTATGTAAAACACTTTTTGAGATCTTTAAATAAAGGAGTATGATTATATTACCAAGAACTAGTACTATCTCTGGAATTTTATATGTACTCAAAATTTTGTTGAATACTTATAATAAGAAGCTAAATATTATGAGGATTTCAAAAAAGAAGAGTTTAAATTTTCAGACATTAGTAGAAATCAATGAAGACAATGTAGACTGTTGTGTTTGATTTAGATTTTTGACTTGTATAAACGGGAGAGAGAGAATGTAGACAGTGGGACCGGCATAAATAAGAATATAGTGGTAGGGATGTGTATGAGTTTTCTATGTTTTGTGACAAGTAGCACACATTTAGCAGAAAGAACATTTGTGTTTGAAAGAACACAAATTTATCACCTCAGTTTCCGTGCTTCAGGAGTCTGGGCATGGCATTAGCTGGGTCTTCTGTTCAGGGTTTCACAGGCTGCAATCAAGGATTCAATCAGGTTGTGTCTTCACCTGGAGGCTGAACTGGGGAAAAATCCAATTCCAAGCTTATACAGGCTGTGGGCAGAATTTCTTTTTCTTAAGGCTCTATGACTCAGGGCCCTGGATCCATGTAGGCTGTCAAATGGAGGCCAACTTCAGCTCCTAGCTACCTTTTGCAATTCCCTGCCACATGACCCTCTCCCTAGGCCATTTAAAACATGGCAGCTTGCTTCTTTAAGGCCAGCAGTAGAGTGAGAGCTAGCAGAACGTGTTATAATGTAATGTAATTATAGGAGTGATATTCTATCACCTCTGCCATATTCTATGGTTAGAAGCAAGTCAAAGATCTAGACCACATCTTGGAGGAGGGAATTACACAAGGGATGAACACCAAGACGTGAGAAACATGGAGTGACCTAAGGATCTGTCGACTACACAATAAAAAATCACTTATTAAGAGAGAAAAAAAATATTCCATTTGGGTATAGCACAAAATGCTTGAAGAAGATAAGGAAATATGGCTGGAGGTATTTCTAAATTAGTTAGCAAAGATCCTTAGATACTACCTTGCATATTTAAGGGAATCCTAAATAACAGAACCATCTGATGACTAAGCCCTAATGAAAAAGTCTTCCTTTACTGTGTGGTACAACTCTGTGCCAATAATGACATAATCATTTCTGTAATTCATTGTTTATGTTTATAATAAAATATATTTCATGTAAAAAATTGAAAATGTATATTTGCAAAGGAGTGATATTTTAGCTGATGATACAATCCTACTGTTTATATTACAACAGCAATTTCAGTTCAATAATTATTGAGTAGTATTTTTTGTATAGCACCAGATTGTCATTGTTGAACACTTCTAATGAAGTGATCCAGTGTTGGATATTTCAACTTTGTGTACAAGTGTCTTGATGTCTCTAGATAGTGTCAATGAGGGTAAACTGAAATATTTTAAAACTTCACAGCATCAAGAAATAAAATCAAGTACTATCAGAATGTACTACTTCATTTTCACTCTATTCACTCGAACCTTCCCCAAGCCCCATTCAAACACATGCAAGTTGCTGTCATACAGACAGGTACTTAATATAGTTGGGGATGAGAAAATAGGAAAAGAATAACCACATTGCATTAAAATATTCTCTGGTAATAGTGTTTTAATATTCTTCTTGAATATATCTCTGGTTTTTCCATTTACAGTTATTTAATTTTATGACTTATTCTGATAACCTTGTTATTTTAAATCTTCCATTTATTCATCTAAACAGAAATTTACAAATGTAAATCAATCATTTGTAACTTGGCCCACACTTTATTTTATATATATATATTTATTACTAATTTAAAAAGCTAAAACCCTCAGTAGCATTATGTTAAAATAGGAATTCTATAACTAAACTAGCTTGAAGTCCACAGTTCTAAAAAATTTTTTTTCAAAATCTGTTTTACCCTCAAAACCGGAGGATCTGTCTTTTTTCTCAGGCAGAACAGCATGGAGAAAAGACGTTAAAGAAACACAAATGCACTAGACGAATATTTTACTGTATATTGCAGACACTTTAGCTAGTGAACCAGCTTGGGGTTTGGAACATACACAGCAAAGATTACTTAAAAATACAAAATAAAATAAATTCCCTTATAATCAGGCTGACTGGAAATATGTCTATTTTTTAGTAACTGCTTTAATTACAAAAGCTAGATATCAAAATAATCATTAGCTATGGGACCACATATGTGAAAAATAACTATGTCATAACGATGCCTACAAATTTCAAAAATTTTACCTTATTTTGAATATACCCTAATATGTATTTGTGTTCAAATGTGCATGAACGTGTGTATTTTTTTCCTTTTAAATAGACTCTATGTTTTGGAGAAGTCTTAGGTTCACAGCAAATTTGAGCAGAAAGTACAGAGAATGTCCATATAAACCCTGCTCCCCTCCTCACATACACACACAACCTCCCCCACTATCAGCATCGTGCATCAGAGTGGTACATTTGTTACAATCCATGAACCTACATTGACACATCATTATTACCCAAAAATAATCACTTACATTAGGATCCACTCTTGGTGTGTACATTCTGTGTGTTTTGACAAATGGATAATGACATATATCCATCATTATAGTATCATACAGAATAATTTCCCTTGCTCTAAATTCTCTGTGCTTCCTGTATTCCTCCCTCCCTCCCCCCTAAACCCTGGCAACCTCTGATCTCTTCATTGTCGCCATAGTTTTTTGTTTTCCAGAATGCCATAGAGTTGGAATCACACAATATGTAGCCTTTTCAGATTTGCTTTTTTAACTCAGTAATATGCATTTAAGGTTCCACCATGTCTTTTCATGGCTTGATAACTCATTTCCTTTTAGCACTGAATAATATTCTAATGTCTGTATGTACCACACTTTATTTATCCACTCACTTACTGAAGGACATCTTGGTTGCTTCCAAGTTTTGGCAACAATGAATAAAGCTGCTACACACATCCATGTGTATATTTTTGTGTGGACATAAGTTTCAACTCTTTTGTGTAAATATCAAGGCGTGCAATCACTGAATCATATGGTAAGAGTATGTTTAGTTTTGTAAGACGGGCTTCCGAAGTGGCTGTACCATTTTGCATCCCCACCAGCAATGAATGAGAGTTCTTGTTGCTCTACATCCTTGCCAGCATTATACATTGCTACACGTTAAATATTTCACTGAGTATGAAATTTCTATCTAAAAACTCTGTCTAATCTAACGACGGCTAATCATTTGCTTACTGTATGCCAAGGACTATTCTTAAAAACTGATATTTATTAACTCATCTAATGTTGCATTATTATAATTTCCCATTGCCAGATAAGAAACCTGAAGCAGGGAGAGGTTTAATAAGTTGCTGAAGGTTACATAGCCACTATGTCAAGAGCCAGGTTGCAAAGCCTTGAAGTCTAGAAACAAAGTCTTTGCACTTGACTATAAAGCTCTACAATATTTCATAGAAATCCTTGACTTCCGATATTTTATAGTCTAGTTATAAAGTTAAGATACATATTTTAAAAGTTAAATGGTCTTAATATGATTTTGTTAATGAATAACATTAACTTAAATGCTATCCAAATTTCAGAAAGTGGATGATCAACTTGGATAAGATAGACTTTAGATAAGTCAATAGAAAAATACATATCTCACTATTATTGAGATAAAGATTAAAACCTATATAATTTTGGATGTGAATGGTATTTTTAAAACATAAAACAAAAGCCAAAGAACTTGTAAAGTGTAATCTCTCTGACTTTATTTTCAAATATCAAAATTTATGTGTATTAAAATAAACTACGGGGCCGGCCCCATGGCTTAGTGGTTCAGTGCGTGCACTCTGCTGCTGGCGGCCCAGGTTCGATCCCGGGCGCGCACCGACACACTGCTTCTCCAACCATTCTGAGGCTGCGTCCCACATACAGCAACTAGAAGGAAGTACAGCTGTGACATACAACTATCTACTGAGGCTTTGGGGGGAAAAAAAATAGATAAAATTATAAGATAAACTATGACTATAATACAGAGCAAAATGATAAACGGAAAAAAATATTGGCATCATATATGAAAAAGGGGTAATATAATTTATTTATACATAATTAAAAACAGTAAATCAATAAGAATAAAGATCGACATAATGAAAAAATAGTCCAAACCTACCAAGAGAAAATTTACAGATGAAACATAAGCGGCTATTATACAAGAAACTGTTCATAATAAATATTAAAAAATTAAATGAAAAATGTTAGTTATCTTGTCTAACACATTGTCAAATATTATTTTAAATGATAAAACAAGTACTGCAGAAACATTACAAAAGTAGCACTTTCTTCTGGAGGAAGAGTAAATTGTCAAATGCATCTTGGAAATAAATATGATATGTCTTGGATGTGTGAAAATTTGACAGTTTAATCAAATCATTCCATTTGAAAAATTCTAACTAAAATAAATTACAATGAATATATGAAGTTTTGCTTATCTGATTAATCAACATTATTAACTTAGAAATACTATGCCCAAATAATAGATTTAAATTGATAAGTTCTATTACACCAAGTAATAGAGTACTGTGCATTCATTTAAAAAGTACAAAAATGTAGACATAGATAATTTTCTATGTGATAAACTATCAGTGAATTAAGTAGAATAAAAAGTAGAAATAAATTTAGTTTTCAGTTAACCTTAACTTCTTTCTTAGAATATGATAGAAGTGTGCATCATAATTAAAATATAAATATCAAGCATTGATTTCCATGCAAGTTTCATCTAGTTACCTTTTCAAGGAAATGTCTGGTATTTACCCTCATGGATCTTTAATCTTAAAATTTTTCAGAATTTTTGTTGAATATAGATGTTTGAAAACATATTTCACATGTTTAAGATTTCCAGAGAGAAGGTATCCTCAGGTAAACATTATGTAAACATTTGAAATAATTTAATAATTCATGTTCCTGTCTGCAAAACTCTAAACAAGTTACTTAAATTCTGTGCCTCAATTTTCTCGACTGCAAAATGGGTACAATTGCAATTCTCACTTCACAGATTTGTTGTGAGGAATACGCAGTAATACGTGTAAAGCTGTTAGGACAATGGTTAGTACTAGTTTGGTATTCAAGAATTGTGTTATTCTGTGGCATTTTTGTTACATTGTAAAATGATTGGTACTGTTAGGAACTGTTTCAGGAAGTCAGAAGAAGCAATATAGACTGGGATAAAGAGGGATAAGTGTTTCTCTGTTTCAATCTGTCCATGTAAGCAACAAAGTTATTTTCCTGTAAATCAAATATGTTTTTGGCCTTTTCCAGTTAAACTTCCATTGACTGTCCAGGATGCCATCCAAGCCCCTTCCCTTGGGACACAATACAGTATCCTCCAATGGCCTCAATATTCCAGTATCACTTCATCTCCTATCATTTATTCCTCTTTCCCTTGGCAAAATCCAGACGAAATTTTTCACTGTTCCCCAGATTTATCATTTTCTTTAAAACTCCATATTTTTGCACTTGCTATTCTTTTTATTTGGAATTCTTTAAAAAAGAATCATATTCTTAACCTAAAAATCAGTATTCGTCCATAAAGATAAAGATTTCATGCCAACTCATCTGAGAAGCCACATTCTGCTTCCATTTAATTCAACATTCTTTTCTTAATAATACAGGTTGGATTGTATTTTGTCTTTATGCGAGTCTGTTCTCTGAAAGATTGTGAACTCCGTAAGAGCGTGTGATGGACATATCTGCATTTTCACTTTGTTTCTGCATATTGTTTTGTACATAAGGAAAATAAGTATTTGTTACAGGAATCAGTAGGTCACAGAGCTTCACTGAAGAGCGTTTCCAAACTAAACCATCCTTATGCGCTCAGCAAGTGAGAGAAAAGAAAACTGTAACTGTCACTTTCTGTGTGCTTTATATATGCTGATTCATTTAACCATCACAAAATTCAATTAAGTGCATAGTGGCCCCATTTTACAGATGAAGAAGCTGAATCTTGTGCCTTACCCGAAACATAGAATTCTCCAATTTTAATTTGTTTCCAAAATATTTTATTTTTAATTTTTTAATATTATTTTTTAATTGTAATTTTTATTTAATAGTTAAACTAATGAAATAAAATCATTATTATTGTTAATATAATTTATAAGTGAATAATATTGAAATTAAAACATTTATTTTTAACATGGTGGGTAATTTAATCAAAAAGTTTAACATTCCAAGCAAACCATTTTTTGTGATGTGCCGTATTTTAAAATAACTTTTGTATATATTTATCACCCAAATGATGTAATTATGAACTTTTCAGTTAAACGTTCTTCAATATGCTTTAGTTGTTGGGAGACTTTACTAGAATACTACAGGTACCTATGTGACAGGATAAGAGGAAAGTGGAGAGAAATTAAGCTTTATGCCAAGCTCACTGCTATGGAGATTTAAAATTTTGATCTGCAAAGGGTAAATAATTCTTATAAAATAGAACATTTGAACTTGCAACTAAAGGTAACAAATGTGTGATAACACATTTTCCTTTCCTGTAACCCTCAGAATAACAATAAGAATAAGAATAAAAGTTATCTTATATAGATATCACCTCCAAAGGGAACACATTTCATGACTGTTTTTAAAAGAACAAAGATGGTACAATGTTGCATAACCATTTTGAAGGTCAAAATCTTCAAGCATTCTGTTGATATAATTTGGTTAGGTGTGAAGAGATTAAATGATAGCTAAAGAAAAACCGATTAGGTAGTAAACATAGTAATCTGGAGTTGCATTCCTTAGTGAAATGAAAATATCCTTGTAAAATATTAAGATCACAATGCAATAAAGCAAAATCATGACCTTCTCACAGGTTTTGAGTAATCTACCATCTCTAGAATGTAGAATCTTTGGGGATATGCTGCATGGCATATGTGGAAGTTTATTTTTATTAAACTGCAATACTCAGATAAGTTTGCAAGATATAGACACAGTAAATAATATTTAGAGTAAGAAAATATGGTATGGAAGTGACGTCAGCATCATGGTGGAGTGAGCTTTCCCGTGAACTCTTCCCCCGACAAGATACAACAAAAGCAACAGTCACAGACCAACAACGGAATCCCAGACAGTGAAAAGCTAGAGCAGAGGGATCCACACTGCCGCACATCTGAGAGCAGAACGTGCTGGGCCCCCGGAGGAAGTGGGGAGAGGTAAGGAGAACTCCTCTCCCTCCCCATCAGATCAGCGATCCCGGTCTGCGCGGCTCCCAGAGAGGAGGGAGGGGCGGCCCTCGGCGGGGAAACGGTGGCTCTTCGGACTCTCTCAGCCAGTGGGAAACTCCCACACAAAGGACTCAGAGGAGCCACAGGGCTACCATCAACATCTGAGCACCCCAGAGAGCGGATAAAGAGGGGCAAACGAGAAGCCTCCCACGTAAGGGACCCAGAGGGCAAAAGAGAGAGCTCCCCCCTCCCCGCAAACCGGACTCTGCAGCTCAACCGACCAGACCAGACCTAGCAATCCACAGGCAGATCAGACCAAGTGATACGCGACAGACCAGACCAAGCGATCCGCGGCAGACCTGATCAAACGACTGGACCTGTGGATCGCAGTGGGAAAAAAAAAAAAAAAAATTGCGGATCGCAGCAGAAAAACCGGGGCAGAGCGCAGGGGGCTTAGACTACACAGCCCTTTACCACCAGACAGTGGCGGCAGGTGGAAATTGCAACCAGAGATTTCCAGGATGAGGAAAAACAAAACCAACACAGGAACCACAATGCAAAAATATATGAAATCACCAGACCAGAAACAAAATGACAAGCACCCAGAAATCAACCCCGAAGACACAGAAATCCATAAACTAAATGACAGAGATTTCAAAATAGCTATCATAAAAACACTCAACAAAATACGAGACAACACAGACAAACAATTCAATGAGATTAGGAGTTTCTTCACAAAAGAGATTGAAATCATAAAGAAAAAACAATCAGTGCTGATGGAGATGAAGAACACAATGGAGGAGATAAAGGAGAATCTGGAATCTTTAAAGAACAGAGCTGACAATATGGAGGAAAGAATTAGTACTTTAGAGGATAGGAATACAGATATACTCCAGATGGAAGAGGAGAGAGAACTAAGACTAAAAAGAAATGAAGAAAGACTCCGAGAAATCTCTGACTCTATTAGAAAATGTAACATAAGAATTATAGGTATTCCTGAGGGAGAGGGGGAGGAAAGAGGAACAGAGAGCCTATTCAAGGAAATAATAGCTGAGAATTTCCCAAATCTGGGGAAGGAGCAGGAAATACCAGTAAGCGAAGCCAACAGGACACCTATATATATTAACAGACAAAGGCCTTCACCACGACACCTAGTGGTAAGGCTAGCCAGGGTCAATGACAAAGAAACAATATTAAGGGCAGCTAGACAAAAACAAAAAATAACGTACAAAGGAACTCCCATCAGGCTCTCAGCGGATTTCTCAACAGAAACTTTACAGGCTAGAAGAGACTGGAATGATATATTCAAAATACTGAAAGACAAAAACTTTCAGCCAAGAATACTTTATCCAGCAAAAATATCCTTCAAATATGATGGAGAAATAGTAACTCTCCCAGATAAACAAAAGCTAAGGGAGTTCATGGCCACGAGACCCCCACTACAAGAAATACTCAAGAAGGCCCTCAGGCCTGAAAAAAAGAAGAGAAAGGACACACAAAGCTTGGAGTAAGGAGAAAAGTAGGTAGACAAACTCAGAAAAATAGTAGATCTTTACCGGAATAGGTTAGCAACCACTTAAATACTAAATTCAAAGATCAAAGGAAGAAATTCACCAAAAATAAATTTAACCTCATCACTGTAAACACACAGCCACAACACAAGATAGAATAAGGTATAACAAGAACAACTTAAGGGGAAGAGGAAAGTGACTGAATTGACTTAGTATAAGGAAATAGGAGGCCATCAGATAATGGACTATCTCATACACAAGATTTTTTGCCCAAACCTCAAGGTAACCACTAAACAAATAATCAAATTAAAACCACATATGATAAACAAAGAGAAAACTAGAAGAGTCATAAGACAGAACAACCAAACTGAATTGGTAGACCAAAACAAATGGGACAAGAAACAAAGGAAATGCAAAAGAACCAGAAAACAAGTGAGAAAACAGCAACATGAAGCCCTCATATATCAATAATTACCCTAAATGTAAATGGATTGAACTCTCCAATCAAAAGATACAGAGTGGCAGGATGGATTAAAAAGCAAGACCCAACAATATTCTGCCTTCAGGAAACACATCTTAGCACTAAAGACAAGCACAGGCTC
Source organism: Diceros bicornis minor (assembly GCF_020826845.1). Classification (NCBI taxonomy): domain Eukaryota; kingdom Metazoa; phylum Chordata; class Mammalia; order Perissodactyla; family Rhinocerotidae; genus Diceros; species Diceros bicornis. Next base: position 21,751,875 of record NC_080766.1, read on the forward strand.
AGAGTGAAAGGATGGAAGACAATACTCCAAGCTAATGGCAAACAAAAGAAAGCAGGTGTTGCCATACTCATATCAGACAAAGTAGACTTCAAGATAAAACAGGTTAAGAAAGACAAAGAAGGGAAATATATAATGATAAAAGGGACACTCCACCAAGAAGACATATCACTTATAAATATATATGCACCCAACATAGGAGCACCAATGTACATAAAGCAACTATTAACAAACCTAAAAGGAGAAATCAACAACAACACAATAATAGTAGGGGATCTTAATACCCCACTTACAGCAATGGATAGATCATCCAGACAAAAAGTCAATAAAGAAATAGTAGACTTAAATGAAAAACTGGACGAGATGGACCTAGTAGAGATATACAGAGCACTCCATCCAAAAACAGCTGACTACACATTCTTCTCAAGCGCACATGGAACATTCTCTAGGATAGACCATATGTTGGGAAACAAAGCAAGCCTCAATAAATTTAAGAAGATTGAAATCATAACAAGCATCTTTTCAGACCATAAGGCTATGAAACTGGAAATGAACCAGGAAAAAAAAATGGGGAAAGTGACAAAAATGTGGAGATTAAACAACATGCTACTGAACAACCAATAGATCATTGATGAAATTAAAGGAGAAATCAAAAACTATCTGGAAACAAACGAAAATGATAACATGCCATATCAAACCATATGGGATGCAGCAAAAGCGGTCCTGAGATGGAAACTCATAGCGATACAAGCCCACCTTAACAAACAAGAAAAAGCCCTAATAGGCAACCTTAAATTACACCTAACAGAACTAGAAAAAGAAGAACAAACAAAGCCCAAAGCCAGCAGAAGGAGAGAAATAATAAAAGTCAGAGCAGAAATGAATGAAATTGAGACCAAAAAAACAGTAGAAAGGATTAATGAAACAAAGAGTTGGTTCTTCGAGAAGATAAACAAAATCGACAAACCCTTAGCCAGGCTTACTAAGAAAAAAAGAGAAAAGGCTCAAGTAAATAAAATTAGAAATGAAAGAGGAGAAATTACAATGGATACCATGGAAATACAGAGGATTATAAGAGAATACTATGAGAAATTATATGCCAACAAATTGGACAATCTAGAAGAAATGGATAAATTCTTAGACTTATACAACCTCCCAAAATTGAACCAAGAAGAAATGGAGAATCTGAATAGACCAATAACAAGTAAAGAGATTGAAATAGTGATCAAAAATCTCCCAAAAAATAAAAGTCCAGGACCAGATGGCTTCTCCCGTGAATTTTACCGAACATTCAAAGAAGATTTAATACCCATCCTTCTCAAACTATTCCAAAAAATAGAGGAAGATGGAACACTTCCTAAATCATTCTACGAGGCCAACATCACCCTGATACCAAAACCAGACAAAGACAATACAAAGAAAGAAAATTACAGGTCAATATCGCTGATGAACATTGATGCAAAAATCCTCAACAAAATATTGGCAAACCGAATACAACAATACATTAAAAAGATCATACACCATGATCAAGTGGGATTTATACCAGGGATGCAGGGATGGTTCAATATCCGCAAATCAATCAACGTGATACATCACATCAACAAAACAAAGAATAAAAACCACATGATCATCTCAATAGATGCAGAGAAGGAATTTGACAAGATACAACATCCTTTTATGATAAAAACTCTCAATAAAATGGGAATAGAAGGAAAGTACCTCAACATAATAAAGGCCATATATGACAAACACAGCATGTGTGTGTGAAATTTTAAGTATATGAGAAAGGTAATCCTTAAGGTTTTGATTAGAAACTCCACTGAAGTTGTTAAATAATTATTAGCATAATCATGTACAAAATTGCAAACATGATAATAGAAAATGGCAATTATATGTATTAGTTTTCAGATTCTACTATAAATAATTCTTATATTTTTATTTGTGTAAGAATAAATCTCAAGACTGAAAGCTATTAGAATTATAAAAGAAACCTATGATAAAGAGCCCAGCATGAAGCCAAAGGCACATGAAATGGGCCTTTTTAAATGTATAAAATATAGGTTATTTTTCTTCTAACAAGAGTATATTGGTGTCATAATAAATAAGATCAAAGTTAGAAACCAGTGTGGGCTCCCAGCTGAAGGACTTTCACTGCTAATGTTTTCAGACTAGGAACAGTTGGTGCCTGATCTTAAATAGTGTGTTTCTTCCTTGCCATTTTTGAAGTGTCATAAATAGCTGTAGTGGCAAACAGCATAAGAAAGGAAATTGTTAAGGCTTCATTATTGGATTGAGTGGTAAGAAAAGGGGTATAGAGGTAGCATTCTGTTTGAGCCCAACGAAATGAGTCCAACAGATTTTCAACCAAATTAAATACATTCTGCCTAATATTAAAAAAGAAAGTGCTTTATAAGATAACAAACCTTACTGCATCATTGATGGGAAAAGTCAATCCTAACCATTAAAAAATAGCAAGGCATTCTGCACATTCTTCCCCACCTGTAGAAAAACTCGGTAAAATGGTACATAGGATTGTTTAATGAGGAGATAATGACGAAAGTCTTGAAGATGAAACTTGCATTTGGACTTCCTTTCAAACAATTCAGAATTTCAGTCTGTAATAAAATATAATCATTCTGGAAGAAAATATAGTGAGCACTAAGAGACAGTCATATTCAGAATTCTCCAAGAACTAGTCTTTAATATATAGAATGCGTTAGGATTTCAAAATCATTCTTTTTATTCATGATAAGTGGTTTAAGTCTCCATTTTCTTTCCAGATGTCTAGAAAGCTTTAATTGGATAGAAACAAAGATTGAAACCTAAGGAAATGTTATACTTTCTAGGGGTAGATATTTACATCACCTTAAAACTTTGGGGTTCATGGCTCTTCAAGAAAGCAAAAAGCCTCTTGGTGTGCTATGAAGCCCATCATTTGGTCTGTCACTTTTGGTTCCTCAGCTATTCTTTTAAAATATTAAGTAAATCCAGTGTTTTACCTATGGAAAATTTGATCATGTACAAAGATAAAATTATGACTCTAATACACGTTAAAATGTTATAGAGAGTTTTGTCGATGTTAGTGCCCTGGAGTTGATTCTGGCTCCTAGCGACCCTGTGGACAGCAGGGCGGAATCCTGCCCGGTCTTTCTGGACCATCCCCTCACCTTCCGGTGCTCTAGCAGACAATGCTCCACTGCTATTCATAGGGTTTTCATGGCCATTTTCTTCAGAAGTGGGTGGCCAGGTCCTTCTTCCTAATCTGTCTTAGTCTGGAAGCTTCTCTGAAAACTTTCCAACCTGGGTGAACCTGCTGGTATTTGAAATACTCATGGCAAAGCTTTCAGCATCACAGCACACGCAGCCGCCACAGTATGACAACCAACAGACGAGTGGTGTGGTTCCCTGACCAGGAAACAAACCTGGGCAGAGGCGGTGAAAGCCTCAAATCTTAACCACTAGGCCACCAATACAGAGTTTACTTAAATTATATTTCTGCCATAGGTCCTAATAGAGGAAATTCCAGTAACTTAATAAGGTCTTGGAAAAGTTCTGTAAGTGGATCTGATCTTCCCTCGGTGTTATATACCAACACAATATAATATACAATACACAACACACATTTCAGTGTGAAAATGCGAAAGCACACTAACAGCTAAGTCACGGTAACTTAAATGCTTTGTTTAAATTATATCATGTAATAAATGAACGCAGTGACAGAATTTCTGTGGGTCAGATTTCTTAAAAGTAAAATTGCTGAAACACAGGAAATATATATTTTAAATGTGGAAGCTGCCAAATTAATCTCCAAAAGTTTATACTACTTTAAAATCCAAACAACAGTGCATGAAAGTATCCATTCTTTTCATTCTGGCTGGCTCAGAATTTTATTGATTTTTTTTCACATCATAATGTTTATTTTTTGCCAAATGCATTAAAAAGTATTTCTCAATATTGTTCTAATTCACATTAATTTTAGAAAACCATCACATCCTTGCAGTTTTAGCCAACTGTATTTTTTTCATTTATGAAATGTCTATATGTGTATTTTGCCAATTTTTCCTTTGGGTTATTTGTTTTTTTGATTAATAGAAGAAAGACTTTGTATTTTAATGATATTACACATTTGTTCTATGTAACGCAAGAGGACTCTGTTAGCGGTTTGTTTGGTTTTTAACTTTTCTTTAAGTGAGAATAACTTAATTATTTTGTAGTCTAATGTAACGTTCACTGCATCTTCAAAAATTAAAACTTAACAAACCATTTTATTTTAAAATCAGGCCTGGCTGTATTCTAACTAATTTTTCTTTTATATCATTTTATTCACTTTCTACAAGAAATTTATTAGAAAAATATAAGCCTAGCAATGACCAAGTTTTGAAGAAAAATAACAAAGGAATAGTGGTGTAGCTTTGATAAAAGAAAAGCCAATACTTTCTATCTAAACGAAATTTTTGTGGTAGTTTCAAAATAATCTTCACTATTTTACTTGGTAAGTTATAAAACTACATAGATTGCTAACATATTTCACTGGCATATAAGAAAAACTCATCTTATTTTATTGAAGCGATACAATTCGTCATTCCATGTTGCTTCTCCTAATAACTTTTTAAAAGAATGTTGTGGGTTTTTTCCCATCGTGGAGAGCAACGATCATTTTACATATAAAACATTCAGCTCTGTCCTGTTTACTCTTTGTGTAGGCAGTTTTTGGCATTTGCAGTCTGATATTAAGGAAGAGTTGAATATAAAAAACACACAGCAAGGCTTGAAATATTAAACAAAAAAGATTTCTGTGAATGCTAAATTCTGAAATATTAGTAATTAATTCAGTCATAAAATGTTGTACATTGAGATATTTGATAAATACTTGAGTATGAAACAGAATCACAGACAAGTAAAATGATCCAATATTTGGTGGTCAAATATCTCATACATTTAACAGTATCACATGGGAAGTATAACAATACTCATGTTTTAAAAGGTATCCAAATCCAGAATCCAGCCTTATACTGGTGACTTGGCATTTTTGTCCCACCACGATATTGTGGATATTGCAAATTCAGTCACTAGATCAAAGGTGGTTCTCTCAAGCCTTTGCCACTTGGTTCTTCGAGCGTCCTCAGCTGTCTCTAAGTCTAAGGATTCATATATCAGGAAGTCCCGGGCAGTGGTCTTCAGAAGGATTTTTTCAGTTTCTATTTATTCACTGAGGAGTTCCATCTCAACACTTGGTTTCATGTAATGAACCTGGTTCTGATTCCCACCAATATAGGGGATTTTATTCTCCCATTACCCAACGGGACCCAAATTCTGGGCCACATCTGCCTGCTCCTGGAGTCAGAGGAGGTGTGAAGCTTCAGCCCAGCTCAGCTGTTTGCATTTCTGCCCCATAGTTAGACCACAAAGCTACATGCCTTTTCATTTGTTTAGTTGGTTGAAATATGGATTTTTCTGATTTCTAAAAAGTCTGCATGTAGGGAGAAAAGATAGAAGCAACCACTGGCCCGAACCAGCAACAAGCAAACTTCAGTTCTTAGCACATCTATTTCATGAGTTCTGTTTGTACATGTGTACAATTCACGATATCCTACTCATCCAGGAGTTGTTCTCACACCAAAACAAACTTGAAAAAAGTCTGACACTCATGTAGAAAGCAAATCCACTACATATTTTAAAACCAGAAGAGTTAGTAACAAGGGAAGACATACATTTGCCAGGAGATTCAGGTAAACATATGAAAAGGAAAGGAGTCACAGTATTCATTTAGAAGAACAAATTGGACTATGACGTTGAGAGTACAAATTATTAAGGATTTTTTTTACTAGTTAAATTTTTTAAATTTGGGAATGCGTTATGTAAAGTTCATTGGATTACAGAGGGCTGATTTTATCATAGTCCTCTTTTTGTAGATGTATAGATCTGCACTTTTATACCTATGTGTTCATGAGGCTAAATTTATACCTTTCCAAATATTGCAATTAGTTTTACCATCACTGTTAGAGACACCGGAGGGAAGTGGAAATGAAGAGAGGCAGGTAAGCAGCAGTAAACCACAACTGTAAGCAGGGTAAAGCCCTGTGAATCCTATAGTCAACGTTAGGCTCGAAGTTTCCAGTTCATGCCAGATGACCTTCAGCTATGTGTCTTGTGGGTCATCACAGTTTTTCCTGACTTCATTGTGGTGTTCACTAAGCTGGGAATATATATTACAAGCTAAACTCTTTTGAAACGTGCAGGCCATAGCTACCACAGACTGATGAAAATGTAGAGGTTCTGCTTTCGACTTTTGATCAGAAGTCTAATCTGTGATTTGTAGAAAATTCAGATTCATTTATTCTGATGTGGTTACGATTTGTCTATGGATCTCTGCTGGTTTGTAGAACAATTTGCAATTCTCATTGCATGTGTCTGCATGAGGATGGTCCAGAGATTGCCAAAAGGCACAGGGTGATTAGACGTTTTTCTCCATAATTCTTTTCCATAGACCCAATCTTCCATCTGGAATGGGCTTGTTGACATCAAGTCCAGTGGACATGCGGCCACTCCTAAGCTGGAAAGGAAATTAAGAATAGAAGGGAATATTTGACAGGGACAGTAAGGTGTTTTCCAGGGGTTGGAATTTTCTTGAGCCTTCTCATAATAATTTCCTGTAGATTGTACACCATAGTCCTGTGAACTACAGTCCATAAGATTATTATAACAATTGGAAGGGTCTCAGACCACTTATTTTGTGTCAGTTTTAATGTGAAAATTTTATTACTTCAAGAAAGGGGTAATCATTTAGCCAAATGTCCCAAATTCAAGTTATACACTTCACCTGACTCTTTGGTGGAGGAATAGAAGTCCAAAGTTACTATTCAAGTTGCTAAAGCTCTAAAAGACGTAATGTCTTTATCTTTGTAACTCTACGTCTTTGTATTTAAGGGAATTCTAAGAAACACAATTTTCAAAACATTGCAACACTTGAATAGTGCATTTATTTCTGCTTGAAGATACATAAAATTATATCTAGTTGAATTTGGATATTTTATATGACTTTGAGGGCAGAAAATTCCTTTACTATATGGTATATTTAATTTACTAATTTCCAGGTTGATGAGTAATAATACCAAGGAGATAGAATAGCAAGACTCAACAGGAACATTCTGTTCTAGTCACCATTACTATATGTTAACTTTTTCTCTTTTTATCATTATGGACTCATGACTTTCTAGATTTACTGTATATCACTTGGTCTCAGCCAATATTCTCCCTTTGATGCTCAAATTTTTCAGCTTGGCCAATGGTAGCCTGTTGTAGATTGGCTTCTAGGTCCTTTCAACATGATTTCATTAGTCTTTGAAAGCCGCTTTGCTTTTCAACGCAAGATGTTTCAGGATCAGCTCATCTCAGGCACAAACGTGAAATCAGCCATTTTTCCCAGAAGAACTGGTGTCTTTCAATAGAAACTAATTTTAAAAATATGAATCTGAGCTCTAAAGTCTTTCATGGTGCAGATGTTACTCTAGCCCATTTCAGTGGCAGAGATACAAAAATATATGTTGATAATTTTATGTGTTATTATTTTATTCAAATCTGAATTTATGCATATTCAATATCACTTTTTGTGGCTTGCATTGAGTGATTGTAACAGGACAGCTGTTCTACTAAATTAATTTTTTCTTATAATGAAATTCTTGATCCCTAACCAAATAAACATGATTACTCATTTGTACTATCAGATTTTACAGGTAAATAGTTGCAAAATAACAATATATTATTAATAAAATAATATAATTACTGAATTAATTTCAAAATATTCTAGTGGTTCTTCTTGGTTTTACAATTTATGTCTTTAAATATCTGCAGTAAAATATCTTTCTTCTAGAATCACTTACATTTTCTCAGTGTGTGGCTATGTAAATACTGATTGATGGATGATTTTGGTTCAATTATTACAGATTAGTTCCATTGTTGCAATTTGATTTCCAAATGAAGGTCTTGGCATTCTACCCTGGAAATATCTAAATTCCTAGGAGGTTGAGGTTTTTCTTGGTGGCAATTTTCATTTATTAGAAAATAGAGGGTTTTTTCCAACCAGGGATTATGGGGAAGAAAAACTTGATAGTCCATTCTCCAAAATCTTTACAATGATTCCATTTGATCCAGCTGAACTCTTAATACAATGACTTAACACTGAGTTATAAGTACACATTCATAATCATGCTTTCTGGATGAATAAATGATTTTCTCCTTCCAGTTATTTAATTCCTTATAATATCAGAATCTATACATTTAATTATTGTCTACTAATTATTTAACCACGATGAATCCTCTTCTGATCTTTTGACTTTTAAATTAGTCTTCATCCTTTTTTGAGCTATAAACGTTCATTTTATAATATTAACATTTCTCTAATCAACTAAATATGCCATGTTATATATTGTATCAAGATTTGCAGTATATAAAACCAAATCGCCAGTATCTTGTTCTATATAATTACACCTATCATGTCAAAGTAAACACAGGTTACATTTTTGAAAATTAAGGTACGCTGATCATTTTTTCAATTCTATTACATAATATTTCAAAATATATTTTTTAATTAAAAAAAAAAAACCAAAATTTAGAGTGAAAAATTTTTCCAGGGTGAGGAAAACAGTGACATTCCAAATTTAGTGTTTACCAAAGACAATACAGGTTTATCCTACTCTCCACCCTCTTCTCACTTCCTCCTACCCATTCTCCAGAAACAGGGCTTTTACCATTGGGCTAAATTCAAAGATCCTCAGTTCAAGGCCAACCTTCTTATCAATTCCTTATTCTGAATGATGTTCTTGTCATTCAAGTATCTCTTTAGCATTAAAAAAAAAAAGGAATTCTTAGTTTAAAAAGAGTTTAATTCAGTGGCCCATGTCGTGGCACAAGCAGTTAAGTGCACGCGCTCCGCTGCAGTGGCCCGGGGTTCGCCGGTTCGGATCCTGGGTGTGCACCGACACACCGCTTGTCAGGCCATGCTGTGGCAGCATCCCATATAAAGTGGAGGAAGATGGGCATGGATGTTAGCCCAGGGCCAGTCTTCCTCAGCAAAACGATGAGGATTGGCAGATGTTAGCTCAGGGCTGACCTTCCTCAAAAAAAAAAAAGAGTTTAATTCAGGGCCAGCCCTGGTTGCCTAGTGGTTAAGTATGGTGTGCTCCACTTTGGCAGCCCAGGGTTGGTTCCCAGGTGCAGACCTACACCAGTCATCAGTGGCCATGCTATGGTGGTCGCTCACATACAAAAAGAGGAAGATTGGCGACAGGTGTTCTTAGCTCAGGGCAAATCTTCCTCAGCAAAAAAAAAAAAGAATTTAGTTCGTATGTCTTATATTTTCATACTCATTCTTTCTGATTAAAAAGGTAGCCCTCATTCAATCAAAATGTATTAATATAAATTCATCACACTTTATACTTTTACCATGTTTATTGTAAGGCTTTGGGGGGCATAGGCGAGTGCCCTTTTCTCAATAGACGTTTGTCAAGGCCTTGAGATCTTTGAGCAATATTTAAAAATTTTTTTAAAAGAAGAAAGAAAAGATAGAAAAAAATAACATTGATAATGCTCTGGGGCTGTTGTTTTGCTTTTAATGGTAAGGTCACATTCTTTCATTTTTAAATTACAAAACCTACTTAGTTCTTCCACCTCATTACCCTTTTGTTACTGGAGTTGAATCTACAGAGAATTACTCCGTCATAACCTGTTTTGAATGACAGTACTAAAAGATCAATATTTATATGGTACAGAAATTATGTTCAGTAAATTCAGCTTTTTGGGTGAGGGTCTTCACTTCTTTTAATATATAGGGGCAGACACTGCTGGACTTCCGAGGAGTATCCTCTTGGGGCTTTACAGACTTGAGCATTGATAATTCTACAGTTATTGATAAAAGATCCCTGGCAACCCCAGAGAAATCTTGTTACTTATGGTTATAGCGGCAAATATGGAGGTTACTGATATTTATTTAGGTCCTTGATTTTCCTGGGAAAGGAGATGGTACAAGATTTTTAAAGCTAAAACCAAAATTGGCTCTTTGCCAAACTCAACTTGGGACATTGAACTCCATTGTTTTGTCTTTGTAAATGATGCTGGAATAACTGTTCATAGTATTTCTTTATTATCCTTTTAATGTCCCTAGACTATGCAGTAATAGTCCCTCTTTCATTTCTGCTATTAGTGATTTCTGTCCTCTTTCTTTTTTTATTAGCTAGCTTGGTGAGAGTCTTATCCATTTTATTGATCTTTCCAAAGAACCAGCTTTTGGTTTTATTGATTTTTCTCTATTAATTCTCTGTTTTCAATTTCATTGATTCCTGCTCTAAATCTTAGTATTTCTTTTGTTCTGCTTACCTTGGATTTAATTTGCTCTTCTTTTTCTGGTTTCCTAAAGTGAAAACTTAGAAGATTGATTTTAGATCTTTCTTCTTTTCTACCTGGGGCATTCAGTGCTATACATTTCCCTCTAAGCACTGTTTTTGCAGCATCACACAAATTATAATATTTTCATTTTCATTTAATTCAAAATATTTTTAAATTTCTCTTGAGAATTTTTCTTTGATTCATGTGTCATTTTGACATATGGCGTTTAATCTGCATGTATTTTGGAATTTTCCAGTTATCTTTCTGTTATTGATTTCCAGTTTAATTCCATTGTGGCCTGAAAACAGACATTGTATGATTTGTATTCTTTTAAATTTGCTAAGAAGTGTTTTATTGCCCAGAATGTGACATCTCTTGGAGAATGTTCCATGTGAGATTTAGAAGCATGTGCATTCTGCCACTGTTGGATGAAGTAGTCTACAGATGTCAATTATATCCTGTTGATTGATGGTATTCTTGAGCTCAACTACTTCCTTACCGATTTTTTGTCTTCTGGAAAGGGTGTTGAAGTATCCAACTATGATAGTGGATTCATCTATTTCTGCTTGTAGTTCTATCTGGTTTTGCCTCACATAGTTTGATGCTGTGTTGTTACGTACACTCATGTTAAGGATCTTCAATAATTGACCCCTTTATCATTATGTAATGCGATTCTTTTCTTTCTTTTTTTTTTTTTTTGCTGAGGAAGATTTGCCCTGAGCTAACATCTATTGCCAGTCTTCCTCTATTTTGTATGTGGGCTGCTGTCACAGCATGGCTAATGACAGACGAATGGTATAGGTCCACACCCAGGAACAATACCCAGGCCACCGAAGTGGAGGGTGCAGAACTTAACCACTAGGCCATCCAGGCTGGCCCTGTAATGCAATTCTTTATCCCTGATAACTTTCCTTGCTTTGAAGTCTGCTCTCTCTGAAATTAATATAGCTACTCCTGCTTTCTTTTGATTAGTGTTAGCATGGTATATTTTTCTCCATCCATTTACTTTTAACCTTTTAACCACTTTAAACCCATGTATTTAAAGTGGGTTTCCATATAGTTAGATCTTGTTTTTTGACCCACTCTGATAATCTCTGTCTTCTAATTAATGCATTTAGGCCATTGACATTTAAAGTTATTACTAATATACTTGATTTAATATTCATTAAATTCATATTCATTACTGTGTTCTCCTTGTTGCCCTTGTTCTTTGTTCCTGTTTTTGTCTTCTACTCTTTGTTTGCCTTTTGTGGTTTTAATTTAGCACTTTATATAATTCCATTTTTTGGTCCATTCTTAGCACATCACTTATACTTCATTCTTTACCTTTTTTTAGTGTTCACCCTAGAGTCTGCAATATACATTTGCAACTAACAAGTTCACTTTGAAATAACACTATACTATTTCACAGGTAGTATGAGTACCTTATAATAAAAAACTATATGTAATTTCTCTCTTTTGTCCCTTTTACAATTGCTGTCATTTATTTTATTTATATATAACCACACATAGGATATATATATTTTATATATATATATACATATATGCATATACATGTATACATACATATACACACACATAAGATGTATACGTAAGCATACATAATCAAATACATTGTTTCTGTTGTTATTTTGAGCAAACTGGTATGTTAGATCAATTAAGAATAAGAAAAATAAAAGGTTTTATTTTACCTTCACTTATTTCTTCTTCAACGCTATTCCTTTTCTTACATAGATTGAGTTTCTGACCTACTTTATTGTCCTTCTTGCCGAAGAACTTCTTTTAACTTTTCTTTCAAGGTGGGTCTACTGGCAACAAATTCCCTCGATTTTTGTTGGTCTGGGTAAGTCTTTATTTCTCCTTCACTTTTGAAGGATAATTTTATGGGGTGAAAAATTCTAGGTTGGTGGTTTTTTCTCTCAACCTTTTATATATTTCACTCCACTCTCTTCTTGTTTGCGTGGTTTCTGAGACGTCAGATGTAATTCGTATCTTTGTTACTCTACATTTAAGGTTTTGTTTTTTGTTTGTTAACTCTGGTGTCTTTCAGGATTTTTTCTTTTCTTTTTTTTTTTTTTTTATGAGGAAGATCAGCCCTGAGCTAACATCCAATGCCAATCCTCCTTTTTTTGCTGAGAAAGACCTGCTCTGGGCTAACATCTGTGCCCATTTTCCTCTACTTTATGTGAGATGCTGCCACAGGATGGCCTGACAAGCAGTACGTGGGTGCGCACCCAGGATCCGAACCTGCGAACTCAGGGCCACCGAAGCGGAGCACACGAACTTAACTCCTGCGCCACTGGGTTGGCCCCCAGGATTTTTTCATTATTTTTGATTTTTTGTGGTTTGAAAATGCTATACCTAAGTGTAATTTTCTCGGCATTTATCTTGCTTTGTATTCTCTGAGCTTCTTAGATCTGTGGTTTGGTGTCTAACATTAGTTTGGGGAAATTCTTTGAGATTATTGTTTCAAATATTTCTTCTGCTCCCTTTTCTCATTCTTCTCCTTCTGATATTCCCATTATGTGTCTGAAACCTCTTTTGTTGTTGTACCCAGTCCTGGGATATTCTGTTCTATTTTTTTCAGTCTTTGTTTTTCAGTTTTCAAAGATTCTATTGAGATATCCTCAAGGTCAGATATTCTTTTCCCTTCCATGTCCAGTCTACTAATAAGCCCGTCAAAAGCATTCTTCATTTCTGTTACAGTTTTTGATCTCTAGCATTTCTACTTGGTTCTTTCTTAGGGTTTCCATCTCTCTGCTCATATCGCCCATATTTTCTTACATGCTGTCTACTCATCCATTAGAGCTCTTAAGATATTAATTACTGCTGTTTTTAGTTCCCAGTCTGATAATTCCAATACACTTGCCATGTCTGCTTCTCGTGCTTACTCTATCTTTTCAAATTATGTTTACTGCCTTTTGGTATACCTTGTAACATTTTCTTGACAGCTGGACATGATGTACTGAGTAAAAGGAAGTGCTGTAAATAAGCCATTAGTAATATGACGTTAAAGTGTGAGGAGAGGGAAAGTGTTTTATAGTCCTATGATCAGGTCTCAGTCCTTTGGTGAGCCCATGCCTCTGGACTGTGCACTGGAAAAGTTCTTCTTAGTCTCCTCCCCCACTTAGGTGGGACAGGATGGTTAGAGTGGGTTGGAGTGGGCTATTTCCCTTCCTACTGTTGAAAGCTAGGTTAGGCTGAAATACAGTATTTCCTTCCCTTACGTGAAAGGCTGGCATTGTCTGGAGTCGAATGTTTTTGTTCCCCTACCTGGAAGGCTAGGGCTGGCTGGATTTGGGTATTTTCCTTCCCTCAGGTCAGTTTGGCCCTGATAAAACCCCAGCAGGGGTTTTGTTTAGTCTTGAGTAAATAGTTTCTCCTGAGGGCAGGCTTTTTTAAGAAGAACAAAGTGTTCTGTCATAATTAAGATTGGTTTCTTTCCCCTCCCCTTGCCTGAAGCAAGAGGGAATTTTTCTCCAGTATTTACTATCAAAACCTGACTGAGCTCCTAGAGGTAAAATTCACACAAGTGTGAGAGCCCACATATGACTGGGTCCCACCAGAGTTTTTACATCTTAGACCTTCCACATTCAGCCTCTAGCAGTTCATCAATTACAGTTCCTGTTTCCCCATCCTGGCACTGGTTCCCAGGGTGGTTTCTCCTTGTGAGACTCTCCACCAGTAAGCTGTGCTTTTCTGAATTTACCTGCCATCCTCTCCAATCTTTCGGACAACAATTTTCCCTCTGTCCTTACCTCTGTTATGAATTCAATAAGAGTTGTTGATTTTTTGGTCTGTTCAGCTTTTTTACTTCTTGATAGGATGGAATGGTGACTTCCAAGCTCCTTAGCTGCAGAATTGGAAACGCTTGATTTTTTTTTTAACCCGCATACAGGAGAAAATGAAGAAAGTAACTATCATACAGATGTCAGGCAAATCTTCCACCAAAATTCTTTTTTATCTTTTTGCCTAGAATTTTAGATCCTTTACAGTTTTTGCTTTTAATATTTAATCATTGTTATAGTTTTCAAACTTGTAGGACATAAATGCATAAACTTTTAATGTGCTTTTGAATGTAATTTCTGCCGTATTTGCTGAAAAATGTAATATGAAAGCAACACAAACTCAAGGAGAAATATTATGCTACATAAAAAGTGAGAGTAGCTGATAGACCTATGGTGAGATCTAGAAACCAATCCAGAAATCTCAGATGTTATGAGAAGTAGAATAGGGCGAGACAGAGATAGAACATCTCTGCCTCTTCTCCCACCACCCCTCCAATTAAGATGTGGTTGGAAAGATTAGAAAAAACAATTATAATAGAGTGGATTTATGCTGTTATGTTCCATGAGGAATACAATGTAACCCCCCCTCCATACGATAGAAATTTTACAACACTTACCAAAACTGTCTGAAGCCTGATAGTTTCATTTGATTAAAATGGTTTTTTTTAATGCTTAGTCCTGCTGCAAGATTGCATAAAACTGAAAAAAAGCAGCCATGAAGGAGAATAGACTGCCAGGATTTATGAAAACATCTGCAATAGTTCTGGAATAAAGGCAATTTGATGTTTCTAAACATGATAGTCACGATTATACTGCTGTTATCTGTTATAATGGTTTAGTAGAGGAAGTTTTTCTGTGCTTTGTGAATGTACATAAAGGACTGTATGACAGTGAGCTGAAAATGCTAAGTCCTCATGCTTTTCACGACCACAATAATGAAAATGTATAAAGAAATAAGACTTTATATAACTCATTCCAAACCTTGTTGAGTGCTTAGTGTCCATGCTTAGAGTCCACTCGAATGATGACTGAGTGTGATAGTGACA